>NC_044278.2:14493115-15955783 GCF_004027225.2 Strigops habroptila
TTAATGATCCATCAAGCAGGCATATATATTCGGGTCCCACTCCTGTGCAGGCAGTGACTTTCAGGGCTGCCGTGACACCAGCAGGGCTGCGCACATCACTTCGCATTGGAGAAGTCATGTCTGGAGGACCGTTCTCCTGAATGACTCCCTCTGCATGAGGGTGTCAGGTTGGGCTGCCTTGATTGTCATTGGGAAGAAATAGGCTTTTTTTGTGCCCATTGTGTTGCCCTAAATTACAGCCTAATTGGTTGCCTGAAGAAGTTCAGATGAGTCATTCCCTAACGCTCATTCCTTGCCACTAACAAGGTAGCAAGAGGTGGGAATACGAGCGTAGAGCTACATCTATGAGAGATGCCTGAAGTTATGTGGAATTAATTCTGCCAGATGTTTATTTTTATGAATGGTATTGACTCAAAAGATCAATGATACTAAGAAAGACAAAGTCCTGTTATTTCTATTTGCTGTAAATGCCAGATTAGGTTTTGATTCCAACTCCAACGAAAGGCAAGAAGGGACGAGGGTAAAGAATGCTTCTCTTAGGGAACCACCTGGTGAGAGAACATTAGGCTGAATGCTCCTAAAATCATTATTGCTTTATTTACATTTCTTAAACACCTTGCAGTCCTGCAGGGGTCAATTTTCACTCTAGTCTACAACAGACTAAAGCTGAGCTGCTCCTTATCTGTCTGTACAGGAGAGCTGAGCCACGCTATGAAAGCTATCCACCAAACTAGTGATTTGACTCTGCAAAGCAGAGAAAGACCTTACAGATTTGGGGTCCTTAACTCCATACAGCATATCCTGAAAAGTTCAGGCTTGTGCCTCTCTGAATCTTCCATTTGGCTGCCAAGAAATGAATTTATTTCAAGCTGATGCTGTCATCACTCATAAAGCCACTACTAAGGGAAGGACTCCTTTTGTGAAACAGTCATTAAACCCCAAAAACTCAATCTGAATAGCTGGCACTGTAAGACAAATGGGAGAAATACTTGAAGGAATAAAGTTTTCATATAGACTGCATCCCTTCGTGTTATAAGGCTGACCCATAACTTCTTTTAAGTAGTAGACATTATTAAAGAAAAGAAACTGGCAGAAGCTAAAAACCACAGTTCTCAATTATTTTATCAACCTAGTGTAAAGACATTCTGAAACTTGGCTTTTAATTCAATATAAACCAAAGACCTAAATATGAATCTTTTTTCTTCAGAACTTTTCCATTCAGTTTTATTCGGATTTCCATTCAAAATCCCATTCTTTTACAATCCTGACCTGCTATTCTAGACAGGTAAGCACAGAAACATTGGTGCTGCTTCAGAAAGACAGAGGTGTGCAAGTCTCTTTACAATTCTTAGTGGTGAGAAAAGGGAAATATACTTTAGGCACATCTGCTTAATAGCAAGAAATCAGAAAGTAGAGAATAGAAGATGAATTATTATTTTTACTTCTGTTTTAGTTGTTCTTGCTACACATATCAGCATTAACTCAGTTTCTTCCTTAGCCTACCACTGTTCTCTGTAAGTTACAAAGACCCTTTGGATGCTCCTTCCCTGTCTATGAGACACTAAGAAAAAAGGCATGGCAGTAGCAACATGAACTCCAATAAAGCTTTCAATCTCCACAGGTGAAACATAGATGGAAAAATAGCATGTATGCTACCTCAGTGAGATTACGCCTATAGGGCAAATACAACTAAGCTGCATCCCAGAAACGTATCCCAAAGTAAACATCTAACAAACATAATAGAACTAATGAGTTGCGAAATTCAGAAAGGGATGATATGCTGCCCTGAGCTGGTGAGTTTTATTCTTTCTAGAAGGTAGGGTAAATGCTATCACTAGAATAAATAAATAAAACCCCACCAATAATAGAACCCAACAAACCAACCTTCTCTTATTCCATTTTACAGTAAAAGTAGCTTTTTATACCGAAAGATCATTTCACAAGTAAATTCTTACTTCTTCTCATCATGCACGCTCTCACTCATGCATGTTTCTGTGTATAAGGTTAAATATTGAGAGAAGCCTTGAGGAGAAGGACGTGGGGGTGTTGACTGACTGTGTATAATATATATGGAGTTCACACGAGCGGAAGGGGGGGGAAAAACCGAAAAACCTAACACACACAGACAATGCATATACTAGCCTGAAAAGCAAACAGCACTACTAGAAAAGAAATTAAAGCTTCATTTGCTGCACTCTGGCATACAGACATTGTAGCAACTTCTTGGTGCTCTCATTACCAAAAAAATACTGTATGCAGGACTAGGGTTTCTGAAAACAAGTTTGTCCTTTGCGTACAATGGAGAGTTCTGAAAATCTTTTTCTTTAAAATGACACACTGGCGCTCCCTTCCTCCTTTTCTTTCAGTTGATGGCTTGCAAACTTGCAAATATGGAACTTTTATAGTAATTTAATCTGTTACCAACATTTTAATGCAAAAACAGGCACTATTATGCTTGAGCTGTAGAAACAAATCAGGCTCGCTTGCTTCTTTTGGCCAACCATAACTATTTTCTTGAGTTACTACATCCAAATTTAGCAGTCTACATTTCTAGGTCATCTGTCAACCCAGAAATTATAATCCTGCATCCAGGCTCTCTATGTTGTCCCTATGATCCCTCATTGAATACGTCATTTGCCATTCGTTGTACTGCAGTCATTAATAGCTTAGAAATGCATCTACTGCACAATAGATTAAAAAATACACTGCAGCCAAAGTTGTGGCTAAACCCTCCCCTGGGAACACCTGGCCAAGTTTATATTGTGCACATGTACACCTCCTCTCCTCAAGTTCAAATTCACTTTTCTTATTTATCAGCTAGGGACAGTGACTGGCAGCACAAAACATGCAGGATCTGAATTGAACTTCTTGATTTGCAATGACCTTTGCATAAAGAGAGTGCCAGCGTAGTGCTCCCAGGAGCTGTAGTGTACTTGCACTTCCCATTTCAAAGGCACTTTGTCTTCTTTGAAGAAAAAGTCCATTAAGCCCAAGACTAACACACATATTCATGTTGCTTTGGGATTTGCTGTGCTTGGTGGCATACAGGATAGTGCTTGTAGTTACATTTGGACTCACCTAAACAAGGCAAATCTAATATGCAATCCTAAATTGTAATACGTTTACATTTACTTTTGTGCACACTTGAGATTTAAATTACCTGCATAGCTCTTCCCAGATGGGTTTTAATTATTCACTATTTTTAATTACTCATATTTAGCATAGTCTCTGCATAACACCCACTGATTTCTTGATAAAGCAATTTTACAGATACTACGGGGCTGTAAACTGGAAGAGCCCTTCCCACACTGCCAAATCTAGTCTTCCACTGTTGATAGTAAACATGCATCTGTGTTACTGTCCTCATTTTCACACACTTCGTTTATAAAGTTTTCTTTCAAAGATTAAAATTCTTTTCTTCTCTTGTGAAAAGGCAAGTGCTGAAAGAGAGCCATGCCCATGAGCGTCTCAAATGTAGTTAGCTAGCCAGAACCTCATTGCCTCAATAATCTGGTGTTTTAGGAGACTTTCTGATGTTGACAGAGCTGAGCCATCTGCTTGCTACCCACTGAAGCTTCTCCAGGGGCAGCCATAAGGGACTGTCCTTCAGGCACTTTACTGTGCTGACCTCTCTCGAGAGGGTGTTATGAAATTGCCTGGTCGCTTCCATATTTTTGCTCAGGCCATGCAAAATAATGTTCAAAGCATTATTTAGGCAAAGAGAACATTAGTTTCTCTTTCAACTCCATCCTGAAATACAAGTTACTGCAAACCATATGGTTACTCTTCTATCACTCCAGAGATCACTAAAACAGGGTCCAGCAGAAGTGGATCAACAAGCATCGACTGTCTGGAAGGAAAACAGGAACCGTACATTTCTGTGAAGGGTAAACTCTAGCACTGCTTTTAACTGTGACAGAACCCACTGTTTGTTCTGAGGACACAGATATATCCTTATAGTACTTCCACACAGGCAGTATCACCCTTGTTCTCTAGGCAAGGGACTGAAAAACAGATTTTTATAAGGTACTTAGGCTGTGCTTACTTTTTTTTGCTGTTTTTAGTGTACTCTCTTTGGATTAAAATGGTTTGCGCGCCTTCTATTTAGCAGCCCAACCTCAACAGGACAGACAGCAAGTTGCAAGCCCATTCACATGTTCTCCCCTCCTTGTCATTTCAGTCTTACAATAGGCCAGTGGCTGGGACAGTCTCCTGAAGTCAGAAATACAGCTGTCAACTCTCTAAAGTTTCCACTAAAATGCCAGGGGAGCATGACAGCCACTGCTTTTTTCACTTCACTCCAGCCAGCGCTTGCATCCTCACGGCACAGCCTGTATTTCCACCTTTTGCTGCCACAAATCCAAATCTCCCCAGCAATATAAAACCCAACTACGTACTAAATGTACAAAGTCATTAAAGCAACCTAAATGACATAGGAAAGTTTTTATGACTTTTGCCCCAGACAGTCTGGAACAAAGCATCCCATTTTTTTCAGGTGAGTGACAGAGCTGACACACTGTTATTTAAAAGGTTGCGCATTGTTGTTTTGTTTTGTTTTTACCTTAGTGGTAAAATCAGTGGGAATCAGTTATTCCTCATATGCTAACATAGTTAACACTAAGCAACGCCAAAGTCCAGGGATGGGGTGTTTGTTTATATGTTTGTTTCCAGCAATGACTTTACATTTTGGATCTTTTTTGTGGTAGATTTTGTTAAAAGGGTGATGACTTGATTCCAATTTTCACAATTTACTCAGCCATTGAGATGGGGAAAGCAAACAAGATTCTATTCATTGAAACTAAAACTTCATGGTGAGGTTTCAGCAGTCATTTATTGCGGCAGGAATAATGAACCACAAAAACAGTAAGAGGTGGTTTTATGTTAAGTATTGTATTAACACAATACTTGCAAAATTTTGACCCAGGTGATCCGCTCTATTGTCTGCTTTCAGTCTCAGTCCTGCATGCGGTCTACTTCGTAAAAAGACAAGACTGTAAAGACAGACAACCCCCAAGCAAATTCTGTGCAATTCTGTTACAGCCAAGACTCTTCTGGCCGAACTGTTGCATGACATGGTCTCTTGACAGACACAAGAAGGCACTACAGAGTATAGTCAAATGCACAAACATGAGACATCAGGAATAGCATCCAACTCCTGAAGTAAGTTATCATGGCAATACAGCAACACAGATTTTAAAATTTCATCCACATCTAGATCACCTTCTCAAATAGAGGTACAACTCTATGTAATTGCACTTTCTTCCCTTGCTCATCTTGTGGTCCAAGAAAGCAACCAATTTCTAGCCAAGCCGGACCTCCTACATTCTTGCCTTAGTTTGGCAACTACATGTATTTAGGAAGTTTCCCAGGTTTGGGGTTTGTCTTTGAGGGTAGGAGAAGCAATTATTTTAAATACTAAGCTATGATTTTTATAAAGGTGTCTACATTCTTTCCAGTATTTGTCAGACAATATTTGTTTCGTAACACACAGGAGCTATAATCACAGACATATAAGAGATGTTCTTGGCACAGCATTTGGCCCTTCACAAACATCCTTTCACAGGAATCCTTATTTGCTGCCAATGGCAGAGACTGAAACCTGAAATCTGGACTCAGTCAGGACTTGGAAGCCTCCAGATGGAAACACAACCTCTCATTTGCCAAACCAACACCCTAACAGATTATGCTGTTACCCTTTCTCTCTGCTGGTGTGCACAAGCAGCTCAAGTGAATGAATTGCCTTTGTGCTTTTCATCAGAGAAGGCAGTACAAAATATCTGTGCTATTATACTGAGCTTTACCAGCTCTGCATTCATGTAGGGGCTCTGTTTGTCTTTAGCTTTTGCATCCATATCATCCTATTTTATAAGGTTGTATTTGTGCAGCTGTGAGCATGTATGATCAACATCTTTAACAGGACATAGGACAAAGGCCTAGCACAGAAGCAGTCACGCAAAGACTTTACACTGGTTTTGCCACTAAGGCTTTTGTAGCATTTGTATAGCTTTTTTGGCTTTACCCCTATATTTAAATCCAGATTGATATTATTAGGAGGTGAAAGTGGTAGGTTCTTAAGCAAAGTACTTGGGTGAAATCGGTTTATATTTGCTAAATGTGACCTGTCAGAAGTTACAGGAGCTGCTCAACTTGCTGAGAGATGCCCCAAAGAATAATCAATTGCCTAGCTGTTTGGGTTTGTTTTTTAATATGGCTGACACATTAATGATTTTCTAAGTCAGCACATGCAGTATGGTTTTTAGGAAGATGTCAAAGTGTGAGGGATAAGGAGAAAAGTTGACTTTAAGTTAGCCATCAGAGTTAAAGCAATATTCCTACTTCCCTCTTCTCCCACCCTTGAAGAGGTCAAATTCAAATTGATGTAAATACTTCTGCATCAACCTAAATTGATATAGAATGTGATGTGAATTATTACAGTATAATGCATGTTTTATACTCATTTAACTGCAGCCACACACAGGGCTTTTACTGATACAGTTATGTCAGTTACAGAAATAATTTAAAATCTTCCAACCGATACAGCTACGCCACTAAAACTTTCCAGTCACGAGGTTGGAAAACACAGAATTAAGGCCTGAAAAAACTGAGCACTACTTATGCTCCACCAAGTCGAATATTCTTTAGCTTTCTGGTTGGCCCAGGCAACTACAAAGCTCTGGTTTTGGTGATACTGTTCTGACTTCAGCTTTAAAAGACACTAACATTCACCCATGTCAACCTGAGGCTGCAATTCAGAGTTGACGTTGGCTTGTACTGAGAAGGTGGGTCTGCATCAGTATGAATCTCCCCTACTCCCAGAGGACTAAACATCAACCTGGTTGGTGCTCTTTCATCCAGGACTGGACATCCTCACTTTAGAGCAACGCTAGCCATGTCCTGTGCTGCAGAAGCTAAACCCTCAATGGACAAGGATGGAGTAGATCTTTTGCGGTACTTGACAGTCAGAGCCATGCCATTAACAAAGCTTCATGCTTTGTACTACAGGATGGAGATTAGTGGAGACTGAGGCACACAGTAGAGCTTTTCACTATGCTTTTTCTCTCCCCTCTCCACCTTAAAAAAAAAAATAATGTAGGGGTAAAAAAAGAAGGGAACTCAAATAAAACTTTTCTCTTGTTCAATGGCCACAAGGAGAGCCTACTCCTTTCCAATGATAGCAAGATAAAAAAGATGTCTTCTATAGGAGTACAGGATGTCTTATACAGACTCATTACCAAAGAATAAATCGGGTTGGAAGGAACCTCAGAAGGTCCCTGGGAACCTGATGAAGAGCAAATCAATACTCCATTACAGCCAGTAGATTACCTGCTGCTTCATACTCATATTGCTAATTCAATGAAATTACCTTAAAATATTTTACAAGAATTTCACTATGAGAGACTCTCATAACTGAATTGCAGTGTTTGGAAAACCTCACAAGTAGTAGTCAAATGCTCCAGCCTGATACAGCAACAAACCACAAACAGGAAAGTGCCAGCTATGATCACTGGTAAGAAGTTTCCAAGAAGGACTTCAATGAACACGAGAGACACTGGCACAAGGAACAGCAAGAAGAATGCATGGTTTCAAATAATGTTCAGTTTGCCCGAGGCCTGTGAAATCATGTTCAGTACCAGCCAAAGACAAACTACTTCCCCTCGTAATGGCAAACTGGGCACTGGGCAGCCTTATGCAAAAGACATGGCATTGCTCCCTTTGCAACACAGCTGGTAGGTGTGGATAGCATTCAACACTCCAAGTTTTCCAGCAAATGTTGCGTTAATGTCTTCACAGAAAAGACTTATGTTCCACGTCAGTCAGGGTATGTTTTTCAGTAACAATCAAAAGCAAATCTGTATCACAGCCAAATAGCTACCTTCTTTCATTGTTCTGGCAGCTCTCCCTCTTATCTATGGGCCTGTGTCTTTGTTGGGTTCATTTTCTCTATGTGCAACAGAAATCCTGTCTGCTGTACCAAGAGAACAGCTAGTTCTGTTTCACCCTTGGCAGCCAAGATACCGAACTTCCCCAGTGCTTCCTTTTTTTCTTCTCCCATTCCCAAGGCAGCTATAGCATTTTGCTTGCCATCCAGAAAAGATCAGTGGCTGGTTTAGTTTAGATTTTACTTTTTTATTATTTCTTCTCCTTTGGGAGTGTGAGCTTAAGAGCTGAAGACAGAACTATTAGCAATTCCAAGCTGGCTCTCTTTGGTTTTGACCATGTATTTCTGGGCTGGATTTTCAGCCCATTTTGTTCTCTTCAAGTCCAACAGCTACTCTCATTTGTAATTCCTGTAACCAGGCTTTCTTTTTCCCAGCTGACTGCTCGTACATAGTGCCATTGCTCTGGACCTGTCATTCACTAAATTATTTTCCAGCATGTCCAAAAGCATATAGCTTTCAATATGCCCACAGACTCTCAAGTATCCATTGGTGTGCACATACCCCAAACTGCTGACTTTCAAACACCTGGATTAGTCTCAGCAGTGAATTCCAACACCATCTTTAAGTAGCCATTCCTTCAGCAAGGACAACTGCATCAGCTACATGACAAATAGCTGTGGAATAGGAAGAACTTACATGCACTAGAGTTTAATTCACCTTCATTCACAAGTCAACACGCTGGCAGGAGGGCAAATCAAAGTCACATAAGATATTCACTATTACAGCATTGGCACAAGAGCATCAATTTTTGCTGCATCCCATCTTGCTTTTATCAGTGTGTAGGCTAGCCAATTTTGCATCATTTTCCACTTGTTCTAGTGCTTTCTACCTTAAGCAACATCAACTGGTTCCAAGGAGACTACTCACTAGCTGCTAAACTCTATGTACTGAACTAGAAGCACAAGCAAGTTTTCAGACTGTACAGCAAAGGGAAAGGATTCTTTTCCATAGCTGCTTCCTACATCACCTCATATGATCTTTATACTCTGCTAATAGTAAACGCCATTACCTCCATTTTCTAACGAACAGGTATGGAGAGCTCACAACTTGATCTTGAGAGAAATTACACAGCTTGCAAATCTACCTATAAGGGAAAGACATAATTTTCCTCCAGAAGATACACCCAGAAGGTATGTCAATATACGTTTAACTTAAAGGTTTTAACTGCCATAGAAATAAAGGTATGGAGCAAGCATCACACTTACTGCTTTGATCTTAACGAATTTAGTTTACACGTATTAAATTACCCATAAGTGTTGATGAAAGCAAAATGATAATTCTGGAACACAGTAAATAAAATGCAATTAAAAGCACCAGCGTAGCAGCACACCTGGGAGTTACATTTGTGCAAGAAAGCAACTCAGTAACAGATTGGGGAAACACATCTCACAAACATTAGTGTAATATCTGCAAAAAACCCTGGCAGATTTCCTTTAATTATGGCATAAATTTAATCAAATTACAAAAATCTTAGAAATGTCCGATTCAGCAGCTTCTTCTTAACGGCAATAAAATACAACTGTGGCCACCAAACAAAATAAATTCCCTCCTGATAAATCTGTGTGGGGAAGAAAAACTTTTCTTTATACTTCATGAATCTGTGATTGTAAATGCAAACTTTCTCATGCACTGGTCACTGCACAGTAGTTAGAAAACTCCTATTAAAATGAAACGAAGTGCTGTTGGCATATAACACGACCTCATCTTTCCAGAAATAGCAACTTTCACATATGTACCATGTAGTGAAAGAATATTAAGTAGACCCGTTGTGAGTGATAACAAATGAGATTGTAAGCTTAACATATGGTCTGGAAGATTTAGAAATTTCTGTCTCTAAAAGTAGGATTAATAGAGCTTGTAAAGTCTCACTGAAAGAAAGGTACAATACTGACTCATTTAGTATAAACAGCCACCCAGCTGCAAATAAAAATACAGGCAACCTTCACAAGGTCATTACCCTCACAGATATGACAGAACTTAGCACCGTCACATCTTAAACAGCTATTCCTTTTCTTCCTCTTTTTCCCTACAGTGGGCAACAGAGGTACATGTCAAGATCTGCACAGACAGGCACGTAGGGACTAAGCTGTGGATGGTTTTGAAGACCAGAGGGGCAGTTCATCTGAACACAATAGGGAGGATACAGGGAAGGGAATGACAAAACTAGCTGGAAAAGAAGCAAAGAAGAAAAAATTATCCTCCCCCTCAGTAATGAAACATAGAACCTTTAGTGAAAAGTTATTTCCAACCAGCTTAAGTCCAAAACAGAAAACTGCCCTAAGAACCCTAAGTGAAATGTAACTGTAAATCAGTCAGAAATCCAATTGCAAGAATGTATTCACTCACTCTCCCTATGTCAACTTGATTATAATGTCACTTGCAGTACATAGAAAGAGTGTAAAAATCACATTAATTATATTTGCAGGTGATACTGAAAACTAGGGCAATATTTGTAGCTGAAAAGATGGTATGCATCTGAAAAACTGTTTTTTGTAGAATACATTGATATGCCTATTTAGAAGATATATTTAAAACAAAATGAAAGTACAGGGCATGAGTAAGGTAGATTTGCTTTAAAAGAATTTAGGACAGTAGTAGAGAACAGATTTTTTTTTAAGTTTGCAATTGAGCAGTAATTGAAACAAAGAGAAAAAGTAGGAGCTTCCTACCCCACACAACTGAGGTGTTTAGGAAGATATTTGCATTCTCCTGACGAGCTGTGAGGACCCCAGTTCTGTTGTTGATGTACAGCACTCCTGAACTCTTCAGGGGACATTGGTGAACCCAGGTGTAAGACACTACATTGATTTCTGGGTCTTTCTGCACAGGAGAAGTGAAGTGGGTGAAAAAAACAGAAGCCCAATGTGCAGTGACCAAGAGCTTCAAAAGATGACTTAGGAGAAAACTGAAAATAAAGTGAACTGGCTTGATAACCTGTTGGGTTATCAAGCTGTTAGGGTTATATGACAGCTGTTTACCAGTAAGCACTGGAAAAGGAAAGGATTACAATGAATGAGTACCAGTTAGGTGAAATCAAATCCAGGAAAACAAAACCAAAACCAACAAAAACTAACAAACAAAACAAGATCAGTACCAAACAATTTCTAACAGTGAGATGCAGAGGTCTGTCAAGAGAAATGGTGCAGACCCCCTCAAGAAGTTCTTTCCAGAAGAGTTGCCCAAAATCCCCATGCCCAAAGGGTATGGAACTGAAAACAATCTAGTGCTACTGGGGGCTGAGATAGACCATAGGATAGTTAGGGTTGGAAAGGACCTCAAGATCACCCAGTTCCAACCCCCCTGCCATGGGCACACGTTACACTAAACTATGTCGCCCAAGGCTCTGTCCAACCTGGCCTTGAACACTACCAGGGATGGAGCATTCACAACTTCCTTGGGCAGCCTGTTCCAGTGCTTCACCACCCTCACAGTAAAGAACTTCTTCCTTATATCTAATCTAAACTTCCCCTGTTTAAGCTTGAGCCCGTTACCCTTGTCCTACCACTAAGGTCCCTAACAAAGAGTCCCTCCCCACCTCTAATGTTTTGTTATGCCAAGCTTCTGGCACCTGCACTACCAAACTAACATCCAAAAGGATCACAACCAGAAATCCAAAAACCAGTATCTTTAAGGAGGTGTTTGCAACATAACATCATCAATACCGACACAACAAGCAAACTCCCAATCTAACTTTTACTGTGAGTTGTTGAAAGAAAATGGGGTTATAACAATCATTCCTGTTGACTGGGGAAAACAGAGAGAGAGATGTCAGGGGAAAGACATGATTCATTTCTTGCATCCTCTCCCCAGGCACCTGGCACAGACTATTGTAGTAGATGAGAAAGTCGGCTAGATGGGTCTTTCACCCACTATTGCAGATGTCATTTTCCTAGAGAAAGGAAGCTCAGCAACCAAGTCACACCCAAGAGATGGAAGACAAAAAATGTCATGGGTCTGCTTCAAAATAAAATGCAAGCTAATAGTATCTGGATGCTAACGTAGAGATCAAAAGGAATATTAAATAGTTAAGAGTCTTCTGAGATACGTATCTCTCTGGGGGTTTCCCATCTCCCATGTAAGCAGACAGATTGACATAGGAAAGGCTGTGGTCTTCCCAAATCTAGACAGAAAGGAGCCCAAGGGAAAAGCTGAATATCTGCTCTGTTGGGGGGGGGGGGGGGGGGGGGAGGGGAGGGGAAGAAAAAAAAAAGTTTGGTGCAAATTTGCTCTACATAAGTGCTATTTTAAATGCATCTATTTGTCACTATCATCTGGCACTGCTGAAACACCAGTGTCTCACAACCAAAGCTTACAGTCAAAGGAATATCTTCACCATGAAACTGAACAGAAAAGAATTAGAACAAAAATAAAAGGGAAGAAGAGCATCCGATATAAAAATAAAATGTATTTTTTGCCATGAACATTCAGCTAATCACAGAAGCATAGAAAATGGATTTGGAAGGGACATCATTAGGTCAGTTAGTCTGTTCTTTTTCCTCAAAGCAATGACTTTGTTCACTTATCACAGAATAGTTTGGGTTGGAAGGGACCTTAAAGATCATCTAGTTCCAACCCCCTACCATGGGCAGGGACACCTTCAACTAGACCAGGGTGCTCCAAGCCCTGTCCAATGTGGCCTTGAACACTGCCAGGGACTGGCCAGCAACAGCTTCTCTGGGCAACCTGTTCCAGTGCCTCACCACCCTCATGGTGAAGAACTTCTTCCTAATATCTAATCTAAATCTCCCCTTCATCAGTTTAAAGCCATTCCTCTGTGTCTTATCACAACACACCTTTGCAAAAGCTTTCTTGTTGGCCTTTCTAGGTACTGGAAGACTGCTCTAATGTTTCCCCAGAGCCTTCTCTTCTCCAGGCTGAACAACCCCTTCTCTCTAAGCCTGTCTCCCCTCACATGCTGGCATTGACCAAGTAAAAATGTAGACTAGTAAAAAATAACTTCACTTGTTGTTAACAGAATTGCTTTTAATGTTCTATCTTACCAAGCAGCAAAGACCCAGATTGTCTAGCAAATATTAAGACAAAGATGTTATTTTAAAGTAACAATAGATGCAGTCTCTTATTTCCAATTATAAATATGGGGATGCAATTTATTCTACTCTTACAAACTCATGTTTTCATAAGAATAAAGTCCTTTATAACTTTGGCATTTTATTGCCAGCACTCTGGGTATTTATCATTTTCAGGACAAATGGCAGTCAGAAGGCCCTCACACAAACATTTATATTTATCTGCATGACATTTATTCGGGAAGAGCTTCCAATAAATTTATGGAACTTTTGTTATTTTTTCCCTGTTGTGAAATGCAAACATACAGGAATCCAGTTAACTATTGTTTATACATCCATGCCCTTACTATAATGGCAAAAGTAACATCTGAATTTTTAGCTAAAATATTAAATAATTAAGATCATAGTAATATTTACTTCTATATTCAACAAATGCCAAATTCAGTGAGAGTTGATTGCAGTATGAAAGAGATTACCTTGGTATAAAAAGAAATACCTCCAAGGATTAGTGTATCCGATTAAATAAAAGATTGAACTGAATAAACCCATAATGTAAACAAAGAAAGGAATATTAATACAAAATAAGTATGCTGAATGAGAGTAAATTATGCAAGCATAGAGAAAAATTGCCACTCTTCACTTCCTTTGTCTCATTTGAGACCTGGAGAGAAGTTTGAACATGCTAAGAGAACACTGTTTGTCTGAGGTACACTGAACTATAACAGCAAGATAACTGTCTTTGCTTACATTGAGCGAGCTTAGTGTTCATGGAGGCTGCTGGACATACAAGAATGAAGTTATCTTTAATCCGTTCATGGTCAAAGTTACAGAAACTGCCAATGATCTGTTTTCCATGCCACTATCATACAACCCTGGTTTAATGAACCCCATGCAGGAGTGAAAAAATCTCTTCACTGCTAGTTATCAGTCAAAAGTATCTGTCAATTGGATCAAGCTCGTGCTAAATTCTGGGTGAGCCAAGCAAACTAGAATATCTTAGTAGTTTCACTTTATTCTAATGATAATTTCTGAATTACCTCTTCAAACAATGGTTTTGCATCTTTATGAAGCAATGCAATTACCTATACTAACTCCCATTCTTACACTAGACCTTTTTCAGCTGTCCAGAAATGTGACCTTTGAGACTAAAGTTTCACGGCATAGGAATTGTAGTAATAAAACTAGTTTTAAGCCTTAATTAGCTTTAATTCGGACTAATTTGCCCTGGCTATTCATTCCTGTCCCTTTTCAGCACTGTTTCACCCCTTGATTTGTGGTGCTACAACCTGTTTTAAGTCAGGTTAATTAATCAGCTCTTTAGGCATCTTTTGTTTTAATCAAAGAAAATTTTATTGACATATACAATAGGATAGCCCACAAGAAGTTAACTTGACTGACATGGGGGCATGTTGCATCCTAGAGACCGGAATATGCTGTCAGGGGAAGGAAACACCTTACACCAAAACCATGAAAAAAAGTCTGCAATGCAGAGTTACAGCCTAAGATTCTCCCTCTTGTTAAATCAGAGTCTGTCTCAAATTACTAAATATAAATTCTCCATGCTCTGTGAAACCAAGAAAAGAGATTTACTGCTTTCGGGCACAAGCTGGAAGCTACAGAACGTGTCTTTAGACTCTTGCCTCCACAAGGAGGTGATATCAGATGGAAAATGCCATCTGTGCAGTCCAACTGCCCCAAAGCCAGTCAGTTCCCAGCAAGATATGGACTCAAACTGCCTCCAAAGTTTCCAGTTTCCTTTTCTCGTGGCCTTTATCAGCATTACCTCTAACCCAGCTCATCTTGAATCAAAACTGAAAAAAGTAAAGACATTCTATGTGCCACCTAGAGCAAGTTCTGATAATGCTCCTAACAGCAATTCTTCCTTATTGAAAAAAGGACGAAATAAAATCAGCAACAGAGCAGTGTGCTTGCTCCCTGGCCTCCCCACTGCAGTAACAATACAAATGTTTTGCACTTTCCAAAGCAGCAATTCAATCCATTTGCACCTTTCTTCTGTAAACCGCTCTCCTCCATTTTGAGTGACTTGGCTCCCTCCTGCACTTGGAGTAACAACAGCTACTTCTCTCCAAAATGAAGTAGTCATTCCCATTTGTTCAAATGCTAATTTTAAACAAATTTTCTTTTGTTTCCTCTTCCTACTATAAAATTGACATTTGTATCCCTTTTCCAGGCATATTTGGTGTCCTGGTGCAGGCAGCAGAGGCATTCAGGCTGACAAGAACAGCTGATGGATACAGTCCCCAGGCAGCACATTAGCTCTATGTCATGGAAGACCCTCTGCCCCTTTCCCCCCAGCATTTGCGTATCCAAGAACCAATCTGAATCCCCAAATGAGGGATTGTTCTGCTCTTCTCTGGTCCTGTTTGATCTCAAAGATGGTAAATATTTCATGGAATGGTAGAATTATGACATCAGCAATGACCCAGCCAGACATCACAAAGGTAGCAAATTCATTTGCACTCAGATGTTCTGTTGTTTTAAGATTCTGCACAAGCCCTTTCACATTTTGATAAAGTCATAGTTCACAGCTATATCATAATTCTAGATATGACCCTTTAATGACATTGCAGTCAGGAGATACAACATTTTTTGCCAGGTGGCAGTGGAATTTTTGCTATATCCTTTAGACAGAAAGATTAGGTAGATATAGGAGAGTGTATATATATAAAATATTATTGGCAGTCAATCTGGAGCTGAAAGGAGCTTCCCGACACTCACAGGTTATTTTCAAGCTAATGGAATTTAGCATCCTCCTCAATCTAACATCTGAATTCAGAGTCAGTCATCGTATCTTTGTCACAACATCAGTATTGTTGAACATTAGCCCAAGTTTTTTCTTTTTTCTTTTCCCCTTTTTATTTTCCTTGTTCTGGGCAAACATGCTTTAGATCAATAAAACCTCCATTTCACTTCATCATGAGCTCATTCCTTATTTTAAAAGGGTCTTGGCGAACAAGATAGGAGGGGAAAAAAACCCAACCAAACCCAAGCACAAAATGTACATTATTCCAGCTGAGAAGTTAGTTTTCAAATAATATATCTGTGAAAAATCACACTTTTGTACAACTTAAAATATCCAGCCACTAACAAAAAACCTCACAAGCTGTGAGCACCTGAAAATTCAGAATAATGGTATGGTATTTTGCTATTATCAAAAAAACCCCACCAAAACCCAACTCGCCCCAAAAACATCCTGCCTGCTCTCCATTCACTTTCATTTTAAAAAGTGTGTGGGAACGTATATTTTAGACATACTTATATATATGTTTGTACGTATCTGGAGGCTGAAGGCTACCCTTTCCTACTTCCAGTACTTTCTACCTTTGCTCTTTTTATTTGTGTGAGAGATGACATGAATCCATGGCTTTGCTCCTACACTAGATGGATTTCATGGCTACACTGGTGTATCTGGGGAAACAGCTTTGTTAGTAAGAGTATAGTCACACAAGGAAAACAGACTGAAAGATTACATGGAGCACAAGGCCATTAAGAGAACAATCTTCTTCCCCCATGACTGGGAGATGGGCCCATGACACAGAGCAGAACTCCAAACCAGAATTAAGTTGCCCAAAGTTTAGCCTGGATGCACCCTAGTAGAGAAATATGTGCCAGCAGCAGAGACCACATGTTTATTGTGACTTCCACATAATGCAGGCATGCTCTGGTGGCATCTGTAATCTCAGTGCTGGTCCTGACAAAAATGCATTCAAAGGCCGATTTTTTTGCTCCTGACAACTGGAGTGTTTCATAAGTTCATGTATCCAAATTATACTAATATATTCATACTACATCCTTTCATTTGGGGAAACTCAGGCTGTTTGAACAAATATTTAATTAAGTCTCATATGGCACAGCAGGGAAAATATTTTTAATGATATCCTGTGGTCAAAATCAAAATTTGCTGACAGTTACCTCACAGTGGTGCCCAAGTTTAGTACTGCTTTTTATGTAGATAAAAGAGTTACGTTTAGCAATACTTGGCAAAACCTGACCTTTCCTGGTCATATCTCACAATACTGGAACACCTTTGGGATGAAAAGTGTCAGGTGCTGGAGAGAGTGCAGCACCACCCTGTGCAATGGGGTTCAGGGTGGGAAGCACTGAAGTGGTAAACATGTGGGTTTGAGGATATACAGTTACCTGGAAAAAAGACTGCTGGCATCTATACTTCTGTGCTACTATTGTCTAAGATCTACAAGAAGCAGTGGTGACCTCAACATTTTCAAAGGTTTAAAAATACAGGTTTTTAAGAGGCCAAGACTTTACCTATGTGAAAATATAGACAAGTTTAATATTAGAAGCTGGAGATAGTTGCTTAGAAGTTTTATGTATGAATCTGTGTTTTGGTAAAATTTTCCAGTACCCAGAAGTTTCTGGTCAGCCTTTGCTTAGAGAAGTCAAGCTTTTTCCATGGGACAAACCAGGTGTGGAAAACTGTAATGAATCATAAACTGTAATGAATAAGGAAATTTTCAGCATGGTCCTTTCTTTTTACAACTAGAGATGTCCTTAGTGTCATTGATTAATTTGCAGACTGATATGAACCAGCATATTTTCAGCATCTCCCTTACAGGGATTTGAATATCCAGAGGAGGAATATGCTGGGACTTGATAATCACCCCTCCAGATCTTGTAGGAGATGGAGATGTGTCCTGATGGAGGGGAAAATCAAGATCTTTATGTAATTAAATCAACTTAGTAACAACATTTTGGGACATTTCTTGCTAACAAGGGTATTCCCAAAGTGCTCCTTCAGCAACTTTGCTGGAAGTTGAAAAGAAATGTGACACTGTTGGGACCGTAATTATTAAAGAAATACTGTCATAGCCCAGTCTGTTGTTACAAAGTATAAAAATTTACTTTAACCAAGTTCAAATGGCTCTTTTATTTTCAGCTGTCAATGAGCACACATTTTAGAAGTATATTCAGTAAAAATAAATTAAGAATTCCTCCTTTTTAAATGGCTGAAAGTCTTTCAGGAACCCATATTAGGAAACACACATTCATACATACACTTATATTTGACATTACTTTGAAAGAGCTTAAAGAAGTACCAATATTTCTTAGCAGGTAGCTGTAGGTTAAAAAAAATAAGAAACGAAAATACTTTTAATGAACCAAGAATTAGTTGAAGACTAAGAAAAAAAATCCATTCCCTAAATTAATAAATTGCACAAAAATATAATCTGACATCATACATAATGTCTCTGAGCATTTCTCTGACACAGACACATTCATCAAATTATATCAGCCTTTAGATTTTTATTTCATTAAGAAGTAGGAGGAAAACTTCACCTTTGAACATGACAAATGTCACTAGAAGCAAAAATGGACAATGACTGATCACTCAATAACCAGAGATTCTTCTGCTTCATTGCCATCATCTGTACTGCCACAGCAGTACTGGCCAGGAAAAAACATGAATTGTGCATGTGTGCATGCCTAATGCACTAAAAAGGTCCTTTGGAGACAGAGTTATTTACCTACAGGTAAAATATAACCATGTAATCATGCTTAAGATACTTGCCTTTGTGAAGGCCAACTACAAGATTGCCACTTTTACCAAAAGCAACTGAAGAACAACACATACATGCTCGGGATGCTGTAAAGACATCTTTCCTGCACTCATGTGTATGGTACCTGCATGCACATAGTAATTTTCAGATGTTAATGTTAAGTCACAAATACCAATCCCAGAGTGGAGATACCTGATAACAAGCAAAGTGCCTGGAGAAACCCAAGTGTGAACACCCATGTAAAAAACCAACATGGCTCATCAGACTGCTTATATCAATTCTAGATCCATTAATACTCATGATACCTAGATATGCTTTGGCACATAAACTCCATATCAGTTTGAGCTGATATGCCAAAAAAACATAAAGGAAAATTTAAAAGAAGAAATTTTAACTTCTTTTGGGTTTTTTTGGTTTTTTGGGTTTTTTTGCTATGACTTTCCCAAAGAGGTTATTTTCAGTATTACTTTAAAGGACAAAACAGGACAGAATTATAGCAGCCAGCTTTGTCTGTGCCTGCTAATTTACTTTATATTAAAAGCCAGACAGGATAACTGAACCAGAACACCACTGTAAATTTACATAAGCAGAATTTTCAGACTTTTTATGCATTATTGCTATGTTCACAATTAACCAAATTAATCCCAATTTTAAAGAGCTTTTAAGAGCAGCAAGGAGTATTTGATTTATCTGTTGCTCACTCTCCCATTTATTAACCTTATTGTTTCACTCTTCTGCAGTTTACTAGCAGTAAACAAATCCCATGTGAGAGCCAACAAAATACTTCTTTTGTAATGTTAATGCTACTGTCTTTATAAATCTCTGATTTCAGACACAGCCTTAGCTCCT
The DNA here is from genome assembly GCF_004027225.2 of Strigops habroptila. Lineage (NCBI taxonomy): Eukaryota > Metazoa > Chordata > Aves > Psittaciformes > Psittacidae > Strigops > Strigops habroptila. Next base: position 14,512,469 of record NC_044278.2, read on the forward strand.
TACTGGCTTTGATTTACGAGTGGGCTAACCCACGCCTAACCTTGTCAGCTTTAGTTCTGAGACCATCCTCAGGATTATGGGTCTCTGATCTGGTAAATTCCTGAGAGGAAAAAATTTAACTGAGGAAGATTCTCTCTGACTAGTAATAAAGCTCTGTTCTTTTCAGGTTACACTAGAGATGGGGTTATGGGCAGAATTAATTGAGGGAGGCACAGGGACACTTAAAGAAAAAGATCTTGAAAGAAAAAAAAAAAAGAGAGAATAGAGAGTTTATGGGAGAATTACTGAAAAGGAAAGAAGGAGGCACTGAAGGGAAGCAATCAATTCCCATTTATAAGGTAGGGAGTCTAGCAAGCTAATTAGCATTAGAGCCAGATCAATTTTCTTACACAAAGTATTTTATGAGATTGTTACATGACAGTATACTAATTAAAACTGATTGGCCTAATTAGAGCAGCATTAATAACATAGCAGGCACTGGCAGCAGCACTGCTTAGTCCGTGATGTGCTTTAAAGATAAAGATACGTGAGAGTTACCATAGACAGCCCTTGTTTTAACACAATGTTTTGTTTTGCAGCAAGGTGTGTCTGCTTGTTTCTTTTCTGCAGTGGAAGACCAGGAAGAAATATGGCAAATTAGGCAGCATAAAGGGGAGAAACAAACTGAGAACTGAAAACAATGATGCATTACAAAAGCAATTAGTGAGAAACAAATATAAAGCAATAAAGCATGGGCCTGATTCTCTCATGGCCTGAACCTTGGAAAATAATTTACTAGGAGACGGCCCTGGTAATGCTTTACTGAGGCTTTGCTATCGCATAAAAAACTTCATGCAATCCAAGGTAGCAGAGAAATAAACTGCTCAGGTCAGCAAATTACAGCCCTGGGAGTCCACAAATACCGATCAGTCCACAGGCCTCCAGGCTTCCCCCAGGGACTTAGTGAATAACTAGGATTTCCCAAGGTTATTCCTGGGAAGTTGTCTAGATTAAAGTTCTGATGAGACTTTTCCTTTATGAGAAATTCTTCTGGACATGTAGAAATCAGGAAAAGGTGCTTTTTAAGAAGAACACTATATAGTATATGCAATCCTGGTGTCATCCTTTGAGGAAATAAGTGGAATTTCATAAAATCATGTTTCTAGTTTGGGTGTGAATAACAAGGAATGGCTGTATGAATGAATGAACAGCCTTCTACGAGTGTTTGAATGAAGACAAGCCATTGAATAAAAACCAAAATGCTATTTAAGCATGTAAAAGGAAACAAACCCATTATTAAAAAAGTTCAAAGTAAAGAGCTATTCAGAATTAAGTGGAAGATTCTCCAATGGTATTTTGGAGCACTTGCCTGCTTCTATTTGCAATTTAGACTTCAACTGCTGTGGTTCTGCCACATTAAGTGAGAAAGCCACATGTACTGAAAAAGCCAGGATATTTAGGGTTTAACAACATAGCTGCTGAAGATCAAGGTATTGGAAATTTTAGATGAACGAGGGAGATAGGTGGTGTAAGTAGGTAGGTAGTTAGACGATATAAAAAGCTTGGAAAGTAGCTTTTCTTTTTTTTCCTGGAGCAAGGCTTCCAGTCTATAACAATTACAGTGGTAATACAGTATTGTTGCCAGCGCTCTGTTCCTCACTGCACAATGGCACAAAACAAAACTAAGCACAATGATAACTTGGAGCTCTGCTTTCGAAAGCTACTGCCTTGAAACCACCTGTCCTGGTCACTGCTGTCTTCCACAGCAACTGCTACAAAGTAAGTACTCATATACATTATCTCCAGTGGAGATGCACTTCCAAAATAACTTCAGCTTTATCAGGTTTTTTCATGCACATGGGTACATTTTTGTAAGTAAAGCAATGTAATTTCCAGATAACAACTGTCTTGTGAGTCAACTACTGCAAAATAACGTTACTAATGCATCAGAATTCAAAGTAGGAATTTATTCTGGGAAGTTATTATGCCATGATGATCAACTTCTCCAAGTAGAGAAGTACTTACAGAGAATTCCCCTCCAGAGGAAAGGGAGGAAATAAAAAAATGGGAAAGCCCATAAAGAGCCTGCAATAAATGACAATGTTCATGGTTAGAATTTTAGTTATTTTCCTATCATACATGAACATGTACTCATTGCTTTTAAATAAATGTATATGTATATGCTGCTTCCTAAATCTGAACACATACTTGAAGGAAAGCATAGTAGCACAGAAATAAAATGTATACAGTAATTAGTTAATTTTAATATTTTAAGCTTCACAAATTAAGTGATTAAACTCCCCTATTAATTATGTAAAAGATATACATAAAGCAAAGTACTTGTGCAATGGACAAGACAAATCCACCACTAAATTATACTCTGAACCCTGAAATGACTGTCAGAAGAAACCAGGGCAACTAATGGATCTTGCTTGCATGAATCACATGGCTCAGCTTTGTGGTCTTCCACAACGCACAGCAGCTGCCAAGTGCTACCTTATGAATTTCTATCTATTTTACACAAACATACCTCAGAACTGTGGGGAGATTTTCCTAACATTCATTTGATAACATCTGAATAACTCATGCTCTGGAGAGTTACAAATAGATTATTATTAACAGCAAAAACAATTTTAAAAGCCAAACCTCATGTAGAAATGGACCAACTCCTGCCCTAGTGCTTATACCTGAGCACTTCCATATAACTTTCTGATGGGTTATACAGCTGAACGCCCCTTTGTAGCTGAAGCTCAACCCCCAGGTTTGTGTGCCCCACAGTACTACTGCCATTTTTCTGCTTCAGTTTATGAGCCTAAATCTTTATCTTTTGAGGGAATTGAAAACTGTACCTGAAATCACATCTGTCAGAAGCTTAAGAACCTCTGCTGAACCCCAGATACACCGAGTTTACTTATGCTTATTTAAGCACATTTTTTTTCCTCAAACATGCAGCTCTGCTGGCAGTCTGGGTTTGACAGTTCTCCTATTTGGACGCCCATAATATTTGACACAAACTGATGCAAAGACTGCAAAGGTTCCAAAAAATCTAGTCACTGCTATATGCAGTACAAGAAGCACACGGATATAGAGGGATTAAAATAAAATCTGCTTTCAGTGCTCTGACTCAATTTCTTTGTCAGTCCTGAATGCCTTTTGCACTTGGAGCAAACTTATCTTAGTAGTCCAGGTTCCTTTGTTCTGTGCATGGTTTCTTCTCCGATTCCTAGGGGGTTTTTGCTGCACACAGTTCCTTCATCCTCAGATGGCCCTAAAGCTAAATCACCCCCCTCCAGCTATAAAAGAATTCCCTTTTCTTATTCTTTAATGTGTCCATTACTGCCATTCATTCTGCTCTTTTACACTTTTGCCATTCCTTAAGCTAGCAAACTAGTACCTACTAGTTTCCTTTCTCCTTTTGCAGTTTTTTTCAGTCTGCAAAACCTCATGCTAGAGACTAGAAAAAAGCCAGCTTTTTCATAGGTCTCATCCAGACTATTTTCCTGATACTAACAAATAACAGAGTTTAACGAGACTGACTTGGAAGAATCAAAATTCACCCTCCTAATTATGCCTAACAGTACATGACTAACTCCACATATGCAAAGGCATTAAGTTACTTCACAACATCAATCAAAATTCATAAATTATACGATGTATATGAAAACAATCTGATTTTCAATCAGCTTTTCCTATACTGAATGTTGTCACCTTTCTTTGTGTGTCACATTATGGATTTGGTAGCTAAATTTATGGACCCGTTTCAGAACTGTAGGTCAACCAGAAACGAAAATTACAGTGCTGCCATTCACTCTAGTTTGTTGACCATGGCAGTGCTAGGCATAAAAAGTGTTGTTCAGCATTTCGGCTGATCTGAGAGATCAGCTCAGAGAAAGGGCTATCTAACCCTTGCTGTCAGCCATTGCTGTGCAGACACACGAGCTCTGGTTAGTTTAAACGAAAAACAGAAGTCATTTGAGCGTTAACAAATATAATACTTCTGAGAAACCTGAACTTTTGAGCTATACAACAGGGATGCTGTTTGCAATCATATGCAGCACTGCGAAGTCTTGCATCTGTTCAGATTTTTCTGAATACTCTGAAAAGGCAGCTGCCACCTTCTTCAACAGTACCCTGAAGTGTATTAAAATACCACAGGAAGGGCATTAATAAAACAGAGGTGCATCGAATGCATAAAAATAAGAAAGTGCTGAGGGGTCTGAAATTTTAGAAACTGTCATCATGTTTCTGAGCTTTTATTTAGTTTTGTTTAACATCCTACTAATGGATGTTAAATATATTGGTCCACATCCTCAGCTGGGGGGGAGGGGTGGGTGGGAAATCAATAAAGCTTAAATAGATTTACATCAGTTGTGCTTCTGCCCCTCTATACTGATATTTACACTTCTGGCAGTTCATTTGTCTTCAGTCTGCTTCTTGAAAACTTTCAGTTTTGCAAGCCATGAGAAAACCAAAATCTTTTAGACTACCTCTGGTGCTATTTCTGCTGAAAGCATAATCACATCATTATACTTTCATATAATCTCCTTTTAACTGGACCTGTTCTAATGTTCTTAATGCTCAAAAGGAAAATTAACAGTCCAGATAAAGTTCACACATTCTGTGATAGGCTATCTCCAGCTGTACAGCCAAATGCAGTCCACTACTTAAGCCACAGTCTCCCATTTGCTTTTACTTGGGGCGTCTATGAATTAAAAAAAGTGAGGCACAACATCTGAGAGATGAAATCACTGTGAACTAACTTTCAGCTGAAACACCCGGTGCTTTGTTTGCTGTAAGAGACCATGCTATTCATTGTCACTTAAAATCCATTACCATATTTCTCGACAGTCCCAAACCATCAATTACACTGCACTTCACTATGAACCCTGATGCTCTGCAAACCATTAAAGGGTATGCCTTCCCAAAAATCTGAACTGGAAGTAGCTTAACTCCACTGACAGGGTAATCATCCTGTAAGTTAACACTTCAACTCATCGTTTACACTTGTAATGAATCCACTTTCAAATGACATAAAAGACTTGTAAGTCCTGTTCCTTTGAAGCATTTATGCATGAAAAGTCCTATCCATTCTTTGGGTTCCCGTGGCAGTCACAGGAAAACTGTAAAGGACCAGTAACAGCTGAGTGAGAGACTGCCCCACCTGCTCAGCTGCACCACTGCACATGGACAACTTGAGCAAAAAACACAATAGAATTCAGATGTGTTTAAGAGCTCAAGAAAACCCTACCACAGGACATTTATTCTGCTGGAAAACAGTTTCTTCAAAAGCAAGCGTACTGTAAGAGTAGACTGGTGTTAGTAGAACAGAAATTTTTCATTTTGACACTTGGTATAAATGTTTTGTAAAAAGAGAAGGTGTTTGACAATGGTTTCTTTTAAATACATTAAGATTTAAAGAAGGAAAAAAAGCATTTTGGTGTTGCTAGAATGTTTCAATGGATTTAATTCTCACTCCACTGTTCCATCCAAAAGCACATTAGAAAGCATCAATGTGCTTTAATCCAGTTCTAAAATATTTGCAATGTGTCCTGCAAATGGGAAGAAAGTATATTTTGTACCTGGCTATAGAATAAAAGATTCCAGTTACAGGAAATGATTTTTATAACCAGAGTTAACTCTATAACGAAGACAGAGCATACTGCATGTGTTCTAGCATTGCCAAAAACAAGGCTGGTACTGTGTGACCAAGTGCCTTGATCAAATCCTATACTGGATGCTGCAATGAATGGCCAACAAATATGTTTCTTTCAGAACATACAAAGAGGAATAAAGAAGCCCCCACTATTCACACACTAAAGCATTATTGGCTGAGCTGGTGCATCAGAAGCTTAACATCACTCCTAATTACAGCAGCAGCAAAGCCCCAGATAACTTGTAGGTCAGCTTTGCAAGGGCAAATTGTGGGAAGGGACACAAAGGAACCAAGAAGAAGTTTCTCATTCTAGGTGACACCGTACCACAACAGCACCACTGGGAATAGAGCCCTGGCTTCGCCCAAACCATTTAATAAACCACACAATTAACATGCTATGAACAATTTCATTCAACACAAGGATAAGAAAGATTTTAAAAGAGACATCTAAAATAGTGCAAGAAAAGTGCAAGAACGCACAAGCCATGAATCAAAATAACTTACAAAATATGCAACTATACTGCTCACTTGCCTGGAATCACTCTAACCGAGGATAGAATTGTTTCAAAAAGACTATTTTCACTGTGAACATCTGATTAATTTGGGGTCACAGGAACACTTGTTGTTAAGTCTACAAAAATCAAACAACTGCAAACAAGAATCTGAATAATGAGTTTTTATTCAAGATACATCAATGCCAGGGGTCTGTTAATATTGGGTCTACATTCAGATCATTTGGATCATTTTCAGACTTCACTGGATTTGCAAAAGACACCGATTCCTCTTGCCAGGTGGTATAAGACTTATAACTAACTCCTCCATAACAACATCTCAGAAGATTGAGCAGGCCCATAGGCAAGATCCGTTTAGTGATACTTGATAACAGCTACAGAGGGTTAAGGGAAGACACATGATTTATGCTCCATCCTCCCTCTTGAACAAAGAGGGAAAAACATTAGGTGGGAGATGTCTCAGGGGTGTTTTTAAAAGGCCAGGATGGTTTGGGGTGGCAGTTTTCAGCATGCTATCTGATCATCCCCTCAAGGAGAAAAATCAAAGTGTGTCCTGAAGAACTGCACAGGAGTAGCTCTGCATGCTTGGATCTACAGGCAACTGTACAATTGGGTCTGAAATAAAGGAGAGGAAATTAAGAAGCAATCAACCAGAAAATCCTTTCTTTTTGCCATCTGTCAAGCTGAGAGGCCTTACAGGGCCCACCTCCCTCACATGAACCTGCAGAGGCACAACAGCGCAAGGAACTCAGGGTCTCTCTGCAGTAAATGGAGGGACTCAGTTTGCTTGAGTACACCATAGCCGAGCACCTTGTCCTTACAAACTTCCAACTGTGTTTTGGGTCTAGATTTCTGCCCCTCTCCTCACAAGAATGGGCCAAATGCTCTGCAGGGTCTCAGGCATGTGACCACTAGGTCTCAGCACTGCAGAAAAGACTGGGAACTGGTTTTGGCCAGGCCACAAGGCACAGAGGCAGCTTTACGCTTGGAGCTGGTGCCCGCTGTAAAAGCAGGAGAGGCAGCTAAGCCAAGCAGGTCCCAGCTCTTCTTCAGGCAAGGATGTTCAGGAATGAGGAGATGGGTTGCATCTTAGCAGAATTCTGTTTAAAACATGGATGTGGGGTGTCTCCACTGTGCAACAGCACACTCAAAGGTAACCAGAAACACTCTGCATCCTCCCTGGGGCATTTGCTGTTCAACAAAGCATGTTTTTTGTATGAAGAAATCGGGTCTCTGAAGAGCCCTACTCAGAATGTGAATACAGAAAGCATCCACTTCTCTAGAAACATTTATGTGCCAGTATGTAATGCAATTGTCCCATTTTCACAGTGTGAGTAGTGCCCTCCTGAGTTTTGTATGGTGCACATGGCTCTTCTTCACTGCAGTTTGTCAGCCAGCCCCAAGCTCAGCCTCCTGAGTTGCCTCCATGAGAGAACTCAGCCATCTCACACAGCCCATTGCCCGAGAGGTTCCCCTCTCAGTTTTGCTGAGTGACAGTCATGAACAGTTTGGATGAGGTCACTGCTTTAGCTTTACAAAACAAGTGATCGCTCCTTTTCAATCCCACACCCAAAATTAAACTCATAGTTATGCCAGACATTTTACACTAAATCCAGACTATAGGGCTACTGTTTAGACACAAATACGAAAGCATGCAATTCTGAATTTTTTCCTTAAAAATACTTCGGTTTTTTTAAAAAAATAATCAGCTCTAATGCTAAAAACTCCCAAGAAGAATACTTCTTTTTGAAAGTGACACTTTTCCTCAAAACTTTATGACCTAAAATGATTAAAACAGACAAAGCTCTTTTTCCTCCCTTTCCATTCTTCTATTTCTTTTTTGCTGCTTAATCTAAGAGCGAGAACGTTTGCAATAATTAGGAATCATTTTGTTCTTGGTTTGAGGGTTGGGTTGTGTTTTCTTTTGGCTACTCAAAAAAAAAATTACATGTAGAAAGATTAAAAAGTGGAAGAGTAGTATGGAACAAAACAAACAAAGAAAAAAAAAAATCAACAGTCACCTCCTCCAGACACTATTTCTTCAGCATAATAGGAAAATAAAAAAGGAATGAACACACAGAAGAAATGGCGAAGAGGTTTTGTTGAAAATATGTTATACATAAATTGGAAAAGCTTGCAATCAATATACAGTGGGAAAAAAATGTAACCAGGTATAGCCATATTGATGTACCTAGCAACTTGTTTGGAAAGGACAACTTAGTGACCCTGCTATACATCAACTCCACACAAATAGCAAGCAACAGAGCATTCAGAGAACGCTACCTTCCCCAATGAGTCTATGAGGAATCTCAGTACCACCGTAATAATTTTATGAGCATTATGTGTCCCATCTGTGTGATATTTATGCATGTGCTTTATGATTCCAAGATGTTAATTCAGGCAGGAAAACAGGCAATAGCTTCGTATACCACTATTTACCAACCTTTAAAGGACAACACAGGTGGGTTTTTTGCTAGGAAATTACACCTCAGGCTATTCTGAATTGCAGCATCTGGCTTGTAAACACAGGCAATGGAGTTCAAGAGAGAAAAGCTGTAACATTTGGTGGATAAAAGCACAATTTCTAAGGAGAAAGTGAAAAACGTGGTAAGAAGTTCCATAGAATTTCCCACAGCTATCAGAAACTGGGGAACTCAGGAAGAAAAAAGCTGATAAGCAAGTAATCACCCTAAAAGGTGAAAACATGCCTTTTTCTAATGTTTAGGAATGCAAGAACAATGGTTACTGAAAAAATTCGGACCAATGAAATCCCTCCAAATTTATTTGGAAAGCAGAAGTTGAAATATTTAAGTGAAAGATCTAGTACAAGTTTCTTATCAAACAAAGAAATTATTTCAGGCAAGTGATAAGAAGCAAAACAAGATATATATATGTGTGTGCAACAGAAAAAAAAACTACAAAAGGACTGTGTAAACTCACATAAAAGCAGGACAGACTCATATATGGAATTACAAATCACAACCCCATCCATGCTCCCAAAAATATACCCTGCTTAAATATAGGACTGGTAGATAAAAGAAGTTAAAAATAAGAATTTGAGGCCTCTATAAAATATCTGCACATATGAACACAGTTCAGTCATACATTTTATTCCATGATACTGTAACTTCAGTCATCACATAACAAGACTTACATAGATATTCAAGACACCACCTGGACAAAGGCTTTCTGAATCAAGAGACAAAAATATTTTTGCAGTTCCTGACACAAAGGAGCTTTTAAGGGCTATGAAAACTTCAAGACTTTGTGATTCCCTGAAGGCGAGAATTCTTTTATATTTCCTCCCACAGAACACGACATTATTTTGTTGTGATTGTGGACCCTGACAGAAGAGGCAGCAACTCTACCTTTGCATGCTCCCCACAGAAAAGAACATCTCTGATCAAAGTGAATCTCTACGGAGCACATAAATATGAACGCTTTGCAAAGTGGGGATACCCCTTTTGCCCATAAATAAATCATTCCATGAGATGATACCCACCAATACTACCATATCTTAAACCCTTAATCTCTACTAAACTTATAAGGATCATAAAACTAACAGCTGCACATGACTGAAACATGAAAAGATGTTATGATATGTCATCAAATTGCCCAAATAGATTTTTCATAGAATCATAGAATGGTTTGGGTTAGAAGGGACTTTAAAGATCATCTAGTTCCAACCCCCTGCCATGGACAGGGACACCTTCCACTAGAGCAGGTTGCTCCAAGCCCCGTCCAACCTGGCCTTGAACCCTGCCAAGGATGGGGCAGCCACAGCTTCTCTGGGCAACCTGTGCCAGTGCCTCAGCACCCTCACAGGGAAGAATTTTTTCCTTATGTCTAACCTGAATCTCCCCTGCTTTGAACCCATTTTTAAAGAATTCTGCTACCTCTTTGGTAGGGGTCAGCATTTTCACATGTTCTTGCATGGTGTAGTCATATGACAGAAAATACTTTATACTACTACCTTTCTCTATTGATATAAATGCAACGCCAAAATAGTTTCCAGATGCCTTGATCTTGATTTAATAGGTCACTTCTTTGCATGAGGAACTGCACCAATTCATGCTGATGTCAGTAGAAAATAATTGTTTTAACTTCAACAGTTTTTGCTCAGATATGTGGCGAGGTGGCATCTGCAGTGACACAATAGTAGTAAAAATAATTGCAAACACGTATCACACACAGTTGAAGAGCAGCTCAGTTTCCAACAGCTCTCCTCTCTTAGCAAACAGGTACTCAACTCTGAAATCCTTCCTTCCTTCCTCATTATCCTGCACTACAAAATCATTCCCTCCTATTGCATCAGAAAAAGAATGACCAGCTGTGACTACATGCTGATCCCATGATCTCTTATTTCTAGCATCACTTGTTAGGGAAAAAGAACTTGAAAACTTCAGAGTAAGTTGGAATAATTTTCAATGGGAACATTTGTGAAGGAATCTTTAAAATAATGAAAAGTTCTCAGTCTCTTCCATTCATTTAACAAAGGAAATGTAGAGCAAGCATTTGCCAGGGTAGATTTTTCTATTCACATAACAAAAGTTGTAAATGGCACATTAGCTACTTTCTCGTCTTATTTGTAAAGTAGGAAAAATCTATTTTATTGAACTGGATGCTCAGTGCTTTCTCACTAATGCAATATTAAGAGCCCTTTTCTATTACTAGAGCAGAGCTTTAAATTAAAACACCAAATACATTTTGTCAGATGAAGCATGGCAAATGTGGTCACCCTTCAAGAAGGGTTGACAATTTAGCCGTGCACACTATGGGTGTGCACGGCTAAACTGTCAAGCATTACTGGCTAATGTATCACTGCCTGATAGGGCGCAGTCCTTGTCCACTAACCAAGTTAAGCTTTCTCCCTCCCTCTTCCCATAAGGGGTTTTATTGATATTGGTTCCTCTAACAACAATTCTCTTCTAAATTCAATCAACAGCTGGTTTAGTAAGCCAGAAGCAGAAAATAAAAGCTTTGAAGGCTTGTTTGTGGATTTAAAAATCATTTACAGAACCTGAGGAAAATATTCTCTCTGACCTTTTAGAAAAAGACAGCTCTGGATTGTTGATTTATATAGGTGCAAGGAAATTCAAAATATGGAAAATATTTGCAATCTATCCCCTTTAAATACAGAAAATTGAAGGACATTAGAGACAGCTGAGGGGTTTAGGGACTACTCTATGTTTTGATTCCAACAGTATCAGCTGCCTCACAAAGCTCAGTAAGTTGACATGCATCATCGCAACTTCAATTGTTCATGTGCGTATACAATCTCTCCTAACCTGCTCCTAGATGATGATGTTTTCCAACAGGTAAAGAGCACATACATAGAAAACTGCCACAGCTCAGTTGATCTCTATGAGCAAGTTTGTGCAGGTCATAAGTCTTTTACCAAATTACATTCACTATAGGAAAGCAAAAATGTCTTATCTGTGGATTTCTCTGGATTTGGTCCAAGTCGGCCTTGAACTGGGATGCCCAAAGGATTCAGGGCCATATTGCCCTCCATGCCTTACAGAGCTCTGTTGGCAGAAAACAGTCCTCATAGGTCTCTTAGCAATATCAACAGCAATTTAATGGAGACACATGAGAAATAATTTGTCCCTTACTTAAAATCAAAGACATGTTTTAGCTGCAAACTTTACAAGATCACTTTTAAAATTAGTTGCATTCTTAAATAATTAAAAAATCAAAACAATGAATACAAAGAAAAGTATAAGGCATCCAGAGACTGGTATAAAAGTACCTTGTTTTTCACAGCTTACTCCACTTTTATACTGATGAACCACCTAAAAACAGTATACACACTTTTCTGCAGGTATATGTCTATTTGCACCACATTTATTTAAAATCAGTAAATTGTGTAGCTTGCTTAGACTACACCCTTTCAGTCAAGATCAGAGGCTAAAGTTGACTGCCAATGAGCATGAAAAAAAAGCTCAGAATTCTCCAGTGTTTGGAATTTGAAATTTTCTTTGAAAACTTCAGTTTCCTATTTTGAAGCATTTTAAAAGAATTGAATTTTCAGCAAATACCAACCTCTATCTTCTAAAAATCAGGAGAATACACAGCATCACAAATAATTTGTATGAAGCTAGAGTTCCTTTAGCTGAAGTTTCAAGACTAGTTGCTTTAATGTGTTAGGTAATTAACTCGGTTAAAGAGTTCACAAGAGCAAAACCAAACCTACTGCCACCCTCAGGTGACCAGGTGAGGTCTGGCTAATTATCAGGGGCAGTATCTTCCTGGGGAAATAGTCTGAATTTTCCAGAAATAAGGAAGAGTTGTAAGAAACCTTCATAATCAGCAGCTGCAGCAACAGAAAGCATCACCCAGACAACCGCTACAAGGTGAGTACGTAGCCCCAGAACAGCCCTAAAGTTCTTTGAATGTCTCAGAGAAGCTTGTTTCAGATGGTCACTGCGATAGGGCTCTTCACCTGGAAATCACAGGGAGATGGTACACAGAGTTGGAACAAGGACATGCTGCTGCTGCTGCTGAGTAGAAAAGGACAGTACAAGGGCATAGAACACAAGCAGGAAGACTCAGGCTTTAGATGAGTCACAACTATCAGGGGACAAAGCCAGTAAGAAAAGCTTCTATAAATACCCTACATGTAAGAGAAAAACAGAATAATGTACAAGTCGATTACTTACCATGCAAGGTGAGCAAATAATGGATGACACAGAGGGCTGAAACATTAAATTACTTTTTTTCCTTTAGTTTTTTGTTGGGTTTTTTTTTAAGTTTAACTTCGAAAAAAGTGCTAGGCACAATTATTATTAACAATAATGATCAAGAAATGCAATCCAAAATGGACAACAAGCAGGTTAAAGAATATTTAGGCAAGTTAAATGCATCTGAGTTGGCAAGAGATGAAACTGATGCAAGAGATCTTTAGACTCCTAGATGTTACAGAAGAGGGTAAATACCCACAGACTTGAAATACATAGGTCTATCCTTAAGTGAGACAAACGCAGGAACTAGGGAAAGACAAAGAAAGAAAAGAAAAAGGAGAAGAAGAAGAAAAGAAAATCTTGGCTTCTGAACTTACACAGAAATTGAAGTAAGTTTGCTATCCACTTAAAATTGAAAGAATTAAAAAACATAAATAAATCCAGAGAAAGAATCACAATGTGTCAATCTCATTCCTCTTTTGAACAGGTAGTTTGAATAGTTTACAAAGCAAAAGAACATCAGCAAAGCTTCTGAAATAAGCATTGCACGGCCCTCTCTTTAGCAATCTTTTACAATTATCTAGGTCCATGGTACATAACTGGTGATCTGCAGCCTCTCCAGGAGCATGGGTTCGAACCAGAAAGTTCCTGAAAGGAAAGGAGTGCCTTCCCTAAGCTGCAAGGACATGTCTCACCAGAACACTTTTCTTTTTTTCCTGCTTGTTTATGTTTTAACTTATCTAAAAATTACAATATTTGAAAATTACTGGTGCAAGGTAAGATATTTGTAAAGCACATACAGCACACAAATAGCCATCAGTACCTCAGTCAAAAGAGGGCATTTTAAATTGGGTTCTGCAGGTCATTATCCTTGAGGAATTTGAAGAAAATCACTAAGATAAAATAAAGTGTTATTTTAAATATACAATATTCCATGGAAAAAAATAATAAAAAAATCTAGGAATTGCAGTTGACTAAGTAAAACATGCAATAACACTGGGATGTTGTCAGCATGCAGAAGATAAAGCGATTGTAGAGCATTTCTCTAATTTTGTAACATTTTGATACATGACCTGAATCACAAATAGTGTGGCCAGCAGGGCCAGGGCAATGATCATCCCCCTGTACTCAGCACTGGTGAGGCTGTACCTCGAATCCTGTGTTCAGTTCTGGGCCCCTCACTGCAAGAAAGACATTGAGGTGCTGGAGCGGGTCCTGAGAATGGCAACAGAGCTGGTGGAGGGTCTGGAGCACAAGTCTTACAAGGAATGGCTGAGGAAACTGGGGTTATGTAGTCTGGAGAAGAGAAGGCTCAGGGGGGACCTTATCACTCTCTACACCTACCTGAAAGGAGGTTGTAGTGAGGTGGGGGTCAGTCTCTTCTCCCAAGTAACAGGTGATAGGATGAGGTAACAGCCTTAACCTGTGCCAGGGGAGGTTTAGATTGGATATTAAGAAAAATTTCTTCACCAAGAGGGTGCTCAGGCATTGGAACAGGCTGCCCAGGGAAGTGGTGGAATCACCGTCCCTGCAAGTGTTAAAAAACTGTGTAGGTGAGGCCCTCAGTGACATGGGTTAGTGGTGGACTTGGCAGTGCTGGGGGAATGGTTGGACTTGATGATCTTAAAGGTCTTTTCCCAACCTAGTTGATTCTATGATTCTATGCAGCACAAATTCTATTCCATCCTCTGGATAGGCATGATAGGATAAAACAGGCTGGTTGACCTCACCTGGAGCATTTGATGTATCCAGCACTGGGAACACAGCTTCAAGGCAGACAAGGGTAAATGTGACTGTGTTTAGAGAAGAACCAAAAGATTGACACATTGGGAAAATATGACCTCTGCAGGGAGGTTGAAAGAACTGTTTTTATTTGTTCTATGAAAGAGGCAGGAGAGCAGAGATAAGGCATGATTGGTAAGACTGCTCCAAGTATTTAAGAAGTTGTAATAAGAATGATGCTCTCAAACTGAATAAGAAACAACAACATTTAGTTGTTATTGTTAATTTATTTTTTTTGAGGGGGGAGGGGGAAGCAAACACATTCTACATCTCCAAGGGACAATTGGAATGGTTTATTCAAGGAGACTGCGACATTGGATCTGTCTGGTGAGGAGATAAACATCGGTCAGGAGCTGCTTGTGCCGATTACTTCTGTTTCAGTAAGAGAGCATAATTTCTAATCTAGTATTTCCATGATTTCTAATACTAGATTTCTAATCTAGTATTTCCAAGCTCATGTCAAGTTTTAAGGACCACTTAGATTTATTCTAATCCAAGATGTTAAGCACAACCAAGTATCACCACATTTAAACACTAATTGTCAGAAGTTTGCTGTACTATTTTGAGTTAAAATAATAATAATTTGGCTGAAATAAGACACAGCAAAGAAAAGCTCTGAGTGCCAGACACAGAATAAGAGACAGAATAAATCACGTACATTACATAATAAGCTCCAAAATAAGAATTTTAAATAAAATACTGAATGGAGGTAAGTGGGAAAGAAATGTCCCAAAATTCTGATTTCTATCATGACTACGTTATCAAAATGTATAATTCAACCTTTTAGAAACTATGACTTTGAGACTGAAAAAATATTAAACCAAAATACTTTTAAAAGAAGGAAGTAGTACAAACGTTAATATTTTCTTTTCTATCTTGGCCTCAGATTATTTTCAAACTTTAAACAGAACAGTGATGTCGCTGATTCAGGATTTCCCAATCGGTTAATTCTTCCATGAACGAGGCAGTAGAAAAGAGAACAAGTACACATGCAAATATTAAAAGCTTTCAAACTACTGTTGGGTATTAGAGTTGACTAATTAATATACAGATTTATCAGTATATGTTAAGAAATTATTTTGTAGAGAAACATTTTAGGAACAGTTAGATGGAAATATCTGAAATGTTATTAAAATGTGTTTTGAGAACATGAAAGCAGAGCACAGAACATGGCTGTGCTTCAGCCAGCCACTTACAACTATGCTTATTGGCTGGGCTCATCCAAATAGCTAGATGTATTTTTGGAAAAAAAAATGTTCCATTTTTCCTCAAAGAAATAAATCACAGAAGCTGGGGAATACATCTGTTGCTTTTAACGGTCTCCTCTTTTTTTCTTCTCTTTGAGGAACAGAAGAGAGAAAGCAAAAGAAAACTTTGCCCATTTATACAAAAAAAGGATTTAATTTAGAACATCACAAGTATGTTGCATTTAGTTTGGGGTGGTTTTTTTTTTTTTTGTAATTAAATACACTCTTTTTTTGTTCCCTTCTCATACAGATTATTTTTCAAAGAAAACCTTCCAGCAACTTTATTCATCAGTGTGATGAAACGAAATAAGCGCAAGTTCTTGACAGCACGCTGTATTAGCACTTAGCACACATAATACAGCATTATGTGCATGTCGTAACTACTGACACTCAAAGTACTTCCATTATGACTTATCCAGCTAATGCAGCAAACCACTATAAATGGTTCCATTTATAGTTGATTTTAACATAAAAAATGGTTGATATACTGCGTTATCAGAATCCTTTATAGGAAATTGGTTTATTCTGTTTTTAGAAGAGATTGGGAATCTATGCAAGTTACATCCTTAGCAAGAAAATCCAGGCCTTGTTATCTGGAAACAACTAAATCAAGCAAGTAGTAATCGCTGAGCACACAGGATGGAAAACATAAATCTAGAGGAGTAAACACACAATAAGCCATCCAATTTGAGCTATAATTTGTTATTTTTCTATAGTATACCATTACTGATGAAAAAGGAGAAATACAAGTGCTACTGTCCTAGAAACATAAAAATAAAGGTGAAAACAGATAAAATACATTAGATTATGTTTGATTTACAATCTAACTCAAAGAGTTTAATCTGAATTGCCCGGGACGTTAGAGAAAATTTTGACTTAGTAGGTTATAGACATTCATAGTTCCCTATGTTACATACCTAATTTGTGTGCACGCAGACATACATGCTTACAGAGGGAGATGTTACTAAAATTGTTCTAAAATATTTGTAGTACAAAACTACCTGGAACAGCCCCACCTTAGACAAGAAGGGCAGCTTCCCTGAACGTTATCACCTGAACGAAAAAGAAGGTATAATACAGGAAAAGGCCTGCCTATATTGTCATTGTCTAGATAACTATTCAATAATTGCACCATACCAAGGCAATTAGCATCTCCTTTGGTCTTGTATGTATGATAATAAGAGTCATTCTACTTATAATAAGACATTTGATTAATACAAGTGCCTGCTAATTTCAGATTATTAATTCTCTTAACCATAAAGAGACATCCATGTACTAGCAAAATTGATGTAAATTGAAGCTGATATAAATTGTCTAACACAAACTGGAATCTACAAAAACCATTAAGGACCACAAATGTGAAAATAAATCATACTTCGGCAAACCTTTAGACTTATTTGCCTCTTCTATAATTCAGATTCATCAGAGAAGGTTACTCAATTTTTTGCCTTAGAACAATTAACTCAGTGTAAATGAAGGCATTTCTATTTGGGCTTAGCTAATCAGTGCCCAAGAATAACCTCCCTGATGCAGCTCATTCTATGTTTAACCACTCAACACTCCACAGGTTGTAATGATAATTATGTAACACACAACACCTTTCTTTTATTAACATTGTTGGAACATTATTGTTTTCTGACATTCAGGAAACAATGTATTGTTTTGAATACTGGCAGTAAGAGGTCTATTTTCCCATAAATTCAGATTGCAAGAAACCCATATGCTAGATATAAGAATGACACATCAGATAAATTCACATTGAGCAACAAGTGCACTATACTCTATGCTAGATACACATCTTGAGACATAACATTTATCACTGGCTGATTACTATTAAATTGCTATTTGAGGAGAGATCTCAGGACTCAGGGGCAAACATTAAAAAGTTATTTTTCTAGAGTAGTGGGGTTTTGTCAATGAAGAAGTGAGCAGCACAAGTGCCTATTAAACCCTCCCATGTGAAGGGGAAATACCAGCTCAAAACAGCACTAGCTTCTCCATCCTCACACAATATGGAAAAAGTCTCTGTAGGGATGAAGCATGTTAAAAGAAGCTTGGGAGAAAACATTTTTGAAAGGCTGTAAATGTATGCAAATAGTAAATGCTATTACTGTGTTGGAGAAAAGAAGGACGCAGAAAATTTGAGATTTTTTTAGAAAAAACAATGGTTGCATTAATAAATTCATAACTCTCCCCAAATATCAAAAGCCTTTTGACCCCACAGTTACAGTACTATGAAGCAGGAACACTGGAAATCTTGACTGTCTGCTGGGACTAGTGATAAGGTACAGTAAGGGTATGGAAGCAAGCTATAAGCACTTGGGCAAGCCAACTCTGGTGTCACCTGCAATCAGTGGACAGCAACAGGACGGGGCTGGGTTAAACCTGTCAAGAAGCCCACCCTAACAGCTGCAACCACACCAGTTAAGCAGAGAGAGATCACCTATTTTAAGACAAGGGGAATCTCAAAGAAAGATAAGGAAGATAACCTGAAGATGTGAAGTCAGTTGGAGCATTAAAGA
Organism: Strigops habroptila; assembly: GCF_004027225.2. Taxonomy (NCBI): domain Eukaryota; kingdom Metazoa; phylum Chordata; class Aves; order Psittaciformes; family Psittacidae; genus Strigops; species Strigops habroptila. The sequence continues at coordinate 14,530,847 of NC_044278.2, forward strand.
GCATTAAACCTTCATGCGTTGCTTCCATTTAGAGCTAAATTGCACTTGAATTGTTGTAACTTAATCGTTTTTAGTGGCTTAATTTTAAACTCTCCTGAATGTCCCCCTGCTTAGACATGGCAAACATTTAGGAAGACTGTGATAATCTCATAAGAATGCATAGCAAATTGTTTTTTAACATTAATTCTCATCCAACCAGAGTGGTGCCTTTGACCAAAAACCTGAAAATAACTTCTGCAAGTAATTATGAATTTCATTTTTCCTTTTACAGGCACCAGACATGAAGATCAGCATCTAAAAAAAACACTTTGGACATGATTAATCCTAAATTCTTGTTCATTACAGAAGTTCCAAGCAAAATTAGTGTAGCAGAAGTTATCATTAACAATGCATGACTTCAACAGGACCACAGTTCTCAACCAGTGATTTCTCCCTGTGCTTTACAAAGACCAGTATCACCAATACAGCAATGCCAGTCTCAGTTTTGGACATCTCGCCTACCTGGTAACACCAGGTGCTGCCGCCAAAAGACTGTCCAATATAGTTGTCTCAAGGAATTTCTTGGTCTCAGGGTTGCTGGGAAACTACAGAAATCACTACCTTGATAACGATGTATAAAAAAAATTGAGGCTTTTTTGTTTGTTTTAAATCTCACGATTTGGGGTAACCTGGCTCATTTTTTAAGAGCGTCTGACAACAGTAACAGCAAAATAATCTAATGAAAAAAAGAGGCATCTAATCCTAAATAAGACAACTGCTGCTGTCCACTTTTTGAAGCATTTATATTTTCATTGCTGAAGAACAACCATCTGGTACAATGGACTAGAAAATACACTTATGTTTATGAAATTATTTTGTATCTACACATAGTTTTACCATATGCCACTCCCTTAATTCCAAAGAAAGCGTGTTTCAAACATGAGATTTGTTGGGTTTTTTTTAAACCCTTGTTCAGGTGGGGACAGTTTTCAGCTCCTCACAACTTTTTCACCTTTTCTGCTTAGGGCCTGGAAGGTCACCAAACACATCACGCACCAAGAGGCACATGGTGAAGCTCTGGGGGCTACTCCTGACTATCCACTTTTCAAGAGGAATTCTGCTGAAAAGCACATTTGGCTAAGAAGTTACTACATCTTTTACTGCATTTGTTTGCCCAGGTTGGTGCCTCTTTGATCACACAGTGCTGAAAGGCTGTTAATTCACAGCAAAAGCCTAAATAGTGTCTCATTCACAGAAGCTCTTTTGAGATGAAAAGGCCCATTTAGTCCTACTGCTTAGAATTCTGCTTGCAGCAACATTTCAGACCCAAGTGTCCTGGTGCAAGGAAAATAAAGTGTAACAGCTTGCAAATTACTCTTACTTGCTGTCAGAAGCAAGTTTAAAAATCATGTTTGTAAGTACTTGAATAGAAGGGACTGGGAGAAAATATAGGAATGTATAGTTAAAACCTGGCATATTTATACACAAAATAGAGCTGTAAACTTCCTGGACTGCACCCATCTCATCAAGTGTTGAATAGAGCTCATGGAGGGAAACACAGGCATGTATAACTCCATGAGTTATATATGTTAACTGAAGTTTAGTAATTCCTGGTTACCAGTAGGCTGGGAGAAAGCTATTATTTGGGGGGGGGAGGGTGGGGCGGGAGGGGGATGAATGTTAGCACATTATCTTGGTCACTGAGTGCAGCCCAAGTGAGGATGATGCAGGAGATGGTGTATGTGGCTTCCTTCCTGCTCACGTACCTATACACCTTTCTTTTCAATACCTACATTTTCGCCAAGGCAAATAATAAGAAAACTGGTGAGCGAAAGGAAAAGGAAAAAACCTTTCTGCCAGCATGATGTAATACAGGTCTCGTTGATTAGGTTTCCAGAGAGCAACTGTTCATTTTCACACAGCACAAAATCATTACTTGAAGACACAAACTTGCATGTGTTGCTTGTTTTAGAGCACGTGATGCTTCTCTAGCAAGGCAGCATTTATTGACTAATATTGCCAAGTGAAAAGTGTAATCTATCAAATGTAATCAAATGGAAATTTCAGATTGCATCTATTTTTTGGTGAAACAGTTTCCATACGCGACAGATAAGATAGGCTTGTCAGAAAGGATTAGTTCCAGTGCCCTAGCTCCCTGTACCCGTTCCATGAAATTCAACGTACTAAACCAATGATGTCCAACTTCAGACAGGGCATAAACTACACAAACTTTTACAGAGCCCCTTGAAAGCTTCATACCTCAACTCCTCTCCTCCACCACGTACCTAGATATGTACTCCCCTGGTCATCAAAATGCAGGACTCCCCATAACAAAACGGGCACACCCTGGCACAATTCAGTCTCTGACCTCAGGTTCAGTTAACCCATGCCTGCTTACACCATGTGTGGGAAAGAGCCGTGACACTTTTTTTTTTTGCCAGAGCCAAAAGGAAAAGCTACAGGTGACAGGAAGGAAGAGCTTTGCGGGTTTGGTTGGTTGGTTTTGCTACACTGGCAGAATTCATCCTGAATAAGAATTCCCTTTTGCTGTTCCAATGCAAAGGAAATAGATTGCTAATGGGTAAATCAGTCTTATATCAGAATGTCACAATAAGACATCACATGCTTCAAGTCTATAACGGACCAAATGAAATCATCCAGCTACTTTTACTGATTTTCCGTAAATACTGCCTCATACTATAGCTGCTCACCCCAGCATACAGTACATATGCCCCAGAGTATAGGATCTTGTGGCTCGGATGGTAATGGAGCAAATCCTCCTCGAAGCCCTTCCCAAACACATGAAGAACTGGAAGGCAATTGGGAACAGCCAGCACAGATTTACCAGACCAGATGCAGTCTCAAAAGTGCCAAATAGAGGGGAAAAACACTAACACAGCCCAATGTGCAGTTGGCTGTCATTGCTGCAAGGGCACACTGCTGCTGACTTGCGTTCAGCTTGCTGTCTCTGGGACCCAGGGTCCTTTTCTTCAAAGCTGTTTTCTCTGGCACGGGCCCAGATGATGCTGCTACACAGAGTGACCCCAGCACAGAGCCTGGACCTGGCAGTTGCATGTGCTCTTGTCTTGGCATTGCCAGCCAGCCTGTTTCTCCAGCCTGCCTGGGTCCCGCTGAACAGCAGCCCTGCCCTCCAGCACTTCAGATGTATCCCCCAGTTTAGCAGTTATCATGAATTTTCTGAGTGCACCTCTACCTGATCATTCAGGTTGTTAATTAAGACATCATACAGCACTCACATCAGTATCTAACCCTTGGAGATGCCACTAGCGATTAGCTAGTCAGTGATGACAACCTTTTAAGTGTAACAGTCCAGCCAGTTTCCATCCACTTTCTCATCCACTTATCAAGTCCATATCTCACCAATTTGGCTACAAGAGCAACACAGAAAACAGTGCCAAAGGCCTTGCTAAAGGCAAGGTAAACAACATACATTGTTCTCCCCTTGTCAACACCACCACTCATCTCATTATAGAATGAAATGAGGTTGGTCAGGCATGATATGTGTTTGATAAATCCAAGCTGGCTTGTCCCAAATACGTTTTCCTTCACGTTCCTGGAAATGGTTATTCTGCTTCTTCACTACTAAACAATAACACAGACTATGCCACTTTGATTTTTAGTCTTTTGTTTTCTAACAGTGAAAAAGCATCTGTCTTGCTAGTTCTACATAATGCATAGGCCTTGTAGGTAAACGTGGCCACTGCATCCATAACTGGCAACAAATAATAACTCAGTTCCATCTATTTACTGTCTGAGGATTGTATGTTTTTCCTGTATGAAAAAGTACATTATTGATGGGGTCACAAATACATTACGTAGATCAGAGTAGACTACTGTTTTTTTAAACAAAGTTTTTGTTTCAGAGATATAAAAGCATGTGATTACACCACCTGCTTTTAAATTGCTCTAGTAAGTAGTGCTGCAAAGAAACACCATTTGAGCAGCTTCAAAAAAATCTCTGTGCAGATTTATATTAAGTTCAAAATTCAGCAGGAGTCTGTTCAACATGGTCGAGAGAAGAACTGAGTTATGGAGCTTATGGCTTGAGGCTATCAACTGAAACTGAGCTTTAATTAAAATAGATTCGATAATGCACAGTAGAGTTTGGGATGGCTTCAAAAACCATTTCAGAAAGCTGACGTGGTTTGCCAACTTTAAAGTGAAGCAACTGTACTATATGGATATTAAGAGTTTTTTAATGACACTTAAAAAGCTATAGGTGAATTGAGTTAACCAACAGAGGGAGCATCTTCTAAACAAAAGCCTGCTAACAGCATATCTGTAGTAACTAGAAATTTGCTTGTCTCACTTGTGGGGATGTTAGCTAACACCCCCAAGCTGCGGGATGTCAGAGGTCTTCCTACATGAGCAGCTGGCATTGCCATCCTTCCATTAGTACTGCAGTTGTGGTCTGCAGGCACGGTGCTTGCAACACTCCAGATCATGTATTGCAAGCAACAGTGATTAGTATGTTTGTATTTTATTCAAAGAGGAAAGCGTTAATTCTAGTTTGGGGGTTTATTTTTGCTGTTTGGAAGTTTTTGATCATTTGGCCTCATTACACCTAAAGGTCACACAATCCCAGACAGCCTTTTTGGCTAAAGAGAGAGTGTTGATTTTGGTTTTTTCATTCCCCCTTAGGAGAAAATCTAGATTTGCACACATACAAAGGTTTCCTTACTATTGCCTTTTCTTAAGCTTTCAGCAAGTATCAGTTTTCTAGCTTTAACCAGTATGTGTTTGGGAGAAACAGCTCAATTAAGAGAAACTGGAAGACCTACAAGTTGCCTTTCATGTTAACAGAAAACACAACAAACCAAACCCCCTCTTGAAAAAACCCCACAAGATCCCTCAAAACCCACCTTCCCCCCAAAAAAACCCCACTTCCCCAGACCCCCAAACCCATCAAAAAACCCACACCCAAAAAAAAACCCAACAAAAAACCACTAACCCCCCCAAAATACAAAATAATAAAACCCCCAACCCCCAAAATAAACCCACCTTCAAAACCCCCACAAACACCCCCTAAGAAAAACACCAGAACCTAACCCTAACCCCCCAAAACCCTCCAAAAAGTTCCTCCCAAAAAACAAAACTTCCAATAGAACCTCAAGAAAAAAACCCCCCAAATTTCCCCCCTAACCTGCTATGATCTGCTTTTTCTGCCTTGTTCAATGATGGGCAGTACTAGATTTCTTCAGTCCTTTAATCACTGGTAACTGGTCTTCCTTCCTTGCTACCCACACAGCCCTGCAAGTTGTTCCCAGCTATTCGGATAACAAAAAAGCTGCAGGAACAGATGTGAAGAAGAGAACAGGTAGTCTCCTTCATTGCGCATTGACCACAGCAAACAGTCCTGCAGCAGAGCCACCCATCATAAAACGATAAGCAGGCACCATCTGGCAAATACAAAGCTAATGCTCAGGGCACAGTGGGACCCTGTCTGTAGAGGTGCATCACACTCTCTGCTCCAATGCCCTGAAAGCAAATTGGATCTGGGCCACAGAAAGGCCTGAGCCATTTTTCTTATTGTTTGACAGAGACTTGAGGAACAGAAGCCTTTAGGAGAGGCATATCTGGAACTTAGCCCTTGTTGTTGCCTCAACACACAGATGAGCACCTTGTGGAGCTCTGCTTTGTTTGCCTGGGAATTCGGAAATAGCCAAAAAAATGCCCCTTTTCAGCAAACAGGCACTTCTCAGACAGCCGGTGTCTTTCCACATGAGAGCTGTTCCTAGCCAATTAAGAGTTCACTCTTACTGAAGAAGACTGAAGTTGAAAACACTGTGTGAGAATTAAGGCTGATGGGGGGGGGACAATGCATTTTTCTCTTGTGCTTACAACTACTGAAATAACAACATATTCAAACAGCCATGCTTTGAAATGCAGGGTATAACTGAGATTTTCTTTCTCTTACAACTGCCATTCAGTGAATAACCATAATCTCTGAATTCAACTTTCACCATATGAATAGGAAAGGGGGAAATCACAGAACATTCTTCACTTGCACATAATAGTCCAACTGAAAGCCTGCAAGAAACTACAACTAAATAAAGGAAGGATGACTAACTTCAACCAGAGGTCTTAGTTACTCTGCAGAAGGATAAGACCGACAGTCATACTTGGTTTCTGAATTAACTGATCCAACCATCCCAGATCAAAAGCGCAGCATTGCTTTGAGCAATGTTCCAGTGAATATATGATCACATACACATCATTATCTGTGGCCACATCCATCAATAATTACCTACTCTTACCCTGGCAAAAAACACCCCACCTCTACGAAAGGTGATTAATTTCAGAACTAAGGCAATGATATCCTTTAACATTTTCAGTTATCCATTCCAAATACATACATCCCTGATGTTACTGCTGACAAAGCACGCCTAATTACATTCAAACTTTACCATCCAACAGAACACTGCAGTAAAACATACTGTAAGGGTAGTTGAGAGCCTTTTGATCATACTCCAGACAGTCTCCATCACCTGGTACCTCTCAACACCTCAAACAACAGCTTCAACCCAACTGAGCCTTTGTTCCATTTAATCTCTCATTCATGCAATGCACATATACCTCATATAATCAATTGAACTGAAAACTAAATTCAGCTGGAGACTGGAGGTAATTGAATTTTGCTGAAGCTGAGGTTCTGGAAGGACTGGTAGAAGGAAGTCACAACCTTCATTCTGTGCTAATGAAGGTTTTTGTCACTGAAGAGAGATCGCTCTGCCTTAGAGGTATTAAGTGGTTTAAAACTTTCATTAAACCCTATGTATGAAATTCTGGCTCCCTCAGAATCCATGGAAAACTTCCAATAATGCTTAATCAATGCTAAGTTGTACAATATTTCCTTAAGGTACCATAGAGTTAAACACATGCTATGGAAGTGCAGGAGCAGACCATCAGAGCAGCCTATTTCCCCTCAGGCTCTGCAGAGGTTAGAGTACTGCTTTAAAACATGCAACAATCACTCTCACAAAAATCTAACAAAAAGTACTCCAGAGGCTACATTTTTACTTTTCTTGTCAAATTAATCAAGTAACTTCGTCATCCATAAATAAATTGCCATCATCCTTTGTTAATCACAGATATGCTAGTCACAAAACTCAAAATCCCCTGGGTTTTTAGATGTATCTGCTTTGAATGGTCTTGATTATAAAAGTTGCTGTTTTCTTCTATTAAAACAATAGAGCTGCAAAAGTTTTGTGACCTTTTTGTCAGAAACAAAAGTATTTATAAAAACTAAGGAGAAAGCATTTTGTGAACTATCAGCAGCAGTAGGTCCTTTATGTTAGGTACCAACAGTAGCCCAACAGTTATCTAGATAGTGAAATAAGCAGTTCAGTCCAGACTGACAGCATCATTCACATACGAGCTGAAGGCTACAGTTCTCATAACTCCTAATTTATTGTTCATAGGATTTGAAGAATTTGTTGAGTAAAATAAAATAGAATCTAAAAAATCCCACTCCCCACAAAGAATACAATGAAATTAGGGAAGTATTTTAATTATAATTATTTTGATCATTCTGAAGATCAGAGAGAAGCTTTGTAATGCCAGAAAAAAAAATCCAAAACACTTTCTGTAGGATTAGCTAGAACATTTAGGGGAAATTAGTATCTCCTAGATATTGGCCTCAAAGACATTGCTGTTATCAATTTACAAGCTGACACACAAATAACGGATTTGTTATAAAAAACAGCAGGAAGAAAAACAATGTGCATGTGTGTGTGAGAGAGGGGAGATTACATGGCCAATTTTTGCTGGTAAGTAAAAGCCTTTATGGAATAATACATTACAAGAAAGGATTCACAGAGGGAGGGAAAAATTGTTTTAAGACCAGTACAGGGCAAGAGTAATATATCAGCTATCCTCTGACAGGATTTGTATTGTAAAATAAAATTGAGGATTGTGCAGAACTCCCAATGCAGGGCATGCAGAGGGCTGGCAAGATCAAAGATAGCCATCCATATAGGCAGCCATAAAAATTGGCCCTGTTTATCTCCACAGAAATACATGTGAACAGATAAGATTCGACTCCCACAATTTCCTCCCTTGTGAAGAGCTACTGTAGGGTTTGTTTCCTTATGAAACATTTTACTGCCTTCCACTTCCAAAAATCAAATGACCAAATATTACCCTAAATCACACTCTTCCCAAGCTCTGTGTCCACAGGATACATTATTTGATCACTCTCTGCCTAAATTTACATGGATTAATCTTTTGCCCTGATTTACTACCTGGCATAAGCAAGAAGGTCCGAACACTGACATGTAAGAATCGTATTAGCGCTTAATTACTATCGCCTCTTTAACACAGCTGTAATGTAGATTTACCTATGAAGACTGAATTTAACCTAAAGGGGAATAAGGAATATTAAAATGTTAATTTGCTAGTTTTATTACAAAATAAAATAAAATGAAATAGAGTTGCCAAACTGATAGCATTATCTTCTAAGCCAAAGTGTCTGATCTGATTCTGATCTCACGGTATAAATGAGAAGTGCCCCACAGAAGACAACAGACCTATAAAATCAATGTAAGGAAGGTCAAATTAAGACCCTCCTCATTTACTCTTAAGAGTGTTACTTGGTCAGGGCTCTTGTGGTATTCTGGGTTGATCATCAATTAGTTTGACATTCTGTGTCTCCCTGAATGAACACTGGAAGGTTGGCAGCGTAGTATCTAGAAACAGAGAAAAGTCATGCCATAGTTTTCATTTCCAAAACACAACAAACAAAGGACCATCCCAACTGCCAGGAATCATTTAAGTAGATTCCCTTCACTTGAGAACATGGCAGAGCCACAGCACCAGAATCTTTGCCTCATTGTGGGTGGAAGGTGGGGGTTGGTTGGTTGTTTTGGGAGGTTTTTGAGTTGGATTGGGATTTTTTACAATAGTACTAACTTAGCAAAGTCAAGCAGTGAGAAGAAACCAATAATAAAAGCAGGAGACATATGTGGGTGACAGGGTTTCTGGCTTGCTCCTTCCTTTCCTCCCTTCCAGCTTCCTTTGTCTTGTGTGTTTAATTTCAGAGTACACGCTTCTGCATTATATTGGCTCCTCACCTAAAAGTCAAGTTTGACTTTCAATCATCAACCTTGCCAAGGGTAAGAGTGAAACTAGTTATCTTTGTGCTATGACTTGTGTCTTCTCTTCCATTGCAGTAGTGGAAATTGATAGCTGAATTTCTCGTCCCGCTTTGCCTTCTTGCACTAAACAACTCAGTCCTCAGAAACTCCCACCACTGAAAGTTAGAGAAAGACAATTTCCTTTTCCAGGTCATCCTTCCTGACAGTGCTACTTTTAAAACCTATAAAATATCTTCTAGTAAATCCTCACTTTGAAATGTAATTCCTTTATTGTCAATAACATGGCTGCAAGTCAGCAATGTTAAACCATCGACGTGACCCTGAATAAATAGCAGATGTCTCCCAAAGAAGATTTCTGTTACAGTAATGATATAGAAACAGGAACTATTTCTTACTGTTCTGTTGATCTCAACTTGGCTGCTTAACTTCAACCTAAGTACAAAATTGTATGATTTAGGAAACAAAAATCCGTTACAGCACAGTCAACGTGCAAAACCAGGGCTCCCTCAGAAGGCAAATACACATTAATTAGTTTGAATCTGCCATATCAGGCTTGATGTCTCACATTTTGTTAGGGCAGGAGCTGTAAGAATCATGTTGGCCTAAGCCTTTGCCCACATTGCCTAACAGCCCTTGCCTCTATTTTCTAAATATTCACACTATTTTAGTGAAGGCAGCTACATGTTTTTGTTCCTCAGCCTGACTGTTCCAGCGCAGCCTGGGAAATGACAGTCCTCATGCAAATCTCCCTAAAGCCTTGTTTTTTCTGAAGCTCATGCCTAAGCACCAGCAACAGCCCTATTATACTAAAATCACAAAATGTATTTCTCCATGCCTTACACTTTCAGCATACCCCACCTATTCAATCCAAGGCAGGGATTGTCTGTTATGTTTTGTCTCAAAATGTGCTCAGCACAAATTTTTTAGTGCTTAACCAAAGCTAATCTTTTGGATAAGTGAGAATTAAGTGTAAGTCATGGATCAGTACAGTACCCCTTGTACTCTAACTGAAAGATTTTAATTTCAGCACATTTCTGTATAATAACAAACTCTGTCTGTCTAGAGCTTGCTTATCAGACTGAGGTTTGACCAGATATCTAATAACTGAATCAGAAAGGTCAATTACCTTTCTTGAAATCACTCTTTATGAAGACAAAACAAGAGTCATTTGGCCCACCTTTCTGCTAGCCAAGGAAGCAGGAAGTAGAACATTTGATTTATTTTATTGCACTTCAAAGCTGACTGTTACTGGACACCCATAGGGAAATTATCATAAATGCCAGTTGTTTTGCGTTGTCAGGGAAAACAGTAAACTGCTGGGGTAGCTATACTGGAGCTGTGCAATGGCACTACTGCGTTGAACAAGCTTACAACCTTATCAGCAGATTTAGAGTTTGAATGTAGCCTAAGAAATCCAAGATCCAAGGCTTCTGCCTAAAAAATGTGAGGTCATTGACTCATCCGAGCTTCACTCATTCCAGAAGAGAAGGTTTCCTGTCTTGGTCTCACCTCTAAGGAGAGGTGTATAAATGAAGACTAGCCATCAAACAGTGTCAGATACAGATCAGCAACCAAAAGTTCAGATGCTTATATGAAATCATGGAGGTCTTGAATCAGCAGTGATGATATTTTATCTCCATGAGCACTCTTTGAAATTTTGAAATGTACACAGGAACTAGAAAGGAAATACACTTTTTTAAACAAACAGAAAACTCCCTCATCCATAATCAATTTCAGGGCATTTTATCCAATTCACAGATGAAATCAGAAGTGCTAGATGACCAGAATGACTTCCTTTATGTGCTTGTAGAGAAGGTAGGGTATATACCGCTGCCTAGTCTGCCCTGGAGATGAATGTGGTGCCCTTTGAGTGAAGGAATGAGTTAAAAAACGGCACAAAATTCAGTGCTTATTGCAGCCTATAGATCTTTACAGCTTCATCTACAGAGAGGCACAATGAAGTTTTTTGGCTAAGAAATGTGCAAACCCTTTGAACAGGGTTTGAACAAAGGCAGTACAGGATTTCAGTTACAAATCCCCAAAGAGGTTTTCATATGCTTCTGGAGTTCATCGTGAAGCTGAGAAGTACATACATCATCACTACGAAATGTATTAAAATGACAAAAGGCAAACAAGACATCATATGAAAGGACACCAGTGGCCAAATTTTGTAGTAGTTAGTTTACAAATGACTTGCACAACGTACTTGTAAAATATAATGAATCAGTGATAGGAGTGAGCACAGATGAAAAAATCCTGGATTCCTTATCTGTTGCTTATAACTATTCAGCTACTCTCCTCCTCTTTGATGGTTCAAAACAACCATCCTTGCCATCTAGTCATGATTTTTCACTCTCCCTTGCTTGAAAAAACATTTCTCAGAGAAATACTGTGCTTTACAGCATATTACATTCTCCTTAAGATATCAATATACCATAATTTTAACTGTAATGCCTTTGCTCAGACATTGAGCACTGTACAGTTTGAAGATTTGGGGTTGAGTGGGAGAAGAGTGGGGAGACCAAGTGCTTGTTTGGTTTTTTTGTTTCCTTTTTTCTTCTTTAATTTAGTTTGTCTCAGAAAGTCCTGTGATTGATTGGGGATTAATAATCGTGACATCACGTTGACTGTAATACACTTTTTTCCAGGAATGTCATGTTTATTGCTTTGAGTGAGCTGCATCAAATTGAAAGTCCAAAAAAATTATGTGCCAAACGTTCCTGTGGGCACAATTCGTCACCCACCCTTTTCCAAGCCACTGACATGCAATTAAAATTGCATCATATAAATAGATGGGGAAAGTTTGAGAATATTTTAATTCCCCAGGGAAAAGTAACTTGGACAACACAGTAAATTACTTTCTATTACCCTTCTCTTTTCTACTATCAGCATTAGGTAGGAGACTATATGAAGAAAAACAAATTTGTGAAGTTGGGTGAAACTCTTTCGCTTTGTCTTCTGACATCTGAAGAAAAAACAACTATATTTTTCAGAACCTCCAATTTATGTTGTTTCTATTGAATGCAATGAATAAAACTGTTTTCTTTTGATGCCAAAACCTAGATGCAGAAGATGTCAGGCTTGATTTTTAGTTTACCTTCACTTCACTTGAATAAATGTGCACTAAACTAAGCCCTTTGCAAAGCTCCACACTTCTCAAAAAAAAACCCCAAAAAACAAAACAAACCAACAAATATTTAAACAGAAAATATTTTTCAAAATTTGTAACATTTTTTAAATTATAGAGTATGAAGATAGAGACTTACTACTCTTAGAATTAAAAAAAAAACCCCAAAACCTAATTTTTTTTCCATTACCAAATGAAGCAAGAGGGTAAGACATACTGAGATCTGTCTCAGATTGGCAAAAACTTGAAAGAGAATCTGAAATTTTAAGAATATGCTTTGCTGAAAATTTTTGGGTTATTTTAAATTCACCTAAGATCCCTTTAACATAACAAGAAAGTTGCCTGTGAAGAATCTTGCCAGAAAAATGACCATTTTCTTCTCGCCTGCAAGTATGGTTCATGATAGATACCAGGATGTCCGAACCCCAGAAGTCACACAGTTCAAAAGTTTGTGTCTAGTGACTCCTAAATTTAATTTCTTAGGTGATAAGATTTGTGGATGATACTTGATGTAGTAACATTTTAACACCTATTCATCAAGCTCATGAGAACTGTTACTGCACAATGGGAATTTAGCAATCACAAACAGGTTAAGTTTTCTGTTTAAATCAGCCAGGGGCGTTAAGACATCTATGCACTCTTTCTGGGCCATGCAGTTGCCTATTATTCAGAGCTGGTTTTTGCGAGATCATATTGTAAAAAACACTTTTATTCCATATACAGTATTCATCACAACATTTTCCCTTCTGATGGTTGTTTTGCTAGTAACTACATCAGAAAAATTTTAACACCATTTTGGGGTAAGAATTGCAACATAAGTATTGTGCATGCCTCTTGTTTAAGTTAAAGCAGATTCTGCTATTCTCTGCAGCCAAGTTATATTATGCACTTCTCAGGAAAGGAAAATACCATGTAAGGTTATTAAGTCAGTTTTTATAAGAAATGAATTGCAGCTTCTGAGATAAACCCTCCAACTGTTCATACTAAATGTAAATGCTAAAATGTGATGGCTGTTTTCAAAAACCTTATTTAAAAATATATATATAAAAATTACATCTCCTTAAGTATACAAGGCACCAACATAGCAAATATCTGAGCTACAACAATGCATTATTTATGTGATAGAGCTTTATATTGCTGCAGCAAACTCTAAGAAAATACAGTATTTAGCTGCCTAGCCAGGGGGTATAAGTCACCCAAAAGTGATTGCTAGGGGCTATAAGGAGGGAAAAGCAACTAAAGGAGAGTCGACTAGTATGCAAGAACATGGCAAAACCAAACTGTGCCAAGCAGTTACTACCCTCAAGACAAGTAGACTGATGTAAATACTTGCCTGAGCAGAGCACTCTGCATAGGATTGCAAAGGATTGCATTGAGAGGTTGCCTTGTATCAACAGGGCAAACGGCTGATAGTCAGGACAAGAAGAGCCCACATAAGCCCACTAAAGCACTATCATGCGGAGACAACCAGGCAACCCAGGAGGCAGGCATCATCCCTCCACCTCCTTCAAGGTTATCCTCTTATGGGGTGACTTGCTACTCCAAGGACACTTAGAAAAAACCTTTCTCGCCCAAGAGCCTCAGGCATATGTGAGCACAAGTGAGCAAATCCACACTGCGTTTTCTCTCCCTTCAATCTCATTGTAAACTTTCAGGAAAGAAATACCTGTAACTTAGCAAAACTTCTGTAGTCCTCAGCAGAAAAGCCTATTTTTAAGTTTACCAGAGCTAAAACCAGACACCTCACCTACAGGAGATCGATGCTTATGACCACACTCAGGGCAGAGAGGGAACAAAGCACCCACACTGCAGAGCCTTCCAGTTACAAAGATAGAAAGAGGGCAGGAGAAGGGCGGCACTGAGGGGGACTAAATGTTTCCAATAAAACTGCATCAAAATACTGTGGTTTAGCTGAAAATATGCTGCTTTAAAAGTCCACTTTTACTAGCATTCAGCTGCTATTTAAACATTACATGCTGACTGCCTTAACGGTAGGAATGTTTCTGTTTAGCAAACTGTTTGCCAGGGGAAGTGCACAAGCTTTTTTATTTGCTTCCATATTTAGATTTCTGGATAATGCCTATCAGAAAGCCTTTAAAAGCAATAGGCCTGGCTCAACATATCATGCATACATCATGACAAGCTCACAGACAGCTAAGACAATTATATCATCTACACATAATTCACCCTGGTTTTCCTGTAAGGGCCAACATGGAATAGGTGCTCAGGTGGTGTGAACTGAGTGGTAATTTATACACCTAATTTTGATGGACAAAACTCTAATAAGCAATGTAGCTCACCCAATTAAAAAAGAAAGAAAACAAGATTACAAAGACCAATATTAATAATACAAATATTACTATTATGCTGGGGAAAACTGACAGATACTAGCAAAATATGTCTCTGATTTATAGGCATATAGAGGCAATGGAAAACAGTCAATTTGTGACCTGACCATCATGCCAGCTACAAGGAATAAATTGAAACATAGTTGTTATGGAATAAGATAGCTAAAACAATAAAAACACACAAACTAAACCAATATAGACATGCTTAAAGACTGGAATCCTACTTCTCCCCCAAAGTACAGTTTCTGGTTACAAGACAACCCTGTTTCAATACAGCCTACAAAACAAGCAGGCTGAAGTCTTGATGGATTTCAAGAGCATCACTAGTGTGTCAAAGACCAATTTATCCCAATAGCCTGCCTTTGACAGTAGCCAAATGAGGATGCTTATAAGACCTAAGGAAAGGGCAAGGTACCTATCAACATTTCTTTAACATACTCCTCCACCAATTAATTGTTAGGCATTTTTCATGGATCTCAGAGGATTTCTCAGTTATGAATTTGTTCACTCTCTCTTTAATTTCATGTTAACTTCTAAAACCACCAACATCCTGAGGCAAGCAGTTCCACAGATCTAATAAATACTGTTACTGATTAATTTTTATTCTGAACCTGGCACTTGTTAGCTGCTTTGGATGAATCAGTTTCTCTGCATGAGAAAAGGTCAGGCAAGATCCAATGCTTGCTAATTACTTGAATTAATAGGGATCAGACCTTAGATATTAAAAAGTTTCCCTACACTAAGCCTTATTTTGTCCATGCTTTTGTAGGGGACAAAGGGAAGAAAACATAAACAGCTTCTCAAAAATATTTTAAAATAACAAAAGACAAGAGACAAGAAATAAAGCTATAGTTGATAAACTTGACAGCTCTCCTGTCATCTGTTCTGGTTTCAGGATTTCTAGGACACTCTCTACATTGATCCTATCCATACCGACAGTGCATTAATGACTCAGCCTGTATCAGGCAGTCAGAACTTAGTCTATAAAGCATTACATATCAAGGTCAACCTATTTAATTACATCTAAAAGTTAAATGAAAGTCCATATCTTTTAAATATGAGAAATGTGCTTCACATTCATACTTATCAGCAAAGCTAGAACAACCATCGCTGTTAATAATAACTTCACCATTTTCACTAAGTCATCAGAATAAATCTCAGCACGGATTTCTGCTTACTTCATGACAGCATTTGAGCAACTACACTTTTCTGACCAAAAGCAGAAAAAGCTGCAACATGAATCACAAAGCCATGAGAGTCCCTGCCTCTTTGAGGCGTTAATGGGAGAAATCAGCTCCTTTAGCCCCTGTGATAAATCTGTTTTCACAAACCTGCGAAAGTTCATTTCAAAATCTCATGATTGTCAGAAGTACTTGAGCAGTCACCTGATCAATGAACAGACAAAACTTCTCATGTGACACATTCAGCCCATCACAGCTAATCAACCAACCTCAAAGCAGCAACAATCAATTATAAAAGGATGTCAATAATCACCTTGAGAGCCTCAAATACATAATTAAACAATACACCTGAAATAATTCTGACAAAAATGATTCTGTATTCCGATGTTGATTTGTCATGATTTGATACAACTTATTGATGTAGTTCTGCCACCATACAAGTGGGTGTCAGAGTGAATGTTTCATTGCACAAGGCACTAAACCTGAAAGGAGTAAAATTTTGTTGGCAAAATTCATCAAGAGAGAAGTTCAAAATACTTGTTCTTTGAAACCAGAACATTTTTTAACACGCAGACCTTTCGGGTGAAAATTTTTTTCATTTTCAATGTAGAATCTTGAATAAAAGTATTGTCAGAAGTAGCCATGAACTGTGGGGAAGCTAAAAATGAAAATTAGCTCAGGGTAGGTACATGAGCTAGTCCAAACTTCTACCTCTCTCCCTTCCCCCAAATTCTCACAGAGACTTTAAAGTCTCATTTCATCTTGATTAATACAATGCCAAAGTCTCAAAAGTAAAAAATGCCAAGTTTTTCTTGTTGCCCTAATTAAAGTCTGCTACCCTTTGACTTATGAGGGTCCTATCTCAAACTCTGTAATACACACCACTCGCTTTCAACACCTTGTTTCTCCACAAACATGGAGGTTTAATGACAATGAAGACTATTTAGAGACATGGTTGCTGGTATCCACAGCAAGCTAAGGTAACTAGAAAAAAAAAAGAGGGTGCAAACCTGTACTTGAATAGTCAACCACTTCTAAGGGTTGAAATTTCCAACTGGTATAACCAGATATGCTAGAGACCAAATGTATGAGTCTAATTCATATCACAAATAAAAGTCACAGACACAAGCTGACAGTCCTTATAGAGAATAATAAATACAAGTACCAAAACTAAAGAAAAATATTGTACCTCTGAACATCCCACAGTCACTCCCACAGTAAACTCTCTGCTTATCAGGACTGAATTTCATACTCAGTTTATCCCAAAGCATAAGATCTGATTTTATCTCACCTGACAAGAAACAACATCAGTGATGACATTATTATCATGCCTCTTACAAAAATGGAGCACTTGACTCTGTGTGATCTCTTGCAGGAGTGAATGCTGCAGGCTAAAATATGCTTTGGAGAGATGACTACTTCATTGTTAGGATTGTAATTTAAGCTAACATGATCAACATGGCATGTACTTAAACCACCTTAAATATAATTCTTTTACTTCATTAGTTAAGAGACAGTGCATGCTCTAATAAAATAATTAGGGGTTCAGTAAACGGTTTTCATCCTACGCTCAAGCTGAGTCAAAGTTTTGAATTTGACAGCAAAGTCGCTCCTTTCAGGCTGAAATGGTCACAGAACTCATGGTTGCTTGAACTTGCAGGGTCAGGGAATTCTCAGCACATAGACAGTTTCTGCTGCCATATATGAATACTTATAGCACTTCTGTAAGTACGAACTGAAACATTTGTCTTTTTTATAACTATGAAGACATCTTTTTTCCAAAACCATTCGTACTTTGAAGACAGGCTGAGAATGTGGAGGTTGTTCAGCCTGCAGAAGAGAAGGCTCCAGTGATTGTAGCTTTCTAGTACCCACAGTGAACCTACAAGAAATCTGGAGAGGGACTTATTACAAGGCCATGTAGTGACAAGACAGAATCACAGAATCGTTAGGGTTGGAAGGGACCTCTGGAGGTCATCTAGTCCAGCCCCTGCCAAGGCAGGGCCACCTACAGCAGGTTACACAGGAACACATCTAGGTGGGGTTTGAATGTCTTAAGAGAGGGAGACTACACAACCCTCCTTAGCTTTGATCATAGTGACAGGACATTCAGATGGCATTTTCCCCTCTGCTCCCCCGTTCTCTGCCAAGTGATTGCAGAGACCCAGTCTATAGACTTTTTTGGGAAGGGGAGGTAAAAAAAAAAAAAGTGAGGAAAACCAATCATTAATATGTTATAGCCGGGTATCCATCTCTTCAAGGATGGACTCTTTAAGTAGCTTGATAAGTGCCACACTTCTAAGACATAATCAAACAGTAACTAGTGTGACAATACGGAGAGATGGCTCTTGGTTGAGCCTAAAAGAGTGGCAGACACAGTATTATTACCTTAGCACAGAAACAGAGAGTTGGAAACAATCACAGGTTATTAGCTTTTAGGCAAAAGGAACACTCACTTATTTAGAATAAGCTTCTTAGCCAGACCTTTCAAATCTTAAATATTAACAATTTTACCCACTGCAACCCCAATGAATCACTGAAGTAATACAGGAGAGAAAAAAGTGGTAGAGTGTATGCAGTATATTAGACACACACAAGCTATGACTGATTCTTCTTTATGTGCCTGTACTAAGTAAGTCCTCAGTTGCTGCATTTGCTTTAAATGACAGCTGTGCAGATGGATGCTTGTAAATAGTAATAAGGCTAGAAAGAAAATAGGGCTGAAGGAAGCATATAGTCTTCATGGTACGAGAGACAAAGCCCAGCTTGTTCTTTACAGGATGGGAGTAATTCAACCATCTTCCAAAAGGTCATTTGCAGGTGCATGACAGAAATGAGTTATTTGCTGCTTAAGGAATAAATTAATTCAAAGGCAACAAGATGCTCAGAGATAAAGGAAACTCTACCTTTTCTAGGCAAAAAGGCTGTGTTCTAGTTTACCATTCTGCCAGAAATGTATCCCACACTCTTCTTTCCAAAAAAACATGGGTTTGATTTGCTTTTGGGAAGTTTCTACAGCTCAACACACCAAACCCTTCCTTACATCTAATAAAAGATCAAGCCAAGAAATCAAAAGTAGATAATATTTATCTAGAATATAAAATTTTTGGTTTGTTCCAGAAAAACTTATTTGATCATGTATGCCCAAAAACCAAACATTCAGAAGTATTTTAATATTTTATTCATTACTGCGTATCTTGCTATGATCTTTTCCAAATATCAAGCAAAGCTACTTCAACACATCTTATTAACCAAAATGTCCATTTAAGATTAATCCTCTTTTGACAAAAAAGTAATTTTTTGCCAGACCTTCATTTGCAGTTTCTGAAGAACAAGCAAGGCAAATTGTGCTTGGACATAATGAAACACAGAGGTTTTTATTAGTAATGTTGGGGCAGAAACCAAAGTCTGCCTACTTTGCTTTTTATGTACCAGCGTACCATAGTACAGAACAATGTCTCTGCAGGTTTTATAGTCTTGCTGAACAACGATAACAGTAAAATGGCAAATAAAGACACTGATTGATGGGGTTACCACCCTTTCAGTTTTGGCCTGCCCAAATATCTGAAAGACTGATTCTGGTCAATTTACCTCTAAAGATGACAAACCGATGACAACATCATCACACTTAACCCAAACAAAACAAGAAGCAATTACAAACTTGGATTACAAGCATGCAATGGTCTCCCACTTCTAAAGAGCAGATTAAAGAAATCTTCAATACATTTGGACAGGTAACTGAAGCTGAGCAACCAACGTAAAATATAACAAAAGTACTTTTTCACTTGTTTCACAGTGTAAAAGAGGTTTATATAATCATCACATCCCATGTTATTTATCCCTTTCTCTTAAAAGACTTCAGAAATCCTTGCGCAATCCAACTAAACTTGGCAGAAACATTGCAAAGATTTAAAAGATACTTAAAAAAAGTATCTTCACAGAGAAGAAAGCTACAGCAGTGAAGTCAATCTTATTACCCGGCGCTACAGAATACATTCAGGGGAGAACCACAGCAAATCAAGCTCCATAAGCTCTGCAGTTCATAAAGTTGAATCTTTGTGTGATTGCATGAAAATTAGGAAAGATTGGTGAAAGAAGGTGATCACCTGCCGGGGCCTCAAAGGCAACACTCTGCTCTCGTGCTTTGCTTTGAATCTATAACGTGGAGTTACTGAAGTGCTTTATTATCTTGATAATGAAAAAAACGTAGTTAATAATTAAAAAAGACAAGAGAAGGAAACTCTCCTAGAGAATCTGGCAGGTATTTGGCACAGAACAACTTCCACATGAATAAGAAAGAAAAACCCATATGTTAATTATTACCAAAGTGTGCAAGATTATCCCATGACACAAGAGGCAGCCTCCAAGACATTTTGTGGGAAATACAAAATGAAGAATGAAAACATCTGTAACATGACATAGCCATGAATTGCTTGCAATCCCTAACATTCCCCCCGAGCTGGGGCAGGTGAACCACACACCTGGGGCTTCTTTTGTACTAGAATGTAGTGCCCAGAGCAGAGCAAAACCAGAAATCTCTGCTCATGTGCCATGTAAAGACAGATCCTCTATGAACACCCACAGTGGTGATCAGTGACAGCTGCTACAGATACCCTTGCTTACTGGATGCTCCTTTCCAAGTTTTAAAAAACAATAAGGTTTTAATCAACCCTATATGCCTCACCTGTAGGTGATATACACTATTACATTTGGCCCAATCCATAGCCAAAATCTTCCTCATGACAAATAGAAATTCTTGTGTGTCTCATCAGCAAGAAAAGCAAAACAAATATTATGAGAAAAGATTAGTAAAATTCATCCTTTACAGGGGTACTTCAATGAATTCTGGTTTTGATATGCATCATGGAAAAATATCTACATATGGCTAAGTAAGGTTATAGAACAACATTTCCAGAAGAAACAGGTCAGTGAAACATTGAAGCAGAAATCTACATGGATAAAAGTTCATCACAGTAAGCATAGCCAGTAACAAAAATGCCTGTTGCTAATGCTGTTTTATATTCCTAATGAAAATAAATCACCAGTAGTCAGTAAAGAGATCAAACTGTCCAATGCACCTCAAGACATTGTGGGAGAGGGTCGGGGGGAGAGATCATGAGAAACATTTTCTCACTGAAGTAGCAGGACAACATCTTCTGTAATGTATATGTTTAACAATCCAAAAGCATTTTAGAACCCAGTTGTCAAGGCAGGGGAAAAATATACAGAATCAGAAAGGCAAATCTTACAATTTCCGTGTAGGTTTTGAATTCAGATACAAAGCCTGTTCTTTTTTTGCGCTATATAGTTTTCCATTGATTTTGAACACAGGATTTTTCCTCCCCTAACTACATCTCCAGGTCAATCATCTCATGTATTTAGACATCTAAATAATTAACATTTTTAGCATCTTCAAATTCTGAGAAAGTATAAGACTTAAACTTTGAATTCCTCTACCACTCTTCCGGTTATTTAGCTCCTCCTAAAAAAACCCATGAATAATTTTCATGTAATACTTCACACTACTTTTAAAACTTCATATGGATCTTAACCCACAGAACTAAAATGTTTCATTGAATAAGTGATAAACTTTAAAATTTGACAAGAAAGCAGAAATACATATGTTGAAAATTAACATTCTTAACATAAGCACACTAATAGAAACTACAGTTCCATTGACTCACACTCTATGCATTTCTTAAGCTTTTTAACATAAACTTTTTAATCAATAAATATGCCTGTATTCTGTGGCAGAAGAACTGCTTCTGTCCAGAAGGTAGCTACGTTTTGAAGTATAATCTTAAATGTATCTGTGATTATACCACAGAAGGGGGTGTTCAGGGGAGTGTGGGGGGTGGAATTTCTGACATAGTATAGAAAAGCAAAATCAATATTTTAAAATACTAAGGGCAATAGAATACAATTCGAAATTAATATAGCAAGAAATTCCAAACCCAACCTCCAGGTGAAACCAGCCTTCTGAATGCTTCAGTAGCAGTTGAACCAGTGAAGCAAGCAATTGGAACACCATAAGATGGAATAGGAAATGAAATCGCATGTGGAGCTAAAGTACCCAGACTATTAAATAAATATTTCCTAACTATTAACTTAGAGTTGGTTCATCCAAATCAATTTGCAAACTTCTCACTTTTTCAGATTTAAGAACCCTTCAAATTAAAAGTTGATGGCAAATGCATCTGTGAAAATCAATTCCTGTTTAACATTCTGTAGCTATTCAGACTGAGTGATAAGGTTACATTTAGCTGGAGGTGGTTGCAGTGAAAGATGAGGCTTACAATTCTGGCTTGGTATTAATCTGATTATTTATTATGTCCCCCAAAAGCATCTGAGTAAAGAAATATATATCATGTACACAACATATTACTACAATAGTTTAAAATGTGATTTTAATTGATTTTAGAAGAATTCAAAATTACAAAACATGTTATTATGATTTTTTATCTCAAAAAAAGACATCTACAGAGCATTTTTCCATGCTTGTAGTTTTCCTTTGCTTCCCCTAAACAAGAAAATTTTGCAGTTGTAACAGTGAGTATTATTTTCCTGCTCCTTGCTGACCTGACAATGCTAAGTCTCAGAAATGGTCTAGGACTTTTCTTGGCCTGAGATGTCATTAGCCTGTTTAACTGTGGTAACAATTACCTACAAATCAGGTAACTCTGACTCAACTTTAGTTCAGTTTTGATTTGTCTTACCATGATAACAGGCAGTTATTCTGTGTGAACTCCAGAAGAAAATGAAACGTATAAAAGCATATCTAATGTGCATGAACATTTTTGATGCTTACGAGTAGTTTCTACAGTTACTATTGAAAAAGACAAAAGTTTTCTTCAGTTCTTCAGTGTTGAAAGGCTTCACTATGCTTTTTTCCGATCAACATTTATAGATAAATAATTTGCTTTACACATTCCTTCAATTCCTATGATGATGAAATGGATGATGTTTTTTCAGATGGATGAATTTTCACCAGCTACTCTAAAACAAGTATTTGATGCTAGTATATTTTTATGTAGAAAGACAAACAGGTGACTGGAATCAAACCAAATCCTTTGATAACACAGAACGTGCACAACACTCAAATTTGGCTACAAGTTCATTTTTGAAACACAGCCAAACCTGATGTTCATCACTTTACCTTTGGTTTTCTTCTCTCTCCTCCTCTGCTCACCAGCAACATAACACAGCAAGGAAACCTTCAGCACTCTGAGGCATTTGCTCCATTAGTCAGTTTTCCACAGCATTAGTTGCACTTTTAACTGATGAATATCCTTGCTAGAATAATTTTTCTTCACATTTTTATACCTATTATTTTAAGCTACCTTTCCGAGCACCACTGAAATACATTCCTTCTGTTCTGATGCTATAATATGCTCTGTTTAATTCCTTAGTTTCACAAACTACCTGAGATAAGATAAAAAGGCAAAACCACATATTTCAAAAAAATACAAGCAGAAGTACATGGTTTCATACCCAAACATCTTTTTTTTTTTTTTTTACAAGACTAGAATACATGAAAAAAAAAATTAAACAAAAATAAACCCCAAAATTAAAAAAATATAAATAAAATCTAAAAATAAATTACAAACAATCCAAAGTCAAATGGTTTATCTTGTATCAAGACATTAGATTTACCGGTGCCACCAATGCAGTTTTGGCATCATTACTCTGGAACCTGCCTGCTGCTAGGGGTGACTACTGCATCTCTGCACTGGGCGTTCTCCTGCACTGCTGGACAGCTGCTCAAGTAGTATTTGCGGCATGTTAGATGGTGCACAGGCAGATGAGCACACATGCAGCAAGTCCAGCAAGTCCCCGACATTCCAGCTTCATTTTTCACACAGGGAAATCTGTCCTTGTGCAGTTGCATTGCTGCTCTTAACAGCAGGAAAAAACCAGATATACACAAGAGTGTAACTCTCATACATGGGAGATGCATAGGAGTACTGCTTTTGAACAACCCACTGTTGGCAGCAATCCTACCCTGTTTCCTCAGGAAAGCAAAGCTTCTTTTATGAGGAGTTACACCAAAAAAACCGTAACCAACTAAACACAAAACCACAACCCAAAACAAGACCAAAAATAATAATCAAAAAGAAACAGTGAACACAAAAGGCCAAGCTACCCAACACCTCCTACCTCATGACTCATGGTTTTACATTTTTGCATGACTACAAGATGAAAAAGCCAGCTGTAAATAAAAGTTTTCTTCCTTTTCATGGAGCAAATCAAGAAATAGAGCCTATCTTGCGATTCAAAAGCAACTAAGCTTTTCCTAAAGGGTTCTCACAGAGAGGCAAGCCTGGTAACACCACCTTAGACTTCCCCCAGCTGTAAAACAGCTTTGTTATTGTCACAAGAGCATGGTACATACGCAAAAAAAAAAATGAATACCAGAGGAAAAAACCTAACAACATAAAAAAAAAGTATCAGGTTTATGACTAAGTGCTAGGTAAGGAAAACCACATATCAGAAGTTTTAGTCTATTTGCTGACAGATTAAAAATAGAGGAAGGTTAAAACATTGAACAGCATACAGTATGGCAAAAGACCTCAACACTTAGAAGCGGGGGAGAAAAAGCAGAGAGATAATAAAGATCTTTACTCTGGGAAATTTGTGCTGGCAGGCAGCTGTTTCATGCTTGTAAACTGCTTTGAAAGGGCTGACAGACAGCACAATTCACATCGCTTAAACAGCCTAGGTGTGCACTTCATCTAGTGCAGAGACTGAGAAGCAGCAGACTAAATCCTTTGCCTAGGAAGTCTTCTACTAAAAGCAGGTCTAACTGTTAACTAGAAAGCCAACTTAGTGGATCTGAGGTATAATAAAGAATGTTATTACAAGACAGACTTCTGTTATTATTTTCCTTAGAAACCAGTAGGTGAATCTGCTCACCATCTGAAAACACATGATTTTAGCTAAACAAACAATTAAGGAAGAAGAGACTGATTCATAATATGGTGGAAAAAAAATTTGAGTGAACTTCATCCTCAATTGGACAGAACTGCTTAAATCAAGCTACTTTTCATAACAAATCACTTGCACTCGCAGGATGTGACAGGATCACCAGAGCACACCACCACCCCAGCAGGGTAGGCCTGGTATGCTGGGAGTAGAGCTGGCACCAGCCCATAGACTTGCAGCCTGGAAACAGAGTTCCCAGCAATTTGTCCACGAGACATTTGAAGCAGCAGCAACAAACATGAGCCACAGTATCTCTCTTATGATGGAGAGAATATCACTCACGCATGTCATCCTATCTTTGTGCATATTAATCCACCTTCACCCTGCTTCAAAACACCACAGCAAGAAAGCCAAAAAAACCAATCGAACAAAACCAAAAATCCCAACACAAGTTTAAAGTCTACTTTAATGAATCTGAAAACAGCCTGCAAGGTTTGCAAAACCCTCAAACTCCATGAGACTTAAACCATTGCTGAAATCAATTAGCTTTATTTATGATGCACTGGGTAGCCAGCATCCTAATTAAACAGCAACTTCCTATAATCCCAATAAAGAACAAAGCACAGTAGGCGATATTAGGTCACCAGCCTCTGTTTAACCATGTGCCTTCCCAGCTTTTTTGGTTATGCTGATTTTTCAGAAGGCAATTGCGAGTGGGGTAAAATGGATATAGACTGAAAAAAAAAAAAATAGTATTTTTTAGCATGTTCATTGCTCAGTAAAGCTTTACGTAGATACTGAAAGAATTGAAATCATTTTAGAAGAAGAAAAATTCATTATCCCCAAGCTTCTGTTTTCATCTCTATGGCTTTGGACAGCCTAAACCAAGGCAAACAGGTCAAACAACTGTAGCTTCTTAAAATTAAAATCCTCTTTAAAAATTCTTACAGATAGCCCTTATCAAAAGGATGATTCACAACTAGAAAAGCAATTGTGTAATTGCAGAACAGTGTTATTTAGTTTGATGGAAGAGCTAATGAAAGATTCTGAAGTGAAATTTTATGCAAAGTTAACCCCCCTCACCTTCATAGATGGGCTCTGGATTGATCTCAACTTTGAAAAACTGCCTTCATGTTGCAAAGAAAGAGTTAGACTGCTGAACTAAAAAGTTGTGCAATCAATGAGATTCTAAAATTATAGCCAGATAATTCTACTCATAATACGACAAAAAACCTGAAGCAGACATGTTGCCCTACATACTTTCTCCATCAAGTTTATACTTTTTTGAAGAAAAAAGAAATTCCAGAGTTACTAAATACTAATCACATACCATCACAAGTGTCATGTACTGGTTACCTTGCTTAGAAAACTCTGCCAGAGGCAGATAATACTGCCATCTCATTTCCCTCCTCCATATTTCTGACACATACTCAGACAATTGCTCAGTCCAGTCCAACAAAGGTTGGCAATCTCTAGCTTGACTTGCTCCTTTCCATCTGAACTACCGATAACCCAATATTCCTTTGAAGATAGAGTACCATTCGTCAAAACCCTCTCCCACTACACTTATTTATTATTATTTTTAAACTACGTATCTCCCAGTTATTTGGATAATTCGCATGAGAAAGGTTCCATGAAGTTTTAGTAGCATCAACTACACCAAATGTAGTTTTCTCTGGTTAGCACTTCTAACTTTTCTTAGTATTTACTCCAAGAGCAGTGCATTATAACTCTGAAAACCTGGAGTGTACTGCCAGCTGTATCAACAGCCTCCTGGGTGATTTCAGCCAAATATCTTTATTTCTAGGCTTTCTTTTCTTCATCATTTCTCCCTCAGTAAGTTTGGAAATACTGATTCTATCAGCATATTCAATACTACCATGCAAGGGATAGGGTGTTTCACATGATTTTGTGTTGAGCATCTAGTAGACTAACATAAGCAATGATGTCTTTTATTCACATCTTCACTTCTTCCCAGGTACAAAGCAGAAAGGATGGATGTTCAGTCTCTCCCTATCCAGACTGCTATTCCCTAAGCACAATCCCTTTTAACAGCACATATAAAAACCTCTCTCTTCCAGCAGCATCATGCTCAAAAGTCTAGTTGTATTTCTACCAAAACACTTCCACTAGGATTTTGCCAGCCTCAAACAGTCAAACCAATCTTTTAAAGCATATTCTAACTGATGGGAGGGTGGGAAGTGTACTAGCTGATGG
This sequence comes from Strigops habroptila, assembly GCF_004027225.2. Classification (NCBI taxonomy): domain Eukaryota; kingdom Metazoa; phylum Chordata; class Aves; order Psittaciformes; family Psittacidae; genus Strigops; species Strigops habroptila. The sequence goes on from NC_044278.2 coordinate 14,557,737, forward strand.
TAACAACCAAAGACTCAGGAGGAAACATTTTAATTATTTCACAGAGGCAGAGCTATCCACATGCAGCGATGCAGAGTATTAAGCATGACTGCTTTCAGCCTGATCTGCAGGGCTGCTCTGTCAGCCCTTGCTCAATGGTACCACCTCAAGTAGGCTGAATGCAAGTTATTGCAGATATTGTTTTTCACTCATTATTTACAATCTGTAGCAGAACATTTGACACTGGCCTTTATATTTATCTGAAAACATTTCCGCATTTATCTGAACATAGCTAAGATTTGGGGGCTTTGTAATATGTCAAGGGAGAAACATTACTGATAAGATAACCCAGGAGCATTACAATTCATGTTTGTTTTACCAATACAGCACCAGTTTAAATGGAAAATTCTTCTCTTGCCTCTTTTTGTCATTTTTATGGAGTTGGAGAATTGAAAAGGTTCCAAAGCACTGATATTTATGACTGAAAAAGAAAACATGGTTTGCAGGAGGAGAACCCACTGTTTCAACTTTGACATCAGATTTGAAAAGGAATGGCTTAAAGTATCTCTATTTTATAGTCTGCTTCTTGAATGAATGCCTCATTATTTTCTTTGATACAGCTGTAAAAAGTAAATCCTTCCTCAGACCAGATTCAGAATAAAATACCATGCCCAGTTGCATTTGAAATAACAGATATCATGGGTAGCCTGTTACACAATCATCAGTGGTAAAAATGCAGAAACTAAAATATAGTAAGTTTCTTGAAACTCCCAGTAAACTCCTGAGGAGCAGCTCTCAGAATAAACTACAAGAGACAGCACAATCATTATACAAAACTAATAGCTACTAGTTACTACGCCAATAGTTATAGCAGGAATGGCTGGACCTCAGAAATAAAATTTCTACTGAAACTGAGTTTTGTTTCCCTTATATCTCAGATACATAAGGGGAAAACTGCTGCTTTTCACAAGGCTTCTTTGCCTTTTGGAGTGTGTGGGGTGAACAGGGGTCAGCGTTCTTGAAATCATTATCGCTTTGACAAATGCTTTACCTCATTCAGAATAGTTTAAGCATTTCCCAAAGAAGTTAGACAAAGACTGTAAAATTTCTTGATATAAGTTGCTGTATAAAGCAGGGATAGAACAAAGCCTCAGAAGAAGGTTTAAAAATGGTTGGTGTAAAAAAATAAAAAACACAACAAAAAAAAAAACAAACCCCCATACCAAAACAAAAAAAAAAAAACCCCAAACCACTAACAAAACCCCCTCAAACAAACCCACCCCCCCCCAAAAAAACCCAAACCCAAACCACAAAAAGCACCCTACATCAATCCCTTCCTCCCATTCTCTAGTCAGATCAGCTAAAAGGCTGTTTCTAAAAGCAAAAAAAACCTTAAAAACTAACAACATTTCTAGATAACATACGTGATATCTTAGAATTTACACCATTTACTGTATCCCATGGTTGAAATCATCCTATTCACCTTTGCCCCACTTTATCATTTTGCTTCTCTTCCCCTCTTTTTTCTCATATTATTTATAAATAAGAGAGGAAGAGTCAAAGTGTAATATAAAAACCCCACAGCTATCACAAGAAGAATATTTTGGACCATTTTCTGCAAATTGAATGAATACTTTCAAACAGCTGCCACTGTACTTTGGAGGTATTTGAGGTATATGCAGGAACATGCCTTCCATTTGATGTGATCGTATGTATTGGGTATTTTAAAATTCTGCAGTTCCAACACGGCTAAAACTGAGCCTACTGAAGCTTCATATATTTTAACGCAAAGATTCTCTTGAAAGCCTCTGGAGATTTACTACAGCGTCACAACCATATTTGTGTGGCCATACATTCACGCTGAAACCCTCAGCAAAACCGACACACTGAGAAACCTGAGGAGAGAAGCAAAGAACGCAGTAAGTAGGCAATACTATTCAACAAGAAGGAAATTAAGGGTTTTTTGTTACCTGTGATATGCAAATTTATTTCAGCAGTTTTAAGAAAAATATACCCTTGCAATCCACATAAAGCTTGCCTTGATCTATTGCTTTATCGCAAATGCAAAATTAGCTCATATTATCAATGAACACCAAAAGAATATGCAGCTCAAAGCTTTCTGTGGTTACTGTATGACACAGGAAAATGAACCGAGTTTACTCCTGAACCACAGTATTAGATCCAACTAGGGTGTGTGCTGCAGAGAGCGGGGGGATGGAAGTGGAAAACAAGAAGTGAACAAAAGAAATTGCAGTGTAGTGGGTCAGCACCCTACCCTCCCAGCAGCTGCAGGCTAAAGGAATTCAGCAAGAGACATACATTTCAGTAAGTGATTTGGAAAATTTTGAGTGGACTGAAGTGACTGAACTGTTAAAACTCAAAGCCAGTGCAAAATAAGCTTACATGTGATTCCCTTCCTCCACAATTCCTCATGAACTGAACACAAAGAATTATTTCAACTGCTTATAAACAATTATCTCAGGGCGGGAGGCGGGAGAAGTTCACAGATTTGAGACTAACTTCTATATCTGGAGAGTCTCTGTTTATGTCACAGAGACAGTGTAAAGAACTTCAGTGTAGAACAAGCCTTGATTTCTTTTTGGATCCTTCATGTCGATAAAAGGCAGGTTTTATCTCAAAAAAATCAGTCTAGAATCTCAGAATTTGGAGTTCAATATGTTGAAAGAAAAACCCAAACACTTGGGCATATTTCACAGTTAAAATACAGATGCACAATTTTTGTTAGCTCCAAGGGGAACCTGCTTATTTGCAGGCACAGGATACGGTCCCGAGAAATCCCACTCTTTAACGGAAAGGTTCTGAGCCCTCTCCAGAAGGAAATATTGAGCAGCACACATCTTTCATTTTACACCACCAGTGTATTTTAAGGTGAATTTACGCAATTCTCATAAGGTTCATGAGGAATACATTTATACCCTGCACTGAATCTGAATTTATACCTATACACACACACACAACCTAACCCTTTAAACTATCATCTCTCATTTATTTTATTAGTGCTTCAAAGTGTTTCTTACAAGCAGCACTCCTTAGCAGTAGCCCAAGCCCATTTGGAATAAAATTACTCTTACTAGCTCTACAGCAAAATCAAAAGCATTTGCGTATAAACTGCATTTGCAGTTATTCCAAGGGGAATTAAAAAGCACTTAATAACGTAAAGGAATATTAATCTTAACATGCTGTTTAAGTATTCATTTACTTTCAAGTTGCATATGCCATATCTCTGGGCATGATGCACTTCACTAAGAAAAAAATGATAATAATCCACAGACAAAGAGCTACAGAAAGTTGTAGATTACTGGTGCTTTAATGCATAATTACCTGCAAGATAGAAACAATCACTGTAACTCATGCTTGGTGAATCAGTCTCAGAAGGAGGAGTGACAGATGAGGATAGTTGAACTATTTCCATTTATCATATTAGTAAACTCACCAGCTGAGCTTCCCCATACACTTAATGGATACAGTAAGTACAGGAGTGTCAGCAATCAAAGAGGGCAAACCAAGTACTTTTAATGAAAAAAACCCAAACCCCAACTCTTGGATTCCTGGAAAAGCTGATACTCTTCTATACTCTAGTGTTATTGCATGCTCATAGTTTGCTGTCCCAGCAGTCCATTTCAAACTCACAAAGTATCTTGAGCAATATAACGAGAAAATCCACTTATTCCTTATGCCCCCGCATCATGCCCTGGGGCATGTTAGAGGCTACACAGGTAGGAGCTGGCTGCATTACACATCTCACTCCTGGTCTGGCTGATTATGTCAGCCAAAATGCACTTACTGAACTAATGGATGATGCAGGAGTTGAAAGGCACATGTAAAATAATCGCATACAGAGTCCATTTCAGATCAAAGTGACTTTAGCTCAATTCTTATATAAACATATGGTTATGTTGTATACTGATTCAACAGGAAAAAATCCTAAAGCCCTCCACAGCCACTAGCACACTAGGTTTTTCAAACTGTTTTACATCTCCTAGGTGGAATTGAATCCACCTAGGAGCAAGATATTTCTTGTTGGAAACATGGCATTTCATTTCACATTACCTCTTTCTCATTTCTCCAGGGGATGATTTCCCCAGTCCACTACCACAAATGAACACAGAGAAGCAGGGAAGAAAATGTGGAGAGATAGGCCTTTCCTTTATCCCTTATTATGCTGAAACGTGATGTGTGTCCAAACTAAATATTCACAAAATATGACTTAACAGTTAAAAGTTTACAAATTATGTATCAAAAATAGCTTGTGAATTGATCTTATCAAGTTACACACACGAACTTGGATTAGATGACATACTGGTCAGTGGGGAGATAGAAAGCTAGTTAGTCTGTGGATTTGCCTATTTAACAAGAAATATGAAAGATGGAACAGAAGCAGCAAGTAAACATCATACAGAGAAACATCTTTGATGAAGACCTACAGAGAGCAACTAACTGTGCCCTGAGATGCTCTGAGTTTAATTATCTCTTCTATGTAGAGTTTCCTTCTCCTAAATGAAAAAGACACTTGTCTGTTTTTAGGTAAGAATTTCCCTCACTTCTGTGAGACTGGATTGCACTTAAAAGATTGCAACACACTATTGAAGATCAGGTCAGACAGAGCCAGTGGCATTTAAATTTAAATTAAAGGCTAAAACTATTATACAAACAGGTATGAAACCTGAGATAGTTTCAGGAAATAAGGATGAAATCCTTTCCATAGCTAAGGTTAAAATAGAACAAGCCATTAAGAGCTGGAAAGGATATTCTGCAAAGGCTTCAGAAATCTAATGTATTAGTCTGATGCATCTTAAACAGAAGACCCTGAGCCACCAACCGGAGCCAAGGTTCAACTCCAGAGCAACAACTCCAGTCACTTTTGCTTGCCACACGTAATTACTGACAGTCCTACCACATACCAAAGGACTAACAAGGTACCAGAATTTAAAAGCCTATTCTTTATTCTATATGTGCCCTTGGTTTGCAGAATTTGTTTCAAAAGACACACCCGAGTTGTTCATCAGCAACACAAACATTTGATTCTCTTCACTGCAACAGGAGATGAACACTGGAAACACAATCTGAACCTGAACTGTTCAGATAAAAAGAATTGGGGTGTGCGAGGAACACGATGTATGGCTTGCAACGTTTCCATTGCTAAGAGCTCCAATTGCAATATATGCTTCAGAAGTTTTGCACAGAAAAAGATACTGAAAATTTACAACTAACATCCACAGCACCATATAATTTGATAAAGTGCCTGACAGCTTACAAAGTGCATTACTGGCTTTTATTACAGCAGGAAATACTAGGGAATATGATGGATATCAATTCCCTCCTTTCTTAAGGTTCACTGGGCATTTTAATTTTACCTGCATTCTTTTCTTGAATACAATGGCAAAAGGCAGACAGCAATTTTGTCTTAGGACTTGCAGACCACACAGAATAGTGCTCCTGGGTAAGCCTATAACATAGGTGCAAATTTGACCCAGAACAACAGGGAGCTTATAAACCCTGTATGCTGAACAGAATTACCAGGCTAGGAAGAGCTGGTGTTCACCAAAAAGAGCGCTGGAGACATGGTATTTTTTAATGTTTTCACTAGTACATGACTTGGGCACACACAAAAAAAGTGTTTTGTGAGATGAAGATGTAAGTTATGATCAGCAGAGGATGAGGAGAACATTGCACATAGACAAGATAATCTGAAACGGAATTTATTTTCATACATCAAAACATAAAGTCATGACGTGACCACAATCAGCAACACAGCAGGCACTCATCTAATGGAATAAACTCAGGTTGAGGACCACCCCCAAAACAGCATTTCATAGATTTTCCAGTAGTGTTCCATCTGTTGCAGTGGTGGTAGAGACAAATGAGATCTTGTCAACTGTCTCATGGTGATCGTGGAGATAAGAAAAGAAGGGACCTACTGCATGATACACTGGTGAACGTCACCTGAAGCAGTGCTTGAAGTTTTAGGCACCCAACCACTCACGTTCACAGAAGAAACTAGAAAGATGCAGAAAAACAGAATGGAAAGGAGATCTAATCTTTCTTTTATTTAACCTCAAAGCATGGTTAAAGGGGCAGTTTGTAGCTGCTGTGTTCTTGCAGGCAGTTAATTCAATATCACTGGATAAGCAAACAGAAAGGAAAATAGGGAACAGGTGTTTAATTTAACAGATTAGGTTGAGGCATTTCTAACAATAAGCCACCAGAATTACACTAGTACTTGAAGACAGCTACTTAATAGAGCAATGGTACTCCGGTATAACTTTCTAATTGAAACAGAAGGGGCAAAAGCCTGCGTTACTTTTAATGTGAAAATTCATTCAGTGGCAAAGGTGACTGTATTGACGTGGTACCCAAAGAGCACGGCACAGTGCTGAGCAGCCAAGTTGCATTAATTGTATAAATTGTAGCATGTTGCTTCAAATAACAACACCCCCCCAAAACAAAAAACAACGTACGAGAACACTTGAGAAGCATGTCAGGAGCTCCAAGCATATCAGGAGCTCTAAGCTTTTTAGCTTGCTATTGACCATTAACAGGCACTTCAACCACAGCTACCTGTTAGGAAGTGCCAGTGCTGCGCCATGCTCCGTCAGAAACAGGTTTGTCAGAGTGCAGCAAGAGCAGAACTCCTGAGAAAGATACTGGGTTTTTTCTTGTTTAGAACAGAACTCCTCTCAGGAGTTTTGCTTTGATCCTATACAACAAAATGCAGACGAAAGAGGTATTAGGTGCACAAAAACAGGCATGCTGCAGCATTTAGGTGTCCAAGAAACAGAATATTTTTCAGGGATACAAAGAAAATTGTTCCTGGAAATCTGTGGTTTATCTATGAGCAGAATGATGATGGCTCCAATTAAAGCAATTAGTTTCCACAGTTTCGGAACTTTTTAAAGGAGAGAATAAACTTCACTATATGCCTCCAGGAATGCCTCCAACAGTGAGTGAAGGAAAAACCGTTCTCAGCATAACTCCCTGACGAGGATTTCCTTTCTCCCCAGTAATATACGCATTGGCTTTTTTTTTCCCTTATTCTTTAGGTTCTTACAGACACCCTACTGACTAATAGTAACATAGAGTCTTTCTAGCAGGCAAGAAAGGAAAGGTTATTCACGGCACTGCACTCATTACTGCACTGCTGAACTTAACTTGAAGCTACTTACACTGCTGAAGCCTCTCTTGAGGCTCTTATTTAAATACTAAGGAAGTTTAAGGGATCTTCTCTTTGCCATTCAAAGGTGCACCACCACCACCACCTTGTCACGTGGCCTGACAGCACTGCACGTGACCTATTACTTCAAAGTAATTCTCAATTTTCTCCCACTCTAGTTCAATCCCATTAATTTGTATTCATGGATTTACTTTGAAGCCAAGCATGTATTACTTTCCACTTGTAGACATACAATTTCATTTGCTCTCTTCGAGACCGCTTAAAGAGCAGACCTAAATCAGTTTTGAATTTTACCTGCTGTTCAGAAGTGACCTCAATTTTTGATTTTGTGGCATCAGCAAATTCAATTAGTTTATTTCCCACATCTAGGTCGTTGATGCTGGCTGGAAACAGAAGAGGTCAGAGCGTTGACCTCTGTGAAACTCTTACTGCCAGCCAAATGTGCCTTCTCTGTTTTCTGTTGTATAATTGGCTTTTACTCACTTTTATCAACTATCTCTAATGTCTGAACTTCACATGCATTGAAAAGCAGCCTGCCAACTAAAACTCTCTCTTCTTTGAGCTCAGAACATAATTTCATGAAAATCAAAATTATCACTGTTCATATTTTCTAGACTCTGAAAGAAGAAAACAAAGTAAAAAAAACCAAAGCAAACTAGATGGAGGAAGTGTTTATAATTGTTATATTGCAAGGTACCAGAAAAGCTGAAAGATCTACTTAAGTAAGAGCTGACTGCTAGAACAAGTTATAAAATTGCAGAATCAGTAGGGTTGGAAGGGACCTCTGGAGATCATCTGGTCCAACCCATCTACCAAGGCACAGCCACCTAGAGCAGGTTACACAGAACACATCCAGGCACATTTGGAATGCTTCCAGAGAGGGAGACTCCAGGACCCCCCTGGGCAGCCTGTTCCAGTCCTCTGCCACCCTCAACGTGAAGACGTTCTTCCTCATGTTGAGGTGAAACTTCTTGTGTTTTAGTTTATGGCCATTACAATCAAGAAGGCCACTTTAATTTCAAAAGACTTTTTCTACCCTCCTTGCTATAGCTTATTAAGTCTTATCCTGACCCTCGGTTATTAGGAAGGCACAAATTAACTCAGGTTGGAAGGGTTCTCTGGGAGTCACCTAGCCCAGTATCCCATCTCAAAGCATGCTTATTTATAACAGCTTGTTCAGGGCTTTGTTCAGTCAAGTTTTGAATATCTCCAAAGACTGATGTTTCAAACTAATATTGGTACCTGCCCTGGTGCTGACATCCCCCATGGTGAAAAATATTTTTTCTTACATTGAGCTGGAATTTCTCATATTCCAACTTGTATCTTCTACCACACGTCCTTGTACTACGCATCTCCAAAAAACGCCTGGTGCCGTCTTCACGAGAACCACTTACACCCTTGCCAGCTCATTGACCACCTTAATTCAGGTGTACGCATTGCATGTATAGGCTAATGGAGAAGTACACACTTGAAAGTCAGAAAACAAAAAGACAGAGATGTCCATAAACCAGTTTACCACAGCTATGCTTAAAAGCTATGTGGATGACTCCGCCTCCTACAAGACCCAACCTCCTCCAGACTGGCATGTGCAAAATTGGGTTTCCTATGGAGCCAGGACCATAAGAGCTGATGGCATCCTACACCAACAGTCAAAAGACAAATGTTCTGGCACATTAAAGATGTTCTTCTGTTACCTTCTGGCATCACCACATTTTTCTATTTCCCTCCCTTCCCACTCCCCCATCCCCAACTGTGTTTCTGCAGGTACAAAGCTTCAGAGCAGTCTTAGATAGTTTCTAGTAAACTGACCCTGCAGACAGAGTACCTGAAGCACATAAATGTAGCTCTGGGAAACACTAATTTTTAAGCAAGCCCAATAGTTGGAGATAACATTGGAAATTCTATTTCTGGTTTATCAAATTATAATTAAAAAAGGTTGAGGCACACATACCAGTAAGCAATACTTCATATTGATTTAGTCATGGAAAACACATTTTTGCAGCTTTTGTGCAGAAGTCACATCCCAGTCATCCTAATTCCAATTGAAAAGTGAAACAAAACAGACTGACAAACAAACAAGCCAGAAAAATCAATAAAACTCAACTAACACTTAGCTGAAATGCATCACATTCTCATCACTTTCTTGGTATCTTTAGATGACCGTAGCAACTCGAGAGGAGGGGAAAAAAATCTAGAACTCACTAAGTTTGACTACAAAGACTTTTATTTAAACAGTTTAGCATGCTCTACACAATGCATGACTTTCTAAAACTGTGATTGCCATGAGTCAGGTATTTATTATTTCACCAAACCGCAATTTCCCCACCTAAATAAATATGGCTATTGGTAATAAGTTTTCTAACTCCTGCATTTACAATGACTACTTGGGTTCCAGCTCAAGATGGATCACCTGAATTTTCCAAGGACATTTTCTGAAACCCATTGCTAAGTAGACAGGGATGCAATTTTAAAAGAACTTAGAAATTCCTCTAATTCCTTCCATGTGTAATGCAAGAGGCTTTTTGAATTGCAAGCTGCAGGCAGGCATTTTGCTGAGTTCAGCTTAACAAGGGAGCAAAACAAGGCATCTGCATGCTAAGACCTTGGTCACTGCTCGAAGAATTTCATTTATTCCTAGCACTAGAGCCAAGGGTGATCGCTCCCCAATGAAAAACCCTACTAAACAAAATCTTTGTAGCAATACATATTGTTGGTACTGTTGTTATAACTGTCGTCTGCTGATTATTCCCTGTTTTCACAAGGCTTTCCATATGCTTTTCTTTGCATTTAGCTCATATGGCAGTATGCTACATGTTGGCTGTCTGCAATAATATGTGAGAGAAGTAAAGGAATGAGACAGATAATAAAAATACTTCTGAGCAGAATGTACGGAGGAGGAAGCATAACTGTGCATAGATATCAGAAGGCACGGATACAGGGAATTGTGAAACTGCCAGTGGAAAACTCTAACCCTGTTAACCATGATTATAGCACCCCCATATTAAAAGCTCCGCAGCCAAAAGCAAGTAACAGTTTAGCTCAGGAATTTAAACAGGCTCTGTAGACTTAGGCAGTGCTTCTCCTTAGACAATGCAGGAGGAGTTTAAGTGTAGATGCCAGCATGTTATGGACAGGTACAGCAGCTTGAATGTGTATTCCTAGTAAATCACCTAGAAACCAAAGTGCAATCAAAGCCAATGTTTCATGGATCTTATCTTTATATTTTTCTAGTCACCTACTATCAGTGAGCAATCTTCTTCTGAAATGTTTTCAGCTCCTTTATTCATTTACAGATGAAAATACCACAGCACAGGGTTTTCTAATCACAACCTACAACCTAGCATAGAAAGTCAATGGAACCTAGTCTTTCTCTTTCTATAAATTGGATGTTTCTGAATATTAAGTGTAGGTCAAAGAACGCATTCTTTCTTTCACTAAATAAGGCAATGAAGGAATTTGGTCCAGTTTAAGTTGCCTGAGCAGAGATGCCTTTTGCTGGTGTAGTCTCCAAACACTTTCTGAATAGGACATCTTAAAAATAGTTTTCAATGCAAATCTAAAACCTTTTCAATTGACAATTGTAAAGTTCACTGCATCCCAGAAGGCTTTATATGTATCAGGAAATTATTTGGCTATAGAAGCCACAGCAGCTGGCACTGGCATTTGAAAACTATGATGTAAGGATTTCCCTTCATTGTCACGCAGAACCATTGGCCAGTGATTTAACTAACCCAAACATTAAGAAATTTTATTCTATTGTCTCTCAAAAATGAAAAGATGAATGTTACAGAAGAGTTTTAAAGAAGCTCTTCAAGATACATATGGAAATATAAATATTGCCAGAGAACAGACAAATGTGGAGGAAATTAAGGACACAAAGTCTTATCTAATGCAAACTTAGCTGAAATGCAAGAATAAAGTTACTGTAGCCTTCACCTAGACAGGTAGAGGATGCCAACAAAAAAAATCACAAGAGCAGTTACAGAATTCAATCTTCTATCACCTTTCAAAAGCTGTGCTTTATTCCTTGCGTAGTTCATAGGAGTTTCCAACAGACACAACAAAGGAAAGGTTCAGCTGAATCTAAGCAGGAGCAGCAGAATCCAGCATGCATGTGCCAGTTTTAATGAGACAGCAGTAAACTTTCAAGGCAATCTACATTAACGACTGTTAGCAAGTGCTGCATCATCTCCTACATGTGTATGATCGCCCAGGTTGCATCATCTCACATGGTTAGACAACAGCGGTGCTGAACCTTCTCAGTACTAAAACATTTCCCTCTCACTATTACTTAGGCTGAATTATGACTGACTAATGCAGAACAGAAAATAATTCCCTTAATGTATTACTCCTGCCATCACTGATGGTGTGCTATATCCGACACACCAGATTTGTGTACCATCACACCAGGATGGACTGCACACTACGGTTTCTCCAGGGACATTTTATGAGAGCTGGTATGAAATATCCTAACTCAAAAGCTGCAGTTTGTGCTGTAGCTTTACCTCTTCTATGACAAGTGATAATTCTTTAACATTCAGAGCAGATCTCTTGGTTTCCACTCTCGGAAGGGAAATTAATCCCTTTTGATGTATTTGAAGCTCAGAATTCCTGTTTACCCACACTTGTTGGAATAAAATATAAATAAATAAAAACAAAAACCCATTTTCAAACTTCAAAAAGGCTCAATAAACCCATCTGTTCCAGCTAAATTCTGCACGAGAATGAGGAAAAACTCCACATAAAGGGTTCGATCTCTCATGTCTTCAAGTCAGTGGGAATTTTCTCAGTGACTTGAATGGGAGAAAGATCAAGCCAAGGGAGCACAGGAGGGCAGCCAGTTGGCCACAAGGTATTGATCGTGAGGCTTGTGTCCTTTTTGAAACAGTATGTTTGACCCTCAAGCTAAATAGGCTGGCACAGATGATCTACACTGAACAGAATGCTACCAACTCAGGTATTCACTGAAAGACTCACAAAATTTGGCCTTTCTCTTCTTTCTCGTGTACAGACTCCTGCAACTATGCAGGAACCTCAGTTTCAGGATGAAAATGTTTTTAGCCCAGAGTTATAGACAGTTTGAAAAGTCAAAGCCCTAAAAGCTCAAAAATCAGAAGGCATGCCAATAACCAATCTGAGGCTTTCCATTTTTCTGCAGACTAGAGTTGTGCTTTTTAGACCTTTAAAACAACCACCGTTAAAAATTCAGTAAGTCTTTTAATCTTTGATTTCATCTACTAAAAATAGGAAAGCATAAAAGTAGAACTATATATTACTCTAAGTGGGTGTCAGTTATGCAAGCCCCTTAACTCAGATATGGAAAAGTTAGAAAGCCTACTTTGATTAATAGGAAGTTACAATATTCATTACTTTGGAATCCGAGTATTTTGCAAATGTCTTAACTTCTGCGAATGCCTAAACACACCACTCCAAATGCTAAGTTAATTCTGACTCACTGAAGAACTGCTTTGAATAAAAGTATAGAAAAGCATATCCATACGAAAACACAGCTCACGGAAGACAAACGCTCCTTCTGCAACACTGCAAGGACTTTGTGATATAAAGTCTAAAACAAAATTACAGCAATTAACTGAATGGGGCTGTAACTTTACATCAACAGTTTCAGACTATAGCTTAAGTCTGGTTACTTTGGAAGCTATAAAACTCACATTGCACTAATCAATAGAAACAATGCCACAGAAAAATTAGAGTGGAGCAGTTAAAAATAGCTTGAAAAAACCTCACCTTAGGGCAACACCAGCAAATTCAACTTTTCAAAATTTGCTGGGGGATGGGGATGCATTTCCATGAACAAGTTTGTTCATTCTGAAATGTCTTTTAAAATAATTGGTAATTTTTTTTTTTTTTTTCAGCCTTCTTACTCCAAGAAAAGAAGAAAAACTGAAGGACTGGTGTGATAAAGATGTATAAATCATATAACATCTATTTACTCTGTGTTGTACTTCTTCAGGGAAGATGTGGCTGGTCAGTACATCTTTACTTGCAAATTGTGTCCGGTAAAGGGGTGGGTTAAACTTTCCCAGAACAGAGGCAATACAGGCAGAAAAGAAAGTCAGAGGCACCTCTTCAATTGGACATCATCAACCTATACTGGGCGAGTCCTGTGAAAAGCAGGAGAAAATTCATTCCCCTTTCATCCTCATGTTGTAACATCTGCAGTACTCAGGAGCCATTACAGGTAATCGGATTGAGAAAAACTAGCAGAAAGATCCCCTCCCATGAGGACTCAATGGAGAGCAAAGTGAATGTGTTTGCAGCCACCGACTATTCTGTGCAAGTTTTCCTCTCATTAAGAGATCAATAATCTAGTTCATCTTCCAAAATTTAACATCCTCTTCCTGTTTTGGGGATGCTCACTGAAGGAAACTGTAAACACAACCATCAAAAAGCACTAAGCAGTTTGGAATCCCATCACTCTGTAAAAATGCAATAGTGAAGATGAAAGTCTTCACTGTTGTAGGAAAAAGCTGCTCAGCTCATGAGACTTAAATCAAATCAGGATCAAAGGGGCTTATTGATTTATTAACAACGTGTAATTAACTGGGAAGCAGAGAACTACATATTCAGAATCAGTATTAACAATACGACAGATAAACCACAACACTAGACACTTCCCAAATGTTAATGAACACCTATAAATGTCAAAATACTCTCCGGTAATCAGTTCCAAAAAGCTATACTCACCTGCAAACATGCACACTGGCCATGTGGGCTAAACATGCACACCTCGCCTCCTCAGGATGCATGGGTTCTCCTCCTGGCACATCTTCTCACGGCCACCCCTGCTACTGGCCATCCCTCTGATGGTGCAGATTAGGCACAGCATCCCACAGGGAGTTTGCACTATCTGGCCTAGGCAGCGTCTAATTACCAGAAAAAGGCCACGTGGACTTCCTCATGAGTGATCAAAATCAAACTCCTGAACTCTGCAGGCTAGAAAACCGAGTGTCTGTCTTATGATGCCTTCAGAAGGTCTGTGACTAATGTGGTCATAGGGTAATTCAGTTTGTAACGGACCTCAAGAGGTATCTAGTCCAACCTTCTGCTCAGAGCACGTTCAGCCATAGGATCAGCTCAGGGCTTGACCCGGTCAGGTCTAAACCCTCCAAAACTGAAGACTGCATAGACACTCCAAGTAACTCCACCTCACTGTCCTTCAGGAGGGAATAGTTCTTCTTTACATCCAGTCTGAATTCAGACTCAAATTCTCAGTTCAAATTCTGCCCATTTCTCATCCTGCTGCCACACAATAAGCCTGACTCCACCTGCTTGATAACCACCTCCCTATTGGTATGGGCAGGCTGCTCGCAGGTCCTTCTGAGGCCATTTCTTCTCCAGGCTGAAAAAGCCCAGATGTCAATCCTGATTTACCACCACAGACACAGTCCACTTCTACCTAAGCTTTAGTGTCTACTTTAGACACTAGGGTATATTTTCCTTGAATTTCTTTCACAATTCTCCTGAAAAATAGTTCTTCTAAGGCATGGATGGTAACACACAAAGCCAATGGTGCACGAAACACTCTGTCAGGATGTTCTGCTTTAGTCAAGACTGCAGTTCACTTTGGAATAGAGAAGCAGCCACAACCACCCCAATTATCTAGAGATAAATGTATTACACAAGACAAACTGAAAAAGCCTCTCCCAGAAACAAAGAATGTAGACTTTTCAGTGGCTTAGATAAAGAGTTAAAATGGCAGCAACAGCATAACAAAATAGAGGACTTCCACTGGCAGCAAAGAACACTACTAATAATGCAGTCAAGTCCCACTGAGCAACCAAAAAAAGTTGGTTGACTCTTAAGAGAGCATCAGGCCATAAGATACTGACAGCTCTGATCTCTGGTTACCCTCTCAACAGATGAGACTTCCAATAGAGTATTTTGGGTTTTAAGTATAGAATATCTAGATACTCTTGAAGACTGACTCTCTCTCAGAGACCTCTGAGAAGGTATGAGGAATCTACCTAGTCCCCTGGAGCGAGCTACAGGGAGAGCAAGTAGCAGGACTGGTCTGCGGGGTGTTACAGAAAGGCAATCTTACTCTAGCCATTTAAGGAAAGTCTGATCAGACCTTGGGGATAACACGATTGAGCAAGTCCTCTATGGACAACAAGCACTAGTGGAGCAAAGAAATCATAGAAGAAAGTAATAGTGACCTCTAAAACCAAGATGCTACTTTCTTTTTCAAAAAGGGCTTGGTGCTGCTCAGTAGTGAAGGACTCCTAGGTCTCATCAAGCCTAGGTATCACTGGTAAGCAAACCAGTCAGCCATGCACATCAGTTCTCTTTTATCCCGCCCTCAGCTCAGCACACCACACTCTCACGGAGGCAGTCATCTTCCATGTCCCCTGCCTTGACAAGACTGTAAATTCCACCTACTTAAAAATCACAGATTATGCCATTAATTCGCAACAACAGAACACTCAGAAATCCCTCTGGCTCTGACCTGCCGTAACACAGGCCACATACCAAACACTTGTGGTTCAAAGGCAAGCTCTATAAAGCATGCTTAGCATCCCAGCAAAATCCCAGGGTGGGTGGCAGTACATTCTAAATAGTCTCTCCTCTGAATGACCTGGACAGCAAATACGCTGCCAAGTGAACTTTTAAGGCGTTACAGGGATGCAGTTAGCTCATATCACCTAGGAAGTCTTTACGGAACAAAGATCTTAACCTCTGTCTGTAAACATGAGACAAAGAAAGGATCCAAGAGCCAGAAATCGCTCCAAGCTGATGCAAGGCAAAAGTACACCTTACAGCTATCAGGTGATAAGGTTTGATGTCTTTTGCAGGTTTCAAATAATTTCAGCGATTATGTAAAACAAATCCCTTCTTGAGCAAAAAAACAGGTGTTTGAAACAGGCCTGTTATCTGCCTGACTATTCCCTCTGCAAAGAGATATACAGAAAGGATGTTATGCTGCTGGCACTGTTCCAATCTAAGCAGCATGCACATCCTTCCATCATGCAGCACCATGGGGATCAAACCAGAACGGTGTCAGCATCGTTTCCAGGGCAGATATTCAGCACTGCAAGACAAATGACTGCTCCAAATAAAATAAATAAGTACTAGGCTAAATATTAAAAACCGTGTGTGTGTGTCAAATAAAAACAAAACCAAAACGGATGCTGAACAAAATGTGTCCATCACAGTCTAAATGAGGAATGGAAACTAATCTCACCCCAAACCTAACAGCCTGCTAAAAAGCTAAAAACAAGATGCCACTGTGGATCAGCAGAACCTGTAAAACTTACAAGAGTGCACAACCCGAAGGAGAAAGAACAAGATGCACTTACCATATAAAAATCCTACTCTTTAACATCAGTGTTCGTTCTTAGCATTCTTGGAAACATTAGTAATGTTTTTATAGAACCAAGATGACAGATACATGCACATTTCACACCTATACCAACCACTAATTTTATGTGGTTTGAACTCATTTTATTTAGAGAAACTTGGTATCTTTGTACCATTGTATTATCTTTGGGCCCTCAAAAAGGGAAGCCATCATTTAGAGAGACACAAAGTCATCCTACTAAGGATGTGGAACCACTTCCATGTGCACATCTTAGAAAGCATCCATAGAAAAAAAAAAGAAAGAAAAAAAAAATATAGATTCCCAAAGTCACCAGACAAGCTTCAAAAGTAGAGACAGCTGCTGATTTAGTCCTGAGAAAATGAGCATCATATTAAGATCTCTCTGCCCACTCTTGTCTCAGCAGCTGATTCTCATTCCTACAGATGGCCTGCCTGCTCTGAAAGATTTTCTGCAGCACCCTCTGCCAAAAACTGTGCCTGGAATGTCAGCAAGTGAAAAGAAAAAAAAACCCAAACACACACCACAAGTTGTGTTCAGCATGAGGCCTACCCAAAAGCACCACCCAAATAAATGAGATCTTGGCTGCATCTGCCTGGCTCTGATAATACTGTATATATGTATTGGAAAAGAAGGAAGCGATAGATTAATGTATCTACCTGTGGTAAGATACACACATTTTGTAATACATTTGGGGTGAGAGACCAGAGGGCAACAGCAGAGACAGTCCTTGATGGGGGAATGCTTAACCCAGGCATCTGACACCACATAACAGGCTGCATCTCACAATGGTGTAAAGGCCAGGGTGGCAGCTGGGACCCTGCATGCCAGCTCGGCAAACAGAGCAAGTGTCTCACTTCCCAGGCTTCTGGCCTCCATCTAAACTGGACTGGAAGATAGGAGCCTACATTGATATGAATGTGTGATAAAATAGAACATGCTATCCACCCACTATACCTTCCTTTATTAGTAAATAAATTTGAAGTTATATGTCACCAAGTGCTGAGACATTGTTCTTGTGACAAACTCAAGCTCTCCTGTGACGTGAGATAATCACTTCCTATATTATTGAGCAGTATTAGGCACCCCAGCACTCCAGAAAAGATGGGGTTTGTTTTGTCTCTGATGTCATCACATCAGAGTTCACACAGCTTCTACAGAACATGACACCACAAAGGGGATGCGGGAGGTTAGGCACACCACAGAAACACACACCGAGATCCACCAGGCAGCTGAAATCACCTGCAGGGCACTGAAGTAAGTTTAATTCTCACATGGAAACGGAAGTAGCTACAACGCTGAAATGGAATTTGAGAGCAGAAATTAGCTTACCAGTTATAACTAAAATGCTGCAACTGCAGCTACTTTCAAAGCAGCCACAGATTTACAGCAGCACAGAGAGCTCTTGATCTACCCCCATCACCTCTTTTTTGTAACTTTTTTAACAGGGTAATTACTTCTGCAAAATTAAACTGATCTCTCTCCCTCTTTCCTTACAAGATTGATTCCTTAAAATCATTTAATGATATTCAACTATTATGTCAAGCAAAATCGACTAGCCTAAGGTTTAAAGACACCAGCTATTATTAAAGAAGTGTTTTAAAACACATTTTGCTGACATAGCCACAGTTGGAATTTGTAACAGAGCTTTACATGCTCGCAGGGCAGTTGGATTGCTACAGAAGTGTTACATATAATTTGTCTGCTGGCGTGGGGGTAGGGCAGAAGATGGGGCTAAAGCACAGAAATTACACATTAAAATATCTCCAAAATATAATGTCAAAGACAGCAGATGCTTAAAAGATTGGGTTCCTGTGAAAACTTAAGCAGCAGACAGATATTACACTGCTCTTTCTCCTACTGGACAGGAATTTCTGCGTGAGCTAAATTTGACAAACTAGCTCTAGAAGGTATACATCCATACAGAAAAGAGAAAGGTTTAGGTTTCTTGTTCTCAAATCTTTGTAATATGAGCATACTTCTGCAATCCATGACAAGATTCTGGCCCTATTCATACTTTGAGTCTGGCTACTGACTTGTGTGGACAGAAGCAGCCAGGAGGAAAAGGCAGTTTTCGATATCAAACATCTCTTCTTTCAAATGCAAGTAACCTATTCAGTGCTTAGATGTATAAACTTCTTGCATCAGTATATGTGGCCCTTACCCGTGGCAAGAAGCTTAGAGCTTTTCTAGAAGCCTGCAGAAATAGCCAATGCTAACTGACACTGGACTGGAGATAGCATAACTCCAACGCAGCATCTTCCATTTCCACGTCATATCTTCAGGTTGCCTCAGTTGAATTTACCCCACAAAGATAACAAGTTGACTTTTACCCATATATATATATGGAATCATATATATATATATAGATACACATAGAATCATAGAATCATAGAATCGTAAGGGTTGGAAAGGACCTTAACATCATCTAGTTCCAACCCCCCTGCCATGGGCAGGGACACCTTGCCCTAAACCATGTGGCTCAAGGCTCTGTCCAACCTGGCCTTGAACACCGCCAGGGATGGAGCATCCACAACCTCCCTGGGCAACCCATTCCAGTGCTTCACCACCCTCACTGTAAAGAACTTCTTCCTTATATCTAATCTAAACTTCCTCTGTTTAAGTTTGAACCCATTACCCCTTGTCCTACCACTACAGTCCCTAAGGAAGAGTCCCTCCCCAGCATCCTTGTAGACCCCCTTCAGATACTGGAAGGCTGCTATGAGGTCACCACGCAGCCTTCTCTTCTCCAGGCTGAACAGCCCTAACTTTCTCAGCCTGTCTTCATACGGGAGGTGCTCCAGCCCTCTTATCATCCTCGTGGCCCTCCTCTGGACTCGCTCCAACAGCTCCATGTCCTTTTTATGTTGAGGACACCAGAACTGTACGCAGTACTCCAAGTGGGGTCTCACCAGAGCAGAGCAGAGGGGCAGGATCACCTCCTTCGACCTGCTGGTCACGCTTCTTTTGATGCAGCCCAGGATACGGTTGGCTTTCTGGGCTGCAAGTGCACACTGCCGGCTCATGTTAAGCTTTTCGTCAACCAACACCCCCAAGTCCTTTTCTGCAGGGCTGCTCTGAATCTCTTCTCTGCCCAACCTGTAGCAGTGCCTGGGGTTGCCCCGACCCAGGTGTAGGACCTTGCACTTGGCTTGGTTAAACTTCATGAGGTTGGCATCGGCCCACCTCACAAGCGTGTCAAGGTCCCTCTGGATGGCATCCCTTCCCTCCAGCGTATCAACCGAACCACACAGCTTGGTGTCATCGGCAAACTTGCTGAGGGCGCACTCAATCCCACTGTCCATGTCACCGACAAAGATGTTGAACAGGACCGGTCCCAACACCGATCCCTGAGGGACACCACTCGTTACAGGTTTCCAACTGGACATCGAGCCATTTACCACAACTCTTTGTGTGCGGCCATCGAGCCAGTTTTTTATCCACCGAGTGGTCCATCTATCAAATTGATGTCTCTCCAATTTAGAGACAAGGATGTCGTGTGGGACAGTGTCGAATGCTTTGCACAAGTCCAGGTAGATGACATCAACTGCTCTGCCGCTGTCCATCAGTTCCGTGGCTCCATCATAGAAGGCCACCAAATTGGTCAGGCAGGATTTCCCCTTAGTGAAGCCATGTTGGCTGTCACCAACCACCTCATTGTTTTTCACGTGCCTTAGCATGTTTTCCAGGAGAAACTGTTCCAAGATTTTGCCAGGCACAGAGGTGAGACTGACTGGTCTGTAGTTACCCGGGTCTTCCACCTTCCCCTTCTTGAAAATGGGGGTTATATTGCCCTTCTTCCTGTCATCGGGAACTTCACCTGACTGCCAGGATTTTTCGAATATGATGGACAGTGGCTTAGCAACTTCATTCGCCAGCTCCTTCAGGACCCGTGGATGGATTTCATCAGGTCCCATGGACTTGTGCACGTTCAGGTTCTTAAGATGGTCTCGAACCTGATCCTCTCCTACAGTGGGCCTAAGGTCTTCGTTCTCACAGTCCCTGCATTTGCTTTCCAAGACTTGGGTTGTGTGGTCAGAGCATTTGCTGGTGAAGACTGAGGCAAAGAAGTCATTAAGAACCTCAGCCTTCTCCAAATCCATGGTAGCCAGTTCTCCTGATAGCTTCTGGAGAGGGCCTACATTGTCCCTAGCCTGTCTTTTATTTGCTACGTATCTATAGAATCTTTTCCTGTTATCTTTTACATCCCTTGCCAAACTTAATTCTAGCTGGGCCTTAGCTTTCCTAACCTGGTCCCTAGCTTCTCGGGCAATGCTCCTGTATTCTTCCCAGGCCGCCTGTCCTCGCTTCCACCTTCTATAAGCTTCTTTTTTCCCTCTAAGTTTCCTCAGCAGCTCCTTGTCCATCCATGGAGGTCTCCTGGCCCTCCTGCTGCACTTTCTTCTAGTCGGGATGCAACACTCTTGAGCACGTAGCAGGTGATCCTTGAATATCAGCCAGCAGTCTTGGGCCCCCCTGCCCTCTAGGACTGTATCCCATGAAACCTTACTAAGGAGGTTCCTGAAGAGGCCAAAGTCTGCTTTCTTGAAGTCCAGGGCAGTGAGCTTGCTGCATGCTCTTCTCACCGTCCTGAGGATCTTGAACTCAACCATCTCATGATCACTAGAGCCAAGGCTGCCCTGGAGCGTTACATTTACAACCAGTCCCTCCCTGTTGGTGAGCACGAGGTCCAGCATGGCACCTCTCCTCGTCAGCTCCTCTACTGCTTGAAAGAGGAAGTTGTCTTCCACACAATTAAGGAACCTCCTGGATTGCTTGTGCCGGGCCGTACCGTCCCTCCAACAGATGTCAGGATGGTTGAAGTCCCCCATGAGGACCAGGGCCTGCGAGCGTGAGGCTGCTCCTATCTGTCTGTAGAGCGCTTCATCCACAGAGTCCTCTTGATCAGGCAGCCTGTAACAGATCCCCACCGTAATGTCCCCTGTTGCTGTTTTCCCTTTGATCCTGACCCACAAACACTCTGTTACCTCATCACCCATCCCTAGACAGAGTTCCATACTCTCTAGCCTATCACTGACATAGATAGCAACGCCCCCTCCCCGTCTGCCTGGCCTGTCTTTTCTAAACAGCCTGTAACCTTCCATTCCGACATTCCAGTCATAGGAGCCATCCCACCATGTTTCTGTGATACCAATGACATCATATTCCCGTAACCTTGCACACATCTCTAATTCCTCTTGCTTGTTCCCCATACTACGGGCGTTTGTATAGAGGCACCTTAGCCGAGCTCCAAATGAAGCCGACTCAATGGCTGGGGCAGCTGGAACATCTCTACATCTCTCCAAGCACATATATTCTGATGTGCACACATAGGACCTGATTCTTTGGCTGCTTACTCCAGTTTTAAAAACATGACACTTCATCAGAACCACTTGCTGTTTGCAGTGGTAGAAATCAGAGACCAAATCAAATCTGAAAGTCTTGGCTTCTTGCCATTATAAATACTAAGATCAGCATTCAAGAATAGCTAAATAGATAAGACACTCTGTGCACCTCTCTCATGGCAATTTTAATATTCAGACATCAAAACAGCAGCAAAAAAAAATCACTGACAGGCAATCAGTAAAACCCAAAGCAGCGATGAAGACATTTTCCACTTTTGTGCTATACCATTTAGTAATTAAAATCTGTTCCAAAGTTTTATAGGTGCTGGGAAAGTTAAAGACATTGCTGATAGCCTGTCCAATGGTGCTCATTACATTTCTCTGGCCTGGAATATTAAGACACCTATCCTCTGATCCCAAAGAACCTTTGAAATGAAAGTGTAAGCCTGGCAAAATAAGGCTCCAGTTTTAGCGCAGCAAGAGAAGGCAGCGAACTTCTGCAAGCTATTTGCAGAATGAGGGCCACAGACAGGCTGTGGTTATGCTTAGGTGAGTTGATTCATAGCAAAACTAAAATCTAGATGTATCTGCCAGGGTAATACCACGTATTATGAAGAGCAGAACCTCTCTTCAGAGGTGCAGAATCCCACCATGTCTTACAGCAGGATGCATCACCAGGCAATACCATGACACAACAGAGCAGTTCATAGTTGTCAAGTTGTTCTGCCTCAAATACCCGCATCTGGCTGGTTTTAGGGTTTTTTTTAACTATATTAAATTAAAATGCAGACAGCTAGAACATTATAACTTCTAACTCAAGGATATCTAGGAAAATGGGCAGTGGGTCAGATATGCTTTTCAGAATCTGTATTTTAATTCTGGGTTGTGTTTCTCACAACCAGCTTGTCCCAAGTCCTTCACAGAAGCAAGGATTAGGACATGGATCCAGCTCTTTCCTTAAACCTTTGAACTGAAGTAGTTTAGAAAAAGACAGTTCCTTCTTCAGTAATGTGATTCAACTACAGGTTTTCATAACCATAGCTACGCACTTCATGGCACAACAGTAGCATCTGGAAGATACTACCATCAATGAGAACTGGGGGCACAGAGGGGAATTCAGCATCCTGTGTGCTTAGGTTTGAACAAATTATCTGGTTGAGCCCAGTCATGTCTGCCACTTGGTAAAGAGAATAATTCTGTCCTAATGTGAGACAACATCAGTGAGGCTTAAGCAAAGCTGTCCTGCTGTGAAGTCAGGGAAAGCACAACTCTCTTTAATAGTTACCACTAGGAAAGGTATGCTGCTGCACGTCTCATGCACATAGTCTTCATGCAAAGACATTTCCTAAGATGCTCTCGCAGGAACAAAACTTAGAAGCAGCAGAAAACAATGTCGCCACTGGTCTCAGTGCTGGCCTAGAGAGAGGTTGTCCAAGAGTTGTTTCAATGATTGTGACAATGAGATCTCCTTCAGAAGAATTATAACTGGGTGGTAAAAACAAGCTATCAAACAGTTCCTTGGTAACCAATGAGCAGGAAGAACTATTTTGAAACAAGCCAGGGAGTAGAATCAACCAGAAGACTACAATAAAAAACAAGCACACATTTCTACTACAAAAGGAGAGACAGCCTATAATCTTGCTGACATTAGTGTCTTCCTTGGTCCTGTTATTTATCATTTGTTATGTGGGAACACTTAAAAACCTCAGAGCTGAATGAGGTTTTTTGCCATTAAAAAAACAGATAATAAAAGTCTGTTGCTCCCTCCTGTTGAGCACAACTGTTGTTAAATTCTTCAGAAAACATTGCTATGGAGACATTTCTTCCAACAGTCTTTTCAGATACATTTAGGTTGAGAAGCAACAAAAATTCTATTAAAAGTGCTCATAAAAGTTAAATGCATCTTGATATACTGCATTAAACACATCTACCAGATGACCTAGTTTTGGTATTGCCTCTCTTTTTTTAATTGACTCTATCACTTCATGCTGTTAAGAGCTAAACCAAAAACATATTCCATATCAGTAATCCAAATCAGAATTGGTACATAAATGCACAGGTCTATCCTCCCAAGGATGAAGACAGTGATCAGTCTTTAAGCCACATGATTAGGTACATTTGAGCCAATGGAAAACAACAAAGTTTTCTATAACACATTTTGTTTCTTATTTTATTTTGAACACTGAATACAGTTTTGCACACAGCATTTTTTCCCTTTTAAGAGCAAGGACTCATAAGCAACCTTTACTGACACAAGATTCACTAGGTTTTCTCAGTAGCAAATGCTCTCCATTCAATTATCATTAAAATTAAATTAATTGATACCATGTTAATATTGCTGCACAAGAGCTTGGCTAGTTCAGCAGAGGAAGGTGTGGTTTCAAAGAGAAGCACACACTTAAGCTTTTAAGCATTTCCCATTTTGCAGAAATTTTATCTACGAGCTCCATGCGTAACTGAATCCTAATCTCAAGCATCCATTATTCAGCTAGCATTCCTCTCCTCATCTCCACTATAGAAGGTGGAATGAGGATTACATGAGATTAACGTATTTCTCCTCTGCATTTGATTAATATCATTTTAACTGAATCTTGTTAGAAATTCAAGAGAAAAAAATCTGAGGAGCAAGGTACTCAAAGGTGAGAGTCCAACAAACTGTTGTGCCATCGACTGTTGCACTGTATCCTCGCTGCCCTTTGGTAACCCTTCTAACCACATGGCAGAGAAGTGGTTGTTACTAGATTGCATTAAGTTCAAATAAGCAAGTACCATTCTTCAAGTGTCAAAGGCGCAGAGCAAGGTTCATGAGGTGAAAACAGAAGCACTGGTGGAAAGGCCATAAGCGGTGCAGAACATTTGCAGGGACTACAGACCAAGAAAGACGTTCCTTAGTCTTTCAAGCAGTCACTTCCCACAAAAATTTATTCTATTTCATCACCACTGTAATTGCTGCTGCAATTGTGAACTGTGCAAACAGCGCCAGAAAGAGCAATATAAATAATAAAGATTTATCTCCTATTTAACATCCCTCAGCTAATTCCTGATATCATTCTTGTAATCAAGGCTAGCAGCCAAAATCCGCTGCTATTTTCTTTTAGTAGAAAGTAATTCATAGGGTAATTCAGATAGGAGATCTCTAGTCCAACCTCTTGCTGAGACCAGGGTCAGCCATAGGATCAGACCTGGTGGCTCAGGGCTTGATTAATTTTGATTTTGAAACCCTCCAATGCCAGAAACTACATAACTGCTCTGGACGACTGCCCCAACACCTCACTAACCTCCTGGGGAAAAAATTTCTCCTTATATCCAGTCTAGACCACTTGTTTCAGGTTGTGCCCATTGCCTCATCTTCCCACCATACACTGCTGTGATGTCTGGCTCCATCTTCTCTATAGCCTCCATATAGGTAGGGGAAGGCTGCCACTATAAACTCCCCAAGGTTCTCTCTTCCCCATACTTAGCAAGCCCAACTCCCTCAGCCTCTCTTTACAGGAGGATTGCTTCAGCTGTTTTGGTAGCTCTCTGCTGAATCCATTCCAGTAGCTGAGTTCTACTGGAATTGAATCTATCACTTGATACTACTAAGAGCTAAACCAAAACCATATTCTATATCAGTAAACCATGCAAAAGGGAAGTTTATCATAACTGCAGAGACCACTGCACAAAGCTGTGAATAAAGTACTTGCAGAGACACACTTGAGTTTAGACAGACTGAGAGCACTTCAGAGATTTAACAGACAAAGAAAAAAAGAAAAATCAAATTACAAGGACAATTTCAACCCTCTTGTTCTATGCAATTGGTTTAAGATGTGTACTGATGAGATCTCAAAGATGGCACATGAGAATATATTTCTCATTGTTAGTCCTATAGCTACTTGATGCGAGGTGAACGGATAGTGCAAGGAGAGAAGACACAATGGGAAGGGAGAGAGCTGGTGCTATTGGTAACACAGACTGCGGCTAAGGGACAAATCCAGTGTTGATTCAGGACTGAACTACAGTGCAGTATTATTGTATTCAGTGACCTGACACTACGCACTTGCAGGCTCTAAATGTTACGCTCTGTATTTCTTCTATTACCTCAAGGAAGGCTCTCATCTGACAATGCTTCTTGGAAAGACTTGTAGCTTCTTCAAATCCAGAAAAAAATCTGCAGAGTTGTGCTGCCTCCTTGCACAGACAGCTGGATTTATCAAGCCACTGGACTCAGAAGCCCACACAACAGACAGTAGGTGATAACCCTCTTTCCCAACAATTTTGTTAGAAAAATCCTGAAGATGAGCATCTTTAACAGGAGATTGATCCACCTGCCATAAAGATGGGGAAGTGGGGAGACAGGGAAAGGAGGCATCTGTTTCAGTCCCCAGGAGTCAAAACAAACAATATGTTTCTACTTTGGCCAGTGAAACATCAGTGTCATAGTAAAACTTTGAGTAACGCTGCATTTCTGCAAATAAATAAAATCCATTTGATAAGATGTCTGTTTGGGTGCAAGAGGGTATAACTAGAATTAAAACTACTTCTAAATACTACAAAATTAAGTAGTGAGTTCAAAACAAATATTTTGCCTAACTACACAAGATTGGACTTTGTTCTGAAGAGTGCTGGAAATGGTGAAACAAAGGGGACAGAAGTATAAAGATTCTTAGCCCCTGATCCCTTACCAAATCCCCTTTGGGAACAAACTTTTGCTCACATACCCATTCCTTAATCTTTTTCATCATTGCTGGATGAGTCAGTCACAACAACTACCTATAGATTAAGCATGCTCCAAATACCAGCATGAATATAGTAGCCTCATGTAAGCATAATAGGCATTAAATGTAAACTTTAACAAGCAGTAGGCAGGAGTTAAAAACTGAACCCTCCAGCAGTCAAAACATCACATCATGATTTAATTTTCCCCCTAGCTGTTGTGCTAGGAATGACTACTGGGGAGAGTGAGAGGAGGAAAAAAATAATAAAAGTAATAATAATAATTTTAAAAAGGAACATTTTTAAACTGCTCTTCTAAAAAAATGGCGAGGCAGGGGGTGGGAATCACTGTAAGCAGTAATTACAGATCACAATGTGATGTTGCTTATTAGCTCTCTCTATTGGGGCAAGTCTGGATGCAGACAGTTTCTACTCCTGAGTACAGATTCTGTTCAGGAAGAATTAATGCAAAAGTGAAGTTTATCATAACTTGCTCTAAAAGGCAAACTTACTCCATTCCAACACATTTTAACCATTTCAACCCAACCTTTCCAAACACTACCAGCTGCGGCAGGCAGCATGACCAATAAAAGAAAACTGCTTTGGGGAAAGGGAGAACTTGCACTTTCCACAGCTGAAGTCCTAACTTATGCGCTTCTATGTCCCACTCATAACGTGTACCTTATCAAACTCAGAAGGCCAGACTATTTTGGAAAAGGTTTTCCCTGTTTTCTGGTATGCATAAATTACTTACTGCTATGCTCTGCATGGAACAAACAATAATGGAAGGGTATGTTGCTCAGTACAGTAGTCAACCCTAGAAGAGATGCTAACATGCAGCTGCAGTAACCTTAGATACTTTTAGTAGGCCCAGTTACCACTTTCGAGAAGTTAAGTGCTTGCTAGATCACAAGCGAAAGTTCCTCTTCCAAGCACCTTGACAAATTTCACTTGCTTTCCCAGGATGTGTAAGATTTTCTGTGGTTCCAAACAGCGATCTGCCATTTAGTAAGTACAGCTCCAATGAGCCATAACCTCTTCCTTTAGCAATGATTTATTACACGAGGTTCTCACTACCGCTCAATCAGTT
This sequence comes from Strigops habroptila, assembly GCF_004027225.2. Lineage (NCBI taxonomy): Eukaryota > Metazoa > Chordata > Aves > Psittaciformes > Psittacidae > Strigops > Strigops habroptila. The sequence continues at coordinate 14,585,375 of NC_044278.2, forward strand.
TTTTTAGACCATGACTGTACAGTCAAGATCCCCTAAATTGGAATCTATTTCCTACCATCTTTGGGATATTTAACCCATCACAGAGGAAGTCAATTACCAAGCAGATTGAAGTGTGTGGAGAAGGGGGTGACGTGAAGGTACACACTGTTTGGCTATACTGAAAGTCTTTTGTGAAGAGAAATCAGAGATGCTGAAATTCACCCTCAGGCACTGCATATGCCAGGCATGAATAACTGGACAGTTGTGGTGGGGTGGGGTAAGCTGTGTAGGAGCACTAACAAAAATGTTAATAAAAGCATCATTGTTCCCCAGCCCACAAAGACTTAAGACGTGTCCGCAACTGATTTTCAGACTATAAGTTATAAAACTAGCTATTTATGATCCTTCTTCTGACAAACAGCAGGAAGATAATAGAACAATTTGAACTATGGCTCATCTTTTTTCCTCTTCACCCTAGTACTTGCTACCAAAGGATGGCTCTAAGCATGTCCCTATAACATAAAAGGACTTTGGAAAGGATTCAGAGACTACGATTCCTTCGTTTGGTCTCTGCATGGTTGTAAAACAACAACAGAAAAAGATACTGTCAGGTTACTCCCCTCCTCCCCTGCTTCCTGTCCTTAGCACATCATACAGTGTATTTGCTGACATTAAATGGACCTGCTTCTACACTTAAAAGTGAAACCAGTTTTTGAATCAGGTATTATAGCCCTGGATCTATAACAAGGACACATTCTAGCTGCCCAGTACACAGTATGTCTGCAACAGTTGCAAGAGTGAATAAGTAAAAAATTATTTGATGATTTATAGTTGTTCTTTCATACTTGGACAACAATCACATCATTCAAAAATATGAACCTACCACTTCCTCTTCTTTACTGCACAAAATTAAGAAATGGGTACCAATGCACATCAGTCTCAATGAAATACAATGAAATTATTTGGGAACATTCTACATGTTAAATGTCTCATTTCTATCTGATTTTACACAGCTATATGAGGAGTACCTGGCTGCATATGTTATCTTCCACTTGTAACCACAAACAGAGGGGGAAAAAGAGAGGGCAGGGGGAGCATGTGACCATTATATTTATTATTCTTACACAGAGAAAATTAACTCACTAACATGTGTCCTAAAATACTGCTCTAAACACCTTAAAGAAAACCAGAGGAGTATTCCTGCAGACACCAACTCCCTCCTGTGCCTCAGAAAGCTATTAATGCTATCCTTACCCAACATCATCTACCCAGGAGCTATTGAGTTCTACAAATTACCTCTTTATAGGAGTTATTGTAGTATGCACCTTTACCCTTTGAAGCCCATATGAAGCATGATTTTTACTGACTTTCCTCTTTATTGTTCATTTCCTATTTGGGGTGGGAATACTTACAGACTTTCATTAGCCACAAATGACTTTCGTATTTGTAAATACCCTGCTTTTGGTTCAAAGCTAGATTTTACACTTACCAACACTTCAAGTTTACAATTTAGATTCTACTCTCTGTAATGCTAACTAAAATATAGCTGTTGGATAGTCCTTTTATCACATACATGGTAAATTTGTTGGTATTAACTTTAACACTAAAATAAACTTAGAACATGACTTAACTAAAAGTGGGACAGCATTAGCATGATGTATACCTTTGCTTTTATCTCTAAAAAAGCAATTTTTATGGTTCAGTTACAGATTTACTTAGAGAAAATATACAATACCCTCCATATACAAACTACCAGGCTATTCACAAAGGGAAACAACTGCAAGTGTTGTTTTAATTGTACTTCATCAGAAACCTTTAAAATGCTCAGAATTACCTATACAATCATTAATATTTAACCTAATTCTAATAAAAAAATTATATATTAATCATAACTCAGTGAGACAGATAAATAGGTTTCTCTGACATCTAAATTCTCCCATTTCAATTAAGTATATACAGAGAATAATGAAACAACCATCATCTTACTAGCTCATCTTTAAGGTGCCCTCCAACCCAAACCATTCTGTGATCTTAAGCACAGAACAAAAGATGGCAAGTAATCTAAGAATGCTATCCAGCGCATCAACAGCAGGATTCTAGCTGCCAATTTTGTTATAGAAGTGGATGTATAAACAGTATAAACTATTTTCCCATATATTAAGCATTTAAAATGAAAGTACATACATACGAAAGACTATAATTATGCATTGAAGAATACATCCCATGTTTAGATGTTTATCAGTTCTCAAAACAGCCTTCCACAGCTTCTACAGATTTTCTGAAGTTGCACACGGTTCAGTTCCAGAGTGGTGGTGTTAGAGGGAGTTTTTTCAGTAACCCAAATATACTGCTAGCATATACAAAGGCCCCTGGTAATGAAGCAATGCAGATGTGAATTTCTTAGTTATACTCAGTTCCCAGCAGAGCCAAACCCTTAAACCTCAACAGCAGAACCCAGACCATCCCTCAGAGCCTCCAGCTGGCTTTGCTTTCTAACAGCTTCTGAGACAGCATGAAGTTCTAAAAGCATCCTTTATGTTTTCCCCTCCACATCCCTTCCTGAGAGGACTGCCTACTCTAAAATCTAGTACACAATTCAAATATTTAGGATTTTTCAGGCTTGAGTTTAAATGAAGGAGTTTTCCAAGGGTTTATCAAGGGTTAGAAAGCAAAAGAACAACTTAGTAAAAAAAGAATATGAAAATGTAGACAATTCAGAGCAATACAAACTAATGAACTGCATAAACCACAATAACTACATTCTCCAGAGACCACCACAGGTTAGCAAACAGAAACCATCATTCACACCACCTGTTAAAAACCAGGCTTTAGCCAGCAAAATTTAGCATTAAATCAAAACATACAACTCACTCTAGAAACATGGGTTTAGCCAAATGAAATATCCCATCTAGAGCTCTTCTACAACTATTTGCTTTTATTGGGTTCCTCTAAATTCTTCACTTAATGTGCCCATAATCCTACTTCATTCTAACAGTTACCCTTAAGACTCAGCCTTCATATCCTCTCTGCACCAGTAGCTCTTCATGTAGCCAACTACTGATTCCCTCAGGACTGGTATCACGCAGGCACAGAATACCTTCCCTGTGCTGGAGGTAAGCAGCAAAACTCCAGATAGTACATGGATTCCCTTGCCAGTTCCAGGCAGAACACACATCTAACCCTCTGCCAGCCACATCTTTGCTCTCACCTTGGACCTGGCAGCGATCTGTCTCTCCAGTTCTGGAAGGCAAGTCACTGCCTGCACATCTCTACTTCAGTAGCAGACTCTCACAACAACCTTCTGAGGCATTTCCCTTCCTGATTACAGCTCAACAACTCCTGTGAGCCTTTCTTATTAATAGAGGGTGAGGCAGCACCTGCCACTACTCAGATGTTGTTGAAGCACACCTGATCCATCACCCTTTGGTAGGATACTTTGTGTTGCATAAATCTGAAACCAAGCAGAAAAGAGAATTTGTACATGTTTGTAATGTTTCACTTGAATTTAAAAAACAAAACAAAACAAAAAAAAACCCCAAACAAACAGAACAGCTAATGTCACCTAGTGCAAGACAAACATGCAGTGTTTTGGTAAGTCTTGGATGTTATTTTTGTATTGGCATAAAAAAGAGCAACTGAAGACAATAGAGATCCCTAGACATCAGAAATGAAATCAAAACCTTTCTTTGTAAGTCCCATATACCTCAGATTAACAAAACAGTTAATTCAAGTCCGCACAAACCAGGGATAGATTTGTCCTTTAGAATACAATTCTACAATTACTCTGAAGAAAAGATCAGGAGTCTGTCTTTCTTGGCTTTCAACTCATTTGCCACTAGGAACAAAAGATAGTCAGACTCCCTTGTGACACTCCATAACTCCAACTCCAAACTTTACTAAAGGCTGAAAGGTCCAGGAGAATGCATAAGGGAACAAAAATAAAACAGCAGAAGTTATACAGTGAAAGACAGAACATCTTAAAGAAGTATAATTACTGAAGATGCCATAATACTTCATGAATACCCTACCACTTTCTCTTTTTGGCAACAGAAAAGCAGAGTGGTGACGGTGACCTAACCAAAGGGTTACATTAATCCTAGTATCGATAAATCTCTGCAACAAAGAAAGCACCTGTCCTTAGATTTTCAGCTCTGTAAGCCCTGAGGGGGCACAGACTTCATAATGTTTGGCTTAATTTTTTTAAATAACTTTCCCTTTAGTAAAAAATATAACTTGCAGACTATAATGCAGTAGAGGGAAACAGGAGGAGGAGGGGAGAGGTTCCTGCTTTGCTAGGTACAAACAAAACAAGGGGTGGGAGTTCTTATTTTTGTTCTCACCCAGGGATGATTATGCCTGTGAGAGGCTTTCCTGCATGGAGAGCCAGGTCAGCTTCAGAGTATGAGAATTGTGATGTTAAACACACATAAATCTTCAAACCAGGATCTCTTAACAGCACTGAAGTAAATCGCCTGTAGATTATCTACATGTTTGAAGAAGCTTGCTGAATGCGTGTTCTATTAGCAGTTATCATGCAGAAAGACAACCACGTTTTTATGACAAAAAAGTTGCCTGTATGGTACATGCACAATATAAGTGCTCCAGGGCTACTCCATTAACTCTCTCTATTCAAACTTCTGTACAGTCACGGCTTGCCACCTAATTGTGCCTAAAACCAGTATATTTGTGCAAGAGCCCCCAGTTGGCTTGAACAGGAGTTAACAGTTAAGAGATGATTAGTCCAGGTGGAATTAAAGGAGGCTAATGGGAAGGTGAAGACATAAGTAGAGCACTACCCAGCACCTAGAAGAAAGGCAGCAGCACAGGAATGAAGAGGCTAAGGTAGAGTTGCCTGATGTGTCCTAATATAATGATGTTCAGTAAAAACAGTCACACTGACAAGCAGCATTTTTAGGAATTTTATTGAAGTTTAAAGCAATGCGTCTTAGGAAAAGCTGACAGAAAAGTAGAGCCAACATCTAACATCCATTTTCTACTAACTTCAAATAGAGAAGGGGAGAAAAAAAAAAATCTTTTGCCTTCACAGAACAGTACCTCTGAACAAAACAGACATGAAGCAGCCACTTGTCTCTGACTGCTGTCATCCTGCCATGTGATTTGCTACAGATGACACCTTATCTGGCTGGTAGCTGCACAGAACTGGGGCTTCAGCCACTACCAGACACCTTCGAAACACACACTGTTCTTGAAGGTGTTTTAACTGCACTGCTGTCTTACTTCCTGTGCTTGTTACAAAGTCATGAGTGCCAGAGATCTAACTTGAGGATACTGTGCACCTGTGAGACAGCATATTATGCTTAAAAAGATATGATCTCCCTCAGGACACAAGGAATTGTGAGATTATGGACTTCTGCAGTCTTGAGCTTGACGACTTCAAATAAGTTTCAGGCCAGAAGCCAGGTATTGCACGACCTCCGAAGGTTGCAGATGCTGGATTTATGCCCAGATTACATCAGCACAATAGCCACTAACAGCTGTAAGGTACCAATGAATTTGTTCTTCAAGAGTTATTTAATGTATTTACTTCCTAAGTCACCATAAAATGTGGGGTAATTGAAATCTTGCACATTCTCCCAATCACTACCATACTATCCCCAGTTATTTGGTATATCTGAAAAGAAGTAAATGTAGAAGAAAAAAAAAAATCAAGGGGCAAATTTTCTCCTCCTTTACTACCTTTTAAACCTCTTCACAGTAACATTGCCATATGATTTTGCAGTGTTTGTGTGCAACTATAAATCAGATTGCATTTACTACTGGGAATGAGAAAGACAGAGAAGTGAGCATTCGGATATAGAAGAAACCACCCCATTTCCATAATAAAGGCAATTACACCAAATATTCTAAAAACAACAATATATAGCATCTTCTGTTCAGGTACTCTGTTGAATTCCATCCTGCTTAATAGGTACCACAAATCCTCTGCTTAGTGGAGTATGCCCACTTATTCACATTTCATTGAGATGACTGCTTAATCTGCCTCTTGTAGTAATGGCAGCACATCATGTGACATGGAAGACCAGTCTTTGGAATGAAAACAAGGCTGCAGGATATTTGTTAGCTTTGACTTACCCCTTCCGCATGTAAAGACAAATTAAGGTTAGTTCAATGTGGGTAGGAACTTCTGAAAAGTCTAATAATTTGTTCAAACTTCTTAGTTTTCTAGCAAGAAATTCTAAATTATTTTTAATTGAAGACATGCCTAGAGCAAATGAAACCTTTTAAACATTAAGTAATGTCTTGTTTCAAGGGTATCTTGTTAATGAAGACAAAAGCTTTATCTTTATTCTCAGTAAAGCAGAGCTTGGAGGATGGTATAATATCCCACTCGAGTTGCCTCAGTGTTTTTGACAGAAAACCAGTAATGATTACATCAACATCAGCACTCTTTATTATCAGGACTGAACTACCCTCTAGATAGAATTCACAGGATTATTCAGATTCACATTTCTTGCATCTGTTTAAAGTCCACTGACAGAAATCATCCTTCAAGTGATCTCATTTGGTTTGAGATCAGACTTTAAATCTTTCATCTCAATTAAGACAGCATGTGCAGGAGACAAACCAAACTGATGTACTTCAATGGTGTGCACCACACTCCAGCAGGCAGTGGCCTGAACTTGCCAGCTCAGTTCCACACCATGTCCTGTACAAACAACAGAGAGTAAAGACTATTGATCTTTGCCAGCTTGGGCCTGATTTAAATTGATGGTCTAGAGCCAACAGACTCTTCATCCATTAACATATTTCATGGTGCAGAGAAATGGTTACATACGCATGTGAGAGTAAACGACTTCAATCTGATAAAGACACCTTCTTACCCCCTGCTGATGTTGATTCCTTCAACTATGCAGGAGTTCTTTTGCCTGCTGATGAAAGGTAATATATAAAGCAACAGAAGAAAGGGAAGAAGATCCATTGGCATAGACTCTCAATTCACTGCATGGTGCTTTACAGCCACAAATCCTATTAGCATTAATCAAAGTAAGATGATGGGCGTTCTAACATGTTTGGCCTGGAAGACAGAACCCACACAAATCTGAGTACTGAAACTTCACGGAATGGGGAGGGGAAAGGAGGGTGAGTGAAGACCTCCCCTATCTACCAAAAACCTGATCCAGACGGCATAATGAGGGAAAGACTGCAGAGCTCATTTCCTATACTGACTTCCCTAAAGCACTGCACAGTAATAAGCAGCTGTCATCAAGGTGGGGAGAACAATAAAATCCCAACAGTCAAGCTGAACTGATACAGTCCATTACTTATTGAATCATGCCCATACAGGCCTCTCAATTGAATGATTATAGCAGCACCAATGGGCTGTGCACTGCAGTGTTGTATTACAGCTCTGGTTCATAAAATTTTACAATGTGTAAGTAAAAAATTAAATGCTACTGAAGACATAAGCATTTCTCTTTCATACATGCACCAGACATATCCAGCGATTGCTGAGGTTTAAAATGTATACATGATGAAGTTCTAGGAAACTGGCCAAAACCTAATACAATATGGCCACATGGATCTTCTAGACAGACACCCAGCAAAAGTCTTGCTTTTGAGTATTTGCAGCTGATATTATAATTATGTGGCTATCACTGAACTAGTGCTTATCCTTATTCTTTATTTTGGAAATAGTTCAATGAGCTTATTGGCAGATGAACCAGAACCAAAATATATGCCTGCTGGCATGTATTTTGAAGCAATCAACTTAAAAAAACAAAAAGAACATTCCAGCCAGAGCAACATAACTGGAAAACTATACAGTATATGTAATTGTGAATGTGCAGAAAACCTAAATGCCTGCCTTACTGACACTGTACAGCTTTTCTGAAAGCTACACTTTTGTTCAAATAAAGTAATTGATTTTTAGAGCTGCTCAAATAGTATTCTCCAAATACTGATTCTGGTAAATTCGGGTATGCTTTTGTGTTGTGAAATATTCACAGACCATCTCCATTATTTGCACTTCTTCTTGGAAATATGTGAAGAAAATTACAAGCAAACAGTCTTATCTGTTGACTATGCACAAGGTTTTGAGCAGTGGTATTTGCTACTTGATGTAAGCCTCAAAATTAGTTATGTGATTAATCTGCCTACTCAAATAAGTATACAATATCAAAATACCTAGATTTGTTCAATTTATGCTGCTGACTCCTGACGCTTTTATTTGAAAGAGCAAGCATGCTCAAATAACATTGCATCTCTACCCCTGTTGTGATATTTATGCTTTCCTACCCTTGGGCAGCAATGTTAGGCCAGCTTTGTAGAATAAACTCCAGCATTTACCCGTATTTGCTCATCACTGCAAATCCCAGACCAGATTTCCTGCCAGTATAAGTGGGTTTAAGCTAACAATTTTCACTCATTTACATCAGCAGACAATTTGGACTGTGGCATGCACAAAAAATACAGATGTACATTTAAAACTGATTTCTGGGAGTGTTCCCATTGAGAAGAACATTTACCAAATGTTAAGAGCCCAGTGAAATTTCTGAAATCAGTGAGAATTAAGCACCTGCTTTAATCAACTGATCCTTTTGAACAACAAGGAATTAATTGATAACTTTTGCTGAGCAGGATAATGATTAATAACAACAACAACGACGAAACATAGTGGCCTTATACCAGTAAGAAATGGTGATATTAACCAACTAATTTTCTGTTGTTGTATCTGCATAAATGTAAAATAAGAGCTGGCCAATGAGAAATCATACTCCTTAAACAAGCAGCTACTCCTGTTTCAATCCTGTTGCTAGGTTGCTATATAACAATTCAATTGTTACGATCAAACATTTTCTAACAGTCACAAAACTTACTGGGAAGAGACGGGTCAATTCTCACTTCATCTAGATATGCCCACCCTAGTTCATTAAAGCAGCTGTACTTAAAAGCAAAGGTCTGCCCAGACTTCAGAATATGGTATAAGCAACCAAGCTGTGTGAACCAGTTCTCGCAAAGAGGCAAACTCTGTAGCTGCAACTTTAGTCAATTGTTCTGTGTGTCTAGAAGACCCAGTTACAGCTTTTTGGAAGTTTCTGCAGGATGCTGACACTCACATCCTTTACATCTTTCCATACACTGCTGGAAATAGCATTCCTGTTTGTCCCCACATTTTCTAACTATAGGAATCACTGACCACTTTTCCTAAAGTCGTTGTGCACACAGAAATGAATAATGACTCCAAAATAACTTGTGTTCATCACTCACAGACTGCACACATTTATTACTAGTATATTCTGAGTGCATTACCTGTATGTCCTTATGTAATTTCCCTGCCTTTATGGCTTCCCCAGAGTTCAGGGCAGAAGTGTATTAACATAATTCTGCTTGAACTGGTATCAGTTGTGGAAATTTGTCCTTAGCCTATTGTTAATTTCAGGCTGTAGTTGGTTAGAAACTGTTTCAGAAACTACTTCATGTTCAAAAAATTAAAAGCTGTAGTCAAAACTGAGCTGTTTCTTTCTGCTTTTGTAATGCTCTACTTACACTTAGTAAACAGTACACATGACAAACATGGAAAAAATATAAATGTTGATGAATAAATTTATGACAAAGGATTGCCAAGTAAGGAAAATATCTCCTTCAATACAGCAATCACAGCTGTGGTAAAAAGACTCGGACTTCATATCTCTGGATGCAAAGAACTCAGGAAATCTGATTAGAGGCCTCTATTATATGAACATCCATGTCACCGGTCAGGTATACTGCCACTTGTTTTCTGAATTTTTGCTCAAATTCCTGAGCAGCCCTACAAAACACAAAAATGAACAGAAAGCACTGGGAGAAAATTAGGGACAGAGCAACCTGTGATTTGAGGGTACTTATGGTGGGACATTGAAGCAGTGCAAGTTTTGAGGCTGCAGAAACTGACTCCCGTCATGAATTCCCCAAAGAAAATTACACAGTTTTTAAACAAAAGCAACGTTTCTTTACAATATCAACCACAACATTTAGGGTTTAAATATAGACAACAGTGAGTAACAGAAATAGAGCTGGTTTAAACCCAGCTTTCCCTTCACATGTTTGCATCCATGCAGACAGGTCCTTGCTTTTAGCAGTGCTTTCATTGAGTCAGTCACTCAATGATTTTCTGAGTTGTAGCAAACTCTAACCAGTCCTCTCTGGTTTCAGTGAAACCAGGGCTAAAGTCACATGAAAAGAAAGCAGTGCAACAAGTTCAAGCACACTGTTCTCACCAAGTAATCCTGACTAGACTGAAAGAAAAAATCAACACAAAAAAAGCACATTTGAAATAGGCTGTCTGATAGGACTAAAATGTCTCTCTATGTGTAGAAACACCACTGAACAGCTGTGTTTCCAGAGAAGTCCCTGCAAGGACTGTTCTAATGCTAATTAACTTTACCTGTAGTGACTTGATTTCCTTCTGGGTCACTGATAACAATGCTGGCAAAGGAGAAAGATTGGGAATAGATCGTGAGAAGGTGAAGACTAGGTTCACAGGTTGCTTTGTAAAGCGGGACATAACCAAAGGGTATGTAGAGCAAAACATCGGGTTAAATATCTAGGTAGTAAGAGAAAGCCTTTCACAAAGCTACCTTTAGCTTAGGAGACTAGCATGCCCTTTGCTTCCCCAGTAAAGATAGCACAGCTACATTCTAACTAGCACAGGAGGTGCTAGCTCCACAGAGGTAGATTCAGAATAACAGCTCAGACTACTTAAAGCTAAATGGACCTATGCTGCCTCTTAGAGTTACACACATATGCTAAACTATTGCTCATATTTGCATTCTATACGTGATGGTTTTCCCAAACTACTGCCTATATAATCCTACATATGCAAGCATTCTGAAAGAGTTGGGAATAATGGTAGGTCAGTTGGCATCAAACCTTCAAGAAGGATGTTGAAAAACTGGAGGAGGTTCAGAGCCATGAAAAGAAACATACATTAAAAAGATGAAGATAGGTTAATTTGATTTATTTTGCTTTTCAAAGAGAAAGTTAGAAGCAGATACGATTATGGTAACTTTTATGTTACTATTAACCTAATTTGATAGCGCAGTCCTCTTCAGTCTAAAAGACAAAAGGATGAACATTGTCCAAGGCTTGGAGTTCAAACCAGATAAACGTAGATGAGAAATAAGGCTCAAATCTCAAGCTGCAAGCACAATCAATCACAACAAATTACTGTTTAAAGCAGCTTCTCTTTCATTGCAAATCTTGAATCAATAGCAGATTTTTCAAGTTTTGAGGGGGTTCTGTTCTTTTTTGTTGTTTCTGTTTGTTTGTTTTTAAAGATCACCTAATTTAGCCACAGTTCCTAGGCTCAAAGCAGGCCATGAGACTTCTATTACTTCAGTTGCTAAGGTATAGAGAAAGTCAGACCAAATGGTTTTGGTAAACTTAAAATGTATAAACCTACCAATCTGCTGGATGTGTGTTCTGCTTATGGTGAGTAACCCCCAAGCAGGATCAGAGCCACACCTGGCAATCTGCATAAACTTTGGAAAGCAAGCTCCTGTCTCAAGCAACTTACACCTCCACAGGTAAAAGGTTTCATTTGCAGGGAGGAAGATGCACAAACATGAGAGATGACTTTGTCCAAGGTGAGTCCCAGCCTTCCCAAAGACACAGTCTGCCCCAAAATATGAATCAATTCACTGTTAACACTGGTGTCATATTAACTCTTATTTTATCAGAACTAATTAGACAACCTTAGGTTGTGGTTGACTGAATCAATGCTGTGCAAGGACAACAGAACCTTCAATGTCCCTTTTGCATCAAAGCCTTACCTATACAGCAAAGGAGAAAAGGAACCAACAAATGCTACTTTCAGCACACACATCGAAAGAATTCCCTTCAACTCTTATTTTTGGTCAATGTGTTGGTAGATGATTTTTTTCCCAAATGCTCATATTGCAACAGCTATCCTTTTCAGACATCACCTTCCAGAAGCTTTCTCAGAATTCATCTGACAGTGATGAACTGAAATATGCTACATGATCCACTTTACTGTCTGGACAATCAAACATTACTAAAACAAAACAAAATCCCACACACTTAACAGAGCTCTACAGTTTTTGAACCTCAGTTTGGAAAACACATATCCAATATTTTAAAAAGTAGAACTAATTGAACATAAAGTCTTGTTTAGAAGTATCTTTTTATCTATAATGCTAAACTGTCAAGTCTTACTTCCACCCTCCTGCAGGGACTAGAACAGTCTGCAATATCATTTGAGATATCCCATTGCATTGGGATGTAAAAGGACAGTGGATCAATTGTCTTTTCGGCCGATAACTGACATTTCCTACTGTTGAGTCAAGGGTAGAAATTAATGATTCATTTCTCTTCCAAAACATTTATTTTCACAGTCAAGGAAATAAGATTTGTGGTGCCAAAATCCCGATAGCATAGTATAAATATATTTATATGTTCTTGTAATTACATTTATACTCTACCTGAGGGATTCCAACTCTGCGAATAAATCTTGCTATTTCCCACACTATGCAAATAAACATTCTATAGTAGAAATAAATCATTTGTCCCACTACAGAAGCCTTTTCCTCAAAAGCAGTATATTATTCTATCAATACCAATGGTCTTTCAGCCAGCAATGGTCAAGTGCCACCAAACTGTGACAAGTTGTAGTTTCCCATTAGGTGGCTACCATAGCCTTACTGCAGAAAAAAAATCAGGAAAAACAAACAGGAAAAAGAAAGAGTACTCAGTGGGCAGTGGGACTGGTGAGCTGTGCATTCTACTGGGACATGCACAGGGAATTGCCAATATTGTGCATTGCAGCTTAAGAACCCTGCAGCTGACTCTGCCTGGGCTGGTTTTCCTCCACTGCACAGTGCAAATTTATCCCTGCTCCTGAAGCAACAAGACACACAGCATCATATCTGTAGTTAAATAGAGGAGGGGTAAACAAGGCAGATTACCCAAGTTTGGGAGCAAACAAGTTTGGGAAGTGTTGATTTTCTGCCATCAACATTAATCTTAATAAATTCAGCAAAGCAACTCTCAATCTGAACATATATAACTGTGAAAAGAGTTAATCCTGAGTTTAATTTTGTTTACTTTCTTTAGTGGTGTCACTTTGATAGCATCCGGGCATCCTGCATTATTTAACTGCATTTATCCTCACAACAGCTTTGTGAAGAGGAAAACACTATTACCGCTGTTTGACAAGTGGGGATCTGAAGCACAGAGAAACCACATGACCTATTCAAGGTCACAGAGAAGTCTGTTTCAGCATAAGCACTAAATCCCAGATTTGCCAAGTCCTTTGACAGCACAATCCACTAGGACTAGTGCCTGCGTCGGCTCTTCACTGCTACTGGTAAGTCTTCCTGAAAGGACAATAGTATTTGCCTTATAATTGCCATAAAGTATTGCTTTGTAGTCCAAAGAAATTAGGCAAATAAGACAAACCAAAAGTAAAGTAGGACAAAGAATGTGACCTGAGATATTCTACACAGGACTATAAATACACAGGACTATAAATACAAACAAAAATGAAAAGAAATCACTTCTCTACTTCTTAAAGGCAGTATTTTCTTCTTTCAAAATATAAACTTCCTCATGACAGCAGTGCAGCATAAACAAAGAGATAAAACACAGCATGCCACACATACTGAAGAAAAAGGATTTCCTCTCTTTCCTTTTTTCTTCACACATATTTCATCTTTCCTCTCCTTGCTTCTCCTCTTCCTTTCATTAAGGAAGAGAAGTCATAGCAATAAAGTTACAGACACCTGTTTCCCAGTTAATTGCTAGTAACAGCATTTTTACCATTTCCCTAAGGACGATGTGGCTCAGCCTAAAAATATTTCATGTTCAAATAGGCAAGCCTAGCTCTAGAGCTGCTGGGACACGCTTCACTCAGAGCTAACCTGTCTTCAGAAAGATCTCTGTTCACAAAGCAGCGTGGACTCAAGGGAGGATTCTGGGAGACACTTGCATTACACGTTTTAGGAAAAATAATGTGACTAGCAAAGAAGGTAATTGAAAAGGTAACTGGGTACGTGTCATAGGGAAGGCAAACACATACAGAGGTAAGTTAATTTACTGCAAGGTCAGCACAGAATCAGACTTTTGCTCTCCTTGTGCATGCACAAGGAGAGCAGGTACCAGGAGAAACATACGCCACCAAGCAAATAATTTGCATGATAACTGCTGTAAAGAATTGGCAAGTTGTACAAAAATGGCTGCAAAGGGAGCCTGGAGGGCAAAGGGGAGATGTGAGTTAGTGAATGAAGCATCAGTTTGAACTGAGGAGCTGGAGACTAGATGCTAGTTTGCCAATGCACATTAAGCTATTCTGAACACGTTGTTTCCCTCCCATCCCTCAACTTCTCCAGGAAGAAAGTTCTGAGCAGAACACGTGCAGCTTAAAAACTAGCTTGAGATGCCTGCGGCAGCTCAGGTTTATCATAAACTGGCAAGGCTTTAGCCACAACCCCAGTTCACTCAGCCAACTGTCTTCTGATAAATGACCTCTTCTGGACAACTGGTAGATGTTACTGCTTAGCGTTTTGAGGCTGCTCTATTCAATAAGGCAACTGGTCAAAGAATTTGCCATAGGGTCAGAAAGCTGCAGCCAGGTTTCCAATTTCCACAGTAGTTGTCAGGATACAATGGAAAATTATATCTTACTGGGTAGCACATATTTCTGAAGCCATTTCAGACTGCTGCAACAGAGGTCATTTATAAAATTGTCCGATTCATTCACAAGAGAGAACACTCTGTTTAGCAAGCTTAGGGAAAAGGTCTGAAAGTTTATGTTTTTACTATGATATTCTAAATATCAAATTGTATTCTATGGTTTAGGAGTACCTTACACAGTGACAACCCATCTGCAACAGCTCTAGTCAGTCCTCCTTAACAATTTTTTAATGCCTAATCACTTTTAATGCAATCATACAAACCTCCCCTACCAGCTCTTCTGATCTCAGTATCATCCCTCATGTAAGTAGGAATGACAAATACTGTATCTCCACATGGACTAGAATGGGTGACTTTCTTGACATTACTGTGCACTACAGGCCATCTAAACCCAGCTGAAACAGAGGAATTTCTTACCCCACCTTATGATCTTGGTCACTAATGATCAAGGCTTTTCGATTTTCAAACTTCCAAAAGTTTCCGGTGAAGGTATGAAACCAGAATAGTGGATTTAAACTTTCTGTTTAAAAAACAAAGCTGCCTGATGTGCTAGACCCCTTTTGTGAATGTCTTTGAAATGGCTCACAGAATTTAGGAATCCATAAATTACAGATTTAAAAGTCAAGATATCCTACACCACACCCGCACAGTAGCTAGATTAGCTTTATTAGAAGAGTGGAACAAATAATTTTTCCCAAGGTCATTGCTACAAATTAAGCTTGCAATTTGTTAGAATGATTAAACTCCCCAAGGGAAAAATATAAGTCTCCCCAGTATACGGGACATCCATGTTAGCTCATTTCACACTGCATATATTCATTAACTGGCAATGTGGAATGTGCTACCTGTTTCCATATGGTCCAATTTTCAAACTATCTGCAGCTTGAGGCAACAGGTGAGTGATTCAGACCCAAATTTGGCAAATCTTTCCCCTGACATGACAACTTCATGTCAATTCTTCATTTCTTTTGCCAGCAGACTTGCCCTCGGGGCCATCAGGAGGCCACCCTGCTGCTGCATAACACTGCAGGATGTGATTTTTACTTTAAATTGTGCACAAGCCAGTTTATGCACAGGTGAGACTGCTACAGTTATTACCGCATTCATCTTTGTGCTGACCTTTAAGCTTCTCTTGTTGCAGTACGCATACTCTTTATGCTCACTGAGCTTTCTTTTTGAATCAAGGGGTGAAACCTTATGATAGAGGTTGCCTACGTATGTCAGCTTTTGTGGAAAGAAAACATAACATTTACTTTTTGTATTGGAGTACCGCACTTGGGAAACGACTGCCACGCTCTTTAAATATGAAATTCTTTTGCCTAAAATTGCTGCTGCTGCTTTCCAACATACATTCTTTTTCTTATGGGGTTTCTTTCCAGATCTTGCTGGAAGGTTACTGAACTGTGTTTGAAAAAAGGATTAACCAAAAAAACCCCAACAAGGAGTAGCAAATGCCGCTTAATAGGAAAAACAACTGATCAGCTCAAATGGCATAGAAGAACTTTTCATTCTAAGCTTGAAGAGAATGCAAAAGAATTAAGAGTAGGCAATAATAAATCTTCTGTGATCTAATTTTTATGAATCAAAATTATGATGGACAAAGGGCATATGAGGGGAAAAAGGGAGGGGAAAAAATATAGATGCCAGGTCATAGTATCTTTCACTTTAAAATTGGTAACCCAGACCAAAACCAGGTAGTTACATTTATTTTTAAGCTAATTCATAGCTTAAAATTCATTCATGCACTCCATCTAACGGACAGGAATGACCAAGCTTGATTAGCTTGTGGGTCAGTCAAAAGGATATGTGAGAGGCCTCACCAGCCAGGACCACACAGATGCATGGATTGGTCACCATCAGGAGTTAACCACAGTGCCAGGACTGAAAGCCGCTCAACAGGGCCTTGTTGAGAACTGGCCACTGCAACTTCTTTGTTGCAAATTTGGCTAGAACAAAAACGTTCCCCATTTCTACTTTGCTCTGAAATCACATATATTTGCAAAAGGGCAGTATAAAATCTTACCAGCACTTCCTTTCATGCCAGATGTACCTTACTAGCTTGCAACATGAAGTGAATTTGTAAAGTCCATTTGCGAGTTTTTTGTGAAATAGTTGGAATTCATTTATGTTTTGTTGTATTTTGTTGGCTGGGGGCATATGGGGAGATGTATCGTATTTTATCCCTTCAAAGATTTGAGCATCTTTAATCCATTCCTGTGTAATATAGTTTTCCAGTAAATAAGACTGTATGGCACAGGATGCAGGATTAGTTTCACAAGAAAATCTGGGAACATATTGGCAGTCTTAGAAAGCAATGCTGCATTAAAAGAGACTGGTACTAAAGAAACAAAAAGTCTTTCCAAGACATCACAACATCATATAGGGTTTAAAAACTTCTGAAAGGACAGACAGGCACATCTCTCTCCCTCAGTAGCACTGATGCTTCCTCACCCAACTACCAGCGAAGCAACCTCCAGGACACTGAGCTTACTCCTTGCAAGGTTCTCTTGAATTCTGCTACTTCTTCTGCTAAATTCAGACGAAAGCTGGATCAACCTAACCACCATTTCCATACATAACTGATGCCACAGCTTCTCTTCACATATAATGTGGCTGCCCTCAATCACGCTGAAGCTAAAGGAAGAGGGAAAGAATTTGTCCTCTCCCTGGGTCTTACAGTATCCACTCTCAGCAATTTGCAGCACACGACACTGGTTGGCAACACATGCTTTCAGTTATTTCACCTTATGTTTTCATGTTGAGGCAGATTGTTACTCCAAGCTCTTCACTGCTAACATTAGCTTGCTGTCAATATTCATCATGTGCTCCATATATAACCTGCTCAATGCAATCCTCCAATTGTTATTTGTACAGGCAAAAGGAGGAGGGGAAAAAAACAGTAAAAAAAAAGACAGAAAAGCAACTAACAAAACACGAGAATCCGGCTGGCACCTTATTAATGCCTCCTTCAGGTAGCCAAATGCACATCTCAATAAATCTCATCCATTCTGGAGTACAGTATTTTTCAGCCTTATTATTTCCAATATTTTGCCTGTCATTTTTGAATGATTTCTCAGGAATAAAAGCTTGTCCTTGAGAAGCAAGAAAAAGTTACTATATTTTCAGCCTGAATCACCACATAATATAAGCACTGAAATGCTAGGAATAATGTAAACTCTACAGTAAAATACAATGATATAGTATACCTAGAAATACCTCAGCTTAATAGGTGTTGTGCCATTAACAGTGGATTTTATGGAAGCTAGTAGATGTAAATCTGTCAAGTAGACAAAGATTTACAGTAATATCTTCTGCGGTGGACAATTTTCATCACATTTAGGACTGTCAGGCAACTAGCGTGTTTTCTTCAGTCCCTTTAGGCATGAAGGCCCCTTCGCTTTATTTAAAGGCTGGTACTTTGACCTTCGGGCACTCTGCACTGACGAAGGAAACTCTCCAATGCCATGCCCCTTTTTAGAGCTGTAACCCAGAGCCCAGGTGACTTTGCACATTGGCCTTCCTCCTACCTAGAGGAGGGCCTTATCATATGTGTTAGACATTAGACAGGCAAGACCCAAATCCATGGCAATATGCATTTACAAGGTTAAAGCAACATCTGCAGGACAGGGTCTGCATATTCCCAGGAAGCAGAGTGATTGAGGTCTCCTTTTCTCCCAGGCATCTCCCAGGAGGACAGCAGCGAGACAAGGGGGCTGAAAACCTTTTCAACAGATTAAAAAGTGAGTCTGGAAAGTACATATCCACATGGGATGCACTGGCAGTGAGGATGATACAGGAAACAAGCATTGAAGAGATGGCACCCCCCTTTGGAATGCAAGTAGTAAAACATCTGTGCCTTACAGCCATTACTGTTTTCCTCTGAAACAAAAACAACAACAAAAAAAATCACAGAATTCTAAAACAAAAGTCTGAAAAAATATTTCATACAAATTCAGGGCTTGCATGAAACAACCATTATGAATTTAAATTAGACATAAGAGCAAAGGAAAACAGAAGACTAAACTCAGCGCAGTAGCATGAGTCAAGGCACACAGCGGTACAGGCAGAGACAGGCTATATAACACCGCAGGCAGCCTGAGGAGTTGGCTGGTGGTGTTCATTTAGCCACACGGCTTCTTTTACCTTTCAACGTTGGTGGAAGATTTGTTTCAGGCTTCTGTGGGAGCGCTGCTGACACCCGGGAAGAGGTTTGGGCAGTACTGACTGGAAAGGGTTTACAGAAACACCGGGTAAGGGAGTGGGTGCCCGAGTGCTGGCAATGGGGGGCTACAGGGGGGGCCTCCGTGGGGAGCGGCCGGGGCTGCCCCCTGCCGGATGCAGCAGGTTCCAGCCAGATCCAACCGACCCACTGCCCCATAATCCCTCAGCCATAGTGATGGCACCTCAGCGTGGCTGGTGGAAAAGCCCCTGCAATGGGGGAAGGCTCAGAGGAGCTGGGAGGGGAGATGTGCTGGGGCCACTCAGGGGAGACAATACCTGGCTCAGCCCAACACTGTGTACAAAAATTAGGTAACTAGCAAAAGCATTTTGAAGAGAGGAAGGGGCTTGAGCTGGCCTCAACCCACATGTTTCTCCCCAGTGCCTGAGGAAAGAAGGTGTGAAGCTAAGCCTGTAAAGAAGGGGTGGAGGGGAATGTGGTTTATGTTTGTCTTTGCTCCTCAGCATCTAAAACTATTTTTAATTGGCAACAAAATCAATTAATCTTCCCCAAGTTGAATCTGTTTTGCCTGTGGCATGTTACTTCATAAGTGATCTCCCTATATTTATCTCAACACGCAAGCTTTTTAATCTTACTTTCTTTCTGTGCCCTGTTGAGGAGCAGGAATGAGAAAGCAGCTGCACGGGCACCGGACAGATAGCTGCAGTTAATCCATCCCAAATTATCCTCAATAACTTCCTTAAAAGTATCCTTACAATATGCAGGTCTCCAAAGTGAGGGGGAAGCAAGGGGGAGCCAAAACCCACCAAGGGGTTGCCTTTCTGAGAACAATGATCAGCTTCATAACATTTATTCTGTTCCTTTCCACAGGAACTGGCCCATGCCTGCCATGCAGCCGGTCTTCATCACAGCCAGAAACAGAGGTAGCTGGGACCCTACCATTTTTAACTTGGTTTTATGGGAAGAGAAATAGATGAAAAAGACAAAAAACACAATTGAGAGTTTTACTTCCTTCTGTTATGGCACATCTTTTTCCCAAGTACCCATATGAACACATCAGAATTTTGGAAGCTTTCTCAAGCATGGTGAGAGACATTTCCTGAAATGAAAGAGAAGTTTCACAGGAATCAAACTACAATAACAAAGCATACCATAGTTTTAATTATATCTCACTATTTCTGCTCTCTTAACTGTCATCAGTGCTACAAGAGCACAATTATATGAAACACCACAGGCAACCTAACTATTCGGTACTCGCAGTGCATATTCCAGAAGACGAAGACCTCCGGCAATCACTGGTAAAGACACAGTCTAACTGTGCTAATAACTGAGGTAAAATATCTTCGTACCACAACACTCCAAATGCAGGAAATCTTGAGCCAACAAACTCCTCAAAAGCTGAGCAATTACAGGCTTAAATTTACTTCCGATCAAGAACTTCAAAAGCACCTGATACCCAAAAGGAAGCCTGACATGTACTTCCTGCAGAGAACCCGTTATCTTCTTCAATTCTAATTAATCTTTCAAGCTGCTTCATTTCCAGTTGGGAAAAAAAAAAAAAAAACAACTCAGCAGCAAAATACCTGCATATTAGTCTTATTCACAAGAGAGTATTTTCCCAGACCAGTCAGCATCGTTGCCATTCCTACGAACTCAGAGTTTTGGCACAAGAGCCCATAAATTATTCCCTAGCAACACATCCTAAATAACGCTTACTAGTCACCAGTGAAACATATAGTACATTCAATTGCATCCTGTGGTACTGAAACTAACAACTATGCAATTTCCATGTTAAAACTATCTGCAAGATAAATTCGAATACATGGAAGCCGTAGCATTTAAGGTAAATTAAAACACTTTGCAGTTTTACTTTTCACCACACGCTCATGTGCATTCCATTTAAAGGCTTTTTCTCTATTAAGGTTTCACCATTTAAAATTCTGCTTTCACCACAGCCTGTCTCCTGTCACCTTCACAGTGCGTTTCAAAGGTATTAAGCTAGGACGTAGAGGTTGCAAGACCAGAAGAGCTCATTACAGTCTTTAATCTTACTTTCTGCACAAGATGTCTGAATTTAAAGACAACAAATGATGACAGCTCTGCCATGTCCTTAGATGGGTAGCTTCAGTAGTTAATTACATTTACAACTAAAAGTATGTTCTTTATTTTGATTTTTCTGTCTTAATTGCATTGCTGGAATCCTATAATGACTTTGTCATCCAACAGGCCTCCAGAGGAGGGCAGCTTCTTTTTATAGCCTCATCAATTCTGCTTCCTCTTCATTCCCTGAAAGTAGTTTCATAAAAATGTTTACAATTGGAAATGGAGCCCGCTGACACTTCACTTTTGAAGGTACAGTGGCTCAGGAAGCTTTAGTTCCCTTTCCACTATTTTGCATGTTTATTTTGTTTCATGTATAGTGAATAACAATTATTCAATTAATACTTTGTCAAATACATTCACAGTTACACGCACACGCAAATTAGATTGATTCCCTAATCCTGACTGCCTCCTCTCTGTATTTAAAAACCTGTTCAGGCAAATGGTTTGTGATTCCTGTTGCAACATGGGAAGAACTGGTAAATAAAAATTTTACCATCCTTCTTGCTTCAGAAACACAATTCCAAATGCAGCATCAGATGTCCTAGAAAATAACTGTGTAGCATTTATCTGAGATTTCCTAGAGTAGTGGTCTCAATTATAAAAGAAAGAATTTTTTGTCACATGCTTACTTGACAGAGAATGGGGGTCACTTATCCAAATCAATGAAAAAATATATGGCTGCTCAAAAACAATCACACAAACAGGGGTATTCTATAACCATCATTCACATTCTCTGTGCATTCTTCAGCATTTTTCCTGGGATGCTAGTTTTCCACCTGAGATGGAATATTTTTGGAATATGGGCCATTTTATTGCAAGGAGAAGAGCACAAAAATATGAAGACTATCCAGTAACTAAAAACTTCTCGTAGAGCCTTTTAAAATAAAATCACACCAGGAATAAAGCAAAGATAGGACACTTCAACTGTAAAGGACACTGTTTACAAGGGATTTAGAGAAAAAAAACCTCTGAAGATAGAATTACAGTACTATTCTCTACATAGTGCCAGAAGTCTACACTGAGCTCTGCTTTCCATAACAGCACCACTGAAATTGGCAGGTTCATCCATAGTTAAGGTGCAGATGCAGGATTAAATCACACTGAGATGAAATGGAAGTCAGCATTTTCTGAATTAGATGTATATATATTTTATTTATGTTTTTGAAAATTTATATATAAATGAATTGATAATATGTGCACTACACGTTCTGCTAATGATTTATCTCCTCACATCTAAAATATGTTATATAACGTGCCCGGATTTCCGCACAACACATAGGTGTGGAATCCCCTCAGCTCTGTGTCTTTATTTGAAGAATCTGTTCCTGTAGGTATTGATGTCAAGTAACAATTTCCTGAACTGCAATGTACTTAAATTACTTTCTTTATTGGTCTGAAAAACTGCTAAAGAAAGGGGGAAAGAAAGCAGGGGCAAGGAAACCGTAAGAAAAATCTCGACCTTTTCTACACCTCTGTGTTAACTCACAGAAACAAAGGTTGTTGTTCTGTTAAAGCTGAACTTTGCAGAGAAACTTCTTTCGAGAAATTTTCTTCTTTGATTATATCCCCTGGAGCATAAATTACAAAATAAATACAGGGTAGCTGCCAGGGTTTAGCATCATTTGTTGTGACGACTGGGTGGCTCAGTCCACTGGAAAACCACAGTAACATGTCGCCGTGTATACTGCCCTTCAGGGATTGCAATTTCACAGTTTGATTCCCAGCACTGCCTTGCAGGGCTGCTACTGTAATGAGTTTCTGGATCTTCACACACCATGTGAAAGACTCTCTTTGCTGTAGCTTCCCAATAGGGAATGCAGAAAACATTAGCGGAAAAGGTAGTTAGGGCAAAGCATATCAACACTGGGAGGACAGGAGAAAGCGCTCTGAACACTTCACCACAGGCAAACGTGGACATGCCTCTTTTTCTGCTGCACTATCTTTGTGTTCTTCTCTTCTGCATTATTATTTCAGAGCACTGACACAGCCAAAGTGCAGGGATCACTTGGGGAAATGGGGAATGTTGTATTTTTGCATGGGTCATGAGTTCTAATTGCAAACCATGACTTCATACACTGAGAAAAGCAATGAAAGTGGAAGAACTAGAAATAAGCGAACCAGGAAACTTCAGCTGAGTTAAACACCCCACAATTTCATGCACACAAGCTTTACAGTAATTTTGTTATGAACTCATTCATATTTCTTTTCAGAGCACTCCAAACATTATTTCTATAAGCGTCTTTGGTCAGAGAAAGAAACTTCATACTTGGTGCAAACCCTTCCATTACCTGCTTATCTTCTACATTTTACATAACTGAGTTTATGTGTGTTACAGGGACACCTTAATAAAGCAGGGCTGTAACTTCAGTCACCTTTCCCAATGGCCACTAAAATCTCCAGATTTATCCAGAACAATGACATTCTTCTGTAGCTGGCAGTAAGAACATGGCTGTGTGTTTGGCTTTGGATGAACATATGGAAAATGGTAGGTGGCCATTTCACATTTACACTTTGAGATTTGCTGCAACTTGCTATTTGAAAAAGCACTTTTATTATATTAAAAAAAAAAATAAAATCCCATTTTAGGGCTTGTCTACAAATGACAGCTGAAGAGCACAAGGAATTCAGCACAGTTAAAACATGAAGGTGAATCCACAACAGTCTGAGCGCAGTTACAGCATGCAAAACTGCCTGTAAAAGGTTCCTCACACACAGGAAAAGGCAGAATATTAGTACCAAAGCACGTTATAAATATATTTCTGGTAGGGGTTGTTGTAAAATCAGTTCAACTGTTCTGCTATAAGTTGAAAAGGTAGGAGAGAATATCATCACACTCCTCACAGAAATAGCAGTACCAGTAGAAAACACACACACAGATCCAGATTGAGATCCCAAATCAAAACATTCTCCCCAGAGAACATTTGTGGAAATGGAATAAACCAAAAAATCTCCCAAAAAACACCACCAAACCAACCCACAACAAAACCAACCACAATTAAAAAAAAGAGCTGGTTCAAAGAGTGTGCTGCACAATTACTGCAGTCTTTTTAGAGAGTAAAATGACATAAAACAAATGTCATACATGTGAAGGGCACAGGGGCAAGATGGGAAAATAAAGGTCTAAGCCAACCTTAACTGGAAAATTACAAAAGTACAGATAAATCATTGCATGTAGTCTGTGTAAAAGTAGCCAAATGAAGAGAGATGCATTTCTAACCCAGTTTCTGGCTCTGTGAAGCAGAAACAAAAGCATAAGAACCAACAGCCAGGGTAGGAAATGAGCATATAACCCTGCCACAGCCAGGATTTTTCCTAATATCCAATTGACATTTCCCATGTTACACCTTGTGCTGTTGTCTCTTGTGCTATCACTGTACACCAGGCTGGCTCTGTCTCCCCAAGACCCTCCCAGCAGGCAGCAATAATGGCTCCCTCCCTCACCCTTCTCTCCTCCAGCCTGACCAAGCCCAGCCCTTGCAGCATCAACCGGTACATCCTGTGCTCCAGCCCTGACCAGCATGGCAGCCCACTGCTTGGCTCCATGCAGGACCTCTTCTACTGGAGAGCCCCCAGTTGGACACAGTGCTCCAGGTGCAGTCTCACTAGTGCCAAACAGAGGGGAAGATCATAGCCCACCAGCTCTACTCCTGCTGACAGCCCAGGATGTGACTGGCCTTTGTAGAAAATCACATTTGCCCTTGCTAAGCTCCAGAAGGCTCCTGCCAGCCTGTTTCAGCTTGTTCAGGCCCCTCTGAAAGGCTGCCTCACCATCCCATGTATCCCCTAGTTTAGTATCCTACATGTATTTGCTGAGTGAAACATACTTCATCATCCAGGTTGCAAATGAAGACATTAACAGTATTAGAGACTGCTGATACCCAGCAACTATTTCAACATCAGGTGACTGATCACCACCTTTTGAGCCTGATGATACGGTCACATTTCACTCACTTCACTGTCCACTTGTCTAGCCCTTCTCACCAATTTAACTACAATGATACTATGGCAGACCATCTTATTTCATTGCATGAGGTACTCGGGGCAAATATGATTCACCAAGGTAGATCTGCACTGGATGTTTCTAGTTACCTTCTCGTTCTTCATGTGCCTGGAAATGGCTTCCAGGATTTGCTCCATAATCTTACCAGTGCCTGAAGAGAAGGTGACCAACCCATAGCTCCTCAGATCCTCCTTCTTTCCCTTCCTGACAACAGGTATGAAGTTGGTTTTTTTTCCTCCAGCAAACTGCCAGTCATCATGACCTTCTTAAGATAATAAACAGCACCCTCACTGTGACATTGGCCAGCTCCCTCAGCAATCCTTTTGTGCCCAGGGACTGGTGTGTGTACAATATTCTTCCCATACGTATCGCTATTACGACAGTAGATAGCACTTGCAGCAGAAGAAGGCTCTGCAGTGTGAGCTAATCTTCCACCACTGGCCATTCTGGAAAACAACCGAGCTGTTCTAGAAGTGAAGTATGGCTGTCTTTCTTTAAATTGCTCTTCAGTTTGCTCAAATTGATAGCGTAGGAGCTATCAATGGAGACAATGCAGAATGGATTAAATTCTTCACTTAGCCAGAAAAGCAATCACATTTATTTCTCCCTGCATTTGTCATGAAGAAGGTCCAGAGGACTCGAAGCTAACGCTGCCACTTTAGACACATTGGTGTGCCAAAATAAAGGCTCTCTAAGTAATATATTAGAGTCTTGTTCAAAACACGAACTTCTTCAAAGGATCATCTCTTTCCCACTCCAACCTCCAACAAGAGCAACAGATTTAGGATTGAAAACAGTGGGAACAGCACTGGGGCAGGGGGAAAGATGGGGAAGAAAATGATGAAAATAGTTGTCCTCCCACTACACACAGGTAACACTCTGTCAGCTTCTCCAACTACAATATCATATAAGCAGGATTCTGAATTAACTTCAGACCTTTTTAATTTCTGATTTCAAATTAAACCTCCTCTAAATGCCCACCCACTTTAGGAAAGACAATTTAATTAGATCCCTGAAGATATATTTAAATAGACATAACAGCCACCGCCTTAAGGATAGGTAATAAGTGTGCTGTCCAAAAGAGGAGACTTGGGGGAAACAAACACTAGGGATGTGGCTACTTTGTGTCATCTGAGCAGCTAAAAATGAAACTGTCCCCATCAGCTGTAATGGCTGTTAAGGGATCAACGTATTTTGTTTTCTTTTAGTATCACTCCTGATTGTGTCTCTGAAATTCACAATTCTATTAATGGTAACACTTACCAATTTTGCCAGCTTCTTGGGAAGACTCCTGATTTTCTTTAGCCCAAAACCCAGAAGTAGACAGAAGTTTTGGTAATGATGCTATTACAAGAGGCAAAACGAGGAAATCTCCAGGCATCTGGGACACCTTCAGCACATCCCTTGCGTTTGAAAGACATGTTATTTGCCAAATGAGTCTGGACAAAAACCTTGAGCATAAGAAACCCTACCTGCCTAATTCTGGGCATCACTTAACTCACACTCTGCAGTTCACTGTTCTTTAATCTTTCACATCTGATCTGGATTTTGCTACTCCGGAACTATTGAAGCACCTCATTAAATATTCAAAGGATCACCAAGCCATCAGTCTACGGGAGGAGCCAAAACTGCATTTACTTTCTTTTCTTTAATCTCCTGGACCTTAATTGCCATATTGACAAAAAAGAAACAGTTGTTTACCTTCCAAAGTGTCAGGAGTACCTGCCAAATTAATCCTTTCAAGCAGTGTTTCTTCAGCTCCAGAAACAACTAAGTAGCATGCACAGCAGCAATATACTCCCTTAAGAGGTGGTAAACATACATACTGCTTCAAAATTAACCTTGACTATTATAAGTTGTCAAAGATTTGCTTTGTGCTATTTCATGTTGTCCAGAGGTTCCAAAAGGTGGAGGTCTCTTAAAGCAGTCAGAAGACTTTGAAACTTACTCAAAAGAGTTTTATTACCTAGATATGTGCAGCGGCCAAAACACACACAGGCGTGGTGGTGAAGCAGTGTTATATAGAGAATGAGCCTGCAGAAACTTCAAGCACAGAGAGAGAAAAATTACTTGGAACTAAGACTCTTGGCAAACATGAAAAAGACCTGCATGTTGCATAACCAAGCAATGCTCTAAAGGCTGTGAAATAATGCATAATCCTCATAAAGTCAGTGATACTATGACCTAAAGACAGCACTGTACACAGTTTTAGAGCACAATTACTTTTCTGCTCCAAGATTGAATTGTCAGCCACTCAGTTGATAAATCTGAAGGAGTTTGAATTTTGTATATAAAGCAACTCTTGTCTTTTAAGGAAACATTAAAAATATAGAATCATTTCCTCTTAGATGATGCTTACACTTCAGTTGCCAAGGAAATTAAATCTGCTGCAAAAACCAGGACAAGTGATTCATGTTTCAGTACCAAACTGGGAGCATGTTGATGGGCTTTAGTTACAATCAGCAATACAACTGAAGTACCCTGAATGATTTGCAACTGTTCTCACATTGCCCTCTGCCTGCTCCGAGGTAAGCCACGGCTCCCCGGAGACAGTCGTTCCCATTGTGTCTGCAGCAGGAAATACACCCAAAATAGTTCTGCCAGAACTGAAGCAGCTGGTTAATGGAAGGAAGCTTAAATCAAGCAGCAGCTGCATGTTTAGATGATATTCAGCATATGGGATGTGATACAGCCACTTTCTCTGTATCTCAAGGCCTCACCTTTTCTTAAGGATCTCAACAGAGCCTTTATAAGGTCCCCTACTGCCAGCACTAAATTTCACTGACTGTTAGGTGTTCTCCCCAGCATTATTTCAGTCTAGGAAATTTAAGAGCCTGTTTGCAATAAAGAGGCTGTAACCAAGCCAAAACAAAAACAAATTTGAGAGGAAATACATAAGAAAGGAGGCTCTTGGTGCTACCTAAGTTCTGAGCAAGATCAATGGGAATAAAAGGGTACCAGACTGATACTTTATCCCAAGTGCCACAAGATCTTACATAGTTACAGCCAACACAGCAGAATTTCTGCTTGGTTCCAGTAATATTGCTGCACTGTTATGGGTACTGTTACCAGAATCAGGGTTATTATATAGCCATAGCATTGTTTTAAGCCTATCAGGAGCACTTGTAGCAGAAGTGAAATCAGGAGTGCGAAAGGACACATTTTGTCAGTGCCCTGCTTTATGTAGACATATATACTCAGGCACAGATTATACTATTGCATGGCTGGAAGGCAGCCTTTCCATAGTTTTCAACCCAATATTTGAAAGCTTCTTAAAATATACCAAAAGATGCACCACTGAACTTACAAAAGGAGTCTCTTATATATTATTCTCAGAATGAAAATGTAAGCAACATCTTACTTATGTAATTCTTCACGTAAATAATAGTACAGCAGGTTGCTACAACCTCACTGTTTAGGATAGAGCACCAAACAAGGTTCTTTTCCTTTTGTCAATTCATTATGTCACTCCTCAAGATCATTTAAGGAAAAATAACCTGCTTCAGAAAACAAAAAATAGGATAGCATTTCATTTCAGATCTGCTCTCCAGCTGTTAATTGATCATTCCATTATGAAAAAGTGTGATATTGTTACCCCACTGCTCAAGACTGATCTTTTCTTGAGGGACAACCTGTTGGCAAACAGTAGCACTGGTACCATTAGTTCTACTTAGGATAGACTGGTGTATACAAGGACGTTGTCTAACTGTACTAATATAAAAATATTAGCAGTAGCCAAAAGCCCGTGTGCTTCAAATACTGTTAACAGCAAATAGGTTGAATACTGGGCAGTAAGACGGAAAAAGTTTCTAAAACTCGTCTGTGAGGACAGACACCAGAGGGATGGCACAATTTCCCCCTGGAATGTGACTATTTTCTGTCTTTATGGACTTCTGTAGCTTCAGAGCACACACAGCTATTTGCATTCTAACCCAGCAAGCAATAGCTAAAAATAGTGTTGAAAATCCACTCTATGGATACCGAACAGTGCTCTAGAAATTTTACATTTAAGCTTATTTTTTTCCTAGCAATTATAGGCAGCATCACAGGAAAAAAAACAACCAACCTAAGGCTTACCACTTTTTGCAGACGAGGCGTTTCTGTGTGCAAGAGAAACCATGTGTCTTTCATACATATTAACGCACCAGCATGCCTATACATGAATCACTTCAGATTCTTGGTAGCCTTCCTGCCTTGATGTCTATCCCTTTGCCAGTGCAGGAAACAAAAGAACGTACAGAAAGTGGAACTGCATTTGCCTTTAAGACACCATTAGTGAAGATTGTTCTTCAGCATTTCTAAAGTCCCATGCACCACAAGTTGTAAATTCGTCTCCTTGTACAACAACCCCTACTCTGCATAGTCCGCTATGGTAACTATGCATTGAGAAGTCTGGTTTAGGTAAGCACTGTGAGATCCTGAGTTCGAGGTATAAACAAACAGAATATAAAATCAGATTGGCTAAAGACTGCTCATACTGGAAAGCCTACCAGAAATCAAGACAGAAGCTAGTGACACCAGTCAGAACAGAGGACTGCTCTGAGAGTGGGTTCTTCACGGGACTGATGCCCATTAGAAAAATTTATATTTTAATGTACAGGGCAAATAGTAGCTAGAGCACACTGTGGTATAGCAGTTGTGATTAAGCTTCTGGACAGAAACCAGAAATATGCCCTCATTCATTTATTCATTCATTTTTTCTTATCAATGCATTTCACTGACTCCTGAAAATAAGGCTTTCAAACGAGCACTTTACGCAGAGATCAAGATCCATGTCATGACAGGCCATCTGCATCTCCCACCACACACAGAAGAGCACAACACTGAAGACACCATTAACACAACTCTGCGGTAAAGAAGCTGCTGTTGAAAGCATGGATCCTATAGAGAGTCCGCTTCTTTCACCAACAGTTTTTGTTTCTGATTGTCGAGAGGCAGAAAAATACATGTTAGAGAAGAACTTTTAAAGAAATGTTTCCACTCAGCTTTACAAAAGAAAAAAAAAAGCCTTCTGGTTTGAGTTTTTTTGCAATGCAGAAGATCCTTGATGAGTCCCCAGGCTGTGGGAGGGTGGCCACTACCCAGAATTTTCTTGGGATTTGCCTGCCAAACCTGGGCTAACCACATGCATGATAAAATATACAACTCCCAACAAAACCCATGTTTTCTGCAATTTTCTTACAGGAGATTTGTTTGACTGCCTGGATGCTACACTACAGGTATTTAACTAGCTGTTCTGTAAATGCTTTGGAGTGCACACTTCAAGCACCAAAGGCACTTGACCAACCCTATTATTATTCCATTCACAGTCTGTTATTCCGCCCCACCACACTGACATCTCACCAAATTCCTAGCTTTCCTGGGCTTCCTCACCAGTCTCGTCATGTACCCGGCTACGTTACAGGAGCCATCCAATTTCCCCAGGATATTATATTTCCAGCTCAACAGTTAAGTTCACTTTCAGCAACCTGGCATCCTTTCTCTCTGCCTTCTCATCATACAGGGTTAGAACAAACAACAACCAAAAAAACCCCTAAACAACACCCACAGGCCCTCAAAATGCCTTTTCCCATTTCCTGCTCCATTGAGTGTGCTGCTCTTCTTTTCAGAAAAGAAAGCAACCATTTATGAGCACATTGTTAGACCTATTGTCTCCCAAACAATTGAGTCTCTCATAGCAGACAGTTTACCTTTGGGAAAGTTTGTTGCTAAATGTCATTCAAACAGCAGCCCAACACGTGGTTCAAAAATACTGACCTCTTCTGAGATTTGACACCCAATTCTGATTTCAGTGACCCTCTAAGTGAAGCCATCATACCAGCACTGAAGGTTTTTTTCTGTGTCTCTTAGCTGCATAACTGATTTCCTAACATGAGTACTATGAAAATGTGCAAATATGCAGTTTTGTAACTATTTGTACCAAAATCAGTGGGCTAAGAGACCACACACGAGCACTTTTTAGAGTGGCATATCTTAGTTCACTCATACTGACTGAAACAATTAAAATCTTCATTAAGCTATAGGCGCACAGCTAACCCTCCAAATTTGAGATACTGATTTAGAAGACTTGCAGATATTTGGCAAATCATACTCTTTGATCAGCTCATTTGTCATAACCTGATGATCTTCCAAAAGGCAGATGTGCACCACGCAATGATTTTCCTGTCTCACTAAAAACTGTTGCCACACAAACCATTTAATGTAAAATAAAATGTAGTCTACTGTGGCCTTTTATTCCTCTGTCCACACTGCTCACAAGTAATTTTTAAAGTGGTCCCCTGTCAGAAATATACTTTGCCTACATTTTGGTCAGGAGAAATGAAGAAAAAAAAAAAAAAGGAGCTAAGAAATGCCTTTTCTTTTTAAAAAGCAGGATAGCAACTGTATAAGTATTCCCAACAACAGTTTTTCTGCAAAACAATTAAAAAGAGCAAAACTATAAACACTCAAACAGCAGGTACAGCATTAATGTTTTCCTGTCCTTTTAAAGATTTATTGTCTTTGAAGATACCGCCTCTCAACAGCTCACCCCAGTAAAGCTGCAATAATGCTGACAACCCAGCCGAGGCTCACAGGAGAAATAATGACAGTAAGTTCTTGAAACAGAGTTGACATGAGTTGTTTCCCTTGACTTTACACTACCTTCACCTGAGTCCTTATTTCTCTCCCTGGAAGTAGTGACATGTTGGACTATGTTGTGGGACTTCTGAAATTCACTGCCTTGTGGCAGGTGCAATGATATATATCCCATCATTCCATTTGTTATGCAATCCATATGCTTGCTGGTCCAAACATTCCCACATATTAAAGATTAGATAATTAAGAGCAAAGTACTGTTACATTACACCTCTTTTTAAAAGGATAATCTTGATTTTGATAGATCTTTATATTTCAAGTTACTAAAAATGTTGGAATTCAGACAGGTTGTAATATCAATATGAAATCACTTTCTGCTGAAAACACATTGTGAAGGTGGCAACATGTAAACAGGTAAGAGGACCAACTGTCAGTAGGGCATTGCTTCTTCCACATACAGGATGATTAAGAAAGTGGTATTTGTGTTTCCTGTTCTAAAATGTTCAAAAATCCAAACCACATCTCCTGAGGGACTATGTGTGTTATTGGTGCTTCCATATCCAGCTAATTGTGTCCTAAAATATTCAAGGCATCTAGGTAAGAATTGGAAAATGAAGCAAAGCAGCATATATGCCTGAGAGACAGAAATACTAACCCACCCTACAACCCACATGGGACTTTCAGGCAAGGTTTTTGCTCCTCCATGTGTTCCTGAAAATTTAGGCAGAAAAATCAGAATGCAAGAACACCCTCCTAATAGAATAAAAATATTAGCTACTTCCCAGTACCTTCTCCCTGCTTTATTGCTGCACATAGAATACCAGAATAGGATTGATTTTCTGGCTAAAGGTATCTCTTCAGTCTTTTCTTAGATCTGCCACAGACTTTCTTTTTGACCTAGAAGACACACTTAGTAGGACAGATCACCTGCTGTGTGCTCCAGTTCCTTTCCCAAGAAAATGGAAAAAAAAGGCGAAGGGATGGGGGGGGGGGGGGAGAGGAGGAGAAAGTTATTATACACCTATGATATGAAGGAAATTTGAAGCTGAATCAAGCAATATATTTTTGTATAAGGCACTCTGGAAACCTCTGGAATAAAAATTCTTTCATGTAAGAAAAACTGCAGATGAACAGTTGTTTAAGGCAGGTGTTAAAATCAATAGATTCTGCACAGTACCCATTGGAAAAAAGTATACTACACAGAAACAGGAAAAAGTAGTAGTATAATGGCTTGCGAGGGAGCTGTGGGGAATGATAAACAGATATTAAAGTAGCTAGCACAATTGGCTCAAGATCTTCTTTTCCTCTTTTGTCCGCAGAGGTCTCAGGGGTTTTACCAGTGCGTTTCCCAGATGCGTCTTCTTTTGGGAAACAAACAGTATGGTAACAGGCCCTCTTGCACCCTCTTTAGCCTACGTATAGCTCGTAACTGCAATGGTATATTACAAGCAACATAAAGAAAGGTTTTGGTCAGCATGTGCTAGTTCGTAAGCAAAAACAAGTGGGGTACCTGGGCTGCAGAGGACCAGCCTGCTTGGATTGGGGGCAGAAGAACACTCTGAACATGAGTTGAATGTTTTACTGATTCAAGAAAGGAAAACTTCAGCTGAACTACCCTGGCTTTGTAACATTTATCAAAGTCTTAATTGGCCTGCTGCAACTTCATTTAGGAAAGAATAAGTGATGCATACTCTGCCTTGTTGCTGAAGGGGAGATACAAACAAATAAACAAAACAATGACAAAAACAAACGCGCAAAGGATTACCAGTAATAAGGGAAGCAGCAATAAGGAGAAAAAAAATTCCTTGGATACAACCTTGCATACATCTGGCTACGCCTATTTTTGAAAAGACTATCCCCAGTTTATCTTACCTTCACTTAAGAATAAGATGTTGCACATTTATTACAGGCAAAAAGCCTACATGCAGGAAGTTAACATACAATAGCTACTGCCATTCTAGCTTACCTCTATACAATCAGTTCATGTAGCCATGTCCTTAAATACATTTCATTATTATTATCACCATCCAAGGCAGTAGAGCATTGCAAAATTTCTTTGACTGTAATTAAACAGATAATTTCCTTTTATTTGATACTGAAAAGCAGTAAGATGTTACTAGCAGGTGGAGGTTTTAATGCCAGTTTATTAGTAGCACTGACTTGGTGCCTGCTGATAGTTACTGTGAAAGCCAAAAGGTTAACAAGAGTTGGCTGGGGTCAAGAAGCTTGCCAGGTGTTTTCCTTGTGGTTGATGGAGTAAAGCCAAGAGAAATTATCAGTTTAAAAACCAGTCACTAGCAATGCTTCAGTTCAACATGGAAACATCATTTTGATTAAATAAATAATTTCACCTGTCTGTTGCTGCAACAACTGTCACATAATTTGTAATAATTAGAGCCAGTAGCAGCCAGCTTTCTCTTTGCCTTCAACAGCTTCCTTGTAAAAAAGAAGTGCAAAGTGCAGCACTTTAAAATAATAAGGATCTGTTTAACAAAATAAAGTTTCACAGCTTTCTGAATTTTGTAAGCAATATTTAAGGCACAGAACAGGTGTTCAAAATTTTCCAGAGGACTTTTAATTACCTAATTCATGTCTGTAAAGAGTGGTAATAAAATAAAAAAAAAATATGATTAAACATGAAGCAAGTGGTATGGATAATAAAAGAAATGCACACTGTTGTTTTGGACTGAATACACAGGTATTTGGTCCAAAATAAAGCAGATGGCAAACCAAACATGTAAGCATCCACTTTATCTTACAGATCCTACGGTTCTCTGATTACTTTTATTTATTTTGGGTATTTCAGCACATCTGTAAAATGAGGCGCATGAAAGACAGAAGTGAGAGATTCATGTTGCACAAATTCATTGTCACAGGGAAAAATACCCCAAAATTATCATGCATAGCAGGGCCCTTAAACGCACATCCACCAAAACCAAATAAATGCTATTACCTGAGTATCTAGGTTATTCCTTTGTAATTCCTCCTATTTAAGACAATATTCTAACCAGCGAGTTCACCAAAGCATGACTCTAGTCTTTTAGACTTGTCCTTTTGAACATGTGTGTATATATATACACATTTATATGTGCATGTGGGCATGCACATATCTATGCACATATAGCATATATACAGATACATATTTTCATCAGTCTTTAGCCTCAAAGGCCTTTTGCCATGAAGACACTGACACAAAAAAGATGTAATTATGATACGTTGGTTATAATTTCAGCTCATTTTTAAAAGTATTTCAAAGGGTCCCAAAAGCCAGAGTGAAGTTCTTGCTATACTGATACCAAATCCAGCTTTGGCAAAGTCAGGATTTTACTCCTAGATAGCTAACTCTGAATAGAAAGAATAACCAATGTGGGCAGGGAGAACAGGGGGATTTCTGTGCAATAGAAGCATTTGAAAACTATTTTCTACATGAATTCTGCTCCCCAGGGAGGGGCTTGTACCTTTAGGGGCTTGTTTTGCCAGAGTAGCAAAGCATTTCAGGCAATTTATTTGAAAATCCTTACATTGAACTGTTCAGCCTCATTCCCTTCCTGTCCATTGTACTGCGCTTTCTGTTCAGAGCCCTATCATTCTTACAGTGCTGCCGGTGACAACAAAACACTCTTCCCTGTAGGAATTTCAGAAAGATAAAGCTGAAGTATCCTGTGCAGACAAAAGGTACATCAGAACAAACCTTATAGTATATGATAATCATGACATGAAGAAAACAACTTCTTCAGGCAACTTGTTCCAGTGTTTGTCCTTCTTCACAGTGGGGAAAAAAAAATATTCCCTAATATGAAATTTGAATTTCCAACTTCTGTCTATTATCTCTCATCCTGTCACAGTCCCCCTCTAAAGAGTCTCTGGCTCTGTCTCCTTTACACCCTCCCAACAGGTAGCTGTAGGCAGCAATGAGAGCTCCCTGCCTTCAGCCTTCCCTTTTCCAGGCTGAACAAGGCCAGCTCTTGAAGCATCTCCTTTGTACACCCTGAGCTCCAGCCCTGACCAGCATGGCAGCCCACTGCTGGGCTTGGTCTGGTACCTCAGCCTCCCTCTTGTGCTGGGGAGCCCCAAACTGGACACAGTGTTCCACATGCAGTCTCACCAGCGCCAAAGAGGGGAAGAAGTCTCGCCTCAGCCTGGTGGCTGCACTCCCTGCTAACAACCCAGGATGTGGTGGTGGCTTTTTGCTGCAAGGATGCACTGCTAACATGTCAACTTGTTATCTATTGACACCAACCCCAGGCCTTTTTCTCCAGAGCTGTTTTCTCTGCTGTTGGCCCAGGCCATGTTTTCCATGGGCTCACCGCAGCGGCTGAACTCCTGGTGGTACCAGTCAGCCCTATGTCCTGGGTTCAGCTACAGCAGTCATTTTTTCTCCTTCTTAGTAGCTGGTGCAGTGCTGTGCTTTTGACTTTCAGCCTGGGAACAATGCTGATAACACCGATGTTTTTAGTTGTTGCTAAGTAATGTTTACTCCAACCAAGGACCTTCTCAGTCTCATGCTCTGCCAGGGAGGAGGGGAAGCCGGGAGGAAGCAGAGACAGGACACCTGACCCAAACTGGCCAAAGGGGTATTCCATACCACAGCACGTCATGCCCAGTATATAAACTGGGGGGAGTTACCCGGAAGGCCGAGATCGCTGCTCAAGTCAGGCTGGGTATCGGTTGGCGGGTGGTGAGCAATTGTATCCTCTCCCCTTGTTATTTCACTAATCATTATTATTACTGGTGGTAGCAGTAGTGGTTTTGTATTGTACCTTAGTTACCGGACTGCTCTTATCTCAACCTGTGGGAGTTAACACTTTAGATATTCCTCCCCACCCCTCTGGGAGCAGGGGGAGGAAGAAGGGCAGGAGTGAGCGAGCAGCTGCGTGGTTCTGAGTTACCAGCTGGGCTTAAACCACGACACCTATTACCCAGCTTGTTGAGGTCCCTCTGAAACGCAGCCCTGCTCTCCCGCATATCAAACGATCTCCCCAACTTAGTATCACACATTTGCTGAAATTTCACTGTATCTCATCATCCAGGTTGTAAATAGAGAGGTTAAAGAGCATTAGCATCAGTGTCAACCTCCGAGATGCCACTAGCAATCAGCCATCCATTTGTGTCGCTGATCATAGTATTCTGAGTCCAGCAGTCCTGCTGGTTTTCATCCTTTTTGCAAAGCAAGACACCATGTCGTCTAGTTTGCTTAAGTGACTTTGGGGTTATATTTGCATTCTCAGGTGCAATTTAGGCACTGTGAAGCCTAATTTCCATCGATTACAGATTTCCATTGAGGAAACTGAAATCTCCCCAATGCCAAAAATCTTTTTCAGACCTTTGTCTTGCTATTTAGGCCTGCTACTACATTTAAATACCCTCCATGGCTAAATCTCACTTTAAATCAAGAGGTAATTGCTTCCTAAATGCTTAACTCACTCCTGAAATCAAGTAAAGCTTTTGCAATGTTTCCTTCTGTTTAGCAAATATAAGCAAGGTCCAGTCCATTGCCCTCATAATTACTATCATACATCCATCTTCTGGAGGAACCCCTCTTGTTCCTCAGTAAGCAACTTTTTGTTATGAAATTGTTTGAAATTTAGCAATAGCACTATACAATGCATTTTTATTAGCACGCTAGCCAAGAAATGATTGAGGAACATAACAGCTTTCCTGAACTGGATTTAAATTACCATTAATCATTCAATAAACTGGAACAAAATTTCCCCTTCCTGCACATTTTATCAGAAAACACTGCATGTTTTCCTGACTAAGGCTTATGGTGGCCAAAACGCATTTCCAAGAAGACTACACTGTTGAACTTGGACATGCAGCACACAGTATGTACTTCAAAGGACAAGGTTGTGTTTGGAATTTATCCCCTTCTCCCATTATTTCACTTTTCTTCGACACTGCATTCTTCAGAAGAATGATATATCATCATTTTTCAAAATAT
This sequence comes from Strigops habroptila, assembly GCF_004027225.2. Classification (NCBI taxonomy): domain Eukaryota; kingdom Metazoa; phylum Chordata; class Aves; order Psittaciformes; family Psittacidae; genus Strigops; species Strigops habroptila. Next base: position 14,622,803 of record NC_044278.2, read on the forward strand.
GTTTTGACATCCTGCTCAAGTAATCACAGCAACCTGTTCTAGAAATTTACTGGCATATATGTTTATTTTTCTCCCTATTCCTTTGTCTTGCTCTGCTCAGTTTTATCCATGGTGTTTTGCTTTTCCCTTTAATGTAATCCAGCCCCACAATAGCCTTCTTTCCATTCATATACAATTTTTGTTAGAACTGCCCACGAATGCAATTGGCTGAGCAGAAATTGCACAGTTACTTGGCAGAGACACACCACTCCACCCTAGCTAATCCAGAAAGCATTCTGACTCTACACAATGATGAATAGCCAAAGCACAGTTAAGTATGGTTTGCAACAGCCTGGCTGCAGGTAGATGCTAAAATGGCCAAGCCTGTACGTATTTCTGCAGCTAGGTAGAGGGCACTGCAGTCCAAGACAGATAGTCTGAGGCCTCTAACAAGCATTGCCCTGATTTAAAGTAATGCTAGTTAATCTTAATATAATGTCAAGTCAGGATAATAGTAGTAATCCTGCACTAACCCCACTTACTCTGTCATTTCAGTCGTTTCATCCTCTTCACATGAAAATATGAAAAGCAAATTATCTATCACTTGGAATTCATGATCGTATTATCACAACTTGAAATTTTAAGTATATATGCCTCCATTTCCCTGGGTATTTAAATTTAGGACATGGACCTGTTTCTATTTATAGACAATAATTAAGTAACTCTTCCAGCTTAGTACAGGCTCACAAAATAACAGAAATTACGTTAAATAACATGGTACAAGTCATGAAGGCTAGAAGAATGCTTTCCAAAAAGTTACAACTGTGTATTTATATCCTTTGTCTAGATGACGTCTAACTACTTCATAGGTAAGCACCTATAAGAAGGCAGAGTTCTGTTCATCCTAGGGAAGGAAATCTTCTCTGTTCCCAGGTCAGTAGGAGGCTGTATTTTGATTTAGTGCCTTCTGGGGTTTGACTGTGCAATCGAGGAATGCTGTGCACAATTTTTAGTGTAGGCAGCCTTCCTTGGAAAGAGCTTCTTGCATAGAGGGATTGGTTTCACTGTGGACATTCTCATTTCTAGCTCTGATGTGGTTCTGTTCAGTGTTTGGACACTGCACATGCTCACTGCATCTTCCAAGACAGGACTGGACATGTACAACTTGAAGAAAATGGGATAGGCAGGTCAAACATTGCCTCAGTAAGGAGTAGATGCAGGTAGAGCTTATTCAACTCCAAGAACTTTGAGAGAACCCAAGATTCCCAAGTCAGAGCTACTGCAACAAGCAGTGTCATGGGACCATGTAACTGAACATTGTATCAAAATGTGCATGGGGTACAGGGAAACAAATTAAGCTTTTATAAAGGACCTTGATGTAAGGGTTTTCAGGAGTGTTGCCTTAGAGCCGCAATGTTCTTTTAACATGTTTGTTGGTATCTCCATGCACATGGGCATATATGCACAAACATTATCTATGTGATAAAAACCACTCGAAATATCTTATTGAGACCTTGAGATGTGTTCTTTTAAAAACAAACAAACAAAAGCCCACAAAAAACTAAAGCCAACACTTACTTATAACACTGTACGAGCAGGGGGGGACTTTCAAAAGCAGCCAAAAGAATACTCCTCTTGAAATAAGAGGTCTAAGTTTGCTTTTATTTAAATTTGTGGCATTGGTCTCCTGGAGAAAACAATTAGGCCCATTAGCTAAGTGATGCAAAATCCCTCCCCTGCAGGACACAGGAATCATGAACAGTAGCAAGGATGAGTCAGTTAAGGAACAAAAAAAATCCAGACAAGTCCAATCACAATTTTAAAACCATTACGAAGTGATAAATGGGAGGGAATGTGGCAGATTCAGTACAATTCAGTCTAAGTAAAGAATGTGACTGACTGCTTCACAAACACCTTATGCGGAACAACTCATTCAAGTAAGCTTGAATATAGGTGTCAAGGTACAGAAAGCCAAACAAAAAGGCATGGTCCAAAGGTAATAATAAAGTGTCCTGGGGAATTTCCTGGACAGCTTCACTTTTTCAACATTTTCTAAACTTTGCCAGCAAAACCTGAGGTTTAAGAGTTTGTTTGACAGCACAGGTAAAGAAGATGAAAGTGGATAAGGCTGAGCGAGATCCAGAAACAACATGGCAGATCAACCATGCAAGAAAATTAAGCTGCACAGACAGTCTGTAGAGCTCCATAAAGATGCAACTGTCATTTATATCATTCTGCTCCTTGTCTTTTTTTGTCTCCTGCAACTGGTACAGCTTGTCTTTTAGACAGTCTTGTCTTCGGAACAAGACTTGTTATTTTGCTATGTGCTTTATTCAGTTCCTAACCAAATAAGTCTCCGAATGGCTGAGATTCCTCACGGTATTACTTCAATATAAATGTTAAACAACAATATTATTGTTATGCTGTATAGCTGATCCACATCAAGGGATTTGGAGTCGATTCATTCGTCATTGTCAGCAGGCAGTTTAAATTCCATTTGAGCCCAAATGCAACAACCCAAGAATAATATGACCACTTTTTAAGGGTATAAAGGGAAAAACGAGCCTTGGGAACAATCTGAAATGAAGGAAGTTCACTTACTAACTGAAGCCAAACTGGAACTGAACAACTTTACATTTATGTCATTTGAATGACATAAATATGTGTAACCTCATATTACTGTACCTTACTGGCTGTATCTGTGGGTTACTCTGCAGCTCCATGAGACTTGTCTGCAGGACCCTCCTAAAGCTGCTGTAGGGCACATGTCTGGAGTGAAACACTGGGGACAGGGGACCACATGCTCTCCTGAACCTGCTGCCACGTGTCTAAGTTGTGATGCCACGGGCTAGTGCTAGGCAGACGAGATGAGAATCATTCCCAAAGGGACATGGTGCCTCAGCAGTCAGTTAGATTTAGCAGGCAGCTGGCACTTGGAGACATTAAGTGCTCGATTCTGGATTCTTCACAGGATGGTCCTGAGACCTTCCTGCCTTGCAACTTAGCAATGGCCAGCACACCCAACACAACAACAGAAGTATTGCACTGCCAGAAAGGACATAGGGAGACAAGATCTAATTCAAGCATATTCATCTGGGAAACAAAATAGTGAGCTCTGTTGTGGGCTCCCTGATTCTGCAGCCATCCAGCAGACTAATACTGTAAGATTTCACAAAGGACTTCTTAGAGACAAAGACTTTCTTTGGTGTATGGATGTCCTTTCTACACTCACAGTAAAGCTTCTGTGCTTTTCTGATCTCAACACTCCATTTCCTCCCCTGCAAGAACATTTATAACTAAACTTTTATTTTGCTTCTTTGTATCATTTCTAAGTCAAGTAATCTTTCAGGAAGTCCTTCTGCTTTACCCAGACATCATACTTCCATCTGAAGTGGCATGCCTACCATCAAAACTAACTGCATTAAGCTCCAACACAACCACCAGACCTAAAACTGAATTACAGATTACAGGGAAACTGAAGCAAGAACAGAAAGCTTAATCTGGCTCCAATTTCACTCTTATTTATATACTCATCACGGCATGCAAGCAATACAATGCAAACCTCAGAATACACTACCCAATGACAAGTACCACAATGAAACTTAATTCCTATCCTTTACATTGTACTTCCAAAAGGGTACCAGAGAGAAGCAAATTAGGAATATAACTTTTCATTTTATACAGATTAGTGGAGTACATTAGTATGGCAGGAACCATACTGGTGAGGAACTCAAGATAATTTAATTGGATAAGATACAAACCCAAGTTCTTAACCATCTGTGTTCAGTGAAAAACTCAAGGGTTTTTTTGCAAGTCTGAGCATTTAGCCTGTGTTTTCTAAATGCCAAATTAGATGGAATTCTGGGCAGCAAGTTGCACCAGGGGAGGTTTAGACCAGATATTAGGAAAAATTTCTTCACTGAAAGGGTCATCAAGCACCAGAACAGGCTGCCCAGGGAAGTGGTTGAGTCCCCATCCCTGGAGGTATTTAAAAGCCATTTAGATGTGGCACTTAGGGACATTGTTTAGTGGTGGACTTGGCAGTGTTAGGTTAATGGTTGGACTCTGTTCTTAAAAGTCTTTTCCAATGTAAACGATTCTGTGGTTCTACCTGATTTGCACTGCACTTTTCGTTCAGAAAACTGTGTTGACTGTATTCCAGGCCAAAAAAAGAACTATACAAAGGCTGGTGGATTGGTTTATGAAGTTCTTCACAAGGAAAGGCATGACAAATGCAGCTTGAGATACCACTAGGAATTAAGATATAATTTTCAAAACTAACATTTTAATGACAGTTTACTATAAAAGATAAATTTAGAAAAGGTACATTTAAAAGCGTAAGTTCAAATTGTGGTGTTTTCTCTGTATGGCACAATGAATTCTATGTAGGAAAGCATTTCTGCCTCTTTAAAAAAAAAGTATTCTCCTCTCTCTACAGAGACAGTCTCACTTATTTATTTTCCATTTTAAGTAACAGCTGTGGGGTCAACAAACATTCCACACAGAAAAATATTTTCTTTTCTTTCTAATTGCTGTACTTGCTAGCTAGTTGCCTTCACTTAGGAAAGTGCAGCAGCTAAGCACTCAGCAGACCGTGAACTCCTGCACCTTTCACATTGCGTGCTGGGGTACCCGAGGGCAGGAAAGCAACCCTCTCAAATGCCTAACAAAGGCACTCAGCTTGAAAGCGGCACGGGTGTCGTCCCCGGCCTCTCGAATCTGCTTGCCAGCAATGGGGGTGGGAGGAGAAGAGAGAAAAGCACAAGGAAAGGGGGAAGAGAGGAACGCAGAACATGCTGTGCTGTAACTCAAGTGTCATAAGAAATGCAACTGCGCTGCGCTTGTTTACTAACAAAGATGTCAAATGCTTGTTTGATGCTTGGGAATTTTCATATGCCGTTCAATTCACGCTTTGTCCTGTGAGTGAGGAGCTTGCTGAGGACTCAGGGGTGCAGGTTTTTTATAGAATCATAGAATGGTTTGGGTTGGAAAGGACCTTATGTCCATCTAGTTCCAAACCCCTGCCATGGGCAGGGACACCTTCCACTAGACCAGGTTGCTCAACCTTTCTTTTTTTTTTTTTTTGCTTAAAACCAGACGTACACCCACAAAATTGTTGTTAATAAAGACACAGCATGTTTCAGAGTGGCCTGACAAGCTTCTCCTGACAACTATGCACCACCTCTGCGTGTTTCTGATGGCAACACAGAAACCGAGCCCACACAAGACAGGCAGTGGGGCTGGGATGTCACCCTCCTTCGCCATTGCAACAAGAGAACTGGAAGTGAAGCAGTTCGATCTTTCTGCTGAGGCATACATTTAGGACAGGGTTTTAAAGCTATTGGGTGATGATGGGAGGTGGAGAACCACAATACTAAGATACACTATTCCCAGCAGTTAGCCTAACCTTTGAAAATCTCTGTCCAAGTCTTTCTTCAGATTCATGTGTCCTTCCTTATCTTGTTTTCAGCCATGTACCACCTACCACAGAGAAACTCCAAACGGAAAAAGGAGTGCTGCTTTGGAGTCGCTGCTGCAAATATCCTGACAACGATTTTCTATACTCCTCTCATTGTCCTTAGTATTTGCATCATAGTAAAATGCAAATGCCCACAGAGATTTCTACAGCCCCTGCATTTATTTCCTACACCTCCGTGAATGTTTGGTCTCTAATTCAAATGCTGCATATGTTTGCAGCATTGCTATGTGGGCTACTGGTCTTTAGCTGCTACCATTAGAATTAATATGAAATATACTTCCACATTTTCCATTCAACTGACAGTCCTCCTTCATACAGATTATGTTAAATACATATATATTTAAAAAACTGGTGAGAGCTATGGAACAAGTTTTTGCTGTTTTATTAGTAATTATAGATAGTAGAAATAAATGCAGGATGCAGGAACTAACACCTCTGAAGCTGTAATAAACTAAATATGAATTTAGTTTATGAATAGTAACTTCTGAGGCTGATTTTTGTTAAACACTGAGTTACTGATACCACACTAGATCACTTTGATCCTATAGTACACTTAGATGTTTTCACCAGCCATCTCCATAGCACTGGGGAGGTGAAGAGCATTAGTCACTAATATTTTATTTATAAGTCACCCACTGCACCTCTCAAAGGAAGTACAACACATTATTTCTCTTCTATATCCAGGAAAAATAAAAAGGGTTTCCTGATTCCTGGATGTTTACTGATCCTTTGAAGAGAAACCCATAACAAGGCAAAACAACACAACCAGAAAAACCAAGAGTTTTCTTGCTACCAGCCCCTTTTAAAAGCTGACTTCCTTTTTTGCCAGACATGCTGTTCGCTCCTGCTTCAGACCCTTCTTGTTCTTTTTTCTGCAGTATTTTTTCAGCTTGTTGGATGATACACCACCACCGTCCCTCGCTGTGATCACGGCAAATTGCGGATCAAAACAGAAGCTAGGGAAGGTAAACCCTGACCACCACAGCCCTGAACAGGAGCCTTAAGTCCTCTCCATTCACAGTAGGTCCTCGGATAATACTGTAATGCTCATTTGACTGATGTGTGCCATCATGTGGCCAAAGGCAGTAACAACCAAACATCCCAAACCACACTTGTTCCGTTCTGCAATTTTAAATACTTGATGAAAGCGAGATAGAAAGAGAGCTGACTGCAGAAATGCATTCACTCGGGACTGCCTCTCCAGCAGGAGCTCAGGACTCCTCAGGTGACACTGTCCTTCCTTATTCCTGCATGGCTGCTAGCAAGCCGAACAGGGGTTATAATCTTTGTGCCCTTGGTAAGTATACAGCTGCCACAAAAATAAAACCCTAATGCATCTCCAGAAAGTTCTGCATTTCTAGTAGACGCCATTATATCCTTGCAAATCAGTGAAGAGCTCAATCCTGCTTTACCGCTGCAGAGAAGGTGCTGACTGACCACCCCGCCAAATGAATCAAGCTGATTAGCTGTCTGGAGCAAACTGCCAAGGGCCCACCACAGAGGGGTCACCTTTACACATAACAGCACAAGAAAATTACTATTTCAAAAACATTTAGACACTTACACTAAAATAGCAGATCCAGCCATTTTCGCGAGTGTTGCTTAACACAATTTCATGGCCTCACAGCCTTGCTGAGTGGCATTTTCTGCTCCTTTCTCCAGGCAACGATAAGGTGAGTGATAAAAGCTGGCTGTGCTGATGCCCCAAACACAGGGGGTTGGGCTGCGTGGTACTTAAAGGCACAGTACCGGGTGTTACCAAAAACCGATGGGCACAAGACAGTCCTTGAGCATTCACGGCTCAGGCTGGCCTGATCACAAACAAACCGCATGTTGGCTCAGGGATAAGTAACTGCAGTCACCTCTTCTCAATTCATGTATATAAATATGGGAGGCTATAAAGTAAGGCTTGTATGAGAATAAAATTAATACAAACTGCCAGTTGTACTGTACATAATGAAGGAGCTGAGCTTAACTTCAACATTTATTCATAGAGCTTAAAGGCAAGTAAGACCATTACTACCATTTTGAATGGCCTCCTGTGTACCACATGCCACTAAATTTTACCCAGTTACCAATGAAACAAGCCCAGTAACTTTTCTACTGCTAAACAATGTCTTCCAGAGATACATTTAGTCTTGATTTAAAAAAACAGCAACTCGGAACCCAAACATTTCCCTTGGGAGTTTGTACCATTGACAACACCATGCACAGTTAAAACTGTCTCATGGGCACATATTAGTTTGTCTGGCATCAGCTTCCAGCGACTGATCTGCTGTGTCTTTCTATGCTAGTTTGAAGAGCCCATTACTACCTGGTATTTTCTCTCCTCAAAGGCACTCACATTTTGCAATCAAGGCACTTACATTTTGCAATCAAATCATCTCAAAGTCATCTTTTTGATACCTACACAAACTGAACTAGTTTTGCATTTCTTATTGCAAAAGGCACCTCCAGTCTCTGGATTACTTTGGAGCCCATTTTCCACACTGTACTTTTTAACATTGGATCATAAAATCTAGTTTTTCCAGAACTAAGTATTTCAACAGTCTTTGCCAATGCACTACACAGAAATGAAATCCCTTTTTTCCCCCTCATTTTCTTTAATACCTTATTGAGAGCCCCAGATCTCAGCAGGCCTTTTTGACACCATCTTGCATTGAAGGCTTGAGATTCCCTCATGCCACCACCTGCCACCACCTAAGCCCTTTCCAATTTGTGCAGATTCAGTTCCTCACTTCAAAGCTACCACCACTGTTCACTGTCTGTAAAAGAGTGGTACGTTACACTTGGCTGAATCAAAATCTGTATCGTTTGAGTGTGACTTTTGTTTGAGTGGAGCCCAGCTTCTTGGTGATGTACATCTGCAAGACTGCCATTTGTTCTCAGCATTTAAAATTTTGATGCCCTTTATGTCACCTACAAGTTTTATGAAACTTACGAGTGCATTTATTTTTAGGTGATGAGTGGGGATGTAAAATACCATGGACCTGGTGTGGGCCGCTGAAATGCACCAATAGTGCCACTCCAGTTTTGGGTAGTATCTTCCCACTGACATCTACTTCCTCATCTGGTAAGTTCCCAATAAATCAAAGGCATGCTGACAAATCCAAAGACTGCTACATCTTTAAGCAACCACAGGATTATATCAAACTCTGCATCAGTGTCTATTATATCTTCATGGATATCAACGAAGTCCTTAATCAAAAAGCTATAAATCTGACTTTCTCCAAAAACTCACCTCTACTAGCATTTACTTTTATCTAACTCTATCAATTCTGAATAAATCAATTCTGCATCATTTGCCCAATACTGAGCCTGAGACATCATGCTAACAATAATTTTACTGTCCATATCATCAATGTCATCTTGAAATAGGAATTCTGCAATTTCCTCAGTAACCCAAAATGTATAGAGAATGGAAGATATGATTTCATATAACTGGTTTGCATCCTTTACAAAAGTCACCTTAAATCAGCAAGCCTGGATGTTAGCTGTTCAATAACCTTCTCAACATTACAACCGCGGCTGCAGAACCCTCAGCTGTGCCCCACGGCAGGTTGGTTGGAGCCATCTGGAACTGGCTGTGATGGGGACAGGGCAGCCCTGGCTGCTCCCTGCAGAGGCTGCCCCTTCAGCCCCCCCACCAATAGCACTTGGTCACCTGGTACAACACATCTCTACCATTTCCCTGATTTTATTCCTGATATTCTCTAGAATTTCTGTAGACGTTAACCTGTAAAACACTGCTGTCATGCCAGCAAGCACAGGATCTCTTTCCCATCTCCTGTTCTCCCTAACGTCTATGATCCGTTTGACGGCCATGTCTCCTTCTTCCATCTGGTATATGTTAGTACTCCCTCTCTATTCTGAATAGGATTTTGCCTGAAATTATTGTTTTATTGTAGAACTGAGATATCTTAATCTGTAAGAAAGTAGTTTTTTAATAGTGAGTGTTGATCCATCAGTTTTCCATTTTATTTTCCTTCCAAATTCCATCTGTTTCTCCTGAGCTTTGAGAAATCAGCCTCTGACGAAGGCCAGGGCAGATGCTACCATTCACACAGCTCCTTTGTCCTTTCTGAGTTTCCATAAGCAATAATTAGTAATATCTATGTATTTGCCATCTAACAGGCTAAAGAGTAATATTTTTTAACATATTCTGAAGTACAAAAATGCAGCTCGCACTCAAAAATGAGTGCAACACATAAGAAAATTTTAAATTCTAGCATTTCAGAAATACTAACAAAATTTCACTACTGGCTGCATGACACAGTCAGTATACATCTCTCAAGCTGAAGCTGCCCATAATCTGTCTGTATTGTAGAAAGACGCTTAGGTGGTCACGTGGTATTCTGTAAGCTGATTTAGTAACCTGAAGGGGAGAATATTCTCTTCCCCACTCGACTTTTGCTAGTGAGAACACCAGTGGCTGTGCATTCAAGATGACTACATTTCCAGTTAAACAGCCTCTCTACAAAAATTGTATCAACTCCATGCTATTTCTGAACACACCACAGTCAGTCATTTTAACATGCATTATCCCAGTTTCCTGCAATGCCGGATAGATCAGATTCCAGATCCCACTCATTACACATCAACAGTCCTTCAACAGCTTGGCACAGCAAATATAAAATACACCTAACTCCAGCAGTCCAGGACTGTAAGTTTAGCCCAGCTGCAGTCAGTCCCAAGAGGGAGACAAGGTGTCGTTTATGTACCTTCTTCAAAACCTTTGAAGTGGCTCCAAATTATGCTTCTAGTTTGGCTCTCCCAACTGCCCATGGTCCAAACACTTCTGATACCCAGTGACACAAAATAGCTGGATGGACTCTAATGCCTGAAGTTTCCTGCATCTGAGAGGACCTTGAGCCAGGCAGTTACACAGCCTTTACAGCTTCCTTACATCCCTGAAACATAGATAATCACTGGAGGATAGAGACCACGCCAACATATGGGGGAATTTATCCCCCCTAGCACATAAACTCTTCTTCTTACACACAAAAAATAAAACGTATACAAACCACTGACCAACAGAGCTATGAGCCATACAGCACTGGCCATTGGATATAGGCTTGGTCAGAAGAAAGCGAGATTCAGAGAAAATGAATTCCAGAGCTGGAGACCTTTATCTTCCCAATGAAAATCCATGCAAACCTCAGCTGAGCTCAGTTGTTGAACTGACGTACGGCAAAGCAAACCACTTCTGCCCAGCCAGTGAAAGCCCAAGTTGTTTTGTAAAATATTCACTTGCTATCTTGAATTTCTTGTAAAAGCAATTTGTAATTTCATGCTGTTGTCAGAGACAAGATACAACATGATTCTTGGGATTAGCCTTGACAAGCTGCTAAAAATTGTCAGAAAGTGCACGTCTTGCATTCTTTTCAAGAAAAGTACTTCAAAAGGGGATAATAACAAGGAATTCTGCAGGTCAAAATAAAAACAACCCAGCAACAACCACTGAGTTGCCAGACACAGAATTAACAAACAAACGTATAAATGAATAAGAATTTCATGAAACAGACCTGATTTCAAGGAGGAGCTGGAGAATGCAACATCTTTCAGTCACAAGCTCCTTGGACAAGATGAGTAAAACTGCCTCAACTTTGTCTTTAAACTACCTTATCCTTTCATTACGTTATCATTACCTTCAAACAAATCTGCCTCTCTCCTGCCCCCAAATTTAAACAATATTTACATGGAATGATAAGAAGGAAACAGAACTAAATTGAGGCCATTGTTGTTGCAATCATATCCAACAGAAAGGAGCTACACCATTAGCATCAGAGACTCCCATCCCAGAGCCATGTGGGACATCAGCAATAAAACAGATGCTGGTTTTACATGGAGAGGAGAGAATAGCATCAGTTTAAGGAACAAATCTACCTAACCCACACAGAGCTTGAAAGCAGCACATAAAAATAAGAACTCAGTAACAAAAAAGTATGCCTTGCCTATAAGTAACTGTGAGTAACCCTTCAACTACACAGAAAGGACTGCAAAAATCAGGGACTGCAACTAAGATGTACTACTTTTGGGTTAGTCAACTGCTCCTAGAAAATGGCAGGTTGCCACCAGACTAATGTCCTGCAAAAGAATAAAAGGTGGCCTCACAAGGAAGGACTTGTTATCTATTCTGTGCAGGAGCAAAATGCTACCTTACATGGAGAAAAATGCAACTGGCAGCGAATTTAATATGTGCCCAGCTCCAATGGTGGCACAGGTTTATAGAACGATATAGCTGGAAGGGATTTTAAGAAGCATTGACTTCATCTCCCCCCAGTACCAACACAGGACCATTATATTTAGGCCATTCATGACAGACTTCCCAAACTGCTCTTTGCTCCATAAAGCTCATCATTAAACAATAACACTGTCCCCCAAAGCCCTTCCAAAAACAACCCACGCAAACAAGCTTTGGCCTTGTGTGTAGATCAATCTTTCTTGGTGCAGTATAAATTCCTGAGCTATCCACCATAAGTACAGAGACAACTACTCCTTTCCTCTTTGTAGATGCTTTTTCTATATATGAAGACTAAATATGGTCCTACCCTTTCCCCTTCACTTCCCTTCCTTTAAGGTAAAGAAACTTAGCACCATTCCACAACAGGGTAACATTCAAGCATTTTTTTTTAAGTTCTGTTCTAAATAAAGATGCTGTTGCAACCTTGGCTTAAGAGGCAAGCATCCAACTTCCACACTGAAGATCAACATTTGAAGTATCTCCAAAACCTCAGGGAATCAAACACGAAAGCCAGGAAGATTATATTTAGTACAGTATTGGGTCTGATTTGACATCACGTATTTCACCAGTCAGTTCCTGCTGCTGATACCTTCCATACAAAGTCACAGAAACCAATCTTTTCAATCAAAAAAGTCCAACACAATAAGGATTCATCCTGTGCTTAATTGCATTAACTACCTGGAAACTTGTCCCAGACTAAAGAACTCTTTTGCATCTGTGTTAAGCTTCAGCATAGCAGGTTACTCTCACAATATATCCAGTTTTGAGCGTGATATTGGTCCATGAACTATCCTACATTTGTCATCTGTCACAGGTCATTTAGCTCAGACAGGGTGATAATAACAGGAGGAAGATGCAGAGAAAAAGAACGCTTATGAGTTATCATGTTGACAGTGAAGGACAGAATACATGTTGTTTTGTTTCATCTTTCACCATAAGATACTTGTCCAGACTTGGTGCTTTGTGAGGTTTAGGATATTTCAGGGTACTTTTCTTACAGATAAGGAGGTGGCACCATGGCCATTCCCACACCATATTCCCCTCAAGTTCATATCATATATAGTTATGCCTGACCACTGAATCTACATTGAACTTATTAATAGAAACAATGGACAGCCTTCTCCATGCTCTAGCATACATCTAATGTTATAAAAGCATACATTTCAAATTGTTATGTACAAATATTGAGTGTTTAATCTGATTTATTGCGAAGCATTAAAACTTAAAAGAAAGCAATGAACTGTAAATGAGGAGTCTCCAAGAATAGAACTCTGCAGCGTTTGTATTTTCTGTCTTTTCTGTAGCTATTTTTTATCTCTAGATCCCCTTTCTAGGCAATCAATAAAAGGCTTTCGCATATGTTTTAATGTCTTCCTCCGAACTTTACAGCATATATTACCTTACAGTATGCTGTTGTCTGCATTATTGTCATAACTTACTCTGCTTTAGTAGACGTCAAATTATCCCTCAATGTCTTGTGCGAAGAACTGAAAAAAACCTGATCAGCCACCAATGAATATCTCTACTGGGGGAGGAATTTCCTGCAAGTGGGAAGGAACCACCCTCTCGACCAGCATATGCTGGGAGCCTCCCAACTGGAAAGCAGCTTGGCAGAAAAGAACCTGGGGGTCCTGGTGGACACCAAATTGAACATGAGCCAGCAACATGCCTTTGCAGCAATGAAGGCTAAGGGTATCCTGTGCTGCATTAGGAAGAGTGTTGCCAGCAGGCTGAGGGAGGTGATCCTTCCCCTCTACTCAGCTCTGGTGAGGCCACACCTGGAGTGCTGTGTCCAATTTTGGGCTCTCCAGTAGAACAGAAATATGGAGCTACTGAAGAGCTGTGAAAGGCCATTAAAATGGTTAAGGAACTGGAGCATCAGGTGCATTATGAGGAAAAGATGAGAAATCTGTGATTGCCCAGCCTGGAGAAGAGAAAGCTTGGGGAGATCTTCTCAATGTATATAATAGAATATAGAATCTAAAAATCATTTAGGTTGGAAAAGACCTTTAAGATCATTAAGTCCAGTCATAAACCTAATACTGCCAAGTCCATCACTAAATCATATCTCTAAGCGCCATATCTACGCATCCTTTAAATACCTCCAGGGATGGGGACTCAACCACTTCCCCGGGCAGCCTGCTCCAGTGGTTGATAACTCTTTCAGTGCAGAAATTTTTTCCTAATATCCAATTTAAACCTCCCCTGATGCAATCTGAGGCTGTTTCCTTTCATCCTACTACTTGTTTATACCACCCTGAAGGGAGGGTGGAAAGAAGATTATGCCAGGCTCTTTTCAGTGATGCCTGCTGACAAGAGGCACAAACTGAAACACACACTTTTTTACTGTGAGGGTGACAAAGCATTGGCACAGGTTGCCCAAAGAGGTTGTGGAGTGTCCTATCTTGGGGACATTCAAAAGCCATCAGTCATAGTCCTGGAAAGCCTGTGTAGCCTGCTTGAGCAGAGGCATTGAACTAGATACCCTTCAGAGGTTCCTTCTAACTCAACCATTCTATGCTGATGTTTTCTTACCACTGAATTATTTGGAATGCCATGGCAATTCTGTATAAAAGGGTAGCAAGCTGCTAACTCCAGTAACTCTCCTGTAACCATCTGCAGGGTATGCATGTTGAAATACTAGTTGAAAGAATAATAACACAAGCGTAGAGATCCAAGGAGATAACAACAAGCCCATTTGCAGCTAAACCAGGAAACACAATATTCAATTCACTTCACTGGGCATGTCACTATAATCTCCCATCTTGTTTAGGAGCTGTGTGCAGGAAAAATTGTCAGGACAAAACCGTTGCCCTTGTAGCAAAACTATCATATCAGTCAGTCACTACCAGAAGGCACAAGAAGTTCCATAACATAATTTCACAGTACTAAACAAAACCTGTGAGAACATTTCTCCCTAAACACAGGCTATTGCAAATTGGCTTGTGATCTAAAGTATGAAGATTTATATCCTTCATAGTCCTACCTCATGCAAACTGTTGCCCTTCATCAGTGATGAGTCTAGAATAGATTAAGTTAATTAGCAGAGTCCCTCCACCTGGTTGCTGGATTCAGCATACATTAGTTTTGGAAAATAGAAAAGATATATACAAATCGAGATGCTCGTGCATCTTTGTCAGCTCTGCACATTTGGGGACATGTTCCTTTTCTCATACAAGTATAAACAAAGAGAAGCAAAGCATTTGCTTGTACTGTTTTGAAATTGCCAAGCCTGTCCTTCATTTTAGTCCTTAGTTGTATAGTGCCATTTCCATGACTGGGATTGACTCCCATGCGTATTTATACACGCCTATATTTTATTGGTACTTTTGTTCTCACTGAATGATCAACGATATTTTAAGTATTACTTCTGTTACAGATGTAGCTACTTTGACTGTTGTAAAGCTGTTGAGATATTTGTTTTGGCCATCAAGATTGTCCAGCTTTACAGGTTACCTCATACAGAGCATTTTGAGGTAAGGCTAAAAGCTACCTTATATGAATCCCTTACGGTCTTACAGTAAGTCATATCTGACATCCCATTTGTCATCCTGAAATCCTGAGAACAGAAGACAAACGGCCCTCAAAGTTGAAAGGAATCCTTCAGACAGAAATCACTTAAAAAGTAATAAGTTAATAAAGTCATCAGGCTCATGGGCTGGGATTTTACTCAGACCTCTTTAAATAACTTCCTAGATAAAGAAGAGAATTTAATTTTCCTGATAAAATTAGACCAATTAATCAGACAGCAGAGCAAAGGATATATTTCCCTTCTATAAGGGGAAAACCAGCTAAGTTATGATAAAGAATTTATTAGCAAGAAGACTTCTCCTTAGACTTCCTTGGGAAATGAAGGGCAAGCCAATAGTAAAATATTTTAAAGCTCATTGTGGGCTTTTGAAGCACTAGCGAAATGTGCACCATCTATCAAGATTATTAAGATGAAACTATTAACCCTCTGACAGTTTAATAACCATTCTTTATGTTATAATAACACAGGGCCCCTTTGGGATCAGAGTTCCAATTTTGGAGGTAGTGTCCATCATTTGTCAAGGAAGTTGAACCTTCGCATTGAGAAAAACAGCAACAGGACCAGCCTCTCCCACCCTTTTCCTCCCTAAGCTATGTAACAGCTTCAGGTCCAGGCTTCTCTCTCTTTATAGGCCTTTTCCTGTAAAAAAAGCTGTTTGGTCTGCACACTTCTTGGGGGGTCACAAATCACTGGACTATAGGAACAAATTGGAAAAGAGGATTAATGAAGTTTGGCCTCACAAATCTGAACACTCCTCCAGCTCATGAGGCTTTAGACCATTTATAGCATTGACATGTTAGGGTATCAGACAAATGCCAAATCCCATCTGACTTGTATCAGTTACCTTTTTCAGTAATGCCATAACCAGGCACAGCGTGCAAAACACCACCTTAGTGCAGCAGCTAGAAAAAGACCTTGCACATCCCTTCACACACACTTTGTTTAAAAAGTAGAAACTACAACTATTAAAATTCATGCCATGCATAGCTACTGGCACACATACTTGTGTTCCTAATCCATCAGGTTTAACATTCACACGCTTGCTGGCACACACTATTGTTCTGGAGTTTATAGGAAAACACTTTTTTAATCTTTACCAGGCAGCACTGCAGCTCGGTACTCAGCACAAAGGGCTAGGACCCCCAAGCACTGTGGATGATAGTGCAAGTATACCTAGGGAGAAACCTGTCTGACTTCTTTCTTTTTCCTTATGATTTTCCAGCTGTCCACTTCCAATGACCTTATGATTTACTCCTATACCACTTATAAGGAATTTGCACCTTTTGAACGCTATCAACTCCCTAAAGCAAAACAAGTGAGACCTCTGTAGATGAGTACAAAAATCACAATACAACTCTGTCAAGAAATACTGGAGCAAATAACAGAGGAACACAGGCCCATACATATGGAAGAAGTGCAAACATATGGCATGCTTATACATATGGCAAAAGTACACAGTCCATGTCACCAAATAACTTAATTGAATTAGAAACAAGGGAAATTGGAGACAGGACAGGCTTGGAGAACAGGGCAAGAGGACCAGTGCAATAGTCTACAGTGGGACACCTGACAGGACAACAAGACCTGCAAATATCCTCATATGCTACTGCCACTAGACTGTAGCCCAGGAAAGGGCCAGAGGTAAAAATCCAGGGAGTGGAGGGCTGCCGAGTAACTGTTTGCATGCATGAAACTTTCACCAAGTACTCCATTTGCTGCAATTTGCTCAATTCTAAACAATAAAAGTCAAGAGCAGTTCTTGGTTTATCCAGCACAGCCAACTCCAGAGTAACATGCCAGTACTCCCCAAAACCTTGCTATCATATAACCAAGAGGAAAACCATTCCTCCAGAAATTAACTAGTCCTGATGCAATGAGAAAATTACACAGAAATCTCTCTTACAATCTCATTCATGTCTTTTCTAGCTATTCCACACCCACATTATAGTCTATATTTTTTGCATTATCCTTGTGAGTATCAAGGTTCATAACGTAGCCAAGAAGTGGCAATGCATAATTGCTCACTGAGCAGTCTTGTGTAGAAATATCATTGTAGCCATGTCAAAGTTTTAGCTAGATTGAATTCCAAGGTGTTCGTGTGTTAAAGCAAAGCGCTTTGTTGTCAGCATGATTTTCTTATCCAATTCATCCCTGCTGCCACAGCCCAGCATTTCTAATATAACACTTTGAGAGAAAAGCAGCTCAGATTCTGCTTGGATTTGGATCTGAGGTTTACCTGCGCTCACAACAGAGTTCAGTTCTGAAGGCTGTGCCACATACCTCACTTCCCCAAAACATACAGATGCTCAGATCTGGGATTTGGATCAGGCCAATCTCTAGCTGTGTACACACCTGCATTGATGAATTTCAGTGCTGTGTACACTGACCATATCACCAGATTAAGGTTAATTAGTCAGGAGGAGCACTTTAGATCATGCTGGTTTAGTTCTAAAGACTATTTCAGAGTCTGAGTACCCAGAGGAGGAAATAAACAATAAGCCAAACAAAACCCACAACAAACCAGAATAAAAACACCCGTAGTTTTGCTGCTACACGAGTACGCTCCAGCATTTAGATCATAGCTTTGTTTTCTCTTACCTCTTTGTATTTCATTTTGTGGCACATTGTACCAAGGAGTGGGTTGGTTGATTTGTTTGTCTGTTCAACATACCATAAAGGTCTGTTCTTGAAACACTTCCCACCACATTTTACAAACCAGCTGCCCCTAGAAAGACAGGTCTTCAGCTGCTGTAAGAAAACACTACTATGCACTGAAGTCAGTGTAGTAACAGACAAAGTAAGAAGACGCCCTGTATTTTTTTAATACATTAGCAACCTCTAGGTTTTTTCCCCCAGTATCAATCACTAAAATTCAAACTATCAGCAAAGCCTGTGCTAGCAGTCAGGAAAAGAGGTGACAAAACAAATAGTGAGAAACAAAAGAAATTATACCCATGGGCTGAATACTCCTGAACACAGAAAATAAGGGGGGACAGGGATACAAACAAGGCAGGAGAGATGAAATCAGTATACTGGAAAGAGAGGCTCCAATATACAGAGGTGATTATATTCACTGTCTGCTGAAGACCTCTAATTAACATAGCCCTCGACATGTGCCATTTTTTTTCTCCTGTAAATTTTGCTGACTTGGTGTATGTTTAAATTCAGAAATTATACAAAGTTTTATAAGCATTTGTGCATACCAGCATTTCTATGGTGTTCTTTTGGCCCTATGCCTAATTTGATGTAGTTCACATCTGTAACCTTGTTACTTTTCAAGAATTCAACTGTGACCTCCATCTATTCCTTCTCCAACACAGCTCAATTTTGAGTCCTACCCTACACTTGCCAAATTGCCTTTGTGTTACTGACTGACAGTCCTACCAGATGCCTTTGGGTGACCTCAGTACCCTTTTGCAACTGTCAACTCTTCCCAAAGTTTCTAATTTAAAACATCACTCCCAAATCTCATCAGTGCTTTGTGTCAGCAGCCTAGGAAAACAAGAAACTTATTTGCATAGTCTTTCCCTTCTACAAGTATCCAAGTGCCTAATAAGACACTGAGGATCTTCTTTACATCATTTTCTGTCCCCACATTTAGGCAAGACCAAGCTGGGCTTTCCTACTGAACTGGAACCATTTCATGAAGAGATACTAACATTTCCCCCCTTCCTCTCCCCCCATATGAATTAAGTACAGCTCCCTAAACCCCACACTGTCTCCCTATTTCATTCACTGACTCTAGGTCAGGGCTCCTTAGGATCCTTGCAAATGTCGGGATTTTTCTTTTCATCATAATTACCGAAATCACTCACTGAAAAATACTGTACCCCAAACCAGATGTGGGAAGTCAGCTACATCACCTAACCAGTTTCCACAATGCTTCCATATTTAATTGAATGTTAATTCTGTGAACTTTTGAAGACTGCTCTACTTTGACCTGAATCATTAGGCCTCAAATAACAGCAATATAAAAACACATGCTATTGCATCCCATATTAGATGATGATGCTAAAACACCCACCTCTGTGCACTCTTGTTTCCTTACAACAGAAGCAAAGCAATCTGGTGTAGCCACTGCCTCTTCCTCACACCAGCTTTTCCTCTTCTTCCAGTCCCTGACAGTATTTGCTGTTTTTTCCCCAGGACTAGACTAAGGGAAGAAAGTTTTCTAGCATTTAAAGCTTTGATGATGCTAGTTGTTTTTGCAATTCTTTTCTTCAGTGTGGTCTCCAAAAGTTTGTGCTTTGCACCATTCTCATTAACCAACTTTTTCTCAATTAAGCTGCATGAGAGCTTTGACTGTATTCCTTTCTATTCAAGGCTTTTATGAACATGTTTAACTTCAGGCATGCACTTAAGATGCACAAAACTCAATGGCTTTTAAGAACATATCTACTTTGTTGAATACAAAAGGATTTGAAAGCATGTTTAATTATTCTGATGAAATTGAAGCTGAAAAGAACATATTATGTTACTTTAATCCACAGTCCTTGAAGTATATTTGTAATTAGCAGAGTACATTACAGTTTGTAATTAGCAGAGAACAGAGAGTCACAGAAAAAGCTGCAGAACCCCTTAACGTTTACTATCATAGTGTCTTTTAAACTGTCATTGTGTATGAAGTATCCTTGGAATAGAAATCTAGAAATGGCTTTTAGAATGGAAAAAAAAAAAAATTTTTTTTCAGATAAAAGAACATTCGGGCAAGAAGCGGCATACACTTAGTAAAGACCTAATAAGTCAGAGCGCAAACAATTCAATTGCATTATTACTTCACTGCTGGCAATGGCTATAGTCAAAAGTCACAAAGTGATACCATGCTAAAAGTGCTTCCTCGGTCACTTACCACTTACTGCAAATTTGTTTTCTTCCTAGGCCTACACTGTGCTGAAAACCTGGCATTTCCATAAAACTTGAGAAAATTATTTCCAACCTTTCTGAGAATACGAAAAAGATAGATGGGGGCTGGCAGCCGAAGAAAATTGCACGTACCAAACAGATCAAGGACCTAAGTTTTGTCTACTTGATGGGTTCTTACCAACCTGTGGAATGTCATAGTTCCAAATTAACAGTTTATTCTCACAGTATCACTCCAAGAAAAAGACAAACATCTTCCCTGTCTCTTCAGTCAATAGGTGACAATAAGTAACTGAAAAACATCCAAGCAACCCTTGTCCAGGGTGTGGAGGATCTCGCATTCCTCTAGCACTCCAATTTTCAGAAATGCACAACTTCCCAGCACATTCTCCAGGGCATTCTAGTCTAAGAGAGCACATCCACAAGAAATTGTGTTGACTAGACGGAAAGGTAATCACAAAAAGTGAGGAGAAAGAGAACCATAAACAGCAATAAACAGCAGCAATAAGCTGGAAAGCTTCTTGGAATGAAGCGAAGTAATCAAAAGTCCACCTGAATCAAAGGATTAAGCAGATTTGGCAATGCCTTTTTTGACGTCACGCTCTCTGCTTTACTACAGAGTCAGCATAGCCTTTTCCTACTATCTCTCTGGCTTCCTGCTACAGAACAAAAGATATTGTATATACAATGGGATGGGGGGGAGAGGGGAGTGGGAATCTGCCCCTTTTTAAAAAAAACTCACACATTTACTGTCTATAGTTCATAAAAAAAAAAAAAGAAGAAAGAATAGAAGAGGCAAATTGAATAGAAAAGGCAGAGACCTGGAATTAGCAGTCTGAAAAGATGATTGCAAAATTAGCCTGATTTTATAAAATAACATTTTACAGCAAACTCCAAAGCATTTCCTGTGGAAACTTTCAAATAGCCTAAAGGCATTCTTTCTTTGACCAGCTGTACAATATATCAGCTAAATGTCCTCTGAGTGAATGGATTCCCACAGCAGAGGCACCTGCAGGATGTGTAACAACACACTTCCATTTCACGTATTTGCTCAAGGCAGCCATGTAGTTCCACTGGCTTATCATCTACATTCACAATGGACAGCTGGCATCATCCAAATGAAACATTAAACTTGCTTATGCTTTCATTGAATAAAGAAAAAACCCACCAAAACCCAAGAACAATAAAAACGTCGTCTTCAAAAGTTCTTCAGACTCTGAAGTGTTTAATTCAACTTTCAACTGCCAACCAATCCAAACATACTGCTTTTCATGCATGATGAGCACTAAGGAAACAAAAAATAAACCTTTGCAATCCCCTGGAATACTGATAGATTAGCTTGCCAAATCAGGGAGTTCGGAGAAGGAAGTATAATTACCGCCAAGTGTCTGCTTCATTAACAGACCATGATCCAACAGAAAAGTTAACCATATGTTGCACTTTACTAAAGGAGTGAAGAGAACAAAACAGAAAGCCTTGTAGTTAAGCCTTTTAACAACATATGCATCTGCTGATTTCTGCAGGGTAAAATCCTCCCCTAGCTTATGTTAGCAGAAACATTTCCACTGATTTTCAGATGTGGCCTTAGACTTGTCACGACCCAAGTCACAGTTTTCTGTCTAAGCTCACCCAGTTATGATGGCATAGACTCCATGGATGCTCGTTCTTTTAAAGTTCTATTAACCGGCAAGGCTTCTCATTAATACAATAATTTTCATCATCCTCACCAGCAAATTTCTCAGGCACAGAAATTCTGACTAGTCACAAAATGGCTTTGTCATTGAATTGCCTCTAGCCCCCCCAAAACTGAGCACATTCTTTCCCAAAGTCACAAACACTGTGGTTTACCTTATCAGGCTGCAGCGAAGCCTCTGCTTTACCAGGGAAGTGGAGTCAGACGTTAAGACCAAATCAGTAAGAGCCCAGGCACGCAGTAGCCACACAAGGACAGCAGAGCAGGTCCAGAGGCTGTAACCAGGATCAGCTGAGTCAAGCTGTTAATTGGCAATTCTGTAGAGATAAGGGAAGCCCAAAGGCAAGCTGGCAAGTAAAGTCAACAAGGCACAGCTGGGATAAACAAAGTACATGGCTGACCCAGACATACCTATAATATAGCTCCAGCAATGGCAAAAGCCAAGTTAAATGCAGCTCCCAGCAACGTACAGGAGGCCCCTTACAATGCCTCTCCCAGCGCTCTACCAACTCTTTGTGCCCAAGCATAGCTCAATTACTCTCTCTTCATAAAGCTCAAGAAATAGCCACAGTTAGATAGAACAACAACACCTGAGCACCATTCCTTGTCTTAGGCTTCCTACTGTTCTTGCAAATTTAGGATTTGGAGTACTTTGCCATACACCTCTTCCGCATTGCACTTCTCAGCTTCTCTCTACACTTCCCTGAGAGCTTTATAGCCAGCTCGCCCCATTTGCTGCCTGCCAAAAGGAGTTCTCAACCAGCAAGCTCCTGATCAACCCCTTTCAGCAGTCAATATCCTCTACAAAGTTCAGCTACCAGCCCTCCAGAGGAGACAAGTCTTCTGGGCAAGGTCTTTGGAGAAAGTGTCCCTTGGCTTAATCAACTTTTTTGTTAAACCTGAGCTTACTACCCTGAATATTGAGTGTGAACTGGAGATGAAAAGATGGCTGGGAAGTTTGCCTTCAGCATCAGAGAGATTTTATAAGTCTAAGGCAGGTATGTTATGAAATTCTTTAGTAACACATATACTTCACAAAATAATCATTTGGAGAATTACATGCAAATGGGATGTGAGAAGTCCCACTAGTTCCAGTGCCATTACAGTCCAGGGCTCACTTTGCAATGAGAAAATTTGCTGCAAGAAAGATCTCAGTCAGCAGTTCTGACTCGGGTCCCTCCCTTTCCGTCAGACAACTGTTGTCTGACAAGTTTCAACTCTAGGTGGTCTGATAAAATCTGCAATCACATCCACTGTAAACGCAGGACACAGTCAAACTAGCTCTTTTCCAGGTGTTTCCGGTGCTTTTATTTTTCTTACCTTTTTACTATAACACTTTAAATGCAAAAGTGAATCAAACAGGAAAATGTATGCAGCTTTTATTCAAAGGAATATTTGTGAAGATTTCTTGCTGTATTCTCCTTGCTTTGCTCATTATTATTTGACAGCTCTTCACTAGGCCACTTTTAGTGGTCTGAGCTTGACTTGGATCTAGAACTTGGAGCTAAACAGTGTTTTGTTCTCCAGTACTGATCCCCTGAACCTCTTATTTCCCTCTCTGACTTAAAGCACATAAAAAGCAATGGGGGGAGGGGGTGAGGGAAACAGGGCTGACTAGCATTTAAGAATAACTGCTGAAGGCAAGTTTAGTGATATGATGCTCTCAGGAAAAGAATTTTTTTCTGAACCTCTGATAAAGTTTTCTTTTAAGCACTTTTGGAATTAATGAGGAGCACGTACTGGAAATATTTAACAGCCTAGTGATACTTGTACTTCTTTCCTCTGCATTTTCAATGGAGTATGGAATCCAAATCCATTTTGTGTCTTGAATAAAAACCTCTTCAGTATTATATGATATGCTGAGATCAGTGGAAATCATTGTGCCTCCCTTCTTTCATCTCTTATGACTATGCTTGTCAGTGAGTAAACAGACTTGGTTGCACAGAACCAGCAGTTCTCAGTCAGTTAATGCGGATGTTATTTCTTGACATTGTGAAAATTTGCTAATTGCTATTATCTTTCCCTTTGGCGCTATTAACAAAAGGTTTAAACTGTTTTAAATTTCTGGACTAGTGAATCTCTTTTAAAAGCCACTTATTTAATCCTGGAAACATCAGGAAATACTACCAGTGATAAAGTCTTGCTGTTAAAATAAATACTGTATTTCAGTTTGCATCTGTATTTATTTTCAATGCAAACTCCTAAGGACTTGTTCAACAGTAGGAGTCTATTTATCTGCACAAAGCATACTCTTGTTTACACATTATCACTTGTTAAGTGTTATGTCTGCATATAAACAGATAGAAGAATAAGCTGGACTGAAACTGCATGGACCTAATGGGAACACTCCTGCCCGAACAGACTACTATGAATTTCCAAGTGATGAAAATAGTCAATAGTCAGAATGCTAATAATGTTTATAACAGGGTCTGCTGCTCTCTGCTTTTAATAAATATGGTGCAATTGTTTGCATAAATAATACAGAATCCTAGACAGGCAAATTCTCAGAATAATTCAGTTAGGCTAGAAAAGA
This sequence comes from Strigops habroptila, assembly GCF_004027225.2. Classification (NCBI taxonomy): domain Eukaryota; kingdom Metazoa; phylum Chordata; class Aves; order Psittaciformes; family Psittacidae; genus Strigops; species Strigops habroptila. Next base: position 14,647,123 of record NC_044278.2, read on the forward strand.
GAGAGAAGAACTGGAGCTTCCATCCAGTAAGAGACGAACCACTGCAAATAAAGAACAGATTTTAGCAGGAACTGCTACACCCATGTCAACCCTTTCTTCATCATCACATTTTTGGGATGGGATTTCCTAGCATGTTTAATATGGATATGCTGCTTTTGAAATCCATGTTTGACTTATTTGACTTAGCCAATGTTTCATCCATATTCAACAACACGCTTTCAAATTTCTCTGGAGGCAAATCATACCTGGACAGGTGCGGCACCATCATACCTTTCATTCCTGTGATACTGATTCATTTCACTGGCCCCTTTTACTAGATTGTGATGACTTCCAGTAAGGCATAATTCCTCATTTCAGACCAATTTTACAGCTAAAACAGTGGTTTAAGATTAAATATCCAATCTCTACCTCAAAGGAGGAGATGTAATTGATGACAGTTCTGCAGCTGGAAAACAGACATTTTAATGTTTATAGAGTCATCAGTTTTCATCATGTTTTCTGTTAAACTTATTGCTGTATGCAGTCCAGCAGACTAAAAACCATAGATTCAAATACTCTGTTAGGCTTTTGCTGATCATATGGTAAGTACTGATTGTCCATTTTCATGCATGATGTTTTCATCACCACTAAACACACACTCAATTCTGAAATGAGCAGTAGCGGAATTTTCTTCTGAACTAGCTAACATTATTTTAAATTCTATGTAAAGTACAGATTTTTTTATTTTTACGTGTAGCTTTTCTGTTTATATTGCAATAAGCCTCCAACCAGGTCTTCTGTTTGCCTACAGCATTTTTTTAATGTCCCACGGAAAAACATACATAGTCTTCTAATTTTGCTCTGAGCAAAAACTATGTAGCCCAGTTTTGTATGATACAGTAAATGTATCTTGAAAGAAGAATCTGAATGAATTTGTACAAATGGCCCACCTCATCATGAACCACAACAGGACAGGGTTATGATCTTCAAATCTTGCACTACCCCTCCTTTAAGCACTGCTAGCCTGAGCTCCTTGCCATGACTGAAGTGATAGACAGAGCTGGAAAACAAGATCAGAGTAATTTCTGTATCAGCTATCCCATTTAACATACCAAGAGACACTCTTCAATGACAAATAAAGAAATGTGCATCAGATTTATGTCCCTCAGGTACTAGTTCAGCCGATGACTTCTAGTGAACTCTCTGTTTATATAGGGATGGCATTTACTATTTTAAGCATTCTTAGAGGAGGCCTGAGTCTGCTAAACAGCAAATCTTTTGCTTTCTGCCTTAAAAAAACCCCACCAAGCTTTGTTGAAAATCATCAATATTTCTTATTTGAAAATTTCTCCCAGAGGCTTTATTAATAAGTGGATTTATTTCTGTGTAGAAATCCTACATTAACAATTACATGATGTTAAGCATGTAAGTGCCTATTAAAAACAACTACCACCATCCTGCAATCATTGGCCCATCCATTACAGTTTTCAGCTGTGTTAATAAAGCATTACAGAACATTTCTGCATAAGGGAGCAGATGGAGCTCAGTGCCATGTATTTGCTGTTCTCAAGTGGGTTTTTAAAATGGATCTGCTTTCTCTGGGGGAAATCCACAAATAACCTATATACATGCAAAGCCTGCAGCCAACAAGACTCTGTGCCAAGAACGAGGCCAGACAGGCTGGTCTTCCTTCCTCAGCTTCCAAGCTACCTGCAGATGGGATAGATCCTTTCAAGTTCTCTGACATGGAGGCTGGAGCCTTGGCGGGGGCTCTCCACACCTCCTGCATCAGCAATCCTCACCATCTTATGAGCTGACCCTTACACGTTGTTACTCTTTTCTCTCCTGTATTGGGGGGACTAGCTTTAGTTGTCAGAGGAGAGAAATTCTGTTGATCTGCTAGTTGCTCCACTCCCAGGCTGCCTTAGGTATTTTCACCACTTTAATTTCTTCCCTCATAAATAGATCTAATCCTGATCTGTCCTAATGGTGATCTCTCCATAGAACAAAGAACTGGGAAAGATCTAGCAAAGTCTCCATCTCACCTTATAACCACTTTCTCCCTATCTTTAGCAACCTACAAACCAGAGATGCTGAGATGAAAAGCTTGTCATTCTTCTCAATTCATCCCAATTTCCTAGATTCTTTGCCAGTTTTGTTATTTGAAGGGACTTCTTGATTTAGATTAATTTGAAGAGATGTTTGCTTCACTGTTTCTTGTGCCTTGGTTAGCATTTGAGAGACATTTGATGATAAAGTGTTATTATATACATCACAGAAAACTGAAAATCTGGTGTTTTCTAGATCATTGGTCAGATGGGAATTACCTTCAGAGTACACTGTAATAGACAATGTATTGTAATATCTAATGTTAGCATAATATGGCTGTATAGACAAGACCCCTTTCTGGCACAGATCCACATACCTCTCTTGATACCAGTAAAGTGACCTGAATTTAACCATACCAAAATTTGGCATTACCAGACACCTGGTTAAGGAGACATGAGCCGAGGCTCTTTCCAGACTGCCATTTCACGTATGGAAAGCTATGCTGAGGCTAGCTCCTCGCACCTGCCCATCGCTGTGCTTCAGGTGGGCTATGGGCACCACCACCTCCCCGCTTTCCACAGCGCCCTGTTTGCAGAGATAGCTGGTGTGCTTCCCCGGGACCAAATAAGCACCCCGCCATGGGGACACAAAGCCCTGAAACAGGCAGCGGCACTCAGCTCCGCAGCTGGAAGCTCCAGTTCCCAAAGATGAGCCCAGCTTTCACAAGGGCTCTGCCAGGGTAGAGGTCTGAGGACCTGGCACAGCCAGCAAATCCACACCAAGCAGAGCTTGTGTAGCTTTTACCCTCTTTTGCAGAACATGGCTGGGAACATTCTGAGTATTGCTGCTGTTTGCAACACCCTTGAACAGCATTCCCAAGATGGCAGTGAAACTCATCTGCACTGTGTTTCATTCTCTGCTTTGAGGATTGCCGGTTACTTCGCACCTGCTTTTTCTCTATAAATATTTTACTTCCAGGAAAGCCAAGTTGTTTGTTTTTCTTGACGGTAACTTTGTTTTCCTAGTATCATGTTGAACAAAAAGACATAGTTACAGAAACCTATTTTAGATGATCACAGCAATATAAATATGATTGATTCAGAAAAGCTATTCAAGGAATACTAGTGTAATGCTTTGCTGGATGATGCAAGTGTGCTCTATCAGTTGTTTGTATCTTTTATGCTTTTAAAAAACAATACAGATGAAAATAAGTCAGTGCAAACACATAAAGCATTAAAACAGATACCATAGCTGAGAACAATGGAAAAGCAAAAAAGCAATTATTGGGTTGCTTGTTTTGGCATTTGTTTGAGAAATGTCTAATGTCATCACGTCTCAAAACTACAAGTAGCAAAACCCTACACGAAATGAAACCACTAGAAATATCTAGTATCAGTTCCAATAACTGCTGCTGCTATGCAAATGTATATACAGAAGCACACAAATTATTTAAGCAACATTACCTTCGAGTTTAAAATGTTTGCATTTCTTACTGCAGACACACCACAGGACCGCTGTGACAACATACCCTGCACCTACCAATTCCTTCTTACCCACTTGGGCAGTTTCTTGAACCCATGTTATGGGTTCAAGAACTATGAAGGCAGCCTTCATTTTGAGAGCGCTACTCATTTCTGCCTTATGATTCTGTGTTTCTGCTTATGGCACGAACAGCGAAATATCCTCCACCATAAAATGTAGCTGCACCAGATTGGACAAACACAGTATTTCCCTCTTCTATAGGTCAAAATTCAGTTTATTAATTAACATGTATGCTGGTGGTAGTTTAAGATATGATTTGAGTCCTACAGTTGCTTCTACAGTTGAAAACTATTACATTGGTACTAAAAATTCATGAAACATCAGCTACAGAATTCACTACAATAAAGGCAGACGCCAATGGCACTTTAAAATTACCTTTATGAATTATCTGTATATGTGTTGTGAATATGCAGATTCTTTAAATCTGTTATGCTACACTTTGGGGACTAGAAAGTTGATACACATATGTGAGCTCAGCCAAAGCATTTTGGGGTACCAAAAGAGAACACATAGCAATTGGCTTCCAGCTTTCCAAAGTCACTGGGCTCAGCTGGCAGGGATATTTCTGTATTCCCCTGTCTCTGCCTCTTTTCCACAGTCACTAGGTAGTCTCCAGAGGAAAACAAAGACATCCAAGAAAGGGCAAGTTCTAAAACTTTACAGTAACAAATGACTCCTCCAGTCCTGCTTCTTCTGGCTTTCTGTGAACTACAGAGGAATGGGACACAGGCTGGAAGAATAAGTAAGAATAGAATCAAGAAATAATTGAAGAAATATCAACAAATATTAAGAGCATGGAGGTTTTCCATATTTTTATCTCATTTATTATAGATCAATCATTCTGAAGAAAAAGTGCCAGGAAAACAAAACAAAACAAACCAACAAACAACAGTCTGATCATGTTTAAAATTGACAACATGTGAAAGCTTAAAGAATTACCAAGTTTGTACAAGTTTTTGTTAAAAATACATCTGTGAACAAGCCAAAGTGCTGTAGGGAATTAATTGAGTTTCTCATTTATCAATGAGGAAAAAAGGAAATCTACCAAATGAAATGCCAGCATAGATGAATGTCAGGGTCCTTTCATTAGTCCTTTTCCTGAGCTATATGCAGAAAACAGGCAGACCGTGTCTTCTATGTATACTGGGGAAAAAATGGAAAAGGAGCACCCGACAGAAAGTACTACCAAAGATGAAAGTAGTGGACCTGTTCATTTGCTGAGTGTCTGAGGATGGCACCGTAGGCTTAAGTGAATATTTAACTACATAGGTATTAAAAAATAATGCAACTGTTGAGGTTTTGCTCAGTAATATTTTTAGAGGAGTTAAAATTCACCATGTTACATACCAACAACCTTCACCAGTGTGCCCAAATTTGCCCAGAATCCACAATTTTTCCATGAATTTCCAGAAGCATTTCTCATATCCATTCTTGTATTACTAAAAATTTTGAGTTCCCTCTACCTTGATCTCAAGCGAGCAATTTTAATAGAACTATCTAAGTTTCTAATGGTTAATTTCTGACCTTTTTTTTGACAGGAATAAAGGCAACATGATAAAAAGAAACCCAAACACAAACCCACTGCCCAAGAGCCAATGGCACTAATTGCACTACTAGCTAATGGAAGAGACAAACCTGAAACACTCCTGAAGAGTGATAAGGCTACCACAAACACGCTTATCTACAAAAAAATTCAGCAGACCTGAAGGATCAGATGTCACCTTAGAAGTATCTGCAGAAAAATTCTCTTGTTCTCTTGTTGTCCAAGACAACGGTTCTCCTGGTCCACAGGAGACTCAGCCATTGAACTGGGCAAAAATGAGCAAAAAATAATAAATTAGGTAGTGTTGTATAAAACAATGCATGGAATTTCAGGCTTCTGTGTCTAACTACCCTAGATGTCTTTCTATAGTCTTAAAAATGCTTTTAGACAGCACTTCAAGTTATATACTATATATGTATGTTTTATTGAAATAGCTTGCTTGATTCCTAAATACAAAGGACTCTGAGAATGTAAAATTAGCCTTTGCTTTATCTCAAACAGTCAAAGTACTCTATGGAAATGTGGCAATGAAGCCGTTGCTCATAAGCATAATATTTAGCTTCAGAGGAAAGCTACTGTATGTATAAGAATCATAGAATGGTTAGGGTTGGAAAGGACCTTAAGGTCATCTAGTTCCAACCCCCTGCCATGGGCAGGGACATCTCACAGTAGACCAGGTTGCCCAAAGTTTAACCTTGCAAGATAACAAACTAATTCTTAGAAGTCTCTACTGCTTAGCTAAAAAACAACAACAACAATAAAAAACACCACCAACAACAAAAGTGATAAAAGCCAGTCAGTGATAATATTTTGTAAGTTAAAGAAAAACAAAAGCAACATCAAAACAACCTAGAACATTTTGAGTGTTACCACTATGTTTAATTAGAAATGGATGTTAGATACAGCTCTAGGCTTTGCAGCTCACACACTAACCTTGGCCAAATCACTTCATTCCTTTCTTGCTCAATTTGTTTAAGTAGGAAATAACAATAAAGGCTCTCCCTTCACAATAGCTTAGTCAAAAGGTTTACAAAGTGTTTGGAGATCTCAGGGGATAAGTCAGCACATAAAAGCATAATATTTTTATTGCAATGGACAGGTATATTTTATCACCTGCTGGATAAGTCAGAGTGCAGAGGATTAAAGAAAGTGCATCAAAAGAGAAGTCTTCATGTCTGTAAGCTGCAAGCTATGTAAATATATCCAGCTACAGTCTCCTCACGCCTCAGCTACTTAATAAAAGGCATGCAACTAAGCCACCACTCTGAGCAGAATGCCTTTAACTTATTAATTCCTCATGGACAAGATAAGGAGATAGGAAACCTCTGAAGCATGTAAATTCCATTGTTTTAAAGTGTAAGCTGTTTTTAAGTGTAAGGTCTTTTAACCCTGCATAGTCATGCCAGACGTTTGAAGCACTCTGTTAACACCTGAATGTCAGACAGACATCTCCTAATTTTGTTGTTCTGCTTCAACTTGCCTTGAGTCAGGGAACAGTGTCAGCTCCACATGTCAGTTTAACAACTCGGTGGGGGAGCAAAATCACTGGTAAGATTCCACACTTCAGTAATGGGAAAAACTGGAAATTGCAGTGGGCAGCCTTGTGAAGCGGTGGTGAACAACACGGCAGGAACTTAGAATAGTGAGACTGTCCTAACTTTTGCCAGAATCAAGTATGCAAAGGCACCCAGCTTTCAGAATTAACTGAGAGCAGAGGGGGTATGAGATCTTGTTACCAGCAACCTGTTGTTTCCCCACACTGGAGCAGAGGAACACTGAAATCCTCTCCAAGGCAGAAGAAACTGTTCCTTTCCCCACACCTTCACACAGTATCTTCAGAGAAACTCCCAAAGTTTGGAGCAATCTACTTTTTCTCAACAAAACTCGTTAATTACAAAAGCTACTGAAAGACATTCTTATGCAAGTAGCAGCTTGCTTCTGGGGACTTACGTGACAGAACTCCAGAAATGACAGATTTGTTTCCCTCAGCAATTTTACCTGAATACTTCTCTTGGTTTTACTTAAAGCAGCATCTAACCCTCTCATAGACTATATGTACAGGAATAGGAATTCATTCAGAAATAGGAATTTCTTGCTGACAGCCAAAAATACTGTGCAATGAACAGAATTCTTTTCTTACCTGCACTGGTATTATACAACTCAAGTAACAAGTTCTGTGAAAGAGCTTTTGATTTACAGCAATTGGGAACAGAAATGGGAAAACATACAGGATACCCCATAGACCACTAAGTGCAGCTAACAGAGCAGTTTGGCTGTACAGAAGCAATGCAGGGATAGCTCTTACTCAGGTTATGGATCTCAATAGAAAAACACGCTGCTTCGCTCTGTGATTTCTCCCCATCAGGTGCAGACGTGGATGAATTCAACTGATGCTCACCAACACCAATGTGCTGCTCCACGTAAAGGTAATGCTAATTTGAGGGCTGTTGCATTTCAATTTTTTTCAGATTAGCTCCCTATGTCTCCCTGTTTTGCAGCAGCAGCTACCTTAGTAGTTCAGCTACCACTGCTGGGACAAAAGTGGCTGTTGAGTAGAAAGGCTGAAAAAGAAATAGGTGTATTGTTTACCAAAATGCAATCACTTTTGGTAAATCAATGTTACCAAAATAAAACATTGAGTTGTTACTGGACAGTCTTGCTTCAGAATGTCAGATCAAGCAATGACTACACCTTTTATGTTCATTCTTTGAAAAAGCAGACCATTGTAACTTGTGCCCAAGGTGAGTATATAAAGGCACTCACCTGCCAGAAGTAACTCAGAGTGGAGGGGAAGTAAAACCTGACAGAAATTCCCTCACTGTAAACAGCCAAATCCATAAGTGCATTACAGTCCCCAGAAAGGAAGGAAAAGGGCTAGAAAGGGAAAATATTGTACGTTTCCAGGCACACCATAATATAAGCTGTTGAAAACATAATAATGCTTCTCTGATACCACTGCATCCTGGAAGGATTTGGTATCTCAATCGTACAGTCAAACAGGAATCAAACACTTACTTTGTTCTGATTGAAAACATAGTTCAGTGCTCCAATAGGCAAAATTTTAATATATAAAAATGCACTAGAAACATAGATGAACACGAGGAAAGAAGCAGCTGCTTCATGAGATAACTAAAGGGTGCCAAAACATAGACAAAGTCTTACAGACAGCGTTAACTGGGGTACATATTGAGTAAGCTCCTCAATGGATTTACATCAGCATAGCTTCATTAGTCTTACCTTCCAGCTGCACAGTCCCCTCCACCAGCTGATCATCAGTTTGTTTTAACTGTGAGAGGCAGAGGTGACTGATTCAGCCGTCACATTCTCAGAACAGACATCTTTTCAATAAGTGGGGGGGGGGGATGTGAATTCTTACAAATAGGTACCAGAATGACATACCATTGCATATGGCTTTCTTCTAGCCACATTTCCCTCTGCAGATGAAGCAAGAGAAACAGCAGTATCTTTTGTCTTACACGATGCTAAGTTTCACTCAGAAAAAAGCCAGGGCTCTTAAATTGCAAAGCTATTTTTGGTAATCTGGTCTTTTACATCCTGCAAGTAGTATTAGAAAAGAAAAAAAAAAAAGAGAGAAAAAATCAGCTAGCATCCTGTTGTAGGGAAATTATATATATACACAACTTGTATACAAACGTGAGAGCGCAGGCAGGGTCAGCAGAGAACAATATTGCAAAGCTTTCTGAAATCAGACAGAGCAGGTTTTGCAACAGAGGAGAAATTCACAAAGCAGAACTCAGAAATACAAACAGGAGCCTGAGCATTATTCTCCCTACCAAATATTCACTGCCATAGGTGATGAAAGCTACACAGCCTGCTTTCTCTGCTGAGTAAGAGCCCAAGAGGTCAAGGAGCACTGCAAAAGAGACCAAACCAATACTTTCCGGCTCCCAAAATATGATCAGTGACCTCACTAGTTGTTCCCACTGATAAGGTCCAAGTACTCAGTGCAAGCACAGCATCTTTAAACCTTCTTTTGCTGGTACAGTATAAATGTCTCAACCCTCTTCTCTGCTTGTGTCCTAAAGATGAACCTGACCAAGATAATTGACTCTCAATCTTCCTGATATAGCTACTGAAAATAACTTCATCTAATGTAATCTCTTTATTACTACTGTAAAACACTTTCCCCTTTTTCAGGTCACAGGCAGAAGGATAAGCTGTTTGAATGCCTAAGATGGTCCCAGGAATACAAAACTCCAGCAAACACTATTAGAGCTTCATATATAATTAGCACTGTTCTCAGCTGCAAGGAAATCTGATTTACATCAGGCTACCACTGCAGCAAAGCCACGAAAGGTCCTGCAGAGTGCATAGCTCCAATAAATTCAGAAGCCATTTCAGAAATTAAACTGAGGGTCACATTCTGCTCCTGGTTATGCTGGAGTAATGGTCAGAGTTATTCTTGATTTATATCATACCTGGTAGCACAATCTGGCCATCAGCCTCCAGAAACAGGCTCCATTCTCCAGAGAACTTTGAAATATTTCTAAGCTTGTTATTTTTAAGCTTGCAGTAACAAACAACAGAATACAAACTTCTGGAATCAAAATATTTCCTCCTCCCTAATGAGGATGTTAAAAGCAGATCTCACTCACGTGGTTCTCAAGAACATCCAAAACCATGCTGAAAATAAGGGAACAAACCAAAATCTCCATAAGTTTAAAGGGCCATAAACCATCACTTTTCAGATACTTAGTGAACCTCAATCTCTGAAGTTAGGAGAAAAAAACAAACCAAAACAAAACCCCACAAACAAAAAACCACCCACTTTCTACATCAGTGCATCACCCACACAGACACTTGGGAGTGTCTATGAAGTATCCAGGGTCGAAGGAGTATAAGGAGACAGAATACTTGAGTATCTGAAATGTTGATCTAATCTTGTAGGTTAATTCCTGCACTCATCAACTGAGGTAACAAAGGAGAGTTGCTTACAAAAATACCAAACCTCATCTCTAATAGCAACACTGTGTCAGGTTGCCTCCTGTCTATTTATTACAATAGCTAGCACCTTACAAGTGTTTTAGTTAGATTCAGGTAAATCACTGGGCACGCTATCTGAATAAAAAAAATAATAAAAATCAGACACACACAAAGCAAAAATCCTGTTTAAGATATGCTTCCTTGTAGAATGTGCAATACAAAAAAAGAATACCAGATTAATGTCTGGAGAGCAGTAGAATAGAGAAGTTTTCATGTCAGCATCCCATCCTGACCTCTTCTTTTCCAGGAAGACAGGTACGTGTTCTCCACCAGTGCTGAGAGCTGAAACAATCTCACAGGGTCTGCCTGCAGCAAAACAAGATGAAGGCTGCAGCAAGATTGATTCAAGCCATTTTGGCTATTTAACTGATATGACCACTTTTCATTTCTTAGCCAGAGTCAAACTAAAAGAGCCATTACTAGAAGAGCTCTGGTTACATCCATCCCTTGGAAAGACAAACCTCCCTGTCCTCAGACACTGTAATCTGTTAAATTCTACCCTCAGGGGCTAGACATTTAGGGTTTATGACTGCAAGTCCTATCTTCTAATCCCAGGTAAAACAATCACAAAGTCAAATGAACAAGTAAACACCCCCACCTCCTCTGAGGTCTGAGCTCACCCAATACAAAAGGTGAAAGAAGGCCACAGAAAGAGTGACTCACTTTATGTTGACTTTTTCAGTGCAGTGCATATCTGCAGGTGATGCTGGACTGTATCCAGTAATGATTTGTGCTGGATATTTTGATCTTGCCCCATTACTCAGTGGAAAAAACGCCTGCATTTCTATCACAGACTGCAGAGCAAGAGACCGCCATATGCACGTGGGATTTAAAGCAATGCTGTGTTACAAATCGTGGTGCAATTAAAATGATTCAACACAAGTGACCATCAGGATTTCATTGCAGAAGACTGCAGAGAAAAAATAGAAGTACTTACTTGCAGGCACTAGATAATTGCTGTGCCAGGACACACAGCCTTCAGATAGTAGTGTGTTTTAATCAATATTTAATATTAACATTTTTATGGTAAATATGTATTATGAAAACATAGGCCTAGTGTTGAGTAGAGAATATGAAACCCACTACATACTAGAGCAGGGGTTCAGTCAGAAGGGAACAAAGCTGAAACTAAACATCTTTATAAGATGACATTAGAAGATGCCATGTAAGGAAAAAAAGTATATTAATAATAATTTAATATATATTTAATGCATATAGACTGAAAAAGACCCAGGTATACTCTAAAAGAAATGAAAAGAATTTACCCTAAAGACATCCCCACAACAACAAATGCCAAAACAAAAAAAGCAATGATGAAACAAAGCATGGGACAATAAAGCCAAGAAGCAAGATCAATTATAATAGCTTTAGCCTGAAAAAACTGGCTAAGAAAGATCATCCAGGAGAATCATGTCCTGACAATGATGCTTTGGAGGTTTTTTCCCCACTTTCTATTTTTTTATCCCACACTCACAAGGGATATACCCCAAAAGACTAAATGACAAACTTGGGCTTTAGCGACTGGCTTTATACACTGGTACAGATTGAAAGTGACAAGACTGATTCCTTTGCAGTTGTTCTGGCTTTACTATCCTGGAAATGGAGGCAAAGCCTAAGCCCTACAGAACAGGGTTTCTTTTCAGGTGCCACAGAAAGGAGGAAATGCTATTTCTTGGAAGCCCTCCAACGCAACAGAACAGTGCAAAGGCAGGGATGAGAGCCTAATGAATCCCTTGTCATAAGAGTGAAAAGAGTAGGAAAATTATTAAACTACAGACTAATTTTAATGAGGAAACAGACTATTAGAGATTCTTTTTCACTTTCACAAAACAGACACATGAATGGGGAGAAATGGATACTTCAGCTGACATTCAGTAAAAATCTGTCGTCGCACTTTCATGTTCCCAATTCCAAGGAGATTACTGAAAAAAATATCAGTAACTCTGAGCATACCCAGATGTGCTGGTTGGTAAAAACAAACAGATCTTAGAACCAAACTACTGTGCTTGGTTAATTGGTCATTAAAAAAACATGAAGAAAGTGGATACAGACTGAAAATAAAAGCAATACAGAAGAACAACTATATAAAAAACCAGGAGTAGAGAATATTGAAAGAAAATCTAATCGGAAAACTACCTGTTCAGGTAGAAATCTTCCCTCATTTCAGCAACCACATTTCAAGAACCATCTGGCATCTACAAATGGGAACCTCTCCAACCACAGAGTTTCAAGGACAAAGAAGTACCATCACAATGCCAAATCTGTCTTTTATTCTTTTAATAATATCCAATATCTTAATTCATCCAAGGTAATCGTATATGAACACATGACCTTGTATTGATCCACACAAGGCAAAATTTACGTTTATTGGCTACCTGGCTGACAAGCTCGCTCTTCTGACCTTTTGTTCATGGAAAGGTACAACTGTCTCTCACATTCAGTATTTCCTCATCCTACTCCTTCCACATATCCTACAAAGAAATCAATTAAAGAAGCCTAAAACAGTTGCATATAGCTACCAAGTGTCTGCTTATATTTTTATGTCTTCCTACAGAAACAGTAAGGATTAAATGGGGGGGGAGTCATTGATGCAAAATAAGTTTCTCTTTGCCAGGCTGGAGATTATAAACTGCATGGAACCCTTTCAAACCAATCTGTCAGAGTGCAACAGGCACAGGTTTTATTTCCCTTCAGCAAGTAAGTACTTGCCGTACTTACAGCCATCTGTCTTGCGTTTCTTGCAGAAGCAATTTCCCCATTCTGCCTTTGAAAACCGTACAGGGAGTTCATGTCAGCATTGGGGTGACATTGTCCTATGGGCTTGAGACAAGCAGCAGTATGCAGTCTCACAGTAATACTATGCAGGAGAAGTGAGGGAGTATGGAAAACCAGAGGATGTTGATGGGAAGAAATGGTTAAATAAGAGTGGCAGGGAACATGAGGTTTAGGAAAGGAGCTATGAGTAATTTGGGAAAGAACACTAGAAGTACGGGTGAAGGATGTAGGCACGTAAGCTCAAAGGAGGAGAAGGTAAATTTTCCACAGGTGACTGTAAGAGAAGACAAGGTCTCAGGCAGGGGGGGTATAGACAAAGGAAAGAAGAGCACTGGGAACACTGCTAGGCTGTAAGGGGCAAAAAGCCCATTACAATTCCTCCACTCCGGCTCCTGCCCTTGGGCATCTCTTTCAGAGCAGAGCTGTAGCCAGCAGAGGAAGAGAGAAGGACATCATGTTGCTCCCTTCTCAGAGGCTTTGGAAGGCAATTACAGGTATTTGGTATTCCAATGACTATTAAAGTGAATCTAGTTCAGTGCAAGTGAGGCTACTATCTCCTGATTTGGATTTAGCCCAATGCTTCTAAGACAGAAAGCAGATGGTTTTAAGGTTAATTCTCTGACAAAAGCAGAACCTTTAAAATGATGCTGCACAAGAGTCTTGCAAGACATTCGTTTATAAGCACTTTCCTAAATAACACTGCTTATTATTTGAAGAGAACAGCATTTGTGGACTGTTCTCACCTTTCAAAAATAGGGCATATGCTGCAGTCAAGATTCTTAGTATTACTGTTTCATTTTTTCTGCAGACATAGGACAGAACAGTGACAAGCAGGCTATAAAGCATCATAAATTAAGATATACTAACACTCACAAAAAGAAACAGCGTATGTTTACTGAAGTAGTAGCCATTCTTGTAAAATGGTTTACTTGCTAGTGCACAAAATTCATTAATGTACAAGTTCTTTCATTCACCACTGCAAATTAGCGGACTTATTGTTCTGATGAAAGGAATGAATCATAGAAAGCCAAAGGTCAAAGGAGAAGCTTTTATCTTCCAAAGTACCAACCCCCCCTCATTTATATATCAAAGTAGATGCCTAAAGTCAAGGTAGTTTTTTCCTTGATTCAGCCATTTCTGGATCACACATAATGTGTTTGATTTTCCAAAAGGCAAAGCACATATGTTTAATCATATATTGTATATGAAGCATACACATGTATACATATATAAAATAGCGAGTTTCAGCTCTCTTCAAAATATAGTTAATTATACAGAATAACTAGTTGTAAAGATTAATGAAGTAAGACTCTAACTTTTACTGCAAATTCCTATATTAAAGGGTGACTCCTTCAGCAATGGACTTTTCTGCCATTTAGAATGTTTTCATTTACACATTTATGTTTATGAGATTTAAAAGCAGGATGTGCACACGTATGTTTTGCTAGACATACATGACTGCTTTGCTTGGTTTTTGACTCTTTTGCTTCAATTAAAAATTTTTCCAACAAGACGTTTTAGTAGTAAAATCTTAGTTTAGCAAACTACCTTGATGTAGAATTAGTGGAAAGGGTGAGCTGAACCAAGGGACATTAATGACTATACAGCATTAAATATCTTACAAAATCAGTTAGCAAGACAAATAAGGTTTAGTAGTTGATAGAGGTAACAACTCAACAGACTCAGGCGGTTCAGGCTGGTTGGCAGCTCCAGAGAGGATGGAATTCTTGCTGGAAATGTTCTCTAAAGAGACTGTACATTTACGTATGTTCCAATTTAACAGTTGCTATTTGGGTTTCCTAAAGTCTGCTCTCCTTAAAAAAAAAACCCACACACAAACAAAAACCTAACAGCTAAAGGAGCAAAACAGCCTCACAGACTCCATGTTTATGCCAATTACCAGAAGTGTCACCTATCCTTACTGATAATGTGCCTAAGCATTGGCTTTCACAAGCACGTGAAATAAGCTGCAGAACTGAAGCATACTCATCATACTGCTATTAAATTTGTTACCTATGTAAAATCTTTTAAATCTCCAGAACCTGTGTGGGAGAGAAAAAAGGTTAATTCTTTCTGCGCCCTTACTTAAAAGGCTTCCCTATATTTAGAGAACAACCATTCAGCTAATTACTTTCATCATCTTAAACTTGAAGGATAAGAGATCCACAGAAAATGCTAGTGGAATTTGTATCAGAACAAGCTCAGTGTAGAGCTTGAAAACATGAACTTTGAAGATCTGAAAATCCACTGAGAAGCCAATATTCAAGTGTGTTTTATTATTCAAGTCTGTTTAAAAACATGTAAGAGGGTTTAACTCTTTTCTTTTTGAAGTCCAACTAACTCAAATTACTGACAGCTTGAGGCTAAGAAAGGGAGCAAAGGGCAGGCAGAAGTGAGCTGAAAAGCAGTCTCCCTGCCACCTAGCAGAGTTTAGCAGTGCTAAACCCATCCAGCACTGTATGGCTTTTCATTAAATGGAAGGAGGATCACACAACGGCTGTCTTTCTCAGTCACTTGGTTCTTCGTGTATTCACAGGGTAGGTATGAAATGCATGTACATCAGTGCTTTGGATTAGGATTGCACTTTTGGAGCAACTGTGTCTCACTACATTTTTGATTTACATTATGGGGTAGTTTTGGAGTGTGAAAACTGGATTCGTTTTGGATGAAACACAATCAGATGGTGCATTTCAAGAGTCCACCTAATGAGGCAGCTGATTACAATTAGAGCAATGCTCACTTAGCTCCACACTGACATGAACCTATTATGTGTATTTCATTACACGTATATTTCACAATATATATTTAGGTGCACAGCTGTGGACCAGAACCCAATAATTTTAGACTTTGCAGAAACGCAGGAAAAGGAGGACAAGATAGTTATTGCCCTTGAATGCCCTCTGTACAGTAAATGGTTTGACCTCAAAACCTGCTTGCTTGTACTGAAGAGTATGCAATTTTACTAGGTAGGAAGGTTTTCAGGTGCCACAGCCTCCCATGGGAATACAAAGGCAGCTATCCTTTTGTGTGGAGAAAGCAGAATGGTTTTCCTCCATACTGAAACACACCCAGACTGACCTGTGGGCTGCAAACACTCATGCCCTGTAGCTTTATCCTGTGCAGTCTTTGATGCCATAATCTAGGCTACAGAATGGCTCTCCCCTACCCTGCTTGGCTTGCTTGCCAGATCAACCTGAGACACGATGGAATATGGGAATCTGTAGCCATTCTGTGGTCAAGCACAACACAGCAAGAGAATGAGAGCAATGAAATACAGCTCAGGAAATAAGGCAGATAAATGACATCTAAATGCTTGGGTTTTTCCCCACACCACCACTTTCAGCTCTCCTCTATGTCTCTGTTACATGTTCATATGTCAGAAAAATTGCATTAAACCTGAAATGAGCTTACCTGGGACGAAGGCTGAAGGTGTTTTCACATTTCCACTGGTGTTTCCCTTTTGGCTGAGATTTATCAGCAGCCCCTTTGCTGAAAAATTCTGGTTAAAGGTAAATAAAGTTATAACTAAAAATACTCTGCACAGCAATCTGCTGTGAAAAAAACCCCGTGGATTTATTAGTAAATATATTAATAAAGATTTTTATTTTTTTGTTCATATGCAGAACACACAAGAGTCTTATTAATTATTGAACAGAAGTCAAACAGAGAGGACAGAAAAGAGACAACAGAAATTCAGCACCAATAGCAATTTTATATCAAAATGAAGACTGTTATACCTTAACCACCAAGTTAGGGAAAATCCAGTTCTCATATCTCAGCCTGGTCAAAAGAAATAAACACCGAAAACAAGCAGCACATCTCTGACCCTCTTGATCTTTCAGATTTCTCCAATTAGTGCCATTTTGTAGCAATTAATATATTGGTATTATCTGACAAGCAGGCCTATTATAAGTACAGAAAACAACCTATGCCACTAAAAGTACTACATGTTCACATGTGAGAGTCAACACCAATTCAAGCACTGCTTATATTACATTGGCCTAATCATTACTGGAGGCATGTACTGAAAGTATGCTGTCAGTCACACAGATTTGGTTTGGCCAAGTGAATCAGAATCACACACCATTTCCCCTGTTTAAAGTAAACAAACAAGCAATAAAAGATAAATGGACCTGGTCAACAAACAATTGTGATGAACAAATAAAAGAACCAGTAGTGAGTCATCTCATCTGCTGTCCCCTCCAGAGCTCATTACTCACCTTTCCTTCCACAGCAGATGGAAGGAAAAGCAAACAAACAAACAAGAAATGGTGTTGAAACTTTATGGTCGAGCAAGAGGTCAACTCTTCTGAAAATTTGCTCTCTTGCCTGTAACTCTGAAGCCTGTATTCACAGATGTAATGCAGTGAGTAATTTCACCATCACTGGAAAAACCTCTCAAGACATCATGGCCATGTGAAGTATACCAGAAGAGCCCCAGACTAACGAGAACAGAAACAGAATGAAACAAGTGGAGATAATGCAGTTCCCCAAGATCTGCCAGCTCTCCCAGTGGCCCTTGCTTCTCCAGAAGTAGACAGGAGAGTGAGAGAAGAGGAAAAGGATTAGTGAATTAGTTGCTATAGCCTCACCAAAAAGAACTCACAACACTCATTGATTTTCACACTGCTCTGTTTCACCATGCTTTCTTTTTTGAAGGTCAGACCCACTAGCAGGCTGTACATTGTTACCCTCTTGATGTTTTTAGTGACAGACCAGGAAAGGCATTCAACATACACATACCATAACCAACACAAGAGCTTTCTTGAATTAACATGTACAGGTAATCAACAATGCTCAATAAACACAGACCTGTTCTTGCCAAGTGCATATTACACCACAGGTTGCTTTAGGACTTTAGCAAACCACAAATAGAAGATACTGTACTTCTTTACGGGAAGGTTTTGTACAACCTAAAAAAAAGAATCATTAAAATGATAAAAAGCCACAGAAATCCTGTGGATTTATATAGAAATTATTTTGAAAACTTGTGGAATTTGTTAGATAGAATCTTGCTTCAAAATTGTGTTAAAGTATCCTATAGAATTTAACGTGACAGAAAATATTTTTATTAAACAGTACAGCATGGTCCAGTTTAAGACTGGAGTTTTTCCATTACTAAAACTCCTCCAGAAGACCTGCAGTTGTCCTAGACCATATGCATGCCACATGCAATATTATGTATGCGATTTACTTATATTTTTTACACATAAAAGATATACTATACTTTTATATTACATATATGCACTAAACAATCTATATATTTCTATTCCCATATTTTGAGCTGTTTTACCACACAATGTCCAACAGCAACTGCTGAGTATGTAAACAGCTTTACATCAGATGGCAAGAGGTAATAAAATCATTACCTACAGTAGCTGAAACAGTATTAAACAGTCATAAATATTGGCTGATTCAAAGCACACTGGAGGGGGGAGAGAAGGGGGGGAAGGAAGCTCTATTCTATGAAAAGCTACAGGAATTGGAGGTTCCAGTCTGTGATACAGAGTGATGTCCAGAGACCAGCAGGGAAGTGGAAAGAAGGCAAGAGACATGAACATTATCATCAATGGTAGAGAACAAAGAGCATCAGTAAAGCACTGAATTTTATCTGAAGAAATGAATCAAAACCTCTTAAATAGATGAAAAAATCCCCCAGAAACACAATATAAGAACTTAAATTCATTTATAAGAGAATATTGTAGCATATTTCCAACCTAGTATAGTAGGAAAATTCATGAATAATATTAGTGGCACTTATGTGATCCACTTTCTTCTTGTACAGTGTTTGTCTAACGTAATGAGATCTGGATTGACTGAATATAATACAAATTTTATAGTGTTATACCTGAAACTGATCATGCATTTTAGGAGGAGAGGTGTGTGGGAGGAAGCAAACAAAGCATTTTTAATACACATTACACCGTGTGTTAATATTGACATTCTGCTGCACTAATATAGGAGGTTATTGCTACTGAATTAACAATGCTTACAAATTAACATCCCTACAAGCCCCACAGATTACACAGGCAATTTCTATATAAATATTTATTTTTTTTTTTTTATTCTTGTTTCTATTCAGGTCAAGGCCATGACATTCTAATTCCATTTGAACAATTCAAATCCCATTCTCTGAAGCAGACAATGCGGAAGAAGTATGACCGACAGGAGATGGATCTGCTTTATTCTCTGAAATTGAAGTGAAAATTACTTTTGTGTCACTACATTTTGATACACTCTTCCCATGAATATACATACCAGAACACATACACACATATATATATGTATAGATGCAACTTATTACCATTCTAGACACTAAAAGCTGAACAAGTCTCACTTATAGCTCCAGGAATTCAAACAGGATTAGACAGAAAACTTTCACTTTTGCTTGCGAGCACTGCATAAGCTAGATACAGTAGTTTTCACCAAACAGATAGTATGCAAGTCTCTTCTTCTCTGAGAATAAATCCAGAAATTTTTAGGTAGGATAGGACTGGGCTTGCCTACAGCACAAGAGAAAACTCTATGTTTAAGAAGGGAAGCAAGCCAGTAGCTTGTTAGTTGTGGTCTTATGTCTCTCTCCCCTTCTTTCAGCTCTGTTTTCCAGGTTCTTATTTTTTGCCTACTACCATTCCAGCTACCTTTTGAATAGCCAGACAAACCAGTAGTAGCTACAAGTATGTTCACATTTTCAGGAAGTTTATGTTTGTTGTGGGAACCAAGGGACACCATTCCCTTTCCCCTGAGAAGAAAGCGACCTTCAGAGGTTATTTTTGCTCCAAGCACATTGCTTACTTCATGAGGTTTGTACCCCCAGACCACCTAGGGATTATAGTCCTAAACTAACTGCTAAACTAAGGCAAAGTGAAAGCCTTGATCTTGCAAGTTATAAGTTCCATAATCCTTTCCCTCTTAAAGGATGGAGTGGATTCCTAGCTCGTATTGGCTACCACTCCTCTGCTGAACTGTAAGAATTTACACTACTAGAGCATCTCTCCCCAGAGATGATTTACACCTATTAAGGATTTGCTTCAGAGTTTTGCTGTCTTGTAACAGTCCTGGTGACTACAATCCCAGGAAGGCTTGTCTCCTGTAACATGTAAATGAGCTATGCATTTTTATCTATTTTTCAAGCACTGCCTTTATGCCATCTCCCTTGTAACAGGAAAACTGAAGCTCACTTGTTTATATTGGCATCAGACACAAGGGTCTCAAGACAATTTCTTAACAAAACCTTTACAAGCCTGCAAGCATACCTGCCAACCTTGATAGAGGAAATATGTCATGCAAAGTACAATGGGTCTATAGGGAAGGAATACAGAGCAACAGACCTCGTGACATAGACAGGAGATGTTTTCAATGTGTAGATTCAGAACAACAGGGACTCCTAAAAAGTAAGAGCAGTTAGGAAGTCTTTAAGTCTAACATATGTATTGACATCCTTTAATGGAGTAGGTTTGTGAGATAAATGTGTTATAATACTGGTCTTGGGAAATAGCTATGAGTTGAAATGAGTTGACAGGCCTGTATGCAAGGCTCAACAGACTCATCCTTCCCGGAAATACAGAAATGAAACTAAGTGGCATTAGAGCTAACTCTATATCCAAATGTGTTAATAGCCAAGACAGCTCTTCTACAGTAGAGATTGCAATAGCTTAGATTAAATATAAGTTAAACCAATGAACTGATGCCTAACTTCACTTTTACTCCAGTTTGCATGAATACTTGAAAGAAAACAACCACTTCATTTTCATTGTTTTCCCACCCTCCGGTAAACTGACTAGGTTGGCATTCATTATAGATGCTGCATTTCAGTGTTAGCATAATCAGACCTTTTGGAAGACGTGTGAAAATCAGTTACTCAACTGAATAATATTTAGATATTATAGAATAGGAAAATATTCCTACCTGAAGCACATGAGAGACAAAACGCTAACATTGGTTATGCATGTCCCAATCTGAGTAAAAGAGCAAAAGTTCAAAGAAATCATCATAGACTTCTCATTACAGAGTATGAGTTAAAGACAGAAAGGGGAAAGAATTGCACCTTACTCTCACTGAACAAATATATGGCATAAAACATAAGGAAGCACTAACACAGTGATATTCTAATACTACTTGTTAAATTTGTTTAACTTCTTCCTCCAGGATATGTCGTTGCCAAACTGGCTGTGCTTGGGTCTGGCTTCCAAAGAAAGAAGAACAAAGACCAGGTATACATTTTGCTGATGTGGAAGTACCATCACCGTTTTGAAGGAAAATCTTTATGTGTACTACTTACCTACAGAAATTTGAAAACCAAAAGCTGCCTGGGATCACGAGATTACTATAAATTCACTAATGATGTTAGTTTTCAATGATCCTTTAATTTTCTTTAGATGTTACCCTTCTGGGGGAAGTAGCTTGTGAAGTGAGCCATCCCACTGTGGTAACTCCAAAAGCCAGCCATACATTATCAGACCACACGCACAGCTAGTCCAATACCTTGCCCCTCGGTACAGTAAAAAGTATCTGCTAGGGGAAAAAGTGCAAGAGAGAACCATTTAATTTGTTTTCCAGCTTCCTTAAAATCATACGAATAATCCTTGCTAGCACTTCTGATCAAATGAATTTATTCTGGATGCTAATGTAACCACCTAAAGCACTCCTCTCTCCCACCAAACCATCCTGCTCACCTCCACCCAGAGTTGCTTTTGCCTCTCCTACAGTTCTTACAGATTTTCTTCTCACCTCCCCTAAAGCTTCTGTTAGAAAGAAACAAACCGGTTCTCTTTACAAATGTGGAGAGTGCTGCACAAGCGCAGTGTGCTGCAGAGCCAGCAGCAGCAGCAGGAGCCAGGTGACTCAGCATGGCTGAGCCTCCCTGTGTGCTCGCTCCAGGGAGAGCAGTGGAAATGCCCTGGAGGAGACCATTCTGCTAGGCTGCACGTCACTTAGCAGCAGAGCACGAGGAGAAAGTTGCTAGTCAAAGGGATGGGTCTTTTCTTAAATCTCTTATGTTATTTTGAAGGTGAAACAACTTGTGCACCTATATAGGCTTAGCTGCACCCTGGCCTAATTTTTTTGTTCTCTTGAGCTGTCAGGGCCCAAATACATTTTGGAGCCTGAATGCAGACATCAACTGGACTCTTTGATATATACTTAACTCAAGCAACGATTTGCAGACTTAAATTATCTTTGTCATACCAACAACAGGCATCTGCATGCTGCCCTCTCTTCCTAAAGGTATCCTCCCTGCAACACCCTGTCACATAATTTGAATTAAACATGGCCGTACAGGCAGTTAGGGATGAGCTGGTATGATGGCATTTCTAAGTTCTGCCTGCATCACCATTGCTACTCCAAAATCTCACACCCATTCACACCTTGTCCTGCTTTGTTCATCATAACAATGTTCAATTAAATAGCGTAAATCAGTTGCAGGCATTCCAACAAAACCTTACCTTTTTTTTCCAAAACAAGACTACACAATGTTTTCATTAAAATTCCCTATGGCAGACCAATTCCCGTCCACCATCAGCAATAGTAGTTGTGTACCTAAGGTAATCAAGACAGCAGGAGGAAGAGCTGCCTTATAAAACTCACTGAAACTCTGTCTATTTTGAGCTTTAAGTTAACGTTTTCAAAGTGCTGAAGTGATTTTGAAAGCTTAAGTCTCCAAGGAAGTGAATACGACTTTGACACATAGGTCACTTTGCCACCGTTAACCTTACTCCATTTCAGACAGACTAAAGGTATCATGTAAAGAGCGAGAGATCTTGTTTTCTTTTTAATGTAGGATTCAATAGAGGATGTGCTTTCTTGGAAAGCTATCTGTATTCTCCTTGTTTTATAGCCTATTACAGAAATAGCAATTTTGCCATCTTCTTTAACAGAAGAAAAAAAACCTCAACCAACCAAAACTTTGGAAGGCTTAAGATTTTTAAGACATTTCTCCCTAGCACATGGGTTTTTTCCCTTCCAAATGTTATTATTCAAAATATATAAAAGAAATCAATAATACAACAGGTTCAATAAAATAGACAAAACAAAACACACCTCAATGTATTTAACCAGCTTTCACCTCCTTACCTCTGATCCCATCAACCTAATCACAGTCTAGCTATTTGTAAGTATCTTTCAGGCAAAAGAGCCTAAACTAAAAAGCTCTGCATGTGTGGACATATGTGTGTAGTGGGAAGCTTTCTTTGTGTAGTGGGAAGCTTACTGTTCAGACCATCTTTCACTGGAACACACGTCTTTCCTTCTGGCATCAAACAAAGCCAATATAGTCCAATCTTGAATCTCTGCAAAGAGTCACTGTCAATCACTTCAGAGAAAAATGTGGATCCCCTCAGTAGAGCTGGCAGAGAGCAGCTCTGCTGTGTTGTCTTCTCTGTGGTTCTCCAGGAGACTGCCCAACGCATGAGGTTAAAACATCTCATCTAAAAGTGGTCACCAGTAATGATAATTCCATCTATTCTGAAACACCGCATATTACGCCCTCATTCTCAGAAACATCTTGTGAAAACGAGCTTCCAGTTGAAACACAGGCATTGCATCTCAACTTCCTGAAGCTGGAGCTTCCCAAGTTTTAATGATAAAGAACTTGCTGCTTGCACAGCATAAGAAGGTCATTATCTACAAATTCATGCAAATCAGAGCACAGAAAGGGGACAAACCAGCAGTTAAGAGTTCTGTTTTGTTCCCGAGACTCTTTTTCAATTTAAGCCAGCAAATCAAGTTACCTGTTACTTGAAAACACCTGAAAATAACTGTCACAACGGTATTCCAGCCATTACGATAATTATCTTAATATTTGTTTTACTCATTCTTCCAAATAGTTGGTGCACTCTACAGTATTTTGGTTCCAGCATGGGAAATTTGGGGCTAAAAATCCATCTTCTGCATATTTTTCTATTTAACAGTATGTGTAACACTCATTCCTATTGTAGCTCCTGTGTACCTCTTGAACTACAGTAATTAAATCTAGCATAAAGTCTGATAATTTTATTTTCCTCTTTAGCTCAACGCATCTCTCCTCCTGTTCCTCCTCAGACAACTCTAGTATCTATTTCCTCCTTCAGAAAACCCACTTCCACTGCAAATCAACTCCAAAGCCGCAAAATTTGCATTCCTTTAAGCAGCAAATTACCCTTCAGAAAGGGAACTTTGATAATGTCGCCTCTGGACATCCTCTGCCTCTGCAACCCCAAATCTGTAACGGCTTTTCCAGAACACTCTCTCTTCTGCATTGGGAGCCAATTTGTGTGATGCAACTTCAAGAAAAATAAAACATGCCCTTTGCGTTTCTTGGGTCAAGAATCAATAATTTAACAAAGCAGCAGCATACCTCAGACTGAAGCAAAGCTGAGTTTCGAAATCGGAGCATTCTGTATTCTGCAAAAGCAAAACGTAAGGGAGACAGGCTTTTGTCAGAACTCAGACGTTTATGTCTTCTTGTCTAAGAACAAGCATTTTACATTGTTTTTGTTTAACAGCTTTCACTTATTTTAATCTTTGACATCTCTGGAGTTCACAAAACACTGCCAACTGCCACTGTGACATCTGCTATGGAGGGCAGAAATAATTTGCCAGCTACCGACAGTGGCTGCAGATTGCAGGACTCTGTGTTTTAAGAGAGGACATGGGAAGAAAATTAGTGGCAAAAAGCTTTCCTCATCCCCACCTTCTGCTATTAAAGCATTGCACATTCTTGGCAAAAATAATGAATCCTTCTCATTAAAAAGTAGCTTCGTAATTTAAAGTGCAAATTCCTAGGTTAGTCAGCTTCTGGAAATTGGTGGAGTCAGTCAGACCTTTACAAAGTAAACAAGTGCTACTGGGCTAAGCTTGGCTTTTGTTGCTCTGTGTGGCTTACATATATGGATGACTTTATCCTCACATCATTTCTGTGACTAAAACACATAATTCTCAGTAGACAGGCAGAAAAATGAGACCTGAAGATGTTGAGGACAAACCAGCAAACGTCCTTCAAGAAGTGTTAACTCTGTTTTCAGGTTAAGTCAATAGGAATCTTTTCTTTTAACAGTGGAATTAGGTCTACACTAAATGTTTCTAAAAATCACATCAGAAGCAAATCGCCCAAAGGAAATAATCAGAAAAACTAGGAACTGAACTCTGACCTGAACTTTGGGCTAGTACGAGAGCCACAATACCATCCTCTCCACAATGCTATAGTGGTGGCTTTGTGGTTTTATAAGTGCTTTACAATGTCTCAAGACACTGAGACATAGTTCTACGTGAAACTGTTTTCAGCACGTACTCTGTGTTTTCAGCACTTGAATTCGAGGTCTGTATTCTCTTGAGAACCACACAGGGATATAACCCAGCCTAAGAGTTCAAGTCAACTTTGTATCTATAATTTATAAAAAAACAGCTTACATATATACAACTTGAAAATACTTACATATTTTAAAACAAAACCAAACAAACCTCTGAAAATACAAGATGGTGAAAACCAGCCAACCAAACCCAGATAATTTATATGCGTCTTAGATAACTACTGTTTTCCAAGAGCGGCTGTAAGGGACTGGATGCAAGCGGACTGCTTGTACATTTAGGTGATGCTAATGTCCTTCTGAATGGTGGCGTTTGTTTAATTACTGTTCAACCTCAATACAGCACAGCTACTTGAAGCAACACATTCATAAAGAGATTCTCTTCAATGTCACAGCGCTGGCTAAAGGCAAGTGTACTTCAACAAACTGGATATACTCTTGCGTACGTCCTGTCAAGGAAGAAGTTCATAAGTCTTTGCATAATCCAATTCCAGGACCTGTGACTGCCTCAAGCACTAAGTGGATGAGTGCATTGTACAGTAAGGCTCGATGATCTGTCACCTGCAGTGCAGCCTGATGAATTATTTAGTCTCTACTGGTACGTAACTACTTTCTAAGAGTTTTAGTTAAACTGCAAACTTCCTATTTGAGTCCTTTACAAACCTTGTTCTCTCATTAAGATGGGAATGTGACTGCTCTCCAGCACACATCACTGTGAAGAAAGGAAGCTTCTCAAGTTAAGACATCAGCCTGTCAAGCAATTCCATTTCCAGTATGCACATGCTGAATGCTGCTATGAACCCAGATCTTCCAATGCACAACCGACAGGGTTTAGCTACTAAAATATGACTCATACATTGTACATTTTCTTTAAATAGGGTCAAGGATGATGGGTTCTGGAGGGAACAAATACCACTGTTTAAAAGTTTCTCAATAAGCTAAAATATCCAAAGAATTAATAATTAAATTGGGTTTTTTTGTTTGTACCTTGCTAATTGAGTGAGTCGCTATCTAAACAGATGTTTTCTGAAAGGGACCTTTCTTAGCCTCTGGTGCTGCAGACTGTGGTGTAATGTACTAACCCACTGATCCATGCTGCCTTCAATTTTCTTTGATGCTTACTGTTTTTCAAACGCTGAAGCATAATGTTAACCTTGCAAGTGTAATATCTATTTCCGACATAGTTGCCTCCTGCAATTTATTTGGGCAAATTTTCTAAAGACAGTACTTCACACATGGAGACCTTCTACATGAATACAGTGCTGAAAATAAATAAATAAATAGATAAATAAATGTCAACCTTTAAATCTCGTTTTGAAGACAGACCATGTTATCTCATCAGCTGGAGACTACATCAATGGTTGTGACTTTGCGGCTTTATAAAACATTCTCTGAACCTCAGATGAAAGGCACGTTATACAGGAAAAATAGTGTGTGCAGGAAATACACATTGTATATCTACAAAATGGGCCATATCCCACTGCCATTAAAATTGATGGGAGTTTTGCCATTCACTTCAATGGGATCAGCAGCAGTATATAAAGATGAATTGGCTATAAGCGCACACACTGGCGCTTTATGGGCGTGACAATATAAAAGCCCTGTGTGAAGTATTGAAATGAATTATAACAGTACTGGGTATGTCAATCTTCCTTCTTCTACCTTCAGTTTCTGTACCAGGAACATTAAACATTTCCCTGGTTAGCCATAGAATCACAAGAATTACAGATAAAAAAGTATTATTAAGTCTACTTCCTGCCAACACAAAATTATTCCTCCCTGTACCTTTTCTAATCCTCTGTGCAGTCAACTTTTACACCACTCAAATGTTCTGGCATCTTCTCCTCCTAGTAAAGAGTTATTCCATCAGCTATTTAATCACACACTCAGCCAAGCTAGATTTTTCCTATAAAATAAAGCAACAAAGGAAAAAAAACCCAAAACCCTACCAAAACCCCACCAAAACCCCATGATAAATCACTCTGAATTTCCTCTTATCACCTTACTTAATTTTGGGACAATTAGAAAAATACTTTTTGAGAACTCTATCAGTTACCCATTTCCCTGCTTTTCAGAGCCTACCACATCCAAATGCAGGCAATAGTAGCTGCTAATTTGTCACACACCAGAAGCAGGCAGGAAGGTGAACTGATCATTTAGTTCTCTGAATTTTGAGTAACATAATTCCAGAACCGCATTCCAGTGGAGACAAGTAACCTGAAATCCTTGAGGCGAACTTTCAGCTGTTTATGGCAGGCATATTGGAGACTCACGAAAGCAGGGAACTGACAATATGGGAGACCCTTTCCAATAGTATGTTTACAAGGCTGACACACAACACCACATCCCTCGATACAGGCTGTCCTTATTTTGTCAGCCAGGCTGAATGAGGAGATTGGGGCCACAGTTGTTTCTGGGCAAAATCTAATGAAATGTTCACTGTAGAAACCACTATTTAATTCCCAGTAATACACACGTGCTTTTCTTACAGTTCTCAATAAGGCTAAAATCGTTAAAAAATGAAGCTATCACTACATTGTTACTTTCAAGGTTGTTCCTGGTGGATCCACTCCCTGCTGCCTTAGCACACTTCTGGGCTTTTTACCCTGTCTTAGAGCAGAGAGCACCATCCTCCTTCCTCTTTTAGAGCAGGATGTTTTATAAGCACTATGTTAAAAAAGGTGAAAAGGACATCAAAAATATATGCTACATTTTTATGTGCCTTCAGATCAAGGGACCTTGAGTAGGTTAAGATGCCACAAGAACACCTACTCAAGAGATGGAATTTTTGCCTCGTTAGTCTGTGCCATACTGGAGTACATCAAAAGATGGTTTGAAAGCCATTTATTCACAGATTCTCACTGGATCAAGACATGCGCTTCCAGAGATCTCCCCACTGGCAAATAAAGTTAGTGGAGATAAAGGGAGAATCAGGAGCCATTGTGTCAGAGCCCATCCCTGGCACACACTGCTATAGAAGTATTACACCAGAATACTATGGGTGACTGAGAGACAGCAACAGTTAACCCAAATCTCTTTTGGATCCCCGAGAGAGCTACTCATGATGCTGCATGCCTCTTGCTTATTTTGACTGCTTTATTTGATTAGCCTTGTCAGAGTAAGGTCAGGCCGAACAGTTATGGTCATTAAAGATGAAAGCTATACATCAGGGAAGCATCATTGTGGAAAAAACAAGGTAAGAACATTGCTAATCAGCTGAAGCACTAGACTCACTCAAATTTGGGTAGCTGTGCTGCCTTCTAGTGCTTCTATCTCCTTTAACAAGAGACTTATTTCTGCAACAACTTTTGGAGAACTTCCTACCATAGAATTTATTATTACCTGCGGTTTTAGCGTAGCAGATCCATCTCCTCTTCTTCTGAGACCATGAAGGGTTACATCACCATGATACACTGGCAAGTCACTATGGTACTGCAATGTCTGTAGGACCATCACAAAGTGAAACAGCGAGAAAACATTTATGTGGATTACCAACCTTAAGCACAGCTGCAGGGAGTGGAAATTCTTCAGTGAAATACAAAGACCAACACGAAACCCTGGTTTATGTTCCATCCCTTCCTCTCAAAAGTAGTTGTGACTTTCTGATCAGAGCATGTTATTTTGGTACCACCTGAAACACATTTTTTAAATGGAGCCATGGGAGCTCTATGATACTTGCCCCTGGTGAAAGTACAACTACTAAGAAAATAAAACCTTCTAAGACCGTTAGACCTTGACCTCAAATCTTAAGAGGCAGCCAGGAAGATCAGACAAGGAAAGCATTTTCTGACAAATGTCTCATGATTGCTATGATCTGTCTTATAAAAACCTATCTTTAGCCAAGAAACATATGGTGGGGACACAGCAGCACCATCTAAAAGCTACGACTAGTGACTGTGTATGCCCTTTGCTCTCTGATCCAAGTTTGACAAATTCGTAACTGAGAACTTCAAGTTTCACTTTTACCTGGAAGTTAAGAGACTACTCAAGTTTGCCCTGGAAGAGTCTCATTTATAGCCAGTATTGCATCAAGTTCAACCAGCTCAGCCGTAAGCCATATTCTACTGCAGAACAACCTATTTGAGCCAAATCAGGCTCTCAATCTTTCTTCCTACCAAACCAATGTTTCCGATAGTAACACTGCACAGATACAGCCATTCATTTTGCAAGAAATAAGTAGCCATGCTTTACTTAAATGCTCACAGCTAATTTAAATACCCTGCAAATTTAAAGCAACCACCCCGCAGTTTTCATGATTGATGTCGTCAGAAGACAGTCTTCTCCTAAGATATCCAGATGAACTAAGGGGCACATCCCACCCCAGCACAGGTAACTGACTCTCCCCCCAAGGAACTCTCTTCTTCCCTCCACCCAGACACTCACAGACCTTTCCCCGTGCAGGGTGCAGCATTGCTGTTCTTCCATGCTAAAAGCCACAGCATCTCTTTTCCAGTATTACACATTTTTCTTCCACTGCTGTAGCTTTGATCTTCCCTCAGTGTGCTTCAGGTTCTCTTTGCACATCTTACTATGAAAGCCAAAAGTTCATTAGTCCTCTACTTGACTGTAACAGTCCACAGCCATTTGTGTGTAATCTGTTTGTCCACTCTATTCCACAGCGGAGAATGCTTTTGAAAAGCCGTAATTGAATTGTGTCAGGAGTTACTGAATAAATGATTAAATTTGTCAAATACTGAAGTTGCCTTTAGAGAAGGCCTTTGTTTCTTATTGTGCCACCCCCCAAAAAACTAACAGAGAAATGGCTTTTTGTATGTTTGAAAAGGGAATGGCAGAAAAGCAGGACAGTATTTCAGCTCCAGTTCTCTCTGCTGCCTCTGAGGTATACTGGCACTGATGAGTGCGATACATATGATGGTGAGTAGTTGCACAAACACTCTCTTAATTGCCTCCATTAGAGATCATGCAGATTCCTCTGGTGACTCCACAATCCAACAAAAACAGTAATTTTTTTTGCCCTCATCTTGCTCACCCTGAGGCTGTAATTTCCTCTAAGACAGATCTGTTTGCTACCCCGTTTCCATCAGTGTTGCTAGTGAAAGAGGAGACAGGACATAGTAAGGAATTCAATTACAATTCCCTGGGAAAAAAGGTGTAAAAAGGGAAAATGTTGCAGCCTTGTCCTTAAGGTGAGCAGAAGTCATCCTAGGACATCAGAAGTATCTAAGAGGTACCTGAACAGACACAAAACCTTTCAAGAAGTACCCCTGAGTGGCCACTGCTTCCCAACATGAGCAAACTTTGCGCCTTACTTCTACAGGCATGCCACCCACCCTTTCTGCTTTTCCCTTCTCACCCCGCTCCCCTGACATGAGCTTACCATACCCCAGCATCAGCCAGAACCGATTAGAACAGAACAAAAAAACTCCACAGCACTCTGGACTAGCATTCATCTGCTGCAAGGCAAAAGAAATCACTTATTAATTAGCCTCATTTTTACCTCCCTTTTAGGTGCATTTTCAGACTAGTTGAAAAGAAACTCCAGGAGATCAGCAAAGGGTTATGCAGAACACAGTGCAGCTTTTACATACATCAGAAGGCCTTGCTGCCTAATTTAGGCCTTATGCAGTACAGTTCACTCGCCCATATGCTGAGACTGAGCAAAGTTCCATTTTCAAAGATCCCTTTGTTCATTCTGTGATTACCTAGACCATGTTCTCCTCAGCCATTCAGTTTAACCGCATATCTTAATTCCATCCCCGAGTAACTTACATCCTTGGCTTTCCATTTCAATTTCCACAGGGCAAATAAAACTGATGGAGAGCATTTTGACAAAGGTATTGTTATTTCATCCAGCAGCCTGAAATGACTCCAAATCTGGATATTACATTTAACGTTTCTGGGACAGATGCTGTTAGGTCTTTCCATAGGAACACAATATCACCTGCACACATTAGTAACCTCTGTGCCTCAAGTTGCATACACTTTATAACCTCTTAAGTTTTCAGAAACACCACTGACAATTTAATACTACAGGGGCACCTCAAACATTTTTCATCACAAAGTAGGGGAACAAATAACCAGGGAAGCTCATGCACCCAAAGGGCAGAGTACCTTATGCATTCATTTCTTTCAGTAAAAGGTGCAGCAGCAAGACACTATTCTGAGGGCAAACTCCCCAATCAAATCCTCTTCTTAGTCACAGAAGCTTGAAGAACTGAAGCTACTGTTCAGGATCAGCATCTGCTTTAGGCAACTAAAATTTTCTTCAGTTCAGGTGCTGTGCCTCTAAACAGTACCCTCTCACTGCTCTGGACACTATGGACAGGACCTTCCCAGCAGACACAATGCTCAGAGTGGGGACAAATGCTGAGTGCTCCATGACCATGGGTGTCCTGACAAAGTACTGCTGTGAATGCAAAGTCAAGGCTCAGCAATGTAACAAGGTGAGCAGAGAATAAAGACAGTGAAAAGTCAAGTGAATTTTTCAGAGATAAAAGGCAGCTCAGTCACAGCTGCAACAAGTATTTGTGAGCTCACAGCAATAGAATCACTGGAGAAACTAATGTAGAACTACTGCATTTCCAGGGTGGTTACATGGAGCTCCTTACAGAAGACCTCATGCAGTCAACTTCATTCCTCCCTTTGTTAATGAGGTGCAGAATCACCAGTTTGGTAGTTTTTCCAGTATTTACACGTTGATGTTCTTTTGTCGTCAGAAAAAAAAAAATCAAATCTGCATTAACAAGTCATGTTTGTGATTGCAAAAATACAAAATTACATATACAGAGATGTACACACAAGTCATGATATATATATAAACGTACACAGCCTCACATACACACATTTCCACACAAACAACTCATCTACCAGAAAAAAACCCCAACTATTCTTTAAAACACCATTCCTTAAAAAAAACTGGTATCAGCTTCAACCAGGGAAAGGACTCCTCTTTGCTCTCAAAAGGATGAAAGGGCTCCATTCTACTTCAGGACAAACAAAGGATGCTGGGGAAGGACTCTTCCTTAGGGACTGTAGTGGTAGGGCAAGGGGTAATGGCTTCAAACTTAAACAGGGGAAGTTTAGATTAGATATAAGGAAGAAGTTCTTTACAGTGAGGGTGGTGAAGCACTGGAATGGGTTGGGAGGTTGTGGATGCTCCATCCCTGGCGGTGTTCAAGGCCAGGTTGGACAGAGCCTTGGACCACGTGGTTTAGGGCAAGGCGTCCCTGCCCATGGCAGGGGGATTGGAACTAGATGATCTTAAGGTCCTTTCCAACCCTTACTATTCTATGATTCTATGATTCTATGATCTGACCTAATACGTACACCATTACACAATCCACTCATAGGCATAACTCAAGCACTGCTGGATCAGAGGTTTATACACCTAAACCACAGGCATGTGGATACTCATGAATGTGTGCACATATGTCTATGTATTTATTTCCAGCGTTATGTAGTAGAATTGAGGGAACCTGTAAACAACATCAGAACATGTTTGCACTGGACTCTCTTTCCTTACACACCACAAATAAATGCTAGTGAATTCGTGATGTCCTAACTCAGTGGATAACTCACTTCTCCAGATTGTCTGTTCTGCTCATCGTGACTGTAATTGTGTAACAAAGCTCTCTGCATACTGTGCTATTATTGCGGTTATTAATCATTCTGCTTCTGTTTCAAATACGTGCTCTAGAGACTGCTGGATATACTGCATTATGCCACAAAATTCTATGAAATGGGTACCAAAGCTAAACACATCTAAATCCACCGTTTTAAGGACATGTCAACCTAACTTACTCTTTCAATTTATACTTTTTTGTAAGCTCAAAAATACAAAAAAAAGAAAAAGCTGTTGTCGATGTAGCTGCTGACCTTTGCAACTGTAAACAAAAGACAGTTTTTAACCAGTAAACAACTTCGCAAATATGAAACCTATTTTGCCAGTGCTTGGAATAGTCAGTGCTTAAGATGACAGACTCTGCATACAAATCAGTTCTTACAGAAAAACAGGTTTCTAGATGTGTTCGAGAGAGAATGCAGGATTTCCATGACTTTCGACCATTGAAACAATTTATTTTAAAACATAAAGTATTAACACCAAGTAATTAAAAAAACCAACAAACCCAAAAAACAGAGCCCAGTGCAAACCCCCACCATATTAGGCCTCTGTTCTTGAATATAAATTTAAGAGCATCACCTTGAAAATAACACAAAGCTCTGCTGACTTCATAAGGACTTCACAAAGGCCCGCAAGTCCACATTGGAACACACATTCAGTATTTTTAGCTAAACTAAGGTAAGCGTCTAGCTTTCCTTTTATTAGGCATGAGCTGACACAAAACGGCAATGCTCTATATTCAGTTGCTTTGGGCATTCACATACACATATTATATTGGAAATAAATGTTCATTTATCACATATCCCTTATAAAAAGCTAGAGGCATCAGATGGAATACATTTTCTTTAATTTAGCTACGTACATTGGACCCCATGCTTTCCCTTTCTCTGGGAGAACCAGAAGTTCATGTTGTTGCATACCACTGAGAAAACTGAATTCCTGAGAAACAGCTTTGGCCATTTTGCTTATATCTACAGGCATAACATTACTGCAGGAGTTTAGAATGAGATTTATTACATCACTGTTTTCTGCTTTTGAGAGTGTGCACGTAGAATAGACCAACGATCCACCAGGACGCAATGCTTTAATAGCAGACCTGCAAATAATGGGGAAAAAAAAGTCATATCAACATAAGAAGTGACATATTGGTGATGTACAGCGAGAATGGAATTTGCCACAGTCCTGGGACAACACTGGGTGGGGGTGGAACATCTTAAGACTTATAAATCTACAGTTATAAATAGGTATAAATGACTGACAAAAATAACATCATATTGCCCAAAGAAGTGATAAATGCTCCATCCCTGGCAGTGTTCAAGGCCAGGTTGGACAGAACCTGGTCTTAGGTGACGTGGTCTAGGGTGAGATGTCCCTGCTCATGGCAGGAAAGTTGGAACTAGACGATCTTAAGGTCCTTTCACCCTACCCATTCTATGATTCTATGAAAATGTTTTTACAGTATATAACTGACAGTTTGGAAAACTACCCGCAACACATTTTTGCTTTCCTATTTATTAATATATTCTCAGTTAACTGAAGGTATTTTATATACAACAGTGACAAGTAGAAAGCAGCATCCATTCAGAGTTGCAGAATATACTTCAAACATTTATATGCACAGCACAACTGTGAAAACGCTGCAAGTGTGCATACAAAATGGGTTATATCACATCAAAAGTGCTAGTCAGATATTTAGCTAGCTGCTTGTGTGGACAAATCTCAGAATGTACAGTTGCAGGAGTAGCCTGAACTAATTACTGGGCTGTAACTTTACAACCATTTCTGCAAATTCTGCAACTTATATAGCAGGTAAGAGGACTCGGGGGTTTCACTGAGCCACTACTTTTCAACCCAATTTCCTAAGGAAATATGACTTACGAGATCACACTGTCTTTTTATTTGCCCTTCACCTATCAACCTGTTGACAAGTTTTGACTAAAGAGAAGCAAAACAATGGCTTAAGATTTTAAGTATCCTGAAAGCTTCACAACTGGTGGGTGGACAGAACAGCGGGGTTTTTTTCCACTTCCTCACTGAAAGTGAGTTTAAACAGAATGTTTACTTTCCATTAAAGCAGATCTGCAAGGTCCATTTTCAGACAGATAAAATACAACCTATGAGAGTACAGAAGTGAGATGTTCAGTCCACATTCAACTACTACAAATTCTAAAAGAGTAAGGAGAAAAATCCCAAATCTTGTACCACAGAAGAACATTCTTCAATTCTGGTACCACCACATAACTGAAAGGGGAAGCTACACTAAAAGCTCATTTCTATAGAAATGCTCTCTTAAGATAATCTCTTTTAATCAGACACTTCGTAGCCTGCAAAGACGTAATGACTCAAAGAATGAGTTGTAAGCTAGTATTCAAACAGATCACCTCGCTGCTCCTGGAAAACAGATACCACTGGGCTGAAGCAAATATCACATTAAAATACAGTTGTTCCCAAAACAAAACTACTTTTGTTTAAAAACCAAGAGAATCTGATCAGGTGAATGCTATTACTCAGCTTGCAAATATCAGAGAGACAAACAAGGCAGGTGCTCAGGAGACTGCAAGTGTGTCACTGGGAATTCAGTAAGTGCACAAGGGCAAGGCAGATAACTGGAAGCACGGATTTGGGGAGCACAGTGACACACAGCGATGCTGTATGGCCAGACACTGAATAATCTTATATTGGTACGTATTACTCCATATCCTCAAATCATAAGAGGTGAAAGAGGTGAGCAGCCCCCAAATGCAGCAACGCTGATTCAGAGCCCAGATAAACAAACACGATGCTACTGAAACAGTAACTCCTCCAGCTGAGAACTTGCCAAGTTCTCAACAAAAACAGTTGAGAAAGGAAAGAAGAAAATAAAAGGGGAAAAACATAAGCCCTTTTAACAGGATTGGGCCTTTTCAGGAAAAGAATTGATGAAGAAAAGCCTCATTGCAAGCAGGATCAAAGCAGATCACAGATCAAAGCTACTCTGAAACTCCTGTCCAAAATAAGAAGGAAATACCAGGACAAATGACTGTTTCAGACAGAGATAATACAACTCTCTTCACCTTCCCACGTGAAAACTCCTATGTATTATACCAAATCTGTTTCTCTGTGGAGTGTACATGTTATCTTGCTTATTTCTTCTATGAGCCTTGGTTATGTTAATCAGCAAGCCAAGTACATATTTTACTGCAGCCTGTAATACTCCAATTTTAATTAGCATAAAAGAACAGAGCTCTCTCAACTTAAGATGTTCAAAGAAAACTCAGTGCTTAATGCCTTCGTTGTACTAGTCTTCAGTAAAAAGATGGCTTGCGAGCAGAAGGCTAGCACATTTAGCCAAAGCGAGTGAGCAGTTCAAATTCAGCCTGCTACAGGTAATGAACAGGTTACACAGTACTTAGGTAGTCTGAATACCTTCAGTTTAACCGGACCTTATGGACTCATTCTAAGATTCTTCCAAAATTAGCTAAAGCTATCACAAACCTGCAAGCTTGTCTCAGACCTCTGAGTAGCTTTTGAGAGTGTGTGAAAATGTTTAAGAATGTTTTAGACACAGGCTGATACAGGACATTACAATGCCACCTTGAGACAGTAAAACAGAGCATGTGTCATTCCAAAATCACTTTCAGATCTTATTTTCTAAAATTCTGCAGTTGCCAGCATTCATTTGAACTGGTCAGCTCCAGATATTCATCTTTCCCCTCTGTATGCCAACACACATATACTTCTTATCAGGCTACAAAAGCAACAGTACTGGACCTGAGGACAGAAACTGTCTCCATTGTCTGTCCAGCTTCCTTCCTTGTCTGCAGCTGCCCATTTAGCACTCCAGCAAGAGAACTGCGCACTGATTCCTTATCTCCTTGACCTCATACCAGCTCTGGAAAACATAAAAGCACTTTTTTCCCCCATGTAATAGCTGCTTGCTTTCTAGCTTTCACATTAGAACTCAAAGAGAGCAGGGCTGAAGTCTAAATGGGCTTTCAAATTTGAGCTGATCTTCATAGTATTATTAGAAACCACCTCCTTCACTGATTTTCATAGAATATCTCCCTGCAGCTACACCTTTTCCATGCATACAGGAATGCTGAGCCATGAGAGAGCAGCTAGTTGGCTTGAAAATATGAAAATGTTTTTGCATGACAATCAAGATGTACTTTTACCGTACCTGATAACTTTACTCATAGAAGCAGATTAATGGCAACTGCTTTCTTACCTGTAAGAGGGATACTACATGAAACAAGTAAGAAAATATTTTTACCATGTAGAAGTGGAAAAGGTAACAGGTACCAAAGAAGTAGATATCGCTACGGCTTACAGGGTTAAAAGCCTGGACACTCGCTAAGTGTCCTTCTCTTACCACATATAAAGTAACAACCATTCAAGACAACACTTCCAAAGGCACTATGCTCCTACAACTGAATCACTGGGGCAGTGGTTCAGAGGAAAGAGCAGCACAGGTTTCTGAGTGAAATCCCAAAAATCTCACATCAAAACCCCCTAACTCTAAGCCTCCTTAGCCTGAGAATCTTCACTGGCCCATGACCTAGAAAGGTCAGGCTGTTCAGTGCAATTATCTTTATTCTGAACCTAAGTCATGAATTAAAGTATCTGAGGAGGATTACTCTACACTGCAAGGTTAATCAATGTATCTATCTATCTTGTCAAGTTCAGCAACAGTTGTTTCAGTGGCTGTGTTCAAAGTCAACCGACCGCTATCCCTGATTAAGCTGTGCTTGGCTTTTGATAAACCTGCACTGAGCTGCAAAATTCAAAGTGAAGAAGTGCTGGGCTCAAAGTCACAAGGGTGATGCTGTGCTGGCTAAGCAGATTCAGGGAGTTTGATCCCCTCATCATCAGCATGACAGGGGATTCATTCATAAGAGAATTTGTTCAAATAAATTTAAGAAACTGGTCTTCCTCCACAAGCAATGGACAGAAACAAGCTTATCCAAGGGATAGGTTGGAGCTAGAGCATAACTTGCAGACATCTAACAGAACCCACCATTGCTACAGTGACTCCATGGTGCAGAATGCAAGATTGCTTTTGCGTTAGGCATCTTGATTATCCCCCAAATTCTTACTTAAAGCTCAACTCATAGCTGAAGGAATTTGGTGCCTGTTATAAGGTACTTTGTAACTTCCAAAAATGGGCTCCAAATCTAGAATGATTGAAAGGATGCTAGGGCAAAAGACCCTAAAATATTTCCTCACCTTCTTCTTATTATAATACATTGTTTAAAAATAAAATACATTACTTAAAGGTAATTAATCTGCACTTATTTTTCTCTCAGTGGTACAATGTCTATTAAAGAACTAGAACTTTCAGTCTAAATATAAATCTCATTATACTTAATTTCATAATTTTAAATTCAGGTAGATACATTTACCATAATGAATTTTACATGTTATAGGCACTAATACGGCAAAGTTTCAAGATTCATATAGAGGAATATAAGAACACATATTAAAAACACAGGAAACTTTTCCTTGAGCCTCATAACTTGTTCATCTTTTCCCTACAACCATTTTTGCTCAGTAACATGATAACCCCTTACCACTTGCAATCAAGACCCTAAAGAAGCAGCGCCACTACTGGCAGCTGATATGTGTAACTCAAGCTTTTATGCTGCATGCTGTCATACTACACCACTGCAGAAGTGTGACGTTATTGTTTTTAGGCCATAAGATAGTCAAGGCACAGGAGAAAAGACTAAAATAAGTGAAATGCACAACAATCCATTAACTTGTCGTATTTACCAGATAAGGCCCGTATACAACATGTCCAAGGTTAGTTCTTCCAGACGATATGAAGTATGCAAAAGAAGTAATTACATAACTGCAGGATAGACTGAGGATCACTAGCACATCATTCTACAGAAATTTGCCTGATGCTTCTCCACACTTGCCTTGAACTACTTACAGTACTTGCCTTATCACCTTATAGCCACCAAATCCAGCACATTAGCACAAGACACATCTGCAATCCAAACAGAACTGTGGTTGATGTCCAACCCATTCAGGAAGTACTCTAAAACAATTTATCACCTGCAGATTGCTCCCTTCCTCATTCTAAATGAGGTTTAAAAAAACAATTAGCAATACTTTATATTTTTGCAGGGTCTGTCCTAACCTCTCATATTACAGGAGTACTGGATAAGGTTTTTAAAGAAATATATTATTTTAAAAGCAGTTTTATTTAGTTTATTTCTCAAGATTTACTTTAAATCTAACAATGGAGGAGATGATAACAATAAACTAGGGAAAACAGAGCAGTATTGTTATTTAATATCTCAAGGGATAAAGACCACTCTAGAGCCACACAACTCAAAAACCAAGAAACACTTATATCATCTAAAACTCAGTTAGTCAGAACCCAAAAAGAAGATTTTCAAACTTACAGAAAATTAAACATGATAGGCTGACATTTTGTTCCTTCTAAAAGTCCTGGTGTCTCAAACATCCTTTTAAAAATAGGTAGGCAGTAAATGCATATTTCATACTATAGCTAGCACCTGCAGGTGCTATTCCTGTTCCTCCTGTGCTTGGGTTTATGTTGCATGCCATTGGAAGGGTCAGCATTAATTATGTTAATCATTCAACCATTATCAGTATTAAAGTAAAAAGATTACATATATTTTAGGGCAATTTAAAAATACAACAACACTTCAACAGTGCCATCTTTTGGCAACTGGGATGTATTTCTGCTCAATGTGCAAGATAACGTCTGATCAGAATAAAAACTGCCAACCCTTTAATAAGCTATTCAAGAGACAAAGCCTGTCAAGATGTGTTTGCTTTTATCCTCAATCCTATTCTTTTTATTGACTATATATATCACACATTTTCTTCTTCCTTTTACACGAGTCCAGATACATCATGGTAATATGCCTTGCATGTTAAAGGTTTTCCTTTTATTTCTCCAAGCCAACTCAAAATGATAAGGAAATTCCTCCTCTGATAAAGTACCATTATTTTAATACTTTGTGACAGGCGGTGACAGAAGTGCACAGGAGACAGAGACACTAGTTCAAATATTCTCTCCATACCCCAAGCAGGTACTCCCTCTCTAAGTAAGCTTTGCTACTGTGGAAAGACATTACAGTTCAGAATAACACGATAACAACAGGAGAAACATGAAGAGAACTGCTTATTTTTAGCATTAGATTGAACTATAAATAAAAGTAGACATAGCCACCAAAAAAACTCCAACAACCAAACACCACAAACCTCAAAACCCCAACCTCTTCAGCTCTAGCCAAAATTTGTCCCAAAAATTCTGAAAAGTAACATTTGTTTAGCAAATAATTTTAAATTCTTCTAAAGCAAAAGACCAAAGCTTCAGTTTAACATTATTGAGCTTCCTCCTCTAAGGCATGGTGACTTCTGAAACAGTCATCCTGTTAAGACAAGGCTATGAGATATCCTTTGTATGTCCAGAGCTGCAGTCCTCAGTAATGGTAACAGACTGGTTTACTTCCTGTTCTCAGATTCAAAAGCCACAAATGCAATGCTCAAGAATTTTGCTCCCACTCCCAACATTGCAGCTGCCTTGCACACTCACATGCTGGGTTTCTGCATGCTCAGTATCACCAACAGCAAAGTTGTTTCTAGCTGGCTAGCCTCCAGCAGCTGGAGGTAGTCCACTGTGATAAACTTTCAATCCTTCTCTCATTCTAGTCATCCCAGAATTACCTTCTTACCTTACACACTCTCAGAGCTCCATCCCTCTTCCCAACTTAAACTTACTGTTTACAAGAAGAAAAACATACATAGCCCAAGCAGGACCTTCTCAGCTACAAAAGGGAGAACAAGAGACCTTTGAAGCCTACTACAGACTTTCCCATACAGCTTTAGTGTTTTTCCTTACAGTTTACGAAACACACATATACATAGAAAGTACTGAAGACGGAATTAAAGTAAAATTTGTGTCTGAATTTACATCCACAATCCCAAAACAACTGCCTAGCTGCTGGGTATCTTATTGATTTTTTTCATGCATTTATTAATTCAATTAATTCAAGTTATTTATTAATTCAATAAACTTTGTTTTGCAACATATCAAAAGAGACTTGATCGATAAATTACACCCAGGGCACTACCAAAAACTTAAGGAATCAGGTGGTACTTAAGATCTGAAACTATTTAACATTTCTAAGCTAGAAGGAGGTTAAAGAAAGAATCATCCGCACGACCTACAGATTTGTTGGTCCAACAGTTGCAATTCTAAAAAAACTCCCGGAGGAGCTAATTGACTAGATGATTATGGATAACAAGTGGATTAAATTGGCAGCTACAGAAGAGAGAAGAGAAAAATTCCAGGGAAAGAGCTGAAGCAGTGTAATGAAGCAATCCTTACCATGGTTCTCTCCACTTTTCTATGTGCCTTTTTTCCCTTCTCCACAGAAAATAGTATCCACTTCATTTCTTTCCTCAGCTTGCCTCTCTCCATCTGGTACCATGGTTCAGAATTCCCTCAGATCACTCCAAACCACCCCTGAATTTTGCCCAGGGAGCTGCTGTGCAGGAGTCCAAGACATCTCGAAATAGAAATCTGTGGCACAAGACTGCTGCTGGATTTCTGGAGGAACTCCTCTGTGCCTCTCCTTGCCCCCCGACATACAGTCCCGCCATCATTTTAATGCCCAACACTAAAACTCAAGCAGCTTCTATGATGGCAAGTTTTTGTAA
Organism: Strigops habroptila; assembly: GCF_004027225.2. NCBI lineage: Eukaryota > Metazoa > Chordata > Aves > Psittaciformes > Psittacidae > Strigops > Strigops habroptila. Next base: position 14,688,560 of record NC_044278.2, read on the forward strand.
GGCTTCAAGACACTGGCCCTCCTTACCTTTACAATGAACATTAAAGGCTGAGAATTTTTTTTGTCAGTAGCAAATCACAAACAAAACTGGATTGCTTTGACCGGATAGGACAACAACCTCATTGCAAGTATCTTCCTTTTTACTTCATTATTACATGCCCATGTGTTATAAAGGCCTTTGTCTTAAAGCAGACGTAGTATAGTGGTACTATCTGCTAAGTATGATGGTATGTTTATAAAAACAAATTTTACCTTCACTCTACAACACAAAGCCCCACAATTAAGAGCACGCAATTCCTCTTCTACGTACATGTAGAAAACTACATTTCAGTGAAAACACAGAGGTGACACTGCATGTATGAGGAGGAGTATCAGGATTCTTTCCAGTAAATCACACTATTTACTAAACACTATGTGAAAAAGACCTTTTCAAGAAATAAATCTACAACTATATGTATTCTAAGAAACCACACCACTAATTTTCACATACCGGAGAAAAAAATAGCAGCTTGTAACTGGAGGTTTGTTATATTTGTGGCCTACATTTTCGCCAAAACTTTTAACATTTTTTCTAAGCAAGTCACACTTTCAAAGGTTTGGACTGGAGAAAATAAAGCTGGTCCTGTGGCATGTAGATTAGCCTTTCGAGACTTAGGGTTGCCAGTTCCACCTGATGACTTAAGGGAAACAGTCAATTTCATTTTACATCCCATGTGTACAGACTGTTAAACCACCATGCAAAGTGGCTGCATGATCAGCAATCTCTGTTCCGGGAAGACAAAGACAGATCAAAAGTTTTAATAAGCCGTTTGCCCAACACCTAGTTACTTGCATACAATACTAGCTAATGGTTTAAGTACCTTTAATTCAGAAAAATAGGTTCAGAATATTTGGGTTGAGGGGGTTTTTTTTCTTATTTTTATTTTTCCTTCCAAGTAAAAGCATGTGCACAACCCTCCTACCTCCTAAACTATTCAATGAGAAAGAAAAAACAATAACCTCAAAACTTCTGGTAACCTTTCCTTCAAAAAAGATCAGCAATTTCAAATACCATGTTATGATTGATATCCAAAGCAAAAAAGTTCTTTGTACAGAAGGAAACATTCATTTTATCTGACTATTGCACGCCAGCTGCATAAGGTTTGTAAGAGGAGGTATGTATGTTATCCAGAACCAGGCACAGTTCCTTAAAAATCATTATATTTATACACAAAATAGGGATTGAAACATTTCATCAACTAGGAAGAATAAAGGGTTTTCTGGCTTTCTCAAGCCAAGTTTAATGCTTCACCCTGAGTTCTGAAAAATGAGAATACATACAACTCAAAAGAGAACAACTAGGAAAATAAGCATTTTGTATGACTTATCTTGCCACCAGTAATCCAAAGCACACTTCGAACCTCTCATGCACCCTGAATTCCCCCAAATCTCTTGACTTTGCGTGTGCATGTCTTATGTATTCAAAACAATTTCCCTTTAAGCTAACTAGTAGCGAGAAAAAGGTGAAAAAGGAAATTCAGTCAATACATATCTTTTAGTCCGAGCCCTGTGGACCAGAACTCTATTAAACACCAATTAGAACTATTTAACTACCAAGAGATGTGGAGAGAAGAGTCGCAGTAGTCTAAAAGCCTTTGCTGCACTTTCTAAACTGTGTCCTGTTGCATTTAGTTTCAGCTGAACCCTAACACAGCTTCTTTCAGCTGCAGTAACTGGTCTAGGAATAATCACAACATCCATAATAGTTTCACCACTAAGTTGTTATGCATTCCAGCTTAACCCAAAATTTAATTTCTATCTAAGAACCAATAACACTGGTAAATTCACTTACAGGAGCCGCTGTATTTTTTGCTAGCATTCAGTATCAGGAAATGAACATTTCTTCCTTACTTTGCAATTTGTTTTCTGCATGAACAATCCAAATAATAACAAGATTTGCAGTGTGTTCTCGGATTATAGCGCTCAGCAGGGATGCTTTGGTTTTGGTATTAACAATCATTACAGTCTCAATTTCCTTCAAATCAATGGTGCCCTCACTGCTTATGAAATTTGCTGTTCAGCATTTCTGCCACTTATTTACATTTCAGATTTTATTCAGACTGAAGTAGAAAGATCACTGCATCAGTTTCAACACTTGTCCCAACTCTTCATTCTCTGAAGCCTCTATGTACTTAACAAACTACATTGTATTGCAAAAAATACTTTTCCTTCCTTCACTTCCTCTCAATCAAGAAAGAAGGAATCTCAAATTTTGGCCTGAGTGTCACTTGACAGAAATGAAAATAGAACTCCCTTTTGCATTTCATTCTTCTCATTTGCGTGTTATACTTAATACTACTGCTAAACTGAAATAATGCTTGGTCCTTACACTTTAAGCTTCATCTTCAAATCACATGATATTTCTTACACTACTCTCAACAAAATTGCTGTGATCCAGCTTTATACTTGTTTTTTGTTTTACAGATACAGGAACCAAGGCGAGAAATACCCACAAGCACAAAGTACCATGTAAACTGAAGAGATAAACCAGAGGTAGCTCTGCATGAGCTGACTCACATAAGACGCAGTACAGCTCCATTAATGTAGGTTCAGCCTTCCTGAGTATTTCAGAAGTATCAAAGACGGAGTCAAACTCAATTTTTTCTTTATAATTATTCACCCTGGCCATAAAACAAAGGCTTGAATAGGGCAGTGTTCCACAATTTTAGTTTCTCCAAACTTCTGATTCATTTGCATGAATCATTAAGCCTTTCCTGGTCTCACTTTATCATTTACTTTTTCCCTTTCACACGGGATCTGAGATGTCTTTAGTACTGAAAATTCATTCATCATAAAATGATCAGATAAAAGGAACAATAAAAATGCAGTGGACGGCTATAACGTTAAGTAAGCATACGTCAAATATTTTACCCAATAATGGTTGTAATTTCTAACTCCTGAGTTTCACCATTTATTACATATGCTTAGAAAAAAAAAAACCCAAAACAAAATTCCAGTGCACATAACAATAGATTGATCAACTGACAGAACTACTCAGACCTATGCTGAGCAATGAAACTGAAATTACCACCCTTTTACTCCAATTTACATATCAAAAGTATTTTGTCCTTACAAATCTAATTCCTATTGCTGTTGCTACAGTAAATTATACTTTCAACAGAAGCAAAGTTCTCTTCTTGATTTAGGGATAATTCAGTTAAATCTTATTTGGGTTGACAGGAATGTCTCCTTTTTTAAAAAACAAGGTTCCTGCTGTCATGAGTTCTTCACTTCAGGATTACAATCTGGAGTGATTTATGCAAATTCTCAAATTTCTCTGCATGATATATGCTTTCTTTTGGTAGGGGTTCACAAATTGGATTTTATATGTCAAATATTGAAAAGGGGAAACTGAAACAGGTCAGTGTTTTAAATGTGATTGATTTCTTCAAAGGAAACGGGTGACATGATGCATTACTGCAATAAGATACTCATATTCCTGTTATAAATCATAGGCTTCCGCTAGGCTTTTTCAACGGGAAGTCATGCAAAACTATCTTGAACTGCTGCAATGGAAACTTTCCATAAAAACTTTCTTTCTCTTTTTTATAATATGTTATTTTTCCCTCAATTTGCTTTGACAGATGGACTTCAGGCATGACTGTTACTTTTGAAAAAACATTCAAGTCTATAAGGTATTATTGCGAAGCCACTTTTTTTTGCTCAACGTGAAAAACTGTTGAGTTTGAAATGCTTCACAAATGCCAGCCTATGGCTGGTATCATTAAAAAGGGTAATACATGACAACCTGGATTTGGATTATTGGGTGGATGCTTTTGAAAAATAAACCAACAATCCTCTCTTCCCCACCAAATGCCATATTCTTTTACTTTTTCACCTTACCAATCATGACCAGTAGCGTGTCTGCGCTACAAATAGTCGAACGGGTATGAAATTCAAGCAGCATGTAAGGCTGTGCAACAGTGGACTCAATCTTTTCATATAAATAGCCCAGAAAGCAAATTCTGAAGCAGCATTAATTAAGGATCAGCATCAACTAATGATGGTTGGTCAATTGTTAAGTCCTGAATTACAGCTCAGGTATCAAAAAAGGGAGATAAAGAACCATAAAAGACAATTCTGTGAAATAGCAAGAACAACAACAACAAAAGGAGTTTGAGGAAGAATGCCCAGCTTGCCAGGTATATAGACTACTTTCACAGACAGTTAAAACAAATGCTATTAAAAATTATATGCATGGTTTTGCTTCCGCTGAGGAATATATCTGCAACCATTTTAGCTGTGTCCGCCAAAAATACTTTGACATGGTACCAGACTGTTATGAGTCAGCTGAAAATGGACATAAATTTGAGGACTGTAGAGCAATATTTCTGTAAAGGATCTAAGCTTCACTGCTTATACTACCCCATACAAATTTCCATATTTACATTAACCTAGATCAACTGTTTATTCTAACCAGCATTCCAATAACATACTCTTCTCATTCTTTTCACATGGTGAAACCTGATTTTGATTATTAAACATGACAAATCTTGCCCCCATGTCATTTTTATTAATTATGAAAAGCTCCTTAACAGCTTTCCTTTGCACTTCTCACCTTAGCAGCTGGAATTGCAGAGATGGTAACTCCTTCCTTCGTATTAGCCTAAGCGTAGCTTGTTGAATATCAGAAGAGAATAGCCAACTTCTGTCATTTGAACAAGGAGCATCAACTAGTACCTATAAAACAGATAAGAGCAAATAAGACAATTCACAATATTCACTTTCTGAACACTGTATGCCAAAAATCTACTCAATGTACTTTTTCAAACACTTAGAATACCCTTCTAATTTTCCTTTTTTTAGGGGCAGAAATAATCTTAATTGCTATTCTGAAATGTTTTCATGGAGTTATCTGGGGGAGACAAAAAGTTACTGCTGAAAAAGTGCCCTCTATCCGAATAACCCTCACTTGCTTGTTCTCCCCTTCCTAACTACACATCATTGGAAGAACACAGCTACAAGGTCTTCAGAATTCACTACCAAAGCCAAATGGATAACATCATCTAACAGGTGATTAAATGCACAACATGCTTCATAAAGTAATTCCTGAGGCTCTGCAAATCCTCCTGTACATGACGTTGGTTCCTTTTGATAGGTCAGATATTCTGGGGGGTAGGGAGGCAGAAAAGGAAGAAAATTAGAAAGAGAGCAGCACGGGAAGAAAAAAGAAGCAGAATGCAGAAACATAATTTGCTAGTAAGTAATATTGTTACCTTATCATATAATTCAGGCTTAAGATCTCCAATCTGTCTTCCATCCAGTATAGAGACCATTATCAAGTTAACCAAAGGTTCTGGGATGAAGGATTCTATTGTCTGTTTCAACCATCTTGACCTCAAATCATCATATTCATTACAGTGAAACTGACCTTAGAAAATAATAATTAAAAAAAGTAAATACCCTAAAATAAGTCTTTATGTTTTTTCTGTTTTGTTGTTTTTTGGGTTTTGTTGGGGTTTTTTTCCCAAATATACGGAGTTACACCAATTTCAGAAGTTCTACTGTTTTGCCATGACTGCCATAGAGTTTACACCTTGTGTTTATGCTATTGCATATTTTAGAACACTGCTGAAAGGTTTTAAGCCCGAGTAAATCTCAACATGCTCCTACAGAGCCATCCATAAATATTTACTAGCAAATACTTGCTGTAGCAACAGACTTCCCTAGGAAAATAAATTTTAACCGTGACCCATCTCCAACAACCAATGCTAAGCAAGTGTCCTTCTATGCTCCTTGAGAGATTGTCTAAAAGTAGTACATGACCCTTATTAATTGCCCTTTAAATAAAACAAACATCAGTTTTGTGTATCCTAAGCTGAGCAGTCCAACCCTTTATTTATTTGAAATTTAAGGTAGAAGCTTTTTAACAAAAGCCTTCTGGTTGCACTTATTTTAAAATGTAGCCAGAGTAGTTACGTTTTCAGAAGAAACACTGCTCTTGCTTGTACCCAGAACAGAAACACAGCAAGATATTTTTACCTCTTAGTCCTGTTTTCTAAGTTAATAATATTTCTATTTTCCTGTCTCCGCAGATTGTCCCACACCATGTTTGCAACACACAGTAAGGTACATCTTAGCATTCACTGAGGTATATTATGAAGCTTGCTTACACCTTACATTCTCAGCAACAATTTGTATCTTCAGAAGCAGCCACGGGATGAAAGTGGGTTTTTTTTTCCCCAACCTTTTGAAAGGGCAATCCATATTTAATTTATCTCACTGGCATCACCTCATGCCTCTAAAACAGGGAGGGAGAACCAGCTGTAACTAAGAAGTGCAGTTACAGTGATGGCCTCATCAGTAAGAACATAAGGTGCTGTGAACATTCTGAGACAATTGCTATCGAAGCTAATGTATAAACTTGGAAACAGCAACCACAGCTTGCTTTTATTCCCTGGCTCGGAAGAACTGAGCAGCTGCTTGCTGTTGCCTTCCAAACACTGTGATTATTTTAGTATGCTTCTGCAACACCTAGGTGGATTGAGATACAGAACTTATTAAATACTGATACAGAAAATTCCTCATCATAAGCTTTCTTAGTAGCACATTTAATTTGTTATGCTCCATTTTACATCAGTACACTTTTAAGTTTACTAATACTATTTGCATAGCACTGGCCAGAGAGGTAGATTGCAGATTACTTGCCTCCCTGTGTCAACAAGTCTACATGATTTTAAGTTGCTTTTTGACAAGTAACAATTAAGGAACCAGTGGAGAAAGAAAAGTATAGAGCTATTCCACTTTTGTCTGTCTGTCTGCAGCAACCTATATTTAAATAACTACTGTATTTTTCATCCTCTTTTATGTAAACAGACTTCGTAAAAATCCTACTAAAGAGCATGGAACTACTCGGAATATAAATTGTTTGGGATTTTGCCTCCAAAGCAAACCTTGCACAGAAAACAGGCACAAGTGAAATAGCGCAGGCGCAGAGCCAGGGACTGGCTTCTAACAGCACCTTGATACATTACCTGGACAGGCACACTGCAGTATAGCAACTGATTTACCCCCTGGTGCAGCACAGAGATCCAAAACGTCTTCCCCATCTTTCACTTCTAATGCCAACACTGGCAACAGCGAAGCAGCATTCAGCAGGTAATACTCTTTCAGTTTCCCAGCCTGGTGTTTCTGTGCAGGGAATCTCCCAGGAGTTCTCCTAATGTAACACTTGAATGAGGCCGGCAGATACGGCAAACTTCGATGAAAGGCAGGATGATATCCCTTCACACGCAAGGTGCTCTCCAGTTCAGGGGACTGGCTGAACTTGTTAAGCAGAACTGCGTACTGCCAGCACAATGGATATGTGAGCACATCTCTAGATTGGAGAAAGAAAAAGCTATTTAATAACCAGACAAATAAAATCAGCTTTCCATAGCATAGGAAGCCTTTTCATACTAAGGGTAACAACCTCACCATTGGATCATTCTGGTATTGTCAAAAAGGAAACATTTTGATTAGATATGATTAAGAAACATACACAGGAAAAAAATAGGAAATCAAGCCAGCATTTTCCTTAATGATTGCATTTAAAGCACTAACTTGTCCTGAAACGAGATGTTCTCTGTTTTTCCTAAAATGACTGTAGAAGGTGTAAATGATGAAGCATAATGCTCTTTCTGACTATAAAGTACTTCTCTAGGTTCAAAGAACAACTGTAATATTAATTGTAAATTTCACAACAAAAGGAATCACATTGGCTCTGCAATGGTTATTCCAGCCGACACCATAAAATGCAGTTTTTATAAGTGTTCTTTTCTAAATTTCCTTTTCTGTTCTGCAAACATCTGGCCAGAAAAACTTAAACAAATAGATATTCCTGGAAGACAGCCAAAAAGCAGTGCTTATACGGTAGGAACATACTTGTTTGTATTTCAGTTCTATTTTTCAGACCTTTCTTACATGAATTTCCTTCATTTTCTATGTGAATTCCTCTCGTTTGGTTTTTTTTTTTTGCCATTTAGTCTCAAAAAAAACTCCTCAGGAATATTCACTGTCTAAGAGACATACACGTTGATCCAACCGTAAAAGGTTTTTAAGTTAATTCACTTAAACGTCTATATAAAAATAAAACCAAACCAAAACAATGCAGACACTTACTTTAAACTACTTTTTAATCCAAAGAGGCTAAACCAAAGAGGGCACCCAGAGCAATCATATAGTTTCTACGACTCTGAATACCTAAGATGCTTTTCCACTCAAAGTAACTGTGGCTCTGATTACAGTAGCAGCTTTTGTACAAGCTCCTATTGAAAAGTATGTAAGCTAAGCAATGGAATTCTCCAGAAGGGCTCTTCTGCTGGCTTTCCACAGGCAACAACACCAGTCAGCAGAGAAGAGAACATGTCTTCTCAATACCACAGCCAGTTTTTTAGCAGCTATGCGATCAAGGCCCAAATTAGGTGATAGCCTTTTCTGTATATGTTGTTAATGTTCAATTTCTTCTAAGAAAATAAATCAGGGGATTTATATTTATAGGAATTCTCTCCTACCATCATTGTCCCAGTCTCTCAAGATATTATAAAGCTATAGGAGAAAAAAATCAAAACCAAACCTAACAGCAGATGTTAAGTATAAAGGGATGCTTTTTGGACCCTGTTGTTACAAAGCAGTCAACACATACATAAGATGTCAGTCTCCTTGTAGTGTATATGCATACAGGAGAAGAGAAATGTCATCACGCCAAATGAATCTTGTCAAGGAAAAAACCTAAAAACTTCCAAGTTTTAATCTTTTGCTATTTCACACTTTGATGCTAGTTCTAAACTGAAAACAAACTGAAGCAGCTGTTACAGCCCATGGCTCTTTTCAAAGTTACTCTAAGAAGCACTTGAAAAAATAGCAGAACCTCTCCCCTCCCTCCCCCTTCTCCCCAAAATAACAAACCTGACGCTGGACCAGGCATCTCCCAGTTCCGTTGCGTACTGCTTCTCAAAATGATCCAGAACAACTTGACAAATCTGCTTTTGAGGTTTTCCTTTTGTTTTACTTTCCACCTTCAGAGAAGGGAGGAAAAAATAAAGGTAATAAAACCAAATGAAACCCTCCCTAGTTCTCACTAGAATTGTTGAAAGAACATTTTAGCCATTTAAATCAATTTAGTATCAATGATATTAGGATGCTCAAATACCAAGGTCACATCACACATGTGCTAGAGACATGATAGCAATTTCAGAGAACAAGTTAAGCTAGCGTGCTCTTTTCTTCCCCACCTATGATGAGGTCATTTAAAGCTTGTCAATACTACACCTTTTCCGTATCCACTATGCTAATAATACAGTGGCTCCTGGGACTCTGACATACCAGGAGCAAAATAAGCAAGGCCTAATTATGAACATGCACTATGATCACCCCTGCCAAGATGCACCCATGCGCTTAACTAAAAGAAAGATGTCAATGTGAATCATTATGGAAGTCAGCTGGAGTTAGTTGAGTGCAAAGCACTGCAATAACTAATATATGCCAGGAGTAAGGGAAGGCGGTGGCGACACAGACTATATATATGGGGTTTTTTAACCTATGAAAACTTAATTTGAGGGGGAGGAAAAGAAATTTTGGTTCCTAAGCAAACTTGTGCTATTCAGAAGGAAACCTCCAAAGCTGCCTGCACCCCCCCGTGCTTCCCCTGCTCCCCCGTCCTGCCCAGCGCCGCTCCCCTCCGAGCACTAACACCGGACACAGGAGCTCTCGAAACCCACAGACGTTCCCGCCTGCCTACAGACGGAGCGGGTGAGCACCACGGCGGCCCGGCCGCTGCCAGCGGGACGCGGCTCCGGCCACCTGCACCACCGGAGCTCCTCTCTCGGTCCGAGGGACGGACCCGAGCCCGCCGCACGGCACCCGCCCCGGGACGCGCAGGAAGGGGCCGAGCGCCCCAAGCGTCCCTCCCGCCCGGCTTCCGGCTGCCGGGCCCCAGCCGCGCCGCGCCGGTCCCCTCCCGCGGTCCGCGCCTCACCTGCCCCGCGGCCCGCACGGCCGCTCGCCGCGGCGGGAGGGCGGCCCCGGCCCGGGGGGAGGGCGGCAGCAGCAGCCGGGCCGCTGCCCGCGGCAGCCTCATGGCCGGAACCGGGGCATGGAGGGAGGGAGGGTGGTGGGGACGGGGCGCCGCCTGGCGGCTGAGGGAGGGCAGCTCCGCTCGTCCTACGCCGCTGTGTTGTCCTGTCTCTGCCGGGAGGTGCAGGGCTCGGTTCGAGTTTGTTGAGTTTGGTTTCTTCGTGGGTTTCTGTATTGCCGCGGGAGGCTGTACTGGCCTCCAGTCTGCCTCTGCCTCCCCAGGAGGTAAACCAGGATTAGGCACCAACTGGACCCTTGATTAATAAACTTCGGAAACTGATCGTCATCCCAGAGCAGCTGGAGGTGCTGCTGCCATCCACACTGCCACACTGATAATGGCTTTTCACCAGCCGTTAACTCCTGGCTAGCCCAGGTTTACACAGACTTTGCTATTCAGCTGCTCAACAGACTCCTCTGAACCACCCTTGAGCATCAGCTGTAGCTTAACCTGCTGCTATTGCAAAGAAGAATTGATAGAAAGTGGAGAATCATTCACACAAATGTCTTACACATGTTTTCAGAGAACCCATTCTCTGTGAACGGTAACCAGAACCACCAGACCCCAGTTCACCAACTGTAACTGGTTTAGTAGCATTAAATCTGAGGCTGTGGATGTGCTGGGGCAGTTCTCCCTCTGACCACATCATCTGAACAGAACCTCAGGGACCTGGAAACTCCTCCCATGCGAACGGGCATCTTGCTCTGTTGGCTGCCTCTTGCTGCAGTCCTCGTGGCCTAGCAAAACGAAGTCACCGCATACCCTCCTCCTCTCAAAAGCTCACTTGTCCATCGGGACTTGCCAACTCCTTCGGCAAGAGCAACCCCTGGGGAAACAGCAAGTTTGTTTAACAATGGTTTTAATTAAAGTCTGCCTATGCAGCTTCCACTTGGTGAAACTGACCTCTGAAATTCAGGCTGGAAAGGGGGGCAAAGGTAAAGGCAGGAGTGCAATCATACAGATAAATATTTGAGTTTCAGGCACTGACTAATGAAGACTAAGAACGTTTATGCAAACCTTGTGCAAATTACCATCAAACTTGAAAGCTTATTTAAAATGTTTCAATCAGGATCCTGACAAAGAGCCAGGAACAAAATGGAGACCTTCTACATATTAAATGTGGAAGGATACCAGAAAGACTTTTTACTAAACGAGTTGTACCAACAGATACAGAACAAAACTGGTATAAAAAGTACAGTTCTCTGTGGTAATTCTGCCAAGACCAGTAACATACAAGAAAATACACACAATAATTGAATTTTCCTGTACCAATATGTCGTGACCTGAAAGGAGGCTTTCAGCTTCGAACAAAGGGGTCACAACAATCCTACCTATGCAGCATCGAGAGCTAACATCCTTGTTGTTTGCTTCATTTGTGCTAATTCTTGCAAGGCCTCCCATGGTCAAAGGCAAATGGTGCCTGAGACAAGCTCAGTTTCCTGGCTCTCACACTATACAATGTAAGCGGTGTTTGAGACGAGCTCAATGTCTGGGCTCTCACACAATAAAACAAAAAAGTGCACTGAATGAGGCACCTTCCTCTGAATCTAGGGTTATATTCCACTTGTAGATAGTGCCATCACTGTTGTTTAATGCATCTGAAACCAGTAAGATTTGCAATGCATCAGAAGAAAGGACTTGACTTACACGGCTTGGTGACTACCAACATCACCATCACAAACAGATGAAATGCAACAGAACAGTAAAAATGCAACTGCAAACCTGTCTCGTGTGCTACTGAAGAGATGGATTGACCCAGTGGGGATTAACCACTACATTTTGAAAGGCAGGCTGCTGTTCCTCTTAATAAAAAACAATCCAAAACAATGTGATTTCTGTCACCTAAGCAACTACCCTTGCCATGGCAAGCAACCATGTGCATCCCCAGGTGCCCTGTTAAATCACAAACCATGAGCTGCAAAATTCATTGTATCTCCAGAACTCCTCTATGACCTCAGTGCACAGTTCTGTTAAGCTAACACATTTCCTTTAAACCCAAAATACCTTATTTCAGGCTTGTGTTTTCTAAGCATGTCCTTCCTTTCAGGAAAGCAAAGGAAGAGGACACAGTGTATGCCCTGTTGTCCCGATACTTTCAGAGAGTGAAGGATGGCTGAAATATCTTGAAATTAGCAAGTCAATATTCAGAAATACCACCAGCAGTGCCTCAATGTCCTCCAAGCCTAGAGAACAGAAAAGACAGGCCATTATTGTGACTTCCACTGTTCAGTTTCAGGTGTCCACAGTTTCCTGGAGCAAGCAACAATTGAGTCTCCACCAGTATTATACAGTAATTTAGAAATACAAAGGCAAACAATATTCACCTTGTTTGTTCTGTTAGGACAGACTTAGCAAAAGCTTGCTAGGTTTTATGGAGATCAAAGTCATGGATGGCATGACTTGTAGGATACAAAATATGTAGATTAGAAGATCATGTAAATTAAAGCTACTGGGATTACGTACTCTTTGGGTAACTTTTTAAAGACTGTTTTTCTGCACAGTAAATTTCAGGACACTTTTGCAGTAGCAAATGCAAACATGGTGGTAAGACTGACGAAACTTCTGTTTGAGGTCTGCAAAATCTACTGCCTTCTAAAGAAAATGTGTATATGTACGTATATACTTCAAAATTCCCAGTCTCCTATTCTTCTTTAGGTGTTCAGTCTGTTATCTGGTAGCTTATGAGTGAATCATTATTTCAGTAGCACAGCTCAGGTAAGCCTGAACTCCTCCCCATCTTCTTGTGCTTTTCCTCACTGGCAGAGCATTGGAAACTGAAAAGTCCTTGACTTAGGGTAAGCACTACTTGGCAATAAGAACATTGGTGTGTTATCAACATTATTTTCATAATAAATCGAAAACAGAGCACTGTACCAGCTAAGATTATCTCAGCTGAAACCAGGACAGTATAATGAGACTCTTAATCTCAGGCTTGTGGGTTTGAGCCCCACACTGAGCTCCACTTGGCCTTGTTGGTCTTCACACATACTTTGCTTGATGCAAGGACTTCGTATCTTGTCACTCATCCTCACTCAATATTGCCCTCTCTCAATCTTTCCACTAGTCCAGCAGGAAGAGAATTTGGAGTGATCTAAAGTTCATGTTCACTGGGCAGTATATAGCGATTGCTAACCATTCCATGGTCCACTTTCCTAAAATCTTCTGGAAAGCACAGATTTTGATACCATGAAGCAACTGCCAAAGCAATCCCAAGTAAGAAAATACAGCTTATGTGAACAGTAGGGGGAGAAAATGGGAAAAAAAACCCCCAACAAAACCAACACAAAACCCTCACAAAACCAACCAGACAAGAGAAAGATTCTTCTGTCCAAAGATAAACTTGTCTCAAATTACACTTACTTTAAGAATATGGTTCCTCACTCCATTTACAGATGCATCTATTGATGCAAATCTATATGTTTAGTATAGTACGCAAATTGAATGAATTCCGGAAGCTAGGAAGCTAACAGACAGTATGGCAATTTCAGTTATCCTGAACTTACAGTACTAAGCTTTCAAATAAAGTACTAGAACACCTTAGTGGAAAAATAGTTTGAATGTTATCTAAAGGAAAAAAAAAAGCAGCGCCTATGCTGCTTGCTTTGTTACTGTCCATCAATCTTTTCTAATGTGACATCACTATTTCCAAAAATAACTGTTCCCAAGAAATATACTGGTTTCTACTGGAGAAGAAAATTGTCATGAGACCACTTCTGGCAACCTTATTTAAAAAGCAATCTGAAATAGAAAACTTGAGAAATCCATTTTCAAGTGTCAGATAGGCCCCCAGAGGATAGAGTTATGGTTCTTATAGTTTCAAGGAAAGGATAATCACCACAGCCTTCATAAAGCTCATATGGAGTTCACAGCCCAGAAGGTGAGCGATACCAAGGGCTCAAAGCCTCTTGCACAGGGCTTCCATGGCTGCACTGATAGCCAACAGGGTGATGGATGTGCTCGAGGGTTGCAAATTACCCTTGCCACACTGGCCTCACTGCGGGTGCCCTCTGCTGCTTCCATCTTGATCCTTGTAACCAGGGCTCACAAGAGAGGCATTAGAAAGCTGGCATCAGCTGTCTACTGCAGGTACTTGTTTCAAGGCTTTCTAATTCTCCATCAGGACTGTGGAATTGAAATAGAAATTTCAATTTTCAGTAGAAATCTCACAAGATATTATCAAATAGCTTCCTCTAAAATCACAGTGTTTTTGTCTCACCTCAATGAGTGCCCCTCACTGTGCACTATTTACATGGAGACACCACATCACAGATGTGAAACTAAACCTAACGGATAATAGTACAAATCTGACCACATTGCAGTTGTAAAAATACGCAAAGATTCTGTCTATAAGGTCTTCATTTTGTACATTTTAGCAATGTAAATGAGACTTGCAGCCATTAAACATTTACGACTATACTTGCTTCCAAAAAATTGTGAATTTATGACAATATGGGAAACATGTTGATGTTGTGCATTAGTTTTATTCTATATATAAATGTCTTGAGCAAATAAAAAGTCAAGGTAGTATAAATTACTGAAAGAAACACTCTAGTAAATAATTACAGAGCATATTAATACACAAAACTGTAGGAAAAAAATTTGAGTATTTGGTCACATATTGGTAAAATTTATTTTAAAAGCAGAAACAAAACTGATACATGTGTCCACACACACAACACACATAACACACATTTCGCATGTAAGTATCAATATCTTACATTTCAGTTTCTCAAATTTTGTTACCACAGCAGTATTTAGCTTTATTTTTTTAATAAAGACTTCCATTAATTTATTTTTGTAAGTGTTAAATCAAAAGGGTAATACATTTCTAGAAACTGAAGCTGTTAAAAAAATCATATATGTATAAGTCTGCAAAAATAAAGCCTTTATGCCAAAAAATTGAAGTGGAAACACAGCTAAAGAGCAAGATTGAGATTGCACACAAACTTCTGTGGTGTCCCCCCTCTTCCACTTAATATTGTGTTTGTCTGAAGTGAAAATAACTAAATCCTGAGAATAATCCAACTGAACCATGTGACGCTATTAGAATACAACAGAAGTATTCCCATGCTGACAGTCACATACAAATTGTTTCATCCTTACACTAAATTAGCAAACTTGGAATATTCCTCTCCACCCATTCCAAACTTATATTCTTAAGACTGATTTTCTTTTCCCCCACTCCAGCATACTCTTTAAAAATCTTAATAATTGCATTTTGATTAATATGGTAGATGTTTATTTGTGCAACTCATTGCCCTAAGGGGCATATGGCAAAGATTTCTAATGTCAAAGTGCTGAATATATAACATTGCGTTGTTTTAACATCTACTGAAATCATTTGATAATACCATGTTATGAAAGTCTGAGAGCGTAACAGAAAACCATCAAGTACTGCTTCTTCAAAAAACCTTTGAATGGAGGTTTTATCCTTGCTGTAAAAAAAAAAAAGCGGCATAATGATATACCCTTACACAATATACCAATGGTTGGCTCCAATGTAAGAGGAAAAACATTTAAATAGGAATATATCCAACTGTAATCCTTGTTGCATATGTATCACTTGTGATTTATTTAATGCAAAATTGACATATTGCATGGAAGTATTATAGAAGTCCTTAAAAATCTGGGGTTTCTTTAGTTTTCAAGATGGTATTTTAGTATTATTAAGATTAAAAACAACTGGAGCTTATCTGCATAGTGGTTGATTCAGTTTTCCATCAAAACTGGATGACTGGATTAGTGCAAAACTTTCACTGTGCAATTTTTGTGTGTTTTAGTTGACAATACAATATTCAGCTCTACTTTTGCAACTGAATTTATTACCTATGCCAAACTTGGTTAACAAAACAAAGAAAACAACACATAAGAAAACTTTCAGACAATCCAAATAGCATTGTTTGTATAAAAAGTATTTATCTTAAACTTTCCTTTCTACTTCCCCCCCCCCCCCCTCAGATTGCCAGAAATATGAAATATGCATCTGGTAACGTAATCCCTAGTAAAAAGTATTGCTACTTAAGAGAAAGGTAAGAGTCAAACATACTCTATTTGTATGCATTTGATTATCAGCTTTCTAATGCTTTCTAGTTATTGTTTTATTGGTAGCAGGTATATGTGATCTCTCAAACTTTCAAATAATTTTATAAAAAGTTAGAAAAATATACTCAATATTTTTTGCATAACTTTCCTATATTCTCCCTAACATACATGAATCTTACAAAATGTTTTAGAATAATTTATTAGCTGTAAAAATACCAATGACTCTGCAGCAGCTGGAGAAAGGTCTTGGTGAGAATGTACAATCCTGTATTATAAGATCTTGGAAGATATTTTTCTTCAGGTTTACAGCTATGTATTTTCACAAGTAAACCCAATAAATATTCAATACCATGTTCATATGAGCATCCATGGACACCTAGACCTTTCTTGATTTCATGCTAAATTCTGAAGAAGAGCTGGTGATGAGAAAAGTAAATGACAGTCCGATCCACTAAGTACGACAGAATGAACTCCATGTTTAATTGTAACCAAGTTATTTTGTAACAAGCTGATAAGTGTGTGATTTTTAAAATTTTCCTTCAAAAGCAAAAAATATTTCCGAAATAATATTTTGATTATGTTTTATAAATGCTATTTATGATCCAGTTAAGCAATGACATCATGAGTATCACTGTTGGGTCTTTGGCGTATAGTCAGCGGGGGAAGAGGCTTTCCATAGAAATCTGTACATAAAATAGAGAAAAAACCCCACATTAATCTGTCATTTATTATCTCTTTTGCTTAAAGGATGTTTAAATAAGGTAAATTCTTGCTTTCTTAATGAAATCAAGGTGGCCTACAAGTTTAGAGCTAATTCCTACCAGCAACTTTCAGACATAGTGCTAATTAATGTCTGGAGGTGTACTGGCCAAAACGGGGATTAATTACATTTTGTTATACATGCATCAGCATTTGCAAAATCAAGCCCAAAGGTGATCTGTAAACATTCCTAAAAATAGGAAATAAGACATCCAAAGTGTCTAAGTAACAACTGAAGAAATGAAGTACCAAAATTTGAACGTTGCTGTAGTCAAGTCTGCATTGCAATAAAGTTTTAAGTGACAGTAACGCTATGCAGCATCCAAAATTTAGGGACCATTCATACATGGCATCTGTCTGGAAAGCCACAGTAACTTTCCGAAAGAACTATATTAAGAATTTTCAGATAAAAGTGCAATGTTTCCTTTTCTCAATAAAGGAGTTTAAAGTAGTAAAATTGTTCAAGACAAAGTTATTAAACACACCAGAAGAGAATAACAAGTATTCTCATACATTTGCAATTGATCTAAGAGTAAAAAAACCCCAACATGCAGACTGGTACATGCAAGCATTTCACAATCAAAATAATATAATGAAAGATGATAAGAGGAAACAGGTAGAAATCAAGAAAAAATAAAAGCAGCTTTTTGAAGCATTCAAATCTCAATTTTGTTTATACAAACAACCTCTTCCTCAACAAAGCCTTGATGGTCTGCCAACACAGAATTGCAAAGCAAATGATTATAGTGTAAATGAAAACCTGTACAAGGGATGTTTTATTAGTCAGTTTCTTCAGGCCTGGCTTTAGGACTGGCAGACAATTTTACCTCCTATAACGAGAGAGGTTTATCATTCTTGCAAATATATCCTCCAGTGACAATAAATAGACACTCATTACCCAGTGTTGTGCTAAAATCATTACCATGACTGGAAAAATTGCAGTCTTTAGTGAAAATAAGTGTATAATTAAAGATATATGTAATTGACTCCACTGCCTGTTAATTCTCCCTAAACTTCCAACATAATGTTCTCTGCTAAGAACGATACAAAAACGACTTAATATATATACTAAATAGCCTGCTTACCAACACTTGAATTTTTCAGTTTGCAAATTAAATCACTAAGACAGATTTATGTCTCTGAAAACACCTAGCATTAAAACCCAGACCTTTGGGGGACAAAAATATCTACTGGGCATCCTACTGGAATTGAGTTTTTTCATCATGGTCTACATGAAGGTAGATGCTCATTTGCCCTGTATGCAAAGACTTTCCAACCACTTGGCCAGTAACTGTTTGTCAAAGCAAATTCTTCAACAGAATGCAGTATAGCCATAGAAAAAAGTGCACTTCAGCGAATCTAAAAAAAAACCCCACTCCAAGTTTCCTCTGATCTCAATGGTTATACCACTGGTCAAGAAATCACTTCCCTTTTCCATCATCAGATTCCAAAATATTTCAATTATTATCCTTATTTTACAAATAGACTACATTAACACAGATCTTAAATTTAACTCACGCATCTGTGAGTAGGGAACTTAGCTTAAGTGGGTTTTTTTTCCTCTTTGTCCCACTCATGCTCTTGCTACAAAATGTAATGCCTCCCTTAGGCACAGATCAAAATTGAGTACCACCTCTTCCCTTTCTTCCCCTCCCTACCTCTTCATCTGGCTTTTCTTTCTTGCCGCCTTCTCTCTATATGCCTTTAAAAAAGAAGAGCAAGATGGTTTTATGATTAAGACTACAAACTACATTTTATGCACATGAATTACGTTCCTGCAAAAAATAAATATCTAAGTTTTAGAGATCTTAATTCCCCTTAGGCATCTTTTGATTCTTTGGCAGAGAAGCTCCATGTTCTGAAACTTCACAACTTCAGCAGATATGTCCACATGGTGCTGTACTACACGATCATAGTGCAATCAATTCAAGCCAGGGTTAAGCTCAAGGACCACTACAGCCACACTGAGCTCCTTTCTCTGTGAGTTCCTCAATTAATGTTCTATTTGTTCAATTTGTGTAAGTGTTCCCATGCTTTAGTTTGGTTATCCTCCTCTCATATTCCTCCAGATGTCTCCATATTCACTTGGCTTTTCAAAATTTGAAAAATAAAAATGAAAGAAAAATGAAGAAATTATCATCCAAAAATGAGAAAAAGATGGAATATGAGCATATAAAAAACAATAAGCATGTAAAAAACTCTCTTGCATGGTCTTCCAAAACCAGAAAATCGTTATTATTGAAGAGAGAAATCATGAATCTGCCTACTACACCTTAACATTTCCAGTTATTAAACTTATTTCTCCTACCAGGTTGTGAACTTTCAGGGACACTGCCTCTTCAGGTAAAGCAGCAGAGTCCAAGCTTTATCACTGACACCTGCCCTGGCAGACCAATAACCTAGTTTTCAGCTGGAAGTCTCACTACTTTCGCAAATTTATGTTGGGCTTTTCATCATAGCTGGGATCTGCAGTCCCTCATTTGGAATAGCTATCATAATGCATTTAATTCAGAGGTGCCCACATGTCTTTAGCTTTCCTTCTCTTAAGAAAACACCCCCAAATCAATGACAAAATTCTTACAGACTATGCTTCTAAAACCATATGGAAATCATAGCGTTGGGTAGAAGAAATTTTGGGCTATCTCAAGAGGCAACACAAAGAGTCAGCTTACACGCAGCAAATTCATCCGGATGTGGAGCTATGGTTCACAGAACTACAAAAATACATGGAGCACATTTGGGTTCAGCATTGTGAAGCGATTAGCACTTCCAGATCAGATCATAAGATCAGTGTGGAAACAAACAGGCAGCTTAGTGCAGGATCAGCCTGGATGTGGAAAAGCCACTATGGATGCCAAATTAATAAGCCCTGCTGCATCTCTGCAGTATCTCATACTTTTTCCAGTATCCAAGTAAATCAACTCCTGCCCTCATTGCATCAGATAACGATGAACTGTCTACATAAGGACAATGGAAATACACTTTGAAATTTTCATTTTGAATGCAATGCGTGTTTGGACTCAAAGTAACTGGCCCTGTTGCTTTTTGCTGTATGGCACATTATAACATTTAGGTAAATGCTGCTGTGCAAATCACTTCAGATCATTAATAGGTTCTGACAGCTGTGCCACTTTAAACTCTATATGTGAATCTTTATGAGAGAACCCTTTTTAGTGAAAAAATAAATAAGACTTGAAAAATCAAAAAGATGCTTTCTACTAAGAAAAAAAAAAGGTTAGCTTTTGGTCAATGAAAATTGGCATTAAGAAATAAGAAAAAAAAAGAGAAGAAGAATGAAATGAATGTAAAGTGAATAAACAAAGGAGAATGCTTCAAAAAAGTACAAAACCCAAAACATTTTCAATTACCAGCATGATGTGTTTCACCAAGGGGCTCAAGTTTTCGAAGTCTATTAAGTTTGGGAGTTCCCCAGCCAACTAAAGGAAAACAAAGACAGTCAAAACATGCCACGACTGCACTTGATTCTGACAAAATGTATGCAAGCCGGTTCTCTTTGGGAGAAATGAAAGCATTTAGAAATTACAAAAGTATGTAATATATTGTATATATGGTGAATAATGATTAAATACTTTAAAAATAAACTGATTCACCCTTAAAAATCCTGATATTTTTAATCACTTTTTCATCAGTGAGTAGTCAAGTTTCTGACTTTTTTTTATTGTGAAAACAACAACATCCTCCTCCATGGAGTAGATCAAATCAATATTGCTGAAAGTTTATAGCATGAAGTGAAAAACTGCATCAAAAATTTCCTAGAGAGTAAGGTATAGTAGCAGATCTCTGAAGACCATTTCATTTTCATCATGCACATGTGAGTATTTTAAAGGATTAATAACCACAAATTGAGACATTGATTATTGTTTGTTAGTATACTTACCTGGTGGAAGAGCTGGTGGTGGTGTTGGATTTTTGGGAACAGTGTCCTCTGTATTAACAGGTTCTACTCTGTGGCCCCTTTTTAATTTTGGTTTTTTACTTTTTTTCTTGCTGTTATCTGTACCAAACAGAAATAAACCATTACATATCATATATTATATTTATAGAGTATCTTAGATCATCTTCTAATACAGTTGCTGCGATGAGATACATCAGCATTTTCAGTCCAAATTTATACACAATGACACATGTAAAATTTATACAACATTTCATAGAATCATAGAATAGCAAGGGTTGGAAAGGACCTTAAGATCATCTAGTTCCAACCCCCCTGCCATGGGCAGGGACAGCTCGCACTAAACCACGTGGCCCAAGGCTCTGTCCAACCTGGCCTTGAACACTGCCAGGGATGGAGCATCCACAACCTCCCTGGGCAACCCATTCCAGTGCCTCACCACCCTCACTGTAAAGAACTTCTTCCTTATTTTGATATAGAAAATAAACTGTAAGCATAAAATATATGCAAACTCTATGCTTTCATAAAGAAATTTGAATCAGCTTGGTACTGACAGAAAGTCATAATCATCATATTTGATTATGATGAAAATGAACCTAGTTTCAGCTACAGTATCAGTCACACCAACCACCACACACTTTTTCAAAGTAGATTTTCTAATACAATAACCTAATGGTGCATTTTTATGTTTTCAATAGATTAAACTGATGTATGGTATCATGAAAAATAATACAGACAGATGGAGGAACTATGTGAAAAATAACATTAAATGACACATTAAAAAGAAGCAGTTCACCTGAGTCAAGGCATTCTGAGGCTTGTTGCTCATTCTCTTCTTCATGCTGCAAAAGCTGTGTAGTTGTAGAATTGCAAGTTTCTAATCTACTATCATTTGTGTTTTGGCTACTGCTACTTGATAAATGATGGTCATCCATTTGTTCCTGTTCTGTTTGAGATTTCGAGACAGTTGTAGCCTTTTCAGTCTCCAACCTTTGCCGCTTCTTTTCCTTTTCAATTTGTTTTTCATTCTAACAAAAAGTATAAGAATTTTTTTAACAACTTGTAATGCTGTAAACTGACTAATAAGACAGGAAGACTATTTTAAAAATCAAAATATTCCTAAAATAATTTTCTTTTCTGTCCCACATCTAAAAAAAAAAAGGATTAGCAGCAAAAGAAATTATCTTTAGGTTTATAGACTTTTCTTGCTTTCTTTTTGGCCATATGACAAAAATAAAAGCTAGCTACGTAAAAAACATCAACATTCCTGAGCAGAAAGTTAGAAGCCTCATAATTTCTTCCTCTTTTATTAACATGTTGGATTATGTTTTTAGTTAAAACAAAATACGCATGCACAGTGCTTAAGTATGCAGAAATTGCTACCATGATTTGGACAAACACCAATTGTGTCATACAGACTCAATGATAAGCTGTTTCATAGGTTCGATATCACCAAACCACTGTCTCTGCAGTACTTGTAGCTATACCTTTCTTTTCTTACTCTGTATATTACTATAAAGTGTATTACTGTGCATGTAGCTGACTTTACAAGATATATGGATATGGCTGCTTTTGTCCTCAAGAGAAGCAAATGTTTGAACTACTTACTGGAAGAATTTCTGAGAGTTTAAGTGTTTCTTGAGATTACCTTATCTCAAGTCAACGGAATAAAAAAATACAGTGCAGTAAATAAGAACTATCTGAACCCAGAAACACATATTAAGGATATTTTGTATATTAATATACTTTTCATATTTCAGAGCTAAGAAAATGCCTCAATTGCCTCAGTTTTCAACAGAAAACAGGTTATGCTCAGAAATCTAAATAGTTGAAGTAGTCAGGGAGATTTTATATGACTCATTACATCACTAAAACACTTTACAAGAAATTAATAGACCTTGAGTATTTTCCACCCCTGAATATCCATTAGTTTTATTAGGAAATGTGTTCAGTCAGCTGTTTACAATACCTTTGTTTTACTGTGTCTACAGAACTTTTTGTCACCAAATCAGTAACAGGGGATTTTCTTAACATGAAAACATTGATTCAATGCACATTAAAAAAATAAATAAACGAATGCTGTGCAAGCAAACTCAGAACAATTCTTTTAAGTAAACTGTTTTTCTTATTACCTCTCAGACATTTGTTAGTGGTAGGTCTAAAACGATCCAGATTTCCACATATTCTCATACCTCAGAGATTACAGCAGATATAGGCTGGAAGGGGTTTTCAGAGTTCCCAGGCTCAGGGTCTTCCTCATCAGGTACACTTCTTCCTTCTTCTTTTTCCCTTTATCATTGTTTTTGGGTTTGTGTTATTGTCATTTTAGTGTTTTGGGGTTTTTTGGGGCGAGGGGGGAGTGTGGAGAAAGAGGGGACATGAACAAAGAATTATGAAGAAGCCAGCCTATGTATTTTACATAATAGAGAACATTTATTAGGTTGTCTAACTCATCCTCCAACTTATGCCAGCTGATTTTCACAATACGCTTCTGTATTGTGAAAAGCATTCTACAGAAATCACAATGGCAGGCTAACATCAATAAAGCACAAGTATGTGTAACAGCAGAGGTAGAAACACATGCTGCCGTGTGCCAGAAAGTTCAATCAGCACTTTGGGAAGTAGAAGCAGTTTCTGAGGACAGGATATATGACAGAATACATCTGTAACTGGAAGGTTTTGATTGTTCAACAGTATACTGAAATTTTCAGATTGGTAATCTTTTATAACAATTGTTTCATGGTTTTCAGTTGTTTGGGGTATTTTTGGTTTGCTTTCTTTTTGTTAAAATCTATGTGGTGGGAAACCAGACTAAAACCTATTCTATTTTTAAAACACCTCCATAATTTCTCATAATTCTAGATTCTAATAAGCAGAAGAGACAACTTGTACCAGACTGTTCAGTTTATGTAGTAACAGTTGAGGAACCATATTTGCTAGAAGAATTCAATATGTTCAGTAAGCTTTAAATCCTTGATAGCTTGGTTCCCATAAGCTCTATGCACAGGAATGAATGAAGTATCTTAGAGAAAGGGAAGAAGGGGAGGTAGGAGAAATTGCAGAAAGAATACCTTTCTTCTCGTATCCTTCTCACTCGCTCAGCTCTTTCTAGTTTCTTTTGTTCTTCATATGCTTTTTGTTCTGTAGTGTCTCTTTGGATGCGCTCATTTAAGGCATCAAAATCTTTTGCTATGATATGTAGAAGCCAATATAAACCCTTTTTTATTGATTTATCAATTTTTTTCCCACAGCCCATGATGGCTGAACAAGGTTCCTGTAAATATAAGGAGAAGAAAATTATTTGCAATTCAAATCGCACTCCTTGACTAAAACCAAGAAATCAGATGAACAATTATTGTTTAGTGTGAAGCCCGCAAAACACTGAGAAGTATGGAAAATGAATTTGCGTTTAGGTATTCTATAAATTTATGTGCTTTTTTTGCCAAATACAAATCATATTAGTTCTACCAATTTCCATTATTTCCAGTCCCATTTCAAAAACAGTAGAGTACTGCACAGAAAAACATTTGCATGTCTATCTCTAGACATATATATAAACTTGTTATATATACACAGCTGTTACATATACGCATCCTATGTGTATATATATATGCATATTTTCACACCTGTTTCCCTACACATCCACATCTATGCATCTATATAGAAATATAATTTATCAACGCCAAATATGTATGTTCTGTTTTGCTGATGATTTATAAATAGTCCATGTTATATTTATCTAGTGAAATGGAAAAAATGAGATGCAAGAGCATCAGCTTAGCTTCAGCTCATGAAAGAAATGTTCAACTTGTTCATAGGCACATAGAGGATAAATAAAATCCAGTGTGAATGTTTCAGAAAAACTGTGAAACCAATTCAGGTTTTTTAGGTCAGAACAGGTATTGTGGACAGAGGTGAAGCAAAATATTATGCATCCTGATTGGAGTAAAACTATTGTCGTGATATTCATGGTTTAATATTTTGTGGGGAAATTTAGAGATCCAGAAGAAAACTAATCAAAAGAATAAGAGCAAACAAAAGGTTTTTTGGTCCTTGCCTAATTTTATTTAAATCTTCTTTCACAACACCCCTGTTTAAATTCACCCCATGAGTCATCATATTGAAATAACTTGGGACCATGTTTACCTTTAATGAGCCTAGTAAAGAAGCTGCCCATTTGAGTAAGTAAGACTCTCAGCTGCTTTCAGCCAAAATGACTTAGAGCATGTGATCCAGTTTCTTTGTCGATTATACCCAAGATGTAAATGGAGAACAACAACAACATTTTACTGGAACATGTCATAAATTAAGAAAATCTAAGTACTGGAAAATACACTAGAATCTTTCAGGTCTTTTATATTGATAATGCTTTGCAAGAAAATATTTTTGTCACAGAAGTCCCTTGGGAAAAAAATGGCAAACTCAAAAGTTTTGTTTTTATGATTGCTACATAAGCATAATGCAAAGTCCACTGACTGAAGAAAAGCACTCAGAGCGTTATGACATAATGAACATAGCTGTGCCCTGCTATAACTCAACTTTCTAGAGAAAAAAATAGCAATATGTATTACCCTATGAATTTTGCAACTCTCCTTAGGGAATTAAAAGTCTTTTTAAAATTTTAAAACCCCAATACCAGCTGGAATAGTTTTGCAAAACTGCCTTCTAATTTTGATTAATAACAGCAAAACTCTCATCATCTTTTAAAATGTTTCTTATTGCGATTAGAAAAAGATCATTAAAGTAAAGCCAACAAATAATTACTAACAAACCGGTTGATTAAAGAAAGGAGGCTTAAAGAAAACTTCAGGGACTACGAATTTGGATAAATTATTTGAAATATTGACCAATATTAAACAGCTTTCATACAGATCCTCCCATCCCTTTTTTATTATTTTGGGTTTTTTTTTTTTTCAATGTGACTGTGAACACTACATCTGAAATGTAGGTATTTATTTTAGGACAAATATAGAGCAACTAGCTCTAACACTGTTCTTTGGTGACTATTGTGCTGGGAATAAGATGCCCTAGGAATCAGATTAAGTTCGTACTCTTTGCCAGATGGTGACTCAGACTAAATGATGGTTTTAGCTATGAAAATGAGACAAATATCATAGCTGAACAATGATCCTTCCTGAACGCCAACACAGGCAAATTCCATTTCCTGCTTCTTTTTAAAAAGGTGGAATACTAAACTTTTTGTCCAATTAAAGAGGTTTGAAACCACATCAGTAACTAAGTATTCTTACATTTTCAAATTCTTACAGTTTCAAAATGGACCAGCAGGTACACTTTTAGGATCCCTGTTCTAAAGATTTCTTCAACAGATCCAGAAGCAGAGCAACAAGGTGAGCAGAGAGTTGCTTGCAGAGCAGATATATGTACTGTATCTTTGCTGGGATTGCAGGGTTTTAGTTTCAGTTTTATGCTCTGTGGCATATTGCCCTACCTTATTGCAAGATTTACATATATATTAGAAAATGAATCATCTTAAAATATACTTACAATTTGACATAGACACTTGTGTTCATTGACAAGCTTTTCCAGAGATAAGGACTCGATTACATCTGCTTCTGACAGAGCTCCTTCTCTGTCCTGTTTATTTGCCAGCCTAAAGAAAAGATCAAAAGAAACACTTTGCACCCTGACACGAAACAGATTCTCAGATTTCCAATAGCTAAGTTTTTGAGAAAAGCAAAAAGAAGGGGAAAAAGGAGAAAGTAATGAGAAAATGCCTTGTTTCACCTTTAATTCTTAATTGTTCTTTCTACTTAATAAACATGTTAGTCGATACACTATTTTCAGCCAATTAGTCCATGCACTATTTTCAGCTGATACTAACATTAAATAAAAGATACCTAATTATTAATAGACAAAGCAATTATATTTTACAGCTAAGAAGATGATGTAAAAGACCGTACCGTTCTACATCTAAAGCTACACAGTACAATCTGCTGGAGTCTACAGACTAAAAGTCAGAACTTAGCAACTTCCCAAACCATGCACAATTCCTCCCATAATACTGCTTCATGATCATCTTGGGTCTGCCTACTATCCGAAATTTCTCTCTGATGCCGAACAATTTGATATGTAACGTGTAACCATTTGAACCTGCTCTTCACAAGTAAAACAAAGCTCAGAGGGAGAAACTTGCACAAATGGATGTTGTAAACGTACTTTATTATTTAATATTAAATAGAGAGAAGCAAGAAAAAAAAGTTGAACGAAACACATAGCTTACAAAATAATCATTCTGTAAGATAAAATGCCATCATTGTCTTATTTCTTATAGATACAGTAGCAAAGAAGACTCCAGAAGATAAACATCTTAAGTTCTGGGGGAACTGTTGATCAGATTTTTTTTCCATATACTCTGTAACTGCAACCAACACCATAGCCACAAATGTGTATTTTTTTAACAGGCACAAACCAGATCTGATTTACCACTCAAAGAACGTTACTCATTATTTCATACTTTAATATGAACATACACCCTGAAGCAGAGGCTGTTATGTTCCTTTCAACACTCTTATCAATAACTACTACAAAGATAAAAGGACTGTCCAGAATCATAAAAAACCCAAATGCTTAAGTTCTTCACCTCCGCAAACTCTTGGTGATACCATATTCTAACCACAGAAATGAAAGTTACTTCCTTTTATCAAGACTAACTTTTTAATGTTTCACTGAAAACTCCTCCATATATTAAATAAAACTGGAAAAGCTTCTGATCTAAAGCCCTAAAACGTACATGACAAACTACATGTATGAAAAAGCAAGAGTAACTGCTAAAACCTGTATGGAACCACCTCTCACAGAAAGGCAAAATATTTTCCCTTATGGGGATTTTTCTCAGCCATCCAAGTAATTGTTTTCATGAAACTCACAGGACTTGATTGTCCTCAAGACCTCAATTTCTTGATTAAAATGGATTTAAACTGGTCAACATTGAAAAAGGTAGGATGCATTACAAGGTAAGTTTACCTAAGTATTTAGGAATGTGTTAGCCAAGCAGATGTATTCCCTAAGAAGAAACTTAGAAAAGTAAACTTGCAGTCATGTTGGTCAATGACTTTCAGAGTTCACTTACAAGCAAATTTTAATAACAAATGGAGAAACTTAGATACAAATCCAAAATATGTATTTTAAACAAACAAAAATGACAAAAACACACATAGGAAGTATTTCCTGTTTCTTGAGGGTCTGAGAGGTCAAGTCATAAAAGAGTTGTTCCCTTCTTCCGTAAAATCTCTTTGTGACAATAGGACATATAGTCTTTCCTCTTCTGTTACCTGCTTTTAACTAAAAGTGAGTATGGTAAAACTCTAGAGATTATGAAAAGATATTAAATGATATTTTACAAGCAACAGAACTACTCCTGTTTGAAGTTACTATTTTTCAGCATGAAAAGTGGTACTGTTTGCTTTTAATCAGTGTACACCATTTTGGAAAATAAGCATACAATGCAACCTTATTTTGCACCTTCTACAACAGTAATAATCCAAGCTAAGTGGAAAAGCTGTAAAGAGGAGTATTCCATAGCATTAGGGAATCTGAAAATTGCACTTGCTTCTCTCTAATAAAGGAATTCCACTAGATGAAGGTTGTTCTGAAATTTAGCAACCCTTCCATTACATGAGAACTCTGATTCAACTTTCTGGATAAAATCACAAATATTTGGCTTCTACGAACACAATAGCAGATGGTTTTGGAACCAGACATCATAGCCTTTATTCTGAAATCTCAAGTCATCATTATTAACTCAAATGGCTCTCCTCTCTGCCCCTCCTTTGATAATTCATTCCCACTTCTCAACAAAAAGAGTATTTCTACAGTACTTTGTATGATTCAGTGCAGAGATTCCCTAACTGTTGTTCAATGCATACACAGAACTTATGACACTCAATATACTTATAATGCTCTGGCACTATCCCTTCTCACCAACCAGGTAGAACAAGTAATATCCTCTCAGTATTTACCTATGAAATAGGGCCAAAGCTAAACCAGGGAAAAACTGAAATGAAATTCAAGCAAGCTACGGAAAGTAATTAAAAGATTGGAAACAATTATCTCCTTTTTTTCCCACATAACCATCTTTGTTACAGTCTGGAAATCCTGAGGCACTGCCCCTTTGTCTCAAAAAGGATTCTTCAGCAGTGTTGTCAATCCACCTAGATCTAATTGAAGAAAATATTTCTGAACACAGTTTGTTGCCACAGCCTATTCCTTTCTCACCTGAAGATTCAATAACTGCACTATTTACTGTGTTATTGCACTGCACACTCTACAAAGCACAGCTGAAGCAGAATGAAATGTTGGTAAACTGCATAGCTAACCGAGAGTGTGACACCAACGTCCTATAACTTGCAGTAGCTGCTGATTTTTAACCTCTTAATACCTTAAACGGTGTAAGGTTTGGTTTATTGGTCAATTAGCTTCCATTTTCTCCACAGCAATCCTGTTGCAATACTGACTGAATTAAAAAAAATAACAGCTGAGGTGCTGCATCTGGAAAAGTAGCATATCCAAATAGCTGTCTCCAGCTTATGTTTTGCACAGGTCATACATTTCCTGCTGTACACTCCTGCCTGCTTCAGCCTTTAGGTCAAACTTATAAATGGAGTTAAAATAATTTTAAGATACTGTGATAAATGGCATTGTTTTGCTACTGCTTTTTCTTTTCCTTTCCAGGTAAATGCATTAATACATCCGTGACCTACCTTGCTTCCTTTCCCCTTCATGCTTTAGTGTAGAAGAAAGCAATCCCTGCCCTTACACTTGTCCTTCATAGGTAGGCAGTGCTCCACTTCCAGCTTACAAGGCCTCTATCTAGGGAGCTGCTCCTAGACACTTCCTGCTACTGGGCAGCTTCAGGAGTGATCCGCCTCTCAGCAAGGCTGGGTTTCAAACAGGCAGAACCAGATTCCCCAAGTAGAAAGTAATCAATTTGCCTGTCTACAGCAGTTGCAGAAGTCAGTTTCTCTTGCACCACTGCTGCTGAAGATGAACCCTTGGACAACTATATAAGGAGCTAGAAGCGGAAAGCATGCAGAAAATAATGGAATGCCACTCTAGACGAATTGCTTAGGCAAATATTCAAAACGATGTTTTTCAGATTATACTGAAGTTTAACCTCAGAAGTTCCTCTGTAAAGGATAACCCAGAAAGCCACCAGCACAGGATTAAAAGGTAAAGACTTTTCTTCTACTTGAAGTTTATAAAGTTGCAAATATTAGAAAAAGACTGTGTAGTATGTGGTTTAGAATGGAAATGTGCCTCAGTGTCAAGACAAACAAATAATGGATGTCTACCCTGTAAAGAACTGAGTATTTCTCAGAGTAAATACAGTCTCAGAGCTCTGCTGCTCATGCATAGGAATGCTAGGCTTTCAGGCAAGTTTTATGCATAAAACTTTCTTCTTTAGGGAACACATGTGAGTTATCTTAAAGGAAAGACCTTGATTTTAATTTTCCAAGTCAATAGAACTTCATACATAGCAATTTTTCATGTTTAAAAAACTGTAGGCAGCATATATCAAAACATACTTGAAAGCACAGGAGAGCGTCTGTTGGTTTATCACATAAGGTTTGCTGAGTAAGAGGCTTTCACATATAAAATCATGCTTGGCTTATTTCAATTTCACATAAAGTATATTTGGAACCTTCTTAGAGTAACAAACTTACTTTACACCAGAAATAAAGAAAAGGTAGGCACCAATTGCTTTTATATCAAGTGGGATTTTTTTAAGCAACTAGAGAGCTTTTGTTAAGAGTCATGGGAAACATTGTGGAAAGGGAGTGTATGTGTGCATTGGCACAACTGACATCTACAGTTCAGCAACAATATTTCTCTTAGAAGCCAGAAGTCATGCCAGAGAAAAACAAAGTCTGAATGCAAACTATGTGTGTTCCTTGACCTGTTTCTAAAACATAAATTACTGAGCAAAGAGGAAATATAAAAAAAATAAATAAAAAAATCAGCATTAAACTCTACTTTACAAACCAAAAGATCTGGTGAAAAAAAATCCAGTATGAAATGGACACATTTGTATCTCAGCTTTCATCAAAAATCCAAGTGTTACAGCAGGGTTTATTTGGAAGAGGGTATTCTGTGTGAGGGTATGTGCACATGCATGTGTTTGTTTTCTTGCTTTGCAGATTGGGAAGGGTTTTTTAAAGATTGTTACTTTCCAACTTAGCATTTCTCTCCACTTGTGTGGGATTCTCATCCAGTAACATAATACTGAAAAATAATACTGTCGAGAGTACACACTGGGTTGGGGCAGGGAGGAGGGCTATCTGTAACTGTTCCAGAGATGCTGCTTTTGGGGTTGTTATTAAGAGCCAGTTATCACGAACCCAGAATTTTGGGTCAAACCTGTATGGTGGCCATCAGAATTAATGAAAAGCAAAGCATCCCTGAAGTTAAAATATTACAGTATCAGAACTATCAACATGATTAAAAGCAACTTTAGGAAAATATGTTTTATGAGAATTATGTATCTAAGATCAAGTATATTAGTCTTTAAGGCTACTCCAAGAAGCCGTAGCTTTGAGAGACTGAATTAGAATTCCTGGGAAAACAAAGAAGAGAGGGAACCTCTGAATTTAACAACAATCAACACAAGCGAAAGCACAATACCATGTTCTTCAGTCTACAGTTGGTCTTCTATTTTAAAATGCTGTTTTAGCTCTTTTTCCTTCACAAATTTCACCTCTCATCTATTACCTTTTTTCTTGGGCAATCCTTTGGACAGCAATTTATAGGATGTTTTGTCGTAGGGAAGTGAGGTCTCAGCAGATGTGGCAAGAAAAGGTTTGTTAGTCTCTCTCTGTTTTGCTTATGTTAACATCCATGAAAGTCAAACTCCTGATCCACAAAAAGACAGAAAGATGGTGGTTTGTCGGATTGTTTAGTTTGTTCTTTCCTCTTCAGTTACTGGCAGTTCATTTGCTTTTCAAGGAAGTCACAGAAAACAAAATTCTTGACATTTTTAACAAACAAGCAGATAGGAGAACTAGCCAACAGTTTTAGGCCTCCTAGGGAGACCATAAGGCATTCTAAGATTAAGCTTGGAGCCCCCTCTTTCCGCAGGCTTTTTGCGGATTGCCTTTGAAAGCTTTTAACTACACTGAAATAATCCAGATGGTACGTGTTAAGAGATCTTAAACTACATGCTTCTTCAGCAGCCTAAAATCCTGTGCCTTCTAGATTGTTGACAACAATGACAAACCCATCAGTTACTTTTTACTGATTGACACTAGCCTCTTTCTTAAATAAGCTGGCTTATTTAATTTCTTTAATTTGCTTTTCATGCCTTCAATTCTTATGCAAAACAATCCTCTGAATATTAGGGTAAACTATAATGAAAAACTGGTGAATAAAGTGCTACGAGATTATCTGCCTGCAAATGTCAATTAAGAATTTGCTTTCATGCAGTTGCTGGGAGATATAAGAGACATTTCTCTAATTCAACCTTTTCCCTGAACAGTTCCTCCAGGTCGCATTTAAATAAGAGAATAGTTAGAAATAAGATTCTAAACTCATCCTGTTTATAATATCTCTAGGCAACTCTAGAGGAACTTTATTCTCATATTACCTTTTGAAGTGGTCACAAGAATGTTAACAATTATAACTTGTTTCGTTTTGGTAAAGTGGCCTCATTCTCACTTCAGATACGAATCATATTCGTATTTACCAAAACCATATTTCTCTGACACACTCTGCTCTACTATTAGTTTAATCATACCCATTGATCAAATAGGCTGCATCCAAAGAGATGCCTGAGCTCATATCAACAATATTAAGTTCAGCTTCCAGATGTGTAATTCCAAAAGCAATGACAATATTTTTGTACGAGACTTAAAATATTGTAAATATGAATTATTTTCTTATACTTTATTTCATCCTGATATATCAATACCTAGGCAAACATTAAGGTAACTTAATCAAAGTTGCCTATGAGATATATTTTAAAAAAAGCTGCCTGGAAATCCTTATGTTTATTACAGGTGAGTTCCAAGGCTGTGATATGTAGCTATATGGTCTGACAGACATGAAATGGGAATGTAAATTACGATGTTGCACAGTACAGATTTTGAGCCTGCAATTCTACTGTCAGGAAGACAAAAATCTTGGAACTGATTTATAGCAATAAAAAGTTGTTAACTAGGAGTTCAAACTATACATCCTAACAAATGGAAAGAATTCCACATGTCCTTTATCCTGTTGCAGCCCTTTCTCTTGCTCCTAATTTATTTTCAAATACCATTTTACAATATATCAGTATCTGCACCTTACTTATATGATTTTTTTGGCAAAGGTGATTACAATTTTTTTTCTGTATTTCTGCAACCTACAGGCAGCTACCGTACTTGAACCAGCTAATTAAGTGAAGGTGCTGATTTCTAATATTATTCTTGCTGTAAATATAGAAATAAACCTAGGTATCTACAATGTACACATTTACTTCTCTCTACTGCTCATTTCTGAGCTCTCTTAAAGAGCATTACTGACAGTAAATCTCTGGTTTAATAGGTAAAAGAGCCACCATCAAAACATTAAATTTCTTCAGTTTTGCTTTTAATCAAGGAATACTCCATTCCCTTACCTATTACAGAGAATAATCTACAGACTAACTGATTTGCAGAGTGAGATCATTGATTTGTCAGTCGAGACTTGTAAGTGCAGTATACGTCATCAAAACTGTGACTTATGTCAGTGTGAAAGCATGAACTCATTACCTTCCATTACGCAAAGTATCAGTAGTGAACGTGAGAACTGCTGTTTGTAGACATGGAAATGGTGGTAGATGCTTTTCCTCAAGTCTTCCACACCTGCAGTCACACACACACAACACAGGTTCCAAAACTTCAAAGAACAATCTCAGACTTGCCACTGATTCACTGTGTGGTTTTGAACCAAATACTTCATAAAATAGAATTATAGAATAGTTGGGGTTGGAAGGGACCTTCAAAGGTCGTTTAGTCCAACCCCCTGCAATGAGCAGGGACATCTTGAACTAGATCAGGTTGCTCAGAACTACTACCAGCCTGGCCTTGAATGTCTCCAGAGGTGGCGCGTCTACCACCTCTCTGGGCAACCTGTGCCAGTATTTTACCACTCTCAGTGTCAAGAATGAAATAGCAACCTCCCACCCATTTTTCTCATTGGAACTTAAGAAAATTCCTGACAGTTGTAGAGATATTGAAAGTATAAAAGCTTGTTACACAGATGATTGACAAACTGCTGTATTCTCCCACTCAAAATGCTAAACTTTATACCCTGTATTATTTCCTTCTCTTCTCTCTCAGGATTCTCTCTCACATTATCCAACATCACACAATCAACACAAGACAGCTACATCTCCTACAATATGACTGTGTTACAGATTTCTCTCCAGACACCAAAGAACATCTGAATTATTTTAAGTCACTCAGATCTCTTTTCCCCCCTCTACAGCTCCCTTGGAGGGCTTACTCCAGCAGCACAATTTGGTTATACTTTTCCAGCAACTTTGGACTCATTCTTACCCATCTTTTGAACTTTGGATACTC
Source organism: Strigops habroptila (assembly GCF_004027225.2). Classification (NCBI taxonomy): domain Eukaryota; kingdom Metazoa; phylum Chordata; class Aves; order Psittaciformes; family Psittacidae; genus Strigops; species Strigops habroptila. The sequence continues at coordinate 14,722,919 of NC_044278.2, forward strand.
AGACCTGTTTTATGCCATTGGTATCTCAAGTTTTTACTCAGTATCACCATTTCACCACCTGCCATGATCTATATCACAGTAATTAGAGAACTCCCAAGCTACCTTGCTTCAAAAGCAGCATTTCCATGCTCCTACATACTGGCCATTTTGGTTTCACTGGGTAGCCTTATGGCAGTTATGGTGGATAACATTGTCTCAAGGGGACAAGCAATGAGATTGCATTTCCTCATTGTTATATAGCAGGAAATGCCAAAAGCAATGTTCTACAGGTTGTTTATTTCCCAGAGACAAAGGCTGACAAATACAAACGACCTTTGTGTGTTAGTATTTTCTAATATTTAGAATGATGCATCCATTAGCACTTAAGTCCCCTGTGCTGAAAATGTTACTGATTTTGCACTATTATCTTGTATATACTCTGATACAATTTAGCTACCTTCCACATAAAATGACATCTTTTTTTTAGGCTCATAACCAGAGCAAGCTCTCTGCCTTTGGTATTTTCCTGTTGAACCACTCCCACACTTCCCACATACAGAAACTTGAACTTAGAACTATTTTAAAATATGTTTTTCCAAGCACTTATCAACTTAAGACAGAAATGCTTTAAGGGGATATTTTCATCAACCACCTTGCTGTGATAATCCTTGATTTAAGCACATTTGTTTACCAGGTATTCAAGTTAGAGGAAACTTTTTAAACAAAGGAGAAAATAAACATAACCTACTGTAGCAAGATTGCTTACTTTAGTTACTTCAGATATATTTTTGGGTAATAGGGCAAAATTCCAAAAAGCATCAAACAAGTTCCTTCTTTTTTGTGAGAATACACGAGACTGAAATTTCAACTCAAGCCCTAGTTTTTCCCACAAAGTATCTTAAACTGTAGCATTTAAATGGTATATATTTCTCACTAATACTTTGTTGCTACACTTAAGACACTTAAAGCAGTAATCAAGTTCCAGACCACAGTATGACTCCAAACATTACTCAGAACCATTGTGCTCCAAAATAACAGTTACACAGGTTTGTTGGCACCATACAACAGAGCGATAATGTAACTTCACTTCAGCCTGGAAATAGGTTAAAAATAATAATAATAATAATATTACTTATAACCTGAAATTCCTTTGTGACATGTTGCCTGAAAGTGTCCTCTACCCAGTGCCCTTAATCGTCTCATAACTAAGGAACAGGAAAACAAACTGACCCTTATTTTTGTTGCAATTGTAAAAAAAAAAGAAAGAAAAAGTAGCTGTTTCAGCAGAGGTAAAGGAAGGAGTATGACGCAGAACACAGATCATATATCTCAAAGAGCTCTTAAAGAGAGAATTCTGTCTCTTAATTCCCTGCAAGTCCTCTTGCCAGGCTCCTGGTGGATGGCAGTATGTCGGAATGAACATAAGGAGGCATACAAATTGCTCAAAGATCGAATACAAACAGAGCCTTTTGTGTGAGACATTTTAATGAAGGTACTGAATAACCAAGAAATAGCAAACAAAACTAGGGAAATTAAAATAAACAGGTTTGGGTAAGTCAGAGAGTGGAAAGGAAATAAAACAATCATCAAAGCCAAAAAAATAAGCCGTTAAATCTTAATACAACCAGTAACAAGAGTTCCATATGATCAACTTACCTACTTCACATATCCATTTATGCATTTTAACTTAACGCAACTCAAATCTCATTTTTGGATGCAGGCTCCCTGTTTACTGAGTCAAGTAATACATTAGATAGGCGGAAGCATATTCTATATGGCTGCTTTGCAATTAAGCAAAAGAACCCTGCAACTTGTTGTGTTAAGTATTTTTTGCCCCCACCCCCCCAAAAAAAAAAAAAAAAAAAGAAGATAATACACAAATATTCATATATTCATTTCCATCAAATTCATTATCTTTGAATTTAGGACATACTTTATCAGAGTGGCCAAACTGAAATGCTGCATGTGTACTCCTACTTTTTCTCCCCAAACGCGTGCATGAAAGCACATAAGAAATCCTTGAACTCTAAGTACAACTTAGGTACTGGGAAAAATTGGGCCTGATTCTTCCTCCTTTCCCTTCCTTACCCCTGCCACCTCCTCTTCAAATCTATCCTGTAGCCCCATCTGTTCTTTGGCTATGTTTTCAGTCTTACAGTGCTTCTAAGTGTGAACAGAGAAGACACAGTGCCACACCAGTTTGACTAAGTTATTGCAGCTATATTACTAGAGCAACTCCATTTCTACAGCTCGTCTTTTATTAAAGACTGGGTATCAGCTTATGATTCCATCTCCAAAGATATGGTTTTTGTATCAGTAGATAAAAGATGACACAGCAATATTTATGACTGAGGAATGCTTAGAAACAAGGGCAAACCTCACCAATGCTCTTCAGATTTATGTATGTAAGAGCATTTAGGGCCATTTCTACATGTAGTCAATAATTTGAAGCTACAGTTTAACAAGCTAATACTTTCTCATCTACTGATCTGCTTTGCCTGTACTGCAGTCAGTCTCTTAGCTGTTTTAACCCAAATTTTCCAACCTTTGATGAAGAAAAAGATATACTAGGCTGTGCTACTTTATTGTTTCAGAGGGATCATATTTTAAAACCTTTTATTGAAGGTAGGGGACACACTATGACACTGAAGTGCTTTTGGTCCATGTATTCGCTTTACTCAGCTCTAAAAGAATAGGCATATTCTCCCTCTATTGACAAAAACTTCAAGGAAAGAGATCTTTCATCTCAATCAAAAGAACAGGATGTGCCCCTATATATACACACAAACACATAGGACAACAACAAGGCCTCAGTATATGAACAGAGCTTGTCGTGGAACAGTCAGGAATTCAAGCCAACAATTTCCAAGGTTATCTTTGTCATTAAGACATCCTTATTTATTTGAAACCAGCATGCATTTCAGTTGCCAGCATAATCAACCGCTTTTATTGGCAAGCACATTCAGTGGCAGGTTTTGAAGGCAAGCCTGATAGGGTGTAAGATATGAAACTAGGGTTCAAGTGCTTACATTCCACTCTTTTGTGAAACTGATGCTTAAAAAAGGAAAAAAAAATCCATTAAGAGCAATCATCTTAAATGTTTTCTTCTTACTTCTTTGCAAGTTTGATATTTGAGAATACTTGCAGATCTGCAATTCCATTGCTTCCCCCCCAGGAATACAGCTATTTCAAGACCACTGCACCTAAAGCATTGAAAAGTCAATGTCAATCGTTAATGCATTCACAAATTGAAGATGAAGCCCAGTATGCTCCTGTGTTTAACTTACTTTCAAACCATAGGAGATTAATCATATGGAAAATTGGAAACTGCCCTTTTGAGAAATTGCATTGTGTTCTGAAGGAGTAACTGGATGACTGCATACATGTTTTAGAGCTTTTCAGTTATTACTTGCATTCTCTTAGATAAAAGAAAGTCTTGCCACCTCATATCATGAGCATTAATGATGCTCTTAGAACTTGCTTTTAATCACAGGCTTGTCAAGCCATGCTAAATTAACATGGGTCAGCAGATGTGTTAGGCTATACTAAAAACAGATTTTCAGGTCACTTCTCTGAAGCCTCGTTTAACACTTCCTTTCACATGCCACAAAGACTGAACTTTCCCTGCAGCAGTCTCAGTGGTGCCAAGCAGCTCTGAAACATTCCTGAAGAATGTTATCTTGAAGAAATTGCCTGACTTATGCTGAGAGGAGATACACAAGTTAGGCAATGAAGAGGAATTACTGTAACAAAATTAATACGTCGCATTCCTCCTCCCCCCCCCCCAGTAATGTTTTCCCATAAATTACTTGCAAGCTTGCCCAGTGACAAGTCTCAGTACATTACTATAACTTCTAATGACTTCCAGGCTTTATCAATTCCCTTTATGTGAATCAACAAACACTAAATTCAGGTATTAAGGCATTAATGAAAAAACAAAAAAGTGATAAGGGAAATCCATGTTAGGGTAGAATATCACCATTCTCTCTCACGATTGATCTCTGCAGCATTTCAAGTTTTGTTTTTCAGCTAATTCTCCTGCAGAGAAGCCAGACTTAAGTCTGTGGAAGACATGCTCACACTGTTCAACTCTGTGACTTACATTATGCAAAAATCTATTTAGAGACTTTAAATACGGAGAAGGGAGCAGAGATACCACAGCAGGATCATTTGAAGCTGTTAAAACATAACAAAATTGTTTGCATATTGACAGGTTACTGGATTGATCCTTTGCAGTTATTACACATGCATCCTTTTGGATACTATAGAGTAATACTGCATTTGCTTACTAAAAAAAAAAAAGTAATTAAATTTTTAGAATTGGAATTTCAGAAGAAATGCACCTATAAAGCATTACTGTTTCAGAAGGCTGCCTGAAACCTCTGAAAACAGCCAAAAGATACTACTGTACTGTTTATGCTTGAACAGCCTTTTGAAAGACACATTTCATTTAACCAGAAGACTCCATTATCTTCTAGTCCTGGACATTTTATTTTTGTACTGAAATTTTCCATTCTTGATGATAGTCCAAGGAAGACATTCATATAGAGTTTGAGGAAAGTACTTTCTTCCCTATAATTAAAAATAGTTGAACTCAGATATTTCCCAAAACATGCACAATAGAATCTTTCTCTTAATTATACCTCCAATAAAGCTTGCACAACAGCTAAGGTAGAAAACAGAACTAAATCCACTTTCTATTAAATAAACAGTACTGAATTGTATCCCACGGAAGTGCACAAAGTACATTTGCATAAATAAAAAAGTATTTTCATCCTAAGTTATTAGAGTTCTTAAATTATGTTAGAGTTCTGTTGTTCTGCCTTGCTGTAGAGTTAATTGCTTCAGTTACTATCAGTTTAACTCCCCAAGCAAGGGAAGGAAAGGAAAAATAAAGAAAGTTTTTTCAGTGTGGCTAAACTAAAAGGCTAAAGTAGCTTACTCATACCAGAGCTCTGATTCATTACATAGTTTATCTTATAACCTCAAAAGCTGAAGTGTGTGCTTCCTACTGAGAATCCAAAAATGGAGCAGCAGATTCACTTCTATTATTTCCTAAAGGATTTAAAAGTTGATTAGTTTTCATGAAATAAGGAATAATGATAAAATGAGAATTTGAGTTACTTCCCTCCTCCTTCCCAAAGCAAAAGTCATGTCCATGTGCCATATTCCTTATTGTTCTAAATGCTGGACTGTACACCACAAATCTACCACAGAAAAGGGACTGGGCTGCAAATCACTGTATGTGGGAAAACACACTACAATGAAGAAGCTGAGGAAAGACTGTTAAACCATACCCATCTGAAGATAAATTAAAAACTTCAGGTTATTAATTCCTACCGAATCTGGATTAAATGGTGGAGCGTATTGACACCACCTATCTTGTACATTAGTTCAGAATACCTGCCACTTCCAATTAATTTCTACTTTTACTTTACTTTTGTGCAGAGGGAAGTAGCTTTATTCTCCAAAACTACTTTACATGTATATATATAACTGCTAACATTGATTGTTGTTACACTTCGATTACAGTGAAACAAGAAGAAAAAAGATAATAGAGTCAACTCCCTGTGTTGCAAGAGGGTAAAAAAAACCCCTGAACACAGAAATCATGAAAGACCGCCTTCAAGAGCTTAAACTGAGAGCTAAGGAACTACAGATAGCTGGAGAAAACAACAGCACAACTGTACAAGAAGAAGAGCAGGAGGAGTTTGAACAGCAGGCCATTATTTATGAACAAGAGCCCATAACTGAAAAGCACTTGCATGAAATCCAGAAGCTTCAGAATGACATCAATAATTTGGCGGAGGAAGTTCATAAATTCAGTCAACAACAAAAAAGCCTAGTATCTTCAATGAGAAGATTCAGTGTTCTTAAAAAGGAATCTAACATAGCACGAGAAATAAAAATTCAAGCAGAGCACATACGAAAATGTTTGGATGAACTGTCAAAAACAGTGAAAAAAGCTGAAAACGAACATGGGCCATCACGTGCCACAGTAAGAATTCTAGCTTCCCAGCATGCTTTCTTATCCCAGCGTTACCTAAATGCTATGCTCTCGTACAACGATGCTATAACTGCTAAGCAAGAGAAATGCAGAAGATTTATTCTCCGTCAGCTTGAAGTGGCTGGTAAAGAAGTATCTGAGGAAGAAGTCAATGACATGCTCCAACAAGGAAAATGGGAAATTTTCAATGAAAATCTACTCACTGAAGTCAAAATTACCAAAGCTCAGCTTTCGGAGATTGAACAGAGACACAAAGAACTAGTTACTCTGGAGAACCAGATCAAAGACTTAAAGGAACTTTTTATCCAGATATCAGTTCTGGTGGAGGAGCAAGGGGACATGATCAACAACATTGAAATCAGTATGAACAATACTCAAGAATACACTCAAGTATCTAAAGAAAAATTTGGGCTTGCAGTCAAATATCGGAAAAGAAACCCTTGCAAAGCATTATGCTGCTGGTGTTGTCCATGCTGCAAATGACGAAAGAAATAAACTGTTTGAAATATGAATGGCTTCGATTTAGTAAATTGATATTATAAAGCAGGCTCAGGATCCCTCGATTGCTTAATTTTTCTTCCCATTTCCCTTTCCATAGAGTTCTAAGGAAAAACTGCATGTGTTTTTCCAAATAGACTTAGAAGAATGGAAAGAGTGATATTTTTTGCACAGAAACACATGAACTAGGGGAAAGGATTAAAGGACACAAGTGTCACTTTTTTGTTCTTCCACTCAAACTAAAACAATGTGGCAACAAACTACCTGTGCTTTTGGGAAGCATTGAAGATATTGTTCATCTCAAAACCGGGGTTCACAATAATGGTTTAGTTTAGCTTTTACAAAATAATAATTAGTATTTTTAATTGCCTTGAGGGGTTTTAGCAGTCATATTTACTTGGTTCAAATCTAAGGGGTTTTTGTTCCGTTAATCTGAACTCCTACCAAAAAAATTCTACACATACAGGTTTCTGCCCTGTAGTCCACCTTTTTTGGAACTGAATGACAAATAGTGCTCTAACACAGTTCAACAGAAAATAACAATTGAACTAAGACAAAAAAGTTATTTCCAAAAAGAAAAGAAAACTGCAACAACATACCATGCCAAACCCAAACATCAAACCAGGAATGTATTTCTGAACTCCTTTATGCTGTGCAAAGACACAATCAATACCATTATATGTGGGTACAGTCAGAGAAGTCAGAGCAAATTGCACTGCAATTCTGCGAGACAATCAGTGATGCTAGATGCCTTTAACTGCATCTAGTAAAAAGAAATAAGCTAAAAAAGTCAATCTACTATCAAAAGGCACTACTGAATTATTTTCACATTGCAATATTTATAAATAGTTGGATCCCTCCCATCCCAGCTTAAAATTTCAACTGAAATTATTATATGTTATCAAAGTACAATCAGAGGTTGGAACCTTAAAGTGAAAAGGATTCTTTACACAGTAATGACAATATTAGATAATGGCACCACTGATACTATTCCATTAAATAATTTCCCTTAACTATAACATATATGGAAGCTACCTTTATGTTCCAAGGGCAGAAACTAGCCAATAAGCAACACAGAAAAAAAAGCTGCTGTGGCCAACATGCCCTCTCTTACGCATGTATGTATTTATGTATATAAATGTATATAATACATACAGAAATATGCACTACACAGAAACACCACCCCATCTTCTTTTCCTGTTTTTACTTTTAGAAAAAAACAAAGGTACATAACCCTTTCTTTCTCTCCTGGGCCCTTAAACAGAAAAGCCTTACGGTACATCTGTGAAGGATTACTGCAGTCAGTGTTGCAGAAGAGAAAACCAAAATACAACAAACACCACCTGTTTACACAGTATCCCCCATGCAGGAGTGTTCACAAAGGCATCCTTATCTGAGAGAGAAATGTGTTCCTGGGCTAGCTCTCCCTCTTCACACAACAGATACGTTTCTTTGAAGTAAACTTGGTCTTGTTCAACAAGAACTGTACTTTAAATCCTGGAAGAAAACTTGAGTTTCACTAATACTCAGGAGGACGGCCGCCTAAACATAAACAAGTAAATAATCCAAGTAGTTTTAAGCTGTATATTGGTTAGAAATGGCAAAACAGGAACACACGTAACATGCTGCAGAAGAACCAAATAGAAGGAAAACCAGAAAGACTTGTGGAAGTTTTTTCTTAGTATGAGATGCTATTAACTGAAAGTAAATAGTATTAACTACAACTTACAATATCAGGAGAATTGGATATTGAGCATTCAAAATGTTAACAGCAGAAATTTTGCAGTAATCATTAAAAAAACTTTCCAGCAGTTGCTTGGTTTTTTTTAGTTCCATAGTTATGCAGAAAAGCAAACACTTAAAGCAGAGCTGCTAGAGTTCTAATAAGAAATGTGAAATACTAATATCTATAATCCCTCATCACCAACATAACAGGTATAAATTAGCTTTCTACTAAAAAAAATACCCACCCAGCAATCTCTCTGGCAAAAAAATATCAGCCATAGCACATGGACTTTTATTTCCTCTTACATGTATTTCATGTCAAAGTAAAAAAAAAAAAGGCAACAGAAAAACAAAACCAAATTTGAACTTGTATGCCTCTATAAGTCTCGAGTGTGCTGACAGAAGAGTTGACCCATGAACACAGGAACTGCGAGAACTCTTGCTTTCTCTGCAACTCAATTTCCCCATACATAATACTGATAACCTACTTAAACACTTCAGTGCTAAACAAGGCCTACATGAGCAAAGCAAACAGAAATTAAGTAGCAACACAGAACAGTAAAAAGAATTGCCAAATATAAAGTTTAACATTTTAAAGTAATTTGTACTGAGTCAGTAACAGCCAATATCATCAGCACGTTAGGAGAACTGTCTTAAAATTATACTGTGATACCTCCATGGGTGGTGACAGATACTAAGATGCCACAGTACCTATTAAATTTGAAGCAAGTATCACAGGGAAAAATACCAGAACTCTTATATTCCCATATTACTGTAATATAGTGTCTCATACCAATCTTATGCCCACATTGCACAATTCGGTCTATTCTCTCTCCAGGCTATTGGGCCTCTGCTTCTCCCTGCATATTGCTCAGGCTTGCTATCCACTCCTCTGTCGGGGAGGACAAGGAGCAAGAGTTGTCCTCATTTTTTCTTTTCTTATGGCATAGCATAATACAATCAATTGGCATGGAAAAAAAGAAGCCAAAAGAAAGAGAAGGCCAGTGACTCCAACTCAACTTTGCTCGCTAATGAAGAGTGCATCTCATACTCATTAGTAATAGATCCTGTTCTTCATCAAGAAATGAGACCCATCTACCCATAATTCATGGCAGTATCTTGCTAGCACTGCTCACAGTATCAAATTGATTACAAACATGCAGTGACATCAATTGACATTAATTCCCAGTACTTTTCAGAAAGGACTGTTGCTTGTTTTGGCAGATGTAAAGCAAAATAGGAAAAACATGCTGGGGAAACGTTCTATTTCTAGCCAAAGAAATAATAGAAATACTGGGGAAAACTAACATTAAAAAGACCAAAACAAAACAAAAAACCACCCCCTAAACAGATTTACCAAACAGATTTTCAACTTTAACAAAAGAAGTTATTTAAATGTTACTATCAGAGATGTTTTTACTGTAGTGAATTGGACCTCACAGTTATAAACAACATTATCTTTTTACAGGAAGAATAATTTAGAATAGTTCTCTAAATTAGGAATATGTCATTTTCTTTTTTAAATCTTTGAAGAGAAGGGATGCTTAGATGAAGGAACTTCATGCTTCAGCATGATTTCCTGCATGACATCCTTGTTTCTAAACTGGGAAGACATCAATTTGATGGATGGACCACCTGGTGGATAAAGAATTGGCTGGATGGCCACACGGAGAGAGTTGCGGTCAACAGCTTAATGTCCAACTGGAGACTGGTAACAAGTGGTGTGCCTCACAGCAGCCTTCCAGTATCTGAAGGAGGCCTACAAGGATGCCAGAGAGGGACTCTTCATCAGGGACTGTAGCGATAGGACAAGGGGTAATGGGTTTAAACTTAAACAGAGGAAGTTCAGGTTAGATACAAGGAAGAAGTTCATTACTGTGAGGGTGGTGGTGAGGCACTGGCACAGGTTGCCCAAAGAAGTGGTAAATGCTCCATCCCTGGCAGTGTTCAAGGCCAGGGTGGACAAAGCCTTGGGCGACATGGTTTAGTGTGAGGTGTCCCTGACCAAGGCAGGGGGGTTGGAATGATCTTCAGGTCTTTTCTAACCCTAACCATTCTATGATTCTATGATGTATTTTACCTAGTATATCACATCAAAATCTGCTTACCTGAGTAGAAAAAGGTTTTTTTCCCCCGCTACTTTTTCAGACCATTTTTGCAAGGACAGTTAGCTCCTACAATAACTGCTGACCTATATCAAACTCAGACAGTTAGGAGAGAGACTGAAACTAGTTTTAATTCATTCACTTCACCTGTTCTCAAAGGCAACAGACAGCTGAGTGCTTGTTGCGCCACAACCAGGCATAGCATGTGCTTACTCAGCCAGAGAGGAGATGATGAATGGATGAAGGGAAGAGAAGGAAAAAGAGGGTAAGACTTCAGGAACTAGTGACAGGTTTCAGAGAATGGAAGAAAAGGTGAGTATATTAGGGAATGTGTTTATTCATGAGTACAGTTATACAAATTGTATTTTACTTCCTTTTGGAATTACTATTGAACAAACGATTTTCTAAAAGCATTCAACAATAGCACTCTTCTTAACCCAAAGCCTCATGTTCTGAACACCAGGAACTCTACAAGCAAAACAGGGTGAACATTCCAGTAAGCATTAATTTACCTAACAGGGAATGCAATTTCTTTTTCAAGTTTTTCTTTTCTATATGCTGAGGTAATCCATGGTATAAAGGCAGATTAAGAAGAGAATGCTGACAGATCAGAATTCTTGTCCAGAGGGAAATCCCCACCTCCTTACCATAGCTACCACTCCAATATCACTCCTTTCCAAGTTTTATTAACTAATAAGGAAAATATTATAGAGCACAGCCACAAATATCCCACTGATAACCTGATAACTAGAATGATCCTTTAAATACACAAATTTAATTGCCTTATGAGCAACGGTTTATTTCAAAGGTCCATCTTAGCTACCAGTCATGAAGATTTTAGTTTCTCCAGTCCAACTGGCAAAATTAGTTTTGTCCAGATAGATCAAAGCACATAAATGTGAAAGAATACATTAATTCTGTCTTTTTGATTACTATCTACCAGAAGTGCACACACACACAAACAAAAAAAGAGACAGGCAGATGGTATGTACACACAATGATACACCTGATACTGCATATAAAGCAACTTCTGCTGCTGCCTTCAAAGTCCAGAATAGACTTGCACCCAATCTTACAGCATACGTACATATACTTCCCTGTACAAGATACTGAATATAGCACAAATTAGGGTAAAGAGCATTAGACTAAAATTCAGACCTGGCTGTTGAAATTTTGGTACACGGGTTCAATCTATGCTTCAAAAGAAACATGAATATCCAGTATAAAAATTCTAATTGCTTCATTCTGGTCAAGTCACCAATAACTCTCTCATCACTCTTCAGCACACACACACTTTGAAGTCATGGCTACTTCCTTTCATTCCTCCAGAGTTTAGGTTCTTTTATTAGCTTTTAAGATGATTATCGGTAATCAATAAAACATTAATGAATAACCACTGTGTATTTAAGCATACAAATAACATACAGAAATCTGTGCACCTGCAGAGATCAGAAAATAAGCAAATTACACCTGTTTTTCTGCTTCTCCTTGTTCATTTCAAGTGCTGGAGGAAAGCAACAGTCCGGACAAGAGACATGCTTGTGGAGTGTGGAAATCACAGAGAAGGAGTTTCTCTCCTCTGGCATGAAATTGTAACAGTATTCTATTAAAAGAGAAAAAGATTGTATTCTGCACTGCAAGAACATGGGAGATAAGGGAATTACTTAAAGTCAGCTTCAACTTCCCTGGATTTAATACTCAGAGTCACTGTACTGTTTTCAGCTAATACTGGACTTCACACATACATGCAGACTGAAATGCACTAATTAGAAACTTAGCAAGACATTAGGGAACTTACAGATACGCGGATGCAAGGCACCTCATTGAAACAAACAAACAAACAACAAAACAAAAGCTGAACATCCTAAGAAGGAAATATTAAAAAAGGCTAACTTTCACCACAAATTTGAAAAACTGCTGTCTCATTTATTCTGCTCTTGATACATTTGTGTTTTTAGGGACTTTAGGGGAGAAAAGTTTATGCCACAGAACTTTATTTGGCAAGTAGGAGTGACAGGGATTTGCGTCTCCAATGAAAGGCATCTTCAGGAAAGGGAAGGTGCGTGGGACCAGTTTAATCTCATTTGCTAAGCACACCATTTCCATACCACAAACACTAGTGCTTGCTGACCAAGCCTTCCTGCTTCACAACTTACAGACTTCACAATGTAAGATGTGCTTCAAATACTGGAACAAATTCTAGGGTTTAGTGATTTGAACATGCCAAGAGTAGCATAGCCATGCTGTGAACACAGAAACCAAACAGAAACAAAGACAATACAAGAAAGAATTCATAACTCAAGATGCAGGCTGGTATAGGAAGTATAAAACAAAGAACTACTGGATCCTTCCACAGAACTGGGACCCTGCAAGAGCAAATTCTGTTCAAAGGCTTGAGGCTCAACCAGTTAGAAGGCTGAAACAACAAACTTAGTTTCATCACCATTAGACACAGTTAATACACTCTGCCTTCTAACTAGCTACTGACATGAATCAATGGGACTTGATGCTGTGAGTGGGCTCTCTGCAGGTACAGCCAGCCACCTAAATAAACTTTCTTACAGGATTAGGGCATAGAGATTTATATGAGAAAACCAAAACAAACCAACCAACAACCAAAAAAACCTAAAGTTGTATTTATTTAGAAACACTGCTCAGTTGTCAACTGTCATAGCTGCATTTTCAGAACACATTTGAGTTAAACTAGCTATATTAAGTTGGTTTTATTGCCTTCCCTGTGCTAATAACATTCAGATAGCAATGGAAGTAAACACTATTAGCCTGCTGAACTACCCTCCACTTGATCAAAACTATTAGCCAAATCACCCTACAATGCTACTTCTTAAGAGGTCTTTCCACTTTACAGATTCTTTATGACACCACAGGAATGTTGTGTAATGACTGTATTACGGAGGTCTTATGCACACCAGACAAAGATATTGTCCTGATAAACCATTTTAAACTTTCATAGTTTGTGTCTTCAAAAGAGTACTTTTCCTCAAAGACCTTTGGTGTGTGGCTGAATTGAATAAAATATGTTATTTCCAATATTTTACAAAAACTAGTTTTTAAGCAGAGAAGTTCATGAATCTACCTATTCTGTGAAAGAATGTCTCCAGACCTTATAAACTTTAACTTTTTTGTTTTTAAACACATGCACTGAAACAAAAGCACATCCCAAATACTATTACAGTAAGCCACCTTTAATGAGATTTTGCTGATCATGTATCAGCAGCACCACCATGTGTTAAGCAACCAAGACATTTATTGCTGAGAGATTACTGGTATAGCAGAATATAATCAACCATTTACAATTTAAGTGATTGATGTAGGCCTGAACAGTAACAATATTTTTACACCATGTTGCTATGCCAAACTTGCATAACCTTTAACCTATCACCATTTCGAGTAATACTAGAATTTTAAAGAGTTCAAAAAACCCCACACAACTAATTATTTTTCCACTGCTAATGAAAGAGATGAGAAATAGCCCTGAGAAGGACTAAATAAGATCTAATGTCAGATGCAGTGAATGGATTCAGTATATCACCACATGCAGCTTTGGAAAGAGGGAGGAAAAAAGGGAAAAGGCTTTGTTCACTAGTATGATGCTAAGATTGGCATACATAAATACTTCAGAAATATTGTAAAGCTAATTGCAATATTGCTTAGTGCTAAAGTTACAGTCGCGTTAGTGTTCTTTACACTTACGTTTATACTATACATAAATACTACTTCAGAAGATGTATCAAAAGTCAAAATTTACAAAATTTCAGATTATTAGGGAAACATTTCTTAACATTACTTACACTAACACGGGTTTTCCCGATATCTTAGGGCTGTTTAAAACTTCTATCATGGCTTGCTTTGTTTCTTCCATTCTTGCAATGTCACTGGAATCCACAACAAATATTACACCGTAGGACTCAGCATAGTAATTTCTCCAGATATTTCGAATTCGTTTTCCACCTCCTAAATCGAAGATGGTGACTTCAAAGCGTCCCTGTTTAAGGTCAATCTTGGAAAACCCAACAGTTGGAGCCACGTCTTCAGGAGACTCTGTCAGATTTCAAAGAAGAAAGGCTTTAGTAAAAAGTGTCCTTAGTTATTTAAAGAGAATTTTACATCGATTTGTGTAGCAAAATTCGTATTTTAAAAACATGGGGCAAACCCTCCCTGTTAAGTGACACCATATTGCTAACCACATATTTTTTATCTTAAGATTTTCCCTCTCCTTAGGTAACTTCAAATTAGCACACTAGTCTATCAACCAGTTACTTTACATTAATTTAGATAAAGGCACTGGTAAGGGGGAGGGGAGTGGGACAAAAAAACTTGCAACTTTTGATATTTAACACCGGAGTTAAATTGTAGTGGTGTCTAGTGCGCTGCAGTTTTGACATCCCCCCTCTCCGCCAATGCTCCCATCTGAACAGTTATATAGTATTTGCACAGTATTAATCCAAGTTTGAGAAGAAAACCAACCAAAACAGTTAATGCATCATGAGCTGGGAAGCCTTGTGCTCTGCCAAATTTATTCTTTATCCCTCATGGCTGCCAAAACAGCTTCAAAAGTTCAAACCAAGGGCTGAGACAAAATGACTGAAACTGCGTTTTTCTGAGATGTTAACTACAGGTTTCCCTTTATTCAAGATCAGGTTTTGGCCTTTGTTTATTTTATATTTTTTGGGTAGTTTTGTTTTTTTGGGTTGTTTGTCTTTTTTTTAGTTTGTCATGCAAAATGCTTTATATTTCATACTTTCGCTTGTTATCTCCCTTTTCAGAGGGCAAAGAAACCCTGTATTTGCCTGACACCACTAAGCTGTCTACTGTAGGGGTGAGTTACTTGGATCTCTAACTGTTTTACGTGCTTGGTAGCACAAGGCGAGAGAAACAGATGTAAAATACAGCTTTTTGAGAGGAAGAAATGAGGGCATGGTCAAAAGCACTGAGCTCTGAAGAGCAGTGCAAAAGCTAAATCACCATTAGCCTTCTTGCTACCATGTTTCTCTTCTGAGACAATCCTTCACACGTAGCTGTGATGAGCATTTAGAACAGACCCCTTGGCCAGAACAGTGGAAGCCAACACACCATCAAGAGAAGAGTCTGGGACCCCCATTTATGAAAAACTACATCTTCGAAACTCAGCAGACTTAATTCTGAAGATTGTTTTGCACTGTGAGCAGTAAGTATGTGCTCTTCTTAAAGAGAACAAGGTGAACATGAGGGTTGGTTAAGGGTGAAAGTTATTGATGGTGCTGAATATAAAGGGATATTGTTGAAACATCAGCTCCCATTGTATGGTGAGGTCTCCAATGATGAACAATCTTCAATGCAAAAACAGGGTCTGCCATATAAGCTGCAGATCCATTCTGGCAAATACGACTTTGGTAACCATGCTGATTTGCCTAGGTTTAAGAGACCTAAGAACTGAAACCTATTTCAGTCCTAAAACCCAGCAGACATAACTGCAGTCTCCTCCTATAGTCTATGACTGGTACACAGCCAAAAATACTGGTTTTATCAACCCTGAAGACTACCTGAAGGTTCTGATGTCTGCAAGCCCTGTTAAAAGGGGAAAAATTGCTTTTTAAGGCAAGCACTATTCAAGCCCTGGGAGACACTGGGAGACAGCCACAGAAGTCACAACTATATTTTCCTGAAGTCTCCCTTTAGGAATACCCATCTTGTCCCATTTTTTTTTTCCCAGAGAATAAAAGGATCTTTAGAAATAACTGCAACATTTAGCTGATAAAGACATTGAAGTTGATTTTGAAAAAGAATGGAAAGCTAACTAACATAGCACTCATGTTTTCAGGGCAAAGATTCAGGAACACAAATGAGAGAATATTCATAACTTTATTCACACTTCGGCAAGTCCATGAACTTATGCAACAAGCGTAAACAGAAAGTCGAGGTGGAGTCTCCAAGTCTGCCAAAACACTACTAAGTACACTCGTGATATTACACAAGTTGAAAGTTATTTAGAAAGACAACCCCACAAAGAAAAAAAAAAAATCAAAAAACAGCAACAAAACAAACACAGAAAAGTTTTAATAAGCACAAGCTTTATCTGGAATTATACCCTGCTTGCATGTGTCACTGGATGGTACAAAGTACCCTCCAAAATCAAGTAGTCTCTCACTGAAGTAAGTGCCTAGAAAATTGCTATTGTCTTTCTGGTTAAAATAATGATATAAAATACATATCACTAGAATCATCTGTTATATTATAAAATACACATGTATTTTCCTTCTTTTGAACCTTTTCCTCATTATATATACTTACAACACTAATTTTTATATAAAGTTTACTGATACATGTGTGTTACTGGATGGTGACCTCAAAGCAACTTCAGCACATACACACACCATTGGTTTCTCAAGTGTATACTAAGATGTGAAACGCATCATTAACTAGAATATTTTGTATCATTGCATTAATTCAAAGTAATTATTAATTAGAATGTGGCCTACAGCCTTCAGAGGTTTTGTCCTGTACTTTCTTTCACTTAAAGCAACTGATGGTAATAGACAGCTTGCTTGTAGTTACAATGTTCCTTCAGCTATTTATTGAACTACTGAAAAAACCTTCAGTCCAAAAATAAGGTATGATGCTCATGCAATTTAAACAAAAACACAGAGCAGGTTTTCCTGCAATTTAGCAGTTTGCACACTTAACAATGCAGTTGACAACTCAAGGCACATAAGCACCAAAGTTCTCTGAACATTTGTTCTTAATGTTTACAAGGTAATTAAACACCTCTATGGACTAATTTTTTTCTGTCTCAGTGGACTAAGGGCTCTAATGCTGCATGTCACAATGTCTTAAGAGGCAGTTCTCTTGATACTATCTACCTTGCCTTACACCATACTATTACCTTTGAAAAAGAGGTCGCAGAATGGTAGCAACTTGGTTGAACTACCACTGAACTGGTCTGCCTTAGCTCAACATGGTGTGGAGCGCAATGGCCAATGAGCAGATGCGGAGCTTGCTCTGCTAGTTCTCCTGATCATAAAGCACATGACTAGGAGCACCTACTTTTTAAGTCACCCTAGTATGATTTATTATACACCAAAATTCAGGATCTTTATGTTTCAAAGGTAAGATCCCTTCATTCTTTTTATCATCTGCAGGTCTTCACACGATGGGGCCTGTGACTTGTTCACTTTGGCAACCACACATGTACCACTTTTGGCGGTACGATCACCAAATTTTCTTACAACACTAAGGGAGATAGAGATGAATAAAGAGATAAAGCACCATTTTATTATTTAAATGGTGGACAATTAGTAATTATACTCTCACTTTCAATGCTCCATTTAGATGATAAACGAATTGCTTACCTCCTTGAATTCCTCGGACTGTAGCAGTTTTACCAGCATTATCAAGACCCACCATTATTAGTGTCACCTTCCTCCATAAGGAGAAAAAAAAAAAAAAGAAAACAAGATATTTCAAAACTTTTTTCTCTACACGGACATCATATATTAATTTTTAATACACACATAGAAAAATCAGCACAAAGTAGTAGAAAGAATAGGTATCAAAATACAAAGTAGCAGGCATTGTTACAGTCGTGTATCTGCTGTTCAATATGTCATAGAATCACAGAATAATTTGGGTTGGAAAGGAGCTTAAAGCTCATACAAGTTCCAACCCCCTGCCATGGACAGGGACACCTTCCACTAGAGCAGGTTGCTCCAAGCCCCGTCCAACCTGGCCTTGGACGCTTTCAGGGATGGAGCAGCCACAACTTCTCTGGGTACCCTGTGCCAGCACCTCAGCACTCTCACAGGGAAGAATTTCTTCCTGATATCTAATCTAAATCTCCCCTCTGTTCAGCCATCTGATTAGATGGAAGAGCAGACAAAGGTACGAAATGGTAAGTCCAATACTGTACTGTGAGTTTCACATGAGACAATAATTTTGCATTCAACTTCTATCTGCCTGTTGAAATTTAATTTCACAGTACTGTAAATTTTATCCTTTCTCTGTGTGTGTGTGTGAGGTGGTCATGGTCTCTTTAACAATGTCTGTAGTTTAATTTCCATTCCCCTGTATTTTTGCCATCTCTCTGCCTCAAAGTTGTGACTATATTAGGAATTTATTTCTGTCTCAACCGGTGCATCTGAACAACACTATGCAGTATACAAAACTTGTGCAGACAACATCAGATGTTTTAAGTAAGTCGCACTGATACTCATTGTGCCTTTGTTTCAAGCAAGAGCAATCTAGACTGCAAATGTGTAAACCAGTGGTGTTAAGTGCAATATATAAGCAAACTGGTATACAGGTTAGAATTTATATTAGGATAGGATTTTAAACAAAGCAAGAGGAAAAACATATCTACATTTATACCTCAATTGTTCCCCTTATTCACAAAGACTTAAGAGCAGTCAAAGGAATTCACTTATTTTTATGTTCCTTTAAACGAAAGAATACTAAAACCATTGTTATTTCCGGACTTAAAACTGTAACAGCATCATATATGAAGTATAATTTATGATAGTTCTTTCAGAAGAGCCAAAAACCTCTGAGGAAAAAACCTAAAAATTAACAGTAGGATCTTAGAAAATTATACTTTAGCAGTAAGCTAAAATCCGAATGGCCATGGACATTTATAAACTCACAATGTCTATATTACATTGGTGATGTCAGAAAGTTATTCAATCCAACATAGTTCTTTGAACCTTCTGTAAAACCTAAATAACGTAGCATTGAAGAAAACAGCAAATCCTCCTACATGACTAGGAAGTCTCAATAAGTGTGGTGCAGCTTCTATTTCCCTTTCCCATAGTTCGCGAATAGTTTGAAACAAACTATGTACTATCTGTGCATATCTGCTAATTGGAGAGAAAAGGATGCAGGATGTCAAAGTAAAAGTAACAGAAACAAACGAGAACAGCAGAATTCCATAAGCAAGAATGGATCACCAGGCTATCCACAAAATGCAGTACTAAGACACTTAGTAAGAAAACTAGTACTACACTGGGGCTACAGTCTACTCTTGGCAACAAAGTATTTTAACACATTACACTTCAGAATCTCCAAATGCAGAAAACAAATCAGTAAGACAAAAACCAAATAAACTTCGCATAAATATTCTAGCATCATCCATAATGCTCAACTTGAAACAGTATGTGAAGGAGAGTATTTTGTGCTTTATATTTTCCTGATGTCAGCAATAAAGTACCTGATGATTAACATTTTTAAGTTTAGAAGATGTATTGATTCTCTCTTGGAGAAAAAAAAGAATGGATTTTGTCACAGAATTAAAAAGTCCAAAACAATATTATATTGCAAATAAAGTCAAACATAGGTGAAATACAGTTTGGGAAGGTCATCACAAAAACGTAAAATACTTTCACATGTTTACCTTACAGGTTCCTGCCACCGTTTTAACCAGCTGCAGCAATTGGCCATTAGACTGAACATCCCTCTTCATTAGCCATCCATAGACAGGAAAGCTACAGAAACAATGTGGACAGGCCAGAATAACCCAAGAGAGGCTGCAGAGGTCCAGATGTTATCTTGTCACTGCTAGCAAAAAAAAGAAATGCATAGTTAGCCCTTATGTTTAACCAAGGCAAGCCATTTTCCTAGCAGCAGCCTGTCTATTCACAGTGGGTCACATTCAGTCAGTCTCATGGTAGTCTCACGCTTCATCTGCCTCCATTTTACATATCTGGGCAGTGACACAGTACTCATACAAAATAATAATGCAAGACGATTGCTCAGAAGGAAGCCTGCAAGTTAGAGCAGTAAGACACTGATATTTCAGTGCTTGCCTCATGAACACATCCCACAGCTCTGCTAGTTGCCAAAAAATAAGGACTAATTTCAAGCATGAGTAAGGCTTGAGAGAACATTATGGGATAAGACATTAAGAGCAAACAAACAATGTCCTACCTATTAAGTATAGTCATTTAACTGTTACTTTCTTTTACACAAAAAGATCCCACAACAAGGAAACTGGGTTCTCTAGTGAGTACTTTGAGGAACTGGCAACTTAATATCTAGTAATTGTCACTAAATTAAATAGAAGTACCAAGCACTTCCATCATTTTGCAATCCCACTTCCCACATTTCAAGCAAGATAAAGAAACAGAGAATATTCATCTTTCTGGTGTTGCTCTGTGGAACAAACAAGAGAGAATAACTGTGTGATTACTTGCATGATTATTTCTTTGTATGCACACTTAACCTATGAAACAATAAGGCTTACACAAACCATGCAGTCAAGTGCACAACAGTGCAAAAGCTTTAAAGCTCCCTTAACTATTCAGCTACAATAACCCTACTGCGAACAGCAGCAGTTGTCCAGGTAAAGGCCTTTCACCAGCAAGCTTTGGGCAATTTTACTTCAGGAGTTCAAATCCACAACCTCCCTGGTGGATGATGTACCAAGTCTGGCTGTTATTTTCTTCACAACAGCCAGTATGGTGCTTCTCTTTGCACTTTTGGCTAAACCGATAACACATGAATATTTTGGCTATTACTGGACAGTGCTTGCACAGCACCAAAGCTTTCTCTCTTTCCCACTCTGCCCTGCTCCCCTCTCCCCAAGTCAGAAGGCTGGTATGGGCAATAGGTTGGGAGGGGATGCAGCCAGGACAGCCATCCCCAACTGACAGAGGGACATTCCATACCGTGTGATGTAGCACACAGCAAAAATTAGCTCAGGGAAAAGAGGAGAAAGGGGGAATGTTCCTGGTTATTGTGTTTGTTTTCCCAAAGAGCCATTAAGTGTGCTGAGGCCCTGCTTTCTGGGAAGTGGCTGAACATCTGCCCAGCGTTCTGCTTAAGCATGCAGCTTCTGCGTTCCCCATTAAACTGCCATTATCTCTACCCATGAGTCTTCTCGTCTTCCTTCTATCTTCTCCCCATCTTGTGGGAGAGGGGAGTGAGCAAGTCACTGGGTGCATGCTGTTGGGCAGGGCCAACCCACTAGCGTCCTTCTTGGTGCCAACGTGGGGCTAAAGATGATGACAGCTTTGATCTGAGTACGTTACAGTTACGTTAATTGGCAGGCTCCTGTGATGGTCACTAAGCTTGCTTACTTTACTTCATGTTAGAGTCCAGTGCTTGTTCATAGCTGGAAAAAGCTGTTTAGGTCACTCCTCCCTTGGGATAAGGGCAAAGCTATTTGTGGGATTATGTTTGCTCGAGCGCACCTTGTGGGTAACATGGAAGGATGGGGAAATCCAGTGTGTAACTCCAGGAGATTTAAACTCAGGGAGAAATA
Organism: Strigops habroptila; assembly: GCF_004027225.2. Taxonomy (NCBI): domain Eukaryota; kingdom Metazoa; phylum Chordata; class Aves; order Psittaciformes; family Psittacidae; genus Strigops; species Strigops habroptila. The sequence continues at coordinate 14,744,481 of NC_044278.2, forward strand.
ACTCATTATTTGAGTTGTATGTTACAGGAACAGTACAGCAGGAACCACTCAGACCAAAGGAGGATGAGCCTTGTAAAGAACCACGTGAGCGTGGTGATGACTCAACTCAAGTGGGTCTTGGCACCTAACAGTCCTACATGCCACCTCCCCTGCCCTGAGTGCCCACCTCCAGAGATGGAGCCCAAGTCGTCAACTGTTCCTATTTGGGGAAGTGTGTGGGGGGTATGGAATAGAGAAATAATATCCAAACATATGGCATGGGACAAGGGATGGTGGATAATGACACAGAGATCTCCAAAGAGAGGAGAATGCTTGCAGAAGGAATGTGCTCTATCACCTCAGCTCGTAGGCTTATATCATCTTAGATTCCATTTTGATCAGCAGCTTAAGTTAAAACAACTGGATTCATATTAGAGCAGCTGAGATGTAGACAGATGTTCCCTACTGCTAACTTGTTTTCATGAACAGATTAACTGAGAGTGCTGACACTTTGAATTACCACAGCAACTTACCGAAAGTTTGTTTCTTTTTTGTTCTTAAAGAAATTCCTTTCATTTTCAATTATAACTAACTTCAAACTAAGATTACAATAACTTTCTACAAGTTGTCATCTCCCCAGTCTAGACCAATAGAAGTGGAAAAAAATTGAGGAACTATCCCTAACAAACTATGATGGTCTAGGTAATTTATACAGGTAGGAACTAAGAACTCCTCCTGATCTCATGAAGCTGCGGTATTCAAGGATGCCTTTGTGTGGATCTGTCATCTTTCAATGTCTGAAACAGGTCAGATTTCTTCCTTTCTTCCCAAGCAGAGACAACAGATACTCTTTAAATATTTATATTGCTATAGAAGAGCACCTGAGAATAGGTCTCCACAGGATAGCTTAATGTAAGAGCAACAGAGTTCCTAAAAAGGAGAGCAAGATGATTACAACTATTACAAGTATTAAAATCAGTCTCTGAAGAATCAAAAAAACCCCAAAACCCACATGCAGTGTATGGTGCCTCAACCCACAACCAGTACCAACAAAGCTAACTTTGAGAACAGCTACACAAGCTAGCTCTGCTGAAAAGCAAAATGTAACAGCTCAATGAACAATGCACTGACAAAAACATAACACTTTCAGTGCCTGAGCATCATCACAGAACAATATTATACAGATTTTCTGTCTTTGCAAATTGTGACAAAATTGCTCTAAAGCACATACATGGCCCATACCATTCAAATGGGATTCATGACATGAAGAAAACTTTAATAAAGACTAAAGAGCAGAGGATGACTATGTCAAAGCAGAGGAATCTTGTTTACAAACAAAACCCTAAAGGGGGGTGGGTGGGAGGTGACGAGTAAGATAAAAAATTTCCAAAACACGCCACTGTAGGAGGAAAGAGCATTCAACACAGCTGAGAAAATTATGGTAGGGAGGCAAATCACATTGTGTTATGCTATTTTGGAGAGACTTGACCTTTGAAATACGTATGGAACACACTACATGTATTTTATATGTTGCATTAACAACATTCAGAAGTTGTTTCAGATATAATATCAGTCAGCTTAAATTCTATATGTTTGTTGAGGTGAAGCAAAACCAACATGTCCACAAGCTCAGAAAGATAGAAAACTCTAGTTAAGCCAGTATACCATTTAGTTAGCAGGTCAGCACAAGCGTCAAGGACTAAGAATGTCAAAGATCCCATTTTTAGGTAAGAGAACAGAAGAAGCTACTACAGAGACTGAGAAAAAGGTGACAGATAACTGCAGTAACTTAACACTCTAGATTAAGATCGACATCTTACATATACTTAGCAACACGTATGTTATGTGATCTAAAATACTGGGTACCAAGTCTAACATCCGAAGACATCTGATGAATAAGTTTATCTACTTCCGTATCAAAGTAGAAAACAAGCACCTTTTAGACATTTCACTGCCAGAGTTCACATTAGATATTCTGCCTCTGGTAGTCTTTTACAGTAGAGATTTTTTTCAGTCACATCAAGCTTTCACTTTCCATAAAGCATAATTAAACAAACCATTGGAGGCTAACCTTCCTCATGAAGTTTAATTATTTAACTTTCTACTATGATGTTCCTTGCCTGACTTGTTTGAATTCTAATCATAAGAACGCAGTATTTTAGTCGTATTGCATTGTATTTTGAACAGCAAATCGAGTCATTGAGCAGCAAAGGCGGCACATTCAGCAAAAATCTTAACACCATTCTCTCTGCCAAAATTGCAGTGTAGTTAACAGGTGCATAAAGTGTAAATGAAAGACTGAAGCACGCAAGTGTTTGTGAGAAGTAGCTCTAGGACCATCAGTTCTTGTGTAAAGAAAAGTTACTGCGAGACTAGCAGCTCAAGTGAGTTTCTGCGCTTGAACCAGCCACGTTCCTCCCCTTCCTCTGTTTCCAAAAAAGCACAGCAGCCCTAAAATCCAGTCTTTGGTTCAGGCATGTTTCCTGTGCTCGTCTCCTTCGCTATGGGAGCATGATTTTTGTTCTATAAAATCCGTATTTCAGACAAAAACTGCTCTCTGTTGCTGAAAGCCTACCACGCAGGCTGCCAGCCACCCACAGCCCGAGGCTGCCACCGCGGACACACACCAATGTGTTTTATACAGCGAGACCGGAGCGCCCAGCGCCGGCTTAGCCCGGACCCTCCCCGGAGGCGCAGCCACCTGAAGGCAGAACCCCACCGACCCCGAACTGCCGGCCCGGCTCCCGCCGTACCCCCGCCCGCACCACACGGCACGTCTAGCAAAGCAGGCCGCGGCGGGGCCGCACAACCAGCCGCCTCACACCGGCAACCGCGGCGGCCGTCAGCCTCCCGGGCTACCCGCGCTGTGGCACATACCGGTCGCTCAGCCGAGGCGATGAGGCCGCGCAGCCCCACCGTGAACGGCTCCGCGCAGCTCGGCCCCGGCGCGGCGGCGGCCAGCGGGACCGGCGTTGCCCAGGGCGACGGGAGCGCGCGGCCGAACGCGGGGCGGGGGCCGCAACGCGCCGGGACCGACGCGGCAGCTCCGGGGTCACGTGCCCGGTTCCCCCGCCGCCCCGCCTCTGCTCACGCGAAGCCGTTCATTGGTCGGAACCGAGATCTCCGAGGCAGTGGGGACGCGTAACCAGGCCGGTAACCCCTGGTTACCGCTAACGGGACACGGGGAGGGACAAACTTGTCGACAGCAGCGGAGCGCGAAGGCACGCAACGCCGAGTGCTCGGGCGGAGAGGAGAGAAAGGGCAGGCCCGCCGTTAACCAATCGGATCGGGCGGCTGCCTCCGTGCCCGCGGAGGATCAGCCAATCAGCTGTAAGGGGGCGAGGGCATGGCGCTCCCCCCGGTACCCGCCGGCGCGGAGATCCTCCCTCGCGGTGGCTGTGCGCGGCGCGCCGGGAGCCGCTCCCGGGGAGGATGCCCGCGGAACCCCGCGGCCCCGGCCGCCCCCTAGAGCCGCCCCGCAGTGCCGCCCGGGTGCGGGTGAGGCGCGGACCGCCCGCGCCCCCGCGGCGCTGCCCCCGGCGCCTTGCTGACGCTCCCGCCGGGCAACGCCGCCCGGACACGGCCCAGCCTCCCCCCCCGCCCCGCTGCCCCTCCCTCCCGCCCCCAGAGCCTCGTCTGCCCGTCGCGGAGAGGAGCCGCCGCGCAGTCCCGGCGCCGCGCCCGGTCCCGGCCGCCCCCCGGTAGCGATGAGGCCGCGGGGCAGGCGGTGCCTCCCGCTGCTGGCGGGCCTGGCGGTGGCCATCGCCCTCGCGGAGGCCGCGACCTGTGAGTGAGGCATGGCGGGGGGGAAGGCGAGCAGGGCCGGGAGCCACGGGGCCGAGGCGGGGGCTGGCTCCGGTCCCTGTGGCCGTGGGACGGGGTGCCGCAGGCGGTCGCCCCGCCGCCGGGGCGAGGGGCGGCCCTCCTTCCCCGGGTAGGTGCCACTGGGCCACCGCGTTGGTGGAGCGCCTTGATCCCGTCGGGTTTGGCTGCTCGCTGAAAGCCAGCGGTCACTGATGGGGCAGCCGAGCTGTAGGTTGGGGCTGGTCTGAAGCTGTTTGTGGCCGAAGTGCAGGTCTGCAGCTTAGGGGAAAGTGTGCCTTCAGATAGCGCCTGAGTCGCCTAGGAGATAAAAACCCGGTAGATCATGGTCTCAGGAGAGTGCACTATTGTGGAGTACAGGCAAGCGGCCCTGACTCTTGGTAAGTTCAGACCTATCAGTCTAGGTAAGAGCTACTTGCTCTCACATACAGATAAAAAATAGAATCAAAGCTTATGTCTTTGACACGAAAATCTTTGAGCTTAGTAATGAAAGAAGACCTTATCTGGAACAAGAAGAGCTGCAGCTCAAAGTAAGCCTGTTTCTGATGCGTTTTACTAATGATTAAACAGGCAGAAGAAAAACCTGATGTTTACTGTTCAGACTTCTGTTTGAATGCCAGGGATTCTGGCTGTGAAGGGAGCAGTGTGGAAAGATAAAAGTTCGTTTTCTAATTTATTTTTGAACAAGTCCTAAAAATAAATCTTCTGATAAATGTTTCATAATGTTCTTTTCTCCGGTTTTCATCACACTTTCTGTTCCATTTCTCACTCACTGCATACCTTGTCAGTTTTCTCTTTTATGAACAGTGAGGAATTAGAAGTTGTCCTATTCACGCAAAATTTCTATGGTCCATGTAGTCCAGTTTCCTACCATTGGCTCTGAACATTGCCAGGGATTTCTGGAACAGGGGGAAAAAAACCCAAAGAAACAAACAAAAATCAGAAAGATCTTATTAATGCAGCGTGTACCATTCAATCATAAGGGAAAGTTGCTTCTCTGACAGTTCAGTTGCATTTGGTCCAACATCTAGTGGGGGAAATGTTTTGGATAAGATGGAGAAGGAAAAGGCAAACATCAGCAGTTGGTTTGCTTTATTTTGTTGGCTGCATAAAGCTTATGTCACTGATGAGCATTTTGGGAGACTCTAGTTGCTGGAATTGTGGAGCTGATTGCAGTATAGCAGCTGTACAAACAAGGTGATGCCATTTTCTACAGTGGCAGCGCATGTGCTTTTTGTTCAGTTTATTGGGTCTTCTGAGTTTCTAGGAGAGAGCACTAATAGGCTAGAACTGCTTTCCATAACTAGGATATTTGGTAAGCAGCTCTAAGCTATGTTTAAATAGCCCACTTGAGGTAGGTTTCTAGTTGCATCTGCACTACAAACCAGCTGTAAGGAACCACGGAATCTCATCCTTTCCCCCATTTTTTTTCAGTTTTTCAGTAGCATTACTTCTAAACAGGTGCTTGGTAAGTAATTGCTACACAGTGTCTCTACCACACCTATTGAAATTGTAAAGTTATTGAAGTCCATAATACTTGAGTAGCAAATGAAACACACTGAGCTCATTAAGGGTTAACTATTGGTTTGGCAGGGTCAGAAGGGGGCTGGAGTTTCCGGTAATCAAACTGGCAACAACAGCAGTCAGGATTACTTTTTTAAATAAAGGTCCTATCATAATCTTTGTAAGGAAAGAACAGTTAAATAAATACACTGCTAATTCTGTACATGAGAGTTGAAATATTTGCACTAAAAATATGGAATTTACATAGAGTTACATGTTTTATTTAAACTTCAAAGTCATAGGAAATCAGCTTAGCAGAAGGCTGAACTGCTGGGATGCAAGGGAAAAGACCTGTTTCCATTACCCCTCTGTACTGAAAACATGAGGTCAGCAGTGTTATATCTAGTGTAATGTCCTCAAGAGCATTGCATGTGCTTGGAATTTTCTTGTGTTTAATTCACTGAAAAACTCTTGTATCTAAAGGTCAAAACAAGATTGTTTACAGTCAGTTGTGAATTAGGCCTCATCTAGACCACAGAGCTTCTGCCCCAAAGCTATGTCGGCATGCTCACACTGGTAGAAATCTTCAGTGTAAACAAAATCAGCAGTTGCAATGCACCGTTTTATCATTTTGTTGTCACTCCTTTTGCCTCAGAACAGATGGACTTTATACATCCTTCCTATTAGTCTGCTTTTATGTAATGACAAATACAGCCATTTACCCAAGTTAATTAAAATGACACCGCTAGCAACAGTTGGTGATAAATAAATTATCAAAATGCTCTTCTGGGTATGCTTCCCAGTGCGGTTAGGGCTCAAAAGATCTCTCACGGGGTCCTTCATATCCCATCACCTTGCCATGCTTTTTCCCAGTCTTTTTCCATTACTAGCAGAGATGGAGATGTGCTCATCCCAGTCACTGAGCACTTGTCAGGCCACACCTGGAGTGCTGTGTCCAGTTCTGGTCTCTGCAATTCAAGAAAGACACAGACAGAATGGAGAGAGTGCAAAGGAGGGCCACCAAGATGATCTCCACCAGGCTGGAGAACCTGCCCTGTAAGGAGGGACTAAAGGGGTTGGTCCTGTTCTCCCTGGAGAAGACAAGACGAGACTCAGGGTGGACCTCATCATCATGTTCCAATATTAAAGGGCTGCTTCAAACAGAGCAGATGCTCTGTCTTTGCAAGAAGCCACATGACGAAGGCAAGGGGCAATGTGTACAAGTTGTACTGGGAAAGGTTTCATCTCAATATAAGAACGTAAGCTTTTACAGTGAGAAAAATCACTCACTGGAATAACTTCCCCAGGGACATGATAGAATCCCCATCGCTGGAGGTTTTCAAGATGTGACTGGGTGCCAGATAATCTCCTCTAGGCTCCATTTCCCATGAAAGGCTGAATTGGATGATCTTTCAAGGTTCCTTCCAGCCTGGGCTGTTCTATGATACATTAGTGATGGGCTCATGGATTGAGAGAAAAGATCTAGGAGATCCACAGTTTCAGCAGTTTCCAATTCATTGCTCCTCCTAACTGCTGTATGAAGGATGCATAACAACCCAAGAATCCAAATTCAGCTCTTGAAAGATGTTAATGGCACTTGAAAGACGTTAATAGCACTTGAGGTGTACTTATGGTGTACTTTAAGGTTTGTGGAAGTGGCAAAGAGTAGAAGAGGAAAGCAGGCGTGAATCATTTCTTTTGTGCCAATAATTTCTGGAAGTGGGAACCCAGAAAGTAAGACAAGACTTTTCTTTCTCTGAGCAGTTCCTTTGAGGATCAGTTGTAACCTTAGAGTATTTTTTCCCATTCTCCAGTAAGACCACTATGTAGATCAACATGTATATAAGAAAAAATGAATCCTCAAATACCCAACTGCTGCCTACTCATATAGTTACTGTATATTATTGGGGAAGGGTGCAAGCTGACTACTTCTTGCATTTCTAAGCAACTTGCTGGTTGCTTGCAAACTTCAAAAGTTTGGAGGTATGCTGTAGTACATCCACCTTATGCTCAGGACATCTTACCTGTTGCCTTACCGGAAAGATCATTCTTCCCAGAGTGAAAGCAAATAGATCAGTGTGGAGTTACGAGCTTATCCCACATTAAGTACATTTAGGATGCTGTAACAGAAAGGTTTCTTCAGGTCATTATCCAATGTTACACACCGGAGTGCTTCAGTTGGGTTCCCTGTCACTTGATAGAGACCTTTAAGAAATGTGTTTAAGATGGTATGGTTTTAGTTACATCTGTCACTTGAAAGCTATTCTCGCTGCAGGTTCTGGTTCTCATTAGCTGTTCTTCCTAATAAACCTTTTAAGTTTTTTTCTTTCCCATTGGTGCACAGACAGTGGGAGGCTGTTCTCTGACACTTAGCTGGTGGCACATCTCATAAAGGTGCTCTGGGTTTGAGGTATTAGATGCTCATAAACAATACTGAATTGACTATGTCTGCTTGAGTTGATCTTTGTAGATTAGTGATGAATATGTATGTATACCATATCTGGTTTGCACTGCAGGTGTCATGACCCTCACACAGTGTGCTTGGTCTGAGAGGGTTAGTTGTGCAAAGGCAGATAAAGAAGGGCAGGTGTAGAAATGTGGTGCTCTCTAGTTAACATATGCCAGCCATGCTCTTTAACCCTATCAGCTGGACTTCTTCCAATTATGCTCATCCACTTTTCTCTTAATCACAAGGTATGCCCCAAAATTAAGCTAACAAGGCAGTCTAATTTAGTTGCTTTTCCTGTAGAGCTGTGTGCTCTACAAAGAACACTGAAGCAGACATATTTCATTTTTAGTATCATTTCTCAACTCACTTATTTGTTCACCATTTGTGTAAAAGTCAATAAAATGACAATAACAAGATACATTAAAAGTAAGTAATGACTCACCATGGGTCTGAAATATAAAAGTTAGCTAGGATTGTATTTTATCTTGGTAAAATGTGAATGTATTTGTAGGTTGTCTGTCTTGATATTTCTCAGGATATCATTCTCACCTTTTTTGCAATTATAAGACACATTTTTGGTCTCACTTAAGGTAAGTAGCATCAGAGCATTTACTCTGATCACCGAAACAGGTAATATAAAAGGCTTCACATCTTTTTTTCCACTTGTTGGTCACATATCTCACTTTGTAATCTTGTCCTGAATACGATATTTAAACACTTCAGGCACAGCATTTTACAAACCTTTCTTTTGGTTAGAAACAGCTACCCCACATACAGAAAACAGAATCCTAGGATTTCTTGCCCACATTTTCCAAAATGATAGCAAACAGCAACTCCTGACTAAACATTTAATTCAGATTTTTGTGTTAGATTCTCATATTTGTTCAGTGCACAGTGTTTTTCAGCTGTTAAAAAAACAAACAAACAATAACAGAGCTCTTTTGTTTCTGCTAAGTTTTATCCCAGCAGTATGCGTCTCAGTTCCTGGTGAGGAAACGTCGAGCAAATTCTTTTATGGAAGAAAGTAAGAAAGGAAATCTCGAAAGAGAGTGTGTTGAAGAATTATGCAATAAGGAAGAAGCCAGGGAAATCTTTGAAAACAATCCTGAAACTGTAAGTATCTGATGAATACCTACAAGGTAGATAGTCGTTCCTTGCAGAGGAAAGATGGAAGTACATAGAATTCGCACTGCAAAGCTGAAAGAACTGCACCATGCAGACCACAAACTAGTTTGAAATTCCTTTGTGCATGGGGCCTTCACAATCAGTAATAAAGCCTGTAAAGCAAAGAGAATAATTGAGCAGATATTTAATTTCCAGTACAGATCACCAGTTTTAGACGACAGTTGTCTGCAAGCATGCCATCTGGGGAAACTGTTGGCTTCAATTAAAATTTTACACAGAGGGTGCATGGCAGTACAACATTGAACATATTACTGTTTTTTTCCTAATGGGGAGAACTCCATTCCTTAGTTCATTCTCTCTTCATGTTATTTGGTATTTATTAAAGGAATAACTTTTTATTCAACTTCGTACTATAAAATGTTTATTACACAATATATGTGGTTAAAATTAATTCTTATTTTGCAAACCATGTCAGTTCCATTTTCTGTCTTTGATACCATTGCATGTATTTAGATATACTGATCGTTAAATAGTTTCAGCAATCAATAATTAGTTGATTTTAACAATTTCTGGTTTAGTAACACTTTTTACTTCATTTGGAATGAATTGCATGTGAGATGTTCAACCTATTCCAGGGTTTTTTTGTTTATTTTAAGGTGAAAAAGGGAAATAAAGGATGCTGCTGTGCATCCAGTAACAACGTTGGGCAAGATCTTCCCATTTAAAGAGATAACTTTCAGAGTCATTTTGACACCCAATTAATTTTCATTACTTTCACTTTGAAAGTGTCCAATTAGTGCAGTGTCTTAATCTCTCTACTGTCTTGTGTTTATTAAATAATTTGCTGTCTTAGCCTAAACAGTAGTGATATAGAAAACTTGATGTATGACTCAAACTGACTTTTTCTTTTTTGCTTCTTTCATAGTAATAATACCAATATATTTTAGAATGTATTTGGTGATATATTTTGCTGTAATTTTATCTACCTTAAATTTTTCTTACTCTTTATTTTTCTTTTTGCAGGAGTATTTTTATCCCAAATATTTAAGTAAGTACAAGAGCCCTAAACAACTCAAGTATATCATTTACAGGTCTGCTGATTTGGATAATACTAGTTTAGTTATTCTGCCCATAGCGCTTGAATGATTTCCATTCTGATTGTAATACATAGTAGCTCCTAGGCAGTTCTGTGTGCTTAGATCCTAGCAGAGGCACTCAGAAGCCTGTGCTCAGCTGTCTTTAATATGCCCAGACAAGTTTTCTGATTCAAGCTGTGAGAACAGACTCTTTGAAGATGCCATGCATAAACTGTTGTAATTTCAGTCTAAATGAGTGTTTGTATAATAAGCAGATTGTGTGGGTTTGCATTTGCAGGTTGCCTTGCCTCCCATCGAGCAGGGGTGTTCAGGGTTATTGCAGTTACTCCAGATTCTCCAGCTGACCTGAGGGCTTGTGTCAGTGGTAAGTGCTGCTTACCTAATACTTTACCTAATGCACTCAGATCTAAGAACACACATGCAGATAGTTTGAAAGCAGTTCACATAGGCAGAAAAAGAAACAAATCTCAATTTAACTCAGGCAAACTCAATAATCTAAACCATAAATTGACAAAAAAATATTGGGTGAGACGGAGCATTTTCAGAGCAAGCAATGTAAGTTACTGGTTTTAACTTTATAAGCAATGTTGGAAAAGAAACATAATTAACTGCAAAAATGAAAGGTAGAATTCTGGAAACATAGAATTGTCCTACACCAACCACCAGAGTTCCCTAGTATGTCCTGTCTACTCTATCACATCTGTAATAGTTATGCCTCACTCTTTGTATTTGGCAAGTCCTGTTCTGTCAGTTAAGGGAAGAGGCCATCTAGTTAATTTTTCTTTCTACCACTCCTTGGCCCATACTTACACTGTATCCCTTCGTGGAGCAGGTAACAGTACCAACTGAAAAATTAAAATACTAGGAAACTTGTGATGTTGCTCAAATATTTTATTTTTACGCCTATCAATTTATAAGTCCAGTGGGAATTGTGGTGTTTTTCTCTTGTAGATTCACAGGAAGCAGTCTGTACCATATTACCTATTTGTCACAGTTGAAACATCTCTCTCAACTTGTTAAAATGTTTACAGCCTGGTTACACCAAAGAAGCTTACAGTTAGTTTGATTAGGGATACTTAACCATCTGACACTGCTTTTATCATTGAAAGCAATGACAGGAAAAAAATTCCTTAATAATTACACTGCTCATGATCATGGATGAACATATTTTCCAGATCACTTGGCCAACATGACTGCTGTCACAAACTAAAATGTACTCCCATTCATATCACACTTTCTCACTCTCATTAGAGGTCCTGGGAGGAAAGGATTTAGCAGAGTTGTGTTAATGTGCAGTGCTTCTGTAAACAACTAGCTTACTTGATAGTCACTGTATATCTCCATTTGGGTTTACATTATAAAAATGAAATTAAATAAACTGTTACTGTTGGTCAGTCACCAGGATAACGAAGTGTGTATGCATAAAATTTACAAGTATTTGTAAGGCTTAAATGTTCAACAAAACTTATGCATGTTTGTGGAAGGCAGCTACTGCTGAGAAAGTGGAATTTAAAATTCCCACTAAAACTATATGACATTTTTTCAAACGTGTTTTCATTAAGACAAAGATTTTGTCATGCTGATATCAACTTTTTTAAAAAAAAGTTTTGTCTCTCTGAACTTACCGATCCAAAGTGGTTTGATATTGTCAAAATCAAAAATCCAAATTTTCCTAATGAGAAGTAAATTATTACAAGAATTAGTAGAATTAGAATCTCAAGCTTAAACAAATCAGAGAGTAAAAATAACAATGCAAACAGAATTGACAAAAATTCAGTTGTTTTCAGATTTATCCACATGACTTACACAAATGAACACACATTTTAAACCCACACATTTTTGGATAAATAATTAGAAAAAATTGTGACTATATTGACCTTTTAAATAACATCTAGGAAGGAAAAGGAAAATTTTCACAAGGATAGGAGACCCCTTTTCATACTTTTCCAATCCAAGCACATATCTAAGTTGCATTTTTAAGACCCTAAACATCTGTACCCCATAAATCTGCATACTTTAAGTATTTATTTAAGTATTAATTTTAAGTATTTTTACTTAAGTATTAAAAATAAATACTTAAAAATCTCTGCATTTACATCTGTCCAACTCACCATGACACATCTTACGGATACCAAAGCCGCTTGAGTGGCAGAGGAACCACAACACATCTCTTGCCACCCACCCTTCTTATTACAGGCTGAGTATATCTTCTGACATTTAGTTGTCACATTGCTGGCTAGTAGGTCAGAAGGTACCCTGAATGGGAAAAAGAACACCACTAGGCCTGCTTTCAGAAAAAATAGCTGCTACGTTACTGTTCTTGCAGTGACATCTTAATCATTCATCTGTGAACATAACCTCTTTGTCCATTTAGTCCTATCCATCCTGTCTTGTCTTCTTCCTCTAGTGTATTTCACCAGTTCTCCTTTTTCCATTCATTGGTTTACTGAATTTTCTTGCCCTTTATATCCTTAATTCACCTCATTCTATCTCCTCATGTTTCACACTACCAGCCCAATCAGTCTTCTCTCAGATCAGACTCTCACAAGCCATCACTGCTTTTTGCTCAGAAATGTTTACAGTCAAGCTTGTTCCCCAGTTGCATACTGTGAGGATGCCTTCCACATCTATCACTTCTGAAATGCTTTGCTTGTAGCAAGCTTAGTTCGCACACTTGTATCTGAACCTGCAAAAGCAGTAAATAATCAAAAAGGTTTAAAAACCATAGGGAGTTCTAGAACTTGCATTTGGAAATTGGATCCACACATAAACACCATACTTTTTACTTATTCTGTGCAATTTCTTCTGTCAGTCTGCATCTGCAACTGGAGTCCTTTGGTGTGCACTATGAATCTTACGTGACATGCAGCACCTATTCTAGAGGTGCTCTAAAGTTTCGGAGTATGACTTGGCCTCTGGGTTTTTGGAATATACTTGCAGCAGAATTTAATTAGAAGTAGATTTATTTCACAGATATACTAACACAGATTTTGTTAAGCTACCAGCATATTCAGGAGACACAAATAGAATGATGCCTTATGTGGTATGCTGATGTAAAATTATGACAATGGTGGGAAAAATTAAAAGAACTTTATGTATTTTGATTAGAGAAAAAAAGGCAGTGAATTCAGTGTTCTCTGCCGCAATCTATGTCTTTTAAGCCTTGCTTTCTGAGATCTCACCAGCATATATAGACTTCAGTTGCTCTTTTAGATGCAAATTTGTTTGACATTGAAGTTAATACTTGTAAAAGGTGATAGTACTAGATGCTGATGCATCCAGTCTATCCACAGAAACTGGAGAGCCAAGGCAACCTGAGGTGTTAGTTTCTCTGAAAACGTGACTGTCCTTGAACAGAGAAACTGACCTCTAATCTTGAATTCTTGAAAATTTGGTCTTTCTAGTGAAATTTGTGGTGATATGATGTGGCAGGGCACAGTTCTTTAAAAAGTGAAATATGTCCTTAAAAAGCAATGAAAATAGTATCAAGTTTGTGTTTGATTGCATCTTGCAGGGATTAACATGGCTTAATGAGTCATTTGTTTTCAAGTTGTTTTCTGTCTAACAAAGTACTGGTGGCTTTTCTTTCTCATTCATTACAAATTCTTGTTGACAATTAGTAGCAAGATGGTTGTATGGGTTCTTGATGTTATACATCAAGACCTTTCCTGTTTCATTAAGTGCCCCTGTGGGGCAAGAAGAAGAAAGATTAAACTGATCCTTGAGGAAAAATAAGCCCAAATAACAAGTATTTCCAATATTTTCTATCCCACAGAAATTTCAAACCAGTGTAGCCCTCTGCCATGCCATAAAGATGGATATAAGGATTGCATAGATGGACAAGCCCAGTATACGTGTGTCTGTAAACCAGGATGGCAAGGAGAGAAATGTGAAGAAGGTAGAGTCTCTAATCTCATGATGATTTTAGTTCTCAGAAACACAATTATAGTTCTACTATTATTGAATAATATCAGATCTTTAAGTATACCCATACACAGTTGATCAATTAATGTCTTCCTCTCAGCAAAAATTCTTATTTTGATTTCCTTGTAGATATGAATGAATGTGATGACTTAAATGGAGGTTGCAGCCAACGCTGTTCTAATTTACCTGGAAGCTACCGTTGTTTATGTGAAGATGGCTACTTCATGCATTCAAATAAACGAGATTGTGGAGGTAAGAAGTGAGGCTTAAGAACATCATTACATGACAGTACATTGCCTGTTGACAAAAGAGAGGAAAGAATTTAGTCCAGTAGTTTCATAAAGTGTTTAAGTCAGCAGAAGCTTGCATTGCCTCTGGAAGACGCAGTCCTGCCTCAACTTGGCTGCTCATTCCACCTGCAGCCTTACACCACTGCAAGCGTTTGGGCAACCATATAGTGAACCAGATCAAGGAACTGAGGTGGATTGAAACCAATTCTGAAAGGGAAAAAAAAAAAGAAAAGAAAAAGGAGGAAGGCTATAGGTTAGATTCTGCTTCATTACTAGAACTCCATAAAGCTTGCTTTGATCACTAATTAATTTCACATACCCGTTAAGCATGCTGAAACAAGAATCTAGAGTGGTGTGACCAGCTAATATTATTTCCATGGAAATCCTGTCTGGTGAACACTGGGTTAGGCTGAATCACTCCTAATTAGTGATGCTACTCTTTTGGGAGTTTGAAGCTCATTGGAGAAGAAACTATTAATGAATCTGAAAATGCTCTTAATGGAGAGAAAGATTTGTCTTTTATTCATTCAGAACAATTTTTTTCTGTACTTGCTTTTATCTGTTATTATTGGCCATGACATACATGCTTTGTTCCTTTCTGGATAGAGACTATGTACTGACGTAACTAGTGATTCTTACTGCATAGTTAGAAAAAGAGTACAACCTCATTCCATTTTAATGTCATATTTTATTGCCTGACTATAACAACAGTTTTAGATAATGTCAAATAATTTAAGAAGCCAGACTTGAGAGTCATCTCCTGCTGTCACTTCCTTTAGTCTATATATTTTTGTGAATTAATAATTCCCAAAGAAATTCCAGAAAAACACAAGATTCTTGTTTCATCATAAAGCGCAAGCAGACAAGTTTTTAAGAATCTCTGTAATTCTTGGAAAGATACTGGAAAGATTGGTTAGAAAAATAATCAAAGACAAAAATACACCAATAAATCTTAGTACTTACCGTAGTGGTTTGGTCATTTGATAAACCAGATTTTATGTGTTTCATTACATCCAACTACAAATTTATACACCTAGGAATTTGGAGTACACATGGTAACTGTAGAAAAGTAGGTCAAATTCAGGACAGCTTTCACTTAAAAAAATGTTTTGGGAGTCCTAGCAAGCCAGTGGCAGAATCTATTCTCCCTGTGCAGCACAATTTCCGCAACTCCCACAAAACCACAGAGATAACTAGAATGATCCCTGCACAGACAAGTGGGAATTGAAGTACTACCAGGGAGCTGATATTTTTCTGTCTGCAAGGCTTCTAGTACGATTGATACTATACTGTGTCCAGTTGTGACATACGCATTTTGAAAATGACGTTGAAAAATTGGTAACACCACATAAGAGAGACACTAAAATGGTTTGAGGGATGTACAGACAGTGAGGGACTTGAACACCTGTCAGCATAGCCAGTTAACAGGTGGTTGTGACATAAATTGATTGTAGCATGTAAGAAACTCTGATTGGATTATCTCTTGTCTTTCTAGATGTCTTTTTGTAATGTAAGATTTTATTATGCAGCCTGGTTTAGTTTATAGGAAAATCTGCAGGCTGTTTCTCTGTCTGCCTTCCTGGACATGCATCCCTTTTTCCTGTTACTCACAGAACAGACAAGAGAATGCGAAAGGTAGGCAGGCAGGGAATTTGTTTTCCTGGGCCTGCAGAAGTGCCTTTTAGAGACCTCTGCAGATCTTTATGGCTGTAACTATAGCCTGCTTTGAAAGCTTGGTAGACCTAGCAAGAAAGAGCCAGTTTGCCTGCCTCAATCAGTTGCAGTTTTGGATAGGGTTAGGAAAAAATTATATACTCAAGAGTGACTTGTTTTCAATAACTTATTTGTATTTCTAGATATAAACGAATGTCTGTTACATCCAAACATCTGTGGGACCGCCACCTGTAAAAACACGCTGGGGAAATATGAATGTGAGTGTCCAGAAGGCTACACATACAATGCAACATCCAAGAACTGTGAAGGTAGGTCTTTCTCCCTCTGTCTCCCCTTTTCTCTTTCTTTAATCCCAAACTCCATGCACCCCCTTTAAAAACCAAACTCCAGCATCTCATCATGGTGGTATATCTTCATACTGTTTATTATAATACAACACAATTATTTGTCCTTTCAGAGGTTCAGTCAGTCTATATTACATATAGTGTAATATAGTGGAATGACTTAATCCCAAATGTTGAAGGATTTTACTGCCATGTCCTGATGCATGCCAGGTAACTTTCTCAGTTGATGGGAACACTCCTGTCTCACTGTAGAGAGGACTTCCTATCAAAGCTGTCAAACCAACTAGCATGTTTCTTTCAGATAACTTGGAACAATGTGTTGAGGATCTGGACATCTTGAGGATCTAGTGTCTTCTACCTAGTTTTTAAGCATCGTTACAGTTATAAGGATGGAATATTTGAGATCAATCAATTCAATATATATCCCTAACTCAAGACAAGCTGTAGCAAAACAATTAGAAGTCCTTATTTGGCAATTCCAAACTGGGCAAGACAGTTAGGAAGAATTAGAAAGAGATAATTTCCAGAAATTAAAACCATGCTTAATCAAGTTGTCTCAAAAACCTAAAAAGCTTGTCTTTATCCATCTGATAAGCTGTCTAGGTACTTATGGTCGTGACCAGGACCATGTCCTCATCTCTGTCCTTTCTGTGTCCTTAGATGTCAGGTATTGGAAAGAGCTTTTCACTGGGGTCACTAAATTCCATTTAAAATAAAATTCATCTATTCCTTCATTGGGGTATCATTTAATATAAAATAACAGCATTAGAATGAGCTAATCTCCGTTCTAGGCTGGAAATGATAACATGGCAGTTGGATAAAATATTTTTTATAAAGGCTACACATTCAAAATAAAATTGTTCTTAAATATCCAGAAAAGCAGCTATGAAAGAACGGAGCTGCACTAAAAGAGTCTTTCCTCAGGAGTATTCTTTTCTGAAATGAAAATCCAGAAGAAAGAATTTCAAAACAAAGTCCTATAACAATTATAGTAAAGTTGAAAAGTACTGATAGCTAGCAGTAAAGCAGGAAGAAACCATTCATACACAGACCATCATAAAATAACTTCTTCAAGTATTGGAGTATTTGCATAATAGAACATTTTATTTCTCTCTACTTGTTAAAGTTTGTTTAGTACACACATCAGAAATTAAATTTCCGTTGTGGAAGAGATATATAAGGTCTTAGAGTTTTACTATGAAGAGGAATTTTCTACATTGCCAGTTTAAGAAAAATACATCAGTGTCTTATTTTAAATGCTGCATTTATGTTATTGCTAGAAGGATGCAAAAGTAGCTTCTTGCTGGCTATGAATCTTTTGCTGCATGGCTTTTTGTGCAGCTTTCTTGTGATAAAGCTTTGCACAGTGGTAATGATTACATATTCAGGCATCTGCTCTTTGTCCAGTTACTATGGGATTAAAATGTTACTGACAGTTTTGTGTCCCTGCAGGCACTGAAGTGAGAAAAACTTCACAGTAATTAATCTAATTCTTGCTTCTTTTAGTACTTTCTGCAGACACATGGATTGCATCAAATTGAATTCAAGTATTGTTTTTCTTCCAAAACATGGTTTCCAGAAGGTTGCAAGATGAGGACATTAAAACGAGCAAAGTCTTACCTCCTAGAAGGAGGATTATGCTGCTAAGCTTTCAGCCCTTGTAACCACATTAAGTGAGTCACCAAATCCAGTCTAAGGACAGGATTGTGCAGACTGACAGGAATGTAGCATTACAGAAATAGTAAGTGACAATAGCTTTTCATTGTCATATTGCATGTAGGTAGCCAATTTCAGTTAGGCTTATTAGAAAAATCAAATTTACATACATTTATGTACAACTATCTCAATGATGACAGATACAAGTAGAGTGGAATAGAAGAGGGTTTGGGGTTTTTTCCTCACCCATTGCTAGGAGGATATAGCTACAGTTCTTCATCCCCACCTTTTGGGAGACACTATCAATGGAAGATATCTGTATAGTCCAGTCTTCATCTCATAGAAGCCATACCATTTTAGATACAGAATTTTAGTATCTTATTCTCATGACCTTTGCTATTTTAAACACCTTGCCAAAAATAGGGGTCGTGGGAATGAGTAACTGTGCTTACTGTGCTAGAGTGATTCGTCTTGTGGTCAGTATCAAGGAGAGAAACCAAGCTGAACCCATATTTTAAAGAATTGCCTAAATTTTGGTATATCTTCTCCCATTTTCTTTTTTCTTCTCTGAAAGGGGAACATCTCTTAAAGAACTGACTGAACCAGTTAATCAAACAGCACAGAGTATGTCTGTATTTTATGTATTAGTCTCTCCCTAGCACACAGTCTGAAAATTTGGGACAAAGAATCAGGGTTTCCCTTTCCCCCATTAATTGTTTAACACTCACAAAACCCTGCCTACCCACATCCACGCCCTGGGGAAATCACGATATTTCTCTAGCATTATATAGCTCCCTTCTAAGACGTAGTATATAGCTCCTTTGTGGCTGATTCTATCATATCTTAGCAACTTACCCAAAGCAAGCTATTTTAGCCTTCCACTGAAAGCAGCTGGATAAACCCAGGATGCTGTGCAGATTCATGGGTTTCTACGAATAGCTTCTGCTGACCGTCTTATGAGGTGGGACTGACATGTGGACAGATCTGTGGGAAGCCTTTAAAAGCTCAAACATGCAAAGTGCTGCCTACAACTTTGAAGAAAAAAAGAAACAAAAACAAACAACCAAAACAAAAACCAGGATAGTTACAGCATAACTGATTAAAACCTCAAAAACCCCTGGTCCCCTCCAGTGCACATCAGCATTTCTGTAGGAGGACAATTAGCTCTCTGCACAGGGAGATCCTGCCATTTGGACTGTTCAAGGATTCCAGAATGTCTGCTGAGGAAGGAGACTTCATACCTATGCAAGAAGCTTGGCTGTCCCTCTGCTGCTATAGTACACTCTGGAGGGAGACCTTACCCCTGAGCAGCAGGTTCATTTTAGTAATGGAAATTTACACCCCTGCAAGATGGGTGCAAGTCTCTGAGTAATTGATTTAATGATAGAAATTCATCTGTCACACTACATGATAAGCTTTCATAATAACCTCATAAGTCTCTGTTTGTCTGCAGGCACTGGGCCTGGGAAATGTGTTCTGAATTAACTGCTGCTTTCAGAGAATTCAGCACTCAGATTTACTCTAGTGCTACTGGTTAACCAGTGCTTGTAGTTTTACTTTTGTAGTGCTAGGTGTTCAAGTACTAGAAAGGTTATAGGACCTGCACAGAGAACAATACCTCCTAAAGCATCTATGCACAGTCATGCTCCTTTGGAAAGGGCATAGGAAGAAAGGTGTTTCTTGAAGTATCTCTAATGCTTATTGGAAAGTGTTACATTTTTTATTTTGGTTTACATCTTCACAGCGAAGCAGTCTATAGGGTTAGTGGTTTTGTGGGTTGGGTTTTTGGTCTTTTTTTTTTCTCCTTCTCTCTCTGTGCTTATACCTAGGTGGATTTCTTGGCCTTTTCAGATCCCCAGATGATCATAACCAGAATGATTTTATTAACATTTGTTTCAAAACAAGTATCACAGTTTCTTTAATCTGAGGCCCTGTCTTGGTTTCAGCTGGGATGGAGTTAATTATTTTTTTTCTGGTAGCTGGTGCAGTGCTGTGTTTTGGCTTCAGCCTGAGAACAATGCCGATAACACACCACCGTTTTAGTTGTTGCTCAGTAGCGCTTACCCTGATCAAGGACTTTGCAGTCTCACGCTCTGCCAGTGAGGAGGGGCACAAGAAGCAGGGAGGGAGCAGAGACAGGACACCTGACCCAAACTAGCCAAAGAGGTATTCCATACCACAGCACGTCATGCCCAGTATATAAACTGGGGAAGCTGGCCAGGAGGGGCCAGTCACTGCTTGTGGACAGGCTGGGTTTTGGTCAGTGGGTGATGAGCAATTGTGCTGTCCGTCACTTGTTGGTTTTGGAATTGTGTGTGTGTGTGTTATTCCTTCCTCTCTCTCTATTTTCTTTCATTATTATTGTATTATTATTATAATTTACTTGTATTTCAATAATTAAACTCTTCTTATCTCAACCCACAGGTTTTTACCTTTTTTCTGATTCTGCTCCAGATCCCACTGTGGGGGTGTGTGTGAGCAAGCAGCTGCATGGTACTTAGTTGCCAGCTGGGCTCCAACTATGGCAGGCCCAAAATTACCCTCATTAGAGTCTCTACCCAGGAGACATTTTGTTTCTATGTTAGAAATGTAACAGCTACATTGGCCTTTTACAAAGCCTTTCATTTATAAATTATTTATTGTGTATGGCCTACTAAATAGAAAATGAAGTTCCATTAGTTAGTTTAGCTTATTTGCAGCTCAAATCAGATTGGTCTCCACAAATAGATGCTGTCTGAAACTTAGTTATTTATGAGATTATTGTATGTTATTTTAAAAGATATTTTTGCCCTGAGATAATTTTAGGTTTACACATCCTTTTTCCACATACTTGCCATATATATTCTTAATACTCTATGTTCTCATGACATCTTATAGGGAAAGGAAGAGATCTGACCCAAATGGCGTTTCTGCCATAAACAGTAGTGGTTTATTGAGGTCTCTTTCACTAGCTCAGCCACCTTACAAGCTCAGCTTCTTACTGCCTCACAAATCAGACCAACTTTTTCCCAGCTCTGCACGCAAGGCCTCTATCAGATTACTAGGTCTTATATACCCAGCAGGTAATTCTAGTTTGTAAATTTTACATAGGAGACATCAATTAGCATTAGTTTAGCTTAGCAGCAGTCACCTACTGGATTCATGTTATGCCAGAGAACCCATCTTGTCCATTATTCCGTTGATTTATTGTTTTAGTTTTCAGTCTGTGCCATGAATAATCTGAATAAATCTTTCTGTATGGTTCCATTTCTTGTAGATATTGATGAATGTGCTGAAAATGTTTGTGCTCAACTCTGTGTAAACTCTCCAGGAAGTTATAGCTGCTATTGTGATGGCAAAAAAGGGTTCAAGCTCTCTAAGGACATGAAGAATTGTGAGGTAAAACTGCACTATGTAAAATTCCATGTGGAAAATCACAAAGTTAGATATTTCTTCATGACAGCTATAAGTTAGATTAAGGAAAATAGGCAGCTATTTGAGAACTGATTCAAAATTGCTGAGAAAGTGCTGGGAACTCCAAGCTGTGGTTTGGCTCACAAAACAGACCTGGTAGGGATTTGTATGCATGCTCAGTTCATGCATGCTCATTTATAGGAATCCTGTCAAAAGAAGCTTTCCAGCTTTCCTTAGCCAGTCATCTTTATTCCCTGCTGCTTCCAAAATAAGTCCCAGCTTTCTCCTATCAAACAAATAATTCTTGTTCAGATTACTCAGAGCCAGAATACTCCATTTATCCATGTGTTCCCAGGTTTTTTTTAGACTGCTCAGAAGTTTTCGCTCACTCTTTCAGAATTACTCTATGCTTTGCCTGTTTGGGTCAAAAAACCTGGATTGTTTTCCACAGTTCTCATCTGCCACAGCTTAAGAAAAAGCATTTAATAATACTTGCCAGTTGAAGAACATCTTTCAGCCAAGACAGCTGTTCTTGCTCAGTCTGAAAATTTATACTTCTTAGTAGCAGAAAGTTTGTAACTCCAAAGAATCCTAGTTCAAGGATTTTCTCGTGAGTGATTCACTGTATACACTGAAAGGTGCAGGCAGGCTGAGACTTGTTATACTAAGTGAGCTCAGATAACTGCCAATGAAAATACACCTCTAACGTAGTATAACAAAACTGGTCTTGAACTGTAGGAACGAGGTCTGACACAAGTTCTAGCGTGTATTAGATCTTGTTTGTACTTTCTGAAGTTTAATAACTGAACAACACTCGCAGTTATTATCGTTCATTTGGCTTATTCATTAAATAGGAAGAGCATCTTCTAGCTTCATCACGTTATTTTCAATATTGTGTTCAAAAGCGATTAACTTTGTATCTGAAAGTTAGTTTCAGGCCTTTTAATAATAATAATAATAAAAAAGTTTAATCAGCTGAAAATACATGCAGTCCGAAGACTAGTGACAGTAGCAGACATAAAATGAAGCTAGAAAATTCAAGATGAACACCTACACATTTAATGAAACTGCTGCATTGTGAATACAGAAATCAGAGTTTAGGAACTGCATTAACTTTTACCAAAGTACAGCATGTCTTGAGAACAGAAAAGCCCTTCACACCTAGTCTTGATCATTCCCTTTTGTAGGACTTCTATACTGCTGTCATATAGAAGATATCCAAGGGGTGCTGAGGAATAACTTCACCTCAAAGAGACTTTTAGGTTCCTACTAGTCAATGGCATAGGTGCTGTAAACCACATTCTGGAATAATCTCCCACCTCTCTCCACATGCAAAAGCCCAGTTCCCTGTACCTAAAGGAAATCTGAGTGGTTTACTTTTAGAACAAAACTGTAGATATTTCTTTAATTATAACATCACAGTTTCAGAAGACAACAATGTCTTACAATGCATACCTGACATTTCTTTACTGGAAGTTTGGCAAGTTTAAAATTGCACCACATGTAAAATAGATATTATTCCTGGATATAAATGTCTTTAACATTTCAGGTAGGTGAGGACTTAAAAGAATAAGCACCATTTTTTCCCCTCTTAGTGCAACTGCAGTTGGCTGTCTGTGATTTTTCACATTGACTTTGGCTAGAGCATTAGGATTAATCCATTTTACATACTGTTGTAGGCTTTTCAGCTGCCAAAAATACTTAGAATTTCATTTACAGGTTTTCTGAGAATGTAGGTCTTAGAGCTTGGTATCCCCACTAACAGGTATCAGTGATATTAATTCAGTGCTACTCCAGCAGGAATTGTAGTGTTGATTTTGTCACATTCCTTTCCAGAGCTTGAACAGGACAAGTACATTCAAGG
The DNA here is from genome assembly GCF_004027225.2 of Strigops habroptila. NCBI lineage: Eukaryota > Metazoa > Chordata > Aves > Psittaciformes > Psittacidae > Strigops > Strigops habroptila. Next base: position 14,767,601 of record NC_044278.2, read on the forward strand.
AACAGCCAGATAGAAACACTTTCATTAACCTGTTACTTAATCCACTTGTAAATTGTTACTTTTTATTCCAGGTAAATTATTCTAGTAGTACTAGAGATTATTCGGCTATGAATAGTTGTACATCAATATTGATAATGAAAACAAAAGGTTTTTAGTAGGTTTTTTTTTTAATTAAATCTCTTCAAGACACAGTTCTTTCCTCATTCCCTTCTAACTCCTGATCAGATTTAGATTCCAGACACCTTTGGTGATGGAGCCTGACAGGACCCTAGTAGGTGGGAGTCACAGGTCCTTGGTGAAAGGAAAGTACTTGATGGAAGATTTGAATTCTTGATTCAAATGCTAACTATTTAAATATTAGTTGCAAGCAGAGTTCCACCAGAATGCTGTTACAACCTGAATTATCCTCTAACAGTGTAAATAATGGACATCTCAAACAAAATCAAAACCATACCCCTTCATTTGTAAATAGGTAAAAAGAGACAGGCTAGCGGCCAGCAATAGGAATAGGAGTTGTTTCATGACCTATCACAGTGCATTAACAGCATTTTTTTATTCTCTACCATTTTCAGTCTGTTACTGCGTGTATCCCACTGAACCTTGAAAAGAATTATGAACTGCTTTACCTGGCAGAGCAATTTATAGGAATTCCCGTTCTGTATTTAAAGTTTAAATTGCCAAATGTCACAAGGTAAGCATTTGGTATTGATTAAAGTATGCACTGAAATTATGGACATTTGTTTCCATTCATTTTCTGAGGGTTTAGAAAGAGTGCATTACATGAATAAATGCTATCACCATCTCCCCACAGGTTAAGATACCTTTTTATGAGGAGAATGAATTAACTTGAGTTCCTACATATACTAGCGCTTAGAGGAAGCTGGTGTCATTTGAAAGTGGACAGACGAGTAATGTGTCTGGAGTCAGTTTTACAGCATTTCTTATTGGTTGTACCATGTCCTTGAGACACCTCATCAGTATAGACAGCAGCTCTCTTACATGACAAAACTAATAGGTCATCAAGTTTCTTCCAGAGACCACAGAAGCAGGTAGGACGTGATAGCAGCTGTGTCCCAGCCAGAAAACAGTGCACAGCTAGGGTAAAACATGTACCATTGGCATTCAGATGTGATTGCATCTGGGAATAACAGAGTTGGAGACTTCCAGCCATTATAGTCCTGGTCATGAGTGCTGTTGTAGGGAACAGGGTATGGACTGGGAGAAAGAGTTCAAAGAGATACAGACTTGAATGGGCAAAAAAGGAAGAGGATTGAAGGCAGTAAGTTTCCAGTAGTTTGTGGACAAGAGAGCAAAAGGATTGGTGCTTCCCCATCACAGAAGCTTACTCTTCCTCTGAAGGAAAGAGCGGGGGCTGGAGGAGGTGGGAGCCAGTGATACAGATACAGGAAGGCATTCAGAATTCTTAACATGAAATTCACATGTTACAGGAAAATAATTACTGTATAGGTTCCAGTTATATATGGGAAAGACCTTCATTTGGATGTTGCTGCTACTTTACTTCTGCTCTGGGTAAAAGCTGTGACATGCTACACGTACAGCTGAGAAACAAAACCAGGCCAACGCTCCCGCCTCCTCCTCCCCAGTGCTTCCTTTCACAGGGTGTTCCAAGGACACGAGTAGAACACAGTACCTTGTCAAGAGCACTGTCTATATGATTTCCTTTACAGCTGCCAGAACAATTGCTAATGGTAGTGACCCTGTTATTACTTGTGGGCCTCTTCACTACGGCAGCTGAAATTATAGTGTTCTGTGATTTACTGACCGAACAATTTGAGGGTAACAGCAGCAGCAGCTGTTGAGCTGGTGATCCCCAGAGCCACAGAACCTTACAGAAGAACATAAATATGGAGAACTTTTTCCCCTGTCACTATTCCAAGTTGACCAGGCATTAATGCTCTCCTAGAAGACCTTTCTAAGATGATAGATGTTCGCACTACCTTAGTAGCATCTCTGTAAATACAGAATGATTTTTCTGTGGGTCTGCATGAGAGACAATGACATCTAGTGGACAAAGAACAAGACTGAGAGTGAAAGTGACCCGAGTTCTTAATTACAGCTCCCTTACTTGTTTCTTGTTATCATCACCAGATCCTAATTTCTGAATGTTTTGGTTTCTCCTTTCATCCTTTACCTATTTTATCTAGTCCAAACATTCTAGGAGACAAGGGCTGTTTTTCGCTATACTTATACTCTTTTCCACTGTACAGGTTCTATAATGTAAACCATAATTTTTGCTACATGCACAAGTTCAACCAACTGCCAAGATCCAAACAGCAAATCCTTGAATTAAAGAATAACATATAAAAGGCAGCAGTAACCAGAACAAATTGCTAGGTTATAATTGTTGTAGGATGACACTTGGCAATCCTGTTGTACTGAAGCACATCATAGATCATGTATTTTTTTCACAACGCAGCTCCACAAATTGCAATAGGAATATTACATCTATCTTCTTTCTCGAGGGAGTGTGATATCTTTTCTATGTAAAGCTCATAGCAGATTTGGGAACTGAACCAAGGCTCTTTCAAATCCCAGCTCAGGGTGTTAATCTCAAAACTGTTCACTGGATTTGTATGAAGAAGGCTTACATTAGATTCTGGTTTTTTACTAATTGTGTGCAAATATCACAGGTGCTTAGATACAGAGTTACCAAAAGTTTAATATCTATGAATTTTTTTTCTTACCCTATTAATGAGATATCTCAGGCTATACAGTATTTTATGTTTCCTGTCTTCTTATTAAGATTCCTTGTTCATAACTCAGATTTACAGCAGAATTTGATTTCCGGACATATGATGCTGAGGGAGTTATACTGTATGCAGAATCCCTTGACAATACAGCATGGATCTTGCTTGCTCTTCGTGATGGAAAAATTGAAGTTCAGTTCAAGAATGAATTTGTAACAAAAGTCACCAGTGGCGGCAAAGCCATTAATGATGGACTGTGGCATATAGTAAGCTGAGTTTTCTTCTCCCCTTTCCTTCTTTTAACCCCTTAATGGGAACATTCTGTCTTGATAAGTAAATTCGGGGGCAACTATTAAAAAAGCTTAACATGATGCCCTCAAGTCTCCGATTTAAAAATCAACCAAGATCGTGACATCTATTTACAATCAAGAAAGAGGTAACTACCACTAGCTGGCAATATAGGAATTATTCTTTGTAATCATGAAAAAGGAAGCAGCAGAGTTTTAAAAAGTGTGATTGCATGGTCAAGTGCAGTTATTAGATACTTTATCTAGAGACCAAGTTTAACATTTGCTAGACCAGAAATCCATCTTGTTCTTCAAGCTTGCATACCTAAGATGAAAGGCCTTGGTCACTTACACTATCTATAAATCATACTAAATTATTAGCATCAATTGGGATTTATTTTTAAAGGGGGGTGGGAGAAGCTAGGATTCTGCTTAGACCTCCTGTTTCAGTTCAGTACAACTTCCTAGAGATTAAAAATCTACTTTGATGCCTAATAATAGTGGGACCAGCAATGAACCTATTTTGTCTATGTTTCATCTGAAGATTCAATCCTCTGTAGCAGGTTGCACTGACATAGAGAACTGTGTGCCATATGTGGACTTGATATAGAGCAATTGTAGAAATGAGCTTCTGGCAAACTCTATAGCACATAAAGCTGTCTAGTCAGCTGCATGGGTTTTCCCAAGGGCAGGATAGGGGTGGAATGGATGATCATCCTCCTGTGGATGTCCATGCAGATGGATCGTATCCTGATTCAAATTTGAATTTGCTGTAAATATTGACTGCATTAAAACTAATTTACAAGTTAGACACTTAGAGAAACATTAGTAATGCTTCCTATGGGTGTATGTAATTAGTATTTAAAATATTCTACATGTTTGTGTGTGTATATGTAATTATTTATATTTAATTCTAGATATCAGTTGAAGAACTAGAACACAGCATCAGTGTAAAAATAGCTAAAGAAGCCGTGATGAGTATTAACAGTCCAGGAACTCTTTTTAAACAATCACAGGGCTTCTTGGAAACTAAGGTGTACATTGCAGGATTACCTCGCAGAGTAGACAACACTCTTGTTAAACAGGTAACTAAAATAGTAAGAGTAATGTTGATTAATACTGTTCTGTTATTTGTTTGGGTTTATTTTATTGACTTAGTAGTCACACAGGAAGGAAGAGCTGCATGGAATCCGTTTAGAAAATGAAAGTTACGTTATTAAAACACTGTTCTGAAAATAAATATGCATGGAGCTTTGTAGTCTGTCTTAAGTTAGGTTTCAGTTGTGAAAACTTACCATCTAATCATAGAATGGCTCGGGTCAAAAGGGACCTTAAAGTTCATCTAGGGACACCTTTCACTAGACCAGGTTGCTTAAAGCCCCGTCCAACCTGGCCTTGAACACTGCCAGGGATGGGGCATCCACAACTTCTCTTCTAACATCTAACCTACATCTATTTCAGTTTAAAATCATGCCGCCTTGTCCTGTCACTACCTGCCCTTGTAAAAAGTCCTTCTCTAGATTTTTTGTATGCCCCCTTTAGGTATTGGAAGACTGTTTTAAGATCTCCCCAAAGCCTTAATCTTTCAGGATTCTGTAGTCCATTTCCTAATGTAGCTTTAAGATTCCCTAAATCATGTCTGCTGCAGGAGCATTTCACGATGATTCATGTTTCTGGTGCTGGTCTTGGCTAGGCTCTGAATAGGTATGGAATTTACTGTGCAGGCAGCACGATGAGCATTCATTTCTGCTAGGTTTTATAATAGCCCAGGCTAGACAAGGCCCATGGTTCTCTCAGTCTTCCATCCTTAACAGCTCTGTCTTATGCTGGGGATGGGTACAGTCAAGTTGTTGCAACTGGCTACTTCACAGTCCAGAAGTCCTCAAACTAATTGGCAGTCTAAAGAGAGGTGCAGGAAGTAGCTGTACAGTAGAGAGTGCACCTTCCCCCTCCCCCCCCGACCCATTTTTGTCAAAAGTGAATCAGAAGAAATATGAAGCAATACAACAACATCCCATTACCAATAGAAGGTAGTTTCAGAAATTTCTTTGTACTTCAGTACAAGGAGAAAACAGAACCTTAAACAAGGAGCAGTGCTAGTCATCATTGTCTTTCAGCTACAGAAATGCTGTTGTGACCTGAACAAAAGGACAGCATGACCTTTAAAAATTGAAGCAATCTTTTTGTACAGATTGCTGGCATCAAAATGGAAAACATTATTAAATCAGAAATACCTTTTGAAGGCTGAGGTACTGAATGCATGCCATTTGTTTGCTCCCAGCATCAGTGGTGTAACCTATCACGTTGATAAGGCTATTATTGGCTGCCCAGAAAGAAGCTGACATGTAAAGTAATGCCATATTATTAGCATTTTTAAACAACTTTGAATGCAAACACCTCATATTGTAATTCTTCTACAGATTAACCCTCGGCTAGATGGGTGCATTCGTGCCTGGAACTTGATGAATCAGGGACACTCAGGTGTAAAAGAAGTTATTCAAGAAAAACAAAGCAAACACTGTTTAGTAGCAGTGGGGAGAGGATCCTTCTACCCTGGCACTGGAATGGCCATGTTTCAGATTAACTATAGTAAGTATTTTTCTGTCTATTTCTGTATTTTTTGCTGGACTGGTGATGGAACTGATGAATTGTTAAAAGAAAGGAGGGTAAAAAAATTAGAAAGAAAAACACCCACACAAACCAAGCTGTTTGCATCCAGCAAGGATTCCGGTAAATTCTGTTAGAAATTTGCTTGAATGAGAAGTCTGATCCCATTGATGTCATCCGTTTAATTTCTGAAATACTTCAGGTTAGAAAGTGATTCTTTACTTGCAAAGGACAGGCATTCTTGAACACATTCACTTTCCAATGACCTAATTCTGTCTCCTCTTCATCAATGGGAAAGCTATCATGTTACTGACAGAAAAAGAAGATTGGGGATGGAGAAAATAATCACTGCAATTCTGCTTCTAAACGAACATCCTGTCTAGAGGTTTTAGGTGCATCTCTTGCTCCTTCCTGAGCACAGAACTTTCTTGCCTGGCCTGCCCTAATTTCAAAGTTTCCAAACCAGAATCTCCAAAATGAGCCCAAAATGAAAAAATTCTGTTGAGCATCATCCCAAATCCTGTTGTCGTTATACTCATCCCCAACTGAAACACTATGCTATCCTTTAGCTCTCTCCTCTGATCCCCAATCCTTTTCATCCCAGGACTTGCTATTCTGTCCCATTCTATTTTATATTTTGCTATTCTTCGTATTCTTTTCTTGCTTTTCTATTTTCTTTCTTTAAATTCCGTAGCCCATTTCAAAAGATTTCTCCAGCTTCTTATATTCTATGCTTCAAAAAAAACTTAAATCAGTTTCCTATGCCACTCAAGTTTCCTCAAATTTCCTCCCTTTCATTCACTGATGCTATGCTGCCATGACTCCTCCTGACCTTTGTGTTTGGGGCTGGTACCACAATTTCACTCTCTCCTTTCTGTTCTCACCGGCTGCTCCCCCCTCAAGAGGCTTTCCACACTTAACTGCTGCCTTTCCATGAGCTGTTATAGCCCACTGTCTCCCTGCCCATTTGGCTTTGTGTAGGAATGTACCCTCACCTCATATTTTTAGGATTTCAAGAAACTACTAGAAATCAAGAAACTACTAGATTTGACAGGGAAGGGGCAGAGAGAGAAGAGGCACTGGAAGAAAAGATACAAAAGATGACAAATATCTCTTTAAATAGTATTTTTTATATAAGCTTCACTATGAATGTACCATATGAAATCATATTTGCACCATCTGCATCTTTATGCACCTGCATATTCATATTATAGTAGTGGAGCTGCTTTGGAATGGTAAAGTGTACGAAAACTGCTATCTTCTACTCAGTGGCAGCAATTTATAAGTAAAGTAGGTTTTTGTGTTTCATTTTGAACTGACCTTTAATGAACGCGGCACCTTTTCCACACTAGAGTGGAGAAGGCAAGAAAAGAAAAAAAAAAGAAGTCCAATAAGCAAATAAGCACAAAAGATTAGGGAAGATGCAATATTAGAAGGTTGGGGTTTTGTTTGTTTGTGGTGGGTCTTTTTTGGTTGGTTGGTTTGTTATTGTTTGTTGTTGTTGTTGTTTCTTTTTTTGTTGTTTTGGAGGTTTTTTTGATTTATTTTTTTTTTTCTAAAAGACTTATAGTTCTTCCTAAAAGTTCCAAGTTAAAACTGTTTGGGGTTTTTTTTGTTTGTTTGTTTCTGGAGATTAGTACAAATTTTTCCACAGTGGGAGCAGATCAAATACTAATGTTTGACTCCATATCAGTTTTTCATTAGCAGATGGATTTATTCGTTTCAATTATTCTTTTTAAAACAGATGATCTTGACAGTGCTGAAGATTGGCTAATAAATGTGTCTATGACTATTCGCCCATCCACAGACACTGGTGTTATGTTTGCCTTGGTTTCTGGTGAAACAGTGCCTCTTGCTTTGTCCATAGTGGACTCTAACTCCTCTGACTCACAGGTGAACTTACAATTATCATAGCAGCTGATATGCATAAGTCACACCTCTTGTTTTTGTCTCACATAACTTACTACTCCATTTGTGAAAAATCAAACTAAAAAGCGCTACTCACATTAATACATTAATATTTTGAAAAGCACTTAGATCATATATTAATGACTGCTACATCAGTGACTAAGCATTAAGCGCTCTTATGTCAGGTAGTATCCGTTACATCACATCTTCTTCAACCTTTCCTTCCAAATGCACAAAACAGAAAGGGGAATATGACAGAAGTTGAAGGATGATATTATAGTAATGGCATCATGTTAGTTTTGATTTATAAACGGATCTTTTCGTCCTTATATTTCCATTTGCATCTATTTAACCTGTTTACATCAGGTATCCTAAAATAGACCGTGATTATACACCATGGCTAATCCATGCTTTTGCCTGAAAAAAGAACCTGTAATGAACACGTGGTTACCTTTTAAACTGTAGCAGTACTCCTTTTGCCTGTAAGAGGAACAGGACTTCACCTCAGAACCATAACCAAAGATTTTTTTTTACAGTGAACATTCTCACTTATAAATTTAAGAATATAAATAAATGTAGTGATTTTACATCCACATGGGTAACTTTTCCCACTTAAGGTACCAGGTTTTAAAATGTGGCTCTAACATTTCCTTTTCTTCTACTTCCAAATATAAAATGTATCAGAACTAAGTATAATTGTGTGTTAAAGTTATATGTGACATCTTCTTAACTTATTATTCTTCCAATTAGAAAATCATTGTGACCATTCGAAACATCACTGTTGCGCATCTGGAATCAAAGAAGTTATGTACGCCCAGAAAAGTGCTAGTTGGACTTCTGGTAACCAAACAGCAACTTGAACTGTCTGTTGATTCTCAGACAGACAGAAGCAATACAGAGCAACTGTCTATCCTGCATCAAGCAATGATGGCAAATGTTGTTACCTACTTGGGCGGCCTGCCAGGTAAATTCTATTTCTTTTAATTAATTTGATTATTTGTACAAGCCTGATTATATTCAGCTTTGCCCAAGGTAGAAAAAGCCTATAAGTGTACAGAAAAACAGGGTTTTTTTTCCACAAATGCTTCTTGTTTCATTCAATCTATTCACCTTTTGAGGGAGCCTGCTTTTCAACAGTAGCATTTCTAGGCCCATTAAAAGATATGAGTGTCTCTCTAGAGGTTTGGGTGTAGGAAATGTCTTGATTTTTGAGCTGGAGAGGAGTGAGCATTGCATATTTATGAAATGCCACCAGCTGGCGCAATTTAGGAACGGCATCGAGAATGTAAGAAAGCTAGACATTTGTAAGTTGTCAGAAGTGCAGAAGTCAGGAATATGGTTTCAGGAATTAAACTCTGGGAAATAGATGACCAGCACTCTCTATGAGACAGAAAACGTGTTGAAACAGCAAATATTTTGTTTAAAGCAAGCTGCAAGTGTATCCACAGTCTTAAGACATGTGCAAGCATTAATTTGTATGGGAAGTGTACACATGTTTATCTATAAAATAGCTTAACTTCAGGGTGAATCATCAAGAGCATTGCCGGAGATGAGGAATTTTCAAAGCCTAAGAGCCTCAATCTTGAAAATTGGTAGAGGAAAGACACCAAGGTTACAACATTACTTCTGGCAGAGCTTTTCTGTATCCTCCAAGAACGTTATTTTAGGCAGAATAAGTCACAATTCCTAAGGAAATTCTAAGAGTTTGACCTACATAGTCTTGAATTGACTTCCATTTTACATGTAGGCTGCAGTGTCATAGCACTGCCCCAGATATAGCTGCTCTTTATCTGCAGTATGTTTCTTCTGCAGGAGGCAAAGGTGCACAGGAGTAGAAAAAGGGGAGGAGCTAAGTATCTGTTGGAGATGATCACTTTAGGCATTTCTTCCACGGTAGCATACACAAAGGAAGGTGGAATTATGGCTCCACCCTCTACACTTGCTTGTCAGACTAGAAGGAAGGTGTTTAGGGCAGCACTGCAGGTGCCACAGCCTCTGTCTGAAGTGGTGGTTACCTCAGTATACAGGCCCATATGGTGGAATTTCCTTGTTCTCTACAAGTCTTCGTACACTGGTAATCAAGTCTGTAATAAGATTTAGGCACCACGTATGACAGTTTCTCCTTTAATTTTGTTTTTGAATGGATATGCAATATCTTTGAAACCAGTTAACTAGGTGAGTTCAATTCGAGTGTATAGAATGTGAAGAATGCACTAATGGTGTAGTACTGTCAGATACTGCAATAGGTAAGAGACAGTGTTTTTGTAATACCTGTTCACTTTTAAAAGAGAGATGAAGTCAGTATTTACTTAGTAGAGATGAGTCAGTAGGTTAACTGAGCCATAGTAACTTAACAAATATCCGAGTAATTTCTTGGACATCTTCATCTTTGTGATATTTAAACGATTCTAGTACATTGCCAGCCACAGAGAAATTGGCATTTTGAGAGCTAGGACCTGGGCTTTAGTCATTCATCCCAAACAGATAGGAAGCAGGTGTTAGTTACTTGCTGCTCCTCTAAAGTAAGCGTATCTTCAACATGCAAATTAACAAAAAACCTCTGTACACATAAACAGTTTCTACTTAAAGGTCTCACAAAAGCTACAGCACCCCCCACATTATCCAAAGAAGCCTCTCCCACAACAGCCTCTGCTACCAAAGAAATTAAAACTAATGTAGGAAAACTACTTCTGGTTCCCATGTATGGCCAGTTTGGCTACACCAATTTATTTACTTACTCTAACTTGCCCCTCAAAAGCCTCTGGGATTACTGAACGGTATAAAAAAAGTAGGTAAGGATCCCCACATTTAGCTACAGTGCTTTTAACAGTATGGGTAAAAGGCACGTAACAAAGACCAGAAATCCCCATTTTTTTATACACATTTCTCCAAACTAGTACCAGCATGCTTTGGAAGCATGCCTTTTTGTTAATTAATTCAGCACAACCAGTGCAAGCTAAATGAGACTTGCATGGTTCTGTGGCAGCAGAGTTATCACTGGAGTAAAAAGAGCAATAGAGCATGATTCTGCAGGACTGTGCAGTACTTCATCTTACAGCAAAATAAAAATCACAAGGAAGCAACATTTCTTGTTCCCCAGACAATAAAGTCTGTCTTCTAGAAGGGATAGATGATTAACATCTGAAAAAAAAAAGATGATGCTCTGGAGATCAGCTTCTAGGCATCCTCATCCTAGTTGCTGAATGTACTTGGATGACCTTATGTTTACCCTGTAAGAATCCAGTTGTACCCTAAGACCTCAGAACAATGCCTGCTTGATTTCTGTGCTTAACATATTGTTTCCTGAAGCATATCCAAACAATACCTAAATGAGCAACAGATAAAAAGTGAGTCTTTTACAGAGAATTCACTTTGAAGAAGCAGTAAGGAAGCAGTAAAATGTGTGTAGTTCCCAGGAGTCCCCTGAGAACTTGCAGATTTGAATCCAGAGAAGCTTTCTGGCAAAAGCAAGATGGTTCTTTCCGTGACCTCTAGATCCATAAACATCTGTTTGTAGGTCAGGACAAGAATAGTGGACTCCAAGAAACAAACTGTTGGATCACTTGTTAATACAGGAAATGCTACTATGAAGAACATTCATGTAGTTCAGTTTCAGGGTGGAAATAATCTTCTAAGGCACATTTCAAATTTCACTGACCTTTCTCAGCTTTGCCAACTTCATCTCAATCTTTAAAAAAAAAAAAAAAAAAAAAAAAAGAGAAGAACCCAAGTGTTTCCTGCCAAATTCCTCATCTCTTGTGGCTGACTAATGGATGGGGGATTGAAGTATTCCCCATGGTTTTGCTAATCTGAAAAATACATAAGAATTTGCAAGCATTGGCCTAATCAATTGAATGTGTTTCTGTGCAGATGTTCCTCTGGGTGCTACGTTAGTAACCGCTTTTTACAATGGCTGCATGGAGGTGGAGGTCAACAACAGACAGCTGGATCTGGATGAAGCCGTTTCTAAACACAATGACATTAGATCTCACTCGTGCCCACTGATTATGCAGTAACCATTCAATTCTTAATTTAACTTTTTTCTTTCAGATATAATTTGTGTAATTAGTCTCATGCCATAATGAAGCCTGTATTATGTTATTCAACATGTGCCAGGAAAATAATCAACAGCATGTTTTTCCTCCCTTTTATATAGAAGGGGGGGAAAATCCCCTCGTTTCAGCTGTAAAGAGACAATCAAGATAAAATTCTGTAAGATGTTCTTTTATTCATATCAGTGATAAATCTTAAAGCTAGATTTATCTTCCATGTTCATACTATGCTCTTGATATATTTAGTTTGGAGAAAGAGTTCAGGAAGTTCTGTTTAGAACCAATTTTACTACTCATTTTTCATATATTAGCACAGAGTCACAAGTTGCACATTTTGGTCATGTGTTTGAATCTAAACAAAACCAGTCTTATTAAACTTCTCCAAGCATCACATGCAAAGAAAAACCTCTACAGATTTTCTAATATGTGCTTGTGGTAAAGGAAAAGAAAAAAACCCCAACAGAATCCGGAGCCCAAGCTCTCTGTGAATATGTTTACAAGTTGTATCAATATCAGTAAAGCAACTTCAGAACTGAAATGTTTTTGTAAGTAGCTCAATTTTTGAAAATAGTTTTTATTTTACTGTACCAGCTTTAATGCTTCTATCTTAGGGACCCAGCTTTAGGCTTTTAAAAGAGTTCTGGATTACGTCAGGTAATTTACTTTCAGAGTCAGTTAAAACACACCCCAGGCAATTTTGGAAAACAGGAGATGGCTTGAAAGAATGTGCTCTGGTCTTCATCACGGGATATCCAACTGGAATTTGCCAAGTAAAGCTGAGAAATTATGGCAGACATTTCTTCCATTCATGACAAATCTAGCACTCCTCAATCTGAGCACCGTCTAATGGTCCATTATTTTCCTGTTATCTAGGTCAATCTTGCATTCACAGAGCCCCAGAAGAAACTTATTTGTGAGCCCTGTTGCAGTTGTGTTTCTGACATACTTGAAAGCCTAAATTTTGCTAGCAACATCAGAACGTAAAGCCATATTCTGCTCAGCCACTTTAATAGAAGAGGTAATTAGAAAAATACTGTTTTTCTCAGGTGTACTTATTTCAAGCAATTTTAATATTATTTTTACATCCTTTGAGCATTCCTTCCACTTCCAACCTCGTTTTCACACAACCAGGAACCCTCCCGTTCAGCTCACCTAGTGGGTTTTTTAACCCCAAACCAAATAAATAGCAAGAAAATTGCTGTAAGTGATGAATACATACTCTCATCCATCAACTGGAGAGACATTTATCTGCCAGGATTCTTGACCTGAGGTTTGCTTTCTTCACTCGAGACATTGAAGAAGAAATGTATGTGCAGAAGGATGGATTGTGACAATATTCATTTTGAGGATTGCCTTTCTCCAGAGATATTCCCAGTGACGTTAGCAAGGTTTCTTTCATTGTCAAGTCCTAACATTAGTACCTTCGTATTGCAGAATCCGAGCCCATCTTTCAACATTATTACTTTGTCTGAGGTTATTGTTGACTTCACTTCCCACTTGCATAATGTAATACATTGGTTTCTCCCAAGTCCATGAAGGGCAAATAACTGCAGGAAAGCACCCCTCCCTGGTCTCCTCCCATCCCAACACACACATTCTTCATTTGGGCCCAAGTAGATGAATAACTTGACTGAAATAAGTGGGTTTTGTATGCGAGACAGAGCTGAATCGGGACAAATACACGTGATCATTTATAGTATCTCAGCAGTGCCTACTGAATTCTGGAAAGCCCTTGGGTCAGTCTCTGCCTTGTACAACAAATACCAATGATGAGAGATGAGGAACACAAAATAAAGTGTCAGCAGTACTCAGTGCTTATGTTGGCCTGTGATAATAGAAGAAAAGGGAATTTTTGGTGGGGTTTTCTTTTGTTGTTTGTTTTTTAGGTTTTGGATTTTAAGTGTAATAAATGGTATAGAGATGAAAGAAAAAAAATCACTGCATTTTCTCACACGTACACCATTTCTTTGTTGTCACAGAATAATATTTTAGGGTTTTGTAGTTATAATGAAACCTCTGCATTTTTTTTTAATGTAAAAGTGCCTCCCTCTTGTAAGAATTAAATAAAGCCGCATTTGCAAGTTTCTTTTTATTTTAAGTTGTATTTGCATATCTCTGTTCATTTTCACCATGCAAGACTTGTCCTACTGGAAAATGGCTTACTCAAGAGATTGTGATAATCCAGCAAAGAAATGAATTGGCTCAAATTAATATGCTATGCAAATAGGCATCCATATTCTCTAGATAAATTTGTAAGTTTAGTAATTGTTAATATTGCCTGAGGAAATTAAGCTTTGCTTAAAACTACATGCAGAAGAAAGAAGATCAGTGGAAGTTACTGATTCCTATCTTTTCTCCTTCATTGGATGTATTTCTTTGTATTTTTAGACATAATCATTTTAGCAAGGGCTATTCAGTGTTTTTACAGAACAGCTGGGCCTGCTCTGTACTTTTCCATTTCCTGTGCACTAAGTGCTACAAATCAGCATGTCCTAATTTCCTTGAAAATGAAATCTAGTAATGGAATTGGTTACCATTTATGCTACAGCAGCTTCCTGCTTATGTGCCTGATCTGAGTTTACTTTACATACTATAATGCCTGCATGTCTCCTGGTAGATTGAGTGCAAACACCTTCACTCAAGATTAGCTCTAGAGCTGTCGTCTTCAAAGAGAGAGAGGCCAAACTCATTTTATGTCATTCTAGTCCTGCTTATCACTGAACGATACACTGATGTTGGTCCCTTGATGTCATTAGTTGTATGTACCTGCTTAATATTTCATTGTCTCAGCAACCTTGTTACATCAAAACAGCAACCTGATTTGGGAACAATTTCATGTTTCATCTGTTAAAAAGAACAGTTATGTACCAAAGAGATTAGACAGAAGGAAAACCATAACAGCTAACACCAAAGGGGTAAGCAAGGCATCACTTTGTGAGTGAACAACTGAGATAACCAGACTCTGATTTTGTCCCACCTTCTTTTCCTGACCACAGCCCTGCAGCAGCAGTTCAGACCTAAGTCACCTTAATTCCTATGATTTTAGATAGCTTATTACCTGACACATTGATGCAACAGTGCCAACAAGACAGAAATGCTATTATGTTATCATTGGACATCGAGAAGAACTTCTGCCAAAAACTCCATACAGACTACCTACTAGACCTTCACAATAATAGATTTACTGTTTGCAAAATGCTTCCCATCCACAAAATGGCCATACCCCCATTGTTACACTAGGTGTATCGTGCTCTAAGGGTAGTTACAGTTCAATAGGAATATGTGAATAAGCAGCTAAATCACAAGCCAGTTCCAAGCAAGGGAGCTAGAATAGCTAGGATGCCTCTTACAGGCACTTGAATCTAGTGGTTGCAAATCAACTCAGCTGTATGTAATCCACAATTATCTGGCTTAAAAAAAAAAAAAAAAAGTTCTGTTTTTTTGAGGGGTTTTGTTGTTTGTTTGGGGTTTTTTGGCCTTTTTTTTTTTTTTTTTTTTTTAAGGAATTTGTAGGATCGCAGCAAATTAGGAACATGTTAAAAACACAAGTGACAAGAAGCCGGTATCACACAACCTAGGTTTGCAGAGCCACCGAGTCCACCCCCCTTGTCACTGAGAACAAGGACCTTTGAAACTGCAACAACATGTGAAGCAAAAGCCACAACCACCACACACACCCCCCAAAAGCAGTTAGGTGCATTTAGGCAAAGTCAGACGTGCAAAAATACTTTAAGAAATACTGTTGGCACAATGAACATTGTCATACACTAACATAAAAGCATCCTATGCAGCAATCTGTGCCAGAAGGTTTTTGAAGTAGTGTGATGCTTTGTTTGTGTCTCTTGGTTTCGGAAGCACCAAAAAGGCAGAAGCCCAGTCCACCTCAGTGCGCTGGCTTCTATCCAGTCTAGCTGAGCATGTGGGGAAGGACACCCACCTCATCAGAAATAACATCAACCAGAACCCCCACCCCCAAAACAACACACACACCAAAACCCACAAGTGAATTTGATCAAGAGTTTTCACCTCCTTTCTTTTCCTCTCTCTTACATTCCACACCCCTCCAAACACATAAACAACTCTTTTTAGAAAGAACACAGCTCACTTTTTAACCCCACTTGGCACTTCTACATCATCCGACATGGCAACATTTGCTCAGAAGTCAGGGCTATGTTTCCACACACACACCCAAGGCCAGCTTTAGAAGTGTAAACTGCAACTTAAACAAGGACTTCAGGTTGCCCTTAAGTATCTGTCATTACAGGAGTAACTGAAGAAGGACAAAACTGTGGTTTGTGATGCCAGACCTGCTACAGATCAAGTCTCTTGCTCACCTTTCCTCATAAGCAAAACAGGTCCTTGAAGCACTTCTGAAAAATCTTGCTTTACTTCCACAAGCTGTAACAGTTCTAAAATAGTGCTTTGTTTCTTGATGTTCATGAATAAGCAGTATTTCCTTTCACTCCCATCCTCCAGTTAAGAGGTAAACAAGACCCAGCACAACAACACACAACTGCACAGTTACAAAAATGCCATATAACTTGCTTTTCTAGAAACAGGACCAGAATCAGCCTCATTCTTCTCCAGCTGGGTCAAACTTCCTCTGTGGAAGGCCCACCACAGCACTAGTGGGGGAAGCACATGCTAACAGCAATGCTGACACCCGGTATAAGTAAACTGAAGAGGTGATGAGGGCCACAGGACTGGACAACAATACTTCTAGAGCTTCCTAATGGCTTTATTTATGATATCATAAGTGTTAATTAGAGGTAAGACCTTAATAGGACATAAAATGACCACTGTAAGACACACGCTAAGTTATATGCGAAATATTGCAAGCTTTGGGTCACACAGAAGATACAGAAAAAACCAGCTTTGCTTAAAACAAACCCTAAGAATTGTTCATGTATAAAACAGCCAATATTTCTGATTACCATTCAACAGTACCTTATCTTTCCAGGAGAGAATTTTCCCTTCTTCAAGTTCTGATATGATTCCCATAAACCAAAACTCTGTAAAGGGGGGGAAGGAGAGGGGGAAAGGAAAAAGGAAAAAAAGCTATTATTAGGGCAAGCCTTACTCTTTTGTAGCCTATCACAGAATGCTTGATCATTCCCACCAGCTGGCCACAAGCTCCTGCTAATGCATCCCATCGAAAAGCAATCTTCTCTTCTAAATCTGGGTGGAAGCCAGCCTTTTGCTTAAAGGGTTTCTTCTGGAACAGAAGGTCATGTAGATTTAACAAACCTGTTTGCCCGAAACAGGCAAACCCCATCACCTTGTAATTCATGACTTTATATTAGCACACTGGGCAAGAGGCATTACGCAAGCTGCAGAGATGAACTGAAGTTTGTGTCTCAGTGAAGGTTTACACACGCTCTCACAGTGTTTCAGAGGATTTCTAAGTTGTTCATTGGCAGCTTCACAAAATCCTCATAGTGAAGTCATTACTCTGCATTTGCTGTTTTCCACAGATGTGAACCAGGACGCCATCAGGATCTGCCCCAAACCATCCTTCCATCCGCTGGCGTGGGCCAAAAACCCCAGCCTGTGGGATGCTCCGCCCCATATGGGAAATGAGATTAGTCTGGGTCAAACAGTCAAGAGGGGGACTGCTGTCATGTCTTCACAAGTGAAGGCTGCTTTTGTAGTCACTTAGCTTTTTAGACAAAGATAAATGAACAGTATTTCCAAGCATGCTCCATATAAAAAAAGATTGTCTTTTTATATATACAACAGATGGGAACAAACATTTCAAGAAAGATGAGCACAGTTTCTGTAGGTCTTTTTAAAGCAAAATAAGCCTTGCATTAGTATTTTCTGAACTTTATTTACATGGGGAAGACTTTAAAGAAACAACCCAACAAAAATTAGAAACACAGGCTGAAGTTTTTTTTAAACAAGCGGACAATTTAATCCTGATCATTTGGGGCAAGGTGGGTTGGTAAGTTAGTCACATGTCTCTGAAAAGCCCAATCATTGATTTAAATTATGTGAATCTTCTTCTCATATTTTTTTTCTGCTGTTGTAAAGCAGGTAACTTAAATGTTCACGCTGTGTAGCAGCCTTTCTTCTGAGCTGGCTTTGGACTTTTATCGAAGGTGAAGATAGCAGGAGTCCCAGGTTCCCCGCCACTAATGATACTAGCAGTTGATTCATCCAGCAGTTCCTTGCTCTGTTTTGGGTGTCAGTGATGTTATTAGCTGAAGCTGGTTAAGCAGAGCTATGACCTATGATCTCAAGAGCTGAAATTGTAGTTTAGCTCATCTACAAAAAAGTAAGGACAAACATAGTTCAGATGTCCAGCTACTGCCAGAAGCCTGCAGAAACTGTTGCTAACCAAGGATGAAATTGGTTTAATCAGTCTTATCTTACACCCTGTTGTAGCTCTTCATCTGAAAAACACGCTCCACTCCCCCAAAAAACCCTGATCAGTGAAACTTGAAATATGGACATCAGTTCCTCAGGAATATGCACAATGAATATTAAACAGACCCCAAAGCACTTTGTGCCTTTGCCCAGAACCAATTGTTTTTAATTCATTATGTGCACGGATTTTTCTGCTGCTAATGTTGGGTTTAACTCCTAAATTGCAGAGAGTGTTTGTATAGGCTGGGACAAATCAATACACAAAGTAATGACCTCCAATGGTGCAAAGGGACGTTAGGCATCACCTGCTGTTGAAAGTCAACCACGCGACTACCCTTCATGCCTCTGAAAATCTATCTTGTGACGCAGCCAGAAGAACCTGATCTACACACAGTATCTCAAACCCAAAACTTAAACTGTGTGCTGCTCTTTACCAGAATAAAGATCCACCAGGGTACAAGTAGAGAGGTTTATGTTTGCAGTCAGAGAAGAAAAGCAACAGATCTAAAGATGCTCTGACTTCGAACAAAAATATAACCTGCTTGTGACAGTACTGCATGGGGAAATCAATTTTAACCTGTCTCTGCTAAGTATGATGTACTCTGAGAATGAGAAAGGAACTTTCCAGACAATCCAGAAACCTGATGACTTCCCATGTCTGTTGTACATTGTACTGTATATAGATGTGTAGCATAATGTGTTGATTTGCAAATATTCTTACAGCAATTCTGCAATTTCATATTAGCTACAAGGATTTGTCTGCTCAAAGACTTCAGCTCTGTGCTGCTGGTCACAAAGTTGACTTTTCACTAGAGCATAATGCCAGTTTTGTTACCTTGCTTTGTAGGACAAAAGCTAACCCTTTTATTTTCCCTTTATAGCAAGAAAATTTTTTTTCCAACACTTTCCTGAAGGCAAATTCTCTGTTCTCCGTCAGTCCCCTCCTTCCATGTATTAGGTTTCCTACCCATCATCCACGCCAGTGAAAGCAGATCCATGGATGTGCTGCTCCTCACTGAACATTCACACAGAAGTTCATCTGAGTACAAATGAAGCATTTTGAGATCCCAGTGAATGCACGTGTCTGGCCTGCTTAGCTTAGCTATAAAATAATGGCTACGGTAGCTGCCAGTGCAGCAGCTTCACTTGCAGTGTAGAAGACACAATGGGTTCTTCCAGGATCAGGCTCCACCTACTCTGCAGAGCCTGCCACTGGTATTTAGTCCTCAATTCCACTGCTGTTTCACAAACCAGAAGAGAATCTGCCTTGCTTTCTTATGAAAGCAAGGTCTTATATGACTAGGGTAGGTCGTATAGGACTCTACCTCTTTCTCTGCATTTGTAATCCCTCCTCATTTCTAGCCCTTTCATTCAATTTTTCTCATCTTCAGGCTCTCCAAGTCTCCTCATGCTTCTCGATGTCTACCTGAGCCTCCTTTTCTGATTTTTGACATGTTTATTTCCCCACCTCTGTCGTTGATCACAAAGTGGGATTCAAAGCATCTGGTTCCATCCAACAACATTTTTAGTCTTAGATTATATAGCTCTGTGAGCTGTACTTGTACTTATGTGAGAACATGGTCATCTGCTGTTCCCCCAGATCAGTCTGTGGTCTATCAGAAGGGTATGTCCTGCTTCTGGGGTTGTTCTGAGATGCTATATTCCTCTGTGATGTAGTTTTGAAGGGAGAGGCATTAGTTACCATAGAGTATCTGAATCTTGAGTGCTCTCAGGATAGTGACAATGCACAGCAAGGCTCCTGCCGAGCCCTCTGAGGTGACATGACCAGCAGTTGTTGAATTCAGGTCTGGCTCTGGACTCACCGTGATAGCTGCACTTCCATCTAGTCTGTGTGCAGGGAGTTGATGGCGCTATGACTTCATGGGCACTAGGGTCTGCTTTCAGGTTCTCCGACACTGTTTAGGGCAACTTCTGTTCCTCCACTTGATGGGTTGAGCCCTTGTTTCAGAAAACAGAGGTCTTGTCTTGACCCTTCCAATACTCTATTCCCCTAGCAAAAACGACCCCAATGTCAACATTGGCGTCAGACAGACTCCTGTATAGCACTGCAGGGGAGAAGTGTTCTCCTGCTGCTGACCCTTTGGAGCCTGACTCTTTATGTATTGTTGGTTTAAGTGCTAGTCTTCAACAAATACCTGGAAAAAGCCTGTGGTTTGGATCAGTTGCTGGAAACAATCTGTAGATGTTTCCATCTTTTTTTACAATTTGCTGGTCATGCAAATTGTATTGTTGCTACACTTGTTAAATATCTAATTGTCTGTTTGGAACATTATCACTAGCCCTGCCCTCTGCTTCTCCTACCTGCTGAGGGCGGAGGAAGAGAATTAAACAAAATATTCTGGTTCTTCCAGGAAATACACATCTGAAGTTGATGGTCTTACAGGGATGCTGAGCAGCTGTTTGTTTATTATTCCTCTGGAAATCTTGTCTTCTTTCCAATAAAACACTTTCTGTCATAGGTTCACTACACTTCCCTAAGACTGAGGCACTGTTTTTCATTTGTATTCTCTGTTTCCTGGCCAAACATTGCATTACAACCAGAGAGAGCTTGCAAGAATGTAGCAGCATATTGGGGTGGAAAATAAACATTCTGGGGATATTGCAAGTATTTCCAAAGCAAGCAATACACCCTCAGCAGGGTCAGAATTAAAGTTCATCTGAAAGGGAACACAAACACATGACTGTTTGAGACAGCACAAATAAGGTTTCTTCTACAAAGCCCTCTGCACTGTGGGGTGGGGGAGCTGCTGCTTACAACATGACAAAAGGTGGTAGCCCATATTAAGATATATCTGCCATGTAGCACTTCTGTCTGCATAGATCAGCTGCAGCGACGTGGCCGCTCAGTCACTTTGCCTTGGCCTTGTTGGTCAAACATGTTTAATTAAGATACTAAACCCAATGGGAAATGGATGTTTCTCACATGGCTAACTGCTGATGTGCTGCCAGTGGAGCGTGTACGTGTGGAGAATCAGCTATTTTAAGGACAAAACATTCCCCTCAAGTCCCCCTGGACAATTTTTACCTTATCTGACAAAAGTCCTTTCATGTCAAACTGCGCTATTTTGGTTGACCTATTGCCAGTTTCTCACTCAATGCTCTGCTATAATGTGATGCACCAGACCTTAAAGAAATGCTCGTATCTGTTACGTTCATGTAAGCTGTTAAAACCAGCCTGGTTACCAGGGAACACACACAGGCTAGGCTTATGTAAAATATTCGTTAATACAGTTATCAGCCTGGCAACATCAACATGGAATTTGGTAGCCTCTCCACATGCTTATTGGTGATGACTTACATTTTATCCCTGGGGATCAGCTATCCATCCATTTGCTGTTCCATAAGTCAGCTTTCCAGAAATAAAGTCACCTTCTACAGGTTATGCACAATCTGCTGCAGAGAAAAAGCACATGCATGCATTGCTACTTATGAAAACCCACCTTGATTTTCCTCCAAAATTCTTTTTGTTGTATTGCGTATGAAACCCAGGAATGCAAAGGAATCACAGAGAAGCGGAAATTTCATGGAATTCAGCTTTGGGGGAAACATGATGCTGTGTTTAGAGGCAGTTCTTATAGGGGGAGAGCTGGGCATTGGGTTTCCTGGGCACCAGACCCTCTTCCTCAGGTGATGGACAGCCCAGGGGCACCTGCCTGGCTAGGGAGCTCCGAGGACAACCTAATAAATCACCAGATGAGATGTTCAGGTCCTCTGCCTGGGAATTCCCAATCAACTCCAGCTGAAATGGACAAGAGACAAGGATGCTGGTGGGGCAAGTAGAAGTGAAATACGGCAAAGCTTCAGAGTAATTAGGTCAGGTCTTATTAAACCCTGCTCGAACACGCTGCAAAGGCTCGTTACGCCCTTTAAAGGTTTAGATTTGTCCCGTTCCCGCGGGTCAGGAGCACCGAAGCTCAGGGAAATCCTCCTCTTGACACTCACAACCCGCGGCGTGGATAGGGCAGCGCCTGCAGGCGGCGCCGGGAGCCGCGGGGTGGCGCTGCGGCACCGGGAGAGCCGGCAGCGCCCGTCCGCCTGCTCCTCCTTTCCCCCCCCATAGTGGTGATCGCTTCTTCGTATGGAAACGCTGCCGGCAGAAACCGACTGTGTTTCATCTTCCAGAGCAGTTACAGTGCAAACCACAGGCACTGTCAGGCTCGGGGAGTCCTGTACGCACACAGAGAACTGTTGGGGTTTGTTTGGTTGGTTTATGGGCAAACAGGATTTCTCCCCCACCCTTGTAAAAGGTAGACATGTTTGGACGAACATCTGAAACGGCATTTGAAGGTTGTGTGGAGTAACTGCAGCACATCTGGAGTGGTCTGGGTAAAGCCGTCCGCCCTTCCACTAGTTGTGTTGCCTTTGAATTAAAGGGAATTAGGAAGTTTTAGAGTTTTAACAATCACAAATTATACATAAAAATTAGAAGAGAAAAAAAAAAAAAACAAAACCCCAACCCAAACTATAACTTGCAAATAAGGGTAAAAGCAAAGAATTCATTAGTCTGGATAGCTATGATCTTCATAAATGAAAAAAAAAAAAAAATTTCAAGTTGCCCCATCCCTGGCAGTGTTTAAGGCCAGGTTGGACAGCGTTTGGAACAATCTGGTCTAGTGGAAGGTGCCCCTGCCCATGGCAGGGGGTTGGAACTGGATGATCTTTACTGTCCCTTCCAACCCAAACCATTCTATAATTCTATGTACACTGGTCAGAAACGACTTACTTTTCTTTTTTAGCTAACCCAAAATGTTACATAAAAAAAGTATCAGCAGTATACACTGATGGTAATCTCAGATAAGTGGTGGATCCTCTCCAGTTATATTTTAGCGTCTCTAAATGATCTGGCCATTCCTGAAGGCTTTCAAGGCAATCCTAGCACTCACAGCATCCAAACTACGGATTTTTATCTGACTATAAAGAGGGCTGAATGCAATTGCTCAAGGTATAACAAAGGCAACAACCACTTGGAGATGCTCGTTTACAATTACACGGCTCCATACGCTATTCAAGACAAAAGCAAAAACAGAGGAAGAGAGAGGGAAAGAGAGAGGGAAAGAGAGAGGGAAAGAGAGAGGGAAAGAGAGAGGGAAAGAGAGAGGGAAAGAGGTGTGTTAAGGGATCAGACATCCGTGCTTAAGATCCTGTTATGTACAGCTGGATTCCCACCCACCATTTCTGGTAAAGGTCTCCTATATGTTCTGATAGGTCTGTCAAAGGTTTTTAGCTAGAAACAGCTAACCCTTTTCTGAAAGCTACACCAAGACCCTGGTGTGAAAAGTAAAAGTAAACCCTAACTCAAAATGAAAGCAGCAAGTCCACATGTCATCGTCAACAACATTCTCATAGTCAGAATGCACTGGGATGAAATGAGCACATCTGCTTTGTATCAACAGGCATTTTGGGCAGCATCTTCACATGCAAAATCCTCTTTAAAGCCATAGCCCTGTACCACACAGACGGTAAGAGTTTTGCTGCGCAGTAGTCGGAGTGCTGTTATTGAACACAGCCCTACCAACATAGGTCTTACTTATTCACAGGTTGTATGAATGTTTATGTATAGTCTGTTTATGCCAGTAACTGTAAAAAAAGAGGGCAAAAAAGGCCAGATGAAGTAATTTTCTATGCAGAATCTTTTTAGGAGGCACAAGATGTGCAGAATGGGTTTTTATCCTCAAATATGCTTCAGTCGCCCTTCATGCAGATGATGGATTTTCCACCAAGGAATGGAGGAGAGAATGTTGAAGAAAAGAGGAGATGAAGTGCTCAGCTCTAGGCTTTTTCATTGCTTTCCAGAGCTCCAAAGGGACCTCGGGAAATGGGATATAAACTGGCTGTTCTGACTTAATGCTGGTGAACATGCAGGGACCAGGTGGCCCTTGTATGTCTTAACCAAAAATATCACTTAAAATAACCTTAATCCTTATTTTTCCCCTGAGTATGAGGGATAGGGAACAGAGCTGAGGCCAGTCTTTCAAATCAGCCACACTAATACTACAGGGAAGTGGAAACGCCAGCTTTTCTCCAGACATATGAACCACCAAATATCTCAGTCCCTGTTCGATTTCTAGGTAGCATTACTCCTTCCGCTCCACTCCCTATCACAACAGTGTAGTACATGAATCTGATCTTGGCTGAAGGACTTGTTAAGGCTTCAAGCAAGAATAGAAGGTAGTCTACTGTCAAAAGTCAATCAATGATAAAAGACCTGAATTTGAAACAATTATCCATACAAAAGAAACGAGGCTGGAAATCTGATAGATTTTTCTCTGCAATAAACATGGGTTCGGGTTTTTTTTGTATTGGTTTTGTTTTGACTCTAGTAAGGGAAGATTATACCAGTTAGGAAATATGGAAATCATATGCATGTTTGTAGTTTCCTGGTTGTCTCAAAAACTTTTAGAAAAGCAGTATTAGATACAGAACGTCATAGATCTCTAAGGCAATGCTGACTTCAGTGCTAAGATGCAAGAAGAGTTGACTGCTCTTTGAATTTCTTTAGAGCTTTTGCACGATTGCACACTTACAGCAATCATGCTGTAAGTTGTCCCTGTTGTTGTGTTGATTTATTCTCATCCCCTTTACTATCAAACCACTTCAGCATCAGCAGTTCCTCGAGAGAGTCCCCAACAGCTGCCTCCAACAGGGAAAGTTCCTTGAGCCCCTCCGTAATGAGCATTCACAAATGTAATACTTTGAAGCTTTTATGCTATAGCCTTGTCCTTCTATAGCGGTCTTTTTACATCTCAGTAATATATTGGCCCCATCAACTTGCTGGCAAACTTCCTGCTTCTGATGTATTTGAAAAAAAAGTTTTTATTGTTAGATTTTGCACCCTTGCTCCACAGAATCTTTTTTGGCCAGCTTTATTATAGCTTCACATTTAGCTTGCCAGAAGGTTTATTATCTTTTCTATGTTCTTTATTTGGACTTCCACCTACTGAAGGATGTCTTTTTTACTTCTAATCGCCTCTTTAGTTTGCTTTTAGCCATGCTGGCTTCCCTTCTTGTCCCCGGTTCTCTTAGATTTCAGGAGTATTGGACCAGACTCCAAACACTCTCTCTGAAAATGCCAAAAGTAAAAGAAAGAAGTACCAAAGTTCTCAAAAGCTGCTAGATTCATATTTTTTTTTTTTTAATAAAATTTGAAACTTAAAACATGCCCACCCTGTAGCAGCAAACTAAGGTTCAAAGTAACTTGCTCCCTCTTAGATCCCCCCTAAAGTCATCATAGTTTTCCAGGATGAAAATAGAAGCATCTGAAAAGCCGATGGAGAATACCTTTCATGTGGAGAACCCCAGGAGGCAGAAAGATTTTAAGTATGAGATTAAGTTCTTCAATATGCAAAACATCTACTTGCAGGTCTAAAAAGGTTTAATCAGATCTTATGAAGTGATGCAAGTTCAAAGAACTTAACATGAGCATGTACTGCAGTGCTTGGTAAAAGTACTGTGATGTTGATAATGCAAGAAGCTCTGAAGTGAATAATTCTCAAAGCATGTGCATGGAGCTCGCAAAGACTGTGCCCTTAAAACAGTGGTCGAGAGGGAACGTGTGATTTAGTAAATCAGTCAAGCAGTAAGCTTTCATCTTTGGAGCCCTGGTTTGTAACTTACTTAAGGCGTTAATTATAAATGTCTTGGGTATCCGTTCCTCACTTAATTAATCTCCACACTTACATGAAGTGTGAATCCAGGCTGTAACCAAAGCTCTTCTAGCACAGATGGCCTCAGCTGACTGGAGGAGAAGGAAAGCCGCGTTGAGATGCAGACATGGCAGAAAGACAGCTCACACCTAAAGGCTTACAAAGAATTGTGCACCAGATTTTGCTTTTTATCCAAACAGTGATCTTCCAAGTCTGAGGATCCTGATCTAAACAGGGATCCTCAGAACTACTGCACAGTGTGAATTCCCATCAAAGAAGGTTTTGCAGGATTCAGTGCACACCTATTTTGCAGACTTTTCTTAGTACCTCATGCTGATCCATATGGTGCCTAGACCTGCATTGTTAACCAAGCGAGACAGTTTAAAGGTAGTCTATATTATTGTCCTATGATTGTCTTATGCCACATACCTTACGATGTCTGGTTCTTCATTGTGCAGTAGTGTTAAATTTTTCATTCAAAGAATGTTGTCCATTAAACTTCATTGATGAAAAGAAAAGGAAGCTGGAAACAATAAGAAAGGTCATATGAAGATGAGAGAGAACAGAGATAGAGGAAGAACTAGGGACCAAATAGAGAAATTGGTCCTGGAGAAAAAAAGAAATATAAAATGCAACAGACATGTCAAAGGCAATTACATTGATTTAAATGCTTCAGAACCTGGACTTTTCTCATAAAGTACATTAAATGGAGAAACACTGGAAAACATGGTTTGTTTCACTGCACTACACAAAGCACTTGCTAATTAAAAATCAAAACTTAGATTTCTGTGCACATCCCGGTCTTGTTACCTGTGTAACTTGATTTTTAAAGATTTTTGATGTCCTCTAGTGATGAGTTCATATACAGTAAAGCATCAGTGGATTAAAAAAAATACAAAACAAAAAGCTTTTTAAGTTACCATTGTTCTTTTCAACCAGCTGCAGCATGAACATTCTTCCTATGATTAGTTTAGCACATGAGTTAAAGATATAATTCTATAATGAACTCATCAGGTTATGGGAGTTTCTATGTCAATCATTTATGCAATCTGTTTATTATTGAAAACGTAGAGATGCACACACATTATTGCAAAGCATTATTAACCACCATAACAACATTTAAACATTAGATGGTAGTAGTTATTTTAGTTTTTTAAGAATTTTCTGGTTTAGTTTTTCTGCACATGATCAAGTTTTAATGAAGACTGCAGTTAATAAAGATATCACAGGACAGGCCATGTCTGGGTCACTGTTTCAATTTGCAAGCTCCTATGTGTCTATCTTCTAGAGTACTACAGAACGACAGTTTTCAGAAGTTAAAATTTTGTAGATCAGGGATTACTATATGGAGTATATGACTTCTCCCACCCAAAGGATGGACAAACAATATTTCTCAGATAGTACAATCTTTCTCTGCAGACCCACTGAATTTGGCCCTATAACTCCAGGTGAATGTCATGCTTGATGAATAATCATAAATTTAACATCCTCAGTCCAGTTTCACTTCTGCTCAACATTTGCACTGGATAAAGGGTAGTTAAATAACTGAGTGAAGTAGGAAATACTGCTAGTGAATGAAAATATGAATAGTTTTATCATGAAGATTTTTTTCCTGTCTGTGACTGTGTAAGTTTTACTAGTTACAGTAAAGCTATAGTTTTTTATTATTCTAATAGAGGATAAAACAACTTTTCCACTTTGAGCAGAACTAAACGTGTTGCAGAGACATCTGTTTATAATTGTCAAAGGTCTGGCTTCACAGCAAGTGTGAAATCACCAATAACTAACATACGTGCAAATTCCAGTCACCTTTTTATATGGAAACAACCGGGTCGATCACGCAGAAGTGCAAGGTGGAAAAAAAGGCAAGGGGTTTGCCACCAAGGACCTGGTTCATCAGAGAACCTAGGAGAAATATCTTTTGTAGAAATACAATTGTTATTCAAACACAATAAAATACACATTTACCATATCACCCTCAAGGTTGTTGAAAAAAATTGGAAACCTGCTGCTTAATAACTTAACACTGGAATCCAAATAGATAGCATCTCTTTTTACTTAATTTAAAACTTCTGATTTGGGTTTGATTTCCTAGCTTTTAGTGACTGCTTTTGAGTTGTGAGCACTTAAAAATGCTGTTATTTTTATCTTCTTTTTTCCAGTGAAATGTAACCAAAACCTAGCTTTCTATATCTAATTTCTTCTCATTGCTGTAGGCTCCATGCATGCACATACATATAGAGGATCAGAGCTTCATCTGACTCCTGTGGACCCAAAGTGCTCCAGAGGAACAATTTTAAATGTCATTAGCTTTAGGACTCTTTTGATGCAAAAACATGAAGTTCCAGCTGTGTTGTAAAATTACAAAGCTAAAGTGAATCTCAATTTTATTTTGCTTGGAAACCAACGGGCAATCTTTGGTTCAGAAATTAACTAGATGAAGGATCATGAATTCATGGCTCTTGAGCCATGTGGCTCCCCAACAATTCAGGTGTGGCTAAAGCATATAGGCAAAGCCATGTAACAGCAGCAGTGTCCTGGTAGTGCCAGCCCTATAGTAATCCACATACCCAGTGAGATGACCAACAACATAACGGGGAGCCTTTACTCAGATCATTGGTTCATCCCACCTGAAGAAGGTGGGCTTCTTCAGAGTGCTGCTGGTACCTCCCACATGACAAAGCTTTCCTGGAGTGCTCTTCCCAGGTTTGGCTTTCTGACTCTCTGTTCCTTCAAAATTTCCTCATCATATTCCTAAACATCAAAAAAAGCTGTTTGCTACTCCACTGGATATGTCTTTCATTTTTGTTTTTGACCCCGAGCCAAGTAAAAATCACACATCAGTAGGGATCTTCCTTGACATGAAAAGGTGCTATATCTGCAAAAAGCATGAGTTCCTTAAGAAGAAAAAGAAAAAAAGAAAAAAATGCAGAATATACCAAGACTGTGTTTTCTGTGTGCCCTGACATAAAGTGTGAGTCTCTGCCAGTCAGATTGCTTTGGGGACTTAGAAGACTCCAGAATGTGTGGGACACAAGGAGATAAAACACTTTTATCACTTAATCTGTAAAACTAACATGACTTCCCATTCTACACAGGGAAAAGAAGGAGACACTCTTAAAAAATATAAAGCTTCATGCAAATGAGTAGATGGCTCAGAAAAAGGGAATATTTTCTTTTTTACACTTACATGGATTATACTGAAGTGTCACTCACCAAAATACAACTTTTCAAATAGTTCATACATCCATCCAAAACATGGACAAAAATCCCCCAATCTTCATGAACATTTTCTTTTCTTTTTCAAGTCTACGCTTGTGCCTGTTTTGTTCGGGCACCATGAGACAGGCAGAGGGGTGTAATACTGCAGGAGGTTTGGTAGGGGTGGCAGCTTAAGAGTCATCAGTGTGTAATTTGACAGACGTTTCAATTGCATTGCTTCCTGATGGGGTTAGACATCTGATGGCCTTATTTCCATACTAGAGCAGCAGATATTTTAATAACCATGTCAATTTTCACCAGCAGGCTATGAATATTCAATAAAAATATTTCCTAAACAATTTCTTATCCTGACCTTTTTTCCTTCCAAATGAAATTTAAAAGAAAATGCAGAAGAAACTCACAGCTGCTTGCACTAATGCCCATTTTCTAACTTTGTTGCTATTGTTTTGCATAACACTACGAGAAATCCTAGGTTGCGAGTACCAGATTTCACATGTTTTGTTCTACTCTAAATGCTTACCCTTTAGGACTTAAAAGAGGCCCTGAAAGTAGTCATCACCACTGCTGTATCCGTCATGTTAACCTCTTCTTTATGGCTGTTTGACAGAGTACAAAGGATGGTGTAAATTGTACTAGCATGGCACCATAAGAAGAAGCTTCAATACAAACTTAATCAGGAAAAATTACTTTCATTCATTTATCAGACTTGTAATCAGAGAAATCAGTGACTGCAGGAGCACACAGACCTAGGTCTGTGTTGATGCCCAGCTGCTGCCCCTGAAGATTTATACTTGGGCAATGATGCAATGTTAAAGCCTTGGTTTACCTCTGCTGTGCCACCTGAATATATAGATTAGGGCTGTTGATGTAGCACCTGCTGGGAACTACAGATATTTAGGATCTGGAATTATTTTTACAGAAGTCAATGGAAGTCTTACTGATGACTTTAATGGATCAGGTTCAAGGATGGGAAAGAAAAGTTTTTGTTCTTCTGAGCACCTTAGGTCTATTCTGATCTCCACTATGTTTTTTATTATTTTCCAAGCATTTAACAGGAACAAATATTTGCATAGGTGTTACACAATTGTGCTATGGGGAAATGTTGAATTACAAAATAAACTGCATTCCTGACGAATTGTAATTACTGCCCAGGAGAGTGAACACCAAGAAACTGCTTCCTCTCAGTTGTGGGAACCAGGCGTGTGCTGTGCACCTGATCCGAAAAAAAAAGGAAATAAATCCCCCAAATAAAACAGAAAATAGATTTCCCACAACCAGAGGACTCTCACATATTCACACCAACATATTCAGGATTTCAGGCTTCTGTGCAGATGTCAGATAGGGGACTGGGATAAGAGAGACCAGTGCCTGGTAATTGTGGTTACATGAGCTGACATAAAGAAAAATGTGAGATTAGAAATGCTCCACCAAATCCAGAGGCCAGAAGTATACCACCTGTTTAGCAGAAGTAATCCCTTTCACTTCTATGATGTGGCTCCAGATACACCTAACACGTGCAGAGGGCAGGATCTGGCCTCCTCATGTCTTGCTTTTTGCACAGCGGTGTATCAAGAGTTTGAAAGATGTGTCACCACCACCTCAAACTGTTAAAAAAAAAAACCCAACTCTCTGCCCAGCTCCCTGATGGCACAGGGTGTCTTTCCACAGAAATGGGAGCACAGAGTCACCATATGGGACCCCAAAGACCCTGTGATGACTCTCTCCCCTTCCCCACCAAGCCTGAGGCTTACACATCCCATATGTCCGAGCTCAAGCCTTCACATACGCTGCATACCCCGGAGCTTACAAACAACCCTCCAGGCCAAAATGAGAGTTGAGGGGCACAAATTGCCTCTGTGAAGGGGTCTTCAATAAAAGACAGATGCATGTGAGGTATAAGGCTGTGGATCAATGAAATAGGCACATTTGTTTCTGTTTCCTCACCAAAGAGGAGTATCCTTGGGCAAAGTCCTTAAAGATGTCCTCAATCTTTCTCTTAAACTTTATAATTTTTTCTCTGAATCACTGGAGACAAACAGCCTCTCAGCCTCTCCTCTGTCCCAGCCAATTTTCTTTGATCTTGTCTGAACATGCAGTTAAATAAAAACAATTTCCTCAGCTCTTCCTGAGGTACTTTTTCCTTCAAAACCAGGAGGCTTTGCTTCTCCAGCCACTCTGGAATTTTCATTTCTATTATCTGTGGGATACACTCTCTACCTGTCCACTCTTGGAGAAGCTACAGGAATCAGTTTTCATAGCTTCAGCCAACCCCTTGTCCTCTACCTCAGTTTGCAGCTAAACATGGGATGAGTAAGGCTCACTGGTACAGCATTATCCTCAGCTTCTCATCTGAGAAAAGATCAGAACCAAGACTAGCATGCTTTACCAATAGCAGGAGCCATGCTGAAAACCTACCTGTATCGTGTAGATGTCAAAAGCTTCCCAACTGGACAAAGGCTGAGGCAATGGGCTTTTCTGATATGTCACTACAGCCTCTTCCAACCGACCAGTTCTCGCCTCTCTCCGTAACAGCCCCATTCAGAAAGGCTCAGACACTACCGGAATTTTTTATGTATTTATCCTCACAGTTCTCCCAGAAGCAGGGAAGCACACCTTTGGAATAAATGGGAAACTAGGTGCAGAGAGACTTAATAGCACACCAAAGGTCACACAGGACATGGGTAGGGTTAGCAGATCAGGCTCCCAAAGGCCACTCTCGAGCGCCTGAGCCACTCAACCACTCCTCCTTCAGTCAGGTTTGGAGCCAAGAGGTTATGTCTGAACACCCTATTGATAAAAAGAAAACCAGGTAAAGCTTTCAGATATAGATCCAAGACTCAAGCCTTAACTCTCCACAGCAGCTCAGTTTGCTCCAATTTCGGTCATGGATATGACAAAGAAATGTTCTGGGCCACATCCTCCACTCATTCAACCTTGCACAAAATCAGTAAACCAAGACAGCTTCACCAAAGACTTGCCCGCATATCTTATTTACTTCTCATTGCTTGAATGTAGCCCTCACCCATATGAGACTGAATAAGGTAAAGCAGAAAAAAAGCAACACTGCTGGTGAAAAAAGGAAAGAAAGTGTAGAGGAGCAATGTCATTTTCGCCTCCCCACATTCTGCAAAATCTTGCCTTTGCTAGCACATTACTTCAGCAAACGAAGGGAACGTGAGTCACTTTTAGGATGAAGTTCAGTGTCCACCTGTAGCTGATAGCTGGACCAATTCTCCAGTGCAGCCAGTCTATTAACACTCATAACTTGTCCTTCTAAGCAAAAATACACCAAAGACAATAGGGAATTCAGACTTTGGGCTGGATAACAAGTATTTAAATAGCTTTCCAACTCAATGAGACATTTTAAGCTTTTCATTAGCAGTAATTACGCAAGAAGTAGAGGTCACGACCAGAAATTTCACAGAGCTTAAAGAGGCAGGATTCAAAATGAATTTAAAATTAGAAGATCAGATTGTACATTAACACAAGAGACACATAGATGGAAGCTATTGCTACTGTGATTCATCTTGAAAATTGCCTTTTTTTTTTCTTATGTTTCTTTTTTGCACTTTTGACTGCTAAAGTGCAAAAATTTTAGGTCTGAGGTGCTATTAACAGGACTCAGTGAGGAAAATGAAAAGCAACACCATGTTGAATTAGCCCTGTAAATTATCATGCAACTATTCGTTTATGATTTCAGACAGGGAAAAACAAAAATCCTGCCTTTAGGCAAATAAGATCTTTCCCTTATTATTCTTATCTGCAACAGCCAGTCAAGCCAACTCACAGAGAGCTAGACATTTAGAGTACTGGTGTAGAAACCAAAGATCTGTACCCCAGAAGTGCTCCCATGTAGGTGGATTCTGAGCAGCGACATCTGTAGGATCACAGCCCTTATGTAACATACTGCCTTTCCCTCCAATAATATTCCAGGAGTAGCAACAGAAGAGCTGTAACACAGCTGGAGGCCCTTGGAAACCATTCTGATTTACTGAAGTAGCTGCATACGGTACTGTGACCTTCGTGCTCCTTTGAGAGCAAGCATGTACTTAGAAAATTCATCCTTCATTTTTGCACCGCATGGCTCAGAATCCCTGAGGGACCATGGGCTTTCAAAATGCAACGCACCTACTCTTCAAAGGGTCACAGTGTGTAAAGCCAGCCTCAGTGCTTAGCGTGAGTGCTGATGCTGGGCTTTCCACCCAGCATGCTTCCTCTCTCCAGGGTACCTATAACCTCATTAAGAACAAATGCTGATTGTGCAACACATGCACAAGCGTTGAGGAGGTTGAAGGCAAGCAAAGACTTCTTGAGCCTTTGCCCTATGGCTTGCATCTCTGTAGAGACCAGCTACATATTGGCTGCCCAGATCAAATTCCTAAGACATATTTGAACCTTTAACTAAGCGAATTTTCATAGAGAGATGTAATCAAGGGCATTTATCAAGACAGAAGTAGCTTACTGATGGGAAACATGGGAGCATTATTTCCCTCAAGAAGGACAATGTGTTTGATTTTACAAGCATACAGGTCCTTCAGAGAGCAACCAGGTCACCTGTAATGAGCCTGTTATCTAAATGTCACTACCATCCATCCAGAGGAACTTCAAATATTCTAGGTTGGCAGTGCTGAACAACGAAGTACACATTAGTTTTCTTTATTCATTCTTGATTCAGCAGTTGAGAGTTTCAAATGGACTGAGCAAGTCAGGAACACACATTAGAAACCATCCGCAGGACATGCTCCAAAATCACAGAACATACCGAATGTCTTGCTCTGCAAGAATCAGAAAAGGCCAAGTCCTCAGCAAACTCTGCTAACAAGTGAATCACAGAATCACAGAATGGTTTCAGTTGGAAGAGACCTGAAAGGTCATCCAGTTCCAATCCCCCTGCCGTGGGCAGGGACACCTTTCACTAGACCAGGTTGCTCCAAGCCCCTGTGTCCAACCTGGCCTTGAACACTGCCAGGGATGGGGCAGCCACAGCTTCTCTGGGCAACCTGTGCCAGTGCCTCACCACCCTCACAATAAAGTGAAACTCATTTGGGTTTGAGAGTGATTCACTGATTTCTAGCAGCTGCCCAGCTGTCCATAATGGCTTTCAAATACACTGCATTATTAAGACGAATGTCACAGTATATTCTTATAGAGCTGCAGAAGCTGTAATTTCATGTTCAAGCTGCAAGAGTCTGGATTCTTTCAGAAATGGATGTGAGTCAACTTCCTGGTCATGTTGGTAAAAGACCTCTGTGATTATAGGGCACAGGAGAACCAAGGCTCTATAAATGTGAAGTAATAAACTTCCCTTACCTAAATAATATAGTGCCTGAATGTTCCTGTTTGAATTACAAACTCTGATCATACAAGTTAAGGCAGAGTTTCAGTTAATTCATTCAGGGGCTGCTACTGGATAAATAATACATAATAATGGCAAACAATACTTCACAGAAGGCATGCATTGAGTTAAATAATGTAGACTCTCAAATATGGAGAACTGCCTGCTTGTAAGAAGTCTTTAGTTTTGATTAATCATTTGTAATCTGATCAAATGGAAGAAAGCAAACTGCCTGGTGCAAATGACTATTTTCCCTTTCTTGACAGCTGACCCAACAATTGGACACCCTTCTGGGTTGAGGAACAAATTAATATTCCTCAACTGACTTGAATGCATTTAAAGACTGAAACAGGCTGCATATGGGGATGTAGCTAAAAGTGGGTTAAGTAGTAAGCAATTAGCTGCATATAAACCATGAATCAGTCTATTTTGATGATAAGACTGTAATTTCAGCTTCTGCCTTTTCAGTACGCTTCACAAACACAATAGGCTGGCTTATACTGAAATGTGAGCAAAATGCTCACACATTTCTTTTTCCTTCCTTACTGCTTTCTAGGAACCAGAAGGAAGGTCCAGTGCATCACTGCAGACAGTTTCTGAAGTTCTGCTCCTGTGATCAAGCCCTTCAAAATACACGAGGAAAAGATTCACAGTTTTGTTAGAGTGTCCCACTGGGAAATGAAAGAGATTACCGGTCTGATCAGCAGATCAGACTTTATGTGTGATATCATGCTTTTAAATATTCAATGTGACTGTGCATAAGAAGTTGATGAGTACTGAACAGATGACGTCTTCTAGCTAAAATTTTCTCACTTCCTAAATTGAAGGTAGAGCTTGGATTCCATGTTTTTTTGTCAAGTTGTTGTTTGGTTTTCTTTAATTATTATTATAATATAATAAATACTTACATCTCTGCCTGAATTCACAGAGTAAAATTATTACTGATGTTGACGAGGAGAACAGAGATAACAGAATTTCAAGAAACACCAAAAGAAGAGTGCATTAATCTGGGGAATGCAAGAGAAAAAAGCAACACTAAAAACTCTTCAGAATCATCTTACAGTTTCTGTCCCAAAATATTTCGATGGGAGCCATTTTATGGTTCAACTCACTTGCATTCCTTGATTTGAAAGACAATGCCTGGCCTGCACCTCGATTAGTAACATTAAATCTGCTCAAGCACACTGGCTTACACAGGGAGCAGTGTTAAAAGAAAGCTAAATGAAAAGAGGATATAGCCATGGCTATTTCAACCACTAACCACAACATTAGGCTAATTTGAACAATTTTTTAAGGATTGATTATTATTTATGTGATGGTTTTTATTCTTTGGGCTTTCTCTCAAATTTCCCTCTACTCAGAGGACTTTAGATTAAAAGGTGTCCTTTGTCTGGCTTCGGACAAAGGGAAGACAGAGGCACAGGAGAAGTTCTAGGGGCACTTGTTCACCGAGGCCAGTTGCAGCACCATAAATTGTGATAGATCCCTACATTAATTCTGTCAGCACTTCAGGTGTGAAATGTATTGGCAAATTGTGCGTATTTCTTTCCTACTATGCACTCACAGGAGAGCACTCTTTCTGGAAAGATGAAATCAAGGATACAAAGGGAAATAATTTTTCAGAGATGCAAACTTCACCTCTGCTTTTCTTTAGCCTCTCAAAATTTCATGGCTAACTTCTGACCTCCAGCTTTCTTATTGCTCCAGCTCCATTGCATAAGCATGCACCTCCAAACCAGTAATGACAGTTGTATTTATAGCGCAGTTGTGAGCCTGGCCTTGGCAGAATCTCATAGACCGTGGCACTTTCAGAGCATTAGCCATGGTCAGGCTGAGTCCAAACTGTGCAAAACGAGAGCTCAAGATCCTACACAGTACAGTAACAGGGGTTTTGGCCCCTGTTACACACGAGTTGTGCTTTAAGAATAGAGTACAAAATCTACTTCCTTTACATATACAAAATCAATGCAACTACAGTAAGAGTGCCTTTTCCTTAATCATGTGTGTCCTTCTGTTCATGGCATGCTGGGACAGCATCAACGATGGAGCACTGTAGGGATTTGTTGGTGGTTTGGTAGGTAAGGGGTGAACAGCTGGTTAAGGGAGCAAGCATTTCTGCTTGCAAAGAATAATTTGAAGACTTCCTGGACACAGTTCACATCAAGCTGCTATAAATTAGTAACACAACTGGGCCACTTAGTCATCTTCTGTTCCAAGAATGGTTCTCTCTACTTGAGTCAACTAAATGATCAGATCATTTAGAGGATGGATACACTAATTCCTGACCTCTTCTCAGAGATTTTTCTCTGCACGCTGATGGGTGGATATGGCTGTGGGGCTTGCAACAATTTCAAGATGAACCATCTATCCTATTCTTCTCTCTAGTCATGACCATACATGAACCTGTATTGCCAAACATTTATTTTTAAAATCAATTTTATCATGCCTAATACAACCACGTAAAGCCCGAGTGAATTCTGAAACACACTGTGGTAGTCAAATAGAACCAGGAGTGGTCTGGAGCTCGTCCTTCTCCTTATCGCATTTAACTACAGAGAAGATAGCTAGCAAGAAAGTTAACTAGAAGTTTAGTACCTTAGTTCTGGTTTATCAATAGAGAAATGACCTTATATTGACAGCATTTTAAGGAAACATTTACAGGAGAAATAGGATAGATACAGCTGCTCTTTGGACATTTCTCTTGTAGAAAAACCTTATGAAATTTAATAGGAATTTAATACATAAATTTATAGATGTTTATTATAGTTGAATAGAGATTACTTATGAAGTCCTGCAGCTATTTAAGCACTCCTGCCTCCAGTAGAGAAAGGCCAGCTAAGAGACTGTTGGCGTAACAGAGAATGAAATAATTTCTTTTTTTAATCATCCTATAGAGTCCTATGCATGTGATGTAATTCTCTATTTAATTCCACAAGAAAGTATCATTTCCTATTATAGTCCATCGGGCATTTGTATGTGGGTTTCCTTTCACAGACTCCTTAGCACAGCCAGAAAATTCATTTTCTCTGTGTAAACTAAATGGGAAAGCTCTCTTTCCTCTGAAGTCATGTGATGTCTGTCACCACAAAAAAAGCCTACATGCAGCTGAATCCTGTTTTGGAGCCTATACTCTTGCATATGGTTTCTAGGTGGAGGAAAATGTCACTGCAACAGAGCTATTTAACTAATGTATTGTCGCACAATGATTAATTTCTCTTTTATTTTCAGCATGAAATTCTGTGGCATAGACCCCCATGTGGTAAAATAATAGGCTGAAATATTAGCCACTACCACCATCTGTTACTCGTCCCTGATGTCACTCCCTCTTTCAAGGGCTGATTGCAATTTCAAAATCTTTCCCTGAATGAGTCTATTTTCTTTCAAGTTATTACCTAGATGATTCCAGTAATTCTATATAGATGGGGCCTGAAAAAGAAATGCTGAGAGCAGTAAATGCACGTAATATATTTGCATAATGCAGTGGAAGAGAGGGTGCTGTGAGAGGAAATTCACAGGGCTGGCGTCTCCATTCACCCGTCAGTGTTTGCAGGAGTGTAACTCCATTGCCTGCTTTGGAGTCACTCCAGAGAGCCATGCTGCTGCAAGAGAGAAATGGGGTCTTCAGTCTTCCATCTCTTACTGAAGTCATCTATTGTATACAACAGGCGGGAGATAATAAACCATTTCCTTCAGTATGCCATGTCTATTACATGCTGTTTTCTTTAGATGAATATTTGTGTCTATATAGGTGAACTTCTTATGTCAAAAGCATAGGAAAGTAAAAGGGAGAGGGAAAGAAGGAGAAGGAAAGCCAAACAAAGAGAACAAGCATATCTTATGTAAGCATGAAGGGGAAATCAACAAAAGAAGTATCCTGTGATCAAGATACCCACGAATCTGTGTGATTGACAGGCTCCAAGTCAAATTTATATGCACTGTACCTTGGCATGCAGCCTTTCAAATGCAAGCTAATCTTTGTAGAAGATACCCTTGCCACCTGAAGGCTTGACACTCCTAGCACAGTGGACGCTGGTTGCACTGCGCTGCACAGTGCTCTGTGATAAGCATGAACCATTCTGGGGGATCAAGGTAAGGCAACCAAGCCTCGTAAGCAAGCACACATATTTAACCTGTGGCAAATCCTACTGAAAATGCAAAATATCCACACTACTTTTTTTTTTCTTTTTTTTTTTTAGCTATGTGAGACACTACAAAGGCATAAGATGCATCTCAACATTTTACCAGCATCATCACTGGAAACACTACTGCTGTTTCTGAAACAGAAGTAGAAACAAATAGCATTTCTGATAATAGCCCTATTTACATTCCCATTTCAGCAGGAAAAAAACCAACCACCACCTTCGTGCCTTTGGACAATGTTGTATCTAGAGGTGCCCTCTTCCCTCTCTGTCTCTGTGTGCAAGTTCTAGCTGGGGACTTCCCTTAGGGCTACAAAGTTTTCCCTGCTTAAACTTCGAAATTGTATGTAAACATGGCATCAATAAAGAGTGACATTTTTCTATGATCTGGGTAAAAATGTTCAACTTCCTTAGCAATGAAATGAAATTTCACTATCAAATTTTCAGTTTTGAATTAGCAATTGCTTTGTTCCAGGCTATCATTAAAACCACTTAGACTACAGTATCTGCTGTGCTAGTGCCCTTCTTTTTACAAAAGCACAGAAAATATTTAACTTGCAGATTTTTACTCCATTCTGTCAGCTGAATCAATGCTGAAGTGTCATGACTGGCCTGCATTTGCTCCACAAACTGATTCAAATCACACGTGCACTGAGCTGCTGAGGCCTGGGCGTATCAAGACTATGAAGTCCCACTCTTCTCCTTGGCCTGGTCTTGGGTCCCATTGCCTGTAACATGCCCTGTCAGCTTTACTTTCTAAATTAGACTTCTGGCATACATGAAAATGACTTCCTTGCTTGTAGAACACCTAGCATATCATCACGAAGAAATAAACAGAAACACCAAAGAGGTACTTCATGCCACATGGAGTTAACTTTGTTTTCTAGATCCATCATTTCAATTGTTCGCTACAGGATATCAGGCTGGATTCTCAGTGGAAGTAAATCAGCACAGCATTGCTATGCGTGACAGAGCTGCCCCAAAACTGGGCTACTAATGTTTATGTACAGGAACAGTTTAAATGTCACTCTTATGTCTGGCTCATGATTCAGAAGACCATAACTGTTTGACATAGCCCATGTATTTATTATTTTAGGGGGCTGGTTAGAAGGAGATGGCAAAGGTTTAGGAGTCAATGATCTCCATCAGCTCTACAAACAAGGCAAGACTGCTGGGCTTTGTTTTCTTTTGGGAACTTTCCAAGCATCAGTACTTTGCAAGTTCCCCCATAGGCAATTCAGTGTCTGTTTCAAGTTAATGTGCTTTGTTTTTCAGGCCACAAATAAAATCAGAACAAAGTAAAAGTTCACATTTGTTTGAAAACAACCCAAATTGTGTACTGTGTGAAAAGAAAGGTAAAAAGAGGGTCAGGGAAGCTGGGAGTAGAGAGGGCATGGGATAGGGAAAATCTCTCTAGAGGAGGGAAAGTGATTTTTAACACACAGGAAAAGAATAAACTGAGGAGAGGAGAAAAACATAATAGTTATAAAGTCTATGTGAAAATAACTTTGAAATACTGTAGCTCCCATTCTCCTGGTGAGGTTCTGGTCTCACTCCTAAGAGGGTCAAAGGGACTGAAGCTGCCAGCTCTCATATTACCAATGTATTAGAGGCACATGAAACAAATGACAGCAATACAGTCAAGATATCAGACCAAATTCTGCCCTTGATTACAGTCATTCAGCTAATTTAAGAACCTTGTTCAATGTGATCTTTTAGTTCTCTGATTCCTGAACAAGCTATAGCAACAATGGAGGACTTGGATTAATCAGACATCAAACACACACATACCTTTGTTGAAACAAACATAACATATGATTCTATGATAAGAGTAGAAGGATTTAAAGGGGTTTTTTTTTGTTTGTTTGTTTTTCAGCACAGCAAAGATCTGTTAAGGGAGGTATTTTTGTTTCCAAATCTGTGAATATGATGCTGTGTTAGCTGACTTCCCCCCTACCTTATACTTGCTTTCATCCCTCTTTTCTCAAGGGTGGCACCAGAGTTAGGCTGCTAACTTGGTGCTTGGAAGACCCAGTTTTACAATTCTCCATTTCTGGACATTCCATCCATTCCTGGATGAATCTGGGAACAGTGGGCCCCATCTGTTAGGTGGGGATCACATTTTCCCTACAACATAAATAGGGCAAAGTCATGACAATGTATGCTTCAGTGATGAGCTCTGTCAGTACCTTTTCTGGATTAACGTATTTTTCTCCTGTGTTGGATGTATTGCTTTGTGGAGTCAGCTTCAAAAATTTCCATTGACTACCATGGAAACTGCATTGGGCCAGTAGTAGCCATAGTGATGCCAGATGGTAAGAAGCTATGCACATGACTGCAGTGGAGAATTGCTCACTGAATACTAAATTGAGATGAGCACATCAGATGCAAAGTAATCAGAGCTGAGCACAAATGCATACAGGGAACAACCCCCCAACACAAAACCTAGTTAAAAATTATGCAAATATTTTGTGACAAATTAAAGCAAGGTAAAACTATATCAACTGATACAATCACTTATCCACTATCAGTGAGGTAGCTTCACCCTTTGATTCACTGAATGGGTACATCTTTCCATGAAGATATGCAAAAGAAAGGAAAAAGATCAAAAAAGGCAAAAAGATTTGACTGAGATGAACGCTGAGCAATGAAACTGTCAGGCTCAAAGGACTGTAAATAAGACATGAAACCTTTGAAATAACATCACCACTTCAAGATTGGCTTCAAATCAGTGGTGACCCATTGTAATACATGGGTGAAATTTTGGTAGCCTCCACAAATTCGGTTTGGATTCTTAAGCTAGTTAAGAGCAATTGTTTACATTAAACAATTCAAAACCTAAACCTGCTCTCTCAGGCAGTTGGAAGAAATGAAAAAACTAAATCTCATTTGTGACACTGAAAGGAATTATGTCCCTATCAAAAGAAATGAAAAGGGACAAGACTTCCTTCCTACACTGCTCCATTTAATTGTAAAGCTCAGTGCCTGCATATTATGAGAAGGATAGCCAAAGAGAAATTCAAGACAGATGAATGTGTTAACTGTCACCTGGGATAAGAAAGTTGGTAGAACAGAGAGAAATTTTTATTGTTCCCATAAACTGTATAACTACACTTTGCACTATTTTTTTGGTTGTTGTTTGTTTGTTTTTCTCTGAAAACAACTTGGGAAACACTGCTTGTGCAGAAACCCCAAAAACCAGCACAAGCAACGTAGGCTTCACCAGGCAGGGGAAAATTTGCAATGTCCAGTTATCACCTTGCCCTAGCATTTTATTTCCTTTGCAGGAAAGATAGAAACAGGTCCTTGTCTTTCAAAAGACCCATTGCATGTACCAATGAACAGATGCAATTGAAAAGCAAAGCAACATTTTAGATAGTTTCCTTTCATGGTAAAATTTCAAGGTTTACTGATATAAGAAAGAAGCAGTGGTAGACAAGGAGAGAAGCATACAACGCTCTCTTGTATGATTACAAAAATAATAAAAGAAGAGCCATTTCAGTAAAGCTGCAATAAGAAAAGGCAAAAAGGAAGCTTTACAGCCATGGATACAGCTAGAGGAGCAGTCAACAAGGCGTGATTAACGACAGCTTGAAAATGTTTCTCCATACACAAATTGAATGCATAAGGGAATATATTTTCGCTAGTGCTCTTAAAATTAGCCCACGGATGATCTTCCCAGATGAGCTAAGCACCCACCCGATGTCTAAATGTATTTATTTCTATGAGAAGAGACACTGATATAATGGCAATCCTGTGCAATGCAAATCACACTAAACCATTGATTTTTTAAATTCAGCAGCTGATCTTGCATGGTTGCTTACAAATGCAGGCAAAGAGACCACACTGATTGCAGCAGTAAACTGAACTTATGTCTCATGTTGGCTTGAAGATGCAGTTTGACAAGTGCTGCTTAAACAAACCTGAGCACGTCAGTTATTTTCAAATTATTTACTTGTTACAGTCGCTCTCAACATAAAAGCCAACAATCAGTCATTAGCACACAGCAGAGGAAATTTTCCCAGGGTATTATGTATTGTGTTTGGACAGTTAGAACTCACCACTATTATTTATTCACGCCACTATAAATTATTCTTCTCAAAATGAACCTGAGTCACGTAAATGCTGACTTGGAAAGTACCAGAGACCTCTCTCTTCCTGCAGCACGTATATTTTCTTTCTAATTAACTTCCTGCCTAAAAATGGAAACCCAAATGCTAGTGGAGCTTAGGTGTTTAAAATCAATGCCCTGGAGGCATGAGGGAAAGCAGTTTGGTTAACTTTTGCTGTGTCCCTTTAAGTCTACAAATTCACTGAGGTCTTTGCACTGCAAAATAGCATTGCTGAAACATGTGAATAACTATAATACTGGCATAAGCATCAAGACTTTTTCCTTTCTCTTTTTTTTTTCTCCTCTAAATACGTATTTTGTCCTGTCAAACAATACCCAACTAAGCACTCAAGACTCGCAGTGGTTTTGAGTAACTCCACATGGTGTCACAGCAAGGAAACCAGAAGCAGTCAATCAGGCTGAGTCAGTCCTCTGAGCAGTGAAAAGGCTTTCGGGACACAGGTACTGTTCATATTCCCAGTCTACCAAAATCTGTATTGTAACAGCAGCTAATTTTATGCAAGCCTCCTAATAAATAACCATGTCATCTTGCAGATGTTGTCAACAGGGGCTAGACTTAAACCAGGGAAAACTAGAACTGAACAGCTCTCTAAGAGTCATTATAACCAGCCAGAATCTGGTACTGAATTATCATTAAATTGAAGCCATTTCAAGGTGTCTCTGTGGTGGTTCACTCCCATGGACACTTCCACAGATAGTAGATGAAAGATAGGTTTCCCTGTTCAAAGCAGTTTAAAAACAAACAAACAAACAAAACCCAACAAAAACACCCCCCCCCACACCCAAACCTGCTTCTGCTATATTTTAGAATCACATGATTTCAGAAGAGCTAGCCAGAGGTATTGAGGATAAACTTACAAGAGAGAAACTGAGCTGCACTCATAGGTCCAAAGGCTCATCGTGCTCCCATTGAAATAACTTCAGAGGGCCTTGCATTATCAGCATGGTTGCAGAGTTAAAGCCGAACTATTTCAGTGGGTGACCCTTAAGCATAGACCATGTTATGCTCCTCAGCTTCCACAACAGCTCGGCAGAGGTTTCCCCACAGAGACTCTTCCAAAGCATCATCAAGCTGGAAATTTTCAGTAGAAAATTGTATTTTTCACCGTATTTAGTACTTCTTTATTGTTCTGTCTTTGATTATCACAGCAGACCATCTCACCTCTAATGTTCTGAGGTACATGTGCTACAACTTCTGTATCTGACTTATGCAAACGCACAGATCGGAAGCACTATGTTCTGCTGCTAACTGCCTGCTCAGATCTCTGATAGCTTTATGGGAGAAGTAGATACCTCCTTTGAAAATAACTTGAAAATTACTTTGTCATTATTTTAGGCATCACTGACATTTCTTTGGGTTTTTCTGTCTGCAGCTCCACCACACGCTTCTGAGAGAGAAGCAATTCTATTGACAAGTTGTCCCTGGAGCATGTTGTAAATGCGATGTCGTAACTCACTTATACATTCTGAAAATACCTTCGTTTCATTTATTTGGCAAAATTTATCTCATAGATGCAGGAAACATACATGCTGACAA
This sequence comes from Strigops habroptila, assembly GCF_004027225.2. Classification (NCBI taxonomy): domain Eukaryota; kingdom Metazoa; phylum Chordata; class Aves; order Psittaciformes; family Psittacidae; genus Strigops; species Strigops habroptila. The sequence continues at coordinate 14,811,561 of NC_044278.2, forward strand.
AAATTATTACTGCTACTTCACTCCCGTAAACACTGCTGAAGATACTGGCAAATAAAAGAGTTGTCCTCCACTGATTGCTGCTGCTATAAAATGTCTTTGGAGAATTGTTTTGTCAGAGCCTTCAGTAATACAAGTCAAGCAGTTTTGATTTAATCTTAAATATTAAATCTTAAATCTAAATCTTAATCTTAATAATGTCTCCTGTTCTTAGACATCTCTCTCCTTTTTGTTTCGAGACAGGACCAAAACCAACTGCCCATTTTCTGAGTCAGGTTATTTCAGAATCATCTTTACCTGTCATTACAGCTTGAAGAGGCAGAAGCTCCTACAGACCAAAATCAAAGAGTTTTTGCAAGCTCAATAAAATAAAAAATGTGAATGAGCATTGAGAGACAGATCTCTGACGAATATAAATTGTAACCAATGGTATACACAAATTAAGGGCATGGCCCATGAGCTTTGGTATTTCTTCTGCAGGACCTTAGCTTTGAACTCCTGAAGTCCCTATTTACCCATTTCCTTGCAGAGAACGTTTCCCACTTAAATAAACATTATCAGGGCTCTTCGCATAGGACAGAAAGTCCAGGATTCAGATTCACTCATGATCTTGCTGCAATGAGTAATTTATTATTTCAATTAATTATTCAGCTATACTTATATGTTTGCTATCATTCTACCAGTTTTTGATATCTTTTTTTTTTCTTCATTCTCAGGACATGATCTTTGCAGGAAAGGGCTGCACAACCAAGACAGCTGCTAAAATATGATGTCACTCATTAGTTTCACACCAGAAAAATAAATATGCTAGCAAATGTCTTACATGTCTGTTTATTTGTGAGCAATAACTAGTTTGGAAAATGTCTATGCCGTGACTTACATGCCATAAACCACAACAAGACAAATGTCAACACCTCGGTTGACAAATGCAAAGGGCTTTATTCTAACGTGAAGATCCCTTTTTGCATGTAGGAGAATGCTTGCAGTTCCACTTGCTGCAGAGGAAAGCTGGGAGCACAGTGATTGAAGAGATCTCCAGCCACATCTCACAGTTCATCCTCCCATCACCAACCTGGGTGGGATGCAGCTGCCTAGATGTTTGTTTATGAAACTCCCAAGCTTTGCTCATCAGGCTATGCTGCTTGAGCTAACAGCCAAGTCCTCCCCTTGTGACCCATCTGACTTGTGGACCCTGTGGGGAGCCAGGAGAGGGAAGGCTTTTCCCCCTATACTGAATAACAGATCCATTTTCAGCACTTCATTAACTGTTGCAGCTGCAACAGCATCACTAAGTAGGGAAAAGAAAAAAACCCACAAAACAACAGAACCACAAAACAACACAAACCCCAACAGACCCCAGAGCTGAGCTATAGGCTCTGCAAGGTGATTTGGCCAGTGGCTTTTCTCCCTCCTCTGCTTCCCGTCGTGAAGAGCTTTCAGGGACACAGTGGAGCAGGGCATCATTGTATGCCTAGAGCCATGCAGATCTCAGTCCCTGATGCTTGCTTCTGTCACACAAGAGACCCTCCCTGGCCACGTTGTCAGCAAGGACAGATATACCGGCAGAGTAGAGGCCCCTTGGCAATATCCCTTAAAGAGATGTAAGCAGCACTCCTAGCACTTTTCTTAAGTACTAGGGACACACAGACACATCATATAAGCCCAAAGCCATCTGAAATGTGTTTGTTTACAGAGCTGATATCGTTGATGCTGCATCAGTTGTTGCACCATCACTGACTACGAAGAGCACAGTTCTTCACACCATTTTCAAACCTCTTTAAACCACCCTTTTCAAACCTCTTAAAACCACCCTTTTCATCCCCATGTTTACAGCTAACAGACATACCAGATCCAGCAAGACACCACATTCCCTCATGTCTCTAAGTTTCAGATTCAAATTAGTCACTGTGGTCTAGATTTCTTGAAAATTCAGAATGGACCACAGCCTTCTGCGCTCTGCCTGCCCCACTGGCATATGGTCCATAGTCAAAACCAGATCCTGACAGACCTGTTAGCATATCTAGTTTGTGTCTCATCCATTTTTAGATTTTCCCTGATCGCCTTGATCTTATGCCATAAAAGAACACTGGACAAAGGCAGTGCAACAGCACACACTTCTCTCATACTCTCCCTCAAAGGCAGCTCACCTTCAATCTGTGAGCGTCATCTTCACAAGATGCAGAAGATAAGCTTGGTCCTTGGAGCCATTCTGGCCGTGGCTCCTCCACTATTACGGTGAGTAGAATATTAATTCCAGGGGGTTTTGTGATTTCCTGGCTACTGTACAGCTGAGGTAAATTGGAGCTATGAGCACATAATAGCTTAAGAAAACCCACAAACCTTAGATCGAGTGATATCAATGAGGCTGGATGGTCAGAACATGAACCGTAAGCAAGTAGCCACTTCTCAGGATAATGAAACTAAGGGGCTTGCCTCAGGGCATGTAAGAAAACGAAGCATGGATCTGTGAACTTTCAACCACTTAACTATTCAGCAAAGAAGCCGAGCTTTTCTGGGGGGGGTACGTGTGTTCTTTTCTTTCTTTCTCCTTTTTTTGTTTAATAAGTAAGAGCTGCTGCCTGGACCGTTCAATTTGAATTAGTAAATGAATTATGCACACTAGCTGAGAATCACACTGTGAAGTGATGCTTTGAATAGGATACAGGATGTATTGGATTAACGAAAATTTAGACTACACAAAATCTCAGTTATTTCTTTCATCAAATTTGCTGCAACAGGACTTTTTTCCTAATCCTGCCAGCTGACACTTTCTGAATCTGCATCCTTAAATCTGTTTTTATTATTATACGATAATAATTTTTATTATTACACAATAATAATAAAATCCTTCATAAACCTTGACAGAATACAGAACTAGGCAATTCAGGGATTTTCCTGTCACTTATGAGCTTACCTTTTTAAACAGTTGCTAAAGCATCCAGCCGTGTGTGGTACCCAGGATAGGAACCTCTGCAGAGCCAGTAGCTTGCACACAGCCAGCTACCAGCAGCACCAGTGATAAGAAGAAAAGGAAATCAGCAAGGTGGTCCTCACAGGAAGTTTTAATTCACTGCTCACCTCAAAGTGGTGTGAGTATGTAATTGTAGTTGTACATGTACACCTGTCAAATTATGGTGAGATAAATGAACTTCTCTTACAGTGAACTGCATCATTCAGTGAATTTACCAGGATGAAAGATGAAGATGGTGATGATGTTTATGGAAATAAACAGAGCCAAATAAAATGTATCCTTAAATTTGAAAGGGATCCAAATGGAAAGACTCTTGTTAGCTGTTCTAAGCTGTGGAAGTGTCCTTTTAATGGAAACTAAATATGTTCAAAAAGTCACTCATGCACACATACATACACACAAATCAAGCTGTGTTTATCTCTATTAACTTCTTTGGATTTTGACAGTCCAATTTTCTTTATTTTATTTTGATATTTGCTAAGAGCACCCAACTGGCAACTGCACAAAGGCAAGTATCCTGATTCCCAAGCAAATGGACTTCATTGTGTTGGCAATGGCTGTCATTTCCACACTAACCTAGAAGGGAGATCTCTTGGGAGAAGAGGGTTGAACATAATGTCACACGAATGCTGTATTTTTGCAGCTGAACTGCACATCATTCTCTGCACAGTGTGTTTTTGCAGCTGGAATACCTAATTTGTCTTATTATCCGCACCATATAGAATCTCATGTAGAGTGCTGTTATGGATGTATCAGAGCAATACAAATGCATATAAGCCATTATAGTACATTTTGCCTTAATTTTTTTGTTGTTGTGAGGAAAAACTGCCTCCTTTAACCTGTTGCAGGGTGGAGAATAATCTCCTATTGCATGGCATAGCAGCCTTCCAGTATGTGAAGGGGGCCTACAATGATGCTGGAGAGGGACTCTTCAGATATTGAAGTGATAGGACAAGGGGCAATGGGTTTAAACTTAAACAGGGGAAGTTCAGGTTAGATATAAGAAAGAAATTCTTTACTGTGAGGGTGGTGAGGTACTGGAACAGGTTGCCCAAAGAAGCGGTGAATGCTCCATCCCTGGCAGTGTTCAAAGACAAGTTGGATGGGGCTTTGAGCAGTCTGGTCTAGTGGAAGGTGTCCCTGCCTGTGGCAGCAGGGGGTGGAACTAAATAATCTTGAGGTCCTTTCTAACCCAAACCATTCTATGATTCTATTACAGATATGTATCTGCTATGGTGACATGAACAGTATAACCATCTTGCTGAGCTTGTTGCCCCACTGGTAACTTAGGTACTGGTAGGTAGCTGTACTAGTTATGCAAGAATTCAACACATGAACAGACTTGGCTTAAGGGGGGGACCGAAGTCTCAATAATGGGCTCTCAATGCACAGTTAGACTCTCAGCTAGACAGCAATAGCGAACAGGATGGTTAGCAGAGAAGAATCAGCCTCAGTGCTCAGACCCTAAAACTTCAGCTTTAACCGTGTAGTAGCGTGGAAGAAGCCACTGCAGGCAATGAACACCAGTGACCGCAGATTTTGCAGACTGGAAGAATGTGAATGTGATATTTATTCCTCACCCTCACCATAATTTTAAAACTAAATGCTTTAGAAATGTTAAGAAGTACTGTTTTTAAAGGCCAACAAGGCCTTTAAAGGCCAGCTCAGAGTTTTCCTGCGGCTTAAAAGTGTTCCATTCACCATGAGCTTTTTAGCATCAAGGGCACCAACCTAAGAAGGGGGAGCACAGTGCCAGAATGCTTGGGGAAATTTCTCTAAACTCAGCTTAGGGAAGCTGTGCTTCTAATTGCTCTAAGCTCAGCTGTGGCTGATCTTTACAAAAACAATACAAAACTTGTACTTTTTACATCTCTAATGCTTCATCTGCACAAACAGCTAAATGTTAATAATGATTTTCCTATTTCTAAAATGATATCCATTGATCTGAGCACTGCACAAACATGTTACAGTCTGCAATTTGAATGTCACGTTGCATAAAACCATCTGCTTACCTACCAAAACTCCACACTCCTTGCTCACCCCCAATCTCTAGGCACGCTCTCCCAGCCCCTAATCAAAAAACCTGAACAACAAACAAACCATGAAGGTGGCTACACCTACTTGTCATTGCCTAAAACTCTGTTTAAAAACAGAGCTCAAGGAACTTTGTGAAAGAACATGATTTTATGCTAGATGTCTTTTCTGTAGTAAAACCAGTGTCTCTAGCTGTGGTGGGCTTATCCCACTGATGGGACAGTGGCACCACTGCAGGATGGATGGTGTATAACCAGGTGCCTTCTGTACTGCAAGGAGACTCATTTGTCATTCAGATTTCAAAGAAAGATACAGACCACAGGTGTGTATCTGTTTAAGCTATGATGCCATTAAAGAAAAAGAGCTGGTGAAGCTACATGAAAATGAAGAATATCCTTTCCTGGCCATTTACTACCCTGAAGCATTAGCAGAGAACACTGAAGAGTGCCCAAAAGAGTTTTGCATCAGGATCTAGCTGCTGAGAAAAAAAAAAACCCATAACAACAGAAAACGCCACAAACCCAATGAAACCAACCCAAAACTCATTTAAAATACCTATATTGCTATCTGTTTATCTTCACTTACATCAGCTACTCTTCACTCAGATTCTCATCTTGTTTAGGTCACTATGGAAACTGCATAGTTTATAATTTGCAAAGAGAAGGCTGTAGTACTAAATGTTAGCTGAATAGCCTGGGAGCCTCCCAAATGTCTTTTTACAGACTCACAGAAACATTTTTACTGGGCATGGGAAGAGACTGAAACTTGGGGAAAATTGTGGTGGTGGTGGTAGAAATCACTTTCCCTGCTCCCCTGGCTTCTGTTGGAGGAAATGAAATACATTTTATTTTATAAATAACTAGTTCGAGAAACATAATCAGGTTTGGTTTTGTTTTTTTTTTTTAATTTTCCCTACCCATTTCCAGTGTTCCCCATTAGAACGTAGAATGGTCTCATGGACATATGTAAAAAAACTCCTCACGCCCAGAAATGATAGCTCTTTTTTCCTTTGCTCCAATCATGCAGTGAAATTTCTATAAGATCTTCTAGATTTAACCTCACACACTTTTTTTCCTAGATGCCTCTGTATGATGTGAATTCAGAAGCCTCATCTGATTTTAGATGTAAGAAGAGAAGGCTGTCTGAAAAAAAAATTATATAAAAAAGGGCAAACCAGACCCCTTTAGCCTCTGAAAAAGAGATGACAGTCTTACACTGTCACATGGAAGATTGAGGGGTGCAATGCGCAGCCAAACCAGGAGATGTAAAGGCAGCTTTTCACTTTCTACACTATGACTATTAATCTCTTTAATAGAGGCAAAGCTCTTTCAGGGCTGACATCGATATGAATTTTGCAGGACTCTCTGCTGTTTCTGGCTTAGCACCACTAATTAATAGGTCTTCAGCTAAGTGACAGGCTGAGCCCCTGTGGTTATTAGCACGACAGCTCTAGCTTGAGGAGGTGATGCCAAGTCATTAGGTACTGTGATATTGCAGGCTCAGAGTCTTCACTGCTCTGGCCCCATGTCCAGGAGCCGAAATCTGAGAGTGCTAACATCAGCAAGTCTGGCTCGTTAGTCTGATGCCAAAGCCATCGCATCGTTATTGGCTCAGCACTTCTGCTTGCTGAGATAAGGTCCACACACTCATCTCACAGAGGTCCCTTGCTCAGCATACTCATCCTGCTGAGTTAAGGCAAAGTGTGTGCGGTTTCTTGCTGAACATGTGTAGTTTACTGTTTTGATGCCAAAAGGTTAGCAAACCTTGACAGCTCAGCTGGTCCCTCCTGAAACCTGACATGCCCACAGACATGACTGGCACATGCCCTCTTCAGTGTCTGATGATAAGGCTTACTGGCAACAGTTGCTTTGAAGCAACTAACCCTCATTGTTTCTAAGGGATTTAGCTCTTACAATGGTCTGGGTAGAAAAATGAACCCCAAGTATGAACTGCAACCTGTACTGCGCTCTCTGCAAGGCGGTGACATCACCTGGCAGCAAGATTACCTGAAAGCTACAAGCCTCTCCTAAAACAGTTTCTCAAACTGCAATTTTATTCCACTTGAGACGAGCAGACAGACCTCTACGTATCTGAAGCAAGTCTGATACCATATCTGAATGGCCCAATCCCTACCAAATCTACACAGATAGAGCCCTCTATACTCCTTACCTAGGGTTACATGCACGTGCCCTTCCAACCCGTTCTCCAGGGCAGCTAGTCTTGCCAGCAGATTTTTTTACTTTGGTATGTATATCTGTATGCCATTACACATGCTGTAAGATATAATATTTAAGATGCAACTTGTACGTTCAAAGCAAAACATAACATTTGCTGTGTTTACGTGCTGGTTTTCAGAAAAAGAAACAAGTGTCACCTCTCTTGAACGTTTCAACAAATCAACAATTCCAAGCGCTTTTCCTGTGACAGCAGGGAAAACAAAAACCTGGAACACCTTTCCCCTTGCTTGCTTCTGATGTTTGATGCAGTGACTGATTATCTGCATTCATTTATTCAGTCTAAACTGGGAGAAAGGCTTCCTGCTTGGAGGTGGTGGATGGAGCATGTTAGGACATGTCATGCGGGTCTGGAGCCTGCCAGGGGCTGACTACCACCAGCTCAATCTCTCTGTTCACCTCAGTAAAGAACTGTTATAGCCCCCAGCTAGAGGTAGCTTTTCATCTATCGAGAATGGCTGGATAGAGAAATGCCTAGCACATTTGAAGGCCAGGATGAACTGTTATGGATGTCTAACTCTGCGAATACCACCTCAGGCCCTGATGACCATACCAGAACGTCTTGTTTCAAGATGATGATTTAGAATCACAGAATCATAGAATAGTAAGGGTTGGTAAGGACCTTAAGATCATCTAGTTCCAACCCCCCTGCCATGGGCAGGGACACCTCCCATTACATTTCTTATTAGATTATAGAAAATCTGCTAGGAAGTTACCAAGTCTTGCCTTAAATGTGCCAAGTGAATAAACTAAGCATCCAGGGAGGTTGTTCTAGTAGTTACTTACATTCAGCATTAAAAATTCACACCAAATTTCAAGTTCAAAATTGCATTTCCTAAGCTTCCAGAAGCTGCATCTTGAAATACCTCTGCTAGATTAGACAGCTTGTTTGGATCAGAGAGATACTCTTCAAGGGTGGTGTTATCTGCCATCTGCGGTGGAAGAGGCAGGTCAGGCATTTTGCTAGTGCTCTCCAGACTTGGGGAATCATGTCTGAAGGTGCTTGCTCATGCACAGCCAGCTATCAGCAGGCTAGGGGGTTATTCACGTGAAGGAAGAAAGAAGACGTTGCAATGAACTGTGACGTTTCATGGGGAATTTCAAGACATAAGGAGAGAGAAGGGATAAAAGGCATTCTGGCAATCTTTGTTGTTGTTCTTGTTTTGTTTTCAGGGCAGAAAGAGATGCGTTAGTTTTATTTTACCTACAAAGCTTTCCTGGGCAACACTGCTGGTCCACTCTTCATGTCACCTTCCCGAATATTCTAAATCCCAAATATTTCCCACTGAATACCAAGTATTCTATTTCCCATAGACCAAGCACAAATATAGAAAAACCCCAACGCTGTAAAAGGGAGACAGGCCCGTTCCCCCCCCTTTTTGTTCAGCTGGAATTACAGCACATTTTGAAGAGAGAGAGAGGAGAAGAAGGTTGGAAAGTGGAAAGTAAAATATAGTAATGGAAAATATTTAAAGAATTCCAGATGATTCACCAACTGCTCAGCCAGAAATGCGAAGGGGAACTGACAGACAGAGAAGGAAATGCAAATTAGATAAGCAATAAGGCAGCAGAGCAGCACGGCCACAAATTCTCTTCAGATTTCTCAGAAGTCAGAGTGTTTAGACTTGACTTTGAATTGACATAATGGGCACATTTTACTTGATATCTTACTAGCAACCGAGCCAAATCACAGTGCACTTTAGTGCTCCAGTGTTCTAATAAGCATTTGCTTCAAAGCAGCAGTTCAGATCTCCCTGTGAATTTTGTCAAGTACACATCATATCAAAGGACAAGCATTTGCCAAAGCCTTTCTTCAACCACAAAGCAAGGGGAAGGTTTGTTTAAAGAATGTCAAGTTGCACCTGCTGGCTCACACAGGGAGAATGAAAGGAGCGACCGGAATTTCTGTCACTGTTGGATTTTATTTTTCATTTCTTAAAGTATTTTTATCAATGTGAAAAGACTTGTTGTATTACAAAAGCAGAATGTTGCTCTAAGCCTATTCAGAGCCCTTCAAACAGGAAGATAATAGATTTGTGGCTAATAAAGTGGTACTTGTCTGTGAAGCAAAAGAGTGGAATTAGGTTGGCATGTTAACAAGATATGGATGGCATGCATGCTAAAGCAGCCTGAAGTATTGCACAGCCTTTGCTATGTCTAAGCTCAGACTTTCAATACATCTGCCCATAAACTTAGAGTAAACATGAGATTGGCCTTTTGCCCACATGGGCAGAGCGATTGGGACCCACAGCCCTCATGGGTTAACTTCTCACTAGATATGATGGGGGAGAGGAAGTTTTGTTTATATCCTCTAGCTTCACCCAGAGGGATTTTACCATCACAGAAGAGGACGTGGCAGGGAGCGGCTGCAGACAGCATCCCCCTCACAGGGCAGGCAGGGAAGCATGGCTCTGTGATAGAGCATGGCTGAGACCTGCCTTTTGTACAAAGTAAATTCAAAGACTTGTAGCATAAGCCAATATACAGCTTCAGATGTCTGTCCCTGAGCTCAGTGTCCATTTGCGGCATAAATTGTGAGCATGTGCAAAGAATAAAATAGTTGTTTCTATAAAACAATAGTGTGCTGCATGGGCTTAGTCCTTCTGTGCCTGTTTCTATTTTGCTAGCCAGAGAGAACATCACCTCCGCTTCTAGTTTGGCAGTGCAAACTGTAAAAAGAATGAGGTGCTGAGATCCTTTTGCAGCTGAGCCAGCTCCAAAGCGAAGAGTCACATTAAGTAGAATAGTCTGCAGTGAGATGCAGACACTAGACATGTTTAATAAACCTAAGCTGCTATCAGAAGAGCATGTGGAAGGCCAGGGAGTAGAAAACGGGGCTGCCTTTCCTGCAGTCCCGCAACACTTTTCCCTTCACTGTACAGCAAGGGATTACAAAGAGTGGAAAGTAACATTAGGCAGCACAACTCCAATCAGCTAGTCTGAGAACAAGGGACTCAGAAAACCAATTAAAGAGGCTTCTCTGTTTATTGTCATCTATGTTAACAATTGTCTCCAAAAATATTTCCTAGGTTTTGTCCTTTTGCTGTTATGAAGTCCATTTTCAAGTTATTGTCCTTTTCATGCATGCACTACATGAGGAAAGAACAGGTTGCCACTGATTTGCAAACAACTACTTAAAAGCTGCTGATTACTTCAGAGGTTACCTTGTTTTCACTGATCAGGAGATTGCTCATAAGAAGTGTCTCCTAAGTCTGGCTGGTTATAAGGAGGTGAAAAAGAGTTACCAAATTAAATAGCATTTTTTCCTTTTCAGGTGTTACACCAGAATGCTATAAACAGCCCTCAGAGATCAGCTGTGCCGTGGCGACAGTTTATCTTTCCTGAAATGTTAGCAGAGGAGATAGGTAATACAGAGCTACTGATGGCAACACACAGCATTCCTCTGTTAAGTTACTAGCCCTAATTAGAATTTGGCTCAAGCCAAGCTCTTGGACCAGGTACAGCAAAACTCTGCTGCACTTTGAATCCAGACACAATGTTTAGACATGATCCAATTCCCAGTTCAGGCTAGCATTGTGCTCACTTGGAAGCGGATGGGACTCATCTCTAATTCAAGCCAGCCTGATCGGAGGCTATCCAAAGTTGCCATCTGCTGCCTGATCTGTGGCCTGATGAAAAGAGTTTGCTGTTCTGTCTTGCTGTTCCAGAAGGAGAGTGAAGTACCAGCAATTTCTGCAGCCAGTAAAAAAAAAGCCAAAAAAGTGAACCCCCAAACTAAGCAGTTATATCTGTTTCAGATTTATAAGCGGGCTAAAACATATCCCTCACGCCTCCACATCTTGGTCTCTTGAACCCATTCCAACATGTTTACATTTCTAACCATACATGGAAAATATTACAGAATTCACTCAGGAATTACTCATTTCATTCATCCACATCCCCTTCAGCTTTTAAAAAACAAACGTTATTGCAAATGACTAAACTAAGGACTACTGTCATGAATTTACCAAGCTAACAGCATTACAGGTTGTCACATGGTGAACAGCTTTTGCCATATCTCATAGTTCATTGCTTCAAAGTTGGCAGTGTCCTGCACCATAGGAAGCTTCTGCAAGGCACCATCTTTCCTAGGCTTCCTATGGGACAAAAAAAAAGCCTTTCTTTTCACTCCACCTCCCAGCCCACCTTGCTGCTTGCTGTGTACTACGTGGTACAGGCTAATGTACACTTTACATATTAGGTCACTACACTTTACCCTGTGGATCTGCAGAGAGACACAGCCCTGTTCCAAACAGCAAGCTTCTGCTGATTTTCCAGTCTTAGGAGACACAGAGGCACCAGGTTAATGGGAACGGGATGGGTGGCTTCTAAAAAGTACATGTAGCAGAAATTAAGGGTAACAGAGGTGGAGGGGGAAAGGAAGGAATTTGAAAACTGCAAAATGCACCAGAAATTGTGGGACTCTTCTTGCCTTGCTCTTCCTTGGTGTATTGAAAAACAAGAAGCAGATAAATAAACTCCCCTGCATTTTATTTTATGAAGTGCAACCCTGTATTCTTTCTGTTTCTGGTGAACTCAAATGTTGCTAGTAAGTCCCTTTGATGATAAAAGACAGTCATTAAACTTTTCTCTTTGTAACCTAAATTCCTCTTGTTATAAGGCTTACATGACTCAATGTCTCCAGATTGCTTTCAGCATCCATCAGACAGTTTTGTCAAGCTGTGCTAAGGATGCAGGGAAACTAAAGATGACGGTGGTGCATATTACAGTAATGAGCTTCATTAAATAGGTAGGGAGATAAAAGAGAAGCTTTATTTGCATCCTTATTAAGAGAAAGGATGTGGTGTCAGCCTACAGCTTAAAACATATAATACAGCAGAGGAACCTTAACATGACTCAGTCATGGGATAAGCTTTGGCTGAAGCTCACAACATGTTTAGTAACCAGTTCAATCGGCTAGGAAGTCCAAGACAAATTTGAAAGCATTTTAATTAACCTTAATCTGCATTGAGGGGGAGGCATGGGAAAAGACCAAAAAAATAATGAGAAATAAATCCAGTTCTGGTTTTCTCACATTTGTGTTATCTTCAAGCTTGGTAACTTGGTAACTGCATACCCTTTTTTCTTTCCCCCCTCCAGTGCCAACAGTTAAAGCAATTGTGTCTCCCATCTCAGCTCCACCTTTTAAATTATATGTACAATTTTGGAGGATTTTTCTAAGGAGGGATATTTCCAGCATTCTAGGTTGTATCATCACAGAATAGCACATCTTGGGTCCTCACAGTTTAAGAGTTGGCAAACTGCACTATGGGATCTGAAATCCATGAGCCAGCTTTAATAAAGAAAATTCCCATGGAAGCACATCCTGTGACAAATCTACCTTCCTAAGACATTCCCAGCCTGTATGAATTACTCCACCTTTAATTCCTTTTAAAACTACTATATCTTCTTTCTTACATATATCTGGGCTTAGGACCTTCAAAGCACAACTAGTTTTGTTGATAGGTTAAGGAAGTAGATAAAATATATAGTCAGAGAGAACACTCATCCATCAGTTATGGGTGGATACCCAGAAATACCTCAGCCTAGACAAAATTTATATCTGGGCAGTTAAGTAAGGAAGCCCTGAAAAAAAGGTGGCCTATACTAGGATGTGCCTACATATACTAGAATGCCTGATTGTGCACGTAAATAGGACATCTACATGCTCACACAACCAGCAAGACTCCTATCTGTTCAACTGGTAGATACACAGGGTAGTTGCTTATATTAGTTAAGACCATTCAAGGTGAAAATGAAAAATAAAGGGTCCGTCCCAGAAAATTTGTCGCGTACAGATTATCCTATACAATTTCATTAGATAGAGCAAAGCATTTTTCATCTTATCTTTAGGAAGATCACTTCTGATAGGAACCATATGTTTTCTTTTGGTCTAGGATAATGGACCCATGTTGGGATTAAAACTGTAAAATCCAGGGATGCATTTTTTTTTTTTTTTCCTTTTTGAAATATTTTAATTAGAAAAGTTGCCAAGCTCAAAAGTAATTTGAGGTAAATCAGAGGAGGCATTGTTAAATTAATTTTTACGATGTAAAACCCCTAGGGACACCAGGGGAACCAATAAGGGACACCGAAGTGTTTGTCACCATTGTAGAGTCTTTAACACAAAATTACTTCCCTCAGAGAGTTACTGAGAAGCTGATGATTTTGTTAAGTTGTCATAGTATCAAATAAAGAACATTTCTCTGTTTCAGTAGGACCCATAGTCTGATTTCAGTTATTTCCAACACGTGTAAAGAGCTCCCTTCAGAGATCTGTTTGTTTTGCTGGTTTTCCAACAAGAAAATAATACAAATTCAAACTTTTTAACTGAAAGGTGCAATTTTCTATTTTCAATTACAAGAGATCTTCTGGGGAGTTACTATCAGCGGAGATTATGAGCAATTTTTAAAGTCCAAGTGAAAGTGGTTAAGTGACAGTTTGGAAATCTGATAGGACAACTGCTGGCTATAAGCTCCAAATACTTTCAATGTTTGTAGGAATTTTTATGAAAGCAAGATTGAAAAAAGAAACTCCAACCCTGTAAAAAGTATTACCATATGAATGAGAAAATATGATAGATGCATTGTGTTCATGATTTCTGAAGCTCATATTTCCTCTAATTTATTTTTGGTGACTTAATGGGGCACAAGTACTTACTGATTATTTATCCTGTTTGAGATACACTGAAGATGATAGTGTTGCAGCATAGTTTCTGCTAGTGACTGGCTCCATAATCATCAAAATCTACACTAGGCTAAATTACAGAAAGTAATGTTAATCCTTTCTTTGCAAAGCATTTCTTGCCTCATTTTTCTTCAACATCTATAACACAAAAACAGGCTTTTTTTTTTTCTTCATGTAGAATTGGGTATTTTCAACATCCTTCTTAAGGATCTAGAAACTTTTACTGCCAGTTTGGCCTTTAAAGGGAGCTATAACTTTTACACTGATGGCATATTTGCTGTGGACAACTGATGCACCAAAGTCTTTCTGTGCTACTCTAAGAGATTTCAACAGTTTTAAAGTGCTACTAGCAGATGTATCAGCCTTTCTGTTTCTTGGAAATTTAATACGGACAGATTAGGAGATGCTTGAAAACTTGCTTGGTGAGGTTTTATTCAGAAAGCTAATATTTGCTGGGTTGGGGAAGAAAAAAATTGTAAAAGTTCTATCACTTCTGCTGCTTTGTCTGCATAATCCTAGAATTAATACTTTCAACTTGTAGGTATTATTTAGAGTTTGATCAAAACACATGCTTTGTGTTCTGTCTTTATGTAAATAGGAATTAATACACACACATAAAAAACCCAACCCAAACCTACTACTACAGCATTAAAACTAAAAGCAAAGTATTTCAGTTACAGTTGTCCTTTGCAGTGTTGACTGGTAATATTTGCATCATTATACGGTCTGTAATTACATACTTTATTTTCTCCCCTAACAATATACCACCCAGATTCATTACACAGGACATAGGTGGTGTTGAAAATTGACTAGTTGACATTTTCCTGTATCCTTGCTATTTGGAATGTGGCCCTGTGTTGCTTTTGTTGCATGCAGTTTAAATTCTCATTTCAGTCTATTTATATTTAAAAAAAAAATCATTGTACTCCATTACCACACATTACTAGATAAAGATTAAAAGATTATCAAGGCTAAGTGACTACTGATGCAGGCATCTATTTTAGCAGCAATACGCCGGTTTTGTCTTATTAATTCTACAGGAGGATATTGCATATATTCACTGCTCTTCCAGTTTGCAGTCAATATATAATTATGGACAGTTTATGCCCACTTCTGTTTGTCCATTGATCTTTCACCTAAAGAGTTTTTTGTCCTCCTGGATTTAAAGCAAATAAAGCTATATACAGCAACAATAACTTCTGTTAAAAGAGCAAACAAGATTAATTCTGAAATTTATCCAGAGAGTTTCACCTCTAATCTGCACTGTAATCCACCTTTCAACAATGCATGTCATTATATCATCTGTTTATGATGTATTTACATTACAATTTGTTTTACAATCCTACTCTTAAAAATGCTTTTGAAATTTTTTCCTAATTTTTAGAACTGAATTTTATGAATGCCCATCTAATGCACTATATTACCCAAAGAATATATATAGTATCTGTATGAATTTAGAAGAATGATTAATCTGGTTTGATCTACACCTTAAACTTGTGCTGTTATGAAAGATGTTTTCTATGTATTTCAATATGTTTAGTTGTTCCTTCAATTTTTTTTCTTTTAATCCCTCAATACTACAGATGCATATATATATGGATCATTTTTCTCCCCCTGTTTTAAATATAGGCATTATATTTGGCATTTTCCAGATATATCTGGC
Source organism: Strigops habroptila (assembly GCF_004027225.2). Lineage (NCBI taxonomy): Eukaryota > Metazoa > Chordata > Aves > Psittaciformes > Psittacidae > Strigops > Strigops habroptila. The sequence goes on from NC_044278.2 coordinate 14,827,147, forward strand.
TGGCTGTCTTACCATAGTCCTTACTACCAGGATTACACCTTCCTTTTCCAATTGTTTCACACTCCTGGGACAGAGGTTGTTCATTTTACCTAAGCTGATTACCTCCTTTAGTTCTGGGCAATGGGGGAAGTCGAGTCATGCTCTAACTGCAGCATGAAATGAGACCAATTTATGTATTTATTTATATAGCTTGAAAGCCTTTTCTTACCTATTTTAATATATAGATTCTAGCTGTGTTAGACTTTGTCAACTCGTACTTTATCTTTGCATATATCACCAACAAGATTTTGGAGATAAGAGCCTTCTCATATTTCTGCAATGCCACATAGATCACAACACTGGAGTAATTACAGATATTCTGGGCCCAACCAGTATTAGAAAGCCAAGTATTAGTTTAAACTTTGGATCATAAAGCCTACTAAAGTTTGCCTTTCTCAAAAGAGTGCTCTGCTATTTATTAAATTCTCAATTTAAACTAAGCAAATTCAACTATCAATCATTTAATCTGAAGTTATTTTCTACATCTAACCCTTTTAAAGCCTTCATTATTGTATGGCAAAGGACTATGAAGATTACAGACAGAAAAGCTTTCTTTAGACACCATAGAGTGATTATCCCCATTTTTAAACTCAGGATGCTATTCATTCCTAAAAGTACTTCATACCCTGTGCTTAGCACGAGAAACAACACTAACATTTTAATTCCACCTACAAACAAGGAACAGAGTGTGAGTAGCTGAGCAACTTTTCTTTAAGGGCAAGAGTTTTGAAAGTTACAGATTGGTTCCTCAAAGGAGTATCACACATCTTTATACATAGGTGATAGCACAGACTTAGTCTATGACAGACATTTAAAGAGTACAAGAGAATTATAAAAGACCAAGATAAATTGCATATTACACATAAGGTTCCCCCCAAGTACAAAGAAAAAAAAGATTATCTATATACTCTTTATGTACAACCCAGGGGTTGTAATTTAAATAAGCATTTTGTTGTGATGAACATCGTGTAAAAATAAGGAAGACATAATTTCCCTCTCAGTGAGGTTTCACCTAAAATGAGTCAAAAGACAAAGAGCTGGAGGTCAGGCAAGTCATAAAGTCCACAGGCAGCCTGGTAGCATCAAGGTGGCAAAACCCATCTCGACCCACCACGTTAGTGTCTTACTCTACACACATTCACAAAATGTGCAAGATGCTGTCAGTATTACAGCAAGCAGAATGCACATGACGTATACTTGCTTTGTCACTGGAAAATGTATAGATTCTGCTGTCAAATCTGCTGCTAGGTAATTTAAGTTTTTTACATGTTGACAATAGCATTGCTTAAAAACATTTGTAAAAGCAGTTGACATACAGTACCTACGTTATGAATTTCTCCCCTCCTCAGTGAAGCTTATTTACTTAAGGGAAAGTTAAGTCGATTAAAGGAAACCATTTTCTTTTCCAGCTGAACTGATTGTATCCCTAATACATTCCAGGAATAAACAGCACGGCTCAAACCATCTGTGAGAAAGCGCTGTTCCTGCTGCCTGTTAGTTTCCATTTTACAGCTGGTATTTCTATTATTCCATAGCTGTCATGGTCAGGCATGGTCCTGTAGAGGGAAGCAGCTCCTAAGGTATCTAGAAACAGTCTCCAGAAGGGTTTGGAACAAGGCTCTATTCTTAAATTTAATTTTTCACTCAGATTTTATCTGGTGCTGAATAAGATGTCTGTTGTGATTTTTGCATTCTAAATCTTAGATTATCTGATACACTGCTGTGACTTGACTGTCTCTCTTTTCGGGATATAGACAGAGGCAGAACAACCTTTTACAAAAAGACTATAGTTCGATGCTCCAGTGGGATTTTTTTCCTACCTTAAAACTCTGTGTATCATTCAATTTCAGTGATTAATGTCATAAAGTAAATGTGCAGAGCATTAACTAGCTCAAGAGACGATAACTTGATGGGACAAGCGGAATACGGTTTTCCCTCTCCAGAAAAGAGTATTACTTCCTTTACTCAGAGAGCTGGTATAAGAAAACAAGTATATCTCCGTGTATGCATGGGGTGGCGGGGTAGATTTGCTGTCAGAAGACTGTATAATGGCAGAGTACATGGAAAATAATACTATTCACATGCTAGAACATAACTTGGGCCAATATCATTGGCAGTGTAAAGATAAACAAGAAGTCATACATGAAAAAGTATGAGAAATTCCAGTGGACTGATTGCCTTCTGGCCCAGTACCTAGCAAATGAGTTTGGCTCCATCTACATGATCCTTGCTATGTTCAGTAGTCCCTGTATGGGACAAGAGAAGGGACTTAGAATCTCCTTCAGGACTAACATTCACAATTTCAATGTATGCTTCAGTTCACAATGAGCATTTTATGCAAGGAAGTAGATATACCACTGAGCATATGACAAACATTTGCAGAATTGACTACTGTATTACTGTATCACATCTTATCATAATTATAACCCATATTCAATAAATCATCAAAATCGTTAATGATTTCTCCCATTTCAGACTTTTAACTCAAATTTAGTTAAGGCTTACAAAATTGAGCATTTGCATCTGTGAACTTCAAGTATCTCAAGATACTTGAACTGTGTATCTCAAGACAGAACAAGAACTCAAGTCACAGCTACTGCATCTTGTCCGTATATCAGTGTTTCTAACAGCTGGGTTAAGGATAACTGAAGCTAATAATAATAAAATAAAAACAATAGGGAAAATATCCCCAAACCAAATAAGCCCTAAGACATCCCAATAAACCGTTTACGACAAAGAGAAGAATGACTGATCAGAGTTCACCTTCAGAATGAAAACTGAAGGAGTTGGTTGCTAAAGACTGAGTACAAAAACATTCTGTTCAGTTCATTTACCCTTCCATTAAACTCCCAAGGTAATTTTTCCCAATGAGTTTTAGGAAGCAGAAAAGCTCAACAACGAGCTCAATGCTGACGCTGAGAGCAAAAGAAACTACTTAGCTTCACATGCACACACATACATATACATATTTTCATATGTACATATTTTATGTCATTCTTTTTCTCAACCACCTTTGCTTTTCCTGACATTTAATTAACAGTATGTCTCTGATGTCAAAACAAACATAAAATATAGCTGCTTATAGGGAATGCAAATGCTAATTAAGATGAAATTTTGGACATAACACAAGACAAGCTTTACATTTTCATTGGGAAAATATTCCAGCTTATAAAATATTCCCAGATGTGCTTTTGACTCTCTAAATCTCTGTCTTGAAAAACTACAGCTTAAATTAAAAACTGCAATAGTCATCTTCTGTAAAGGAAGTTTCCTTCTTGGTATTTTAGACAATATTTACCACTGGCTTGATTCCACTGGCTTTGGTGAAGCTCAGAGTGAGATGGAGCACACCATCTTGAAAGCATTAAAGTTGTGGGAAATAAATTCAGACAGAATTAATTTTTCTTTGAATTTACACTAAGGAGCAATGATCTTAATTTTGGACATCTTGAATCTACCCCAGGAAACTTCAGAGATAAGAAATTTGAAACAATAAAAAAGTCGACATTTATTTATGGTCAGATTCCAAAACCCAATATTTAAACTACTTCCTCCCTCCCAGTTCAGTAGGACTATTTGTCAAATAAAATGTTCCCTAGCACAAGTACATCAGAAGCTAGTCTGTGTCATTTTACCATTTAAAAAAAAATAAAGGCTATACAGATATTGCTAGTTACTGGTATATAACCCATCAAAAGCTCTAGGTAAAAAGCAAACCTGACCCATCTACCCCCACTGAAACCATGGAAATGGACTTCCAAACTTTCCTCAAGACTCCAGAATAGATCCGTTCTTTGAGAAATGTAACAAAAGCTTTTATTTAGATTCCTTGTATTTGTTGTCATAATGCTGGAGCAAACCTGGAGGTCTGCAGAATTCTGTATAAAGATCCCTTAAATATTATTAAAAAGCACCTGTATGGCTACTCCTAGTGAAATGCCTTCTAGCAGAAAACACTCACAGTAAGCATACTGTGCATCCCAAAGAAGGAATACTTAAAACCAGTTTCTTATCAAAAGTGAATGGAAAATTTTAAGGCACAGCATCCTGAAGACAGTGTGCAGCCTTTCTTTTTACTTATTCACATGGATATGAAGCAGTGATCTTGTGCCTCCTTTAATATGCCAAGAAAGTCCCGAGCCCAGAGAAGGTCCAAAAAGGCTACCACACTACCTGCTTTTGCTTCCTCTATATGAACTAGGTGAAGTTCAAAAATTTTGCTAAGACAAAGGTAGAAATACCTCTTCATTTCTGTTTAAATTTTTGTGCCAAAATGTCAAGTAGCAAATATACTGAGATTTATTAACGTGTCCTCCCCTTCACTCGCCCTTCAGATGGAAAAGTCAAAAACTCCATGGGGACAAGATAGTGCCATCAGCAAACACAGCCTGAGCTCTTCACGTACGCTTCAGGACACCCAGTCAATCCAGCAATGCAATTGTCTGAGCATCCACAAGGGAGTTTAATAATTTGACTTGTGCCCTATACTCTTCTTGTGAAAATAACTCATGCAAAGATCTGTTTTTCATCAAACCTAAAAGGAAATTTTCCAAGTCTTCAAAGAGATCTTGGTTCTGATGGGAACCCTTGTTGTGAATAAGGGTTTAAGAACAAGGCATGCAGTATTAAGCCTTGTGTCCTAGCCAGGCTTTGTATGTGCTTGCTCTTTTACCTAGTATTTTATAATTGGAAATGGAAACCTGTTTTTCCCCATTGCTGTGCACCACGGTATGGCAACTGCATAACATTAAGAACAGCTGAACTAAAGGGACCTTTTGGTCCCAGCTCATACATATAGACTTCATCTAAGCTGGAAAACCAGAGACAAATACATTTGTCATATTATCCTGAGTCGTTACTGCTCCTCTTGGTCAGAGTACAGCATACATTTGTTTCAGCCTTGTCTTTGCAAATTGTTCACCTTGCCTTTCACGTAAATTGTGGAAGAGTGATTCCCAATATGCTGATAATTTCAAAATTTCATGGGATTTTAAAGTGTCTGTAAATCACATATACTACCTCTGAACAATGATAAAGAGCTTAGAGAAATTAAAATACAAATCTACTGGGCATTTTCAATATTGAACATTTGGCTTTGTGTAATTCATAACTTGGGGAATTCTAGAAATTAATGAAGGAAATATCATTTGCAGTTTAAAAAGATTTAATGTTCACAATCAAAGATTGCCTAAGGATATAGTTTAGTCTTGGGTCAGATTTGTAGGTGCTAGATATGAATGCTATTGTCACAGAGACAGTAACCTAAAATAGGATAATTCTGATGAGATGAGTCCACACAGACAAAATTTGATGATCTTGAACTGAATAAAGTAGTTGTAAACCCAGCTTCATTCACAAGGCTTTGAGCATACACAGGTGGGATTTAAGATTCCCAGGCTTTTAAATTAAAAAAATTGTTATAAACAGACTCAACTAAAGTTCACTGTATTAAATTCTGGTTTTGACCCATCAACCGACTGATGTTAATCAAGCTTGGTAGAATAGTTTTCTTTCCAAGATCAGCTTGTCAGCCTGCTCTGTCCTCTTTAAAAACATATTGGAAGATGCAGGAGAAAAATAATTACTGATTCAAATTGACTCTTGACAGCAATATTTTATACCAGCTATACAGAACAGAAACGCTAACTCTGTGCTGAATAACCAACTGTTCAAAACTCTTCTGAATTGAACTGGGAAAATAAACCAGTAGGGAATATTCTAACAATTGCTCTTCTACAAATTCAAAGATTAATGTCAGACTTCAAATTATTTTTTCACTCATTCCTCTTTGAATTAATACCAAAGGTACTTGAGAACATCTCCTACAGCTACTTCTGTAATCTTCACATAATTGAACTTCTCAAAGGAACAGTGAAAACTCTGCCCACAAACTAGAGATGATTATGTGAGTTGATTTAGAGAGACCTACCTTCTCCTGCTCTGTCGCTCAAAGCACTGGGGATAACTTTTGCAATAGAAAGACAGTCCTTAATAGGGGGCCAACAGTAGCCCAATCAAATTTAAGTTGTTTAAAAAGCTGTTTTTTCAATCAGGTTCCTAAGTGCCTGAACTCCCAACATAGAGTGCCCAACCCCCTCAAATCACCATTACTCTTCATGCTCATCACCTGCCTGATAGCTGGTTTTTCTTGAGAATACTGAAGAAGTACAAAGAATAAGATGTACCTTGAGGTGTACAGCTGGTTACTTTGCCTCATTTACGGCAAGATACCATCACACGCTGAAATATGGTAGCCTCCATTTATATGAGAAACAACACAGTAACTGAACTACAAAATACATACTCTCGAGAGAGACAGAGAGAGAGGTAATCCAGAGCTTCTCATAAGGTTTTGTTAGCAAAAAATCAGTGTGTCACTGGTGTGCCTAGATGTCCATTGTTTAGAATAATGGCTTATGGGCCAAATGAAGACAATTATTACAAATATTCCTGTTCGGTATTTTTAGGATATTTTCAAATTTGGGTCTCTCAAATTTTAAACAATTTCTATCACAGCTACACCAGCTGTCTTTTTAGATATGAAATTGCTAGAAGACATCTTGTAATACTGCAGGACAACTTCAGTTAGGTGTTGATCTAATGACATTTAGATTTAAATTCATTGTACAGCCAACCATTACACACTCAACCATTGGTTCATTGAAATTTGCCTCTTACAGGTGTGTTCTCTATTTCTTAGAAGAATCAGTGTCTTGCTACTGATCTCAGTTGTGTTCTGTCCAGCCAAAATCTGAGCTAAAAAAACCCCTAAACCTGCAAGGATTATCAATGAACTTGAGGTATAGAGATCCACTTCCTGTGTGTGAAAGGATGAGAGCAGTAATGTGAAAAATATTAGTCAAACTATCCGTTTAATTAGCTCATGGGAAGACATAGTATCTTCCATTGTATCAACTAATAGGTCAAAAAAAAAAAAAAGTTGAGGCTAGCAAATTATGCTTCAGATCTTCTGATAGTATCAGTAGGTCTGGCAAAAAGCATAATCTTCACTTGAAATTTTGTAGAACTTCTATCTATCTCAGTTATAACAGCTCAGCTAACACAGCATGGGAAATAATTGCCAGAGAAATTGCTGACCAGTGATTGTAATTACTGCCTGTGTAAGGGTCAGTCAACACATGCAACTTGAATCAATTTACAGACTCTCATGATCCATATTGCAAATGAAAAATTGAAAGTTTTCAGATATAATTTAGCTACCATGAAATAGATTTAGAGGGAAAAAAGGAATTTTCACAGCAGTCAAAATATGAGATTAATGTATCATATGAATATCTGTCATTGGCTTATGCTAGTGATGAAATTGTCCCAGGTAGAAGAAACAATTGCATTGTCTGACTATGCCTCTAAAAGAAGGACCCCATACAATTTCTTTTTGGTTAGAAGGAAATAAGAAGTTATTTTCCAAAGTGAAATTCAGAGTCATCAGTAATCGTTCTTAGAACTTGTCTGTGGCCTTATTTGCCCCAAGATCACATACAGATTTGACCTGTATCTACAGAGAAGAAACATCTAAACTAGACTTTTTTTTTTTTATTTCTGAATCTTTATTTTGCTTAATTGGTTGGGAAATCATCAATTAAAACAAGGATTATATTTGCTTATAAGCAAGTACAGGGCAGTTTCCTGTACCAAAAAAATGGGTTGGCACACACATTACCCCTTTCAGAAATCCTCTATGGAGGAATAACTCTATTAGAGCAGTGATCTAATTTGGGTAACTGTAACTGGGACCGCTGCGAAAGTAAAAAGTAGAAGACAAATGTTTCAGTAAAATGCTCTGGATAAGAACAACAAGGACAGAGGGCTATGTCCTAACTCATGGCTCTTTGCAGCACGTCTTCTCTGGCTGCTTCTAGGAGACTTCTCAATCATCTTACCCCTAGCAAACGATTTCTCAACAATCACATGTGGGATGACAATAAATTGCTTTCCCTTTGCAGAGGTCTACCAGGTTTGATGGTGACAACATCACAGTGTATCAGTTATAGAGTCAGGCCAAGACAACCAACACAGAACCAAATATCTTCTCTCTCAGGATGATTAACAATGGGTACTTAAGGGAAAAACTGAAGAATCAAAACAAATGTACAGTGTTCCTTATCTTATTGAACAGCAGATTAGGGACTTCACTCAATGAACTGGTGAACCATTGTGTTTAATAATTCATGACTCCTTTGTAAAAGTTTGCCTAGTCCTTTTTTGATCCCATTTAAGCTTTTGGTCTCTAAAACATCCTGATTTGATGAAAATAATTTGCATTCAGCAAACTTACTTTTGTTTAGTGACAGTAAAATTCGGAGGTACCCAGTGCTATTGAAAGCACTCTATTCCAGTAATTTAGTGCATGTCCCTGTATTCAACCCAATCTCCTCACCAGAAAAATAGACAATATACCAAACACACATTTTTTCAAGTGTGAAAAATCTTCCTGGAAACTCTAAAACAAGAGTATGCCTCCCTTTTGCCTTGTGGCTTGATCATTCTCCATACAGGTATATAAAAGGCAGCATTAAGGTGAAAACTGCAAACTGCAGAGTTGATCTCATGTCACCCTGAACATGGGGTTTTACCCAGTTTAGCTGTTACCTGAAGTACTGTTATTCATTGCATCAGTTCTAATTTTACTGGAGATGAAAACTTCATCACTCCTGCTGCTATTCCTCATTCAGTTCTGATTCTTTGTGATCATTTAACTCCGTAGTTTAGGGCAAACGCTGCACACAAAAGCAAATCCATCCCCTGATGCCAACGAAGGAGTAAATTTATGCACAAGAGTGAGCTGGAACAAATGAGATTAAGCATACCAGATTAAGCAACAGAGTTCAGCTGACACCAGAAGGGTACCGTATTATTTTGCCCATTCTTGAGTGTTTTACTGGATCAAGCAAGATTGATCAACAGCTTGTTAAATTAATTTTTAAGTAGTACTATTGAGAGAAACCAAGTAGGTGCCTTAATGCATTGCTAACCAAATTATAATATGTAGTATGTGTCTAAGTGGTTTGTTGTACCAAAAATAAAAATTATATTTGTTTTCATTTCTTCATACTGTATCTTCTCTCCAAGATTAGTTATTGGCAGTTTACTAATACTTGATGTATTAGTAAATACATCAAGGACTTTGAATAGTTTCTGTAAGTACACCCAGAAATAAAATGTTTGCCATTGACTGCTCCTTCTTATTTTGAGTCAGCATTTATGTATTTATATAACAAAATCTGATCTCTTTTTAAATTCACTTTCTTTGGTCATGTTCACTGGCAGCTTTGGGTTTTAATAACTTCGATGTATTGGGAACAAAATGATCTGGAAGATGGCAACAGAACTGGTTGTCACCTTTTGCTATCTATTGAATTTACCCTTTCTGTTAACTTGCTAAGTTTTATGTTCAATGATATTTATATCATACAGAAATAGATAGCTTATTAGTTATTGCACAAATTTGATTTGGATCTGGTTCCAGAAATGTCATAAACTGATAGAAAAGTCTTCTGAATATTGGTTCAGTTAGACCTTTCGGGGTTCTTAGATTGCAAAAGTAAATTGGGAGAAAGCATTTAAGGCTACTATTTACTATTACTATTTCACATTTAATTAGCTTTGACTCATAGAGATAAGAAGCAGAGAATTCTGTCCCACCATCCAATTTTGAATTCGTGTGGAAAAAATAGGATATGGAGTAGAGAGCAGTTAACAGTCAAATTAACTGTTGAGTTTCTGTTTTACTCATCTCTCTCCTGAAAAATCCTGTGTTTTGAAATCTAACTAGCAAGTGTGACAGTAATCAAGTTTGAACATGCTGCAACTGTATGGATGGTGGCTATCAGCACTGACAACATGCAAGCGGGGAAGTGAGCAGAAGACAAAGACTATTCATGTCTGGATGTCCTTTCCCTCTTCCTTTTCAGCATCATGAAGCTGTTGTTTTTGATCTTGATATTTTCCTTTTTGAAAATTATAGAGTGTTTTCAAGAAATAGAGGGTTGGCTTTCTTTATAGCTGATCTTAATTGCCTGATCCTGGTTTATTGGCTGTAAAACACTAATTGTCTAATACAAATATTCCCCTTTCCCTTTATATGTTTGAAAAAAGGCTTCTCAGCACAGCATGCTATAGGCTTTTTGGTCCCTTATCTAGGTTCTTCCTTCTCCATAAAATCTTTATCATTTTAACTTGTTATTCAAGTCTGTTTTCTTCACTGTTTTCCCTTTCTTGCCTACTTTACCTATCAGGAGGCAAAAGTGGATCTGTCAGATGGTCTTTGTGAGGCAGACAGGCATGTTGTTCATTTTGCTTTCCATTTCATGATCTCTCATATTTATTGTTTATTGAGAAAATAGGCAAGTCAGCCCCCATCGTTAAACAACACAAGCAGATCTATTCCCCAGAAAAAGACTGCAGTTGTTGAAATCTGGTATCTTTGACTATTTTGGATCAAAGGCAATCAGTTTCTATTGTATATGTTGGCTCCAAAATAAAGACTTTCAAAAACTGTAAAAATAACAAGCAAAAAGCCCCAAACAAATGAACAGAACCCCCGTGAGCAAAAAAACGTAATAGCACTCAACTTTTTAGAAGAACCAGTTTATGAATCCAGTACTCTGGTGTTACAGGGAATTTGAATAACTGTGTTAATATGTGTGCTCGTTGGCAGTACTACTACCCATGAATATGACAACTGTCAGAGCCTGGAAAGTCACTCACTACTGTCACAAATCTGCCTAAAAACAAAGCCACCATATGTTTATGCAAAGAGATGAGTTACTCTCTTGCCTCAAGTGCATAAAGATGAAATATAGAACATTCATCAAAAAAGCTAGAACATAATGCTTTGCTCTCTCCCTTTTTCCTCTATTAAATTATCTTTTTTTTTTAAGATTAATATTTTCATCCATTTTGCAGCATGTCATAAAATATGGAGTAGTGCGTACTTCTAGGAAACAAAGATCATAGGTCATGGCATGTAACAGTTATTCAAAAGACAACAAGAAAATCCAGATAGCACATGATTCAGAGTGCTGTGTAGCATCTGGAATTCACTTCTGAAAACACAATGCCTGAGGTTTCTTTTATGTGGTATTAAGGTGCCCTATTGACTTTTTATTTAAATAAACCCTTGAGCCACTTCAACTCAGCAACTCCAAGTTTACCAACAGGAAGCAGAAAAATAACACAGTTGCAGAAAAAACTCAACTGATTTTTATTATTATTACCTATGAAAAATTGTTTTCTCTTACTTTCTTTGCTTTAATGATCATAAACGTATACATGTTCAGAACCAGCTTGCATTGCTTTGTTGCAGCTACTTGTTTCCATCAATCCACAGGAACTAACAAAATAATAACATGCTGTCCAAAATGATTTATGATCTCACTCCGCTTATGCAAATGCCTAACTTTCAAATGTGAATCAGACTACTGTGGCAATGTGTCAAACAACTTGCGAAGTATTTAAACAGCTGACTACACCTGTTTCTACTTTATGAATGCTTTCAAGTTTGGGCTGCTTTGATTCAAAGCAATATGTTTAGTTTAGAGCATTACTATTCAATATGAAAATTAAAATTGCCTTCTCCTGGGTATAACAACGTGATGAGGGCTAAAAGCACACAGATCCATTAAAGTGCCGAGGCTCAACTGTCTCAGACTAACTGGGTGGTTCTTGTCCAAGTAAATGAAAGCTACGCAGTTTGCACACAGCTGCCAGAAGAACCCTCCTGCATATGTGCAAAAGAAGTGCCAGACTAAGACATATCTATGGGCCTGATTTGACAGGCTTGAAATCTTATAGCATTAAAATGAGAGTGAAGTCTTAAGTCACAATACACACCTTGTCTCTAGTCGAATTTCATTACTTTAGTAACTGAGGGTAATGCCCAACACAGGTAGCAATAATTTATTATTACTATATATGAAAGATGGAAGTAGGTGGGAGCAGATGGCCGGCTATACAAATCACTACCATGGCCTTGACTACTGCCTCATCCTTCTTCTCAGTATAGTGGTGTGGGCCTCCAAGAGCACGCAGTCATGACTGTCTGGGTAGCCACTCGCATGACAGTCTCTGGAGTACATCTCTTGTGCACAGAAGGGGTATAACCCACATCGAAAGTGTCATTCAGGTAACAGTAGAAGTCAGCAATGCAAAGGATAGAGCTTGAAAAATGAGCATGCAAATATGCACAACTGTATGTACTTGGAATAGGAAACTCAAGGTATAAAGGAAGGATTTGGCAGCGACTGTGACATACTCCTTATGCATGCTGCTGCTGCCGTGTTCAGCTCTGAGAGGCCTTATGTACCTCTCCATTTTGCATGCATGTAGGGATGGATTTTCCAAGCTGACTATTTGGTCATGCTAAATCCTGAAGATGTAAGCAAAGCAGACTGGACACAAAATATACGAGGAGGAAAAATGCCTGCTAATTAGACAAGTCATGGCAGCTGCTATGTCACCCATCACCTTGGATAATGATGCTGCTCTGTTCAATGTCAGTTATTGGAAAGCTACCCTTTCTGGAATTTGAAGATTAATATCTTTATAGCTTTCATGCTCAGCAACATGGCCCAAATGTAGTCCAAAAGATTTGGATAGTAGAAGGCAAGAAAATAAGTATCATCATTTTCCAGGACATCAAAAATCTAGTGTTTAAAACTCATTTATGATTTTGAAATACTTCACTGGCTAATGCTGAGCCAGTTAGGTCACTTATGGAAGTTACATCAGTTATTTTCCCATTAGACTGGGCTAAAAATATATTACTCTTGCAGAACAATGAGAAATCTGTAACTGAGTTCTATACTCTACATAAGCCTTTGTAATTAGATGATAACTTCCTTGAGGCAGGTTAGGTACAGCAAGATCCTTGAAGAGAGTGGAGGACACCACAGATGTGAGAGAAAAAACCCCAACTATATGCAAAATGGAGAAAGAGGATAAGGACTAAAGACTTCATTTTGATTCATATTTAATAATTTCAAATTTTCTGATTATTATATTGTTGCTTCTTATTTGGCAACAACCGGGCTATTGTTGGGATGAACCTGGTACCTTACCTTTGGTAGAAAACCTTACTCTATTTTACTAGGTAGGAAAAAAAAACCAAACCAGCAAACAACCACTCTGTTGGGCCATTCTATTTTCCACCAAATTTTAAAATTATCAGTTTTACTTTTTTTCCCCTCTTGAGTTTGATCTACAAAGTAATTGAGTATTTAGCCATTAAACTTCAATATCTTCTCCCTTATGGGAATCTGGAGACATTATCCATTTTTCCTTCTGCTGCCACTCAGGTTCGAACTCATTCGCTGAACAGCCACTAGACAGTTCAAGCCTCCTGTACTTACCCCAAGTAGTTTACAACTTTGAACACAACAGCTAACAGAGGTCAAAGCATCAGATCTCCCGGAGAACAAACAAGGCAGGAAACGTAGCTCAGAATAACTGGTCTCCTCGGCCTGGCTAGCAAACCCTCGTGAGCAGCTGAGCCCAGACTTTATATAAGAAAGGGGAGTGACAAATCCAAACATCTGACTCAACTAGCTTTAGCAGGCCAAATGTGTATATTTCTTCCAAACTTATTTCTTGAAGACTCCCTCTGGGGGTCAAATGGTTCCAAGAGAAATATTCGAACTAAGGCAAGGGATTTCCACATAAACACAGTCATTGCAAACATGTACTTGCTTTTCATAATAATTTGGAATTTCATCTTGTGGCCTATTTGTAAGCCCCGTGACTCTGAATGACCTCATTCCTCTCTCACTTGCTCTTGGGTGAAATGCTCCCTCATTACAGAGGTCTCCAGCTTCCACTGATTTTTAAGAGCCTAAAGGACTGAAAATGATCCCCCCTGTAATCCCCACTCTTCTAAATACAAGACATACCATTTCATACAGCAGTTTCTGCTCACAGTCCATAAACTTATGATTGAATTAGAAGTCATTCTCCTTCCCCTGTTCTCCCATGGGACACCCAGACTTGGTCTAGATACTCCAAACAGTATACATTTCACCACTGTTTATACATTACAAGAGTGAATTTTTTACTGCTGTAAGGGGGCTCTTTCAAAGCATGTCCTTTGTTTCCAGCCCTGCTTTAGACAACTGAGGTAAGCACTGGTGAGGACACAGCACTGACTGTGTGACCAGAAGCGTCTGTAATTACTGACTGTAAACCAGAAGTGGGCTTTCCAGGTGTTATGATCATGTAAGTAGATATGGCTTCTACTAGTCCTGTAAGTGAAGAAACACTTTATCTCTCTGCTACTGTAATGAAGCAAGTACAGCAGAACTGGTCCTTATTTAACCAATGTAACAGAGAAAACTGTGATCCATAACCTACTTTTTCCCATCACTGATTCAACAACTATGTATTATGTACATAAATCTTGCTGAAATAAATAGTGGGAATTCTTATTTTATCATAATTTAGTCACAAAGCTCAAAGAGTTGAAAAAAAGAAAAAAAAGAGTCATGGATTTGATGTAGCATTAGGCTGACAAACACATCCAGAGCCAGTCCCCAAGCCCTCTATTAACATACATTTTCTAAGGAGGAAAAGTTAATGTTCCCCTAAAGCTGATATTTAAATGGCCTCAGCTTTTAACACAAGACCCTTTAAATTGTAAATTAGGTGAGGGTTTTTTCATTGCATTACAAATATCTGCCTATCATCCCTCCTTTCTTCTTCACAGTGAGACCTGAGCAGCTGTGATTAGCGGAAGGAATAGTGTACTTCACTATAAAATTAATTGCTTCTACCTACATTGTTCTCCCCAAGTTTATAGCTCATTTGCTGCTGGGTCCTGCAGCACCTGCTCCCTCTTGTACCTAATTTTCCCTCCCGCATGGCCCGGAAGGCAGAACACAAAAGGGAATCGAAGCCTGGGACCTTGCTTGAGAGCCATTAAGCAGGTTCTAAAAGATCTAGGAGGGTATGGAAACATGTTACTGTGGTGGTCTTCTCAAAGATAACAGGAAATATCTGTCATAAAATGCAGGTACTTCAGTGCCTAGCTTCACTCTAAATCAAACTAACAATCCTTTCACATAAATCACCATCCTGCAGACAGCTGGAAGAAGTGCGGAGCGGTAAATGAATTTCCTACTAAAAAGAAAAAAAAAAAAGGCACTTTGAAAATTCTCTCCATCATACCAGTGCCTATATATATGGGTTCATATTTGAGGTATAAATCATACATTTACACACAACAAATACACCCACTTGATACTTCCTTTCAGAATTCAGAAGACTGGTTGTCTGTTCTTTAAAATTCCCCCCTCTGTACTTCTGTGGAAGAGAATGGGCTTATAAAACTTGTCAAAACAATTAGAACCAAGTGGGAACATTTTAATACTTTGAGTGAGACAGGAACTTCCCTTTATATGTAGGCATCAATGTTATATTAAAAGAAGTATATTCACCCACCCGCAGTCAATGCTTCATTTGCTCTGTTGCGTCCTCATTGTAATAAGGAGAACTGACTAAACATAGAAACAAGTGATTCACCAATTGCTCACTATTCACTGAGTTACGCTTGCTAGTTGTGAAGTTATCAAACATCCCACATAACCAGCAATTTAATATTATGTTGAAAACCATTAAAGTTAAGCTTCAAAAGTAAAACATACCCTGGTATTTTCAGATAATAATATCCTATTTATTTGCCAGTTTTGGAAGACTCTCTCAGTTGCACTATGTAGCTTTTGTTAAACATAAAGAACATAAAACTCAGTGACACCTAATTTATTCACGATATATGCAGTATAAGAATACTACATTTCACTCAAGTAGCTGCCAATCTATCCCACCTGGCAGCATGCAGCATCCCTCTTATTTGACACATCCAGACAAATAAACTATTTAAAGGACAAAGAAAAATTAATGCTTAAAATGAAAGAATAATGTGAAGTAAAAATAACTTCAAACTAAAATACACAAGCTTGTATTCAAGTTCACTGCATTTTGTCTTCAATTTGATTTTTTGGTGTTTTGTTTGCGTTTTCTTTTTTCTTGTTTGGTTTTTTTTTGGTTTTTTTTTTTGTTTTGTTTTTTTGTTTTTTTGTTTTTTAAGATTACTTATTTGAAACATCAACACAAAAGATGCCTGGAGCATAGGACTCCACACCCATCTAACACCTGATCAAACATCAATTAAATCCTTGGAAATGGTCAAATCCATTTCCACTTGTTTCTAATAAAGGCACAACTGCAGTCTTTGCAATTCAATATTTTTCAGATGTTACTGGGAAGTAGTCCAACATCCTATTGTGTGAAACTATACCTGCAATGCCTTAAGACAGAGAGGAAAACCATCCTCCATGTAGGGCTAAACAGGTGTGTTGCTTTTGCAGAATATTTCTCATTGTGAAGCCAAGATACTGGTCAGCTGTATGGCACTAACTCCCTTGGGAGGGTGGTGTGATAAATAATAGGAATAACACCAGGGCTAGTAATGGCAGAATTACTTTAAGCTCCAGACCCAAAATTTCAATTCCTGGGGAGAATCGCTAAGCATAATGGAAAGTGGAAGTGAAATGGACTTGCTGGATTGGGTCCAGCAAAGGGCTGTGAAGATAATTAAGGGACAAGGAGAGGCTGAGGCAGCTGGGACCATTAAGCTCTGAAAAGACTCAGGGGGACCTTATCAGTGTGTATATATATGTCTTACAGAAGCAAATAAAATGTAGCTAGACCCTTTTCAGTGGAGCCCAGTGAAACTCTAAGAGACAACAATGGGCACAAGTTGAAATACAAGAAATCATTTCAGTGTAATTAAAACCTGTGGGGTTATTTTTGTTTGGAATTGTTTCTTTGGTGTTTGGGGTTTTTTCATTTGGTTGGTTGGTTTGGTTTTTCTTTTTGAGAGTGACTAGACACTGTCATAGGTTGCCCAAAAGGGCTATGATATCTCCAGCCTTAGAAACACTTGAAACCTGACTAAGCATGGCCTGAGCAACCTGCTGAGCTGACCCTGTTTTGAGTAAGGGTTGAGCTTAGGCATCTCCAGAAGTTCTTTCTTGCCTCCACAATTTTGTGATTCTGTGAACTACTCTCTAACACAAATGTGTTTGAGATTTTATTTTTTCCCATTACTAACCCTGCTGTACCTGTTCCACATACAAATGAAAGCATCATGCACTGAATCAACCAACCTGGTATGTTTTCTCAGTGTTGCACTCAAAAGCAACCCTTACAAACAGATGTTTATGGAGGTATATTTATTTCACCCCAGTATTTAAGAGGGATGTGTGGGAGGGTAAGGCTGAGAAACTTCCTTTTCTGGTAAGTAACACCATGAAGTGGTAAGGAAACCTAGCAAAAATGGAAAGCATGCAAAGGAGTGATTGTTGTAGAAAAGATCTGTCTAAAAGCTCAAAAGAACCTTTTCGAATAGATAGAAATGAAGGCACAATCTCTACAGGTACCTATTTTTGACCTGCTTGTATAGGAAAATGCTCTCATCCCGGCTTCTACTCCAGAGGGCTTTGTCCTCTTTAAATCAGTCCCACTCCACTGCAGTTATCCCAGTTATTTAAACAGAGGCCTTGGTCAGCTCCCACTGTATATTATTGACTCTACCAAATTAGATGCCCTGATGTCCTGGTTTCAGCTGGGATTGAGTTAATTTTCTTACTAGTAGCCGGTGCAGTGCTGTGTTTTGGCTTTGGTCTGAGAACAATGCTGATAGCACACTGGTGGTTTAGTTGTTGCTAAGATAGCACTTACCCTGATAAAGGACTTTTCAGTCTCTCATGCTCTGCCAGTGAGGAGGGACACAAGAAGCAGGGAGGGAGCAGAGACAGGACACCTGACCCAAACTAGCCAAAGGGGTATTCCATACCACAGCACGTCATGCCCAGTATATAAATGGGGTGGAGTTACCTGGAAAGGACCAATCGCTGCTTGGGTCGGGCTGGGTTTTGGTCAGTGGATGTTGAGCAATTTTATTGTGCATCACTGCTGTTTATTTTCTTTCTCCTATTTAGTTTTGTATTCTCTCCCCTTGCTATTTCCCTTATCATTATTAGTATTATACTGTTCTATATTTTAGTCATTAAGTTGTTCTTATCTCAACCCACGGGTTTTACATTCTTTCAATTCTCTGCCCCATTCCACCCAGGGAGTGGGAAGGGTGGGGTATGAGTTACTGGCTGGGGTTAAACCATGACACTTAACTTCTTACATGGTCCAGTGAAAAATGACAACAAAAACCACCTTACTGTAAATGCACAACAGTAAACCCATAAATGGTTTCACTTATGCTTTAAAAAGTAGTGGCTTTGCATATCTCCGTGTTTTTAATTATCTTTCTCTTTCTTCCTCATATTATTTTTCCATAAGAGACTACAAATACAAATTATACTTTCACATAGCTCAGCAGCCTTAAATTTCTAGATTAGGTTTCTCCTGTTTTATAACGGTCTGCTCACTCTCCCAAACACACACTTCCTCTGTGGCTGTCCGTCTTTCACATCAGGTCTCCCCAGTTCTTTATGTGAAAGTACTATTAGGACTGTCTCCTCATTATGACTGATCACTTAACTTTCCACTTGCACAAAGGGCGCTCCTCAACAGCCTCGTCCCCGTGCTCCAACATCCAGTGAAGAAGAAGAAAATGTTTGGCAATAGAACTGATGCACCACCACCAAAGTAGCCTTTGTTCATCATTTATATGAGAGGGGAAGAAGGCCTTGCCCAGCTAGGCATCTATTGAGTGTAGCACACTATGCCATGCCATATCCTCTGGTGGCCCTAAAAAGCTCCCAAAACTTTATATGGTTTCTGCAAAGAGAGCACTTCTGGTCAGGGGGATGCAGAGCCTGGATTGAGTTTTCCTGTCATTTCTTGCAAACCCTCGCTCCCAGAAAACAGTATCACACTCCCCTTTTAAAATAACATATTGCAGGGCCTTAAAACTTTGTTTACAGCAAGTACCATAAACAAAGGCTTCCCATCGAATAAGAACTGAACTGAACCTCTTCATCAGTAAAAGGTACCTCTTGCGCAGATGACTTGGTAGGACAAGAGATGTCTTTGCAGCAAAGCACTGCTACTTAATGAATTAACAAGCTGACAGCAGCAATGCCAGGCTGACAACAGTGGCTGGGGTACTGCCTACCAGCAAGGCCAGGGCAAGGGACTGGAGAGTCAGAACTCAGCCCTTCAGAAGTGCAGCGCTGCAGCTATGCCATGCCTTTGCCCAGGGGTGTTCTCCCTCCAACCACTCCTTTAACTTTTCTCTTGCCTTTGGCACAAAGTTTGACTACTTTGCTGCCAGGCACAGGTGGCTATGCCACTTTGCATGATGTTCCTGTTATATTGGGGATGATACTCTGGTTCCCTTTGAAATCATATGTGCTTGGCTTTACAGTATTCAAGATACAATAAACCACACTGAGTCTTCCTTACTTGGGTTATGCTCAAATACCCTAGCACATCTCCTGTTGCTTATTTCTGTTGTCCCTTTCCAACTCTGTACTTACTGAAATAAAAGATAAATAGAGTTCTGGATATCCTTGTAAGACAACACAAATTACGTATTGCCAGTTTTTCTTCATGGTAAAACAAACCAAGATTTTCTTAGTATTGTCAAAATTAGGAAAAGTATTTTTAGAGTTCTGGCAGAGTGCAGAGTTGTTTCCTCAGCATTTATTTGAGCAAAAATCTGTTTTCAATGTAGCCATAACTTCACATGTCTAATTCGTGTAGCCTGAGCAGTATCATAGAAGATAGACTTTTTTATCCTTTATGGGTTTTTTTTGTGTTTGTTTTTAATAATAAGAAAAGCTTTGTTTTAAGACTTGGCCATGAACCAAACAGTATCATGTTCAATGTTTGACGAAAAATCATGAATACACAAAATCCAGAGACTGAATAACTTTCCTTGATTTAAGCTTTAAATTTTGTCTCATTATTTAGGAAATGTGGAAAGTAGCTCAGATGAGAAGTATAAGAAAGAACAGCAATTTTCTAAGCTTTTAGCCAATAGGTTGAACCTTTCTTAATTAGGATCATTCCTTTGCACATCATTTAGGGACTCCGTAAAGGATACAAGTTAGTTGAATACATTACATGATTTTGCCATGAGTTCAGCCATTCTCATGGCTCAGTAAAGCACTGTCTTTAGCTAGAGCTCTTCCACACATTGTTCTTCATTTTTAGAGGTGTCAATTGCCCTGAGTCCCCAACTTTTCCTCTCTGCTTTGCATAGCTGATCAATGAGTACATTTGTTTTCTCCTATTGCCAAAACTGTCGGGAGTAAAGTTTTAAACTCTGAACTAGCAGCTGTACATACATAAGCAAATGCTTAATTTTAAGCACTTGAGGAGTCACGTTGAATCAATGGGACTTGTCACATACTTCAGCACCATTTGCACCTTCGTGTGACCATAGCCCTTTTTGCTTGGGATTTCCCATCCGGTGTATTTATGCATTCAGAGGTGCTCAGATACTAAACAACATTAGTCCCATGGACTTCAGTAGAGTTTACTGTATAGAGTCGTGAGCCTTAAGATCCATGTACCAAATCCTGATGCTTGAAATATTCCACCCCATTAAAAGGTATGTATCCTTACCTCCAAAGTTGTTCTTTGCTGGGATGGAGATGCAACTGTAAGTAGAAAAATCTATTCCTGATTTAGGATCTTGGGCAACAAGACCAAATAATGTACATTTATGCATTTTGCTGAGTTATAAAGAGAGACAATTTTCAGCTAGAAATAACATATGTTTAGCAATCACCAAAGAAATATACATCCGTCAGTCTGGATATCTGTACATCATCTAAGCCATTGCCACATGATAACCAAAAATAGCTGCAGTAACGTACAAGAGATTTTGACACAAGGGACTGTCAGGCATATTGCTGACCTTCCTGCAAGGAAATACAGTACTCGAGTAGCGCATGCCATGTGTCCAATTTTGGCTAAAAACTTCAAAAGTGCTCCAAAAACGCTCTGCTTACTTCTTACCTAAAGGGACACCCATGCTAAAAACTGATGTACTAAAAGAGTACTCTTTGTCAGAGATGTCCTCACTCTTCGACCTACTCATTTGTACTTGCTCACATCCACTTCTCTTTACTATGATTTCTTGCTGTTAGTCCCTGTTCCCTTGTTCTTGACAAACACTGGGAAGGAATCTCCTCCCTGGTGCAAGGCAGGCCACCAGAAGAAGCAGGTGGCAGTTGTGAGCAGAGGATGAGAGAAACCCAGAAGAAAAAGCTGTGTGGAAAGTAGTGAGTACAAAAGCTAATTTATATTTTAATGATTAAAGCCAACAGCATCATGATTTTAACTCTGCAGCTGGTGGATTTCTTTGTCTTCTGGTCAATGAAGCTGAATTATGAGACTGAGGGAACTTCAAAAGTGTTAAAAGATGTCATAATAATAAAGGGAGGTCTATAATTATAGAGACATTATTGCATATAATATGGAAGTGGATTGCACTTAAACAGCCTCATCAAACCAATTTCCACTGCAACTCATTGATGCCACAGATGAGGACTTCAGGTGGGAGGATAAGCTAGAGGAATGGATGAACACTTAAGAAACAAAGTCCTCGTTTTCATGCTAATGTCCTTGTGCAGTTCAGAAGAAGGGGAGAGAAACAGTCTTTGTAGAACATTGTGATAGCAATGCAACATTGCAGGGGAGGAGGAACATCCTCTGGTGTAGTGATGAACTGCTTCAAATGAACACTTAGCAAAGTTGTTCATGAGATGGCAGCAGCTGTAAGCCTTCTGCAATCCCAGCACTTTTTATTATGATTGCAAAATGAAAAAAGTCAGTATCTGTCTGGTGTAACCAGAGTGACAGAGATTCATCAGAGATTAGAACGTTTTTGTTAGACAGCAAGAACAAGCTATATTCTTACAGGACTGCTCAAAAAGACCTTGTGGGGAATTGCTAGTTGAACTCCCTATAGTATTAAAAAAAGTTATTTAAGTTTACATTTTAGGTAAGGATATGAAAGAAGTCCTCTCCCAAGCAGCCCTTTAGTTCCTCTTTGGATATTCTTCACCATTGTAATTCCTTCTGGGTTATCATCTTCTCTGCGTCCTGCTTCAGTGAAACTACACTGATGGTAAAGGCAGAAAGGAAGGCACGGTCCTCACTCCTGATCCAAATGGCTGGACAGACTTGGTAGCCATTGTACAAAACACAATCACTTCAACAAAATGCTATTCCTTCTACACTCTGTTATATGTACAGAAGGCGAAGGAGAACAGAGGGCTTAAATATCTTGACCTCCCCCCCTCCCTGCTTTTCAGGGGCATCCTAGGCTTATTTCCTGCTCCTTGAACACAGGAATACACCTGGGGCAAATGTTTCAGTTTTCTTACAGATAGAAGACAATGCTGTAGCTCATGACACTCCTTTTTTGCTGCAGTGTGGTAGCCTGTTCTGAGAACAGAGGTACACCAGCTCGAGTGGTGATCATTCACCCATCACATGGCCCTTATTCATTTTGAGGCTGCATCCAAAGAGCAACACTTCTGTTTACGGCCTGGATTCAATCCAAGTAAGCAAGCTTCTGCTGAGTTTTCATTAAATTCCAGTAAAAGATACTGGTATCAAACATTCAAGCTCCTGTGAAATGCATACGGGAAAGCAGGTACCATAAACTACAATCTAAAGCAAACCTACTGAGAGTTGTCTCTTACTGTATTGTACCAGTTCCTGATGCTACAGTTTACTCTCCATGTCTTGAGACATCAGGAGTCAGAAAAATAAGTCCTTTTGTTATTCAGAATAAAATAGCTTTCATGATCCTATTAAAACTAAATTCTTGTTGTTGTACAGTCTTTAATTACGACCAAATTACGACTAATCAGGCCCTGTAACATGTCTGGGGCTGCTGGTCAGAAAGTGCTTCTTTGTGAAGTAAAAGTCTTCAACCCCATTCGGCAGTAGACAGGGCCCATCACCACCACTCAGGGTTCCCCTGACTTAGGTGGTATTTGACCTGGAGCTATATGCATTCCTGTAGAAAATTTAACCCCCTGGGGTAAATTCTGCTATTAGCCTTTGTCAAAAGATTGGTTAAATATGTATTCTGTGATATGTAAAATAAACATTGGGATTGAGACCTTCTTTTGTGCATGAAGCAGCACATGTTCCTTCCCAACATGACACATTAATTTACCTTTATGTTCTGTACACAAGAGACTGAGTTCACTTCCCTGTCTAGATTTCAGATTTTTCTTCAGTACCTTACAGAGTGTAATGCTGATTGTTCTCTTGAGAAAGATTATATAACTTTAACAAGGGACCAAATTCTCAGCTGCCATAAACCGATGTTACACCAAGGTCAGTAGAACAGCACAGATTTACAGTGTCATAATCATTCAGACATAGGACTCAATCCCATCCATCAGTGTTTCAGATCTTGCATCATCACTTGACACTCACTTCTAAAGACAAAACACAAAGATGAATTGAGCCCTCTGGGTTTTTTAGCTACCAGAATTTGCAGTACTTAACAGTGTAATTAATCTTTTCCATGGGTTGTTTTTTCAGACTAAGAGAGGAGTTGTCATAGCATTAATTTCCGCTGATTTTTTTTTCCGGTTCTGTCCTTTGTGCATATTTGCTAGTTTACACTTAATCTTCATTCCTCTCATTAGTTTCTTGCAGGCTTTTGTTAGTTTGCTGCTGAAATTCAAGCTTCAAGTAAATGGCTGTATTAAGACAGTCAGTTTAGTGGGGTGAAAGATGCATTTCATAGTTTTTTATTGAGGAACTGACAGTCACACACTAAACTAACCATATGGTGTCTAGCACGATGGATCTGACTCTCTGAAGGCTTTTCTTAAAGACCACAAAGAGAGTCTGAACACTAAAAATCCAAATATAATCACATTAATTCAAATATCTGCAGACCTTGCTTTTCATACAAAATAATGAGAAATTGCTAGTTATAAAAGGTATTTCAGCCATGTCACTTTAGGGGAGAGTGAGGGGCAATACGGTACAGTCCCAAATACTGCTACAGTCGCAAAAAATTCTTTCAATTCATCCAATGATAACTCATCAGGCAACAGCACAGGTAAAATAAGAAATGAAGACAATAGAGATCAGCTTCAATTTATTTTTGGCACCTTTTGATCTTTATATTGCTTTTGCAGCCTCATTTCCCCTCCTTTCCAACTTCTCCTATTCAAAGACTCATTCCAGAGTCCACTCAAAAGCGGATAACAATCCAAACCCAGCTCCACCATCTAACAGATTTGAGGGTCACATTCCTTTGTGTATTACAAGGTTTGTTCAATTTACACTGAGGTTTACACATAAACCTCTCTCTATGCAAGATTTACTCATGCTTTCACTTCTATGTATGCTAACACCACATCTATTAAACTCACAGTAATGCTGATCACACACACAGAATTAAGCCCACGCTTAAGTATGTGCAGCCGCTGGGCCTCAGAGCCAAATTTTTCCCTCAAGGTATTTGGGCATCTCTGTTCCTTAATCATTTCTGGCAGCATACAAATAGATGTAGATTTGCATATATTTACCAAAAGCATACTGCAGCCTGCAGCTCCTGTAAATTTACTTTTAGAAAAGGTATATGATTTTTTTGTAATTGCAGAGCATTGCAGCTACCAGGTGCTTTTGTGTATTTAACAAAAGCTAAGCTTGACTGAAATATAGAGAGAAAGACCTGCAGTGTCTCACTTGGCACATGTACAGAGATATCTTCAATCAAAGGTATCTGTAACACCAGCTTAATCAGTTAGTCTACAGCCTTGGAGAATAACTCATTAAAGAGAAGCACAAAAGAGAAGGCAGCTCAATAGCGTTTTCAATGATACATAAATAAGGCTGCCTTGTCATGGTAAATTCTGTGTAACTGGGAAAATGGTATAAAACCTGACACTGATCTAGAAAGTTGGTACCACAGGGCGTAGAAAGGGGAAAAGCCATTTAATCACTGACACTGACTGTCTCCATGATCTGGTAAGAAGCTCATGTCAGTAGCTGTGACTCATTGGGTGACCTTAAGTCAAAGTGAATGAGCTCTGTGCTCCGAGGGAGCATGGCTGAGCGATAATGACTCTGGTTTGATGGGAACACCCAACAAGATTCTATCTGCATTCAAATGCAAAAATATTCACCCTCTACCTATTCTATCCTACCCTGTGGTTACAAACTGTTCGAGGGAAAAAGAGAAAGTAATTGAGTTTCTGTTTGGAATAACAGCCTTCCAAAGAAAGTTCTTAGCAGACCACCTATGATGGCAGATGACTTTATGCTAACAGTAAATTCATGGTCACATTTACAGAACATTTGCACGCACAATATCTTCACTTTTCAATTACGATTGTTTTCCTGGGCACCTTCAAAACTCCAATGATAGAGAGGCTTTGAGATATTACCCATCCTGATTGATTTCTCTTCTATCCTAGAAATGTTCTGATTTTTTGCTAAGGACTTAGTTTCTGTTGAAAACAGTAGACAATGAAAAATTACTTTTTACTATGAAATTTTAAAATCAGCCCAGGTTAATAATACTCAGTTGTTTTTTTTTTTTTTTTTTAATTTGTTTAATTTTATATTTATGTATTTCTGAACATTATTATATTCCTTGGTTAGTATTTTGCTTCCTTTACCTCGAGTGCTTTGTAAAACACAAAACAATAGTGTGGTAACTAGCCACAGAAAAGATAACAATTGAGAAACTTTGAGGTAACTAGAAGCAGGGGGACTTCTTCTTTGAAGAATCAATGACGCAATCCTCTATGCAATGTAAAGAGCTATCAATCCTAAATGACTGTATTGAGTGTGAGTATAGGGAGAGGGGATCATTGTAGGTTTTTGTTTTGTGGGTTTGTTTTTTTTTTTTAAACAAGCAATACCACCCCAACCCCCCCAAAAAACCCAAACCAAACGAACCAAAAAAAACCCCAAACCACCAAACCTCCCTCCCCCTCAACCAACAAAACAAACCAAGAATATCTCCAAAGTAACCCTCTTTGCCAAAAATAACGTTGTTCAACCAGAACAGTTGTAAGCCTACTTTAAAGCACAAAGAAAGACTGGATAAGAAGGGCTAGTTCATCCCTTCTATATCTAGAAAAGCACAGATAAGCAAGGACATCATCTTGCCTCTGCACAACACTATCAGGTCTTTACAAAAGCACTGCATACAGTGTTGACAGCTGTGGGTCAAGAACAATACACTTGTAAAAGAAATGAGATCCTAGAAAATAAACTTTACAACGTAAGGATCAAGGAACTCAATCCATGCAATTTATTGAAAAGAAGGCTGAAAAGGTGACTCAATCAGTGCATGCTGCTACCAATATCCAGAAGAGGAACAATAGTAAGGCACAGGGGTTCAATCTCACAAAGAGGTATACAGCAAGACCAATGACAGAAATTGAAGATAGACAAATTGAATCTCAACACGAAACACAAAGGTTACTTTTTCAGGGAAGCCAAGTAAACTGCCTTGCCTTTATCAGAAGATTTGTTAAACTTTCACTTAGAAAGGAAAAAGATGTACTTTATCTTCCCAGGAAAGCCCAGATGATGCAATAAGCAAAGACAAGCTCAGCTCTCTGCTTCAACCTCAGAGCGTAAGCTGTGCCAGTGGGTAGCTGTAGTACCTCAAACCCAGGCCTTAAGCCATCAAATAACTCAGTTGTCTTCAAATTCCAAATCATAAATTCAAATGAACAGATGTCACATAGAGGTTTGCACACAAGAAGCAAAATCTTTTTCTTATTGCTGTCAGCATGGAAAGCCTTGATTACAAGAGAGACACTGTACTTCAATTTGAGTGAAGATCAGACTGGAAACCGCACAAAAAATTATCAAAGTCAAGATGCTCAATCCACCAATGGGAACTTTTAGCTCTGGACATGCATTATTGCCTTAGAAGTTTATTTCACTGTGGAATATTCCTGCCCATGGGAAAAATTGAAGGCTTTAGAAATACCAGTGGCTTCCTCAGCCAAATAGAAGGAGGGTCCTCCCCCCACACTCCAGTAAAAAAATTTCTTACTCAAACATGGTGCCAAAGGCAGGATTTACCCTCAGATTGCTAACACAGTATGAAACAAGACATGAGTTGCAGTTCACTGAGGTAATGGAGGACCTTAGTGCTTAAAACAGAATTCCAAGTGGTTCCTGTTAGTCCACGTTTCATTTTATGTGATTGGACATTATGCCATTATGTATAAGACTAGGTATCCTTTATGGGGAGTCCAGGTATTATAGAAAAAATAATAGTAGAAAATATTCTAATTTGTTTTGCTCACAATGGAGCTGATTAATATTAGGCTTGTAAGCAGCTAGCTTTATAGCTATAGCTGCATCTATCTGCCTTAATATTTTAGTTGACTTAAGAGTACACCTTTAAACCAAATCTGTAAGTCTTCCACAGTTACTGAATTTTGATTCACATTTTGCAGAAGACTCAAGACACACAAATTGGATCCATTCTAGATCAAGTCAACAAGAAGGTCCATTTCAGTACCACATCTAATGCAATTAACTGCAAAAAGACAATTAGGCCACAGGACCAGAATGCAGCTAGCCTGAAGTAGCCCTGTGAAATAAATAAACATTGACATCAGGTCCCTAGCACCAAGTGTTTTCCTCTCCAGCGCTACTTTTATTGAACTGCGCTGCTTACTAAAGCACTTATAGGCATGGAGATCAGCGGGTTTCTAGGGAGGAAGCACAACATAAGTCAAAGTTTAAGCAGTGTAAAGTGCCTTGTACATGTGCCTTGCCAAGGCAAAAGCTTCATCTTAAGGATCCAGTCTGCCAAACTCTTATGATCTCTGTCTATATGCAGTGTCACATGCAGACAAACCTCTGAACTGCTGTAGGGTAAACACACACCCTGAAGACTACAGGATTCGGTGCTTAAGGTTTAATTTAAATGTGAGAGAGCATCACTAGGGAGAAGGTCTAGCGTGAATTTTTGTTAAAATGTTTGTGACGAAGTTATCTTACAACAAAAGACAAATTACGGAGCTTCAAAACACTATAATTGATTGAGGGCTTTAACTGGGAGACTTGAAGTGTCCTGTTGCAAACCCCGTCTTAACATAAGGGGCAAGGGGAAGCTACTTTTTCCATGTTAGCCTTGATTGTGCCATGAACATTCAACAGAAGTCCCAGATACCTGCCCTTTCAGAGGATGCA
Source organism: Strigops habroptila (assembly GCF_004027225.2). Taxonomy (NCBI): domain Eukaryota; kingdom Metazoa; phylum Chordata; class Aves; order Psittaciformes; family Psittacidae; genus Strigops; species Strigops habroptila. Next base: position 14,855,377 of record NC_044278.2, read on the forward strand.
TGAAACCAAATAAATTACCCGGTCACCATCATCCAAATTTCCCATTAGCTATTTAGAAATTTACAGCAGCTCAGCTTTCCTTTCAAATATATCTTGAAGTTGTCTTTCACTTCAAGAAGGGCACAATAGAATGCCAGATGTTTTTGAAAAGCTTTTTCAGTGGATTATTTTCATTATACATCATGCTGGATTGCTTAAGCATCTAGTCAGATATCAGTCTCACCTGAGCCCCACACAATACTGATTTGCTCTCTGACATTACCTAGATCCCCAAGGTTTCTTGCAACAAAACACAGGATACTGCGTATATAGGAGAGAGTGACAGCCTAAGGATTAACCTGCTTGTTGATATTCATGTTCCAGCACATCCCCTGACAAACAGAATACTCCAGGGGTCAGGCTTCGTTCTAATCAGAAAAGAGAGAATACAGATTGTTTTGATCAGAACTACATGTGTCTGGAAGGCTAATCCAAAATTAATTAGATCTGGGCTGCATAATATTCATTTGGATTTGTAAACATGGTGACGGGTATATGAGGATTATGCAGATAGAGAACAGATAACATAACTAATTTGTAGGTTGATGATGCTTTAATAATGTCACAAATATACTCCTTTGTCTTAATAGTTGCTAAAAATAAGGGATGTTTTGCTGTAAATTAGTGTGTGTAGAGAGCATTTCATAAAAAATGAAGATGTTTTAACAGTGAGAATGAGATACAGGTAGCAATGGTGTTAGCAACCATTATTTAACAACATTCAAATGAATGTTTCCACTCTGTGTCACAGTAGTCAGTTCAGAACACTACAACCCTTTTATAAAAAAAAGAACTACTTTTGTTAACTGAGTTATTTTGAAATAATTACTGCTCACTGCCTTTTTTTGAACCATGAGGCAGACTTTCATGTGCTGCAAGCTGACAGAGTACTATTGATTTCAGCAGTGACATAATAGTAGTTTAATTTTTAAGAAGCTCCCCCCAATCAAGTGAGCATCAATTTTCATGTGCCAGTAAGAGAAAAACCAGTAGTGTTTAATAATGGAGAAAGCAAAAAACAACCAAACAAAAAACCCACTAATAAAAAAATCACCAACACAACAATTCCCCCCACCAAACAGTTTAAATTAAGAGAACACCAGGACAGCTGATAATGCTGTCCAGAGAAACAGGTTATCTGCCTAATTTCGTGTGGCCAGGGAGAAAAAAGGTCCTTTGCAGGATTCACCTGAAGGATTGAGGCATATACTGCAGATGGATTCACAGTCTGCCCAACACAAAGCGTTAATCAATTTAGAGGGATGGAATAGGAATAAGAAAGCATGAAAATGGAAACCGTGAGCACTTACAAATTTGTTAACAAAAGTGCCTTTTTGCAGACCAAGGTCATCCTTATTCAGCTGCTAGATTACATGTCCTCCCCAGCCCCCCATCAACACGAGCCGAGCAGGATAACAATCTTCACTTGTGTTATGAGAATGTCACAAACAGACCATTTCTCATTTTCCTTTTACAAATGGATTAGCGCTGTGCCAATTCATGACCCCATTTCAATCCGTGTTCTGAGTGAAGACTTATCTTATTAAAACTATATTGAGGTGTTATCCTGTTACATATATATTAAAGCTCAATTGTCCTACATACAGAGTTTGCAGACAAAACTGTAATATAAATATTTCAAAGAGGACTGACTGGAAACAACTTCAGAGGACTGTATGTTTGACAAGATGTCAGACAATGGCCTCAAAAGCTAAAAGAGAAGATGAGATAGATAAAAATGCTTGCCTAATGAATAAACCCTTTGGGACTGATTTTATGCTGTATCTGTACAATCCCAGTGCCTCTGTGACCCAACTCATGACTGGTTTTCATCAGCACTATTGCAGTAAATGAATATGTCACTTTAGGGAAATTGTGTCAGAAGAATAAGGAAGAGAGAAAGTTAATACATAGAGGGGCTCCCTTCTGGCCCCCCACAAGAGAGCAAAACTGTAGCTTGGTAAACATCTTTGACACCTGACCGCAGTGCCCTGCAGAATTTGCTTCTGGGCAAATACGTTCCTCAGTGTTGTCGTACACATTGTCAAGAGGCCGTTTCCTTCAGCGCATGTTTACTGGAGCTTGCTTCAGACCTCACTATCTTTGTAACCAACCAGCTGCTGACCTCTGAAATACCTGCTTTGGTTCTTGGCAGGCTCCATGTGGAAAATGTATGAGGTATGCTTAGAGAAGAATACCGACAGAAATAAATAGGGGAAAAAAAAAAAAAAAGGCTAGAACAAACATTTTCTTTTTTAACATCAGCAAAGTCAAGAGAGTATGCTGCTGTGATATTTAGTACTGCTGAACACAGTCCAAAGGGGATTGTGCACCATCTGAACAGCCTGCTAACAATAAAAAGGGTATTTGCAAAGGAGAAGAAACAGAGCAGTGATGTAGTTGAGCTTACTGTATTATACATAAGCTGAAAAGAACTAAAAAAAGTGCTAGTTGTAAGTTCTTTCAGAAAGGGCAATTTAGAATATTTTTACACTAACATATTTCGTTCTCAAGAAGCCAGTAGATAGCACCTCCTAATTTGCTTGCAGCTCGACATCCATCTACATAAAGTGTTTTCCACCAAAGATGCTTACCTCAGTGTGAAACTGAAAACAGATACTGGTAGAAAGCGGTTCTGACAATGACATATACTGTAAAGCACAGAAGCCTGGATTTGTGCAGTTATTCCCTATACATATGCTAGAGTAAAAGTAATCCAGCAAATATCCCCAAATATCCATACAGTTTGGAATAAAACTTAAAGATTCAGAGAAGAACCTCAAAACTCATCAGGAAAATCAAAACTTCTGGAAACAAAATATGCTCAAAGTAATTAAAAAGATTTTGCCTCCTTGCCTAGAAAAATGCCAAATCAGTGTCAAGCAAGGCAAAAGCAGGAAGTAATGTGGTGGGGTTCAATGTCACTTACTATTCACTTACTAGAATAACTCCAAATGGAGAGGTAGAGTTCTACTCTGAATGTGTGAACTTTTTAGGGGAAATATAAAATTTCTCATTGCAAAGACTTTTACACTAGTCTAATTTGAAAGCTGTGACCTTCCAGTAAAAATGACAAGCAGTAAGGAATAAGTTCTTTAAAAGAGCAACCTGTGATAGTAGGTGGCACAAGCAGGTTAGAAGGGGAAGGAATCGGGATTCACTCGATACCTGGTGTTAGGGGAGAAGCACCTTACTGGGCTCTTTACCCTGCTTTTGGGGCATTAAAAACAAAACCAAAAACCCCACCACTGCAGACTTTGGACTCCACTTTGAATCCTAGCAAATATTCACAAAAAGAAGAAACTAGGATAGTACAAACTTCTGGTCCTCTTTGAGGAAGCTGCTGTTGGGTGAGGGGCTGTCACACCCGCCTGCACCAAATCAGACTCCAAAAGCCAACCAAAGTGTAACTGATGCAGGCCAAGCGCTGCTTAGGCTTAGCTGAATTACCTGTTTTAAACATCATCACTTCCAAAATACTATGTGCCTCACACTCAACAGCATCCACAAGTTTACAAAGGATCTACTTTAGGGTATAAACCATGAACACAGAGCATTTGCCTGGACCACCCATGAAGTTACTACCTTCTTGACTGCACGTGCTTCCCAAGCCAGATTGTTCACCTGCATGTGCATTCTGTGAATTCTGCCTCCCTCACGCTGAAACAGTATTTCTGGGACCGCACTGTGGAATATATAAACAAAAATAGTCTGAACAAAAGAGAGAGAATTTTGTTGGGTTTTTTTAAACCTGAATTTAGTTCAGAGCAATACCACACAAAACTGTGCCAGCACTCTCTAACACAAAGGAGGAACATGAGGTGCCAGAGCTGAACACATTTTATCCCGAAAGCATGGCATTATTCTAATTTCAGGTACACCCACATTTTCCTTCAGACTTTTTGGACTGCAGTGATTATTCCTCTGTGTCTGCTCCTGTCCATGTGCACACACAGAGCCAACTAGCTAGCTGTTACAATGCAAACGTTTCTGAGCTAGCTTTAATATAGCCAGTTGGGAAAAACCACAATATAAGCTTAGTGCAGTTATACAGACTGCCTCATTAAGCAGAATAAATCCCGCATTTTCCAGTTTCATCAAAAACTTTTATTTCCTGATCATCACTGCCCTAAACATGCTACGCTTACACCAATCAACTGGAGCACAGGCATACTTTGGAGAGACAAATCGCTTCACACCACTAAAACATGATTTTCAGTAAGCACGATCAATAATATGCCAACACTGCCAGTTGTTACTAGAACTTAAACAAATGATGCCAAACATCATCAGTTGCCACAGTATCACAGTGTTCATTCATTTAGGTAGAACATATAAATAACCTTGATAAAAGTGCAAGATTTCATTTTGGAAAGTCATGTAAACATAATGAGGGACATATAAAATGATCTATGACAGTATTTTGCCTTATGGCAAAAAACAAGGATTAGACAGAAAAAAAAGCATGTGGATTAGAAAGTGATTAATAGAAACTATGCAGCTGAAAACATGCATGTTTAAATAGGATACAGAATATCTAAGTCCATGGGAAAGACACCTCATGGTTGGAGGTAAAAAACACTGGAAATCACAAGCAACTATATTAATATAAAATTTGCATTAAATGTAAAGTAACAGTCCTAAAGTAAATATAGAGACATTTAGCATGATCTTTTACAAGCATGATCTTTTGTGGTGAATATATGGCAGCAGACTGTACAGCATAAATGTCTTGATACCACATAATTAGATCTACCAAAAGAGAACACAGTACTTTTCCTTTATTGTTTTCTAATCCAGTGTAACTATAACAACTAAAAATATTAATGATTTTGTATGATATGTAAATAAGTCCAGAGAGTCTTTTATCCAGTACTGGCCTTTCTCCTCTACCACAAATTTTGATATAGCAATTTTAACTTAACTGTTACAACACCTTTTTTTTTTTTTTTTGTCTGTGGAAGAAAACCAAATGATATGAAAATAAATTCATTAATGTTTGGGAAGCTCTGGGATTCTAGATTAACAAACCTCACTGAACATATTAGATACAGAACATTCATCTTCCAAGATGAAAATCATGAACATCAGACAAAGAAAAAAAAAAAAGAGAAACTGCTCAAACACTAAAGATACTCAAATATTACAAAGCTGCTGACTGAGCAAGGAAGGCATTAATATCAAAACATGTAGTAGATTACCCTCATTCTGTATATGCACATTATGCACAACAGAGCACATTAACCTTTACCTGTTTTTGTGCAAGCCCAAAGTTTTGAATGCAAAAGGCATAGTGGCAGTGTAACAGCTGCAAGTGCATACTGCTTTTCCTCTAGCATGCTTTAAAGAAAGCAATAAGAATGCACTGCAAAAGAATTTTGGAAGGTTGTGTGGTGTCACATTGTGTAAATACATGATGCATTTTTTTTTCTCTTACTGAAAACTGAAATACCAGATCATTGTAAGAAGTAGGTTGAAGAGGGAGTTATTTAAAACAGAACATCAAATCTCAGCAGGTTAGTACAGTTACATTTTACTCCTGAAATATGTTACAGGGCCCTCTGTTTTCCATTTACAAAAAAAACCCAAGCCAAAACCCCAAAAAACCAACAACCAACCACCAACTCCCAACCAACAAACCTAGCAAACAAACAAACAAAAAAACACAGACCAAGAAATAAAAACAAAAAGTCACACCCAACTGATAACCAAGAACTGAAAGAGTTCTCAGGGCAAACCTACCTGGTTTTATTTTTAAGACATCTTACTCACCTCAGAAACTTGCTCCATTTTCCTATGATGTTTGCATAAACTCAGTTGATTGGCTATTCCAAGACAAATAGATAAAATATACGAGTAAGCCTCAGTCCATCATCCTTCTTTTATAGAAATTTGCATGTAGATGTATATATAATTAGATGGAAGGAAAAGTGCAAAAGAGCCTAAACAGATGAAGTTATTTCATAGAGACGTTTTTCTTGTCCCAAGAATGTTTTTGACATTTCAGAATTTACTTATTTTACACTATTGCATTGAGACAATTTAGATACCTTTTGCAGATGATGAACATGAGACATCTAGTTACTACCAAAAAATCCCGGAAGGGGGAAGGTAAGGGCATTTCCTAGCTTCAAATCATCTTTCCTGTAATGATTTGGAGTGCAGCCACTTCCTTTACAGCTAGGCTAAATGCAGCAAACAAGCCTCAGCAAGGGGGAGAAGCACAAGAGATCACTTACAGTTCTTGCAGGATCAACAGTCCCACCAATGCAGGAAAAACCAGGATCTTGGAGAAGCTGCTACCTGCACAACATTGAGCTCAGCAGCTTTTGATGAATTTGGCATTATTAAAAAAACATCTCTCAGAGCCCTTGTGGTGTCTCTGAAAGCAGCTTGCTCAGCATCTGGGATAACTCCTGTCAAGTCCTCCATGGGGCACAGGCTAAGGCACTCAGATAAGATGCAGAACACCTGAGTTCAGCTGCCCTCCTGCAGCTAGGGCAGGCATAGCTCATTTCCCAGCTGTCCTACACTTAGGTGGGTAATCATGGTCACCTTCTGTATCATCACTGAAAAGCATACTGGCTTCTCTTATCTTGATGAGAAATACCTCTGGTAAAATATTCTTGAGAAAGGATCTCAAATTTCTATGAATAGTTCTAGTTTTCAAAATTCATCTTGCTCCTTCCAGCAAAAAACTCCAAATATTGTGCTGAAATTGCTTAATTCACTGAGTTATTTGCCTAAAGATTCCTTTCAAACTAAGCAACTTTGCAGCAATACCCTATAAACGGCACAAGGTAGTTGTAGCTCTGAAGGATTTACAATAGGGAGCTGAGACTGCAGGATGGGGACACTTGAGGTCTGGGGAGGTGGTCCTGGGGCAGTGCATGTTGCTCAGCTTGAAAGAGGCCTCCATAAGAAATCCATCTAGAAGTCACTGTCCATCACACTGCAGTGCTAAATATAGCATCTCCAGCTCTAAGGGTTAATCTGAAAAGGCTAGGTGAATCTCAGCAAAAGTTAGATCACAGTTTTCGAATCTCATGAGACAAATAGTGCATTAGCAGATGAGCTGTTTGATACATGTAGGCTAATTGACAGATGCTAATGAGCTTGTTGCTCTTTGTTTAGTAATTAATAAGTTATAAATTTATAAATGGCATATGATACCATTAACCCAGACAAGTAATGCCTATGTGTCTGCTATTTTATAATACACTAACATAAAACATCCAATGCCACATAAAGGAACCTATTTCACTTCCACTGGTTATTTTTCACTTCTACTATGGATATAAAACAGAGACCATGAGGAAAGCTCTCCTTGATGAATTTTTATCCTTACCATTATAAATAAACTTGATAACTACTCTCAATCCATGCTGGCAAATTAGACGTAGTTCTACATCAGTGAAAACAAATGTTTTTCTTCCATGAGCTCATTTGTACTTTCTATTCTCCCTGCCCCCACCCTGGCCTGTCCCCTGGTCTCAGCTGGTGTAAATCAGTGCCGCTGCTTCTTTGACATCAGCTTAGCAGTAATGATTTCTACCAGCTGAAGATCTCTGGCCCTCATGTGGTATTTTGGTGGTCTTATCTTTCCAAAACCAGAGTAGCTATTCCTTGTGTTGGCTTTTCCCATCAGAGGCTGTAACCCCTAAGCTGCATAGGGAAATCCACCAACACTCTGAATAGAAAGCAGGTCCTCTGCTTCTCCCAGCCTCACTCCTTCCCCCTAGTAATGATATTAGGAACCACTTAATTTCCACAAGGGAGGTTCAGCACAGTGGCACCCATATGGGAGGACTGTCTAAAGTTTTGAGCTGGGGAGAAGGTGTTTTGCATCTAGGCTCATATCCGAGCAAAGCACTGCACGTGGGTTGTGCCACAAGTTTCCAGGCAGCCAGGGTCTGTTTGATGCTGAATGATGCCACATATCAGGCTTCTATGTAGAATCTGGTCCGACTCCCACACCCTCGGAGCACATAACGATCTCTTCAGGAACTTCTTTCAATGACGATGCTCCAGTGTGCTGGTGGGTAGGGGAGGTCTGTAGCAAGCTGGAGGGCAGCAGGGACCTGCTTCCATAAGAGGCAATTGTTTCTGCCATATGCACTTTTAAAATCACACAGCAATTGATCACAGAAAGAATGGTACATAAAATTGGCTTTTAGATGAACTAGTTTCAACAGCTTCAGGCTCAATTCCTTTTAAAACTATGCCCATGATTAAATTAACTACTCATGAATTAAAAGATAGTTAACAGGATATAAATTAATATTTTCTAAATAATATTTAATTTGTTTTATATATTTCACAGTATCTGTGCGCTACAAGTACCTGTTCTAAAATGTTTCATATTTTCATCACATGATTTCATACGAAATTGTTGAAGAGAAGAAAAACAAAATGAAAGGTAGAAAACACAAGGGACTGTTTTCTTTTTATACAGACTGCAATTCATCACAGAAGCCCAGGTTTCATAACTACTGCTTTGCTATGTGATACGTGAGTCACTGGAGTGAAATCAAAACCTTTCTCTGCCCATGTCTAGGCATTCATCAAAACGGTTTTATTCTACTTAATAACAACTGAAACAGTCAAATATTGTCTAGCAGGATATATTTCTGAGAAAATTCTAAGCTGGTTATAATCACTGTGGCAGCTGTTAATTTCAAGTGAAATATTCTTTGTTTATAGATAAGCAATTCGTTTTTCAACTCTATTGAAATGTTGATATATATAAATTAAAAATGAAAAGACAAAATGTTCACTTTGAGTACAGTAATTCAAGTTACCCAAAATATTTTTGAACACTTTCCTGAGAAGTGAAAATTTCTAATTTTGTTCTATTTTCAATAACCAGACTGTGGGCTTTAATAGCAAAGGGAAAAAACAATAAGGTCATATTAAGAAAATATTTCAATCTTCTGTGTTAAAAGAACTCTGATGCTCTAAACACATTGTAAACATATCGTCCTCACCTGTAGAACAAGGACTTATTTGTATGCTGGACTGTTTGCCTCATCTTTGCACTCAAGATAAGTACATTACAAAATCCAGAATCACCTGTCTTTTCTCAACTGTCTCACTATATATTGCTATTCCTCCCACTGGCCACACAATGTGATCTCCAGAGTGATTCAAGCACTCAGGTTTTCTTCAAGATTCTTCTAATTGCAACACAATAACAAGAAATGAACAGTTCAAAAAATGGCAGAACAATCTTTCTCCCCTACTTATGACATAGAAAACACAAAGAACTTCATATGATTGACCAGAAGTTCATAGTCAATGTCAGAGGAGTAGTTGAGGATTATATATCACATCCAAGATGTTTGAGCCTTACCTACTTAAAGGACATTAAGAGAATCATCCTGACTTTGCTAATTATATCCAGCATTCAGTGATGGATGATTCACTGCCAGGTTAAAGATCTTCAACTGTCAGTAGATACCTTCCTACACATATCTCAGCAGATTTAGCAAGGGCATTCAGTTTACAAAGTAGAATTATTTTTCTTCTGGGTAGCTGAAAAAATCCAGTATGGTTCTGCCTTTTAAATGTTAGCTATAGGGGCACAAAACTGGAAGCGGTCTCCTGGGTCACTGCAACTAGATCCTGATTATGCAGAGCTGTCTTATTGAATCCCTTTCACAAACTACCACAATCTTAAAAACAAAAACGCTTTTTGCTCTCACTAATGCTGTGCAGAATTTTAATTTAACACTCAGTCTGCTATGAATAAAATCAAGACAGGTGATTTAAGCTGTGTCTCCTTTTCCTAGTACTTTGACTCATATCTTCTTAATCCTCTGTTAGCAACTTAAAACATATGCTCTTCTCTCAGTTATACATATTCATGCAATTATATTCATCAATTTAAAATATTTCTAAACTAAATTTGCTAATACTTCTCAATGAATTCCATTAACTAAGATAAAATAAGTTTTCTCTCTGTTTACTATCATGGAAAGGGAATGAAAAATACAGATTCACGTTGTTGGCACGTTTCTGTGTTAAATACTCATTTATGAACAATAGTCAATTGTGACCTTAAAAATGAATTTAACCTTTTTCATTCTATCTGTAAATCCTTCCACCTGGCCATGGCTTTACAACAATGATTACTCCACATGGATGAACTACAGATTTGATTTGGTTCCACAGTGGGAACTCAGGCAGGTGGATTACACTTACAGACCCTGTAATCCTTCACCCTGAACTCACTGCAGGGCTGGAAGCTTATTCTAGCAGGCAGCTGATGTCTACCTCTCCTTGCACCAAGGAGTTGTCAAGCAGCTTCACAAGCACAGCAAGAGAGAGTGCATGCTTGGTAGCTTGGATAATCTGCCCATTTTCTCTGGGTGTGTGGAAATGTTCCTGCCAGGGAATGTTCAGTCAGCTTCCCAAAAAACACTTCAGTGAGGTGAAGGAAAACTTGAAAAGTATGCCTGCATTGCAAAATTTTCAAAAACCAATGCCAGCTGTCAAATTATGGACACCCAAAATAGAACTTCTCAACCTGGGCATAAAACTCCTGAGTTATTCAAAAGGAGCAGCCACTTCGGGAAGTATAGCAGGAAACACCATCTGCCAGTTTATTTTCTTTCTTCTCTACTGGAGAATGTGGACACCTGCCCCCCCCCCCCCAAAAAAAAAAAAAAAAGGTCAGGGATCACATTCTTTCCAGTTAAAATAAAAATGCAAAACAAAGTCCTGGATGGTTTACTGTCTTAAAATTCAGAAAATGAGAAAGAGAGAAACCTCCCCACATTTTAGTGGTTTTAGTCATGGCATGGTCTCATTCCTTGCATTCAAAGATGGATATCAAGAATTTTAAAGCCAGGTCCTAGGCTCATAATAATAATGTGTCTGGTTACTTAGGCAGAAGCTCCAAGAAAACCTTTCACATAATTTTGGGGAACTTTCCTTTCTGTTCCCAGGCAACTCAACATGTGAACTTTAGAATAAAGTGTGAGGCAATATTTATGGCATGAGACCACACACTTTTCAGGCAGTCGTGTACAGATGCACTGCATTCCACAGGGGCAGAGCTGAGATTGTAGGACACATACGGAGGATGCATGTTTACATAAAACAGAAGAGCTCAGCAAACAATTCACACCATTTTAAGCGTTCAACAAATTACATCCGTTTTTATTTGTAACTTCCATGGCTATGATCTTGACAATTTTTTCCTCACTTCATAACTAGTTCCTCACTTCATAACTAGTTCCTCACTTCATAACTAGTTCCAGCAACTATTCCCGTATTATTCCTTCCAGCTACCCCAAGCCGCCAAGGATTTCTTCTCCCATGCTGGACAAAACCACTACACATGCAGACAAATGCTCCAGTACCTCTATTTGCAATGGGAGTTGCAAGTGTAGTTTTTATAAACGTAATGATTCCTTAATTTCCCAAGCTCTGTTTGGCCAGGGTCACAGCTGACCAAGTAGCTCCTTTAAAAAGACAGATCTTTGCTAAACAGTTTAGCAGTTTAACTCCTGAAGCATCATGTCTGCAGCGACACAAGACTTTTTCTAGATCTGATGATTTATACAAGTAATAGAAACACAGATACTGTGGTTAGTTGCATAAGTTAATTCGTGAAAACAGAAATTTAAATAAAAATTACACATCCCTTGTAGATACTCTTAGATTACGAGGTTAGAGACTTGGTTTTGTCCTATACAAATCTAAAATGTTCTAAAAATTTTCTTGAGGTAGAATTGTGTCAAAATAACTTTTATCAGATTAAAAATCTTGTGCTTTCTGTCAGTTCCTTTATAGCTATTTATTCTGCTTAAGTCTCTCCTCTAAAAATCAGATAGAATCCTTCACTTCAGTAATTACAAAGCTGACAACAGCTTTGATCAAACAACGTGAGAAAAATTTTGAATATGAGTATATGAATAGCATGAGTACAGTTTATTTTGATAGTGTTCTAAATCTGCCCAAAATTTTCCAACATTGGTAGCTTCAAAATGACTGAAGATTCTTCTACTTGAGAAACCTTCCAGTGTTAACGGTGGCTGCATATTTTCCCAGTTATTTCAGCCCTCTATCCCAAGATATTTAGGTTGCCTATTTCAGATTTAAAAAAACTTTAATGAATCCCATATATAATGAAATGAATCAATTCATAGTGATATTTTGAATAAGAAATTGAGATGGCTTTTCTGTTTGAGTATGCAGTTACACCATTGTCAGTTAAAAAAGGTGCAAGCGATACTCCAAAAACTGATTAAACATCAACACTTCCTCATGGGATATTCTCAGGAAAGGAGTATATACACTCTATACATACACATATCTTTGATGCTTTAGGAGCACCTAGCAGAAACTAGGTTAACAAAGGAAACTGAAAGACAGCATTTCTCAATACTCCTAAATTCCATTCCCTTTTGTATTTTAACCCTTATTATTTAAATATTCAGCTGGTAAAGATAAAATTGTTCCCGGATTGATGAACTAATGGTTAATGGAACTTCTCCAGAATCTTCCAGTCACAACTTTAATCAATGGTGGTTTCACTGCCTGTGTCTGCTATACATGTGGGTTTTCAACTAAATTCCTCTGCAGAAGGCTGAATGCTGAGTCTTCTACCCCCTCACCCAAACCAAGACTTGGTTTGATAAAGGAGGCTGTTAGAGGCATCAGCATCTAGTGCTCAATGCGTTTCCTGTCTCTTCTTTTGTGTCATCTTTCTGAAAACAGTCACATTTTCTCCTTACACTTCTTACTGGATTATGTGGCTACATGTGTGTCATTTTAGAAATCAAAATGCTTCAGGAACAGTAGAATGGACCCATCCTAGTTAGTGTCAATGTAGAACAGGTTTTTTACTTCCCACACCTGAAGTTAGGGAGAGATAAAAAGATTTATTCGCTTGGTATTCAAATGGCAAAAGAACTTGTCTTATCTTGTTCTTGTTTAGCCTTAAAGCTGGGTTTCTAACATCACTAAAGAACAGGAAAAAAAAAAAAAAAAAGAAACCAGGATTACAGCCAGCTCATGGAACTATGGCAATGCTTTGGCAGGGTGAAAAAAGTACATTTCCATTCTCCCTTTTGTCCTGGTGAATCAAAGGCCTTCTGATTGCTGGTGTCATCTAATACTAATCAGAAAGGAATTAAGTGGCCAGTGAGAATGTGTGTTCTATCAAAGAGCTGGCAAATTGCAAGATGTAAAAGCCCAGAGGTCAGTGTAAATCTCCATATCAGAGGCAGCAGAATGGAAAGGGGGGAAACAGGGGTGGGGGGAATCTATTAGAGTCAGCCCAATCTCTCACATCCAGATTTCTGTGAAAACAGACATTCATGATCCCCTCTCTGGCTTTTCAATCATGCTATGTTCTCCACTTACTTTTTCCTAAAAAAACTTCACTTGTATTTTTTTTTGATAATTCAGTGTTTTGTTTTTCTCGTAATGTACACAGTCCAGCTTGAAGATGAAGTGAATCCTGTAGAATAGCTACCTCAGTTGTTGCCATCTCTCATTAAAAGACAATTCACAAAATCCTCCTAAAGCAAGATGTCTGTTACCTTCAGAGTTTTCCATGAATCCACTGTGCTTCAGATCAAAGACTTGCTGCGTGAGATAGGGAAAGAGTGTGTGAGGGTACAACCATGAGAGGGCTATGTCTAGAAGACTGTTAGTCCTGTGTTGTTTTTCCAGAGCTATGAAGACAGCCAGAGTCAGAAGAGTTCAGTGGAGATCATCTGTGACAACCAAGGACACATACATATCCGACTACCTCCACTCTTTTTCCACATGCAAACATATCAAAAATTTAATTTGGTTCACCTGGAATTTTGCCTTTTTCAACCAAGAAGTTCCAAATACCTTCTAGAAATCCCAAGTATTTAAAGTATTCACAATTCAGGGGAAGAACCAGCTAAGTGTAGCTCAGGTCCTAGAGTTTTCTCCAGCGGAACTAACTGCTAATACCAGATGAAAATAAATGTTCCCCTGCTAAATCCCTTCTCAGTTACAGACTGTGTTTAATGCTCTTTGAAGAAACTGCAAAACAATTCTTATTATTGCAGAGCATAGAAGAACCCCCTTGTGAGTCAAAGATTTGGATGTTGGTTTGTGTCCTGGGTAACCAGGGCCATTTGGCTCAATGAACCTTCTTTTTTCCAAAGGATTAATTTTCTTATTCTTCATTAAACTGAAGTCTACGTATCCCTTATGCTGAAATTTCCATAGCAGTGTGCTGTCAGTGGCAACAGGATTGGGCTTTGAATATGGACATCTAAAATTACATGCTGTCTGCACAGATTGCCTAGGGGAAGAAGATGTGAAGTTTTCTGCCAAAAAAAAAGGTAAAAAAGAAAAAAAAGAAAGCATTGGCTAAGATTAAATGACTGATATGCTGAATTCGGTAAATAAAGGCCCCGCCCAAAAGGAGGCAACAATTCTGTCTGGGGATCATTGTTGCCTCTAGTTATCTGTTTGGTCAGTGAAGGTAGAAGGGACACCGCAAATATTTCCAGTTCTTCCCACAAAGCTTGCCAAGTATCTTTAGATTCTGCATGTTGGTATCTATTTTGCACGTGTTACTAACAAATACAGGCAGCCAAGCTAGATCATACCCGTACATATGGAGCTTTGTTAAATGCAGATGGTGTAGTTTAAGTTGCTCATAATTAGGACCCATGTCAGCGTAACTTGCATGCCTTTCATAATGGGATATAAAGCCCTCCATCTGCTTTGAAGCACGCTAATGTAAATAACTTACTGGAGCATCCATTTTGTTTGTTCTGCTTTCGGTAATAGTAAGAAATTAGCATAGCTGCTTTGAAAGGGTCTTTTCATACATTCACTACACTGCACTTCTCTAATGACGTGGTCATCATTACTGAGCCACAGCTTTGTACTTGTCTTTTGCCTAGTCCTGGCTCCAGCCTCTGTTCCCCTTCAGTTGCTCAGTGAGGACAGAGCTCATCCTCAGGAGGGAAGACTCACTTATAGTAGGGAGCACAGCATAGTAACAGCCCACTGGGAGCAGCACTGAACTAATGTAGGCTATAGACATTTTTCAGAACTGCAGCAAGCACTAAAAGAACAAGGTTCCCACTGTAAATTAAAGAAGCATCTGATATCCTCTCTGGAGATGACATCATTCGCTCTATGAGGCTGACTGCTTGACTGGACTGTGTTCCTGCATTGTGTGTATACTCACATCATTCCATTAACTTCGGTGGAGGCAATTATTAAATTCATTTAATTGCATATAACATCCTGTTGTAGAACCAGCCACTTGTGAAATGAGTAAAACATTCTGATTTCTTTTACACTGTTTAGGTGTTTCACTTCATTGCTCTGTGACTTCCCAGGAGTTTCAAACTTCTGCAAAATAGCTGGCATAACTGCTGTAACCACAATATAAAAATTGAGAGTTCGGGCACTTTACTGTGCTAAGGCTTGTGAGCACTGCAATGAGGGGGCGAGGGGCGGGGGGGGGAGTAGAGAAGAGTGGAGAGTTAGGGTGAAGGACCTTACCAATCCATATAATCTGTGTCTTTACATTTCCAGGATGAGCTGTTCATGAAGACAGTTTCTTTCTAGTCGTCAGTTTAAATCAGTGAATCAAGAAGGACAAGGAGGGCTCTGCACAGCCTTTCCAACATTAAAAGGTCTTAGGAGAAATCCACATTCTTTTCTTTTTTTCTGTATGACCCTGAAATTAGTTTCTACCTCAGTGAAACAATCACCTTGCCAATGTTCTTCACAAACCCTTATGCCTTCAGAACCAAGGCATTATTTTGAACACTGCATGTCAAAAACACCCTGTACTTTTGCTTATGCAAGGCAAAGCTATTTAGATCATTTCTTCAATCTCCCAGTATCGTTAGCTGAATGATCGATAGTCCCAGGCATCTCTCCAGGGGCCGTGATCAGACCTTAACATGCCAGGAGAATCTGATATGGGACCAAGGCTACAGAGCATCATCTGTAATTAATGTGGACTCTGTGGATGCTTAAGCATTCTCTATCACAAATCTGAATAATATCTTGATTTTGGACATCTTTAACTGTAAAAACTCTTTTCCAACTATCACATGACCACAGAGCTGTTGAGGTGTGATGCTGTGTTTGGTAATCCTACAGTTTTTGCTTTTCCTGTGGTTCTTCAAGTCATATTCTTTACATTCACCAGCTGTCATTTCTTTCCTCTACTTTGAAACCTGTGTATGAGAATGTATTTCTGCATCTGAAAGAAAATGGGGTGCAAGGAGTCCTGTACAGGACTTCCACAGGGAGCAATAAGTGATAGAGGATAAGTACATTCCGTAGGAACTCTTAACAGAAAAACTCTCTAAAATCTCCAAAAATTCTCCAAATATCACAGTTGTTGTGATATTAATTCCACGTTGTATAAATATACAAATTTACAATAGATATCCGTAAAGAAGATACTATTACTGGTAAGACTGCTATTTCTGCATGGCTACAGATAAAAACAGAAAATAGTCTATTGCACAAGTTTTTCAAAACCAGAGACCTGAAAATTTAATGTAACACCAACCTACTATCCCTGGTTTTGTTAGTCATTTCACAAACATTGAATTTCACGAGATGAGAAAAACCTTGTACACACTACCACAAGTGAAGATCTGGCCTTCAGGGTACCTAAGTTCTCACCTTATATAAGACAATATTCTGATTTTTTCCCTCAAAATTTACTCCTTTTCAATTAATCCAAACCAAGAACAATCACTATGTAAATAGATATTCAGAGACCTGAGATCTGGTTTCTAAACTGGTTTTCTGCTTCTCTTTACAGATAAATAATGCTTTTTACAGTTAAGAAAAAAAAAAAAATCATGTTCCTTATGCTAACTTAACCTCAGAAAAATATGATTATTATTCATCTGTCAAAGTAACTTAAAATTTAAATTATCACCTTTCAAAATGGCTAAAATTATTTGAAGTCAATACCAGAAAGCACATGCATATTTAACATTAGGTCATCTTAAGCACTGGTCCATTTATATTTATGGCAACTTTCATTAGTTTTGATTGATGCAGTATTTCCATGTACTTCTGGACTGTAACTGTTTTTAAAACTTGATTACATTAATCTGCTGTACGAACTTTAAATATTCAGTTATGTTAACAAGTGGTTGGATTGTTCTAACACTGAGGTAATTGCATGTTAATCTACTTGTGAGAAACTGAGTAGGCAGTAGGGAGACACTATTCAAGCAACTACAGACTTCTAAAAAAAAACCAACAACCCTCCTCCAAACCTAAAAAAAGAACCTAGAAGGCAATGAAATAATTTGCCCACATACATAAAAAGTCTGCTAGATACCTCTCTATATTTGCAGCAGGTACTTTCTAATGAATAACTCCCGCAGAACAGAAAGAACGAGTTACATTCATTAGGAAGATGGTTAGATGCTTTTTCTCCACAGAAAACAAGTGAGCAAATAGCAGCCAAGAGCAAGTGGCAGTCATGACAACATTTGTTTTCAAGGGTTTCCTTTTTAAATAAACGACTGTAGTGTAGATTAGCAAGTTCCTATTCTTTATTGGCAACATCGAGTTCAGGGCAGAAGTACTCCTAGGACCAAATGAATTATACCCCAGCTGTAAAAGTTTAAAATCAGCAAACAGGGAACCAGAAGAATCTAAAACCTCTTCCAGGCTAACACCAAAGTCCTGTGTCAGATGTGGGTTTGTACCCTAAAGCAGCACTACCAAAAACCACAAAATTCAGAGCCTGATCTGGAGGACCCTTCTGGGGAATGATTTTCAGTTGTGGCTTGCATACCTTTGCAGAATTCATCAGAAAAAACATTTGCCCTTGTCTGCCAGAAAGGCAAGCTTTCAGCCTCTCGGTTACATCCAAACTGGTTGCAAACTGATGGTCATCTGAATACTCAACTGCTAACTTTTATTTCTACTTTTTCCACTTTTTCAGCTGTGCCTTTGTGAGTATGGTGACAAAAGACCAGAAATAAGCCAAAACACACTACAGATTAAGAAAACAACCTACCAAAGAAACAAAAAAACCGCAACAAAAAACCCCAAACAAACAAGATTTTACTGGGTTCTGCCTTCCTGAGAAGAAAACCCTCCCTGAGCTTAGAACAGGCCTGCAAACACACAACCTACTAGGAGAAAACAAAACCCAGACTACACTGGAGCATTTGGCAGCCCTTCTACAGGCCAGCAAGACTCCTTTTGGCTTGTACTGGGGCAAGGATGGGACAGAAAAATACACAAAAACCCCTTTTATCAACCTCCTCTCACACCTAACTGCTTGAAACTCCTGCCACAGTCACACCTTTACATGCACCCAAGCTTTAAAAGGGTACAGAGTGTGGTCTATTGTAGATAACGTCATATGATAACCATTTTGCAATATATGCTCTCTGCATTGTCAGAAATGGGCAAATACATTAACGTAATGTTAATCTGGTTTTGTTTCTTTTTTTTCTTTTAAGTGTATCAAACTGCTTTTAGATAAGGTTAAAAAATATGGCCTGCCTCTACATTTTTCAAGGAATATGTGCCTATGGTCAGGAAGCATAGTACCTATTCCAAGCCTCAGGAAAATCTCTTACAACTTAGTTCCATGTTGAGTAATGCTGCTGTAGGAATTAATTTCTAGAGGGCTTGGTCTATCACTATGTGAGAAATGGCTAAGGGCACCAGGGCAATCGCAAGATTCCCCCAATTTCTAAAGTGATGAGCATGCTCCAAACCAGGTCAGGTTTTTAGGTTCGACCAGTAACAAGGCAATCCCCAGGGAAGATGGCTCTTTAGGAATCACTAAAACAATCTGGTCAAGACATCATGTTGACCTTGTCGTTCATCTTCTTTTCCAATTTGTCTGCTTACATAATGCAGCCTTACCTGGTTTACTGGTCTCTGTCTTACCAACCTGCTAGCCCCACCTGGGCAGGCACTTGTTTCCCAACATAAACTACCTCTATTAAATTAATTTACTAGATACTGAAATGGGTTGCAGTCTAATAATGCATGCTAAATGTGCATCCTGGTGTTTTCTTTCTTACTGCACTTCTGCTTATTGCTCCAACATCTGTTTACAAACTGATCGTGCATTTAGGCACACAGCACAGCTACTATGACATGAAATAAAACATACTTCCATTGCCTGGAAAATGCTTTTCAAGAATGAAAATCCTATCTTTTTCAAAAAGAGACAGAGTTTGAGGCAAATTAAACCTCTATGATAACATTACCAAACTAAATCTGCGAGAACTGTAATCTAGTGACTAAAAAAATTACTTACAGTGGTCAAATCAAGGAACAGCAGTCTGTCCTCCAAGGAATTCCTCATTCACAGGACAAGAAGATACTGCATAATCTCCCCCCAAAACCAGTAATACAATAATCTAAGGTGCCCTGGTGCATCTCTTTTACAAGGTGATGAAACTGAATGCTGCAAGACATCCAGTACATACCTGAGTTAATCATTTCCATAAAGATGGTCAGGATCAGTACCAATTAACTCCATAAACTTGCAGATTTGGGAGTAAAAGAGAAGAAAAATACAATATATCTACACACTAATGTTTAAACTGTTATTTGAACTCAATCATCACTATTAGATCTGTCCATGTAAAATATCCATTGTGCTTTAATTTTTTCTCCGGCCTGGTGAACTGGTAAAAGTAATGCTACTGTAAAAGTGGAGATGGTATTAGGTTGCATTCTTACAATAAGTAGTAAGAGACTTCCAATCTTCCCGCAAAATCTGATATCAGCTGACATTTTTTTCTGTCTGAAACTGGAGCCTGTATCACAGACTTTCTTTTATTTATGCTTTTATTAGATTGGATTACTTGATCAAATGTTACCTGCAATGACTAACCCTCCTATCCTATACATGTTGTTTATAAGGCCAAGTATAAAGTAACATTACGTCAAATTGATTCAGGATTTATTTGGTGAAATAGTTGTTCAGCTATAATGTCTAGGAATAACTAGATCTTATCAGTTTAGGGATATTTGTATTACACTTCTGAAACACAAATTTACACTTCTTGTGGTGACAATCCCTGCTAGTGGTCCTATCTCGATAATGAAATTTACAGTGACACTGCTTATGATTTTAGCCAAAATGAAACATGCTTTTTTTAAAAGTCCAAGTTTTATTACAATAGGACATTTTTGTTACCCTCAATAAAGCACCTTCAGCCCAAAGTTTTCCATTTGACTCTTAGTTCTCCTTTCTTCTAACGTTTTACTATCAGTAGTGTAGAATGTTGCTCCCTGCTTGTCTTTTCTGATGATAAAACTGCTTTTGTTCATGTGATTATAGCAGTACACACCATAACTACAGTTGTCCATCAGTCATCACTGAGATTCTGTCACATTTCTGTTATTCCTAGTAAGCCATATCCTGCAGTAGTAATCAAAGTTTCTCTATTATGTTCCCTGTGCCCTTTCCATTAGGCTATAAACATCGTGTGGCTTTCTGGCTCATTCATATTTAAGCTCATTGATGCAAAGACGGTTCTCTTTTCTATACACAATGCCTTTGTTTTACAAACATATACAACTTTGAGACAGAAACTTCTCTCACCCTGGAAGAAAATATTTCATCTGAATACAGTGGATTAAATAATGAAGGTATGATGTAATCATACTCTAGATGGGTAAAATAATAAACTGCTACCTGAGACAGACACTAAGTTACTTCTTTTGCTGGTGCATTCAGTAAAACTTTTTCCTGAAAATATGAGTTAAAAATTTAGTATTTCCCTCATACAAAAGCTAAATAACTTGTTTTACCTTTGCAACCACAAAATGTACAGTAAAGAAAAATCCCATGGCTGAATATTGTTGCTGGCTGTAACTCTCTGATTCTGGTATTGAATTTGCATTCCCACAATAATTCTCATTCATTCCAATATGTGCCCAAAGCAGTATCATGTCGACATTGGCATAAGTACTGTAGAAAGCCTGCAGCAAAAACTATTTTCTCTGAAGTGTTTTGCCTTGGCTACTGGTCATCAGGTATCTTTAATCCCGTATTCTTTTTCTTTTGCTTTATGGGTCTTCTTGACCTTACATAAAATCTTCTACATTTTTTCTGGCTTTCTGCCTGACATGCCTGTTTTAGCTGGAAGTTAGGTATATGAAGTCTGATTCAAAACCTGTTTATCCCTTCCAGAAGGGAGTGATTTCTCTTAAGTAGCTGGAAAGCACAATTGGTTTTGACTGTTATTTTGACAGGACTGTGTCAAAAACCTAGAAGCACAGTAAATGTTTCTCAAACAAGTTTCAAAAAACCCCAAACCAACAGTCCAAATCAATCATATATTCAAATGAAAGATTTAGTATGAAAAAGTTACAACTTTCTGCATACCAAAAGTCTAAATACATGCCTGGAAGGTTCATCAACCCATTCACTTTTAAAACACTGAAACAGAAGGACTTGACTTCCTTTATGACTCAGCTTTTTAACTTTTGATATCACCTTATAGACATGGCAAAACCAGTAAGAGCTGAAAGCTTCTCAGACATTAAAATTTTACATATGAAAGAAATTCTTTGCAAGGTGTCGACTTGCTCTATTATTCCATACTTCACTGCTTTTGATTTCATCTGTTTGTGATTCTGTTTAGCATATACGAGAGTATGTTGTTCTGATAAAAGTACCTACCAGAGGAATTGCTCAGGAAGAAGTATTCTAACAGAGTAGGCACCAGTTATTAAGACAGGAAGAAAATTTAAGTTCTAATGTCCTGGAAAGAACCTAGATGGAGATGGAAAAGAAATGCATGCAACAGCATTGAGTTTTATATAGCTATTGTACACATGGGAGAAAACTTACAGTGAGCGCATCTACAAGCTTCTGGAAAATATTTCCCAGGATCGACATAACCCTGGCTGTAAAGAAGGATGTGCACCTGCAGAAACAGGATAATGTGGTTAAGCATAGAACAGGAAAAACGATTAGAGGCATGGAAAGCTTAAACTAGTCGTATCTGATATAGGGAGCAGGGAAAGGAGATAGGTGACAATGAGAAAGTTGATTGACTGGTTCATTTAGTTTTGCTTAGCTGACATGTTATGCCACAGCAACAGTTTTATACAAGCTGTAACAGAAGACAATGCTATATCTCTGACCTTTCACCACTCTATTGTCAGACTGGCACAAGCATTTTTGCAGCCACAAAGTCTACTTAATCTGGGAACTGATGATCCAGCTTAAATTCAACCTTTTTTTATTACCTGAGAGGATGGATAAAGAGAGAAGAAAGGTGGGCAAGATGGCAAAAGTAAATATGTGACTATCTTTTTTTGACAATTTGACCACAATTTCAGTTTAAACCAGCTTATAGTGTGTAAGGAATTGATCCTTGAACACTGAAGGGGAGGATGATGCCCAGTAATCCTAATTGCTGATAGATGAAGAAAGATTACTTTTTTCTATTCCTGGGGAAAGCAAAAACATACTGGAGGTTGTGGTTGTTCAGTTTGTCTAGGCCCACTGGTGAAGGGATGAAATGAGAGGGCTAAGGACTATTTTTGTCACATTTACTTTTACTTGAGTTCCAGCTGGTCTGTATTTCCCTAGCTTTCTTATATGCTATGATACGATTTTGAAAATCTCATGAAATGCGTCTCTCTGTCCTATGTTCTAGAAGAAAATTGATTTGTTATTACTGGTTGAGAAAAATCCAACTTGACTGTTACATATTTCTTCTTGTTGCCTTCCAGGGTACCTAAAACTATAATTTTCATAATTTTTCCAGGGCTTGAAATAAAAGTAGTTTACTTATGATTACTAGGTTCCTTCACTTTTTCTTTTTTTCATAGTTGGTCCCAATGCTTGTCCATTCTTAGCATTTAAAAGCTTCCTTTACCTTTCACAAAGATTACTACTAATGTTTCCACAATTGCTTCAGTCCAAGGATTATTCTACTCAGGCCTAGGCAACTTGAAAGTATCCGTATTTCCTGGATGTACTTTCTAACCATTTATTTTCCCTAGTGGTTTCAATTCCTATCTCCTTACCAGTGTGTAAGCCACCTAAACTATCTGATCCTGTTCAGACCTTTCATGAGGTATAGAGTACTTCACACACTTGTATAAAGCTGTATTGCTTTTCTTGGTAATAGAGCCTGATGTATGCGTGCTTGCACACACACAACAAAATATGAGATTGTCTAATGAGAAATACTGTTGCTAAAGCCCTTGCCTTGGCAAAGTTATTAAAAGATTTAGGTTAAAAGAAGCTTCAACTTTCCAAACAAAAACAAGCCTCAGTGCTCCAAGAGCTTTCAGCAAGCTACCTAATCCACAGTTAAAATGTCAGGGCCCAGCGAGGGCCAGCTGCTCAGCCAGGGAAGGGAGATGAGTTGGGCCCTCACCAGCCATGGCTATGTCCTGCAGCACACCTCAGCAAGGTGAGCAGGGCAGCTTTGGCAACAGCACCCATGGGCTGCCAGCAGTGATCACCATGTTTGGGTCAAGCCAGGATATCAAGTCAGCAAAACAAGGTCCACTGCAGCAACATATATGGCTGCATGTAGGCATATACCAACTCTCTCAGAGCTAGCCTCAAGCACAGGTAGCCCAGCTCCTGTCGGAGTAGAAGGAGGGGCGGAAGAGACTCCTGGGTTTCTGGGGCCCTGGCTGGAACCAAGAAGTATCTGGGTCCAACAGGAGTCGGTCATGCAAACCATACATGATAGCAGGGCAGCAATAGCTGCTTCACAATCATAAGGTGATCGGAGGTGTTTGCAACTGCCATATTTTCAAGTATCAGCTCCCGTGAAGTTGGTCAAATCCAAGTTAATTTCCAATATAAATCCAAGTTAATTTCCAATATAATTTGTTTTTAACTAATTTAATTTCCTTTTATTAATCGAGGACAAAAGTCTGTCCCAAGCTTTTCAGGCACAACATGCATCTATAATGACCTTTCCCAGTGTCTCTCCAGAAGACATCTGCTTGGATGTGGCAAGAGAAGTATTTCTTCTCCTTCACTTCGGAAGAAAGATCAGCCTTGGCTAATGTAGTTCCATTCCCTGGGACAAACAGCTGCAAATGGAGCAGTGAAAGCCAACAGAGTTCCGGCTTGTATGTCCTGTATGAGTAATCCAAGCTGAAAGACCTTTATATGGAAATTCAAGTACTGCCTGGACTATATCACTGTTTTCACCCTGGCTGCCAGAGAAGAACATGTGTCAATACTTGAGAAAACAGTAAGGCCCTGCAGGAGAAGAGGGGCTCTCGCAGTAGAAAGCACACACTCTTGGGTAATATGCCAGAGGCAGCTCTCTCTGAGCACACTATATGGCAGCAAACTCTCTGTTAGGCTGTTCTTGTGTCAGTGTAACTTATTTTCTTGAAAGAGTCTCATTTCCTTCCTTTTATAGGTACCTCAGATGAAATTCCTTATCTGTTACACATTCTTCTCTGATGTCAAGTAATATTAAGACTAACTAGATTGTACAGACGATACTGGTCCTGGGTATTATTTTAATAGCAGTTCCATATTCATTAACATTAACTTATATGCCAGAGACTAAGTTATTCCATAGGGCAAATAAATTTGGCTTGATTTAATAAAAATGTATCTGATGGCTAACAAGGACAAAGCATTTGAAATAATTTGCTGGGGCAGAAGCTCTGTTCTTAGATACACTTGAAGAAAGTTCAACTTTCACAGCTCACAAAACATGAAAGCTATCTGGCTGTTCATCGGAGAGCGCTCGCAGTCTCCAGTGGAAGGCTTCCAAGGAGGGACTGCCAAGGAGGCTACAGAGGAAGCTGTCATCAAAGAATAGTCAGTCAGCTATCACCTTTGCTGAGTTTTTAGAGTCTAGAGACCTGGAGTTTGCTATCCTCCCACTGGGCTACAGCTACAGTAAGGAAACTTTTAGAAAGAAATGTCATGAAACACTCAGATATCAAACACACTCCCTCTATTCCCCACTTCATTTCAACCCCATTCCTTTTTCTCCAGTCATTCACTCTTAAAACAAAGAATTGCTCTCCTTCCTTCCTTTGTTTTTGTTCTACCACTTTGGATCTGAAAAATGGTACATTTGTAAGTACTTTTTCTTAGGCTGAAAATGAGTTCCCATTCTTGCAGCTACCACAGATGTTATAAGCAACATTTTATGATAAGTAAAATCAATGCAGCAGTATTACAACATTTTTATCAGTGAAACAAATAGAATTAGGTTAAATGACAATCTCATTACTAATATAGAAGCTTCAATAAATGGGAACCTTTCTTGCTAAAATATATTAAACAGCCAAAATAAGACAAAACTAAAAACCAAATTGCCCGATTAAGAAAGCTGCATCCATAACACAAGTGGAAGATCAATATCCCTTCAAATGTACAGAGAGACAGTTGCCTTCATCTGCCTACATAAATTTATTCATCAAAACACCATCTCATAGCAGGATTTTCAGGTCCGATTATCCTATCATGGTACTATAATGTTAAAACTACACTCCTCACTGCTGGCACTGTTTGTGAAAAACACTCTGTGGGCCTAAATGAAATCACATTTTTCCTTATGCACTAATATGGCAAATCTTATTCTTACTCTCCAAGAAAGAATCTTCAGAAGTAATGGACTAAAACCCACAGTAACACTACTTCTGTGTTAAGTCACCATTTGAAATACAACATGATGTGAATCAATAATGGTCAGTATGAGAACAGCTATTTAGATTTCCTCTCACTTCTCCATGCCCTTCTATTATGCTGGGGATTTTTTTTATATCAAACATTCATTCACATTTTTTTCTTACTGCAAGATGTTCATGGTTAACACTGCTGAAAACTGAATCCAGGAATTAAAAACTGAGGAATTGCGGATTTTCTGAAGGCAGATACTAAACCTCTGGAGGTGTCACAGATTGCACTTAGTTTTGCAAGTCACTCTGGAAAATCTTACTTTAAAGACCTTTAAAGCCTACAAAGCTCTAGTACAGAAAAAAAGACTATAAGACTCTCTATATGCTATCTGTAACCAGCATACATAGAGGAAAAAAGAACAGTTCAATATTCATAACAATATAAGCCTCTCCACCGTATGTATCACAGAAGGTATTACTAACTGTGATATAGTCTGTCAAGATCACATCTCCAGATAATTTCAGAAATTGCAGGCACATAAAATTTGAGACTAAGCCTGAGCTCAACATCCCTATTCCCTCCTGAGCATCCTAATTCCTTCAGAATTTCTTTTAACCACTTACAGTAACACATCTCTCATTTTTGTATTAGCTGTTCCCAGACAGACACACCTATTCCTTATGAGGGAACGCATGATTAAAGTTGGGTACTTTTTTGAACAGATTGGAGAAATCAGTGGAAAAGTAAACTGTGCCAAAGCCAAAATTTTTAAGAAACTGAAGGCGGATTCGGCAAATAGCATTGGTTGAAAGAAATGGGTGGGAAACATTTGGAAAAAGCTAAAATATTTCCTTTTAACTTTGGGGGGAGAGGAGCATTATTAAAAGCATTTTAAAGTGTTAAAAGCATTTAGAAGGTGAACTTAATAAGAAAAACAGAATGAAAAAACAAATTTTTTTTGAGTTCATGGAAAAGTCTTAGGCTAAACAAAAATAAAATTATGGATTTTGTTTCATAAAACTTCCTTCTTCCCTCATCACCCTAAATAATTTCTGTTTAGGTTCTACAAGAACTAATAAATTTCCCTAATTTTTTTATTTTGACAAAGAACTAAAAGAGGCCCCCAAAACCTATCCAGCTATACTTGTTTTACCACGAACGAGTCTCAAGTTTTTGTTTTTTTCGTTTTGTTTTGTTTTTCCTGTGTGTGTGATAGAGATGACTGCACCCACCAATTATTTTTAAAATCCAGACCAGTAACTTCTCTGGATCAGTCAAATACTCCTGTAACTCACTACCAGCATCCAGAAAGGAAGTGGAGCCAGAAAAAGTGCACCCCTTCAGTTTTCTGAACCTGTAATCTCCATGTATTTAAGGACTTTTTATTATTCTTAAATTGATTAATATATTTTTGCTGGCAATATGTCATATTTGTTTTTTTCCCATTATTAAAATACTTTTGAAGATTCAGTATCCAAAGAAATATAAGAATCTTGCCTAAACTGGCAAGCTGGAGTGGGGAGTGTAGGGAGGAAATACATGGAAAGCCCACAAACTTGCACAAGACAAGAGTATGGCTATAATTCACAGAAGCACAGCCTGGTCAGCTTTTTGTCCCATGGGAGGAAAACCATTCAGCTGAGCTAGGGCTAGTATAAGGTTGTCTCTCCCTTGCTCATTGCAGCGGTCATTGCGACAGGCCTGACAGACAGAACCTCAGCCCTAGTTGTGTGCACAGTCAGTCCCAAGCAGCAGCATTTCCTAAGGGCTGTTTTCCTGGGTGCACAGCCCACTACTCACTGAGAGAGCTGAGCAGTCTTTACACGGCACATATCAAACACACAGCACCAGCAAACACCTTCTCCAGCTTAACTGTGAATGTAATTTCCTTTTTTACCATGCCTGGGAAAAGTTCAAGTGTTGTGTTTCTCTTGCAACAGTTAATAACACTGTGAGCACCTGCAACTCGATAAGCAAACCCTTTCCTAGCTCTGCTTTTAGTGTTAGTGCTGGTGTGGTCAAATTTTTCAGGAGAAACACAAAACTCTCAGCTCAAGTTATGGCCCCTAAAATCCTTCAGGTTCACCAGCTAGTACAAACATTGTTGTGTGTCAGTCCTGTGAGGGGAAACAAACACAGAAATATATTTAAAGATTCCTAAAAGATAAGAGAGATGAACTACTGACTTTGCAGTCCTACTGTGATAAAAATCTATTTTGCTTCGAATGTACATTTTTCACCAGAAAAAGATATGGGATAAATAAGGAGCCTGTGATTTGCTCATCATGAATCCTCAACCAGGGCTGTGTAAAAGACTTGTGTCTTTCACCTGAGGGAAGACAAAAGGATGGATAGGTCTTTTTATTTTCTAAGAAGGATTTTCCACTGGCCATTTCCTAGTGCTCTTTGGCTATTTTAATCATTAGCTGCAAAGATGAAAAGAGTCATTATCATGTTACATAGCAATTCAACGACACCACATGAAAAAAGAACACAGGGAACAGGCAGTAAAAAGTGGAAAGAATTGTTGGCCAATTTAGTTTCCCTCTCAAATGTTTGGCCTGATATAAAAATTGATTAAGGTTTGACTAACCTTTTTGGGGGGTTATTTGTCTTTTACTGGTATTGCATATGTTTAAACTGAGTTTCATGGGCATTGATTATTATCAGGAATGATAGAGAAATTCAACACACAGAACTATCTTTTAGAAACTGGGAGACATTCCCATTTTCTGTGTCCTAAACTCCAACATAATCTCTGCATGTGTTCTATATTCCCCCAAATTGAATTTTTCTTCCAAAGTTCCAAAAGATTAGTGCTAGAAACCACACGTATTTAGATTGTGTATATAAAGACACTGTCTTGAATTCTAAAATTGATAGCTCCTTTAGCTGCACTTCCATCCCCTTTCTTCACTTTCTTATTCTTGAGTTTGTTTTAGAAGGAAAAGACTACATTCAGCGCTCTGCACCTCTTTTCATCTGAAAACATGACCTATGTGTAAAAATATAACACAAAGGTTAAAAAGAGAAATGAGCCAAGCTTTCAGATGTGTAAACTCTGAACAGTCAAAATCAGTATGTCCGTTCCCCCAAACATGAAATATTGATTGGAAAAATTGATTCCTGAACCTATAAAGAGACAATTTTCTCCTCAGTCTTGAATATTAGAAAATCAGGAGAAAGGAGAATAAAGACACAAGAACAAAGAAATCTAAGTAATTTCTTGTTTCCAGAAACAAAGGAATGAGGAAACGCTTACTACCTTAAAGTTTATAGTCAGGTCAGAAGATTTGGCATGCACAAGTTCTCACAGTAGGATAACCCTTTGACTCCACACACATAGGAGTATTTGTCTATACAAGAAATTAATATCTACATGCCTTGGGCATCCAGGGTAGGTTTATGTTGTTGTTGGAATCGGAACATTCTAAGAATCTGTTTCAACTTGCTATTCTGTTATCAAAATTTTTCACTCTGCTTAATATTACTCAGTTTTGGGTTCTCTGACTGATGGATTTGCAACTCCACACGTGATCTTAGAGATACTTACCGTTCAGAAACACAAATATGGTCAAATGGAAATGGAATTTGGTTTTATATTTGTCTTGTTCCTTGCATTCAAGCCTGGCTTGAACCTAAGGCTACATTTCCTTTCATAAACATATCTGTTTCATATTGCCCAACAATCAAAGATAGCAATGTCATTTATGAATCCTGACATGACATGGGTATTTATGTTGGTTATTGTCTTGTAGCATCCACTTCAGCTAAACTACAACATTCTCACGCGTATGTTAAGATTCTGATGAGTATATCTTGTCCTACCTTCTTTGCATAGATAAACCTCCAAAGAATGTGAAAAGAAACCCCAAAACATTATGCACGGATTACCTGCATTAAGTCTGATTTGAACTGTTGGCTTTTATTTGCATGTTGATCTAGTATTGCCGTGTCTGCCTGGTACTTGGTGTTTCCTCTTCTTCCAGGCAACTGCAGGTCTATTTCTAGTGGTCTGTGGAAAATTGTTCCTGGAGAGAATGCCTTGAAATAAAATGATATTGTTTTGTATACAACACTATTCGTACAGAAACTCAATGAAGGGTGTGTTAAATTTGCTTCAGAGCAAACAAGTCAAGAAAATCTCACCCACAGAGAAAAAAAATTATGCCATTAATACAGGATCTGATGGTCTGAGGCCACCAAGAAAGCACATAGCCCATACCAAATCATTCATTAACGGCTATAAAGCTAATGAAAAGCAATACTCTTCTATTAATATGGATTAGAGATGAAGTCTGAACTGTGAATCCTTGCCAACTGAAACCGTTACTCTAACAGCATGAATAAAGGAAGACACGGACATCTTCCTGACACAAGGGCACTAAATCATCCTAAAATCAATACAAGTGCTTTGGTGTAGTCATCTCTACCCAGAGTTGAAGAAGGTTGGCATTTGTCTGCCAAGTCTGTGGCAGGCTAAGAGGCACAGCTTAAATAAAGTGGAACAGAAACTACTCCAGCTGCCCTCACATACATTTTTTAAATCCTGACAAGAGTCAGTCTGGGAATGTGAGGATTATGCCAGGCTGAACGAATGAAAAAGAGCACTGCTTCTGTAACATATGTTTCCTCTCAGTCTAGAGGTGGTCTCCTAGTGGGCCTGAATTTCTTTGCACTTCATATTTGGCACCAGTGTGCAGAATCCAAAGGTATTTTTAACACGCTAAAAGAAAGTGCCTGGGCAAAATGCCTCCCACACAAGATGGCACTCATACTGGGTACTCTCCTAGTGAGTTTCTAGACTTGCTTGATATTTATAATACCGCTGACTTCACAAACAGTGTTTTTCATTTTAAATTTCAACAAGCAGCAGAGTTTCAGACATTTCAGAAGAAAAAAAAGATCAATGGAAACAGTGGCAATAACTGGCTTTTTCCTTAAGTCCTACTTCTTTAAGAAAACTTAGCTTCATTTTTATATCTTATATTTTGCAGGAAAAGTCCTGGATATACATATTGCCAGATGCTAAAATACCAAGAGGCAGAAAAAAAAAAAAGGAGCAGGGAGGAAGAATTTATAGATTTTTTGAATAGGAATGCAGAAGGAAATCATTATCAGTATGCACACGTACTTCTATTTGGCTGAAATGCAAAAATTTCCATTTTCATAATAACATAATAGACAGCTCCAAAGAAAAAAAACATATTTCCTTCGTAATACCAGTTCCCAGTATCTGACATTATTTGGCATTGCCTTTTTATTCTATATTAACCTATGCATTTGGTATCAATTACCAAAACATTAGATTTCTGCGGATTTACTTTGAACTGATCAACCGCTGAAAATAAAAAGGAATTATGACTTAAGATATTATGAAAGTCAGGGCACCTTTCTTACTCAAGGGTAGTTCACCACTACAGAGATATCCTGTGCCCCACACCCTTGGACTGAGGCCACCTGATGAAGCTCAAGCTGGTAAACATGGAATCTAGAGGTCTTGGTATCCAACATACACTTACTTTTTAGAGCCAATAACTTGCAACAGTCAAAACCTCTGAAAATGGTATCTAGAAGCCCAGAGGCCCTTTGATTTGGGATGTTCGGCTCAGTGAAACCACACTAGAGAAAGTACAGACTAGCATTCTCATCTAAGAGTTTAGTAGAAAGAAAAAGAAAACATCTGAACATTCCCACCTACCTTTGATGAGAAATTCAAAAGGTTTACTTCTCCCCCACCACAGAAAATGACAAGTTTTTGCTCACATGGTCTTTCTGAACATTTTTCCCAAAAGATTTCAAGAAATCCCAAGGTTTCCAAGCATAGGTATGTGGTGTAGGGAGTTAGAATCCAAAGATTTGGATTACACACATTTTAGTGTATGTAATAAAGACTGATAATCCTTTGTACACATAAAAACACAGAACAGCCATACGAGCCTCTTCTGCCCCAATACCACCCTTAGATCAAGCACACCAAAGATTTCCTGAAAGGTTCATGAATGCCTGGAGCTCAGTACCAGGCCCTGAAGGAAAACTAAAAGCTCAACGACAGCTATGTAATTGAGAGCCATTTTTAAAGTGCTACTAGAGACAGACAAAAATATTGAAGTTAATAGGCTTAAAACGATACAAAAATTAATATGATATATGGTGAAGTATAGTATCCCCAAGTTTTTTTCCTGATGTACATAATTTTCAGACTTATTTTTAGCTTACTACACTCACAGCGGAGTTGGTTGGGAAATGCTTCTGGAGTTCTCTTGGAGAACCTGCTGGAAAAAAATACTGGTATGAATGAAAACAATGTTTTTTAAAGGTTACAATAGAATTTATTCATACAAATAAAAGCACAAATCTAGAACCAATAAAAGTTGTGGATTGATAATGTCAGGCTTCCAGGAAGGGCTGGGCCTACAGTACTCATGAAGACCCTTGAGAAAACTGTGGTGGGCTGGTACAATCCTCACATTAGCCAAGAACTTGTGAAGGAAAGGTAAAACTGAAAGTTTGTCAAGTTTTCTCACTGCTGATTAAACCCTTTAGTAACCATCCTTCTTCACACTAGTTTTGATTTTACACATCCTTCGAAAACACCAAACTTGGACTAAAGGTTTGGAGAGAGGGAGAATTTGCCACAGCCTTTGAAAAAGATTTTGCTCTCTCATTGCTTTTTCTTCTCTCCCCAAAGTCTCTTAACTTCACACCTAAACTTACCATGCGTATACTATTTTTCTTTTCTATACAAGTTTTATTATTCTACACATGGTAAAAAGTATTACCAATTCAAAACTTTAGTCAAATAAAATAGCATCACATTTACATTCCATGCAGCACACTGGGTTTTGGAACAATCCTTCAATTTTGAAAGCACAGTAAAATACATCTTTGACACTAGGCTGGTCACAAAATCTGTTTTTCTGATAGAGATCAGACTTGCTCTGTATTCCAGCCACATAGCTACAGTGCACTCAAGAATACTGCATATGAACACAGCTATAACAAACACTTCATCTTCAATAGGCCTCATAGTTCAACTGTGGTGCCTTTTAATGTTGTCTATATTCAGGTTAATGGGCACAGCAAAAGGGTACTTTGCCCTTATGAATAATGATATTTCAAACAGTAATTTGAGTTGAGAGTTTTCCATCATTTGCTCTCATAGTCACAGACAGGTCTTTGAGCAATTTCCATGTTTTTTAGTTTCTTTTCTGGTAGATTATTGATTCCTAAAGACAACATGACTTGAAAGATCGGCAAAGGTTAGATAGTAAAAGAAACATGCATAATTTAAAATGCCTCTATGCATTTGGGAGCTCAACAATACCTTTTAGTGTTACTTAGGAGTTACAAGAAACAGCTACTTTTAGGATGATTTTTAATCCAGACTATTTGCTTGTAAAGCCAATTTTTGAGTACAGTCTATCGTTTTGTATGAAGACTTGGAAGGCAACTTGGACATGAAGTAACTGCACACATACCTGTTCAAAGATCTTCTGGCATCTTCAATATGGACCTTCTCCAGTGCTTGATTTGAGTGGAAAAGGAATACTAAATCCCTGGTACCTGCACTGTTTCCTCCACTGTATAAATTGAAGAAGAACAGCTCTGGCTACACCAGCAAAGTTGATTCCTGGCCTGGATGCCATCAGGAGATCACAAACATCCCCTTGTCCCTGTGGCATTTCTTTCACTGTACCAGGCATGCTTCTTGCCCATGTGGGCCACGATGACACAGGTTAGCCAGAGGCCTTCTGGCTCCTTGGAGCAGTGAGTGACTGTAGCAGCTCTCGCTGGGAAGGGGGCTGTGGGATTTTAGCCATGCAGAAAAGGAGGTTAGGTGCTGAAGACTCCCATCTGTGCATGGCCAGGCCACAGGATCTGCAGGATCAGACCCTCAAATACAAACAGAACACACTGAGAGGAACCTAGACAAAAATCAAGGGGAGCTCACTGTCTTATGGTGAGGGCTCTCTGCAGAAGTTACTAGTCAAGACTAATGTTTTTATTTTCTTGGTTTTTTGCAACTGTGGAAGTACCCTGTTTTTCCTTTCCATAACCCAAAAATGAGGTTCTGTGAGGTTGCCTCCCCCTGCACTGAGTTTTGACTTTATTTACTCACTCCACAGGTGAGAGAGGAAAGAATAATTTACGTTACTGAGTTATTCATTGTAAAATACAATGATTAGATCTAAAGAAACCTAAGTCCCTCATGGGTCAACTATTGCCAAAGAACAGCACTTCTCTTTCTTGCAGTTCCTGACTTTTTAGGAAAATAATTTACAAATAGAACGTGGACACAAGAATTCAGTTTGTCAGAAAACTTTTTTTAAAAGTTTAAATAAAACAACTGATTGCATATTGATACTGTGGCCTACTATGAGGTGGATGTTTTAATACTTTCCTTCCTACTAGGAAGATAAATCCATTGAACTAATTAAAGAGAACACAGAAGGAGAAATTGAAAAGATGTTTCACTTGTGCAATCTTTGGTCAAAGCTGAATCACATCCACAACTAACAAGAAGTATCCTGTTTGTTTGGAAAAAGCAGTACTTTTAAATCACAGATATACATGGAAGATTTTGAATATCCTTGTTGTGTCTGAACTTACACTGTAATATCAGACTCATTTAGTTCACGTGCACTCTTTCCCTTTCCTTCTCTTCACCACACTTTGTGCAAGCCCCTGCAATCATCCAGTGCGAAATCGAACAGCTTACATCTGTCTAAAATAGACTTCTCCAACTGTGATGTAGTCATTTTCTACTAGAAACAATGCTTTTATAAATTCAACTTCCAAACATATCTAAGATGATAATTTAGAAAATTGTACAATGCATACAATACCTAGACTAAAGGTAAAAAATGCTTTCTTTACAAACATTAAAACATTCAGTGCTTTACTAATGAGCTCACTTCTATTATCTGTCAACCTATAGCCACCTTTCAGGGCTACAATACTAGAGATAATTAGTACAGGCTTGTCAATTTGATTTTGGTTAACTT
This sequence comes from Strigops habroptila, assembly GCF_004027225.2. Taxonomy (NCBI): domain Eukaryota; kingdom Metazoa; phylum Chordata; class Aves; order Psittaciformes; family Psittacidae; genus Strigops; species Strigops habroptila. The sequence goes on from NC_044278.2 coordinate 14,890,030, forward strand.
TATGGCCTCTTTATATTATGATCCCTATGGGAGCTTGTAGTTTGCTCATTGGCCAAGCAACAAAATGCATTTATTCTGGCCTAAACAATAGCACCGTTTAATTAAGAGGTGTCATGCTATTTATTGTATATCACGTGCTCTACCTTTGATGAGGAACTATAGACATAGAAGGTTCGTCAGATTCAATTTCTCTGCTGTAATTTCCTACCAGAGAAAATGTGACACAAGGCAGAGATCCAATTTCCCATTTCTATTTAGCATTTATATTGACAGAATTAATGATTTTAACATCATCTTTGGCCTGCTGCTAAATGGAAGACATATATTGCCTGCTGAGATAGTAATTCTTCTTCTAAATTATGCATATATGTGTATATTTTCGGACACCTACATACACTTAGACACACATATATATACATTTCCTCAATTATTTTTCCATGGGGAAATGATATCTTTTTATTAAACTCATATTCAGGGAGGAAGGGTAGGTTATGGGAAAGGTAATTAGGAAGAGTAATAAGGGTGATCCTAGACAATGTTTCTAAGCAGGGATAAAAATGAAAGTGTCCTTTGCATATTTGCTATGACAAAGGGTTCAGGAAGGCCCAAGCTGATGAACTCCTGGCATGTTGATGGAACTAATTTTATTTCTGAAGTTCTCCCATGAGAATGCTGTACAATATACATACTGCACATTTGTCAAAGTTGCCATGCAAGAAGTTTCAATTTCCTTCTCTGAAAATAATTGACCAAAGGATCAAGAAGTTCAAAAGACTAGGAGGAAATGAATAAATATTATATAGAGATATAATGTATTGTAATCATATTGTATATGCTATTCTAATAGAAATGTAGAGATCCCTGTTACAATTCTTGAACCTCTTAATGGAGCCAGAGAGAACGATTTTGTAGCTTCAGTGTGATGAAAGAGGACTGAATTCCTTCCCTGGTAATCTAACTATAATTTTGTTAGAAATCACTAGCTTTAATTTAAATTTAAGTTAATGAAGTGGATGATATTTTAAATCCCTTTCCTTGAATATTTTACACTCTGAATAACTTCTGTTGGAATCTTTTATAAGTAAAAGTCAAGAGCAGCCTCACTTATTTTAGGAAGTATCTCCTCATTTATCTGACACAGAGCAAGACATGCAAGGGAAGACAGACAGACAAGCTTCAGGGGGCGTATCACACTTTACTCTCCTTTTGATGTCTTGACATAATGGTGCTAGGTAGTATACCCAGTCAGTAGAAATGTGTTCATGTTACATTTTTTGTATATTCTTACTTCACCTAGAATCCCCTTTATGGCCTGATATGTGATGCGACAAACAGCTGCCACCTCCTTCTAAAAGGAATGGAAGTAGCAGGTTTGGAGTTTGGAGAGGGTTTGGTGTTTTTTTTATCAAAGTAAGAAATCCATTTGGAGGGAACCTTTATTCATATGTGCAGGTTTCCCACACTAAAAATTTGGGAACTTCCTAAGTTAGCACTCCCTAGGACCCTGGGAAGGCTGCACTCATACAGGTTTGGGATTAGTAGATATCTGGCTGCAATATCTAAAATAGTAAAGTTTCAGCTTGTGTCTTTCCTTGTGTCTTAAATCATTAATTTAAACTTTAATGATTACTTTATCCTATGGGCTTGAGGTGCCATTTTTCCTTAATTAGGGCACTTCAGATACTCTTTGTCCTCTACCCAAATGCACTAATATGTGAAAAAACTGCCTACCAGAGCTAGCTTGGTACTTTAGGTCCTTTTTCTCTTTATTCCACGCCAAGCCAGACTACTCAACGTTCAGTTTCACTCAGAAATGAGAGAGAAATGGCCAATTGACATTACCAGCCATACGCTCGTATCTGTGTGAACACAGCTGCTCATCTCTAGAGGCCTGCGAGCACACAGGTGAGATGATTTCACATTGATTTTTTTCCCGTAGAGAGGTGGCGCTACAGGAACACAAGACGTCTGGAGTTAACGGCAATTCGACCTGAAATTAAAATGCATTATTCGAAATGTTTGCTTCCAGTTGCTACACATGCCAAATGAATCAGGGCTCACCACAGACGCTAGAGAGGTGAACTTCCAATTTGCTGAATACCAGTCAATTTCTGGGTGAGCATCTGTGGAGGAAAGTGTTTTCCTCACTAGAACGCTAGTCTGATGCTTCTACACCTTCCAATCAGCCTATAGTAGGAGAGTCTTCTTTAATCTCCTGCATATAAATTCATTGGAAATAAACACTGAAGTAAAGTATTTCTTGCCTTTTGGTTTCCTTTTTTTTTTTTTAAAAAATATTGTTTTTTCAAACTCCAAGTCTGCTTGGGAAAGCTACCAAGAGTAAATCCCTTTTAATACAGGCCAGCACCCTCATCTGCAGAATTGTAGGAAGCAGATGTGTTCTGAGTAAAAGCACTTAATTGGTGGTAACCTTTTAAACTTAGATATTTGGCATGAACAAATTATCCTGGGTTAAGCATATACTTATGGGAAGTACTTACAGTGAAATACTTCTTTATACAAGACTTCTTTTATACAGATTTATAAAAATTAATATTGCATATCATTCATCTGGCAATGACATGTATTAACAATAGGTTAAAAGGCATCAGAGAGGTATTGCTGGTCGTACCACACACACTGGTCTGCCGAAGACCTCATTCACAAGTGCCTAGAGTTTACAGGATTCGGGTTGGTTTGCTTCTCCCCTCCACCATAAATCAGAGGAAGTAAAAATGGCTTGAGTTCCTCTGAAACATGAGACTACTTTTCTTTGGTTTTAAACGCTATCTGTGCTCAGCTCTCCGGTGTTACTCTTTGTGCATTCTGTGCATTCGAGTACCTAAAGGGGGCCTGCAAGAAATGTGGAGAGAGACTTTTTACAAGTGCCTGTAGGGATAGGACAAGAGGGAATGGCTTTAAACTGAAAGAGGATAGATTTAGATAAGATATTAGTAAGAAATTTTTCACTGTGAGGGTGGTGAGGCACTGGAACAGGTTGCCCAGAGAAGCTGTGGAAGCCCCATCTCTGGCAGTGTTCAAGGTCAGGTTGGATGGGGCTTGGAGCAACCTGGTCTAGTGGAAGGTGTCCCTGCCCATGGCACGGGGGTTGTTACTAGGTGATTTTTAAGGTGTCTTCCTACCCAGACAGTTTTTTGGTTTTATGATTCTGTCACCACCCGACTGGCACAAAAAATGTGGCATGACATTAAGCTGATTTTTCCACTTTCTTTCTAAAATAAAATTATATTTTATCAATCTTAACACATATAACAAAAAAGCAAAACCAGAATATGACCTCCAGGACACTTCTATATAACCTACTATTGCCACCCAGAAGTGGTAGAAAATAATCATATAAATAATGTGTGCTCATCTTAAGAGCCAAACAACACTGTCTGTACACATCAAAATCATGGAGCCTGCACAGCAACTTCCAGTATGTGAGTGGTTCAGCAGTTTTACCCACAATTTGCAAATTACTCCAGCTGGCACTGCAGATAGGAAAGCTAGGATAAGCATAAAGTATTGACCTTACGTGGTATACAAATAGGCTAGTGGTACTACACAAACTTTTATGACTATGAAATTGTTGCATGTATTTTCTACCCATGTACTACAATTAGTTAAAATTAGGAGTTACCTTGCCTTAAAGATGAAGACATAACATTTGCTTTAAAATGTGAGTGAGGCCATTTTCTTTCCAGAAACAGTGCAATTTCACTGAGTTCTGTAATGGTGGCTTGGGGTCAGGCCTTGCCCAGATTTCAGTTTCTGGTACATTTTGAAAAACTGCTGCAAAATAAAAAGCAAGAAAATTAGTACCTGCAGGTTTTTTTTGTTTGTTTTTTGTTTTTTTTTTTTGTTTTTTTTTTTTTTTTTAATCTTCTAGTCACTTCTATCAGCGAAACAAACAGCATATTTAAAATAAAATTGACGGGAATTAACATCATTAGAGTTATTCTTCTAATGGGAGTTTTATACAGAAATAATACATGTAGATGATGAATGAAACAAAAATACACAAAACTGAGACAGTGGAAGTCACATTATTTTTATAATGCAAACTACTAAAATTTCGTATTGTACAAATGATAAAGGAATCCTATTTCTGCATAAACTATGTTTAATTTATTACTGTAACAACAACATTAACAACCTTAGAGGATGTGTCGATTTCACAGAAAAAAAATAGCAGCAGCGCTACTGGATTCTGCTGTCTGCAAAGTCACCCACAGAAGACAAAGATGCAGTGTTTTCTGCCTATCCAGTAAGGGCCGTAACAGTAATGTGATCACCTTGGTCATTTACTATTGAAATTAACCATGTGAAATAAAGTTTCAGAGATGTAATTATGTATGTTATGGGGATCTGGATATAGTCTTCATCTGGACGGGCTCTCAGCTGTATTGTAAGCAGGAACACGTAGATACATTCACGACATCACCTTTTCATTCTTTTTAGTATCACCTCTAAAAAGTTCTGAGGAAAAAAAAAAAAAAGGAAACTGCGTCTGGGTTCCAGGCTGAGGATAGAAAATGCCTTCCTCTGTAGAGATGTTCTGGTTAATTTATAGAGTTTACAGTGCTCTAATTTGAAATGCAGAACGCAGGATAGCTCACAGACCTCCAGCTCCTCTAAGCATGAAAGAGGCTCTCACAGGACTGGAGCTCACAGGGGTGTCCCTGGCATCAGCTTTTATTGGGGGTCTCCAGTTCTGCTGTTATCTAAGAAAAAAGTTAATGTAAATTACTCCAATCCATATAAGAAGTAAAATCAAACTCCCATTTAAAGACTATTGGCTGCTAAAGCTGATTTATGAGCTTTGAAGGCTTATAATTAGCAGTGTTACACATAATGCAACCAGCATCTACTTTTCCAACCCCTTCTCCTGGGACAGCTTCCACCTCAACAAGTGATAACAAGTTCTTAGACGGGAACCTGGGAAACTACAGAGATTCCTTTAGGAATCCTCATGCCAGTGAATGAGAGCAGTTTATGATGGCCATTGCAAAGAAGAAACTCTTGCGACATGTAATTAAGTGATTTCAATGAGAGAGTCTCCCAGAGGAAGTTATTTCTGGAAGGTTTTACCATGCAAGAAGTGTCATATGCACTATTTCTGTGAACTAAAAAATGGATGGTATCAATTTGTCTTTAACAAACAATGTACTGTGCAAACAAGCATCAACGATCTTAGCAAACAGAACAAGTGCCATGCAAAATCAAACCTATTACATGGAGCTATCCAGGTATTTTTTCCAGGATATGAAAATACCTTAAGCTTTCTTTCAAAAAATTGTAAGAACTACTTAGAAATTTAGCAGACCATTATTCCATGATTAGGACTGAATACCAATGCAAACACACAGCTACACTCAGCACTTTACTTATACCTCCATCTTCATCTGGGAACCAAAGACAATGAAGTGGGCTCATAAAAATGGAGATAAGAGTAGAGCTGGTGATGATTTCTATGGAGTCAGAACTATTGCAGGTGTAAAAGGCTCCCATGCTGGCAGCCTTGCCCAAGAAATTATTTTGGTTTGTCCTTGTTATCACAAGGCTCAGTTGTGCCTGCCCTGCTAGAAAGTCTTGAGAAAACTCTACAATGCTTTGTGTGGACTTTTCTCTGCTTACAGAGGTTAACAGAGATTATAAAAGTGAAGGCAGGAGGAGATGAAGGAAGGGAGAAAAACAGTGAGACTATGCCTATATACAAATCAAAGCCCCAGAATCTTGAAATTTTCACAGTTCATTTTGGAAATGGTACATTTATAGTGTTAAAAAAGAAAGCATTTGACAAATTAATAAAGAATTTTAACTATTGGCAATTGATTCATGCTCTCTAAGTACCTCTCCACAGCAGAAGGGTGTTGTGTGTGAGGGTTGATGACAATTCTGTGTTATATGCTATATGTACCTGATCTCTTGCAATAGAATTTATTGCAACAGAGAAACTAATTCATGAAACAAAATGTAACCAGGACATTCTACTTCTTTTCCTGCTCCGTAATCAGAATGTAATTTCCTATAATGTTTTCATTACCAAAAATTGCTCAATTAATTCCTTCAACTTTACAGATGAAGCGTGAACTACTTTCTTCAAAAACTCACCCTTAGAGGTATATTGATTGGTTCACATTAGCTAGATAAGTAAATAGCAGTGTTTCTGTTCTCCATCAGGCTGATACTTAAGGACTTTTGGCTCAAATGCTTGTTTATGAATCCAGAAATGTGGATGAATACTCCAGCATACAAATATGGCATTTGCTTTGCACAAACAGACATTATGCTCCCAATCACTTTGCTTTTCAAAATGGCACGATTTTGTTGGACCTCTGGCAAAAATCAAAGTCAGTGTAGTGAGCTTACAACATTTGACATTTTACCTCCTGGAATCAAAATGACGAAGAGAGATTTTGTTTTACTTTTGTTTTTTTTCCCCTGTTTCAAGGTGGAACTTAAGAGCCACTGAACACTTCTATGAGATTTAGAGCCTCAGGAGAAAGTGAAAAGGAGTCCAGTGCTTGATTTTAAACTTTACCTTTTAGTCATTTTTATAGACCCAACATTGCAGTTATCTCAGTAGTTGGAAGTCTGCAAGCAACCCTGGTGCCTGGGGAGCACGGTGCACTCTGAGCAGCATGCCAGTAGGCCCTCAAAATGTCACTCGGTAAAGAGAGAGCCTGAAAAATGAAATTCGTTTCATAACCCCATATTTTTCTTTTATTGCCTACAACCATAATATTTTACTTCATTGAAATGGTATGCAAGAAAAAAAGGAGGGAAAGATACAGATATTAATGAGGTAATGGAAGAAATTACTTAGAAATATTTCTTACCAAATAGATTTTCAAAATTATTCTTCTGGCCGCTCACTTTTGGTTAGGCTCAAGTTTTTAGTAGCCATGTTATCAAGCTCAACTCGAGTACAACCTATGGACTAGCACTTTATTAATCTCCACTCAACCAAAATGAAAAAAGCAACCCCCAAAAGTAGATTATCAAGTAATAACACAGCTCTAGAGTCCAGAGGACTGCCAATCTTCAAACCTAATGGCTGCAACCAGATCTATTTAAGGCCTGAAAGGATTTAAGTAATGGAAGAGACAACAAAAATGTTTACCAAGGAACAGAGTGGGGAATACAGAATGATGGAGCAAATGGCACTTTCATGCATGCTTTAGTTAAATCCATCACTGCCCCTGACAAAAGTACTGTGTGTCATGTCCCGTCTCCCCTTGCTTATTTTTACAACTAGTGCAGTCTCCCCTTTGGTGACGTGTTTCTTGCAGGATTTGGCAGAATGGATGACCATTTGAAGCAGTTTAAAAATGTCTCATTTTCTGCCAGGTCAATTTTAACCTGTCCTGTTCCCCAGTCTGGTCTAGGCTGGTCATTTCCTTTAAGCCTCATGAAAGCTGCAACCTACAACTGTTAAAGATGAGACTAAACTTTTCTCTGGGATGTGAGAGAGCTGTTCTCTTGAGCTCTACCTAATCCTGACCTAATGAAGTAGAAAGCGCTGCCCAGGCAGCTGCATCCTTGCAAGAGGAGATAAAGCATCCGGCCCTGAGTGCCAAAATCCTCTGGCATGCACCAGGCAGGGGGTGGGTGGCAGCAGAAATCCCCCTCCCTGAAATGATCTTGCCAAAGGTACTCTGTTGTGATGGCAGCAGGGAAACAGGCAATTCTATTTTCAGGTTGCTAAAAATGTGTAAATTCCTATCCTACATACACAACGTGGTAATTGCCCCACTGCCCTGAACAAGACCTCATAGAGCAGCCAAACCAGCCTTAAAAACTGCATGTAATTACTCTCAGTAACTCTTAAACTGTGATGTAAAGGACAGACATGAGCCCACTTCCTACATACTTTCTTTGCCACTGGCTTCTAGGTGATTGTGAGCAAGTCATTTCACCTTCTCTCTGCCCCTTTTCCTCTTTGTAGGAGGGTGATAGGACACAGGAGGCCCTACCGAAAATGCCTTGAGATTTTTAGATGGAAAACGTGGTGCAAGTCAGACATCATTGCTGCTGTGCGCACACAAATCTGGGAGTTTGGTAACCTGTCTCTGTAAGCTGAATAAACAAGAATTAACATCATCAAGGGAGCAGACTGAATCCTGCTGTCCTTATCTGTAAACGGCAAAATCTTATCCTGAAACCCTTACAAGTGGATATCACCAACTCCTAACAACTCTGACAGGTATTGAAGCACAGCCTCATCTTGGAGCATAATCCCCAGTTAGCTTCCATAGGACTTGGACACATGGGTAAGTGTATTGGTAAACTGAGACTTGTCTTATCAGTGGAACAGAAAATGTCAGAATGTTCTGAAAATTATTGCAGCACAAGATTATTTTTCATGGAGAAACAAAGGGTAGGATTTTCTCATAAGAAAGACTTCAGCAGAAATACTGAAGTATTTCAGCAGAAGTACTAAGGAAGTTTTCCTCTATGCCTTAAGATTCGTTACCACCATACTAGTGCTTTGGAGAAATCTCTTTGACCAAACTAACAACAATGATAGAAATCCTTTGAATTATCTCACAAAAACCATCTAAGAGTTCCCAGGCTCTGCTGTTGCTGCTATCTACCTTTCTAAACCTCTAAACACCACACTATAGATGTTTTTTCATAGTACCCAAAGAACTTGGAAGAGGTTTTTTCTTGGGGAGAAGGGAGAGAATTTTTATGCAGGACACAGTAGCATACACTACCAGAGCCTCATTCCTCTAAAAAGCACATTCACATGTAAGATAACATGGTGCAGAGTACTGTCCCAGACTCCTACTCCCTTCTCGTGCACAAAATGTGCTAGACCAACCCAGCAGTTAAAAGTGCTAAAATTAGAGGAAAATACCTCTCCGTAATTTATTTCAAAAAGTCTACTATCTTCCAGATTCATCATCTTGCAAGGAGGTAGACTATACCTTGTTATTTTGAGATATGGATACATTAATATAGAAAACAATTTTTATCAAAGGAAGTCTGGACCAAGGTAGACGTTTTTTCCTGCAGACACAAGTTATTCTCTGAGTTACTGGCAGGTGCACACAAGGAAGTGGCATGCCAACAGGGAACCAAAAAACCAACACACTAATTTCTTATGCCAATACTCCAGATGCCATTTGACAAATAAAGTGTTGAGAACACAACCTTAAACAACAGATAGGTGAATGCTAGTTGTTTTCCAACAGTGACAGGTGCAAGAATTCTTGAGGAAAGTATTCATTATGGACAGGGCTCAAATTAGGTACTTAAAAATTGTGTCTTAATTTAGGTCATTTATCATTCTCCTCAAAGGCCCTTTTGTACAATTGAATTCTGAAGTGCTTCATTTGCTGTTAGATCATCACAGCTGCTGTAGTACCAGTCAAAGCAGATGTTTCGGGGACAGAAAGTGCCCAGCTCATTTTCAGCAATGCAGTAACTGCAAGTCTCTCCCTGGCACTTCTGCCTATGCATGTGGATTGGCCATGCAGGTGCCACCGCACTCAACCACTCACAGGGGTTCTGCATGGACTGAGTGCCAGTGGTGGCAGACCCCAAACTGATTCAGCTCCAGGAGCGCTTCAATAAAAACAGCGCTACACACCCTGAATTTTCCACCGCCATTTTCCTTTTGATACAAGTGGGTAATAAATCATCTTAGATAATTATTGAACAATCTCAGCTCTCTGCTATAGATTAAAAATAAGAGGCAAATGGGTCTCCTTGACTTTGCAATGTTAGAACTATTCCCCATGTGGTACTTATATAAAGTGCAGACTCATCTCATAAGCTAACAAATCATTCCTCTGAGACAGAAACACTGTTCATCTGCATATGGCTCTTCCACCTATGCAGTCGTGTGAAGCAGAGAGTCAGAGCTGAGGGAATACAGAGAAGTCAGTGAAGAAGTTATTTCACTCTTTCAGTGACCAAACAAAGCTTCTAAGAATTTGCCTCTTTCTCACAATGCTTTAGCAATACTGAAAATTCTTTGGCAAAAGAACCTGTCTGAAAAGAACGTGTCTGTAATTTTGTGTCGGGGAAGTAGCCAGTTTGCTTCTAAAACATAGAAGGTAATGGGAGAAATACATGCTTAGAATGAGCAAATGCAATGCAGGTCAAATAGCTCTTGTAAAACCACTCATTAATGGGAATCCTAGACTGTGAGGCACCTAAAATTAGTAAAGTGCAGAATTAGCTCAAAACTGGCAGATCAGTTCCATCTTGCACATCTATTTAGTTTCAATAAGTATTAAGGCAGAGACATTTAACAGATATTACAGTTCTCTATTTAGAAGGAACAGGATGACATAATCATATCCTTTGAAGGCGATGAAGTACTTTCCAGTCCATTAGTAGCGGAGAACGATGTCATTAGACAATATGCACGGGGGAATTAGGCATTAAAAGAAGTTTAACTCCAGGGGCGATGATAACTTTGACTCAAAATCCTAGAAGCTTTGCCTGAAGAGTTCTCTGGCTTGCTATTATTTCTGAAAATTGCAAACCCAGGGATATTTCAAAGGAAAGGAGAGTGAGGGCTTGTAAGCTGCTCATAAGAAAGGCTCACAAGATAATACAGGTAATGGTCAGGCAGATATATCAATTTGAGAAAAAACAATGAAAAATTTAGTAGGGATTTTAACTGAGGAACAAGTCATGCTTTTAAGGACTATAATCCTAGGAAAGGCAAATGGTGTCCAGTAATCACAATGTCATCTTTAATAAGGGAATAAGATTGGTCAATAAAAGTAACTGATCCAATAAAATTAGACTCTTGTGAGATTTTTGACCTTTTTCTACAGACTGGCCAATTAATAGTGCATAATAACAAATGTTAAATGGATTCAGACCTGTCTACTTCTCAAGTCTCAAAACAAAGGTCAGCAATGAATCACTCCCAACAGTTTGTTTCATTGGGAATTTTTAGGGATCAGTTCTGGGCAACTATTGATAACACTGTTGTAGTTGATACAGGAAGTGATGATCTGAATTATTGATAAAGTTCTTTGAAGAAAAACTAAGGGCTTAAAATATGTTGAAATCTTAGAATAAAATTGAGGGGTTCTACAAAATTACTTGAGAGCAGTTGGCCAAGCCATACAGCAAGGCACTTAAAGATGTCACCTTTACATCTCTGCAAAAACTTAAACTGACATTATTAAAGAAACTTAACAGTAAGGATTGTTTAATCCAGTTAACAAAGACAATAGAGACAATAGCTGGCAACTAAACCAGTTTCAGGTACAATAATAATGAGATCAATATACTGGAAAGTACATGAAGTCAATGACTAGAATACACCACTGAAGAACACAAGTCACAAGTTTATACCTTTCTAGAAATTATGCATTATGCCAACACAAGTTACTAGGCTCAACACACAGTTAACTGTGTTAAGTGTAATGGCCTGTGGAAAACAGGAGTTCAATCAAATTGATGTAATAGTCCCTTTTTGGATTAAAACTCCAGGAATTTAAATCAGGGCCTGAAAAATGTTAGAAAGAAAAAAACCCACCCTCCACAAGTACTTAAAATAAACTCATCTAATATCCTCACCACCACTGCATACTATAATCTGCCACTTGAAATTACTAACATCTCTGGAGTCCAGTTTGTTAAATAAGGGGGAAGAAATGCTGGCTTTGTGCCTAGAAACCCTTAGTTCTTCCCAACAGCATCTCAGGCAATAACGCTTTTAGTTGCTGTACATTTTAACCACAGTCCGTCCTTTAACCCCACTTTCCAGAGTTAAGTAGGGATGACGTTGATATCCAGCAGAAAATTTGAATTTCCTGTCGGCATGGTCTCTTGCACTAGCTGTCACTTGTGGGTGAGGCAAAGAATTTATCCCCATCCTTATGAAGTCCTAAAACAATCATGAAAATCATTTCCTCTGCTTTCTAAACCCTCAAGGAACAGTTTCTTGAAAAGCACTTCCATATGGTAGTAGGTACAGGAGAAGACTCATTTGGCCAGAGCCTCCTTCTCTCACATAGCATAAAGCTTCAAGATAAGTATTATTAGGTCTTGAAGATTAAGGTATACACCAAGGTACTGCTTTTCTTCTTTTTGCCTAGATACTCCCACTTCAGGAAGTTCCCCAGTAATGACCAAAAATACATATATGATTCATTAAGGTTGAAGATTTTTAGCTCTTTTTGGCTGATCATGAGTTAAAAAAAAAAAAACAAACCCAAAAACCACAACAATAAACAAACCCTAACCAGGTATTAAATAGAGGAAATTTTCATTCTTCAGAAACATACATACAAATTCCTCATTCATCTGCAGCAGGAGAGGAGCAATGCAAAATACCTCAGTTAACTCAGCGCTGTGAGGCAGAGGTTCAGAGTTTTTGACGTGTCCAATGTAGACAGTAGCTACTGTCACCCAATACAGTTACAATATTTCGCCTGCTCTGCATAAAGGCCAAGTTCACCAATATATGAAGACTCAAAGCCATACTGTTCATCACCCTGAAACATATTTTTAAACTGTATACACAATATATGAATGAAATTTCTCTAAATGATACCACACAGTGAAATTGGAAGTTTTTATAAAATAGAAATCACAGTAGATTTTGGGGTTGGTTTGGGTTTTATTTTTGTTTGGTTTTTGTGTGTGGTTTTTTTTGGTTTTTTTTTTTTTTTTTGATAGAGGTATGGACTAGTTTGCAAAAGACTACCTATCTCACCTAGAAAAATAATAGCCTTCAAGCACTTTTATCAGTCTGAAAATTGATGAAAAGCCATTTAATTCAAAGCCTTACATGTGGTGTGAATCCATTTATGAGTAATGGAGAAAACTAAGAGATTTCCCTTTCTCATTTACCTGATCTCCAAATCCTATTCATTTCACACCAGGGGTAAAACCTTGGCCCTAAATAAGTTACTTTGCATTCTGACATCAATCTAGTTGGGGTCAGCATGCTGTTCAGCACTTCATCAGGTGCTTTACAGTGCCAAAACTGAGGATACTCAGGCAGGTGGGAAAAAAGACGGATTTTCTAATAGGCAAATGGGTGACTTGCTCAGTTGGACTCAGCATAGCAGCAGGAGGAGGCCTGGGGGCAGCTCTGGAAGCTCAGTGTGGGCTAGTAGAAATGGGCTAGTGGGATTAACCACATTTTAGGGGTCTCCTAAAAGTAAAGCAGGGGGTTTTGAAAAGGGCACTGTGACTTTCCTTTGGAAAGAATCATTCCCCTCCACAGCATTTTAATAACTTCTAACTCCATGCTCTCGGGTCACTGGGAAAGGTGAGCATAAAAAAAAAAAAAAAAGCCAAAACAAACAAAACAAAACAAAACCCAAAAAAGAGAGAAATTTAAAAAAAAAAAGGGAAGAAAATGCCAGGATGAACTTGTGCATCCTACAGCGGTAAGAAAAGGAAACAGGATGTGGATCTAGAAGAAGCACTAGAGGAGCACCCCAGAAGGCACCTCTCTATCATTTACATTGAAGAAATGGGTTTGCACACGCTTTCTAAAACTTTTAAATTTGGTTGGTCTCAGCGTCACCAAGCTAAATTGAAAAAGGGGCTAAAAGTCTCCATCTTTCCTCTGTAACTTGAATGATGGATAAACTCAAAGAAAAAAGAGAGTGTGATCATGTCATTAAGGCTAAAAATGTAATGGATATATAACATAAACCGAAGAAATAAGGCAGACATATATTGTTTGAATAGTTTCCCATTCTCAAATACTGGTCTGCAGCTGTTTTAAACTTCAACTTCAGTGATTGCAAAATAATTTTCTCTTTTTTTCTGACCCTGCTAACTGGGAATACAATTTTTTTTCAGAATTTACAGGGCAGAACTATTACATAGGCCTTGTGCCAAGTAACACACAGATGCAAGGAAAGGGATAGACAGCACTCACTAGCGCAAGATATCCTCAGAGTAGGGATGCTGAATGCTATGTGAAAAAATTCAGAATAACTGGAGATAAGCTCCATATAAGGTTTTTAGCATTTACAAGACTGGAAAATGAATTCTTGCTTCAGTATATCTAAACTTATTGCAGTTTCTTGCAGAATTTGTGACTGCAAACAGAGTTAGCAACTTCGATTTCCTTTGTTAAGCAGAATATGTTTAAATGGAATCACTGGGGAGAGGTAGGAAGAAGATCAGAATAGGATGATAATATTTGCCTGAAAGGTTCTTCCAGCAAGTTGCATGATCCTGATCAGCAAGGGGTGACTCATACAATTTGGTTAGAGGAGTTGAAAATAAAATCACAACAACATCTGGCTGATATTTAAATGTCAGCAGTGCATGCAATGTAACTGTGATCCCAGAGAACTAAACCCAAACAATGTCAGGTGCCTAATGCTATACAAAGGGTTTGATGTTCATGCCCTGGTTGAAAGGAGCAAAGGGAAGAATTAAGTCTACTGTCTAAGAGCACTGCTGTGCTAAATTCTGCTTCAAATTGGTTATTATATCAACAAATTTTTATCTACAACTGCAAATTGTTTTTGGATGAAATACGAACAATGTAATACAAACTCTTTATATTCAAGGAAGCTCATACAGGCACTGCAGCTATCTCTAAATGTTTTTTTTTTTCCTATTAATGCCCATGTTCCTTCTATCTATGGATTAGAGTAGACCATCCATTTAATCTATGGGACAGGCAATAAACTTGGATATTTAGTGTGATAAAAGTATGTTAAGAGCTTCATTTTTTCAGTCCTTGAGAAGTTAGAAGAGTTTCTTTCTGATGGTTACTATCTACCTTGCTGAAGCTAAATTAATAATCGATTACTTCCATAACACTTAAGGCCTCACAATTTATTTTTGGGTGAGACTAATCTGCTTCTTGAGTTCACATAACTAGGTCAGCAATATCTATTTACTGGTACCAGCTCTTGTCTTTCCTCCTTTTGTTCTTTACCTCTGGAAAAATAAACTGTGCTACAGTTGTGAGAACAGGAAAGTGAAACCATGAACACAATTTCAGAAAGCAGGGACATAAAATCTCACCAAATCTGGAGACAACAAAGCAGTGTAGGGCATTGTAAAATCCAGCTACTGAGCAAACTGGCATGAAACAACCTGGGAAACCCATGAGTTGAATGAATCGAAAGGGACAGTAGGTTAGGCAGAATGATACAAAAAGAGTGCAGGTACTTATCTTGCTAAAATATTTAACAGGGTAAGGTAAATTTATCTTGAAGAATCCTTACAGAGCAGAAATTTAGGCTCCCACTTCAGAAAATGCTGCTGCACATCTCACTAAAGTAGGGCAAATCTGTATGACCAGTAGAATAATCTCAGGTTAATTCCCTTGTTCCAGTCCATTGTTTCCTGTCGTTCCAGGTACTGAAATTTACTTAGGGGAAAAAAAAGGGAGATCACCTAGGGGAGGATGAGATCATTGAAGCAATTGTAACTGGCAATCAAATAAATTAAATTTAAACATACCAAACGGGAGAAAAAAAGAGATAGCTTACGTATCAAATCTTCTTGAGTGACCCCTAGCAAAGATCACTGCTCACTACCAATTATAGCAAAGAGGATGAAAATATAGAAGTACGTCACTGAAAGAACCCAGAGTAGGTTTTCTGTACCTTGCTATAAAATTGAAAGTAATTGCTGATTTCACCAGAATAATTACACTTCATGCAACAAAGGTAGAATTGATTTAAAAAAAAAAAAAAAAAAAAAAAGAACTAAAATTTATCTTTTTCTTCAAATGTGTATTATACTGAAAGAAAAGGTACCCTTTAACATCTTGGACTAAGGTTGTCCAATATGCTGGACACAGCTAAAGCTACTGCAGGTGTTTTTTTTAAATATTTGGGTACAAGGGGGAGACAAGAGGAAGGGTAGGAAAGTTCATTTTTTCAAGCTTCTTTTTCCAATGGTAGCTCCATTATTTCAAACAGCTTGTTTACTCTAATTATTTTACATTCTAAACAATTTATTTACAGAACTAGTTGAGAGTCATAAACAATTTTGTTCAGGATACAACAGGCTTTTCTTTGGCTGCTGATTGGAAAATGGGAAAAATAGAAGACCAAGGGAACTACAGGCCAGTCAGTCTCACCAAAGTGCCTGGCAAGATCATGGAGCATATCCTTCTGGAAATTATGATATAGCACATGGACAATAACAGGGTGATTGACGACAGCCAACACAGCTTCACTAAAGGCAAATCATGCCTGACAAATATGGTGACCTTCTGTGATGGGGCCACGGTGCTGGTGGATAAGGGAAGAGCAACTGATGTCATCTACCTGGACTTGTGCAAAGCAACTGTCCTGCACGACATCCTTGTCCCAAAGCTGGAGAGACATGGATTTGGCAGATGGACCACTCAGTGGATAACAAATTGGCTAGATGGTCACACTTAAAGAGTTGTGGTCAACAGTTCAATGTTGGTGGTGTTCAGCCTGGAGAAGAGAAGGCTCCAGGGAGACCTTATAACAGTCTTCCAATGCATAAAGATGGCCTACAAAAAATCTAGAGAGGGACTTTTTACAAGAGCATGTAGTGATGAGACAAGGGGGAATGTCTTTAAACTGAAAGAAGGTAGATTTAGATTAGTTATTAGGAAGAAAAGTCCTGGATGCTCTTTAAGGTGCCTTCCAACCCTAAACATCCTATAATTCTATGTTATATTACAAATACTTGACTTGCAGAAATATTTCAACCTTACATTGCTACTTCATCTAGTACTAGATACTCCTAAGCTATTTTAAATAAAGTGTAATCTTGCCAATATTTTCCAGAACAGATTTTATACGTTAAACCAGTAATTTCCCTGTATCTCCCCAGTTCTTCCAGTTCATACATAAATTTTTTATCTTGACTTCATTTTTTCTCATTGAGACTCTCTTGTCAATCTCTTTGCAGCCCAGGCAATACAACCTTCCTTGTTCTCTAAGAAAGTCAACCCACCCCCAAAAAAAACCAGGTTATAACCAAGCATATTAAGATCTGGTTTAGGATACTAGTGTGAAGTTTCTGACTCTGACTTCTTTCAATTCCAGGAGGTAGCAACAGTCCACTTTTGAGTCTGAAGGTATGCAAAAATAAGAGTTGCTTTAACATTTAGTGTCTGTATAGCTCCACAGAAGAGATTCTCTTAAATGTAATTCTAACTTGTTCATTTTCTACTTTCATCTCCTTGGCTGGAGTACCTCTGAGGCTGAATATGCAATTTCACTTTAAAAGGTACATGGTTTTTCTGATACAATCCAAGTCAAATTTAAGTTTAAAGACCTAAAAATGTTTCAAATCATCCTGTTTATTTCATTTTGCCCCCCACACCAAAACTGAGTATAAGAACAAATGCCAAACCATTATGGGATGAAAGGGAAAGAATAATAGCTGCATTCATCATGTTCATCATGGATTTTGCCTTAATTACACATATCTGAGCAAGATTTTGAAGTTACATTTAACATCAAAATGTAGAGGAGAAAATTAAAAAAGACAATAACATAATATTAACAAATAAATATTCTTAATGTGTAGCCAGCTCAATTTGTCAAGGTTTCACAATAAAATATGTGAAAATAAAATATTGTGGGTTTATACTTACTAAACCTTCTGAGCATTTTAGTGAGATTACATGCTACAGTTCTTTTGTTAGAGCACCTAGTGGAATATCCTCCACCTTTCAGTTACATCTATTAAATTTGGATAGTGAGACTAAGGTGGATTCAGGTGAGATTTTCTGATGTCAAAAATATACCTCTCTTACAATATTAATACATTCTGTCAGCAGTACCACCATTTATACACAGGCAGCACAGATATATTAGTATAGAGACAGTACAACATGTTAAGAAGTTAAAAAACCCCAAACTTTTAAAATGCTATATGCTTCAACTATCATTCTTAACATACTGGATATTTGGAATGATAAATTGTGTCAGATTGTTTGGTAGATTGTTAAAAAAGAAATTGTTAAATGTTCATCCCAAAGTCCAAAGTTAATAATCAAGGTTTTGCATTCCATGGTTTTTTTCTTTGTTTGTTTGGTTTTGTTTTGTTGTTGGGTTGTTTGTTGTGTTGGGTTTTTTTTTCCCCAGAGTACTAACAAATATCTCTGTTACGACAGCAATTTTAACTTTAGTTCATTGAGTTCAGCTGCTTGTTTATTTTTTTGTGAATAAAAATAGGATATTAAAAAATTTATTTACTTAGGAAGGTAAACAAGAAACAAAACCTGAAACCACTAGTAATGCTATGCAAATCTCTGTGAATAAACTTATAGAAATTAAACAAAAATCACTTGGTAAAGACTCGAATGCTTTTCTCACTCTCAAGCTCCAAATACAGGTACACGAGACAGAATTATTCTTATCTTGAACATGTTTATGATTTCAGACCTAATCACTGGCTAATTTTTTGGGGTTTTCACAGTAAACTTGAGGCTTGCACATACTTAAATAGCTAATATCATACTGGTTTGCTGTTCTGTTACCCTCCCACATCTTAAGTCAACATTTCCTCTGGAACGATGCAAGATATTTTGGGACTGGTCTCTGGGGTTTCTCTAATTTTGACCAAAAGGATATTTTTCTGATAGTAGTTTGTTCATACTGACAGGTTCCATTAAAAGCATGAGCTTTAAAATGATCCTGTCAAAAGAATCTCACCTGACCCTATTCCTGAATCATGTTTATTTTCCCCCTGGTACACCCTTACATGATGCATTTTGGTGTTTTCCCATTTACTCATCCTCTAGCAGTGAAGGTTCCCATATTTTTTGTTAGTCCCCCTGCTGTTTACATGACTTAAAGTGATTGAATCTTACTGCTCAGGCTTTTTTTGCTGTGATGATTTTCAGCACAGCTTCACTACTTTTTTCCTCTTTTCAACATGTTATCTTCCTTTTAAAAAGGTTTAAGTTGTCCACTATCCCCCTTCTCTTGCTGCAGGAAAAAGGGCTACAGAACTAGTCACCACTGGGTCACTAAACACACAGTATGAAGTCTTTTCTTCTCTTTCTTTTCAGATTCATTTAATTCCCAGTTACTATCACTTCACCCTTCTTAATAAAGCTAAATACCCCCTCTCTGTGCAGACAATAAAATATTTCATCCCTGTTTTTATTTTTCTACCTTAACAAATTATCTTCCTTTTTCAAATGCTTGGGTTATCCCAGTTCATGATGAACAGATACTCTCTCTGCTTGTTTTTGATAAAAGTGTCTTTCAACAACGCAAGGCACAATGAAATATAGATCACCTACTGTGTTTGGGCAGATAACATTTTTAACACTTGTTCTCCAACACAGTTCTCCAGTAAGTTTCTCCAACATCAGAGTATGGTGCATACAATGATCAGTTTCTTTGGGTTTAAAGTTTATCTTGATTTTTTTTTTCTAATTAATGGCCCTAAAACTTTTGCTAAAAAAGAAGTGACACAAACATTGATTTTTTTCCCCAATTTCTGTACTCTATTTCCAATTTTTTAGGAATTGGAATGCATTATTTTCAAAGCTATCAAGTACTGTAGAGTTTGAAAAGCATTTCCTCTGGAAAAAAAAAGTTGTTGAAATATCACAGAGAAAGATTGCTTCAGCTCTCAAGAAAAAGTTGAGATGTCTCATGGGTAGTTTTGGCAAAACCATCTAGTTAAATTAATATCAACTGCTTACTTCCTCCTTTTCTTCCCCCTTCCCCAACTGAATACTTAGTACTAGAGAGAGAAGCATAAGAAAATTCATGTTTTCTTGAGGATTTGTCTGTTTCTGAAATTATATCTTGCCATTGGAGACCAATAAAACTGTAAAATTTTGTGTAAATTGCTCTTGGATTTAAAAATGACTGATTTTGCAAGCAAAGGATGTGACTTTATATGGTAAACAAGCATCATTCATCCTGGCCTAATCTAAAATAACACACAGGGCTTCAGAGAAGAATGCAGGGGGAAAAAAAAAAAAAAAAAAAGAAGAAAATAAATCCAGGTGTCCAGCAATAGTTACAAAACCAAAAAAACAAAGTAAAAATGAGACCCCCACTCCAAAGTCAGCTAAATGTCATATTATATGTTTTGCTACCAATTACTTGGCTGAAGCCACTTAGGGGCCCGTAGGCAGTCATTTGGTTGCAGAGTCGAAGCCATGTGTAGTTGCACATAATTTTGCTTGCTAGAGGCAATCCGCTCAGGAGCCCCGAGTCTGATATGATCCAGCTCCAAGCATCCTGACAGTTGCCTTAAAGCTGCACCCACACCCAGCTGGGACTGCAGGAAATCCCATATTCCAGACTTCAAAACCATCTCTAAAACCATATCTTTAAGCATCATACTCTCAAATGCATTGCAGCAGTAATTTTAGATTTCATCTTCCAGTGTAGTTTCTGACTTACTTTTGAGGAAGGATGGTAAATAATTCGTTTGGCATTCATGCACATTGATGAATAAATTTCAGACAAAGTATTCAGATTTTCTCAGGTCTATTACACTGATGATAACTTAATAAATAATAAAGTTTTCTGTGTAATTCTTTTTTCATGTCACACCAGCACTCACTGTAGTTTATGTGATTTAGGATCAACTTTAGCTTGGGCTATGGGTTGCAGAGAGATCAGAGTAATGAACTGAGTAATTTTTTAACACTCTGAGAATAAAATTTCTTCACTTCTTTCTCAAGTGTTAAATTTTGAAAACGAAACAGCAATGAAAATGTCCTTTGCTTTCCAAAGAAATAAATTTTCATATAGAATTTGGGGGTTTGTACATTTAAACTTTGTTGCAAAAAAGAAATCACATTCTTCAAGCCACCCAAATTACTGTAGATCAACTAGTAGATTCAAATAGTTAATAAAGACTTTTGTTGCTAGAAATTCTTATAGCTCTAGTACATCTATGATCTTTCTGTGAGTGATGTCTTTTTAGGGGATATTCAGATTTTCTCTTGTAAAACACTTTGGTTTTTGGTCAATTAACATATGAATTCCCAGGGAAGAGCTAAGTGTTGTGAGAAAACAGAAGAACATATACCTTACCTTCATGGGTATCAACCATACTGTTGAATTAATTACTGGACAAATTAACATCCAAATAGTCCTGCTGAGTGGAATAACCAATTTCTTCCCCAGATATTCCTTGGTTTACAATCTCAGCAGGTGCTGCTGGTTTCTGCATTTGCCTCCTTACCGGATGGAACAAAATCTGTTACTGTTGTAGCTTAAAACTTGTAGATTTTTCTCTAGTTTTTCACTAGCATCCTTTTGCTTATCAGTCTCTGTTCTGTTCCCTCACTTTAATTCATCCCTTTGAAGTGTACTAGACTGACGACTACTGAGGTACCAGATTAAAAGGCAACAATATGCTAATGCACTAGACACACAAAAATATCTGTTATGGGTAAGCTCTTGCTATAAAGCAAACATACAAACATCACCAGGGCTTTATCATGTGAATAACTAATCAGATGGGATGCAGCAATGAAGATAAAAAGACTACATTCATTACAGGCAGAAGCGATCTTAATATTTAATGCAACATAAGAAAGTGAAAGATCTTCTCTTTGGAAACTTGCCATCCATTTTCTTTAATTCACTGAGATAGGATTTATTTTCGAGAGCACAAGTAATTCCTCACATAGGGGTAGAGAAAGAAAATTCTTCAACTGGGGCAAATAGGAAGAGATAGGAGGAAAAGCCTCAAGGCATATGGCAACCTGTCAACACATGAAATGGACAGTGATACAAACTGGACACATGGTCCAACCCCTTGTGGCACAGTTACTGCATTAGCAAGGTGAAATTTGAATGGCTTTTCACGCCAGGAAGGTGACAAAAGCAAAATGGGAGTAAGCAGTCTTGATAAGAGCGCCTATGCCAGTTAGATTCCAGTTTTGCACCTGCTTCTTTCCAGCCTCTGCTCCTAAGCTACCCTCAGCGTTTTCCTATGCATAGGAAAAATTGCATACCTTTCTCATTGCTTTTCATGGTCTTTTGTATTTCTTTTGTCATTGCTTTTATTTTTCAGACAGTATGTTTTGCTGCTTGTTCACTCCTCATATTCAAAATGCTCTGCTTTGAACTTCTGCTCCTGACTGTCTGCCGGACATATTATGTATCGTTTACTGATTTCTCCTTCAGGGTGACCAGTAGTCCCCTTCTGTGTTAGGAAAAAGCCTAATTCTCTCTCTTTTTTTTTTTTTTTAGTTTTTAAAAATATGTATCTATTTTGCTTACCTGAATTTTTTGGTGTAGAATTTATAAACCAAAATTGTAAGTGCTGCTTGAAACAATCAATTTGGGTTGCTGATCTTGAAGAATTTTAACTTTTTAAGTATTGACTCCTCACCCATGAGAAAAGTAGGAGTTCCTTTTTATTTCTCCCAGATCAGACACTCAAAACATTCACGCAAACAAAATCAATTAAAAGAAAGACCGATGGTCTCTGTAATTTCCAACATCAAAGTTGGATGAAACAACAAAAAAAAAATTTTAATCTTAAATTTAGTAAATTATTTCCCAAACCCTTGTTTTAGTTTTTGTTGTATTAAATTTTCTTTCATTTACAGCCTGCAAACCTCTGAACTGATGAGTCTTTTGCAATTGTTGTGCACAGAATCATAGAACGGTTTGGGTTGGAAAGGACGTTAAGATCACCTAGTTCCAACCCCCCTGCCATGGGCAGGGTTGCCTCACACTAGACCATGTCACCCAAGGCCCTGTCCAACCCGGCCTTGAACACTGCCAGGAACAGAGCATTTACCACTTCTTTGGGTAACCTGTTCCAGGGCCTCACCACCCTCACAGTAAAGAACTTCTTCTTTATATCTAATCTGAACTTCCCCTCTTTAAGCTTGAGCCCAGTACCCCTTGTCCTATTACTACAGTATCTGAGGAAGAGTCCCTCTCCAGCATCTGTGTAGGCCCCCTTCAGATACTGGAAGGCTGCTAGGAGGTCTCCATGCAGCCTTCGCTTCTCCAGGCTGAACTTAACAAAGTTTTTTTGTTACTATAAGAAAATAATCCTCATTTTATAGATGAGCATATAAGAGAAGATCAAGTCACAATATTCTGAAGGTGGCCTCCAGTTTTGACTTCTGAGTCCTATCAGCTGGGCTATCAACAAGTACAAAAGTTAACATCTCCCAAAACATACAGAGAAATTCTAATATATGTTAGCTACCAAAATAATAATGTTAACGAATGAAGAATGAGGTAAGTGAATAGTAAGGTCTTTTGAGAATTCTGAGAAGGCTGATGAAGAAGGCCAACCAGAAAGACTTTTGTGACTTTAAAAACATGATGACCCTTTGCCATCTCCCTGATTTTTAAAAATGCCTATGAGCTGAAATGAATCAAATAATGCTTTCTTTTATTGGCTTGCTCAGGAAGAAGCAATGGCTTGCTCAGGAAGGTCCTATGGTCATAAATTATCAAAGGAAACTTCTAGTTCAACTGTCTCTGCTGATTTGACAAAGCAAACACTGGGAAAAGCCACCCCTATTCAGATCCCATTTGCAAGGGAGATAGTGGCACACGGAAAAATAATTTGAAAGACTAAATTAAAAAAGCTTTAATACCCAAGACAAAGTTGTCATAAAAGTCAGTCAGGGAAATGGTAAATCATTAAAATTATCAGATAAAATGAGATTAAAGTATCTGGCTGAGATTCTTACTGCTTAACGGTTTCCCCTGTTCTCGGTCAAAAGGGTTCCTGACAGTGCATTTTCTGGAATTTTATTCAACTTATTCTGAAATGACACAACCAGCAGGAGTTGCACAGAGCAGTTCAGTGTCCCTGGCAGTAATATTTACAACACTCTGTGGGCATCACCATGCTTAGCTTTTTCTGCAAACTTGAACTAGATGGGTGGCAGCTACCTACATGCGGCATATTCCCTCAAGCCACACTATGATGATTACTGGTCTAGTATGCCTTACTGCTCAGGATATTTTTCCTCCTAGTTAGTGCACCTTTTCTCTTCAAATGCAAACCTGAACACTTATGACATGGATTGTGCTAGCACAGAGTGTTCAATTTATGATCTCACTTTCACTATTTCACAGTGCATATTTCAGCCTTTGTACAGAGCCACAACATGAGCAACCAAAAGAGCATGATGTGAAAGCAACCACTACATTCTGCAATCCACAGATGGAGGAAAATCCAGAACATTTTTCCTTTCTCAAATAATATTCTTCCCTCTTCCCAAGATCTTTCTCTCTTTCATAAAGATATTTCTACTATTAAGCAGAAATACCTCCAGTAACATTACATCTTAGGCTTCCTAGATCTTTGAGAATATTTACAGGTACTTCAGAAAAAATTCAGAGAAAGTAGCTTTTGCAGCAGTGTCTTCTACAACATTGCTTTGTAAATTGAAGGAAAAATTTGTGAAGTGTTGAGTTTCCACATTCCTCTGGGGTCAAAGAGCTGCCTGACCACACACACCTATACCTCAGGGTTATGGATGATAATAAGCTCACATGATTCACACAGAAACTAAGAAAAAATGATGCTTTTTATAACACCACTAAAGTCCTGTCATATCAGTTCAAAATGCTCATTGAGATCTAGATGTGTTTTAGTTTTCAAGAGAAGATCCCTGTTTAGGGTCATCTTCTTTTTCTTTTGTTTCACTGTAAATGTAACTATTTAAAAATTGGTAATAGTTGGCTGGTTTGGGCTGGTTTTTTTTTTTTTTTTGCTGCCAGCCAAATCCAGTGACACAGCTCCCTTCCATACCCCCCGATGACCTTTGACGGTCTGTGGAAACTGAAGATCTTGTAGACTGCTTCACTATACTCTTCAAGAAACTCAGCATTCAAAAACTAAATTAATAATTTTTCTAGTTTGTGGAAGTGGCAAACATGAATTAGTGAAATGTAGGACCACAGATGATTTCTGAGCTGAGCTCCACTGACATCCTTAAACCAGACTGGCCTGTACTGGCCAGTTAGCCTCTGCAGAGCTGAGTCAAACACAAGATGCTTTCAGTGCTAGCAGGTTTCACAGCCAAAGTTAAAAATTCACTTAAACACATATGGAAAGCTGAGATAGCCTTTCTCTCTGCCTGATTGCATGGCTGGACACATACCCCTGTCACACTGCCACTGTTCCTCTCCACCTTTTCTTCCCCATCTTTCCCTGCGAAAAGGAGAGAGAACAAAACGAGGAGACTGCTGCTTGTGGCCAGCTGAGTGCCTACAGACTCCAGCAGACAGGAAAAAGCAGCCCAGCACTTCACCCTAGGCTAGCAGAGGTAGCTACAGATTAATTTCCAGCAGACTTCTCACCTAGATGCCTAAATCTCTCAGATTACATCATGACTCTGTGGACCTAAGTCAAGGAGGGAGGTGGGTGAGTGACAGAATTGAAGCAGGAGAGAAGACAAGTCAGTTATTTGGAAGAACTTGGATATTTGGGCCTCAGCCCAGATATTTCTGCAAGCACTGAATAAGTTACACTGGGTTCACTAAGTATTAGATGAAGCAGGTTATATACTGAATGATGCATTCTCATTTTAAACTTCTTTAGAAGCCAAAATTTGATGGTCTTAAAGATCCAAGATGAGACTTGCTCCTGCTTTGTGTCTTTGAAGGAGAGTATGTCAGATAATTGCTTATGATATATATTCCTCACATACTCCTGACAAATCATGGTACTCATATAGAGCAGGTCATAAATGCTCACTTAAAAATAAATTCACATTCTGAATTAGTTTCCTACATGAAATAAATGTGTTATATGTGTAATCATACACTAAACCTAAGTGAGGCTTTGTGCATCTCTGCTGAAGGTACATAAAACTTCCATATAAGGCATATAAAGACGAATAAGTTTGAAACAAAAAGCTGCAATTAAACCACTTACAGGCAGATAAGGCATTTCTAATAAAATAATGTAGACAACCCACAGAATAAAACACAAAGAATCCAAGCTGAATCTCTCTGCAGTTAAAATTCTGACTTACAATTTGAATGTTTTCACTCCTTTAGCACAGCTTGCTAGTTGCTGGAAATACCCTAAGAACCCTCCCTCCCCCCCCCCCCCCTTTTTTTTAACCTATATTTCACTTACTTCTTAGAGCACAGAAATTTGGATGAGGCTCACCATTTCCAGAAGCATTCCATGAGCAGAATCATTGAGCATTATGGGCTTGTTTTATTACTACTTTTGGCATTGGTATTGATGGGACCCCAGATATATGAAGCTCTTAACGGACTTCTAGCCCATCGACTGTATTTGCCTTAAACTAAGGCACAAGTACATCGTAAAATGTAGCCTATACCTTCTTCTAAAACAAAATATCTTCACAGACAGGCACGGATTCCTTTATTCTCACCAAAGCTGTGGGAATATTTCTATTTTGACAGGTTATCTGAGAAGTTTCGTGCA
The DNA here is from genome assembly GCF_004027225.2 of Strigops habroptila. NCBI lineage: Eukaryota > Metazoa > Chordata > Aves > Psittaciformes > Psittacidae > Strigops > Strigops habroptila. The sequence goes on from NC_044278.2 coordinate 14,916,361, forward strand.
TAGAAGATGCCCATGATTGCCCTAAATAGGAAAGCAAGTGGGCAATGCCAGCGCAGCTGTAACTATAGTGTAAGGTCTGGAATATGGCTATTTAGCAGTAAATAGGAAAACATTCCGTTTAAAATGGGATATGATTGAACAACTCATAATTCTGTGCAGGATTTAGCCTGTAGCTGTGATCAGCTCTTTCTCCTGATGTGTTAGTTTTGGCAACAGCACACAGGCCACCAGGTGGCTGTCAGAATCAGATGGGATTTTTATTTGATTGAATATCTTTACTTAGTAAATAGGTATCACTTTGCTGCGGATCTATGCCTTTCTGGATGCAGCCCTGCATGAGTACATTCACTGCCTTCTGCTGTGTGAAATACGGATCCATGTCTAGAGCTGGGGAATTGCTTTACATTCTTTTTGTCATATAAATTCTTAAAGAAAACCAAGAGGTGTTCTCCAACTTGCCTTGACAATGACACAGGTGGGGAGCCCACTCCTGAGGATGCTGGAGAACAGGGCATTCTGTTCTCCTGTGGCCCCAGGAATTCATCACTGGTGGTGTCATATATCTTATAGCTTCAGGGAATGAAAAGATGTCCTTCCTGAAGGACGTTATCAACTGTTATTCTTAATTTAACACATGCTGACTGAAGGACAGTGATGTCCTCACAATATTTGGCTGTAGCTTCCTCTGACTGTATTTCTATGCATGTTTTAGATTCTCTGCCTCTTGCATTTTACCTGCACAGTTCCAAAACCTAGGAAATTATAAATCCAGTGGTCCTTAAACTGTTTCTCTTTTTGACTATTAATATAATTGAACAACTATTATTATTTCATTTTTTCCTGAATACTAATCTCTGAAACAAGCAGCAAACTACAAAATTGTACACTTAACTGCACAAACCCAAATTTTAGCAGGTTGAAAAAATAGAAAAGTAGCATACTGAGAAATGTTTGCAATTGTCAGTTTGGACAAGCTTGTAAAGAACTGTGTGAACGTAGCAAAAAAAAAAAAAGCAATGAAAGTGTATTTCATTCTGATTGTTTTGCTGAGGGACAGTAGTCTCATTCAGTGAACAAGTATTAAGTTTTATAACTTAACAAGTGTGTTCAGAAAAGGAACTACTAACAGTAGCTACACATGATAATATTAACGTTACATAGGTATACATCTGAAGAGCTTTTGTTCTTATTCTCAGATTTGGAACATGACTATGTCATAACAAGGTGGGTGAGGAAAAGAAAAAAATCAGAAAGGTTGAACTTTCGGAAGATCTTATTGTCCTACATTATGGATCTGGTTACAGCTTCATGCTTAGACTCATAGAATATCAGGTTGGAAAGAACCTCAAGCATCATCTGGTCCAATCTTTCTAGGCAAAGCACGACCTAGCCTAGATGTCCCAGCACCCTGTCTAGCCGAATATTACAAGTAGCCAACGCTTAACATTTGTAACTATCTTTCTTGCATTTACTCTGCAAAAGTAGCCATACATATAGGCTATGTATGTATGACTTCCCATAAAATCTATACCTTGATGTTATAATTGCTTCAGTGACCTTAGCAAACCTATCCTTCAGCTGCATCCCTATTTTACCTTTTAAGAATGTCTGTTACCTGCTTGTACATGTTTCTTGCCCAGAGATGATCTCTGGGGGCAGACAGGAGGAAGGAGAAAGAGAGGTGGGGATGAGGGGAATGTCCAAAGACTGGTACTGTGTAATGGCTGCAGTACAACATAGTCCTGAAACACACGCAACTCTTTTCTACCATGTATTGTAGGTGCACCACACATGAACTAAACAGCAGACACGAGGACCATTTTTTCCTGCTGTGAATGCGTATGGCATGTATCTGACCTAGTCTCAAAGGTCCCATCCTTGTGTCTGGCATTTGAAAAACACGCTTGGACAACTCGTCAGTGCAAAAGGAAAAGAAACATCAATACTGCCCCTTAGTAAGAGAGAAAATGGTAACACGGTCATTTGGAAATAGTGTGTTTACTCTGCCTCCTGGCAAGTAAATGAGGATAAAGATGTTAAAAGGAAAACAAAGCTGCCAGTAAACTTAGGCCACAGTAAGGAGCACACTCTGTGGAACACCTGGTAGCACAGTGCTCACCTCCGTATCCCCTGCTTTAATTTAGATAGTTGCCAGTTAGACGCAGACAAGTAAAAATTTTTCCTCACAGCACAGAGACTTAGGAGGAAATCTCTAGTTTCTCCCACTGTGGTAACAGAAATATTTTCTCCTTAGTTTCCCAAGGCTGTAGGACAGAAGTAAAAATATTTTCAAAACAACACTATCACAACAGGAGGAGGACAGGAGAACAAGGAGGAGACCTGGGCCTCACCAAAACAATTCTTTCACTGAAGGTGTGCACATGCTCAGCCCAAGCTGAAGGGCTCTGGGGCATCAGAGCATTGTCTTTTCCCCTGGAAGAAGAGAAAAATCTTTATCCAAAGCAAGAGCTCTGCCGAAACCTCTGCAGTGGGAATTTCATCTTTTTCCTCCCCACTTATCTGCTCCCTTGGGTTAGCCCCCAGGAAGCTCTGTGGTAGAAAGCAAAACCCAAAGCACCCAGCAGGTCAAACTGTGTACATATAGTTATATCTGGTTTTAATGGAAACTAGCTACCTTTGAGCTATGAATTAAGAGCAATTTAATGAGCTTGAGTGGCTTCATTGTCAATTAAAATTCTTATCTTGCTGACATGAATCTGATGGCTCCTCCTGCCAAGCTGCCAGATGATAGGACTCGGAAGTGGCCCTCTTACCTTTTCCACCCTGCACTAAACACCTTCTTCCGTCAGCTGCAGCCCGGTGGAGTACCACTCCTGAACAGCAGGCACCCAGCCCATGCTGGCAAGAAGCCATCCTCGCATCCGCTGTCATTAGTGGTGCTTCCAAATACCGGCATGTGAAAAGCCAAATACATGGGAATTCCTAGGGAGGGGGACAGGGAAGAAAGCATCACAGGCATCTATGAAGCAGATGTAGAAGCAAGTGTGCAGCACCTCACAAGCAGCACTTACTGGGTTAATGGTTGCTGATAAATGACAATTGATTTATTTTATTTTTTTAGTTGACAGACATCTTGGTTACCAGTAACTGACCTATAATGCATGTTGGCTGCCATCCTAACAAACTGCAGGAGGACCAGGGGTTGAGGCAATGCCATTACATATTATCATCTGCTAGATCAAAGTGCATGGAGAAGAAGTGCAGGTGTGCTACATTAATACCCACATCTATCTTTCAAGTCATTTAATAATCAAGTCTAATGTGGCTTCCATATCAGTATGCTCTCTTGGACCTCAAATGCTTTGATGAAGCTAAGTGCATCACATATTGGCAGAAATCACATGCTAGATATACAATGCTCATTTTTCCTTCTTAATACTTCTGTCATCTGTGAGTGGGGAATACATAAGATGATATTGTGTGTGGAGGAACAGCGAACAACAACCAGGTTCAGTCATTCTGTGAAATCTGAGGTTTTGTTTTGTCCTTTTCTTGCCCCCAAAATGCAAAGCCATATATCTACATGGTGTTTCACATTCATTAGTGGAGGCTTGACTAAGCGTACATTGTTTTCTAAGTTACCTGGCTTTGGCAGCTTATTTTTACTGTTTATAGTCATCTTGGCATTTCCAGTCCTCAGTGCATTTATCCCCCCAACACTCCAAGGGAAATACAATGCTGTCATTTATCATCCTTGCTTTTATGTGATGTGAAACAGAGACAAAGACAACCAGTGATATGCCCTCTGCCACAAAAGACTGTAGCAAAAGAGGGGACTAAACGTATCAGCCCTGAAACAGTCTTGTGCTTTCAGACCGTCTTCCTCTCTTTGTGGCTTTCATTTCATTAGCTCCAAAGTAGCAGGGAAACGGTACTTTCTCTGTCTGACTGAAGTTCTCAATTAAGTTTCATTCATTTGTAGTTTAACAAATTGCCACAAGTCAATTGAACCCCCAGTGTCCAAGTGCAGTCTCTCAGCAAACATAAGCTAATGCTGGTTAGCTTAATCCTTTTCCTTTTAGGTTTAAAAGAAAATATGCTGCTTTGAATCAGCCATAAGATGAAAGCATGCACATGGACAGTCGGTGGGACCACTGAAACACAGTAATTTGTGGAGCTGTCATAATTTCATTGGGAGTCAGAGCCTTGAGATAGTGAGCACAAACCCTTGACTGTAGTTTTCAGCATAATATGAATACAGTAATGCAATTATTTGCTTTTTGGAAAATTAGCTCTCTCATGTTCCCATAAGCCTTAAAATTATTTTGTGGCCTTTTAGTTTTCTCAACAGGCTACTTGTTATTTACTTTTGCAGAAAAAAAAAATTGAATAAGACTAAATAGGCACGAGGAGGTTGTAGACTCAGAGGTAACACTGCTTCTGTGTTTTAAGCCTCTTTATCACCTGGTAGCCTCATGTTGCTCCTGACCATCCTTCCCACAAGACTCAGGGCTGCCACAGGCACCGGAGTTCAGGGGCTGCATTGCAGGGAAAGCAAATGGCTCTCTGTGAGACACTCCCTGGGGTCTGCCCTGCACCTGCTCATCCCTAGCAGAGACCAGCATTCTCCAAGTGGAGCAGCCAGGATGGACTGCCTCTTGCCAGCTCTGAGAGGGAGCGTGCTACTTGGCATGAAAACGGTGGTGCGGCAGCCGTGGCTTTCTCCCCAGCATCACCTGAAACAACTGCAGCTCCTTCCTGGTGGGAGAGAAGGGGAGCACACAGCCTGTCGCTCCCACTGGCCCTCCTTGCCAAGCAGCTGTATTTACTGAATGCGAGGATAGGGGTTTTTTTCTGTTAAAAACCTCTGAGAGCATTTCAGTCCTAGTGCTCCTCCTCTGCCAGGGTGTGATGCGCTCCTCTGGCCAGCACTCTCTGGGTACACCCTGCTCTCTTCATCCCCTCTCCCAGCCGCAGGTACCCCAGGGTGGCTTCTCCCCTTCCTGCAAAGGGCCATGTAGGCTGGTGGCCACCCTGCTGTGGGCACCCGCAGTGATGAGCTGCAGATTCACCCAACCAGTCCATCTCTCCCCCCTGCAACAGATGTTTCTGCTTTTTTGAAGCCAAAGGAAACTTTGTAAGGTTTTTTCCTCCTTTTCAGGGAGGAATGCCAGAACAGTCAAGAAATGGAAAATATACAACTTTATTCACGTTCCTAAACCAAGAGGGAAATATTGCAGTTGGATTGCTTGAAAGCATACATGGGGCCAAAATCTGCCATTGAAAAAAAGAAGAATGGGAATTGCACCTGTGTAACTCAAACATCCCTATCTACATAAAAGGGGAAAACCTCACTCCATTCAAAAGATAACATATAATTATTCAAAAACTTCTTCAGACAAGGATAAATTTAAATTAATTCCAAGACGGAACAAGGAACATTTTCCTTCACACATCTGGTACTTTATCTTATCACACTGGGATAATGGTGTCTTAGTTGCCTTCAAAACACACGCAGCCCAAGATTCTTTGTCAGCCAATTCTTTGTTTAAATTAGACTTTAAAATGAACTATTGCAAGCTTGTTATCAGACTTCTATTTAAAGTAAATAAATAAAATGCCCCGAGAGAAGAGGAAAGTATTTTATCTGTTGAATTTTCTGTTTGCATTTTTTCCCGCCTTGATAATGAACAAAGATGTTTCCTTGTGGAAAAAAATCTCGATTTTTAGATATCAAACTTGTAAGGATTACAAACAGCTTGCACATTTACATTTCCATGGGCACCCTGCTTGTAGACTTCTGTACTTCTAACTTAGTAGAGAGAGAGTCATCTAAGTAATTAATTCAGTGAGCAACTGAGTTGTTCAATTTGAGATTAATATAAGCATTCAGAGAACAATCCTTCAAGGTAAAAGGATCTAAAGGCTGTATTTATCTATTGGCATTATACATGGATGTATAAATAAACCACTAGGTTCCTGTTTACACAGGAACATATTATATAAATAATACATATTATTTAAATATGAGCAAGCTGGGGTATAAAGAACTTCTCTTTCTTTTGTTAAACTTGCATCATGAAAGACTTCTTTTTCCTTTATATCCCCTCACTCATGTTCACCTAATTATTCATCTGCCCAGAGCTGTTTACTAACCAGCAAATATTTTGTGCCTGCCCAAGTTATCTGTTCTCATTCCTCTAACATCTGTCACTTAAAAGCAGTAATTTTTTGTTTCTGAGGAACTGCCCCACTCCTTACCCCACTAATTCTATTTCTTCCCAGTGAATTTCTTTCCTGTTCAGCTCTTTTATTCTCCCTTGCCATCCAAGCCATTCAGTTTTGAAGAACAACCTATACTGTGTACATGTTTAACTGCACAGAAGTGAGCTGAAATTGCACACACAAATTCAAGCAAGCCAGTGAACCTGTGCGAACCAATACAAACATATTCAACTCACAATTTTGCTGGAATTTCACAGCAAGTTTCAATCATGAGAACAGCAGTTTCCTGTGAGTGTGAACCTTTTCAGACTCCTGGTCTTGTAAATGTTTAAGAACTGGAATGCATGCAGTATGCTGTGAAGCCCTGGTGATGTGAGCTTGGAGTGCTTCATGCTGCTCTGGCACTGGAGCAGTTATTAGGATACATTACTACATATGGAAATAGTCGCAAATTCATGGAAATAAGGTTCTGAAGACAGATAGGCAAATCCTTTGTTAAAATAAGAAATAAAGATTTAACATTACATTTTAGATTTCAAACCAAATCAAAAAGAAGCAAATCCCGATTTGCTTACACAACTATTTTCTTAAGATACAAATTTCAAGAAAGAGATAAAGCTGAGCACCGAAATGCGTATGATACAAAACTGGTGTTGCTTATGAACTGAAGAGGCTGGGATATAAAGAGCATCCTGAGAGCCTCCTATGTACTGCGCTCCACACCCTGACATGCTACTTGGACCTCTTCCATTTGCACGTTTGTCTTTGAAGGAACTCTGAGCAATATGGCAGTTATGCAGGGAAAGCAACACAGAGATGCAGCAGCAAGTGCAAGCTACAAGAGGATGGAGTTTGGATCTGAAAGGATGGAAAACAATCTGAAATACAGTCAGGGCAATCTGCTTTGCCTTGGAAGAGATGGTGTCCTGTCTGTCTGTCTCCTTATTCTGTGTTGAATAAGTCCAAAGGACATGGTTCAGAGGAAAAAACTCAACTTTCTTTTCACACATGTGCCCACCTGCAGTATTACCCCATGTTCGGTTCAGCACAACTATCTCTCTCTTGTGCACTTATTTCTGTGCTTTTTAATTTCAGCAAGGTGCTGTTGCTACACTTACACTCTGCAATGTGGCACTTGGCTCTCAAGAACCTGACATGTCTCCAATTCCAGTATGTGCCTAATCCTACCAAAGGAAAAGATGCACTGCCAAATAACTGTCCAAAAAAAAATCTCACATACACCACATACAGGTTCTTTAACACATGCTGTGTGGGATGAGCAGCCAAGCTAAGAGTGCCAAGGAACAATTGCAGTCAGTCATTTATTTCAAGAACCTGTTTTTTCTCACATTGTCCTTAAATGTTTGCAATCTCTGCAAAATCAGGAAAGATATTTAACCATGTCAGTGGAGTCTGAAAGTAGCCCCGGGGAAGACAAATTTTCTTTTACAAATTGGTCTCTTTACCTGTAGTTAATTATGAAGTAAGTGAAGCACTCTTTGTGTTAAGTTTGCTCTTCAAGTAAATTTGGGTTCTCTGGATGCAAACAAATCCTGCCTCTTCTTGAATTATTCGTTACATTTTTAACTTCTCACTTTGAGGGCTTGCCAGTTAGGAGTAAGAGTCTGTCCAAATTACATGCTTTGTTTCTGATCTGAGACTGAATTTTCATTCATCAACAGGAGGGAAATGGAAGGTTATGACACCTAAGGAAACATTTCTTTCAGGAGTTTCTTTAGATATACACATTTGCATAGTCTGAGACACTCTCATTCTCACTAGCAACCATGGCTAAACTTCTCATTAACAGAGTTAAAAACACTAATGTTCAAGGATTGAGGATCCTCCAACTAATTTACAGGTTTTTTTTGAATAAACAAAAACAATAACACAAATATTTGCTGAGAATCTATGAACATGCAGTTCAGGTCAGGAGTTTTGTAAGAATAGCAACTCTGATCATTTGGGAATGCTGTAAGAAGGCTGAGTCCTTTCGAAGAGACTGCATCAGTAACTCACAAGGCTTGCTGGTCTTTAGGAAACAATCCTCTGGAAACTATTGCTACAGTCAGGGGAGGAAGCCATTTCTTTTCCACTGTACTGTGACGCAAAGAAAAGTAGAGTGAAGTTTCAGAAGTGTATATATGTCTGAAAGGGAAGAACTAAGGCCAAGGATAATGAAAACTGGTCTATTTCCATGCACAAGAATAGTTTTTATGTTTATGGCAACAAAACAAAATTCTTGATAATGGATCATCCCAGCCTCACCAAAACATCTGGTTACCTTTTTCCATCTGGACTGTTTTTCTTTTATTTTTTGTCTTTGCTCATCTCAGGGCTAGTGAAGGTTAAGCAAGCGCTGGCAATGAAAACCAGTGAAAAGGGCTTGATAGTTTGGGGCATAGCCAAGAGGACATTGTATAAGCTGCTCCACAATGACCCTCAAGTGCCTGAAGTCTCCATCAGAAGAGGAGTCTCCCATGGGACAAGAAGTAATTCAATCTTTCTGGCTGGCTCAAGTCTTCTTACCAAAGGCTACAAGTTCATCATGACCTTAAATGAATGAACTGAAACTATCTAATTCATAACCTTTGGAACATCACCTGCAGCTTTAGTTCTCACTTGGGAGACCTGAAGTAGCTGTTTCCAGTTATTTCCATTTTCAAAGGTCCTCTGTACATAAAACAGTAATGCCAAAGTATTACTTGGCCCTAAATGCATTGCTGTTATCAGTTTAGAAGGATTAGCACTTAATCTCTTAATAAATAAACCTTACCCATTTTTCGTTCACACTAAAAAGGCCCTCTTAAAGTCTGATTCTACACCAAAATGAACCAGACAGCTCAGGTGACTCAAGCAGACTTAGCCATTTTTATGGATTCATGGCTGCCTAATATTTAGCTTGACAACAGTGATTTTAGTGGCCTGTTGTTTCCCCCTGGCAAGAATAAACTTTCATTAAAACAAAGTTGGAAGCAGTTACTCTATCAAAGAACTTCTTTCTAGCAATCTTTTCCAGAGCAGAACTGATACATGTTTTCAAAAAATTAGGGCTTTATCTACTGATTCTTCACCTATTTTGACAGAAGAAACCCCTTTCCATTCTACCCCATTAAAGAAAAACTTCATAGATCTTATGTTCATAATTTTGAATTTTTACTTTCAGTCTTATTTTTAATTCTTTCTTCAACTTCATCCAGCACCTATCTGGAGCTGTGCAGCAAATGGTCTGTGATGCTCCAGACACTCTACGATGCTGGGAGTAATTAGTGAAAGTTAACAAAATCCTCAGGCAGTTTTTATTCTGTTGTGAGTGGAAATATACCTAAGAAGAAGTTAACACTCATTCAAAAAATGCAGAGAAGTCTATGCCATCTCCTAGGCATTTGCAACTTGAAAGGAAAGGTGTCAAATGTGAAAGGGCTGACAGCACCCTGACATGTCTGAACAAAAGCACAGGCAGGACGTCAAGCTATCTCCTCAACTCAGCACTCGTGAGGTTGTATCTAGTATACTGCACCCAATTCCCTCCCAGGATACGGAAGACTTTGATAAACTGGAGCAACTTCAGAAGAGAGGCACCAGGATGATTAGGGTCTGGAGTACATGTCCTAGGAAGAAAGGCTGAGGGCCTGGGGCTTGTTCAAGCTGGAGAAGGGATGGCTTTGATGGGACTGAACTGCTGTCCCCATTGTCTATGGGGATGCCACCAAGAGACAGGGCCAGGCTCTTCACAGTTGTGCAGATGGGGATGATGGCAGACAACAGGCAGAAGTTGAAACAAGAGTAGTTCAGGCTGGGTATGAGGAAAAACCTTTTCCCCATGAGGACAGTGAGACAGTGGAGCAGCTGCCACCCGGTGCAGTCTCCAGCCTTTAAGGGTTTCAAGACCCAACTTGATGAAGTTCTAAGCAGCCTGGTCTCATCCCACAGCTGGCCCTGCTCTGAGCAGGTTAGTCTAGAGGTTTCTCAAGCTCCCTTGCAAACTCAATTGCCCTATGATCCTATGAAAATTCATGTTTACCCCACAGGTGTTTTTCCCATGACTCTCCCAAGCTTCACAGCGCTTTTAAAAGAGCATTATAAATATTACAGCAGACTCTTGCTTGTTCTCCTATGTTCCTGAAGTCCTGCTGTCACCACTTAGCAATGCAAAAGAGATCATCAGCTATCTTGTGAGAGTTTCACATACACCTTGCAGTGGTAAAGTATCAAGGTACAAATTCAGTGTTATATGCCTGCAGGGATAATCAAAGAAAGGAACAAGTGAGAACTAAAATAAGAAAAAAGGTAAGTCTTCGTATAATAGTGTTCAGTCATGCTTAATAAAAGCACAGAAAGTACAGCAGCCACAGTACCATGAATAGTTATGGTAAAAAGAATAAATATTGCAGAAGGGGGTGTTCAAGCCATATTTTCTGTATAATATAGCATTCTGGGCCTCTGGGGCACCTGTAAGCTCTAAATAGGCTTATATATGCCTAAATAAGCTGCACTAGGACTCCCACCCTAAGCCCATTTCTGCTCAGACTGCACTGCACAGCAGCTTCATCTCCAGCTCCCAGAGGGAGCCTGGCCATGGTTCAGCCCCTCACTGTGCTGGGAGCTGTTGCTGGACCTCGACACCCGCACCCTGCTCTGCCCTTCGCAGTACTCATCCCGGCTGGGGAGGGCACAGGTTGTTCTGGGTCACTCCAGCTTCTTGCTTGTGCCCTCTCACTAGGGCAGCCCCAATACTACTGTACCCTGGCACAGAATCTGGGAGCCAGATTTCCTAAATCTTCAATTTTTTTCTAAAGTCCAAGTGTCTAACCACCTATACTTTCCATTATGCTTTTACAGTCACACAATATAAACTAAAGGTGGCAAACACTACCTCCTTCCCAGTGCCAAGACTGACAGCTTAAAAGCATCTAGCACAGTGTGCACAGAGCTAGTGCTTGAAGGTCTTTAGTTCTCCTGCAGCAACTGTTGAGCAGCAGAGGATAATAACTGGAAAGCTCTTAACACCATTACACAGTAAGCAGAAGAGGCTACATCTTCAGTACAGATTTGTTAACATTTACCTAACTTGCTGTAATAGGTAATAATCATCTCTTTCTGTTTAGACATGGGCCAGTAGAGAAATGCAACTTGAGTGTAAGCACCCAACATATTTGTATAAATTGATAAATGTATATTTTCCACCCTGAATAACTTTATGTACAAAGTTCCTTCACAAGATTATCTAAAACAGCTCAAAGGCAGAACAGTAAGGAGAATAACATGCCCTCTTTAGCAGAATTATTACACATGAACTCCTCTGAACCTCTGAATAGTATGTTCAGCTATGTATCAGAACCTGAAATGTTCACCACACTGATGGCCACTCAATTCAGTAAAAGCAGAATTTCAAATATAATCATTGTTGTCCAAGCACCATGCCGATCTCAACAACAAAATAAAGTGCCCTCTGCCCAACTTCAAAACGGTAAGCCAAACATTACTAGATAAGGACATTTTCTGAGATGCTACTGTTCCTTTGGAAGACTGTTTACACATTTCCATGTAGCAATCCTTTAGCAGATTCAGTAATTAGCATCACTAGAAAAATAAATTAGGAAGGTAATCCATTTGCACAGTCTTTTAGAGCATTTTAACAGATGTCTCTGCAGAAGTTTGGCAAGACTAACAGGCCAGCCAGCTCACCATCTATAGATACTACCAAGAAGATAAATTTTCCCCAGATCTCAGCTGGAGGAGCAGAGCAGTAAAGCTCAGCTCTCAGCAAGCAACCAATCAAGTACCAACATCATGTTTTAAAGTTTATGGGGTTTTGGTCTTAGCTGAGTGCAAGCACTCCATTATCGATCGGTAATCTAGGCCATTTCACAGGCCCCTCTAGAGTGGCAGGAAAGATAAAGGTATCTGACAAGTAGTAATTCTCTTCCACCTTTATTTTTGATTTCTATCTCCAGCCATCACCCTTTCAAAGGCACCTGTAATAAAAGCTCCCAGTCAAAGGAAACTCAGGTCCCCTCTAGAAGTCAGAGCTAATACATCACCATTAAAATACTTCTGAGGATACAGAGTCCAAAAAGAATATATATTGACTGCACAGGAAGCACCTTTTGAGAACACTCATGGGAGAAAGAAATGGGAAACTCCATCCTTGTTGAAGAGATTTTTCAGTTCAAAGTTTCTTAAATCAAGAGAAGCTTGTTAGAAACTCTTCTTAAATCAAAAGAAGCTTGTAGAAAGTAGTGACATGAGAGAAGTAAGGATCACATTTTGCTGATTAGGACATCAAAAGTGTTCTATACTACCACATAGAGATATAAAATGTACAAAATCCTTTTTTAAGGCAATCTTAATTAGCACAACGCTTCAGAACAGCAAAACCACAAAACTGTCACAGTGCAAAGGTAGAGGCAGGAAGCAGCAAAAATCATTCCTGATACCTCAGATTAACAATGCAGTGCTTCCATCATTAAAATAAAAATGCCTAGAGGCGATTGCTTTTTGACAGTTAGAAGTCTACAACTGCACCTTGATACTCAGCTACCTCTTATATTTAACTTCATTCTTGGTGACCAAACAAGCAGCCATAAGCTAACTCCTAAAGGAAGAAGACTCTTGGGATGGCCATCAGCATAAAATAACTTTCGAAATTCTAGGACAAGAAGAGGTTGAGGATGAGGAAACACTCTCCCCAGCAAGCCTTTCAGGGCAGAAGCTGCCTCTAGAACTCTGATTCATGGCTGCCTGGAGTCTCTCACAGCTGAACTGCTTCTGCACCCAGTAAACTCATGAAGAGGCTTCTCCTGTCCTGTGTCTGGTTGCATCTTCCATTCAAGCTTGATGCTTTCTCTTACAAAAATATGATGACCATAAGCACCTGGATTCAAAGGCCCAGAAGACATCTTAAGTCCTGAGGAAGAATCCTACCTTCCTACCTGCTTAGGTCTGCAGCTGAAGTATCAATATTTTGTGAAAGTCAACACTACTCCCTGTAATTTTGAGCAGTCAACAGCCCAAAAGGCCCTGTTGCCTATATAGATTTAACTTAATTAATGCTAACCTCTAAGGCTGATAGTCCTTAGAGTTTTTTATTTCTTTTTATCTCTAAACAATCTGAGTTACCTTAGGCTGATTAGAAAAATCAAGCCCCACTTAGAAAGGTAAAAATAAGCTCACATAAAATAAGCAAACTGTGCTGACATTATTGCTGCAGGCAAGGACAGCAATTGGCTATAGACAAGCTCTCAACTGCTTAACATCTATTCTATTGAACAGCAAAATCTTCTCTGGGATCCTGTTTGGAGGCTGTGATTGCAAAGAACCTGCACACCCTGGCAGGGCACCTGCACAGACCCTCAAGCCAGGGACACAGCCTGGAAGACTGTGGGTGGCACTTGGTGAGTCCCAGCTCTTCATAAGACTGAGGCACACTCTTGCAGAGCTGGAGCCAGGGAACTCTGGGGTGCTGCACTGTCTCATGGCCTCCTGCGCATCCATACTATCAACATAAAAACTCTGAAATCAATGCAGTGAACCACTGCAACACAATGCAAGTCATCACTTCTGGATAAAAATGTGTTAACTAAATGGAGACATATAAATTCTTACATTTATCAGCATCCTAAAAGTGATTTTTATTATTTATTTTCCTCTCAGACTTTCTCAGCAATCATCTGTGGGAGATTCACTAGATAATCAGCTAAGATCTACCTCGTCATTTTTCTATGTACCGAGTCAAAATGCTGCAGTTAGGAGGTTCTGTAAACTCCAAATGCAAGCATTCAGACTCCTCTGATAGAGGTACAAATAAGGCAGCTTTTAATATAATGAATGAAAACAATAACATATCAAAACCAAGGAAATCCTTTTCAATAAGACTATTCTTGAGTACATGGGTAGAACCAAAAATACTATTTTATACTAATGCAGCAATAGGAGAATTTATTCCAGTCATACTGATTTCAAGTGCTACAGAAGAAAACAAAATCCCTGCCAAAAACAAATGTCACATCAGTTTCTGTTGTATGCCATGCCCAATCTCAAAGATTTCCATTATGTTTCTAGAGCTTTAGTTTGAATAGCTTTAGCACCCTAAGCAAAATGGTATCACCTTGCCCCAAACCTAAAGTTGAAGCTATTGACAGGGGAACAAGATGATCTCAAATATGAAACACTTGGGATCAATTCATGGAAAATACTGGCTGTATACTACACATATTCAATTGCATCTTCCAAAGAGAGGAAATACAGTCTCTTGCTTCTAATTATCAATGACAACACATTGACAATTCTATGAGAATCACACAGACCATATAAAAAAGTAAAGCTACATCCAGGAACCTGGATTTTCATTTTTTACAAAAGTTGACATCTGCTGACAGTCAGCAACTCCAAGAAATTCTACCCCCCTCCCCCCAAGGGAAACAATCTCTACTGTCAAAACTTGCTAGAAAAATTGCTTTCAGGAAGGAAAAGTTGAAGAACTCAATAAGACATAGAAAGCATTCTTGGTGAGAGAGCAAAACCGGTTGGTTGTACTTCAGAACGGAAAGGACATTATAGAGGTGCAATGTAGCAAGTAATATGAAGAGTAAACAACCCTGGAGCAGATGATGTGACATTCTCACAGAAGGAGATTTGGTTGCAGAACTGTCAGCTGAATAAACCCATACACTGCTTCACAGAAAACAAAGCAAACTTTTCCCCATTTGATTGATCTACAGTTTGGCTGACAGTTTGTCTCTTAAAGCAGCAGAAAGCTCCAGAATTCGGATCGCATCCTATGTTCATCTGAAGAACATTTTCAAATATACCTCTGTGATTTTAAGAAGTTACTCAAGAGCCTTTTATCACTTTAC
The DNA here is from genome assembly GCF_004027225.2 of Strigops habroptila. NCBI lineage: Eukaryota > Metazoa > Chordata > Aves > Psittaciformes > Psittacidae > Strigops > Strigops habroptila. Next base: position 14,931,405 of record NC_044278.2, read on the forward strand.
TTCACACCTTGGCTTGTAGTGTCTCAGTTGCCTTGTAAAATGAGGATTAAGATGCTAAATCTGCTCTGATTCTGATGAAAATTGACCCATACAAGTCCCAAAAATATGCAGCTGATCTCTTAATCGTTTTCTACGTACTGTGTTCTACTGGTCTAGTACTTATGAGAAAATGTTTAGAAGGTGCCTGATAAAAGAGAAGGAAATAGAAAACTATAGTGCTTACTGATGCTGGGCTCCAAAGACTGCAAGGCTTTTAAAAGCAGGGCTCCATAGTCTAAATAAACTGACCAAATAGTTTTAGTTGTGCAAATCAGTAAGGTGTCACCCCTTCTCAAAGCACTGTTCCACTTTACTGCACATAATTTTAAAACCTACAGAACTGGCTTTATTTTATTGGCGTAGAGCAGCTGGGGAGAGGATAATTCCCACACAGCACCTTGTCATGTAGAAACACAAGCACCGTTTTTATTAATTGTTAAGCAATTTGTCTGTTCCACCACCAAACAACTTTCCCCCATGTGTAATCCGCAGCCCTGCCAAGAGAACCTTGCCAAATCACCACTCCCTCCACCTGAAAGTCATTTTCCTAAGTTCTTGTTTAAAGTAGAAACCAAATGGTTATTGTATTTTTTGTTAATGTAATGCAGCTACATTATAACAACCTGTGGCAGATACACAGGACTTGGACATTCATGTTAACAGATGTTTGAGAAGGGAACAATTCTTTGTTTGGTTTAGTTTATATGCCAGCAGATCTTGTGCTGAATCTATATAAAAACCATCTCCCTCCCTCCTGAAAATATATGTTAAAGGACTACATTAATCCCTAGTGTAAATCCACTGAAATCAGCAGTGTTACATCAGCAGTGAATTTGACCCTTTGTGGCTAGTTTACATTTATTTAAAAGCATTGTCATGAATCCATCTTCCCTCTGTCTGCCTACCTTCCTTGAGGGAGGATGGGCTGCCCCAGATAATGAAGTGGATTAGTTGTGGTGGCTTTTTGAGTATGTACTGAAGTTCTCCAGTTATCTGAGGATATGGTTTCATATGTTTAACTTTTACATTTGGATAAAGGGATTACACCATGAGTAATGTCTAACAACCACTGCATATGGTTTATTTGCTTTGCAACATCTGCTGAATCTGTTGAAGATCAAATGCAATAGAAAAATTATAAAAAGGATTTGAAAAATAACTAAAGTCTCAACAATTTACCAAATTAGGGAGCCTGCCCTTTTGCTTGAAGACAAATGTTCCTATGTCCATAAGCATCCAAAATTGTCCTGCTCCAAACATATCCACTAATTTGCATCACTGGTGCTAGTAGAAATACAACAGTGAAAAGAAAAATAAACAGTGGAAGAAGAAGAGGTGGAAGAGCACAGGACTGAGCAGAAATGAAATTTTCATAAAGGTGCCAAGTAGTATCGGGAGAGGGCGAGAACAAAAACAGCAGAAGAGAAGTTTTGCTGGTAAAGTAATAATACAATAGGGAGAAATTGAGAAGTACTGCTGTGCATGGGACTATTGTCTTGGACCTGATATAGGTTTCTTCAAACAAATCTACCCAAAGCACCTGGGTGGCCTGGCAGTCTCTTTCGTTATTTTCCCTGTGAACACTGACATGTGGAACATGTCTTTGAGGGTCCATGAGGAAAGTGACTACATAACAGATGGATTTCCTTGTTTATTGGCAGGTACAAGTTAATGACAAACAGCACCGTGGCTATTACCTTTTGCTTGAATTATTTCCTTGACGAAAGGACTAGTGCGTTTAATGATGCCAAGGAAACAGGGAGCAAGAACATCTTTCTAACTTTACTTCCCTTAAAGAAAAAGGCATCTACCATCTGTTTCTCAGCCTTGCTACTCCCATGTTTTATTTTTACTCTCCCAATAATCCCTCTTTTTCTTTCTTTTTTTTTTTCCCCCCTCCAAAGTGTTCAATAGCATCTCTAATCCTTAAATCCCAAAATGGAAATTCTTGACCATCCAGCACTACATTTCTGTTAGAGACTAGAATAGAACAAAAATATTTGTCAAATCTCCTCTTGCTTGGTCCTAACACAGAAAAAAGGGAATTTGGAGTTCAGTGTTCTTGAAAAGGGATGCTTTCACTGCTATCAGTGTTTTTATACTTACCTTTCTTTAGTATAAGTAGGAAAAGAAAAAAATGGCAAAGATGTTTTATTGATGCACAGTGGTTGGTGTGGAACTGTTCACGAACTATTAGAACGTGGAACTGAAATTTGAACACCAAGATTGAGTGGTCATTTTTGTATCCCAAAGTGATGATAAGTGAGGCTCTTCACCCGAAGGTTACGAAACAGCACAGTGATTCGGTATGGATAGGATTTCACTGTTATATATTCAAAAAACTCTGGGGAAAAAATGGAGAAGAGGTTGATGTGACCAAAAAAAAAAAAAAAAAAAAAAAAAAAGGAGAAAAAGAAACTAAAAATGGAGAAGCTCAAATAAGCTGAAAAATCTTGGGGCTGTTTCAAGTCTTTAACTTTCTCATATCATTTAGGGAGAAATCATCTGAGCAATGCTTGCTAATTCTCCTCCATTTTCCCCTGTATGAGGACCCTAGACTCATGTAGACTCAAAAGAAGCATGCTTAGACCATGGGCAATACCCGGATTTTTTTTATCCAAGCATAGCAGTTTTATCTATGTCATCATTTTGAAAGTTGACAGTCCTGTCAGCATTTCTGTGAAGCGTGAAATGAAGACCCAACTTCACTGATCAACAACCCTTATTTATAGTCCTTGATTTTCAGCTGAAGTTGGGAATTATAAATGAAATTTAGCTTAACTTCATCTCCTAAAATATTGAACACGAAGACATAATTAAAAAAAACCCCACAGCTATCTTGATTCTGTGGCAAATTCCAAGTTAACAGGAAAAAATCCAGACTGCTTGAAAAGATTTAGTCGAAGTAATATTTACTGTAATAGCCACTGAACAGTTTGCTGTTCCATCCCAGAGCAACCATCAACTCAATTAAGTAAATGAATCGGGTTATTTGGGGAATGTATACCTCTAATTAGCTGGAATTATTTCTGCAGTTAATTCATTTACGGATAGATTTCTCAGCAAGCCGGGGGCTTCCACTGCTTTTGCACTGCTGTATCAGGCTTAATTGCCATTCTGTTTCTCTTAAAAACCTTAATGGATAATTGAATGCTGTAGGGGAATGCAGGTGGAGAGTTAAATCTGCAAAGGACAGTCTGTCCTCAGTTGCAGAGCTGGAAAAGACAGTCCACAAGCCCCTTTTTCTTCCTTGTCAGTGACTTTGGCAACTCTTACTGCCTAACCAATACTTCTGCTTGTCAGTGCAAGTATTCTTTTAGTTATACACCAGTAGTAATTGCACCTTGCCAAAGTGGAAACGTATAGCTTGCACTTCACCTAGAATCAGTCTGCTGCTGGCAAATCCTCCTTGCTGTTTTAAAACAGCCTGCCTTTCCCTAAAAGCTGTAAAGCAATGACTCCTACCAAATGATGGAAATATGTCTGAACAGAGTTGTCGTTAGAAACCCTGCCACTGCAAATATCCACATCACAGACACATGTTAACACAGAAAACCTGTAGAACATATCTCTTTGCTCGTTGAATTAACTTCAAACGACTGTCACCAGTTTGGGAGAGAGCACAACCTCAGCTGATTTTAGGAAAATGTATACAAAAATATGAATAATCAAATGCTGACTCCATGAGGGAAGGGAAGAATCTTACATTTTTAAATTTGTTCTTACTGCAGAGCTTTCAAGACATTTCCACACACCCCCCTCCTTTTAGTGACTTACTGCATTTTGGGTGCTGAATGAACACAGTTCTGTTTATTTAAATTAGCAGCTAGACAGCTGACCAAGTCATTCATGACTAGAGCTATCCAAAAATACATGTCTGCTGAGAGGACTGTTATTTTCGACTAATTAGAACATGGAGCTCTTCTGTTAAACTGGAGCAGTTACTGTTTAAAAATTACAAGAACAGAACTGTAGCCACTGAGCAGAGGTATGTTTTCAGCATTTATAAGTTACTGTCTTGTGACAGTTAATAGAAAACAAAACAGCTGCTAGAAATACTGAGATGGAAACTCCCTTTCCCTTTTTTCCTTACAGATGATATGAGTTGACTATTACACAGCTGAACCAGCACTGTGTTTCTACTGAGGTGCCATTTTTAAGCTTAGCATTAACAATAGTTATGACCACTAAAAGAAAGCAAAATTCCCAGTGTGCTGTGTTAAACTGGAACATGAGGCCAAATTTCAGAGGTGTACCAATTACATTTATGAACAGAATAAACACCTTCTTGCAAGCAGCATGTACTACATTTGACCAATGGTCTGCACTGCTCCCACAGCCTCCTACTAACAAACTGCACATTTACGCTACAGTTATGTTAGATGTTTTCATAATGCCAAAGTGGAAATCATTGTCCAGTGGCTGAAATTCAAGAGCTTCCTGGTGAAGTTGCTCACTCCCCTGAGGTCTGATCTCATATATATGTCACTTCAACACTTTTCCATCCTCTTTTGACTCCTGGCTGTGCCTGTTTAGGTTGCAAGACATACAAATCAGGGGACAGTTTCTGGCTGTCTGGTGCAACACCCAGGTCCTGACCCCAGCAGAGGTTGCTAAGTACTATTGCAACACAAATAAGGATATGCTCCTTGGCAGCTGCCTGAAATTAATGGACTAGATGGGAGCTCAGGGACTTTGCTTCAGTTTCAAGGCTTTTGGAGAAACCTTAGGCCAGCCATTTCCCCATTCTGGTTCCCAGCTTTTCCATCTGCAAAAACCTAGATCAAGATACTAACTTCATTTTAAAGTGCTTACAAGCCTCCATGGAAGGCAAACACTAAGCACATGCCCCTTTGTCAGAAGATATTATGCAATCATTTTAGTAATATTGGACAATGTGAATTACATTTAAAGAAAGAAAACAATCACCTCAAATTATTTTTTAAAATATATAAACTTCGCATGCTCCTACCTTTGCTGATGATGAATTACACAACATTTGGGAATGGGGATTGTGGAGCTTGTATGTGCTATTTTTCTACATAGAAAAGATATGTAATGCCCTGTTCTTAATGTTATCAGAAGAAAGATTATTTATGCTCTGGAGATTAAACCTGGATATTTTGGAAAGAAATAAATGCAGGTATAAGCTCTTTGATTGATTTTTAATTAGACATTTTAAGATGTATTTATTTTAACTGGCTTCAGGGACAGATCATTGTTTATTGCCACATCAGGTTATACTGGAAACTGGAGGCACAGAATTCATTTGCGAAACTCATTGCAGACAGGAGGAGGGATAGACAAGTCTCTGCTACCAGCTGGGAGAAATTTTAAGGAAAGCTTTTGATGGCAAAGCAACCCCGAAGAGCAAACCTGGGGGAATCACAATTGCAACTGCAAAAGTAATTTAAGCAACATGACGACATGGAAGCCACATGGATGGAAACAGATGACATAGCAGCCTTGGGGAAGCCAGGCATGGAGCAGTGCTTCCTGCCCAAATCCTGGAACCCAAAATCTTCTGCACTCATCACCCAACCTTCCCTGCCCAAAAGGCCTCCCAGATTACAGGTCCCTGACCTCAGAGGTTCCCATTCCCCTTAAGCCCTCTTATCCTACCCCTCACAGCCCAATATCTTCCAGAAATTACTCTTTCCTTAGGGCCTTACCTTCCATGGCAGCAGCACCTGCACCATACACACAGAAAGGGGCTGCAAGCCAGTATCCCTGCGGCAGATGTGGGATTAAACTATCTGCCCTTCTTCCTGGGAAAATTAGCAAAAGGTTTAGCCATGAGTAGGAAAGCTTTGAACCATGGAGCATTCTCTTCCTCTCTACCAAACTGATTTGCTTTGCCCAGAGAGGTGCAGGACGGAAACAGAAAAGAGAGGACAGTTTCCAGACAGCTATCACAGGAAAAAATTGTTGCCTCTCTTGCCTGGCAGACTTTCTATGGTCTGAGCACAAGACATGAGACTTAAAAATCACCTTGGACCTGACTTCATGGTCAAAAAGGGTATGCTTGGGAAAACAACATCCTTCCTTCCTCTTACCTTCTTCCCTCCAAATAGTATTCCTAGATAAGTAGCTCTCAAAGCAGTGTGCCTGGTGAAACACCACTGTTTATACCAGATTCCACCGTCTGAGCAATAAATCTCAACTTCCGATGGTGCAGAAGCATCTTGGACACACTGTGCCTGGGCTACAGTGGTGCATCAGTGAGCCCGGAGCTGCGAGATATGGCTGGTGGGGAAGCAGATACAACAGCAGTCAGCTACTTCTGCTGCTCAACCTTCCTTTCACTTTTCCCAAAGAAAAAATGTCTTTGGAGATCTTCATGGAGGTAAAAAACACACCTCAGGCCAGGTAGAAAATGAAGGGGGTCGAGAAAATTTGAGCACTTGGAAAAAGTCACAGTTGGAGAAGTTCAGCTATTTATACTTTTTCCCAGAAGCTGAAGACGGAAGGTCATATGCCCTATAACATAAAAACAACTAGCTAATTATCCAATCAAGTCAATACAGCTCAGAAGTGATGAATTCATTCAGCCATTATGTCTGTCATTGTTTACAAGGCACTTTGAGGAGGTATATCAAATGAAAGCTGTTTAAGTGTTCTGCACTGGCAAGTTATTGGCATACACTTGCACTTCATTCTTGTCTGAAATAGGAAGGAAAAGGCTGAAATTTATAATTACCACAGGTGCTTCTACGTAGTATAATCTTTCAGGAGTACACAAAAGACCCCAAACACCACCACCCCTGCCCCCTGCCAAAAAAGAGCAAGAGAAGTGCTTACTATAGCTAGTCTGGAGTTCCCTATAGCTGAGAAGATGTTCTCATGCTTTCATAAAAAGATACAGCTGTCTTTGGTGGAAATAAATAAATGAAGAATCTACAACGTCACAGCAAATAAGAGCAATTAGCCCAGTGTTTACAGAAAAGCAATCAGCAGTCTGACTCTCTGTCCTCTTCATGTGACCAAGTGCCCTCAGAGCTCAGGTCTCCACCAAGAGCTCAGGCTCAGGGTGTGCATGTGGGGGAGTTACTGAGGATCCCCTTCCTCCCATTGTAAAAATAATAAATTCTTATTCTAGTGATCATGAAGATGTACAAAGGGCTTAAAAACAGTTCAATTTGTTTTCAGAATAAACCAGTGTTTTCAAAGTTATTGCAGCAAAGTCTTTGATAGACACTAAATATAACATTTATACGAATGAATAAATAAAGAACAAGTATTCTAGGTCAGCAAGTCAAAAACTTACCAGAGTTACTACGCTAACACATTACGCTAACCACATTTTTGCTAGCCTTTCTCACTATTTAAAATCACACATTTGCATCACAGTTTTAGTGTTAATCAAGCAGACATGCAGTGTTCAAAACAAAGTATCACCACTAGCATGTTTAAGAAACAATTACCTAGGCAGGACACTAAAGTTTTAACTGACAGTCTCTGAAATCATCAGGAAGGGAGAAACAAAAAGAGAACCAATATCCGAATAAACGGGCAGTCTGCACCCTTCCTGGTCTTTATTACACACGTATTTTTCAATTCAAAACCACCTAATTACTGAGGATCTGACATTGATCTAAGCCACTTAATGTTTTAACAAGAACTGTTCCACTGTAAGGACCTCTTCTCCCATACAGCACCAAACCAGCTGTAGGTGATGACAAAATTATTAGAAATAACTCCTACTAGTTTCTCTGCATGAAATCATACTATGATTATTGTAGGGTGTTGCTTTCCAGAGGTCTGCTTGCCTATCCAGTTCTGCTAGAGCTCTCTCCACCACCTGCAGCAGCACCCATGCTAATGTGCCTCTCTTTTCCTGCAGTGCATCTGTTTCTTCCTGAAGGAATCTGGAAGATTCCGCAAACTCATGTCTTCGCTAGTTTCCATCAGTGACTTTCATTTTCTGATGTTTTATGGTGATCTTTCAGTTTTGCTTATTTTTGGTTGTGTTTTTTGTTTGGGATTTTTTTTTTTTTGTGTGTGTGGGTCTGTTTGTGTTCTCTAAGTTAGTCATTAGAGGATTTGCTTTGTCATTTATTAAAACAAAGAAAATAAGTATTTATTAAAATAATTGGCAATATTTCCTTCGAGTCCTGACGTGGTCTTGAGGATTTCTGAATCTGACACTTCTGCCGTTCAAACACAGCAGTACAGCCTGGCAAGATCATTGTCCAAAGTGATGTAACATATGGGACCAAGCTGGAGCAATGCTGTTCGTCTTGCAGATGAAAATACAGTAACGCATTTGTGGGTCCATCTAATCCTTTCCTTGCTTTTTACAGGCCCAAATTCCTCTGGGGATCATCGCAAAATCACAAAGTGTTCCCAAGTGCTGCACTTCACATTTAGGGGTTGGCTTTACTGACAGATGTGAAAACACCTAGCCAGACATTCTCCAACAAATGCACAAGAGGATGCTGGGAGCATAAAGAGTCACAGCTAAATCTAACATCCATTTAAGATTTAGACTATTCTGACTGGTTTTGTTTGTAATGGATTTATTGTTTACTGATCCGTTTAGAATACAGACTTGCTGTTTTCTTGCTGCAGAAAAACACCAGATGAAATTCATAATGCAGTAAGTGTCCATTATATATGTAAAACCTAAGTAATACCAGACTCAGGAAATGAGGTAGCCTGGATCTCATGAGTATTGTTTGAGGTCCTAAATATTTTCATTTAACATCAATATATAATTGCCTCTAGCAATTTTGACTTATCTATGCCACTTCTCCCATTCCTTCCCAGCTTCATTTGTCAGCATGTAGACATTGAAGTTCACAGTATTTCCTAGTCAGTTGCCATTTTATTTTTTCTAGCTCTCATTCCTTTCTTATCATATATCTTCATGTCCTATAGTCATGCGACCTGGTGCTTGACATGTTCTTCCAAGATTGAAATGTAGCACAGAATGTCATTGTGCATAACCCTTAATCCAAATCAGCATAGCTGTTACTGAATAATTTAGAAAGCTAGTCACATACTGATGGCATTTCTTCATTATGGTAAGAAGCTTATAGTATAGCTTAGAAAAGCATTCACATTGTATACAGGAATACCAGCACACATACTACACACACATATAAAATATGATTTAACAACACAGCAAATAAATTTTCTTCTCTTCTGCCAACAGTTCCCACAAACAATGACACTGAGATAGTTGAGCCTTCATGTATGCCCCCCTAAACCTTGTTAAACTTGCTTTAGCTCTCCATAATGCTTATGCAGCCCCTTTTCCAGTTGAGACACCTGCATCCTTAATCAACAAACTAAAAAATGGTTTATATTCACTATTTTACTCTTCAGACTAAGCTACTTGCATAGTCTTGCACAATCAGGGCTGCATGGTAAAGAAGCTGGAAGAGAGATATAGAAGCCATTGTTGTGTTCTTTCTAAGAGACACTGTTTAATTAAAACTGCCCTTCAGATGTCAGAGTGACTATTTGTGGGGGCATACTAAAGAACAGCACGAAGCGTTTTTTAGTGAAGAGACCTGGCTATTTTTTAGTGGGGTGAATCTGAAAGCTTTTTTTTTTTTTTTTTTTTTAAAGATTAAACTCATAGGAGCAGAAAATGTTTATGAACCTGAAGTCTGAATTCTGGATGCTTTATTCTCTTAGCCTCCTCAGCTGGCTCGACAATAAATAACACAAAGCTCTTTAAAACTTTTCAGATACCTGTTCCACTTTGTCATGTTTCATTTCAATCTCATTTTGTGAAGATGATTTATACTTTGAGTCCTTGGAAATAACACACTGGAGTACGGTTCACTGCCCTACCTCGCTGCTTACTTGTGTTTTCAGTTGTTTTAGAAGCTGTGCTGGATTAAAAGCTGGTGACAAAAGGTGAATGCTAATCCTCTTTGGCCAAGAAGGCATGTCCAGCCAGAGCAGTGGTCAGGGGATCATTCCTTGCTCATCACTGAGGACTTGCTCAGGAAGGATCCCTCCTCCTTGGTCCACACAAAGTCCAATTAGGATGCAAATGAGCTTCTGCCACGTAAACCACCTCCTCAGACAGGCATGGCCATCCAATAGCTCTCGAGCACCAGCCTTTTAGTCAGCATCAGAGCAGCAGTACCAAGTCAGAACAAGGGTCTAGTCACCATTTCTGTCTCCCAAAATGTTCTTGTAGTTTCCAGCTGTTTACCACTCAGACTTTCTGAGCCTGATACGACAACATTGCATTTAATAACCATTTTCCTAGATGCTTTTTAACAAATGCAAACATTTAGCTTCCACAGCATCTTGAATTAAGGCCTGTTTATGTGAAGACCGGATGTTACAAATATTGCAGAGCAATAAAAGAGGCGATATTTTCATGATCTTCAGAGCTATCCAGATGACAACATTCATTAATATTATGAGGGGAATAAGGCTTACTGGTTTTGAAAGATATGCACAGCACTTCAATAGTGTTCAGCTCTGACCTTCACCCAGATTTTTATTTGGTTTTTTTCTGAAGTCACTCCTATTGAACCTAGAAGCCACAGATCAAAGAACAGAATTGCTGCTGCAGAGGTGCTTCATCATTTCTTTACTGTTATTTATTGCCTTAGCCCTATAAGCTTGCATGTGGACAATTCTTAATTTTTTAACTGTCCTCAGTCTCTCATTGAAAAGTCTGTCAAAAATCTCTTCGCCAATAGCAGATTCAGCTACAGAGCACAACTTTATGGAAAGGCAAAAAAAAATCCATTTTTTCTTTTGTTACCAGTGTTTTGAAAGCTTTGGTACACCAAAGTATGAAAAAAATCAGTTCCACTTGCTGTTACTTATTCAAGTGGTTAAGATGACAAAGCTGTCAAAACAAATGCAGACTAGAAGAAACACTGAGCTATTGAAAATATTTTATTTAAAAGATGTCTTGGAAATCCATTCTTAACATATGCAGCACATCTCTTCTTAGCATAGGATTGCTGAATAAGGTGCTGAAGTGAAAAGACTGACTACATACTATTAGTTTTGTAAGTCACCACTCAGACAGCTAGCCTTCTGTACAGAGGCAGCTCACACTGGGCGTTCTCAATATGAAAGTACTAACACACACACACAATGCAAATGGGCCAAAACCACAAACAAGTTTCAACCCACAATATACAAGTTCACCTTTCTTTTTCTGACTAGAAATTCCTACCAAAGTTAAAAGGGTTAAAATAGCACCTAAAATTCAACATCTGCCTATCCATTTTTTATTGCAGCACTACAGGAAAGCATGCGGACAGAAAAAATATAATTGCTATTTGAAATATAAATAGCTGCATAAAACAGGCAAAGAACTGGGTATAGTTATTCACTCCTCAACTGCTAAGATGCTAAATTATTTTCCTCAGACAGAATTTTGGAATTGATCACCATTTGTCCCATGGTGCAGCTATCCCCTAGAGCTGTACAACAGCTACCACCAGCACTAAGCTGCAGCATAGTGGCCGACACCAGCAGAAGAGCACTTGGCCTGGATAAAGTGGCAGGGGGACAGCAGATGCAATTACTCCAACATTTATTACTGACATTGAACCTCACAACTTCACCTTGGGGATGGTAGGAACACACTATGGGATCATGAGTTCTGCAAGGAGCAGGGAGTTGAACTCCATGGTCCTTATGGGTCTGTTCCAACTTGAGGTACTTTATGATTCAATGAGTTGCCTAAAAAAAGCTAGATCTCCTGTTCCTAGATCTCCTTTCACACAAATGGGAAAAGTGAAGAGGAGGAAACAGTAGGTTGGTTGAAAATTAGTTTGATTTTAATTGAATGATCAAGCTTAAATTTCAGAGCATGAAAATTTCCATTTCAGAAAATGTAAAAGGTGTTTGAAAAAACAATCCAACAAAAATGTTTTAATCTCCTTGTAGTTCTCAGGTGAAGATGATGATTTTAAAAATGGCATTGACTATTTTTAAGCAGATCACTAATTGCCTTCAGATTCCATCTCCAGTTCTCTAAAAATGACTCTACTTCAATACCTTATTGCAGTTACCTCATCTTTCCTACTCAAACTCAAGAACATGGCTGACCCAGTCACTCTTTGGGGAAAAAGAAAGCACTCATTAGTTATTAATTTGTCCTTGCCATCCCGCTTCTCTCCTGAACCCCAAGGTGCTTTTACCATCAAAACCACCTTTAGTTTTAGTGGCATTTAATGCCATTTGCAGAAGAGTTTCAGGCACAGCCTTTAGCTATATGTGCATGACCTTTCACATGCCAGTAGGGCCCAGAAGGTGCTTTTGCTGTCCAGATGACCAGGAAAGCTATGCATTCTCTAGGCAACGACTAGTCCATTACATTAAGCAGGTGAAGCGCTAGCACAGGTTTCAGATAAAGTCACCATCCTGTCAGAGAACTGGAACTCCTTTTTCTCAGACTAAGACAACATCTGAAGTTGAGGTATGTAGGTAGTTCAGTGGTTCAGATTTTTCTCTCAAGCATTTTTTTTTTCCTAGAAATACAATTTTTTCAGCCTTGGTGATTTTTTTATTTATAGGATTTTTCTTCCTTTTTGGTGGTATCTATTGAGATCACACAAAGTGGAGATGGATATTTTGCTGACCTCATGCACTGCATGATGTAAAGGGAATTGATTATCGCAAGCATCATACGACGATAGTCATCTGAAGATAGCCCAGCAAGCAAAGAGAATGAGTAATGGTCATAACATCGCCAAAACCTAGAGTGAAAGTAGTAAATAAAAATAAAAAAGCTAGAATATCCTGCACTGATAATTTATGTGTGCTAAGGAGAGAACCTTGACACCCAAGAAGTATGGTCAGAAAACAAGAGTACAGAAAGTAGTATTCAGTGAGAAAACCAAGAGTAGCTACTATTCAGTTCAGGGAATGTTCACACACACACACACAAAAAAAAAAAAAAAAAAAAAAAAAAAATCTTTTTCACCTACTCCCACCAAAACCAACACAACCCCCCTGAGCTTAAGACTTTCCATACTTCTTCTGTTTCAGCTGCAGTTTTATCACAAACTAAGTAAAATAGGGGGAAACACAGCACACCAGATTTTCTACTTTTTCTATACTTTATTAATCTGATCACAAAGATGCGGTGAGATGTGAATAAATATATTTACTTTAGTTTTAGAATTTCCTTAAACAGTCAGTATGTTAAATTCAATACAGAAAACTTCATGCATTTGGAAAGGCCTGGTGCATACACATACATTTACAGTTTAGAGCGGGGAGGACCAAAAAACAAAACCCAAGCAAAAAAACTAGCAGATTTTCTGAAACAATACCATTTCAGAATCTACAACAAAAGCTACATAAAACTATTCCATCTGAGGTATGATAGCAGAACAAGTACTTTAAAATGAATTAATGAATTATAATATTTTGGCCTGTTTTCACCCTTTTTTGTCTCGAAAGATATTTTATTTTATGAAATGAATGACAGGTTTAAGATTTCTGGGCAAAAAGATACTGTGGTAAATGCAAAGCATGTAGCTGTACTCAAAGGATTGGGTTTTTTTTCTTCCCCAGACTTTTTGTATCTGGTTTTGGTTATGGTTACCCCTCTGCCTCTGCAAGATTGTACACATTCAGAGGCAGAAACCCAAATGATCTACATTACAGTAGAAAGCAGCACCTGTGAAAGAGGAACCTTCACAAAGATGAAGACTAAAAACCAATTCCCACCTCAATTATGATGGGCTAACCTCCCATACAAGTTTTGCTGTGGTCTTCTCAGGTCATGATTTTTTGTCTCCTTCACATAACGGAGAGTCAAGCAACTGCCAGAATACAGACATTGTAAAATCTAGAAGGAACATGGAGAAATACTGAGAAAATTTCTGAAAGATTGGTAACCCTCCACCTTGACAGGTTTGAAGAAATTTATATTAATTTCCTGACACTCTGGCAGCAACTACTATGATAGAAAAGTAACAGCAAGAAGAAAAATAAGTGTCACTTCTCTGCATTAATTCATAATACCATTTCAAATTCTTCAAATCCCTTCCTCTCCCATGAAGTCACCAGCATAGGGGAATGGAGCAATAATGAAATTCTGCTCTAGTGAAGGAGGAACAAAGAGGCTTTCAGCCTGTGCACTGCTATGTGAAAACTGCAGATTATATCTCAGTTGCTCACTGAAAAACGCTCCTTCTGTAAAAGATTTGCGCAGTACCTGTCCAAAGAACTGCAACTGCTGCATTTTCAAATTATTCCCTCAGGATGGGGCATTAAGATGTCCCCAGCCAACCCATACCCCTCTGAAATCTATATTTCAGGCATAGGTATTTTTGTACTCATCAAGATTGGAGATCAGTGATTATGCACATCCACAGTGTAGTAACAATTCATTAATCTTGAATTTATTTCCTGGAACAGAACATTAGTGCCTTAAAACATAAAAGGCACAGATTCCCTTATGGAACCGATACAGAGTGAAAAGCTGTACAAGAAAGGTACTAGCACAAGACAGATATGTACTAAACAAATGTTATTATGGAAAAATGGCAATTAAGATTCTCTTAATTAGCCTGTCATTTTGTATTTATCATCATAATGTTTGCTTTACAATGCTTTATTAAATCTGGCTTTATGACAAACAGTCTGCTGGCAATGCATCCTGCTGTGCAACATATGGTGTTACACCTAATGAATATTAATGCTGTGAAGTACAAATGGTCTTCTGGGACAAGGGCTGATGGCTGGGAAACTCCTGCAGATGGCATTATTATTCAAAGAGGTTAACCTCACATGTTTCTCATCAGGTCTCTTCCTAGCTACCTAGGATTCTGCCCATAGGCTTTCAAAAGAAGGCTGTAATACACTAAAAAAAATTCACAGACCCATTCCAAGTTATCAGGGCTTTGAGTTTGGGTTGGTTTTTTTTTTGTTGTTGGGTGGGGTTTTGGGGGGGGAAGGGAGAGGGGGGCATTATTAGTTTCTTTGTTTATGGCATTTTACAAAAAGTTATAGTTTAGCTTCATATTGTAAGTTCTTTTAGCCTTTGATAAAACAAATACAGCCATCTACCCAAACTGGAGTTCATCCTAGTTTAGGATTTTCTAACTGTGCTAGAGAATGTTAGGGTTTAGTTGTGTTGCTCATATTTGTAATGCATGTTCCTAATAATAGATCTGATGAAGAGAGACATCCCCCCAAGATAAAGATATGGGGAGATGAATCCTTCTCCTGGTCACTTAGTTGGACCTTTGGGGCCAGCAGAGTCACAGGTCACAGATAGGTACAAAAGAAATGTAATAAGGAGTAATGAGCAAGTACCTAAGCCTGGGAAGCCACAGGAAAAGCTCTCTGGGGTGCTGCATTTCTGCAATTCAAAGTCATTGAGCATTTATAATTGAATCTGGAGAAGAGGATCCATCTGAAAGAATAGTTGCACAGTGGTGCACAACCCCTTTAACTTCGGTTCTGTCTTACCTCTTCACTTCTGAGTTTTCTACAAAGTGTTAAGCCTCATCTTTTCACTTTCCTTGAGGAGCTCACAGTAGGAAAGCATCCAGGTGCATCCATCCAGCAGACATCAAGTCCCACCACACTTACACAAAAAATGGACTGTATAATTGGGAGACTGTGGAAGAGGCCACAGAACCAAGATTACTTTACTTTGAGTCCCTTAATAGTCTTTATTGAGAAAGCCTATTGATAACTTCTAGATTAATTACTACCCAAGACTGATTCCTGTACTGCTTGTCTGGCAACTTCCTTTAGGGAATAAAGCCGTTCAGATCAACCTTGTCCTTCTATCTGTCACTTTCATATTCTTCTCCAGCCCTGTCTTCTCCAGTGTGATTCAATCAATTGGCAAGTCAGTGAAAGAGGACATGGTGTTACTAACCCCAAATTCCACTGTCAAGGTATTTTAGTGGTACATTAATTAGTATTGTCTTTACTGAAGACAGAAGGTCCCTCATACCAGTAACTGAATAAGCAGAGTTCCCCTCCACCCATTCCTTGGTATGGAAGAGGTCTATCTGTCAAAATGCTCTCTTCTTTTTCCTCATGATACCTGGAGAAGTAGACTTTTACAATTTCTAGAGCACATCTGTTCAGGGAACTATTGCAATTGAAGAGATTCCTACTCTGAACAAGTTTCTTATTACTTCTCAGCTTCAGGAAAATTGCTCAGATCTGGCAATGATCTGATCCAAAAAGTTATTTACTGGTCTTTTCAACACAATAAGTTTGTGAGATTTTATTACTGAATATGGTCTATTTTTAAACAAAAGCTATTGGTTTGTTTTAAAAATTATCCTTCATCCTCATTTAAAAAAACAGTCACCCAAAGCACAAGAAAACCCCAACAAAAAAACCCCAAAACAAAAACCCAACTCACATTCAAAAGCCCTGATTAAGTTTGGTTTGATTACTTCCCTTTGCACACACAGTTCTACTGGAGTTGTTAGAAATTAAGTTTGGACATGAAGAGTCTGAAGTGAATAGTGTTATATCTCTATGAGAAAAGAGATTATGGTTTGCCCTGCGCAGAACACAAGCACATCATGGGTTTTTTTGAGAAATCTTTTGGATTCTTCTGGAAGCTTACATTTTAAGAAAGACAAAACAGACCCACTAGATTTCTATAACAAGTTACTCTCAGGCTTTCCATCAAGTCCGACTATAAAAATGACAGCTGTGCTCGCCAATAGTCACTTTGTTTATGCTACGCCAATTATGCGGCATATTGTCCTAAACAGCTGGGCAAAACACACTTGTTTCAATGCCATAAATGCTTCAGCCATTCACAGAACCACCTCAATACATGCTTTGGGCTTCCTCCTGCTGAGAGAAGAAAAATATCACAGTTTGACTTGTAGAAAAGAAAAATAAATACAACACTAGCTGCCAAAATGCTGAAGATAGGCTGTTGGGTTTCCTTCAATTTATTTTAAGAATATTACATGTGTTTTAGCCTTTCAGTTGCCTGGGTCTGCAACAAGTAGAATATACTCACAGCTCATTTATATCCAAATATTTCTGGATAAGCACCACAGAGCCAGCACTAGCTGGAAGAGAAGAGGCAGATCGGCAGCTTATTGTAGGCACTATATACCTTTATGGCTTTTGCATAGCTTTATGGCTTTTGCAACACTTCTCAGCTCAAAAGCTTCAAGTATCACACAGAGGTGGCTCAGGAGAATAAGAGCACAGAGTGCAGTGCTAAGCCAACCCCATACCTTCACAGTGAACAAACTCCTTAGGAACACATTGACCTGCAGACTAAACCTCGTAAATTCAGGCATTAGCTTCTCAGATACAATGAGACTAGCCTAGATATTTTACTCTTTTTCTGCTGTTGTGGTCTACGGGCGAAGCAGCAGCCAGCTCCTCTCTCTCTGTAGAAGGGCCATATCCAAGCTTAGATAAAACCTTTTGTTTAATATTAATGGGAATTTCAGTTTTAGGCTTAATCTACAAACCTCTAAGAACAAAGGCAACTGTGAGATCTGAAATTTAAGAAGGCAGAGTTAGAGTCACCATCATCCTAAGTCTCTACCTGAGGTACCTGAGATTATGCTATTCTTTCATCATGTCTCAAGACCTATAGCTTACTACAGTACATAGCTTACTATAATTTTATTTTGTGTGTATAATCAAGGTTCAAGACTGTGCAATTTTTTCCTTTCCAGGAATAGCAATCACTGTGCCTGTTGCTCTCAAAGCCAGAACAGCTTGGTTGTTTGAAATGAATCAAGGCTCCTACATACAGCTTAGGGTGTTTGATGATATGGGTATGGACATGGACAGACAAAGGTTGTTTTCTGCTGTTGGGAAGAGCTCTCAGTGCCCCCGATTCCCAAATCACCTCCCAGCTCCATTCCTCATTCCCAAACAATGTTAATCTCCAGCAGACTTTTGAGGAACTAATTAGATTGACAAATTATCACAATATACAATTGCAGAAGAGCCAGTAAAGATAGTTATGTTCTTACAAATCCTGAGGACCAGAAGGGTATGCAACTGAATGAATGGGCACAGAGATTTCCTTGCCAGCAGATAGTTCTTCAGTGCTTGAGAGAAATCACCTGCAAGCTGCCACGAGTCTGGTGTGGGGTAACCGCAAGGGAAATGAATGGGAATCACAGTGTTTTTAAAAGCTATTCCATTTATCAACCAAAAGAACTGTGAAGTTCTGGCAGTCTTTGGACACAAGCTCAGAAGCTGTCCTGCCAATGTCCTCCCTCATTCCACTGTTTTGACGTGGACCTTCTCTGTTTGGCCGACACTTTTCCCCCCTGCATGCTGAGATCAAAGCAGAGGCTAGACTGCCACCCCCTTACTTGTTTTCCTGTTTGTTAAAGGCACCATCAATAATGTAGGCAGATCTCTGGGAAGAAGGTTTGTTATTTAACTTGTGACATTTTTTTGCAACTGGATCAAAAAATTGTAAAACATCATAGATGTTTCCATGCAAGTAAATAAACAGTAGCTACTGCTTTATGGATATTTTGGTTTAGGACTGATGCAGTTTCTAAAGAGGCAAATTCTTCATTTTTCATATGGGATCTAGGGAATACATCACACCAGATCAGACTGAATTTTAAGGTAAGCAGAGACATAAGAGGCCAAACTGTTTACAGTCATTTATAATAGGTCAGACAACCTCCGGCAAATAAAAGAATAAGGTGTGTTAGTGGGTTACGCTATTACATTGCTCAACACAACAGATGGTGCTAGTTCTCCTAAAAGTTTTTTTTCCTCTTGTTTTCTTCTAACTTAACAGGAAAAAGACTTTGGAGACACAGAAGATCAAATAAAAAGCTTACATTTTAGCCTGATGAAATTTACTTATTTGACAATTTTAAGGAACAGTCTGCTGGCAAGGAGCAGGATCTCTGAGATTATTTGTAGTTTAAAGATACAGAAGTTGCCTTTTTGTAACTTTCAGCTATTGAACAAACAGGGTACCCACTCAGTTACAGGGCTTTCATGGACATGGTGTAAAGAAGTGCAGCATCACCCTGCCAGGCTCAGAAAAAACCTAGTATTTGGTTCCAAACCCAACCTGGCTCCCAGATGGGGTTTTGAGTTTTTCGATTATTTCATATGCAGCAAAGAACAGTGAAAGGGCATATTAAAGAGTTGCAAGTATTTTGCTTCATTTAGTCTTGACAACTGCCTTTGCTGATATCTACCAGCCGAGTTACTGCGTGGTGACTTCCAAAACATCAGGTCTGTACTGAGGTATAAGCACATGCACTGTCAATGAAGGGGCATGCCTAGACTGCTTCTCCTTGAGGCATCTGCCTTCACTTCCCTGTTGCAGGAGAGGTACCCTGTCCCAACAGCTCCTACCTAGCTCGGTGGCCCCCCTACTCCAGTGCCCACTGACCCTGTGGGTGGGACGAGAAGAAGGAAAGCGATGAGGAGAAACAGCAAAATTGATGGCTCCTCTCCCTCTTCCTTGCTCAGGGGGATAGTCGCTACCTGCACACTACCTCAGGGCAGGCCAGTCCATGGCTGGCAAAACCCCCTGGATGGAGCAGCCACAACCTGCTGTCAAAGAAGATGCCTACGAGAGACACTCTTTCACCACTGCCAAAGACAAACCTACAAGAGCTGCTGAGAAACCCAGAAGGTCTTTCTGTCTGGCTTACGGCTGCGATTTTGTTGCCTGAGGCAACTGCCTTCTCATGCGTGTTTACCCAGGAGACGCAATTAGCAGTTTCTCCAATACAGCAACTATTTGAATACCATTTTCTAATTGTTATTTCTACTTGGTGGCTTAGTATGAACTTTATTAACCTTTACTTTGTTTTCAAATTATCAGGGTTTGTATCCTGAGCAGCTTGAACAAGGCAATTTCCGTGGATGTTTGTGCTCTTGATATCCAGACCTGAACTACTTCATCTGGGTATTCAGATCACCCTGAAAACCTCATTCTAGAATTCTATAAAAGGAGGTTCATTCTTTACAATGGATCTCACTCCTGATGAGAGTCCTACAAAGTAAACGCGACTAAAATATGGGTTTGAAAACTGCTATTCCTCCTCCGATTCCTGTAAGCTCACACGTTCTGAGGGTATCTACCAAAGTCAGTTTGTTGAACTCTGTCCCAGATCCCCCTCCAATGGCTTCATACATCTCCAGTTAAAACAAGCAGCAGACAGAAGGTGAAGCCTACAATAGTTTTCATAGATATAGCCTACAGCTGCAAGACTCGCTGTGAGAGCACAGAGCTAACTTTCCACGGGCTGCTGATACAGGCACTTTTCAAAGCCAGAGCAATGTTAATCTTTAGAAGATCATCTTCAGTCTAAAAGGCTCACAGATAAATATAGGCACTAAATAATCACCTTCCCTTACATGTGGTACGTCAAAGCTGTTTTCTCTCTTGCACAGTGTACAGAGTATTCAAGGTACAACTTCTTGGCTGCTTGGTACCTTATGGAGCTGCTGCTTCTCTCTGAGGGAACATAATTCAACACTGAGAGCTTCTTTCTGTTGCAAATGCATGCCTAAACATGAGCAGGAACAGCAGTAGGCTCCTACAGAGTTTTTAGCAAACTGGAGGAAAAGTGATTAAATAAGAAAATCTGGAAGATGACTGGGCTAGCAAACCTGGGCTATGCCAGCTCAGCTGGGAATTTTCGTTATACTGCTAAAGATCTTCTCTAAGCAACAGAATAATTCTCTTATGAATAAGTAGTTGATACTAACACTCAGCTGCCACTTTTAGCCCAACCTGTCTTCCCATCACTACCAACACTGCAATCTTGCTACCAAATGCCTGATTTTTCTAAGCAAGTTTAAAGACCTGAACATCTAGGTTGTATCCTAAGCACATTTTCCCATCACTATACCAATAAGCAGGTCAATTTAGTTGGCTGAAATTAGAAGTTTTTCCAGAAGATTTAAGCATCTCATGAAATGTTACATCCTTAAGCAAACCAGCAAAGGTTAAAACAGCATTAACATTGATGACCTGCTTAGAAATTGTTTCTCAAACACAGAATACAAGTAATTCACAATACTGTGCTAATTCAATAACTAGAATAGCTGGGAATCTTGTACTAGGTTGTATTTTTAAATTAATTGGTGCTGTATCAATCTTACATGTCAAGGACCAAATTTCTAAGAGCTATGCACCATCCATGGACATAACAGAAATGGCAGGTATAATGCATCATATCTTATGTACTAATAAAAACACTGGCTGCTATGTTTTATAAGGTCATGGCTTACTATGGTCTCTCAACAAAAAAAAGCCTTATGCCACACTGGTCTCTGCATGATCTTCGTAGTCAGGCTTAATGAGGAGGAATCACAATTAATGGCTTTCTGCGAACCAATGGATCACAAGTGTCAGGAGCTTATTCACAATTTATGAAGACCTAATTTTTTCTCTTGGTGGGAAGAGAGCAAGAAACTTGCAAAGTGGTAATGAAAAACAACTATTACACAGAATATGGTAATGCAGGTTTATAATCAGAACCCACAGACTTGCCCATTGCGGGAGACTAACGAGCTGCAAGCCTGCAGCTCCAACAGGGATGAGATTTAAGGCACACTGACAGAAAAGTACTTTGGGTAGCATTTGTGAGTAAATCACTACTGTTTATAATGACCTATAGAGGGCATCTTTCTGTATGATTTGTGGTTTGAAAAGTGAACCAGAAAAGACAGGGAGGAAAGGTGTATGATGGGGGAGAGCTGAGCAGGGAGGCAGACTTTCCTCTGCTCACTTACCAGTCTAGCAACAAATGGGTCACATTATCACAAGCTCCTGCAACCCTCAGTAAGCAGGTTTCAAAATTAGCCTTATTGCAAATACTCACAACTCAAATCCAACTTGTAGGTCTAAAAGCTCATGGCCACCTGCGGCGCAAACTGCAAGAGTTCTAGTTCCTTGGACTTTTCTAGTTTTATCATTAGAGTGAAAAATCCTACAAAAGGTACACATTTGTACCTTTGGAAATGCGCAGAGTTGTCCCTGTCTTGACACAGGTTGGTCCCTTGCTCCTTTTTAAAAAAAGGGATCATGTATAGAAATTGGATGATTTCCTATTTAATCTCCTGGAGGGAAAACAGGGCAGGTATTTTAGTAGGCAGTCTGAAAACCTCTAATGAACATTTATAAGTTAGCTTCCTGCAGCATGTGCTGCCAGTTCCCATGTCTGTTTAAGACATGAAATCCCTCCACACTTGGCAGAACTTCAGCCAGTAATGCTCAAGTTCCAGATGCCTTCCTGTGGTCTGGGTTTATAGTTCACATGAAGGAAGTTCTGGAAGAAAATGTCTTTCATTTACTTTCTCTGGTCCAACTAGTCTTTGATTCTCAGCCTCAAGTTTTGACAAGAAGTATGAAGAGGGTCCAGTCCAAGCTAGCCAACACAGCCATCTTCAAAGCAGCCTTCAGAGAGGCTGGGGCAAAGCATTTGAATCAACAGAAAGAAAATGGAGAAGAAATACTAGCCCCTAGACCAGAAGCTATTGATTAACAGTACTGAAGCATTAAGCTCCACTTCCTCTTCCCAGCCTTTCAGCAGCATTGTCCCTCTCTAGACCACAGAGTCATTTTAGACTCCTCTTAAATTGCACATAGCTCTTCAAGTCCCCAGCAGACATCATTGCCACCTGCAATAAGTTGCACAGTCACCCCTAGACCAAGAGAGACAGTGGAACAGTGCCCAAGCTGCTCAGTGGCTCAAACCCTCAACTTCTTCGGCTCATGAAGATTTCCTGTGTGCCAGAAAAGAAAAGCAAGATGACATCCTTTAATCAACTTTAGCTTGAAAGAGGAAAATACCAATGGAAGTATATTGCTAAAATACTAGTAACCATATAGGACAAGCTGAGGTTCGTATAGACTGAGTAGTTCCACTACCTGCATCAGCTGTCACAATTAGAGAATTAACCCCAGTAATGTAGCAATTACACCTCACACAAAGGAATGAATCCAAGTGAACAGCATTATCCACAGGCTCTTCCTCTCCCTGCCCACACCACTTATGGAGGAAAAAAGCCTAATGCTACAAAGACAAGTGGACTGCCTGCAGTCAAACACAGCAGCAGCTGAGGTGCCTGCACCCTGCCACCCTAGGTTGCTTGCATGGGCTGTCTGGGTCTGGAGGAAGCATGGCATGGTACCATGGAGGGTTTGAACCAAGATACTCCATAACACATGCTTTGCTTCCTTACTGTTGAACCAAGACACTCCATAACACATGCTTTGATTGCTTACTACTGAAGAACATGCCCTTTTGCAGCAGATGGCAGCAACAGAAAAATTAAAACTTTATAGTGGCAGAAAAATAAAACCTGGAATGAGCTTGGAAGGGCTTTGCTTGTGGTACACCAATATGAAAATACTGGTGTCAGAGTGAGCATCATTAGAGAAGGGAAGTAGTCACGGAAGCCCACTCCGCTTCTCTTCTCCCTCTTCCCTCACACCAACACCCTCCCCCCCCACCCCCACCCTGCCCCGAAAATCTTTTAGCACCTAAAGCTAAATGTGTTTTCCGTCTTAACATTTTGGTTAAGCAAACCTACTGATTGTTCTCCCTGTCGCAGCCAGTTACCAGGGAGATACAAATGAAGGCAGAGTGATGAAACCTGGCACAATAATTCCATCTATGACATAGATTGTGCACTCTTAGATTAATTATTGAATTGGAGTGATTAGTTACAAAGAGAACTCCTGTTTTCCTTCTGCAGCAATACATGCAAATCAGAGCAGGCAGCTGGTGACATCAAAAGGCCTGGCCGGCACATCTGATTTTCTCCTTACATCTGCATAAGTCCACCGATTCAGATTTATATTGGTGTGGAATAGAGAAGAATCAAAGCCAATGTGCACTAGTTGAGTTAGACCAGAAAATGTCAGCAACCTTAATCTTTATCAGAAATCAATCAAGCAAAGCTTTAATGTAGTCTGGATGTTATACCTGAATCTGCTATTGCATAATGATAGATGCATGGTAGGTAACATAGTTTGAAACTAGGGAAGAGATAATTGAAATACACGTGTAAACTATTACACTATTACTCCCTGCAGGGCAGGCAGGGGGAGCAGCAGCAGGATGGCTTCCAGGTGGAAGAGCTCCTAGAACCTGAACTGCCCACTTGCACCGACCCCTGGAGGAGGCACATAGCAAGCGAGAACTGGAGAACAATACTTCTCATTTACTGACATAAAAAAACCCCAAACAAAATAAAGATACAAATGCACACAGTATAACTACAAAATAAGAACTGTGGGATAGCAGCAGCACAGATCAGATCCTGGTTAGGACCCCCGTAGCTAACAGGCTACTTTCCTTTAAGATGGACTGATAGTGGCAGGAGGCAGAGAAGAGAAGCAAGGTAGAGAGAGCAGGGGAGGTGCAAAGGGTTAGCAGACACAGCATCAGCTGTGCCCTACCCTGAACTAACTCCAGCGTTTGTTGCTAAAAGCTTACAGGTGACTCTTAGGTCCATGTAGTCCAAATAAAGCCAGTGCTGCACAGATCCCACACAGCCACACACACCTTTGCTGCATAAAGCATACGAGCTGAGCCAAATAGACTGCGCAAGGAATGCTGGTCTGCTAGGAAGAGCCTTCAGGATGATTGTCCACAGAAACAAAACCATCAGTAAAATTTATACAGTGGTCTAATGGCTTCGCAATAACTGCAAGAGCATAAAAACACCTTTAAAATCCTCGGCGCACCTTCTACTGCAATACATCTGAAGATTCAGCCCTAATGTTTAATTTTCACCCACACACTTAATTTAGTCTCTGATGTCTGAGGATAGGAATTTCAGAAGTCATCCCATGTAATACTAAGGAAACAACTGGAACGCAGATCAGTTTGCAGGGATCCATTTGGCATGGATTAGCTATTGTGCCTAATTGTTAAAAGTGATAGAAAATGGGACTGCATCTCTTCACAGAGAGGTGTCATAGCTGTCCTTAACTGTGAAAGAATACTTAGTATAAGAAATAAAGCCAGAACATTGCATATAAACACACTGATGCACAAATGGTGAACTTGCAAATCTGTGTGCTCAGTGCTATAGAAAGCAATAAAGCACATGTAATTAATCTTGGTTATAAGTGCACAAAAAGCCTGTGCATTTACGCACCAGCCACAGCATATGGTCTGCTCACAGTTGTGATTTCCTCCCCCATGCTCATGGTCCAAATGGATTTTGTTCCATGCTTCCTCCATCCCTGGCCAGTTCCAATAAACCATAGATAGATGGTTGAACTCTTACGAACAGTCATTCCAGTTTGACAGCAAGTTTGTTTCTGCTTTACACTCTGAATGGGAAATAAAGCTGAGTGACACTGCAAATGATGACATCAGCATTAATACCGTCTCAAATTTAAATTATGTATAAAATATTACTTTAGCAGTTCCCCAAACTATTGGTATCTTTCCTGGCCTCCAATTAAAATGTTTTGGCCAAAAAAGATATGTTTCATGTAACACACTTGAGAAAGTGAGTTCTGGAGATTTTTTGCTCTGGTGGTAGCTTGGAGCTGTATACATTGTAAACCCCTGACAAAAGGGGACTAAAACACTCCGAACTGAGCTGCCACCTGCTCCTGTCTCCCAACACAGAACTTTAATGCAGATTTCCCAGATAACCATTTTTGTCTCCTGCTCCTTCACTTTCTCCCACCCTTCTGAGAGCAGCTAAGTGCCCCTAAAACAACATGGGGCTTCCCAGCTCTTCCCCAGTGCCTAGGGGATTCCTGACTGCTGTGTGAGGTGGGTGTCCCACAGGGTCTGGCTACATCTATTGCAAGCACACAGGCAGACACTAGCAGGACAGCCAAGGCAGCAGAGGAGCCAATGCACAGCCCATCGCAGGCTGAGTGGAACAAGCAAGTCCTTTTGGGAGATCACTGGCACATTTAACCTGAAGATGTTCTGTATTTGTAGCATCAAAGTACTTTCATTGAGACCTGAGCTATTGATGTGCACATGGTTCTCATTAGTGAGGAATGGTTTGGGCTCTACAAAGAGATTAACTTTGGTGAACTTGTTCATTGGGTAAAAAACAACTTTCAGATGCAGAACTTCTGTGATCCTTACTTACCCAGGATGATTTTATGATATGAAATAAACCAGTTGCAAAATCAGTCTTTCTTGCAAACTCTGGGAGTGAATGGCAATAAAGGGCATATTCATCAAAGGTTAGCGTTCAGAGTGAAGGAGTCCATATGGCTTTAGACTGGAGGTGGAGAGTAGGGGGGAGGAGGAGGAAAAGAAAGGGAAGGAAGAGGAAAATTTCATTGAGGCCAAAAGCCATGAGAGCTGCTGAACACTTGAACAGAGCATTGCATCAGGAGGCTTGAATGCTATTTCCAGAGACAAGTCCAACAGACAGTGACTTTGTCAAATGCTGAAGGGAGAGAGTAAGACTCTTAATACATCTGGTACTGCGTTTACCATGCTCACTAGAGTGGCTGAAGAAGTCAGATGAACATGCAGATTGAACAATAAAAAAAATCCTGAAAGCCAAAACTGGGAATATTTAATTTCAAAGTATTTCCATCTTGTTATTTGTATATTGCACATAGCTATTCTTCAAGAGCTACTAAATATTGCATTGATGCAAGACCCAGAACAAAACACAAAGTAAATTTATTCCAAACAGAAACCTGAAAGGTTTCCCCAGTTATTCCAAAGTCATGTAGTCCATATCTTGAACAAGTGCTGAAAGCTTGCCACTCTAGAAAAGGGAATTTTAAAATTCTGGATATTCGAAGTCATCATGAAAGAGAACTGTTTAATTATGTAAAAATGCCAACAAGATGAGACAGAAATTTGTGTTGATTCAACTGAAATATATATATATATATGTAGGTACTAGGCAAAAAGACCTCAGGAAGAAATAGCTGTTTCTTGCCAACCAAGGATAAAGAAAAATCGGAGACAGACATAAAGAGGGAGTTCAGCCCCTCTTGCTAAGAACTATCACGCATTTCTGTGGGAGCTGCTCAGCACTTGTAACTGCCACCTCCAGAACAGCGCTGCACATTGCCTCCAGTTTGCCAGAGTCCAGTACGTATCTGGCTACTCAGCAGGAGCTGGGGATTAAGTGAACGAATGAGCCAGTGCCCCCAGTGCATGACCTGAGGATCATACTGCAGTTTAGTCGGCATTTGCACCAGACCTGCCTTTACGCCATATATCACAGAGAGAAAAAAAAAAAAAAAAAAATAAAGTGTCAGTATCATGAAGAGATTTATAAATGGTGAGGTTTAGTTACAGCACATTGAGTCTGTGTCTGCATCTTATCAAATTGGGGCTGAATTATGCCAGAGATCTCAAGTCTAAGGCAAGGCACATGGAACAGACATGCTATTCATTTGCATCCAGGGCTCAAAGGAAAGGGCCAGATGTGGGAGGTAAGGTGAAGTATCATTTAACCATAGACGTTAAATCCAGATCTTACAGTGTGCCAAGGGAAAAACACAAGTGAACAAACCCATCTGTTGTTGTTAGTTAACTTGATTACAACCCTACCTCAACATGGAAGAAATTCCAGTGTGCTGCACAGCTTTTCACCGTGGTGGAGCCAATTGCATCCCTGAGCTTACCCAAGAGGTAAAGGGAATGCTGTATGCAACTTAATGCTGTGAGATAACTGATCACATTTTCTCCCTACCAGCACATGCTGTCCAACTGAAACGACTTGAAGTTGGCAGAACTGGTGTTCAGAAAAGCTTGCAACACACTATCAGACTTCCCACAGCTTCTTTACACTTCCTCATGCTGAAGTAGAATGAAAGTTGTTCTAAAGACAGAAAATGTCAGTTCAAAATATTCCTGTGAGAATTTGGCACCAGCTATCTTGCTTAGTGTTTTCACTGTTGATTAATTAGCTCTTCTACAGACACATTTTCTATTTATAACACTTTCCTCTGCGATATTGATGCTGACTTCTTCCTGCCTAAATAGTAGATACCATCTGTGGGTTCCCTGTTGTTTCACCCACAAGTCAAACAAACAAACCACAACAGAAAGCACTGCTATCAGCATGTTCAGAGGCAGAGCTGAGGGTATATTTTAAATTTGAAAATATATAATGGACAATGTGTATACACAAAAAAGAAAAAACAAAAAAAACCTAAAAAAACCAAAACCCACCAAAAGAAATACACAAGTAGCTGCGCTGGCCTTCTTTGAAAAAAAGATGTTAATCCACCTTCTCCCCAACACTGAAGGTTTCTCATGCCCTAAATACAGTGGTGACTACAGCCCCTCAATCTTTATCTTCCATTAAAGTAGCCATTAAGAAACCAAACCCAAACACCACCTGCAGCAAAGTCATTAGAGGAACACCCCATGCAAGCTTCCAGCACTCTGAAGCCTATTGGAGAGCAAATCATCATGGAGGAATCTTGCAATTAAAAATAAAACTCAACTTCTCACCAAATCCTATGGGGAAACAGAATTTCCTGCCTTTTCCACCCAACTCTGTTTTCTGTCCTCCCATCCCATATCAGCTGCAGACTTCGGCCACCCCTGAGTAACAAGCCTGTGCGGGTTCATAGCACCCTGCCTGATGGCATTTCTTCTCCTGGTGGCTGTTGCCAGTCTCCGTTGGCCCAGACCTGAAACCAGACCACTGTCAGACCTGTGACAGCATCCCACAGGAAATAGTAAAACACCAAAGGAAAGCAGCCTTACCAAGCACCTCAGGATACCCACCAAAAGGACAGTTTATGTCACCCTCCCTTTTCTGCAGCAGCTCTCCTTCACCTCCAGGCGACCAGGTGAGAAATTATTAACTCTGGTTACAAAGAACAGGATGGGACCCCCTGAGATAGGGTCTCATAATAATTCTTTAGAATTTCATTTTATCATGGACAACATCCTCCTGGATGGGATAAATAAAGCCAACAATAAGAAGCTGTTCCACAGCCTGGTCTGGAAAGTTTTGGTTGGTAGGTTGGAGTTTGGGCTTGGGGTTTTTTTATTTATTTATGTTTTCTCTTTAAAGATATCAGACTCTATAATGATTATTCCAAACTACTATGATTTTTAATAGCATGTTCCTAAAAACGTGCTATGAAGAGATACAGATATTTTAAGATCTTTTTCAGCTTTGTCATTCCCTCCCTTCCTCTTATAATAATATGCAGCTCTTCTATAGCACTTTCAGAAAGAAATCTTCACGTACTGTGAAATGATGATAATGTTATGCACAGGGAAGTGAAATAAGTTGTGAAAAACCACACAACAGACTATAGTCAAGTCAGTAAACTTCACATGTCCAAGACCTAACTACTGCTTTCTTCACTAGGCTGTTCTATCTCCTCATAAGGCCTTCATTTTATGAATAAAGTGCAGAACAAATATAGGTTATGGGAAACAAAATGATAGATGGAAAATACTTTCAATCTTTGCTTTAATCCCAAAAGGCGGAGCTGCCATCTCATAACAAATTTCTTGTAACCCCCTGCAGACAAATGACATTTAAACTTATCAGAAAACCTCGAAAACCAAATTTCAACTGGGAATAGGTAGCTGGTATGCTTCAGCTGGAAGCCCAAAACAGCTGTACAGAATTCTCCTCCCCTCTGAGAATCTAATTTAGTGCTATCATTAGAAATATGTTGAATAAGAGTTCTGCTCCCTCTTAAAAAAATAAAATAAAAAATAAAAATCAGTCTTAAGTATTGGAAGGTATATAGCTCATGAGAGGACACAGGGGAGCGGGTCAGGTAAACAGGCCAAGTCATCTTTGGAGACAGGAGAAAGCGGTGTGAAAGGGGTGCACCTGAAAAACATATATTTCCCTGCAGTGACTTGCAGACTCCAGAGAGTGGAAAACCCTGCATGATGAATCCATAAGATTGTTGCTCAAGCAACTACAGAGATAAGTGTTATGCACTGAAAAGGGTATGAGGAAGTTATATAGGAAAAGCTGCTGTCAGTACAGTTTTTTTTGTCTTGATGTAGTATGACAGGAAAGGAAACATTGCCTTTATGAATTCTTATCAACATTTATAGGGTCCTTATATACCATGCATTAATACTTCACACATTGAAGACGTGTGGGAGTGTCCCTATACCACCAACATTTTCCCTTTGGCAGAAATTCTTGGAAATGTGAATTACCATAGACTAATTAGTAAATAAGTGTGTATTTCTCTACGATATCTTTTCCTAAGGCTTCCTACAGGACCCAAAGATCTATTTCATTTGGTGCTCCATATAACCAAAACTAAATTCCAGTGCCCAGAATCTCAACAGCCTGAACTCAATTCCAATAATATTGATCAGTTTTCTCCTTCACAACATTTCCAATTTAGCTCCAGAAAGAAAACAACAAAAATACATCTTGACCAAACATCCTCATCCACCTTGGAAAACAATTGACATGCTTTATACCTCCTAGGGGCTTACAATACCAATTCTCAGTTATAATAATTTTTTCATCTTGGCTAACACACCATGAAGATCACTAGCCAGCTAATTGTTGTATCTGTTTCTCTGCTTTTAAAACTTGGGAGGTGTTAAAAAACTTCATTGTAGTGTTGAATAATTCCTCAATCCCACTTTCAGAGATTACTGCCTCCACACCAGCTAGAAGAAAATAAAAGAATAAATGATTTTCCAGCTGCAGGTTTGAGGTTCTTTAAACATTTTAAACACAGATTTTTGCAAAAAATGAAACCAACGGGTACCCCTGGAAAAAAGTTTAAAAGTCCCCAACTACTGAAGAATGCAAAATGACTAATGATTATTGAGACTTGGTATTGTAAGAACAAGATACAATTTCTGAAAGGCTTTGAAGTTATAGCGCTCTTTGTGTCTCTAGCAAGCGCATAGATTCAGCAGCTTTGTGTTGATTACACATTTCCTAATCCATGAAAGCCCATCAAATTCCTGCAAGGTCAGCATAAGATGTTTTTGGCCAAATACCTTTTAACCGTTGCACAAACAAACTCTGGTAGTAGAAGAAAGCTAAAGTGGAATACAGTCTTGTCATTTGTTTTCTGTTAATACTACAGAGCATCTCCTTCTATGCAAGTTCTAGCAGGAAGTAATGTAATGATTAAATATGACCCAAGTTAGAAGCAATGAGTACTCAGAGGGCAGGAAAGGTGAATGAGGGACAACCAGGACAAGGAAATATGACAGAAATAGAAAAACAAGTGTTTGACCGGGAGTCTGTGGGGGGAAGCCAAAAGCAGAAGCATAAAAAAGGAAAAAAGACACACATACAAGGAGAAACTGATAAATCATGAAGGAAAACACACATGCAAAAAAAAAAAAAAAAAAAAAATCAATTCACTTGATACAAAAACATTTTATATATTATTTGTGTAAATACAAGACTTGTGCAAATAAGAGATGCAGTAAGAGCCAAGGGAAAATTAAATGCTAAATTTGCCCCTAGTCATATATAGTGGAATGAAGTTCATAACATGATTCTCATAATACAACAGACATACCAGAGTCACTTACCGATATTAAGCTTGTTTTATCTTTTTTAGGACTCTTTCTGGGGAAAACAGTTTCATCATGAGAACAGACCCAGTAATTACATACAGGTCTTCCCTTGTCTCTGTGATGAAGTACCAGGAATGCCTAGACTTAGCTTGGTGTATGTCTAGCACAACATCAAAAAGGACTGAGCGCCCACCAGGTCTCCTAACAGTCCTCGGTTGCTAAATTGTGAAAGCACTAAGTACGAATGAGAGTGAAATGATGGATCTGAGCAACTATTCTTTTGACATTTATGCTAAAGGTTCCTCTAGAAACAGTTTATATCGAGGCAACTAGTCTTACCAGTGCCCATAGCTTCCTAATCAAATTAGAAAGATTGAGACATTAGGGTCAAGTGACCAGCAGCACAATGATTAAAGACAGTAATCAAGAAATCGAAACTAATTAGTACTTAAGCCTATTAAAATGGCTTAGAAATAAATTACTTCTACATGAATTTATGTCCAATTTTGAAAAGTAATAGAGGTTTCAGAAACTGGTTTGTACAAGTCACAGTATTCTGAAGTAGAATAAAGTGCACTGGGTTTCACTGGGACGCAGCAGAACACAGGAAAAAAGTGCCTGACTCCAACTCCGCCTTTTCAGGTGAAGCAGCAGATTTTGAAGGGTCAAGTGTCACAGGGCTTGAGTAGTCTTGCACAGAATTTATGGTTAACTCCTCTGCATGGGAGAAAGAGTACATCTTTAAATGCCTAACTTCAGGAAATTTTACTCTTAAATGTAAGAGCAATAAAAATAATTGTTTTCAGAAGTTCTGAGAGGCCAAAGGAAAGGAAGCTAAAGAACAAGTAAACCCAATTTGTAGTTATGGGAAAACCTCAGAGTCTGAGATTTTGGTTAATGTGTACACCAGGAAGCTGGGGTACCCTTTTGGGCTTGTTTAGTACACAGAACTGGATGAGGTGCCACCACCTTTCTAGCCTTTACTAATGGAAATACTGCAAATGCAAACCTTCATCATGACATTTCAGCATGTTTGTATTTATTCTCCATTAAAACCAAAAAAATGGAGATGAGCACAAAAATTATAAGTTTAGAGAAGAGAGAAACATCATCCAACTCTTTCATATGTCAAGTTAAATTCCAAGTTCACTTAAAAAAAGGATTTTGACAACTTCTTATTAGGAACACGAATCCTAAGATATTTATGCATTCACTATACATGTCATGCATGTGTAAAGACAGGGTGTTTTTGGACACAACACTTCTAAGAACTATGAAATTAAGCACATTATTCTTTCCATAGCTGAGGTTTCCTTGCTATCCCAGTCTCTATTGAAACACATTTTCTTGCATTTCAGAATATCTTACTTCAAAGTACACTTACAGATTCTTCTCATGGGAACAAGTAACACCACGATACAACTAACTGGATAATCAAGAGTAATAATACAGAAAGTATTTTTTTAAGTTCAAAATTAAGGGTTTGATGATTATAGTAAAAAGAAAAACAGAATGATCCCTCTTTTTTTTTTTTTAAGCCATAGCTATTCTGCTTGTCCTTTGCATTTTGATCTATTTCTTTCGCTGCAGCTTCATCCCAAGTTGTAGAAAAAGGAATTTGCTCTCCTATTCCATAAATGCAAACATATCTACCCAACACCTACTATTTCCTACAAAAAAGCAAACATAACCTCTTCTGGTGCAGCAAGAGGCTAACTCCCAAAATGAATTGTACCTCTTTATTTCCCTTTGGAAATCTTATAAAAAAAAAAACCCTGTGAAATCAGCACCCTTACTTGAAGGGTGAGGGAGGAAAGGTGCTCCAGCTCATCATGCAAGCAGAAACTACTCCAAGTGAAGCTGTGGCCAGGAACATTATACTTAGTTATGTGAATTCCAGCTACACTCAGGCCACCTTTTTTTCTTGTAAACACCTCTAAGGCTAGTAGTCGGTGGAGAGTGTGTTTTGGTTTTGTGTGTTGTTTCTTTGTTGTTTTGGTTTTTTTTGTTTGGGAGGGGGGTCAGTTCTGTTTTTTAAATAAGGCCGTCTGTTGGAATCAGTCTTGGACTACCCTTTTGCAACTCTGTCAACTCAAATATAGCTAAGGATATATGGGACACTGGGACTATAGATGTCTCTCATAAATCGTGATTTCAACTGAACGAGCTTATTTTTAAAAAGCAGCCTACTTTCCATAGGAGGTTTTATTTTGGTTTTAAAGCATATGCTTAAAAACTAATGCAGAAAAATAAGTCTCAAAGAATCAGCAGGAACAGAAGTTGTAGATCTTATCCTCTATTGCCACACTTTCCTTTAGGAAGTTAAAAGTTAAAATAGGTGACTGTTTCTTAAGTGAATGAAAAATTATGTTCCTTTTCAAACTTTTATCCTTTCTTACTTACTCACACCAGTCCTTACTATTTTCATCTGCTCACTCAATTTTTTCATCAGTTTGTTCACTAGTTCTCTATGCCTTCTTTATCTATTCTTTCCCCTACAAAATCATATTAATTCTTTCAGAGCTATGGCTGCAGCAGCATCTCACACCCTCTTTGATGGCCCTTCTCCAGTCATTCACTTGCTCTGGAGCAAATTCTGGGGCTCAGTGCAAAAAGAACCATCTGGTGCATGTTAAGTGAGCTTAGCTACTGAGAATGTCATTTTTAACTATACTGGACTATTCTAGTCATAAAAGTGTGAAGCAAAGAGAACACCAGCTGCAGATCTTGTTTGAGACTTTAGAGGATTCTATCTGCATCACTGCCTGAAGCGAGTGTACTGCGGAGGTTCAGTTCCCTCAGCCTGAGGCAGGGCTACTCTGTTTGGTGGGAGAAGGCAGCTCCAGCTTCAGTCCAGGTAAGGGCAGGAGCACATCTGGAGTGAGGGGAAGGGAGGCTCTGCTCTGCCCTGCTGACTCCTTCAATAGAGCAGGGAGCCCTAAGCTCACCTTTGCAGGTGCCTGTTCATGCCAGTGTGGGCTAAGCTCAGATCAATGGTATTAACTACCAAGATTACTTAAAATATGCCTCAGTAAGTGGATTTCTGCAAGTGCATCATGAACCACACAGAACAGCACACAACTCTGCCTTCTGTCTTCCACAGAAAAAGAATTAATAAAAATGACATGCATAGCACACTTTTTGGTGTTATGTGAGAAAAGCAGCATGTCTGGCAGTAATTCAATTTGAGCCTGTTATATTTCTAAATGTGTATGTTTCTTGAGGTTTGGCTACCAAATATACTCTCATTATCATAGCTTCCTGGCATTCTCTAGCCCCTGTGAGCTATTTTCCCTGGATGTATTGTGCTCTTTGCAGTAGTAGCAGCTGCTGATAATCACCTGGATGCATTCTTCATCAGGGCAGAGCTTCTTAACACCGTTTCAATCATTTATTCAGGAAAAACAGTACTAAGCAACCCCGAATCTCTCTAGTTCTCATTGCTTATGTTAAACCTTCAGTCATTCTCATTACTGTGCTGTAAGGATATGAAAGTCAATTGCTTGTTAGCATTGAATATGTTAATTTGGCTCTACTATGAAACAAACCCAATCCTAACAAAAATAATAATAAAAAAAGTCAAAATCACATTGAAGTAGTTACAGAAAATTTCCCATGTAATGAAGAAGGTATGGTCCTTCATTTCCACCTCTATCGTTAGTTACACATGTTGATTTTTAAAATATTTTTCCATGATCATGGACTATATGCCCTGGGAAAACAAATATCTGGGGGAGGGAGAGGAATTTGCTGTGGAACATTTCCCTAACAGTAGTTTTTTCATCCATTGATTTACAAGCCACTGATTTACAAGCTGTGAATGAATAGTAGCCTTCAACAACAGGAAGCCATGCCATTGAGAAACCCTATAGTGTCAGGTGGAGCCTGGAGACAAGCCTGTCTGCTAGCAGGGAAATTCACTCCAGGAGCCTCCTGTAATCAGAGCTGTTAACCAGAAGGAAATGTCTTCAGTACTCTTACATGGCCCTTAATCAGATACTGACAGGGTCCCTTTGATCAATGCATTTTCAAAATGAGGGTAACTGCAGTTTACAGTATGTCTACGCAGATTTCACAGCCAGTTCCCAATGTGCGCAGTCAGAGGAATTACTCTGACCTCACCCTCTGCTCTCCTTTTCTTTTGCTGTCTCAGAAGATGGAGTCAAAGAGACTTAGAAATTAGCAGCACAGAGCACCATGGTTGCTTAATAGCTTTGCCGGTCTCCTGCACACGGCAGGGAGGCAACCTTCGCTTGTGTGTCTCAGCATTTTACAGCCTTGGGGATGAGGCAGCAAGAGAGAAAACACACTTGGTCAGCTATTTTTGAAGGATCCAGGCTGATAAGGAGCCAAGGCTGGAGAATCAGACTAAACCAGTCTCCCATACATTTACTGTGGTCTAAATAACAAGTAAGTATTACTGACCTCATATCCTGGAAAAATAACTAAGAGTGAGTTAATCAACTACTAACCATTAGATACATAAAAACTTACACAGAAGCACTGAATGAAAACAGTTAGCTTTGCCTAGAAGTGTGTAATACCACAGCGTTTGGTGTAAGAGGAAAAGTAGAGGGAGACAGGTACCAACGTTCCCTGTTCTTCATTGCAGTGGCATTCCGCAGCATGAAAGCTGGCACACCCCAGGACTAATTTCTTCAATTATAAGAGTAATTTGGGAAACCTGAAAGGCTTTTGTGTTTGTGCTTGAGGAAAGGGCCTCTGTTTCCAATAAGCAGAAGACCACAACAAATGGTTCCACATATTACAGAAGGAAAAGAGTGAAAGAACGACAGGAGACTGTGGGGAGAGAGATGGTTTTAGGTCCCATTCCACTAGAAGAATGTGCTGCAAGCAGAGAGATCATCAAGAAAAACAGGAATATATTAATCAGGCAGTCATTCCCCATCCTCTTACATCACCTGGTTGTACCCAGGTACAGCAGGGGTCCAAAGCAGTGGGTGATCGTACATAGCATATGCAGTGAACTGTGTAGCACATATGGTATATACATTGCAGAAACATAAGATAAAAGCTCCCCTGCTGTTCTGTGGCTTTCTTAATAGAGTGCCTATGCACCACCAGGTGAATTAAGACTAGAGTAGCAGCTTTAACTCTAGATTTCCTCACCTCTGTGTTAGAACACTTTTCTTGTTTAATTTAAGTACTTATTAAGTCACTGAGGAAATGAAGGAAATGAAGAATGTGATGTTAAGACAGGGTGTAATTTAAATGAAGCCTTCTCAATTTTTTAGTCTTATTACATAGTAAAAAATACCCCACAAAACATATAGGAGATCTATTCCATAGCAGAATTACATTGTAATAAGAATAATAATAGCAATAAATATATGCATAAAACCTGCCCACAAATGGTTCAGAAAGTTGAAAGAATGCTAGTACTGTTGTTCACAAACATGTCAAGGAATGAGATGAAACCAAAACTAGCATTCAAATGCCTTTAAAGGCTGCACACCTTCCACAATGAAGAGAAGATTAAAACATCTGAAAAATGGCTTTCCATTTTGAATTTGATACTGACTTGTATGCAATGTATACCTATTTCATTAGGCATACAATTAATCTGGATAATTGCAGCACCCAGAAAACACAGCATTTTATGAGTGAGATCCCACCTTGGGCTGACTGCTTACCCCTTTCCCTTTTGACTATAAAGGTATCCTACTAAAAAAATAGTTTATCAAAAGACACACAGTAACTCCATCTCTTGGTCTGGACCACATGAAAAAAGTTGTGATTTTGTTGGTTCTTATTTTTGGTATTTTTCTGAAAGAAAACAACTTTCCCACCACCAAAGACTCCACCACCACCACCACCTCCTGCCATACAAGGTATATGGTATGATCCTGATCTTCTATTAAATAAATTTTAGATTTTCCTTCATGCATAAAGTTGACTTGTCATTCATCCACATGACGCTTCCGGTAGTAAGAATGACCTTTTAAGTAATTTTTTTTAATTTTACTTTTAAGTAATTGTTTCTCTCCTTAAGGCTAATTCTGCCATCCATCTACTCTAACCATTTAATACAGACATTCTCAGTTTTCTGCTGTTTTATGCATTATTCCATGATACTTGAAGAATATCAATAAACCATAAGAACAGTTAGATGCTAATGTTTTCTATTCCTTAGTAAAGAATTTTCATCCTTGTTGTCAAGAATCATAGCAAAAAAAAAAAAAAGTTTTATGAGCTACCATAAGACAAAGTAATCCTGTCCTTAAATCTGTGTGTATTTTACATGTTCTCATTCATCCATATATTCCCTCTGTTGAGAAAAAAAAAAAAAAACCAAACACGAAAAAACCTAAGAAATGGTAGGATGAGATAAAAAGATTCAACACATACTTAAGGCAGATGTATTACTGATAAGTGACTAAACCAGTGCAATACACCACCAGGACGCTGCAGCTTACAACTTTGCACTGAAACACAGGAGTGCTTCTATCTCATGTTTTAAGAGATCAACTTTCTGAAACAGAGTTCCTGTCTGCTCCAGTCTCTTTACCAGCTCACCTCTCTGTTGAATTCTCAAACCATTGCAGGGTTCATGCTCCTCATCCACTATGAGCGGAGGGAACCAGATGGCCAAGCAGCCCCCATAGAGCCCAGTGCTGAACTGTGGTAGCCAAATGTTCACAACTACTACCTGGCCTCAGCAGGACTAAAAGGCCACTAGGCAGGAGTGGTAAAATCCAGAACTCTAACCCATTGTGAGACTCTATTGTTTCAGTATTTCAGTTCTTACTTCTGATCTTAGGTTAAAGCTTTTCATAATATAAAAAAGCTGAAAAAACGTGAAGGTCTTCCTTTTCCCTCACCCAAGATTTGTGCTTATCCCTTTCACAGTGAGTGTGCTCCTTTGCCTTACCATGATGCCTTTTGCCTTATCTGCAGCATGGACAAGAACATCGAGGATGCATGACCATTTCAAAGAAAATAGAGACCAATGCATCAGATAAGGAAGCTGACATGTGCAGCTAGATACCTTCCTTCCCTTTGACCATCACGTATTATCTTTTATTTCAGCAAAACTTTTTGCGGCATGAAGGGAACCAACCCAAAAGGTGGAGAGGAAAGCTTTTATTCAAGTCTTTCAGCAGTTGGGTTCCTCCTTGTTAGCCAAAGACAGCCAATACAAATTGAAACAGCCAGAGAACAACATTCATGAGCCCTAGCGCGGCTTCAGTGAGTTTGGTTAGCCTAGAGCTTTGTGCCTGTCCTGGCAGAACTCAAGTGTCTTGAGGAGACAGCAAAGCATAGAGGTGGAAATCCTTCTTAGCTGCTGTATGATGGATGTCAGATATTAGGATGTTGTTGTCCTTGTGGATGTTTATATATATACATTTTTTAAGCAAAACATAAACAAGTCAAACCAGTATGTAAGCCTAAATAGAAGAGCAACCTTGTGTGTTAACCCATAGATTGAAAGCAGATGTAGGACTTTGTAATTAGGCCTGATTCAAGCTGCCTGAAGTACATAAAAGCAGTTGTTTTGGAAATGAAGGGAGGGGCTAGGGTAATGTAAACACAATTTGTCTTTTTGCTGCACATGGCAACAAATTAAAGCAAATGCAAGCAAATTAATCATGGGGCAAAAAAAAAAAATTCTTCAGTGAGGCCACTTACACACTATCATCCTTCAAAAGTGAAATGTTTAAATGTTGCTGTTTCAGAGATTGTATTCTAATTATTCAGATCTGCGACCTGATCGAAAAGGAAGTTCTATAACTATTGAACACACTCCTCCAAAAATTTGCAATTAAAGTGAATGTGAATTCATCAGGAAGAAAATACTGATAGGTGCCTGATTTCGTCAATGCGATGCCTGTTTCACAGCATTTGGATCAAGACATTGTGCTTGGGGAAGATTGAATGTTAGCAAAGGCTTTTCCAGATCAATTACACTGGTACAAGATGATACTTGGAAGAAGTCACTGTAGATGTATTATATAATTTCAGAAAAGTTAGTTGGTTTTTTTTCCCCCTTTGCAGAAAATTGAAACACTTCTCACTCTTTACCCAAAGAATTGAAGCGTGGCTGCGTATCATCATACACAGAATTCACAGATTGCTCCAATATTCTTTCAAGGTGAATTAGACCTTCTGAATAGTGGATCTAGTTATTAAGACTCTACTGACATCCCCACCTGAATGTGAAATTCTTTTGTTTATCTCAGTGCAGCCTACTAGATGCTGTCAATCACCCACAGTACACAAACATATTTTATTAAACTTACTGAAAATGTTACATTAAGCACTGAAGTCATGTAGGATAACAATACATTACTTACAGTATTATCACACAGATGAATAAAATCCAATTTTTTGTTTGAGATATAAGATCTGATGTTTATTAACCTCCCATAGCTGTATTGAGGACATTAGTGTAACAAACAATCACTATTCCTAATATTTGCTTACCATTCTCATCACATAGCTCAAAATGTTGCCATTATGTGGAAACATGATTTTAGCAAAGTAATTCCAAAAACCAAAGCATCACAGAAGACCTGCACTCCTCTAGGATTTAACACACATACTTCCCACCATACTTAGCACAAGTAAGTATGCCTCTGTCTCCAATTCTGCCCCTCCTCAGTATATGAAAAGCAGACTAGAACATTCCTAGCCTATTGTTCGGTACAAGTTGAGTCACATTATGCAGCTACTATGTGCTGCAAACGCAGTATTACAGGTTACCACACCAAATGCCAGTTAAGAATGAGGGTCTCCAAGTCCCCTCAATACAGCAGCATCATACCAACAGGGCTCAGCTCCAAGGCTTGCCAACAATTTTTCTGTGTGATGGAGGTATGCTTATTTCAAGGGCATTGCCCTAACAGGCCTTGCAAGAAATTTAAATACCTGTCTTCCATTTTTTAAAGTAGTTGCAAAGGCATACAAGTTTCTAGTATTAAATAAAATTTAAGCTCTCTGTCCCTGTGCTCAGAATACATGAAGCATTATTCTTTTTATCCCCGAGTTTTGTCACTTTTGTCTGGGATCTAGCTGTTTTAGAGCATGAACCTTATCCATATGTACAGTGGTTTTCAGGAGAAGGTTTCTTGAGTGGAACCTCAAAGAACAAACAATACAAACATTTCTTTGCTGCCCCACATAAGCTGTTCTTGGCTTCCTGCACCATGAAACTGTGTAGGCATTCTTGCTGTGGCCACAGATGAGAAGAGTTCGGGCAAAATAAGAAAAGGCTGATGAGCCCCATGTCTTTCCTGTACCACCACTAGCAATTTTCTTCACTGATGTGGTTTAGTTTTGGGGTGAGGTTCTTTTTGACTGAATATTGTAGGGTTTAATAGTGTCAGGCTGAAAGGAAGTACATAAAAGCACTTGCATCACTGCAGAGCCACAGAATGCTCTTGGGTTTTGGATTGTTTCCCCCCCCACCTCTCTGTATGGTTGCTACATGTAACACCTGTTAACACCAGCTAGTTACTCTGCAAAGGATGATGTTACATTTTTAACATCTCTGAAATTTATATGTTCCATATTAGCAAAAAGAAAAATATCACAACGGCTTCAGTGCTATTCCATTAGAATTTTAAAACAGGATAATGAGATAAATATCTCCTTCATTTCGGATAATTAGAGGCTTGAATGCACTTTAAAACATCAGCGATTGGTGAATGATACAGTAGAGCATATGCCAGTAAAAATAAATCTCACAGAAGGAGGAAGCACTCAGAAGGGAGTTTTGGGGTGGTTTCCTTGGGTCAAGGGTGGTGTGAGCAAGCAGCACACTGCTGTCCCACTTATGCAAGCTCCTTTCACA
Source organism: Strigops habroptila (assembly GCF_004027225.2). Lineage (NCBI taxonomy): Eukaryota > Metazoa > Chordata > Aves > Psittaciformes > Psittacidae > Strigops > Strigops habroptila. The sequence goes on from NC_044278.2 coordinate 14,972,661, forward strand.
GTCATCATCAACCCTCAACTAACTGGCTTCTGAACAACTTAAATATCAATTTGCAGAAAGCCTATGTACAGCACTACTCACAGGAGAAAAGAGGGTTGCTTTATATTGTTGTGGGAGGTTTGGGGAGGTTTAGGGTTGGGTTTTTTTAAATGGCTTTTCCTGTTTGATCAAGTCTGAGGGAGCAGAGGCAGTAAAAGCAGGGAATTCTAACCCACCACAATACTAAGGGCTGTGTGTTCCCCACAGGGAAAGACATTACTGCAGCCTCAGAGACAGTGAAGCCGAAATCACAACAGCTCAAGCTGATACAAAACAACCACACAGGAAATCAAACTTAGAGGTTGGGGGGGGGAGGGGGTGGTGGTGAGGAAACAGGGGGGAAGGAAGTTGTTCATTTTGAATGCAGTGACATTAAATTCCAATTTGCAGGCAATTCAGGAGTCACTGCAACCATTTCAAAGTAGTTAGCCTAGTGGTTTATGATAAAGAACGCTTTGGACCACACAACCCTGGAATGACTTTTTAAGGGAAATTCAGTGCGTTGTGTCAGCTTTGAGAGGGTCTGTTCTCAGGTTAGAGAAACTCCTATGCCTACGGTGTAGAAATCGCTTTCCTGGCAAGGAGGGCCCAAGCAGCAGCCCATTTTTTGTAGCAACACCCTCGCTACCTTCTGCAGGCAACTCTGGCCACACTTCCTGGCAGAAGCAGCAGTGCTCAGGACACCTACTAGTATAATAATACCAGGGGCATAACAGCAGACATTTTCTGTCTTCTCCTTAGAGAACAAAAGGGAGGAAAGGGGGAAAAAAAGAAAAAACCAAAACCCACCGTGTTGCAAGTTTTGTTTTACTAACTTGTTTTCATTTTACTGACATATCACTTTCTCCAGACAAGAAAAAAAACAGGCTTCAATTGAAATCTTATGATTTTTACTATTTTGCAACACAAGTACTATTAACTGAGAGTAAATGGTTTTAAGGTGTCTAATGTTATGCTGAACCAATTTCTAAACTGTATTGAGCTTCCTTCTATATTCAAATTAATATTTTCCCAACTTGTATTTCAAGCCTTATGTCTAAAAGAGTGACTCCAGGGTGGGGAGCTGTGGTTGCTCCAGAAGATGTCACTATTTTGCAGAAAGCTTCGCAGTAGGCTAGGGAGCTGTGCAGCCAGTACACCGATATCAACACTGTTTAAACAAATCAAAGGGTTTTCAGAATAAGTCTCCAATAAATTCAGCTACTCTGTGTTTGCTCCCAGTGAATACAGGTCTACCATCTAGGCAGGCCTTTCCTCTAATTCATAGTTACTTAATAATTTAATACGTAACATTAATTTTAGCATCTGATCATTTCACATTTGCTGAAATGTAAAGAAAGTTACCCCTTTCCCTCTCAGAATGTATACTGTTCTTCTAATATTTCAGTAAGAACAAAAACCATGGAGTAGGGTAGGTGAGGAAGGTTTCCAGACAAGGCAACAGACAGGTACCTTTTCTGCTCCTTCAACCTGTATCAGCTAGGTCACCTCTCAAAAGAGCAAGGTGCACTGGGAAAAGCGAAGGACTTTTCGTCACAGAGAAGACCTGTAAGCTGTCTAAGCTGAATGTAGTAGCAGCTCTCAGGCACTCCTTTAGCGTTATTTAAAGATAAAGTAACTCACACACATAACCAGATGACTACTTTATTATGAGGTTTGAGGATTCTCTTTAGATCTAGACCATCTTGTTCTTACAGAATAAACCTCGGGGGGTGGAGGGGGGGGGAAGCCTTATATCAACAAATTCAGCTGCACAACTGTTTCCGTAAAACTATTTGAGATTTTATCCTCTTTCTGCTTTACCCAGTTGCCCACGGCAAAGACGTTGCCAGTATCCCTTGGCTTAGAGGCTTATTTGCGCTTACTAGAAAAGCCAGATACCACACTGCAGTCACCTGAAGGCCTGATCGGTTGTTCTTCTCTTAGTTGATCTTTATCTCTGTCAGTATTAAAATACTTCAGGACTTGATCATTTATGAAAACTGTTTTGATCTCAACAATTTTACCTTGTCAGGTCTCCCAGTCTCTGTAAGTGTAAAACTTTAGGAGATCTCTTGTCCAGGGATCCAAGATATTTTAAGGCATGTGTGTGCAAATTGCTTTCTATCCTCAAATATGTAACTATACAATATTTCCTCATTACATCCACTCAATTGCCAGTGTAATGAAATCTTATGCCACAATAAGTTTCATTGTGGCACATTAAAATAGCAATTATTTCTACTCCATAAATAATTATTCTGTTGGTTGGTGTGGTTATTCAGTGAGAGCCATGATAATCTAAGGACGTATAGAAGTATAGCAAAAGGTAACCCAGCTGGACTGCTGCCTTCCATACCCTTCTTCATCCCACATTACATACAGATACCCAAGGCTTTAGGCAGACAAACGCCCCATCCATAGACCCTGTCAGCTATTACTAAACTTAACATGAAAAAAGTATATGTGGGATAATAGTGGTATCAACTTCGTAAAGATTTCCCTTTAATGAAGTCTTTTTGTCCACCACCACCCTCTCAATTTTATTAATTCAGCTAATCAAAGGCATCAGTACATTTACAGAGGCAAAGGAATGAAAACAGTTTCATGACAATAAAACACTTGTAGCAGACACTTCAGGCTGCTTCTATCACCATGTTCCCACTAGTGACCAGTTTGCTGGACACTCGATGCACTGGTACTGTCCCACTTCTGCTCCAAAGGAAAACATTAAAGACCTACAAATAACCCACAACCCTCAAATGACATACCCAAACCCAACACATTGAAGCATTCCATTTTACTGGGAGCTCTTCAAGCCACATGGTAAAGATAGTTTTCCATCTCTCCTTCATTCAGAGTTAATAAAAAGCTGAGCAGCCATGAATGAAGATGTGCTACTGAAACTCTCAGAAATGTAAAAGATTTTAAAATTGAAACTGTTGGCCTTTAAGTGGCTGTAGATAATAGCTGAGCTGCAGCCATGCTGCTTTTAATCTAACAGCACTGAGTGACAAATGATAGCACGAGGTAGAGAAGAATGGCTCCCCTGCAGAGTCTTGCTCTTTAGTAAGTTTTTAGCATGCTTGCTAATCAAATATGAAAATAAGCATGCCATCACCAGCACCTTTTAGTTTATGAAGGGACTTGAAATAAAACCTCACATACTTCTCATGTAGTTGAGTTAAAAATTAATGAAAGGCTTTCCATCTGGAAATTATCATTTGCTGTAAACTTCTTTCCCCTTTCTGTTTATCAGAAGACCAAACATCAAAGTGTAAACAGGGGATTTTGGAAGTCTTTAACAAGCTATAACACAGCCAAAGCCAAAAATGCTATGTAAACTACGAGTGTAAAGAAGTTCCTCAACTCTGTCAAGGTAGCCCACTCTAGCCCTGGTACTTTTTGCAAGATTTGTTTTCTTCAGTGCTTCTCTTTCTGCCCACTGAATCCCATTAGACTTGTCCTCAGCCTAGATCTCATTTACTCCCATGGTTTATCATCACATTCTGGTGATAACTGTGCCCTCCCACTTCTGATCCAGATCCAAGTTCAAGACTTCCATTCCTTAGCCTCTACTTTCTGCCATCTGATGATTTCTGACTTTGAATTAACCATTCAGCTCATCACATTGTCCTACAATGTAAGTGTTGTGCAAGTTCCTTTTCTAAACATGAGTAGTATCTGATAACCATAACTATGAAACAAGACATTAAACAAAGTTTATGCAACCAAGCAAAAGATGGTTTGCAAGGGACAACTTTTGTTTCACTCGTCTCACCAGGAGGTTTATTCAGACTTTGAAAGGTCATTTAAAACAGCATTGAAACTTGTTCATAGTAGACAAATTTTGAGGTACCCCAAAAACTTAAGCGATATTATGGTGGTGCAGTCAATGTGGTATTGATGGGTCAAATGCTTCAAACAATGTTGTTCCTGCAAAGAAGCAGGTGATACACCTTCACTTCACCACAGGACAGCTGGGCTCTTTGGTTTGGTGAGAGAGGACAGGGTAGCTGCTGTGCCAGAAGAAATATATAGAGGCTCAGGTGCAGCAAGCCCTTCACACATGCTGCCAGGGCAGAAGCCCAAAGCACTCTCATCATATCCAGAAGGAAGAGGAAAAAACCACAGAGCAATCCTCAATATGTGGCTGTAGGGGTGCTGTAGTAGGATGGAAGGAGAAGTATTCATCACCCTGCTCCACTAAGCATTGCCTTTGGCCACACACAGGATCCTAATGTATGATAAATTGTACTGTCTCAGAGGACGACATGGAGTTCTTTGTCTCTAAGTGTTTTTCTGTTATGCAAAGGGTAAGTCAAAGCTCTGATTTATGTGAGGCTACAACCACTGCTTTGCTTTGCAAGGGGCTTTTCAGTGTGTATTTCAGACTTCATGCTCATGTCCCGTGCACAGGACAAGTATAAAGGTGGTGACGTTCAAAGGAGCATAAAAGACTTGCACTCATCTGTCACTCAGTGGCAGCAGAGCTTGGACACAGCTTCTGCAAAACTCTAAGTCTCTGTAACTTAATAAGGAGGTAGGTAAGCTATTTGGAACCCCATGCACTTAGTTTAAATATGTAACGATAACAGAGAAAAGCTAGGGACACGGAAAAAAGTACCTCAGCTCAATTGACAAATTCAAGAGGCTACTGCTATTTTTTACTTTGATTTATTCAAGGGGGGGACCACCAACCCAAAAAACAATCAAGACTTGCAGATTTAAATAACTGAACTTGCACAATTCACACTAAAGGAAACTCCAGTTCTTTCATGGCAAAGGCTCAGCAGTGTTTGCCCGGAGTTGCAAAGGTGACACAGACCAGGCCTGGCACACGCCAGGACATATGTCTGGCAATATTTTAATTGTTGGAGCCAAGCCTCATCCTACCACTGCTATTGAATAAAAGCTTTCATCAGAAGTCATGTTTTACATCCAAAAAAAAAAAAAAAACCAAAAAAAAAGAAAAGTTGGCCTTTATGGACTCCACCTTTAGGTAATCAACAGGCCCTCCTAAGGGGTTTAGTTTCCAGAGCCCAATTTCCTAGCCCCTACTGAATTCTTGTAATGGAAACTTGACATGCAGAACCCAAAGCATCCAAAGCCACTGGTCTTATTAATTAAGGGCCTCCTGCTTCCAAATTTCTTCCAAAAGAGTTTTTCCTTTAGCTCCTCCAGACCTCCCTTGTGTTAACATTTCAGTTGCTTCAACTTCAGCTGCAATGCCTTTACCAGAACTGCAGGGGTACATCTATATGGCAAGGCTAAAAAAAGCAAGCTTAAAACTTTCACTGAAGCTCACAAGGTTCAATTAGATAGGAACAGTCAAAACTTATTAGAAGAGCCCAGTTGGTGTAGTTGTGGCCCTCTATCCCTCCCTGGCATAATCATCAGTAAAACAAGCAAAAACAAGCTGAAGAACGGATGGGCTAGCAACAGAGGTGATCACCTTAAACAACTGTGTAATAATTCACAATCTTGATTCACATATACAGTAAATACATCCTCCTCCTTTTCATCAGCTTGTGTTGACATCTACATCTGGGTAATTACTCCCAGAAAGTTAACTCTCTGAGGCAATATTTCTATCCTGCTTAATTGCACAAGTACCAACTTGCAGTCTATCAGTGCTGATGAGCAGCGACATCCTCCTGTCAGCCAGCTAATTTGTTGGCAGAAAATGCCACAGACACTTTCTTCTCTATCTTTCAAAGCCTCTCATGCAGAGGAGGCAGAGTAATTAGCACTGACCTTTGGCTAATGCTGGTTGCCAATCAGTGGTGCTTTCATACTCAGTTGCTGCATTTATATATCTCCATTTAGAAACCAGGAGTACAAAATACACACATGGCGCTCCCAGCAGGCAGACAGCAATGCTCACAATCTGGTCACCACCAGGGTTTGGGATGTTTCCCTAGCACTGCTGGGGACTGCGGTTGCAAGTGCCCAGAAGGAACAAAATTTCATGATACTCCTCACCTTATAGGATGAAAGATAAATCTTAGACTAAAAAACAAAAAATCCACAAAGAGAAAACAAAATAAACAAAAAACCAAACAAAACTCCAAATAAAAGGCAGTTTTCATTCAGTGAAAAAATGCAGGCAGCTAGGGAGTTGCAGAAGGTGTGGGCAAACTGAAATGCTACAGCCTGGTCTGGCAGCAGGACTTGCTTCTCTGAGACAACCTTACAGAAAAGGTTATTTGAAGCTTCAAAACACTAAGGTTCAACAGTTAAAAGTGACCACAAAATGATCCGTTACTGTTTTCAGAAGTGACTTCCCCCAGGACACGGAAGGATGCAGGGGGCTGTCCGGATGAGGTGGTATGCCTATCTGTCCGTTCCCCTATCAAGTGATCTCCCTAAACCTCCAGGGTTTATTCTGAGCTCCCCTTCTCCAGGCAAATTGGTTACAGCCTCATTCACTGTCAAGCGACTCCAACAGAAGATAAATCACCACGCGTTAATCTTTTATAGTCTACATATGACACAAAAAAGCAGTAACTTGACACTTTAATCATAGTACTGTTACAAGCTGCTGTCCCCCACCAAGCTGTGAGCACCTCCTGCACTTGCACCCATTGTCGTAAGCTGCCCCACTGCTGTCACAGAGTGAAGTATGCCACCTCTGCCTGTCCGCAAGCATAAAGATTAATACAGAAGTCAATGAAAGTTGCTAGTGCCTACCAAGACATACGAGGAAGCAAATGGTCCTGGAGCTCAGGTATCCAAGCATCTCCCCACCAGAGGGCTTCAGCTTGCACTGAAGATGCAGAAATGCTAGCATGGGGATTGACACAATGGCGTTCAGGAACTAAAGACTGTCTTCTCCATACTTCCCAAATACCTATCCGACAGTTTCTCTTTCTAGTTCTGACAAAACCTCAGTCTGACTCCACATCAAAATAAAACTTGACCGACCCTGGGAAGCCATTTGTCAACAGGACACCTTTCTACCTCCCACATGCTTAGGGTTAAGCAACAGCATAAACCCTCTCTGCTGTTTTCAGCATCTGCAATTAGTCAAATGTAACAAAAGCATTTGCCCAGCAACATATACTGTCTTTCATGGATGCAGATAAAGAGCTATTTCAGAAACACATAACTAATCAACTAAACCACAAGAAAAGACATACCTAATTATCTATCAGTGGTGTACACGTTAAAGAAGCAACCTTTGCCTCCACATTAGCAGTAGTGTGTTTTGAAATCTAGGGATCGCAAGCTGCCATAAAGTCATGGTAAGCTTTATTTGGGGAGGAGAGAAAGTAAGATTCCTATTTCCTTATTACTTAATTGCAAGTGAGGTCACATTCCTGTAGAAGATGAGTCCTGACCAAAGCATTTCCATTAGCCAAAAAGGCAGACATAAGAGGTTGTATCTAGAAGTAAAACAGACAAATTCTTTAAAACATGCACGTTTCTGTTTCTGGATTGATCCATGGAACGAGTTGTTCCCTTTGGACCAGAGTAAATATTCTTGTTAACTTTTCTTTAGGAGGTTCTGAGCCAACAGCTTCCTCTGAAGCCACAGAAAACTGCAGTTTCTCAACACCTTCAACTACTAGGCAAACTTGTAGATATACACATGTGTGGGTCATATATACATAACACACACAGAGCTGCAGGAAGATATTTGAAACAGAGTACCCTTTTGTATTTACTTTACAATCACCATGGGACACAACAAATTAACTGAACTAATCAGCTAATAGAGAGCATTAAGCCCTTCAAAATCTAGATGTTGTGGTTCCTGGATATGGGAATTGATACCAGACAGTCTTTAGTCGCTGACTGTGTTAGTGATTATGTCCAATTATGGCAAAGAAAAAAGGAGTCTGAAATGTTTGAGCTGGAGCAGAGAGAGAAGCATAATTTGTGCCTTATGTTAGGCAGATCTTCTTCACTCTTATAGCATTATTTAATTATTCACAATCTATTTACCATCAAGGAGATGATCCAGCCATGTGCTCTGTAATATTTACCATTTCGCCAAGCTGTCTGATGCTAACACATTCTATTAATAGGGTACCAAGGGGTGACACTGAGTGAAACTGTACTGGAGTGGTTCAAATCATGTTCAGCTCACAGACAATTTATCAAGGTGGGAGGTTGAGTTTCAAGCCTGGAATGTAATTCAATTCAGTGTCCTGACAAGAGGCAGCATTAGTGCCTTCTATACACAGGGTAAGCGATACTCCAAAAGCCTGCAACAGAACAGCAACACGATTATCCCACACATCCTCCACAAAGAATGCCTCTGTGTTTTAGCGCCACAAAACTGCTCTTTCTTTTTGCCAAGATAATTAACTGTGTGATCTTTTTACTTATCTCTGTGTCTGGCATCCATATTTCTGACACATACACAGCATTCAGCATAAAACAGAAAACACTCCCTGCTTGCAGGAGGGATTTGGGCAAAGCTTTGCTTTAAAGTGTCACTGCTTTCCCACTACACTCTCCTCTTACCCCCAACCCCAAGTTTAAAAAAGCAGTCAACCTATTTCAACTCAAAAAAGACAACTTCTAATTCAGCAAAAGACTTGCATCCTCCAGGCAGCTGCAAAGTAGGCTAAGAATATCTCTCTTCATGATAATATCAAATATGCCTCTAACCCCTCACCTATCCCTAAGCATAAATTTCTTTCCCTCCCTCCCTTCACATACATCTTTGATTTAGGAAGCATCTTTACAGTATTTTGGCCCAGCATCTACCCACCCACAGAAGGGCAGTAAGAGGAAGTCTGGAAGGGAAGGAGGGCAGGCAGTTCTACTTCCACCATACAAATAATCAACGACACAGGGAATTTTATTACCTTTTTAAAAAGGACTCATACCATAAAATGATATAACCACCATACCTGTAAACCTTATCAATTATAACATATTTCATAGAAGCAGAAACCAGCAGGTTTAGCTAACGCAAAGAAGAGCTAAGCATCCATCCTAAGGCATAGCTAGTTCAGGGCTCACAGAGGCACAGCAAGTCTAATGAAAATGCACTTAAATACCCCTATCTCCAACAATTCAGAAAGCAAAATACTACAAAGATTGCGACAAAAAGAGAGAGTCAGCGAGACACGGGAGGAAAAAGAGACACACAGGAAAGCACTGCTTTCTTGGCCACCCTCCTGAAGTTTCAAGGATGGCAAGCAAGTCTCCAGCTTGATGGCCCCCTGCCATATCAGCTCTGGGCAACTGGAAAGACCATTTCCCAGAGCCACCACTCCCTCTCACAGCACAATTGGGAGCTCTTTTCCTACACACTGCTGCCCACCACCTCCCAGAGTGGCAGCAGGACATAGTTAGGGGATTAGTGCTGGGGTAGCTGAGCAGCAAAGCAGCAACTATAAAGCAGCTGAGGACAGACATGTAACCAGGGCAGAGGAAGCCCACATTCAGCAAAAGAAAGTAGGGGAGAAACAAAAAAAAGTGTGAGAGGCTGCTCTCTGCACTGCTTCATATTTAAGTCTAACACAAAGTCACCTCCACAAATGCAGAACATGATTTTATCAGCATTCCATAGTGTGGGACAAGAATTATGCTAGAAGCAAGAGAGGTCTCCAAGTGTCTTGACCAGAGCCTGGGGAAAAGCCATATACGGAAAAGCCTCAGTATTTTATAGAATTCCTGCCAAAGCCCCAGTTCCTAGCAGCCATAGCACTTACTGGGCATTAAACCTCACGATAAGGATCAGTCAACCTAAGCTTCAACATGCATATGCCCACACTATTTCTGTTTTCTTCAAGAAAGCATGCCAAACACAACATCAAGCCTTTCACTCTCCAACATTAGATGCCACTAAAACGTAAGCTATGATAATGTTTTTTTAAAGGACAGATGAGAACTACAAGGACCCGTGGACAAGCACACCACCTGCCCAAGTAGGCAGGGGCAAGAAGAGGAACACAAAGGAAGGTTGGCACCCCTCCTGGTTTCAGTCCAGCAGCTTTCATTTCTCAAGGTGCAAAGAAACCTCTGCATCATCCCAAGACAAGGGCAGGCACATCAGAGCTCCCAGCCCATGCAGTATCCTAAGGTTACACCACACACATGGGCATGGGTTCCCCTCCATATCTCAGAGACTTCCAGTCAACCTGTAGCACAGCAACCATATCAGGAAACCCCCCTCACAACTGCCACAGCACAGCATCTTGAGACAGATTTTACCATGTGACAGCCTACAAACTAGCCTATACCATCTGCCAGAAGGCAGCTCTAAGTTCACCTCACATTTAAAAGCACAAACTAAAACAATATCAGAAGATATTTTACCTTTTGCCAGCCAGCAGAGAGAAGCCCTCAGGAAAACAGAATGTGCTTGGGCACCAGTCAGAGCCAGATAAACCTAACCCACGTTACTTTAAGCATACACAGCTGTGGCATGAGAACCACCGTTTACACCCCCACGCCAAGAAGCTGCCTTCAGATTACATTGTATTTTAAACAGGTGCTGAGGACTATACATAATAAAAGGCCATAAAAAATAGGGCCATTAAGCCAAGGGTGCCTTTTTTCCCCTTTTATAACTTTTTAATTGATTCTACAGGATAGAAAGCTAGAGTAACCTATTAAACCCAATATAAATTTTTCCCGGAGTAAAAGTTTGGACTGGATTTACTTTTATCCTAATCTGTCCCCTGTGTAATTCTGTGGAAGACAATCAAGTTACAGCATGGGAAAATACACACTTTTATATCTACATGTAAGGTCTCTTTATTCACTGCAGATGGATGCAGGTGTAGGTAGTGGCTACTGATACTGTTTAAAAGCTCAGCTACACACTTTCCCCTAAAGATATGTGGATACTAAAAGGAAAAGGTTGAAGCTGCACAGGTCAAATGTTAATCTCACAACAGAAACAGAGGTTTCCATGACAGTAAGGCAAATTTCTGGTTGCTTGGGTCTCCAGCATTGCTCACTGATGACAACAGGGACCTTGACAAGGAACTCTGGAGCACTTTAATGCGCTGGGGAATATCCATCTAGATGACTTTGAGCCCCTGGCCGTATGATATATTTCTCTCTCACATATCAGTACATGAATCCACTCCTGCATCAGATGATCATTTCCTCAGCATTTTCTGGAAAGAGGTAAATCCCTTAACTGCCTTGGAACAAATCTGCAAGTCATTAGGCATTTTGAGGGGGGACAGGGTTCCAGCTGTGCCAGGTTGGAAGGCAATGCTCCTTCCAGACTTGGAATAGCAATAAAGGGGACAGGCATCTTTCTACTTAAGCCTCAAAACCAAGACACAAGCACAATGCAATTTGATCATCTTTCATTTTTGTTTTTGTTTGACTGCAGCCCAGTTAGTTTTGATTTGATTTGTTGCTCTTTTTTTTTCACTCTCATCAGTGAACAGGAATTAAACCAAAGGATAGGCCCCATGTGTTTGATCAACCCACCCATGCAGTTTTGTAAACATCCAGTGAATCTACATGTGGTATCACTCAGTTAATAAATAGAAGCTCATGCTTTCACCATCTCTGTCACTGTGCAGTGTCCTAAATGGGTGGCAGTGTAGTGCACCAGCTCCTCACAGACAAGAAATGGGATGCTGGTTTTCACTGAGAAACTGCAGCTAATATAGAATTGGACTTGAAGACAGCAGAGATCCAAAAACAGGTTTTCACAACAACTTCAGAGAGGCACATCAGCAATCTAAGCATGCTACAGACGATGCAGCAGTGTTCTTGGTGGCTTATCTCCCGCCTCTCTATTTCAGAGGCCGCTTTCCACCCCAGAAGTCTTGTCTTCTTTGTCCGCAAAATCCTGAAAAGCTAAAAAGCTCAAGGTTGTATTGGAAGAGTTTTGCCTCTGGATAAGTTTTATACTGCTTGTAGCTAGTGAAATTTCTTGTATAGAGAAAAAGAAAAGGGTCAGGGCATGACATCGAAGTTTGTGCAAGCAGTACAAACCTCTTTATGTCCTTCTGTCCAACAAGAGAGTTTAACAAGACCAATCTTTCACTGTACACTGTAACCAGAAGAGAACAAAAGTCTCAGCTTTCTGGCTGTGCCTCCCTATTGGTTTTGTTGTGTTTGGTAGCTGACCTGTTAATGACTTACTTCTTTAAAAATGTCAGTCCTGAACTGGCTGCACCTGCACTACTCAATGCATTGAGCTCTGGGAGTGCTCAGCTCTGGTACTGCTGGCTTCATGTTGCCTTGCTCTGGGGCCCGTTTGGTGGTCTGATGGCAAAATCATTATTTTATGCATGTGATTACTTTTGCTTTTGTTCAGGGGGAGGGAGGGAAGAGGAGGGCTGTGCTGAAGTCCATCGGGAAGCTGATTTCATACGATGAAATGGAGGGTACAGGTGGTGTGCAGGCATGCAGGAGCACTCAGCTGGCTTTGATACCTGCGGAATGGGGTGGGTCACCAGCAGATGGATTTGGTGAGGTCTCCTCCTGCCAAAGACCTTAAGATTAGCTGAATTCAGAAACACACCCAAGATCTGTTTTAGATGAATGAGCTGATCTGTACCAAAAATGAGTCCATGAGTCAAGAAGAAAATGGTGGAACCCAAGTATAAATCTAGTATACATCTACTCATGTTCTTCAACTTCCCAGCACCCATGGTGCAGGACCTAGATGTTCACATAGGTACAAATAAAGATTAAACATATCATATGGTACTGGATAGATCTAAGATAGCTTGTGTCCTCTGTATATTCCTATCCCACCACCTTGCAGATGCATGGTTTCCAGCAGGACTACTTGCAATACCCTAGAGAAAACACATTCTCATGAGAAAATGCTGATTTGTGGAATTCCAATATTCTATGAAAATTCTATAAATACTCATCCCCAAAGCAATGTTAATAAGCAGCTAATAAGTTTACAGATGTCCCCACCTCAGTTTCTCTGCTACAAGGACTGCCTCAGAGCGGAAAGGAGGGATTTGAGGGAGCTCAAGAAGTTATATAAACTCCAGCTACACATCTGGCTTGAGCTCCTAGAAATTTCCAGTTTCTTGGCAGGTGGGCATGGATATCCTCCCTGCTCCTTTAGGCATCTGGGAGTCCTGTGTGGTAGCAGGCATCCCAGCAGGCTTTTCAAGTCTTCACCAGGGCTGGAAATCCCATTTTTTCTGGCTTCCTCAGGGTTTTATGCTCCATGGACCAGAAATCCCCCAAGGCCTTGAGAATCAGGATTGTCCAAAAAATCCTCCAAAGGTAATGCTGTGGAATCCACAGTCAGATGCACACTTCTGTTTACAAAAGAGGCTGGGCTTTTGCCTCCTTCTAGGGAGCTGCTCAGCCTTTTGGCTTTAGCAGCAGCCTTAATGGGGTGAATGCACCCTACAGCTGCATGTTGTGCAGTGCACTGGGCAACACTTGGCTCTATGCTAAGGACAACTCCTGCTCTTTGCCCATAACTGCCTTCCGACATAACCACTTCATCTTATCTGGATGGCAACTTTTAAGCTTTGGAGATGTTGTCACCCCTAATTCCCACATGTTTTGAACTGCTGCTTTAACACAAGCTCTCTAAAATGGTGGTAATTATCATATACTAAGAAAATTAATACTTAGCTGAGGTGGGACTGGTGTATATAGATGACTTTCAATGCATCAGAATTTCTGCGCTGATAACTGCCAGCAAGAGTATCAAACACTTTGTAAGGCTGTATCCACTAAAGAGGTTCTGTTTCTTACTGTGGGAAAAAGACCCCAAACCCGAACACATAGTGTATTTTTAACTCCCTGGGTTGCTGTTGTGATGTCTAAATCATCATTAAAATCCACTCTGATTTCCCAGATGCAGGCAGGGGCATTTGTTTCAAAGCAGGACAACAAGACTAACACAAACACTTTCTGTTTTTATTTTTTTTTCAGGATTTTTTTTTACAAAACTTTTTTTTGTTTTGTTTTGGTTTTCTTTTTTACCCACACAAATGTCAGAAGTTCACAGAAATAGGTAGTATCTCCAATGCAGCCTGGAGGAATTAGTCCTACAAACAGATGTGGATTAAGCCAGGCTAGGGGACTGAGCTAAATTCTAGAGGAACACAGAAAGGTACACAGCTCAACATTACAGCACAGGTATTTTAACTATCTGATTTTGAAGGATGATGTCATTCAGCCCAGTGAATTGCTCAGAGTAGATACTAACCAACTACTCTTCCAAAAATAGGCCATCAATTACCTTCCATTGCTCTGCCAAGGAGTATACATCACAGTATATAGTTGCATATCATTGATGTAATTTTATTCAACAGCATGCTCCCAATAACATCAAATAGGGACTTCACACAAGAACCTGAGTCATAATAAAGTCATAAAGGTGCTAACACGCACCTTTGCATAGGATTGCAGCTGAAAATATACCAAAAAAAGCAAACGCCTAGAAAAGCTGATGGAGCTGCAGCCTCTGAGAGCCCACCATCGTGCTCCTGGCCCCAGACATTCCTGCAGCCCTTGAGTTTCCCATGGGGAAGAGGGTGGTCAGTCTGGACCCTGGGTCCTCACCCACATGTGGCTCCCACAGCCAGGCTGCCAAGGGGGATCTCAGTGTGAGTCTGGCTTGTCCTGGGGGAGTACTGGGGCCTCGATGGTTTGCATTATTTTCTGCCCTGTTTCTTCAGCTGGCTTATACCACATGCACCATCACAACAATACTAACAACTTGTAAAACTAGTCCTGTTCGAAGACAGGTTTCAAAGCCACACCTGCTGGAGCCCACATTTCACCTATCATGAGACTCAAGATCTGAAAAATGCTGGTAGCAAAGAACCCATCATTCCCCCATTTTTAAAATTCTGTCCCTTTTCCTGCCACCACTGTGAATCATTGTCTTACGATAAAAATACACTATATTATGACTACATGGAGCAAGTGATCTGAAGCTTCAATTGCTATCATCATCTTCCTTAGTTAAATCAAGAAAAAGAAAGGTTACAGTGAGTAGAGAGGTGAAAAGTCTTTTCTTAAGCTCAGGACTTTTCCTTCAAGGTTTTGGTCATCATTGATACACACTGTAGTGACACAGATCCTTGCGAGGCTACATTAAATGATCTTTAACAGGATGTTCTTTAAACACAAATTCAGCAAAACCCAATGCACTCAGCAAACATTAGAAAAATAGTGTTTTATCAGTACCTGAAGAAATGCATATGAAATTATTAGAGCTGCAAAAACATTTATTTCCACTTACAGAGCAAAAACTTGCCAACAAAATCAAGTTGATTGATTGATTTTAGTTTTTATTAAGTCATCCAGGCCTGCTACAGCCACAGTCTTCATGTTAAAATCTACTACAATTTCATTTAGCAAACATTAAAGAAAATCATACAAGCAGATGCCATACTCTTAAATTTCTTGAAGCTACAATTGACTTGTAATAAAATCCCCCAGTGCATTACAAAACAGGGCTGTCAAGTCATAACAGCTATATTACAGCTTCTGCTTCAGTCTCTGCTAGTCTTTGTACAGACTGCCAAAATTTTCACCTACCCAAGGGAAGTTATATTCAACAACAGAGAAGAGGAAATTGTGCTCAGATGAGTTGTTCTCTTGCTGAACAGATTGCACAGGTTGTTCTCTCATTACTAAAATGGTGAGGGTGGGGGGCTGAGAGAAAGGGAGAGAAAAGCCACGGACTGATGAGCAGCAGGAGAGCAATGTGCAATTTTGGTTTTTCCCCCACTTTGCAACTCTCACAGTATGTCAATATTTTGTAACAATAACAAGGCAAGGCTGAGCAACCCAGTGGCAGAGGGACCATACTGGATGGGAATTGGCCCTGATTCTGGCATTAGCAGAATTAATGTCCACCTGGGACACTCACAGCAACTCTTGTTATTTGCCCGTGCCTCCATACCAGGGAAATAGGAACAGTGATACTTGTCTTTTAGACCAAAGACTTTTCAAGAGTAGGGGCGGGGAGTGCTGTGTGACTACGGGTGAATCATGCAGTCTGAAGCCAAAAAGACAGCGAGGTTTTCTGCCTTCATCCACGCCTCATTTACACCAAATAATTTTTGTGAGATCCCAATCTACCACTTTCTTAAAAGACATCAGTGACAAAGGTTTCATGACTGCTTTTGCTGCTGATACTGAAACATAGCTAGCATTCGAGTGAAAACTTCTGAATTATTCAACAGCTACACCCATCATTGTATTTGTTTTTCTATTTCCTATGATTTAATCAGCTCTACCCTCTTATAAAGCTGACTTAACACACATTGGAAAGTTTGAACAAAAGGAAGAAAATCTCCAGTTGTTAGGTTACAAAGTGGGCCTGAGATCTTCCAAAATGCTATGACAAAACCAACAAGAACCAAAGCTACTGAGCTCTTAACTAAGTCAGTACTGCTACCTTAGCTCTCCAGCACAACTCATATACACAGAGAATGAAATTTAATGGGATTCAAATGATGAACATTCTCCTTAATATTCAACCATTGTTCACTGCTTTGCCTTGCCAAAACTGACTGTGCCCCAGCAAGGACTGTGGAGTTGTTGCTGGTAACCCATCTGAAAGCCTGATATTGAGCTTCTGAGTTTGCAGCCTGAATGAAGCCCCATCCCTTGCCACCATCCCCTGCAACTGCTGCTTTGGTCTCTTCTGCAGCTGAGAAGCAGGCCTGGAAATCCCAGTCCCAACAGTGAAATAGCAGTCTTCAGACAGATCCCCAGAGACTATGTCACTGTGGTACATGATGCCGTGGATGCAGTGGCAGCAGGAAACCTCGCTTTCAGCTGAGCTGTCCTCATGACGCACATTGGTGTGTCTGACCCAGGATGATCAAAACAAAGAAAAACACCACTCCTTATTTAACAGAACTTTCTTTTTCTCTTTTTGTTTTCACTTCTGAAGGTTGGATAAAGTGTGCATGGTCTAAAAAGAAAAATATGTGCACATTACTCTAAGCTTATAATGGTAGCAATAAGTCTCAGGGGTGTTTCTCCAAGTCGCGGTTGGACTTTTACAATATGCAGAACCCCCTTTTAAGACATCTCATTCTACTTTCTCACAAATGAAAAGTGTTAGGCAATTATTGCAAGGTTGGAAATGCCACAACCCTTAAATGACACAAGAGTCGATGTTTTTTTCTTCCAAGAATCTTACACTCTTCTGCTCTGCAAAGAGATTTATAATGCACTGTTCCCATTCTACATGCAAGACCCTGCACAACATCTCTGGAGAGTGCGGTAACTTTAGCCCTGTGTCCATACTCAGCTAAGGCTAAATGAAGGAAACAGGAATGCTTCCCCCGAGTCCTCTACTTCTGCCTCTGATTTTACTGAGTATTTTAGATACTCAACCAGACTTTTTTTTCCTCACCTTCCCATTGGAAAATTAATCAGTTCTCCACAAACTGCAGATGAAATTTCTGACAAGTCTCCTGAGCTTTTCCAGATTCTATTGTACTGCAAGATATAGTTTTTTTTCTGCATAGTAGTGGCAATCTCTCCCTCAAGATACAGGGCTAACATTTAGCCTAAAACATTAAGTGCATTTCATATATCTGGTGATCCAAGCCCATGCCGTTTTTGTTGGTTAAATGTTTAAAATCTGCTCATTTACACACAGACAGCCCTATCATAGTAAACTCAACGTGTTTTACAGTGTGACAAGAACAGATACTTGGAGAAAGAAGTCATATCTGTTGATACAAAGATAGAATAGTAGGAATTGGTTTCGAAAGCTTCCTTTTGGGCAAGATGCTAAGGCATTTTTGACCACTGATTCATTTGGCTTTGTGCCTGTTGAGTCAGGATACTGTATGGACACCAAGGACACTGACTAAGAAAGTGTCTGATCTGAATTCCATGTTGCTACAGTAAATTCAGAAAGATTAGGAGAAAATTTTCCAAGTTGATTGTTTCGCTAGTTTCTCACTAGATGGAAAACTTTCGTTCTGTTTTGTTTTGAATAGCATCCCTTCTTGTGCACTGCCTACTACAACCCACAAGATCTTCTTTTTGAGAGCAGTGAAGTATTCGATCCATAATTTTAGCAGTCCCCTAGATGGTACTTAGCAGCAAAAGACTATAGCCAAAATCATTATACAGTCTCATTAGAAGGCTATATAGCAGCTAGTGATTGCCTATACTAAACATAAGGATTTGGGGCAAGGAAGAGATCCTGGGATTCCTCTCAAAAGGTATTGACAGATACCGGCCTGTCACTGAAGCAGGTAGATAGGGGGAAGGAGGGTTCTCTTGGTGGTGTGTTTGCCATAATTAAGAAACCTCATGTGGAGAGGGTAGCTTGTATAAGAGAAAGAGATAAAAAGGGGCCAAAAAATATTTCCTTTGTGGGCCAGCTCCTCCTGTCCCCAAAATCCCACATGCACAGTGACAGAATGACAGTTGAGAACAGATAGAAAGAAAAATGAATCAAGTAATATCAGAAGATAAAAAAAAGCTAAACAAAAATAAGCAAGAAAATATCTATATCTAAACCTCAGAAAGAAATTTCATTTGTTCATATTGTTTCCTATTTCCATTTGACTTCCCTGGCAGGTAGCCCAGCGTTCCATCAGTTAGAGGAAAGGAAGTTATCATATCACATTGTTGTGGGGATTGAATTTTATTGCTTTGCTGTTACAATTAGGTAAATATTAACTGAGTTAATGATGCATAACTTTTTTTAAAAAGTATATGCATCTGGGAATTGTAGATTAGTCCACTAAAGCCCCCCCAAAACTTTTATGAGAGTGAAGGAAATAGATTAAAAATAGTAAAATAATAAATGGTAATACAACTTGAAAGGAGCATACCAAAGCAGGGAATCATTACTGTTGATTAGCTGACAAGCAGCCTGAGGGGAAGATGCATGTTTTAGCACTGACCAAACCTGCCAGCAAACGTCCAGCTAGCTGTGCAAAAAGCCACCCAGATACTGCAGAAAATGTGGGAAGAACACCCAGCATCCCTCCTTTACTAGCCTGTGTGTTTGTGTGTAGTATGTCTATCCATTGTCCAAATTATGAGCTAGAGAGGCACTACCCCTCTCAGTAACCTGGATTTCTGGTGGATTTTGATGAGGAGGTTGTGTGTGGGGGTTTTGTTTTGTTTTGTTTTAATTTGCTTGTGTTTTTGTTTTAAGCATCATCTGTTTTTATTAAAATGATATCATTCTGTAGATAAAATTATTATTCTACCACTCTAAATCCTAAGTGGGAGGAAATGTCTACACTGAATGTGATTTATGGGGAAAAAAATCACAGGCAAATTTAAACGTCCGGTGGGACTCCACGTAGTTAAACTTGTATGGCAAGAGATCAGAAATGGAAAGCACAGCAAGGCAAGCAACTAACAGTTAGGCAAGCAACTAACAAATATTTAAATACTGCTTTGACTTTAACATATTGCTTTAGTCATCTCCCATCCCGAGTTTTGGGTTCTCTACTAGGTTGAGCTATAAGCTAGGACGGATGGGGACCCCCTCTGGCCAGCACAGGGAGGAGGGGGTTCTGGATGATGCTTGATGGGCACGGCAGGGGATGGCAGGTGTCAAGGAAAGTCTGTAGGAGGAAAGGGTGCTGCGACACACAAAACTTTTTTGGTTTGAGCCTAATTTTGGGGCCTGTTGAACTGCATGAGGGAACATGGCAGCTCTGAGAGTAATGAAAGTGAAAAGAGTGAACCACCCTATGAAAATAAATCACTTCAATCTGTAAACTATAACCAAGGACTCGTTTCTGCTGGGTAGGGAGAGAAGAACGACAGGAAAATTAGCCTCATAGTTGCTTATTTGAATCCCTGGTCAGAATATGGAGCAAAGCTACCAGACCTCCATTTTCTTCTTCATTCAAACAAATCAGTTTTAGCATATATATGTTTGTTCTGGCTTCATTTCAGCTCAGTGCCTTAAAATTAAATGTTATACTTTGTGCTCAAGCAAATGCAGTAAGACTAAATGCTTGGGTTTTGTCCTTGCAGGCCTTATGCCAGGAGGAGAAACCCAGCCCAGTGAGGAAGGCTAGTCTGCGGCCTGCACAGCGTTTTGGGGTGAAGACTGCAATCCTCCTAAGCTGGATGTAGCTTTGGCTGTGGCATTAAAAAGGCAGTGCCTTCGCAGCACACATGGCTGCTCAGCAATGTGAAGGCAATGTGTACTTTGCCAGTTGAGGAGCAGCCTCAAGATACAGCTACTGCAGAGTTTCTTCTGGGAAGGATATGTAACATTTATTTGAGTAAAAACCAACAGGCATGTTACATACACAAGATAATGATATCTATGAGTGCTTGAGACCTCATGTCTGATGCTTTATGCCCAGACATGCTTTACTGTTGGTGCTACATATCATGGCTTGGTAATGAATCAGTTCAGACACAACCTCAACATCTGCTTCCCTAAATCCCCAAATATTAAGAATATAAAGCTCTGGTTATTTCACACTTTTTGGCAAACATACACTTCTGAAATGGTTGAAAACTAAACTGAGTATTAATTATAAATCCATGGTGGGTAAACTGAAGTGGCTCACTTTACTGAAAAGATTTCAAAAACGAGCTTACTGATATTAGGATAAACTGAATGGAAGAGGAATGGAGATAAAGAGTATTTCCCTCCTTACGTAGATACCAGACCGTTAAAAGAATTCTAATGATCCCAGACAGTGGACCTCAACTACCTTCAACATCACACAGTAGCGATGAATCTCAGTTGTTCAATCTGATTAAAATCAATGAAATCTGCTAACCAAACAGATGTTACCCCATGCTTCTTTAATGGTGACTCTTAGTAGTTGCTTGCGTGCAGAAATTCAAGACATAAGCTGAAAACCTAGGCATGCAGTAAAATCATTTGCCTGTATATATTTTATTTTCATTTTACAATTAGGAATCCTAGAATTCAGAACAAGTGATCAATACATTCAGGTTTGCAGAGTCTGTGAGATTTACTATAGCAACTTAAGGGACCAGTCCAAATGTAGACACTGGCTATTCTCTTGGAGAAGTCATGGAATCCAGGCAAGTGGAGAAGAGCAAAGATCATCCTGAGCTTTAAAAAGGGGAGAAAAGCAGAGCCAGGCAATTACAGACGAGGTATGCTAACCTCAAATACCCAGAAAGAGATATATATACATCACACAATACATTTCTAAGCAGCTGGAGGATTACAAGGTCTTAAGAAACCAACTAAGATTTGTCAAGAATAAACAAATCATGTCAAACTCGTCTAATTTATTTCTGTGACAGGATAATCTAAAAAGTAGTGCATGTGATTTATCTTGTCTTTAGTAAGACTTCTGGTGCTGTCCCACATGACATTCTTATGAGCTAACAGGGGAAATATGGGCTATTATGAAACCATTGTAATGTGAAAGCAGAGTGAGCTGAAAAGTCTTGCGCACCGAGTACTCATTATGAGAGGTTCTCTGGCCATCTGAAAAAAAGCCAAGAGAAGGCTGTCCTTCATGTTTCATGCTGTTCACCACTTGTATTAGTAACCTGGATGATGAGCATGTGCAAGTTTGTATGTGTGAACGAATCAATGCTGAGAGAAATATTTCCAGGATAAATAATCTTAAATTAGAAAAGACAAATACACTAAGAAATACACAAAGAATTAGACTGAGGACTAACAAAGGAACTTGTGCACACACACACAAATGGGGAATTACTGACCAGGCAGTGATAGTTTGGAAAGGATCTAAGGAATTATAGTGGCTCAGAAAATGAAGGGAAGTCCATAGTATGGGTATTTGTCTGAATTAACAGGAGTTATGTGAGACAGCAGAAGTAATTTTCTGATTCCACTTGGCACTGCTTAGGCTTCTATTGGTATAGATATCTAGGTCTGGGCATCATCCTTAAAAAGAAATGCAAAGTGGAAAGACGTCACTTTTCATTGCCAAAAAAAGGGCATATCCTCATTTGTGGAACAGATTGTCAGCAATTTATGCCTCCACATTTGAGCTGAGACATGGTCGTGGGCTGTAAGGCATTTGCTTGTTCTGCTGCTCTTCATTTGGATGCATTCTACTGCCATTCCAGAACTGGCTGTAGAATACCATTTTACTGGTAAAATGGTATTTTACCATTTTACAATAAATGTAACGGTTATAAAAGCATTAATATCCACCATGCCCTTTGGGATATAAAGCAAATACAATGTACCAGTAAGGCTAAAGGGATAAACACGAGTCAGTGTAACACAATTGCTGAAGTGAAACCTACTCACAAAGAAAATAGTTTGCATGCTGCATAGATTAGACAAACATAGCTGCTTCCCTGTCATTCAAGTATAGCATCAAAACCCACTCATTAGAAGTTAAAATGACACCGTATGTACCCACTGCAGCACAGCATCAGGCATAGTGGTGTTACTAAGAACAAGTGGATTTCAGTCCAGCTGTTGTCATTTAAAGTTAAGTCCAGTTCTGAGTAGCGCTTTTCAGTGATTCCCCCCAAGAACAACTATGCTACATTCACGGCCATAAAGTGTATCTACTTACAGACTCCAGGACAGGTATATCATTCGTTGTTTTGCACCAGTAAGCACAGTAATATACAAAAGCATGCAAAATCATTTATGGTACAGAAAGATCCTGTAACTTTACTCCTCAAGTAAATGGTGAACATTCAAACCACTCCTATTTTTCTAGGAATATAATTCCTGAGATGCAAACTTGAGTTGCATGTTGGCATTTTCAGACACTGTACTTCAGTGAAGCATACAGAAACAAATTGATAGGGACATAACAAAACAGGAACAAAATATTATCTAATACAGACACTCAGAGGCAAGACATGTTCATGGGGTTAAATTACAGTAAGCGGTGGGCTTTTTTTATTTTGTTGAAAAGTACATCTTTTACTGGATTCAACATAGTAATAAGATGAAAAGAGGTCCACTGGCAAGGGAGGAAAAAAAGCAAAAGTTTGGAAATACTTGATAACTAAAATAAATGACAGCTTTTTAATAACCTATAGGCAGGCTATAGTAGATGATATTTTCCCATATCCATGGAGAAAGCAAAGTCTCTGGCTGGTGTAAATCAGTTTAGCACAAATGATGGTCTATCTAGATAAAACCTGCACTACTTGTTTCTCTTAATAGATAATATAGGTAATATCTAGCTTTCACTCCGACCCATGCTTTAACACTCAGAATTTATCCATATTTAATTACAATTTTATCACACTTCGCTAATCAAATAAATTTACTTTGTCCTCCAAGCAATCACCTCAGTATTCCAGTATGTAAAAAATACTTTCATTATGTTTATTATAAAAATATAAATGTTTCCACTACAAATCATTTTACATTAGTAAGAGGCCATCTACAATTGCACAATATATAATCTAAAAGGAGTAAGTAATGCTTTGAAATACAAGTTAAAGTAAATACATATTGCCAATCAAATCACATCTATACATTACTTATTGAATGCTAAGTAACAGCACAAAACTAGATATGTTAACAGAAATAAATAAAATGGAAACTATATTTAAAGATACAAAACCAATAATACGGCATGTCATTTTATGAGTAGTTGCATTTTGCTTGATGTTGATACCGATGCAAGTTCTGTACAGGAAGATGGCCACACGAATTCTAGTATCTCTACTCCACAATGAAGAATTGTACACTGCTATGTATACATATGTACATGGGGACAGGGAGTATAGGATGTTTGCAAGAGAGGCCACTTACAGTACAAATCAACTTTCGACAGGGAGAGAAAACTAAATGTATTTTCAAACTCTCTACTCCTAATAGCAAAGAAAAGCAAAATTGAGTTTCTTTTTCTCCCAAGCATCAGTGAGATTTAATCTTTTATTCTGAGCATGCTGAAACAGTGGGCAAGGAACATGATATGATACTAAGAGAAAATTCAGGGTGGTTGGTGCAGTGTTCAGTTGTCATCTAAAGCTCTAAGAACTGGTTCTGTGTTTTCAGAAGCATTTCACAGATGTCTTCCCCCCACCCCAGCCCCCTCGTCCCCCCTCTCCAGCAGCAGAATGAAGCTGAAGAGAAAGGTCATGAGGAATATATAATAAAAAGCTGTCCCCACAGAGACAATGTCTGCAAATTGATTTTGGTGACTTAAATTAACTAATGATGTCTGATTTAGAGCAATCTCAAACCGAAGAAAAGAAAGATTCTGAATAAGCTGTGCAACAGAAAATACAGCTTTTTGATTCAGCATGCTGCATTTCACGATAGGTTGTGGCAGATAAGGAGAAATGTTCTTTACATCTTAAGTGCTTTATTTTCATTTTCTTCTATTTCTCATTTTTTATTTCAACTTACTGCAAAACCCATTCATTTTTCTTTCATAAAATATCACTAATTATTATCCTGTGAGTGTGTTTCAAATGAGTCCTTTACAGCATGCTCACTGCCAGCACTCATTAAAAAAGTTTCTAATTCTGCTTCTATTTAGCAATGTGTGATAAATGTTGTGTTTCTACGTTTTCTAAGTCCTGGACCCATGAAGTTCAATTTAAATGTCAATTCAGCCACACAAATCCTAGGAACTGATTCTTCCCTTACTTATATGCCCTATGCTATAAGAAGCTTCAAAAATCAAACCAATACAAGAAAAAAAAAAAGCACAATTAGTTACCTGCTTTTGCATGCACATTGAAAAGTGGTGTGCTATATAGTCATCTGCCTTCCACACAGTCTTGGACTTTAGGGACTCACTGTTACGTCAGAACCAGATTTAGATTCCAGCAGCGCAGGTTGAGAATCAGAGTGGTTTGCAGTAGTGTTGAAAACCTAATGTCTGGTGCCTGGCATCAGATCTAGAGCATTAAGCAGCTCTCCTGTATATAGCACAAGAAACGTCTCACACTGATTTAAAGCCCTCATTTTCAAAGCAAACAGTCGTGTCTGCTCAGAAATGGGACTGACAGACTCCAGAGAAACAGCTTAAGAGTTCGCTATTGGAAAGATGCTGAAGATGGGGGAGGGCTCTCAAATCCCACTTTCCAGGCTACTTTTTCCACTAGGAAATATGAATGCTCTCCTAAAGATAGGCTCCTTTCTGCTTTCTTTCAAGGAACAGGTGCCTAGGGAATCTGTGTCAGAAACTCAAGTCCCCTGCAGCACGGCAGTACCTAGAGAGAGGTCTTCTAGCTCAGACTTAGGTAAAATTATATACCAAAGCCCCATTTCACAGCTTGTCATCCTTCTTAAACAAGCTGCTTATCCTTTGCTGCAAGTCACCATCTCAGCATAACTAGCAGTGGCTTCGCACAAGGTAGTACATCTCCCAGTTCCCAGTGTCAGGAGCAGAGCCTGCCAGACAGAAGCTAGAAACGGACCACTCCCTAGTGAACTTAAAAAACATCCTCAGTTAATGCAGGATGCAAGTCTAACTCTTTTTTTATGTGTGCTAGACAAATCTCCCCCTTAAGAATAGGGGTCCTTATTTTGACAGGAAAGCAGGCCTTTGGGAAGTAAATGAGATGTGTGTGTGCGTGACCAGGGCAAAGACTAATCTCAAGATCGATGTGCACACAACTCTGCCAAAATGCAAGCCTGGGTTACAATACTCTTACAGCAAATGGGAGGAATCTCAACAAGTCCAGATGCTTTGTCTAGTGTCAGAGCTGGAAAAAGATCATCTTTCTTTCCTTCTGTACTTCATGTATGATGTCATGAGTATAAAATAACCTAGTAATTAACCCTCTGACAATTTCTCAGGTTGAACTAATGAACTTTTGATAACATTTGGCACTTGGCAATAATACAGCCAGGTTAAGGTATTTAAGCATAAATATAAACAATAATGGAAAAAACCCAAAGGAAATAAATAAGTCTTTTAAAAATTAAGACTTGTTTCTATTTAAGTGAACACAATTAGGGAAGCTAACATAACGGCGAAAATCTTTTGTCAACTAACTCAAAGCCACTACAAACTTTATTTCGGTGTTCCTTTCTGAAGTTGAAATAGCATGTTACAATGACATTATAGTAAATATGGCCAGACAGGTTGTGAGGTATTGTCCTCTATTTTCCTTGCTTTTAAAGAAATAAAATACCTGTTACAGATCTCTTCTGTATAAAAATACTGAAAGTCTTTCTTTCTTCTTGTTTGCTGTATAGATCAAATACACAGCTTTTATGTCCATGGGTTTTTCATGTTATTCAGTCACTTAATATTCAAATGGCTCTAGGTTTTAGTATCACTGGTTTTTACTTGGAAGGATATTTTACATATTTTTTTCCTTTGAAATTTACTATCTGCATTAACAGTCAGTCAAGAGCACCCACCCTTTAGGATTAACAGATAGAAAACAAGTTCGCTCCTATTTTTAAGGCATTTATACTCAATATTTGAGTGTCTTAGTGGGTTTGAAATTTCAACCATTATGTTTCCACAGCTGTTGCAAAGAACTCCTTTAAATTCTGCCATTTATCAGCCATCACTTTTGACCTGTGATGCAACTTTTCTCTTTTATTCTCTCCTGAGCAACAACATTTTGGTACCTTACACAGGAACAGGGCTGTTCTTTGTATGAGTTTCTAGAGCTTTGATACTGCTCACAATCTTCTTTTGAGGCCCCACAACTGTAACGCCAACTTTCTTCATGTCACTGGAAAAAAAGAGAAGATGCATGAGTTTTAGCGTACTGTCTCTGTGTTTCTCAACATTGATGTGAGCAAACAGCAATCAACTCGCTCATCTTATACTGTTGCAGTGGAGCAGCCTCCAGGTATGGTGATATTGCTGAAAGATAAGCTCTGGTACAGAAAATACTGAGAGACATTGTATGAAAACAGCAGGCAGCCACAAAAAACCAGTAAAAACTCATTTAGCCTTCTTGTGTTTGCTTACCTGGAAGAAAAGACAATGAAACAGTGTTCTTCAGTGATACAGGCACTGGGATTTAGGGGTGAGGGGCTCAATTCTGGGCCAGCTGCAATCTTGGGCCTCTCTAACATCTCCAATCCCTGTCAGCCTGATGGTCTTTCCTGAGCAGTGCTGACATTTCACTATTATGTGCTGAGCCCTCTGAATGGTTGTCTTAACTCTGGTATCAGCTTTGAGATTAACGGCTGCATGACCAAGATTCCACCATCTACCCTGTTTTTCACCTCTCATTTCTCTAGGCTGCTCAATCTCTTTGTTCCTTCCGCAACACACAAGCGGTTTAACACTTGTGAAGGGCTAATTAACCAGTGGCTCACAGGAAATTGGGCATTCCTAGAGGATTTCTGCACTGTCCCCAAAGGGTAATTGTTATAAAAAGACATTATCAGCCTTTTTATAGTTGCAATAATACAATAATCAACAGCATTGATGTGTTTAATTGTTGGTACCACAGCTGCTACTTGCTTTTTAAAAAATGTTGCGTACTCAGCTAGCCCAACAGGGAATCAAGATTTCCTTTGGCACTAAGTTCATAACTGTACTTGATGTCTTCTCAGGTGCAGAGAGAACACTACCTTACTCTTCCTTATCGCCAGAACAAAGATGGATTGTGTTTAAATGTAATAAACTTGCAAGTTGTAAACTTCCAAGTTTAGCATGTTTAAATGTCAAAACTGAAGGCAGGAGGGAGTTCAGCCTCTGAATAATTATTAGCATGTAAGAGGAAAACAGCTACAAAGAGCTTGCTCTGTCTCACCTGGTTTGATGGAGTATGGGATGAGCGATAAAGGAAAAAACTGGCACACATGTCACTTGTAGTGTCACTTGTAGGGAAATCCCCATGTAAAAGGCAGAATATAAAGAATCAACAGAGAAACTCCTAGTGAGTGAAAGAAAACAATGCTGGTGTACCAGAAGATGCGTAGTGCTACTATATCAGAAAAAACCTGGGAAATTCCTTGTCATCAGTGAGAAAAAGCTATGGGATCGTGGTCTTCACATAGTCACTAGAGCATCTAGGTTTCCTGCATGTGTATTGCAACTGCAACAATAATTTATATTTGCCTCTTTAAATGTAAGAAAATAATGGAACAAATGTAAGGACATCTAGGAACAACTCCATATACAACCACTACTTATTAAGCATATACTTCTGCTTAAACTTGTACCGCCAGCCACACCAGTGATCAAGAGCTGTAGTCAATTCAAACTTACTCTGTAGAAATCTTGGCTATTGTATCACAGGAACTGTATTCCACGCCTGTGAAAATGTCTTTGCACTGTCCTGTCCGAAAACCATTGAGCCAATCACCCGTTGAGCGGAAGGCTGAAATGTCAATGTTACTTTGGTCCAGGAGAAGATTTGATGGCCTGAAATAAAAAAAAAAGAATGAAATGAAAGTTAAAGAGCAGAGATACATATGGATTTATTTTGTGTCTAAACTTAGCACTGGCAGGAACTTCCAGGCTAGATGTGGTTTGTCTATTCATCTGTGGAAGTTATCTGCTGCTGAAACGACCACATGTACTCATGCTGGAAGCTCTGATGAACGCTACATAATCATCTCACTTAAGAGCACCAGCTTCTCATGTCGATGTTTAAATCACTGAAGCATCACCAATTCATGAAGTGTACTGTTACCTTACAATTTAATGTGTGAAGCACTTCACATATTGCAAATGGCAAAAAATGACTGCTCCCATATTGATCCAGAAATTCAGTTCTGTCTGCTACAAATATTCTTGTTTTTGTGGTCTTGAGAGCTTACTGTAACTTCTTATTTGAGAGCACCAAGACTAAAAGTAAATGCCAGCTCTTCCCTATGACGTCTCTAGAGTCAGGCTGTAACACACCTCATTTTAGCCATCTAAAAATACCACAAATAGGCCTACCTAGTTTTCCAGACTACTGTTGCAGAACATGGAGAGATACATACATTTCCAGGCATGAGGTTTTTCCTACCTGAAACAGGTCTTCCAGGCAAACAGCTTGGAGGACACACCCAGCTCTCAGAGAGGTGAACCTCTTTTCAGCTGTTCCTCCTCATTGACTTGCTGTCTTATTCTAAGAGGTGTGAGAAGCCCCTGAATAGCAATATGATCAGTAATTTCTTTCTACTGACAAGAGATCTTACTGATTCTAGTCACCTTTTTCTCTTAGTGCTAATTAGTACAATAATGACTTCCTCAACTAGTAGGACGTTATCAGAGACATCAACTCTTATTTCTACAATTTTCCTTCTACTGATAATCACATGTCCATACTGGACAACTTTTAGTCCCCATTCAGAAACATATGTGCTCCATTTTAAGTAAAATGTCTAAGATGTCTACCTCAGGCTTAAAGCTAAACATGTGCTTAGCTGTGCTACTGTGATGGTGCTATTTATAAGCACAGGAGACTGAGCACAGGATGTTCAAAGCAGTTATCACTGCAGCTTTACAGTCTATTTTCTGCCCCACAATTCTTTTTCCCTGTGGTTCTAGTGAAATATCACTCGCATAGGAGTTTGACTACTACAGCTGAATCCATCTGATGTGACTTTTGTGACTGGAAAGAAGTGAAAATGAGAGGTGGTTAGACTAACACCATAATTTAAAGGCAGTGATTACACAATGCAAACGGTACTTGACAGCTGCTGGTACTGGAGAAGTGATCTGGATTGTAAAACACCTTCTTCACCCCAAACCCAAGCCATCTCTGAGCACTGGACAAAAGAAATTGGGAGAGATTGTAAAGGCACCAAAGAGAACAAAGTATTTAAATACCAGTAAATTTAAGGTCATAAGCAGCCTAGAAAACCCAAGCACAACTTCATAATCCCAATACAAGTTTTTATTAAGTTTGATTGAGATCAGCAGCACTAATGTAGTACCCTTAGTAGCAGTACTACAACAATAGTATTTAGTAGCAGTACTACAACTGTAAAACTGTACCCTTGCAGTACACCTGATTTGCAGTGGAATCAGGAGATGTCACATCTATTACACCAAGACTTTTATCTTTGAAGAAAAGAACAATATAGCTTTGCTAAACAATAACTTTTGGTATTGGCTACATATTAAACAGCACCTTTTACTTCTGATGTTTTGCCAATTGTTATCAATAAGCGGATTTCTTTCAATCTCTGAAAACTGTTTTCATATCTTCTTCCCTTCTGGGATTGTAGGCCATAATTAAAAATCCTTGAAAATCTTAACCTCAAAACCACAAATGGACATAACATTGCTGAAGGTTCACCACCAATGTTCATCAGGTCTCCAAGCAGCGATGTCCCTCATGGGACACCTTTCACCTGATTATCTTCCCTCCAGAGTCCAGCCAGGACTGGAGATGCTGCAAATGACCATGATCACTGGCATCAACTATGGACCTCACATCCTGAAAGCAGCTGCAGATGGAAAGGAAAGTGACAGATGACACTAAAAACCTGCTCTGCCCCCAAAACACTAAAGAAGGGAAAGCACAGCACGGCCACAGAGACACAAAGGCTGAGCTGAGGACAGAAGTTGCAGCACACGCCAGGTTACTGTTCTCATCCTAAAACCAGATCTTAGGCACCTATGTGACACAAAGCTTTAAACACTCTCCAGTTAAAGGCTCAGGTTTGATAATCAGGCCCAAAATAGTTTTATTCAGTAGCTGTACAGCCTGCATCTCCCTGACTACTGTTTGTTCCATGAAGAGCCAACGCTTTTTATTTATAGTTTTCTGGGTACAGCATCTGGAATCCCAAGACAATTAAGAGTATTTATGAAGTACTCCTAGTGATAAAGCACGGAGACTTTTTTTTCCGAGCCTAGTATGTCTTTTTAACTTAAATCCAATAAAGCAAGGCCTGACTCAAGAATCACTAATGAAAAAAAAAAAGTATAAACAAGTTGAAATAGAACAGATATCTAGGATTAGGAATTAGAATGGCCCAAAAGAGCTTTTATGTTTATTACTTGGATCAAAGTATCATCAAGACAAAAAATATGACCTAATTTTAATGCAAGTGACCTCAGAATAACCAGCACTGTAAAGTATCATTTTTCTCCTTGTAGGATTCCAAAGAAAAATTAGTTACTTTCCTCCTCAGAGAGGACATCTGGACAGTTTATCAATGAACAGGAATTTGTCTCACTTCGAAGAGTCTGTGATGTCTCCTCACATGCGCCAAGGGAAAGCTGGGCTTTCAGAGCATCTGCACACATAGGCAGTTTTTTCCCCCTGACCCAGCCCCTAGACAGGAGGTTTGAACATGAAATTTATGGTCTGGGTGATGTGCGCCATGAGCTCACACTTTACTAGACAAATTAGATGGGTTGCAATCCGTGCAGCTGTAAACGATGTCCTGCAGGGTTCCACCTGATCTTTTACAGCTTTTCATAAATCAGTACCTACTAGCTTCAGAAGAGAGTCATTAAAAAGAAATCATGGAAATTACATGTTTGCTCAGGGGAAGCGAAATGGAACATTTCCCTCTGTCTTGTCTTTTCTTCTCTCCCCTCTTTTTTTTGGAACTCTTTTTACTTTGTTGCTTTGACCAACAACAATATACCCTATCATGTCATCTTTTGACAGTCATGGAAAGACTTTCTGTCCTGTTCATCCTAACAATGTGTCTATCTATCGAACTTTATTTACTGACATGTGGTGCACTGAAAAAAATCACCAAGACTCAGGTTAGAGAGACAAATTTAACAGCAAGATACCAGTTACAAAATACCCTGTCGCTGAAAGCTTTCTCTGGATGTGCTCATTATGTTAACAGTTGGAATTAACCTTTGAGTCATCTGCAGTAGCAAGAAGAACTATAGTTTGTTATCATTAGCACAGCCTTTTGTCACAACACAGGGAAACTTATGCTGCACCATACAGTAACAACAAAGACACAGAAAATGTCATTAGAACCATTCCCAACACAGCATGAAAATCTCATATCTGGTAGGTTGCTGCCTGGCAAGAAAGGGGTACATTAACTTGTAAAATCCAGGAACCGAGGCAAATAAAAGGAAAATATCCTGCCACTTCTTCTGCATGAGGGTTAGCATTCTGTAAATACACAGAGGACTTGTGCACACCTGATCCTGGACTCTGTGTTGCAGAAGCCTCTTTTTTCCATCCCTTCCTCCAAACAACACAACCAACCTTAAGTTTTTAAGTCTGGACTTCCCTTCCGCAGGCAGTTTCTTTTAAATAGGAAAGCATTTACAAATCATATAGTAATTTCCTGTGGCAAATTTTAGGTAATTAAAAGCTGATTTTCTAAAGTGAAATTGCTCTGTCCTAGGAGGGCGGCAGGCCTGGTTTGAACACAAATCTTATGTGCTTTATGATTATGGAAAGCTGAAGCACAGAATTCAGGTCTAACAAGAAGGATATCTCCTATTTCAAGAGAAATATAAACCAAAAAACTACACATGCCATACAAAGTAAACTTTAATTTTATCTTCTACAGCAAGAAGAATCATAAGTATATGTGTGTATCAAAGGGAGACTAGTAAATAAATGACATGCCAAGGAGAAGTAGAGTCATTGCGGGTACTTGATTATCCCAGGACATTAAAGATAAGAATCTTTGGAGTTCCACTTCTTCATGCCAATTTTTAAGGTACTCTTAACAAAATTTGTAACTTTGTCCCTAAAATACATTCCACCTCTTAGGGTGACGTATTTGCTTTTCCCAAGGGGCTACATACAATGCTTGCACACTCTCAGAATAAGGAGGTTGTGACTACTCTTCGAAGTCAAAAGAGAGCTGGAGAAATGAAGAGGGATAATACAAATAACCAACAGCGAAAAGAGTGCAGGTGAGGCACTCTTTTGATGGCCTTCTGCAAAATGATAAATCTCTCTAGATGTCATTCTCATTTTCTAGCTCCATGTTGCCTGTTGGCAAAAATCATACCACAGCTTGCTCTAGGATAAAGCGCAAATAAAATTTCAACTGCCCCATAGGTCAGTCCTTCTGCCTTCCCTACTTCTTTAGCTGTGCCTTAGAACATGCTTTTCAAGGGGCTTATATCTTTTCAGTGTCCTAGTGGGGTAATAAATTGTATGCCTGGGTGTATCATGCTCCTCAATTTACTTTTTCCCACCACCAAACCACCGAAGGCAAAAAATACCAGCACGTTGCTGAAATGGTTTTCTTTTTCTCATAATACAGCTTAAGCTGTGTTTTTAAGCCACAAAAGTAACATCACATGGCCATTTCCTGGGATTCGTAGCTGGCCCAGAGACAAACCCTTAACAGCAACCAGTCATTATTGTTAGGACAGTCTACAGGCTTTTTACAAGAGGGAGAGAAAAACGCCTCAGAGAGCTCTTAAAATGCTTTTCTGGCTCTTGCATCTACCATTTGCTGTGTATGACTTGCCCCTTACATCTCACATTTGGCCATGCTGTAAATTTCTACAGACTTTTGCAACAGCATTTGCAGCATCAGGCAATGGCTCTGTGCAGTTTCTTTTCCAGCATTTCCAGCACAGAATTGCCATTAACGCTAACGAGGGCTTCACATTGTAAACCCGGCACATCGAGCTGAGAACAGCAGAACAAAATCCCTCGAAATCACAGCGAGCAGCAAACGCTCACGATTGGGCCACCCGCTGATGTGGCTGTGTTACTATTTAAATTATACAGTACCCAACTCGGTCTGCTGTGAATTCTTGTCAGAGTTTCACCAGCAGAGTCAAATTAGAGGTGCGAAACTGCAAATAGATGTTTTACTGTCTCAGTTAACAGTGAGCCCCAGCGACTTGGAACTTTGAAGGAACAATGGCTGATTCGTGTCTGCCTCAGGCATGGTATTAATGACTGCTGGGAAAGTCAGGTGAAAATAAGGCTTTTCTGCCTCTAGCATGCTAACTAGCTGAAGTCTCTAAAAATCTCAGTTTAAGTCCTGGATTACTCACACAACCCAAAATATGATTAGACACCAAGGAATACAATTTACTCTAATCTTCCATTTTATTTTGTGATTTGTAGTTAAGTTTCCCCCCTCCTCCATAAATTCACTATTTTATGTTTCACAGACTTCAGAAAGAGAGCTAGCATTGTAAGCTTACATTACTTGAATTCTTTTAGAGCAAGCAGTCCATTTTAGGTCACGGATTATATTGTTGCTGGGTTTTGAACAAGGCTAACTATTCACACGTAGGCTTGCATTACACAGCCTTTGGCCAAAACCAGACTGGGTTGTTAGTGCCTGGACAACCTCAAAACATAAACCCTCTCTGAAATGCTCCAAGTAAAACTGAAATATCCTTCCTTCATCTCTCTAGCCTGGAAGGTCCTAACAGGGACAAGCAAACAAGAAATATTCAAGCAGGTCAGCAATGTATGTCAAGCATCTGAAGCCTTCTGACCTGAATGGCAAACCAAGAGAACATTTCAACAAAATGTTCAGCCAACACAAATAGTTATTTTGTTGCAAATATTATTGTAAAAACAGGGCTCGAATTATGCTGCATAATGAAGCAGCCTGAATTTTTTATTTGACCTGCTCACTGCTCCTATTGAGCTTAATTTTCATAGATAGCCTACCAAGCCAGCATACTGGAGAGTTTCCACTGAATCATCAGATTTTAAGTGGAAATAAACTTTGTGAGAAGCAAACTTAAATTTTAAATTGCAAATGATGCCTCTGGACATTCAAGAGCAAACATGATGCTTGACACCAGTGCGAGCACTACAATGACAGGCAACAAAGCTCATGCTTAGCAGTGAGCACTTGCAATTAACTACCTGCAAATAATAGGTCGTCCAAAAAGTGCTCAAGGAAATTACTCCAGTGAATAACTCAAACACCACATCAAATTCAAGAGAATCAGGACAGGGTTGTAAAGAACTTGCTAACACATGAAAGAATATGTGAGGAATTATTCATACATGTTTTCAAACACTTCAACATTTTCATCAGGAAAAGTAACTAACCCTGGCCCCCTAAATTTCCTGGACTATATTAAAAGAATTTCACCTATGCTTTTTCTGAAAATACGTGGCTTTCTTGTTTTTCTAGCCTTGTTTTCTATAACAATAGCAGCAGAACTTGTATTTTAAATGGAGAGCTTTGACACATAAAAGAGATCTGAAAACAAATCTACCACCAATGCTGCAATACAACCCGGAAATTATGTCTTTTTTTTCTTTTCCAATACAGTTACATATTTTGAATCAGCTTTTGACTTTGTAATTGTATTCAGAAATCCCACACTTTGTAACACTTAACATTTATCATGATATCCAGAGCAGACTAGTGGACTTAAATGAATGCCTGAAATTACAAATTACAAAAGGTCTGTTTCAGAAGCTTCTATACCTTAGAACATAGAATCAGATTTTTAATTATTTGAAAGTATCTTAAACTCTAGGACTGACTGAAAAGCCACTTGGCAAGCTGATGCTGCAAGCAGTGCTTGAAGAGCAGAGGGAGGTGTCTATGAAGTTCAAGAGAGCCAGCTTTGTGTCCTGTCTCTGTTTATGAAACCAACTGCCTTTACTGAAGCTTATTGCCTTTGCTGAACATCCTCTGTCTTTTCTATGTATTTCATACTAAAGGTAGCTCCATGCCAGAAGAAACAGATGCTGAATCCTATTAACAACTGCTGGTTAGCCTGTAAGTAACACCTTAATCTTCAAAGATTTGGAGCAAACTTGCTAATTAATCCTCCTGTGTGGAAGGTAATTTAAATTTTCAGAGACATAGAGAAGTTATGTAAACAAAATAACAATTTTAAGTCCAAATAACACAGCTGCCTTTGAAATGATGATGTTTCGACATCTTTGAAAATAGAATGAGAGACAATAGATTTTGCAAAACATTTGATAGCTGCATATCCAGATCAAAAACTGTTTCACAAATGTGTTTGAAACCACACTAGTGGCATCTTTTTAAGAAGTGGACAAAAATAATCTGGCAGTTTTACAGAACCATAAGCAGTAAGATGTGATAAAGACTTTCTATGTCAGATGCTTGGACTAGATATGAATTGAGAATAAAGATACTGAAAGATAAATGTCTCATTAAAATCTCCTGTATCTGAGACCCTCCTCTCAATTTGCAAAGCAAAATAAGTACCTGTGAAGACTCAAAGAAACTAACAAAATTGTCAGCTGTTAACCCTGAGCAACTCATAAATAATGATCTTTTTTACAAGGAAGACTATCAGCTTTTGATTTTCTGCATTCGATATGTGAGACAAATTCTTGCAATTCTTGCAC
Source organism: Strigops habroptila (assembly GCF_004027225.2). NCBI lineage: Eukaryota > Metazoa > Chordata > Aves > Psittaciformes > Psittacidae > Strigops > Strigops habroptila. The sequence continues at coordinate 15,008,691 of NC_044278.2, forward strand.
TTAGATATAGCTATTAATACAGCTAGAAATACACACCAAAATAAATGGTTACAGACCACTTAATAAAGAAAAATCCTAAATTCTCAGCTGGTTTTCTCCCCTTGTATGAATATAATGCTTTCCTGCTCTCCTAAACATGTGCTTGCAGTATAAAAAAACCCAACAGTGATTTTCACTTTATCAAAAGGTTATACAGAAACAAAAGCAAATACAGAAGCAGGTTGGGGTTTTTTTTTTTTTGAGTGGATTCCTTGTCAGTTTTGGAATCAATCAGAGACCTCACAGAAACCCAGAATTTCTGAAAAATCACCTGTTGGAATTAGAAACATTTTTTTAATTTTTTTAAAATAACTTTTCTTGGCAGAGGCTGTGGATTAACTCAACTATTCCTGTTTTATACCAAGTTCATGAAGACTTAGTCACACCTACATCACAGATGTGGAAATAAATAGCAGTTACAGGAAAGCTGCCATAATACTTGAGTTGCCTCAATACCATATCGCAATTCTTATACCTCAAGGTCACACTACCCTCCAACAACTTAATTCACTTGGGACAGAGAAATGCTTTAAATATATTTCTAATTATACACTATGATTTACATATTTTTTTCAAATGGCTGCGTAAGAGTAAGATTCATATATGTAAAATGATAATATACATTGTAACTCTAGAGAGCCATCATATATATAAGATCAGAATCAGAAATATAGATAAGAAAATAAGCCAGAAATATAAACAAGTGGAAAAAAAAAAAGAAACCAAGAAAATGAAATGTTAGGAGTCCATTTAAGATTTGTAGTGTATACAAAGTATTTCCAGTTGCGTGACTCTTGGGTTACATTCTTTTTCCCACATAAATGAAACAGCAACTAATAAGCCCTTTCGGACTACAGCCTCACCAACTGGCTAGCAGGTGGGTAAAGTGATTCTGTCTCTCTTACTCAAGTTGAGAAAACTTTCCATCTGCTTTGTATCTGCATGAAATGTTCACAAATGTGAACTAATACACAGTGGACTAAAAAACCATAAACTCAACAAGAAAAATAATGAACTTGATCAAAACTGGAAGAACTATGAACTCACTTCCACCCTAAAGATATCCAAACAACCTAAGGACTCTGTTATAAAATGAACATTATGCTCAGAAAACAGGAAAGAACAGCAAGACATAAATCAAATAAAAATATCATGAGGTTATGCTTTGGAAAACTGCGTGACTTGTACAACTTCTTATGTATTGAGTTCTGTGCCTACAACCCTTTACAGAGCTAGATAACTTCAGGCAGCCTAAAGGACACAAACCACCCATGTGCCCATAATCCGCGCAAGTCTTGTTAGCAAAGCTTAAGGTGGCCACCTGATTAAAAAGTGAATTTCGACAGGTAAGAAAAAAATCAGCCATACTCTGTACTTTACAAAGAATAGAAAAGGAATTTTCATGTGAATTTGAGATGAAACATAACACCAGGAAAGGTATTACAAAACATTTGCTATGCTGGGGTTACAAAAACCTTTTGTCAATGTAGTGTTCACATGCAGGTAGAACAGTCTGCAAAGAGATGATCAATAAGGATGAAAACAATCCCTCAGGTATCGAGAAATTATTAGATGCCATGGAATGGCCAGAAGGGATAGAAAACTGAAAAGGAAACACAGAACTGAAGACTTTTGCTTCCCTCCTGTATGCCTATGAGGTATTAGTGTAAAACGTGCCTGCTATGACCTGGAATCAGATGTACAGTCAAGCACATAGAGATCCTTCAGTTGGAGTCAGTTAACAGTAACGTATCACAGGACAGGGATATCCTATGCACCTCCAGCAATGTGTTTTTAAGTAAGATACAACAGTGCTGTGACTATTTTAAACAAACATCAGTTCTAAAATCTGTAAGAAGAGACAGACTTTCCATCTGCAACAGACATTGTCCGGTTAAACATTTTTCCTGACCAAGTATATTCTGAACACCTACGAGCATATGGTGGGCATAAAGCTTTAGCATTCTTCCAGTAGCACCACAGACATGGGTAAAAGAGAGCTGGGACCTCTATAATTTAGATTAATTGCTTATTACAGGTATGAGGAGAGGTGCTGTGGGAGTACTACAGCCTCGAATAACAACTGAGAGCAGACGTTTGAGCCAATGTAATCCCGTGGGCCCTTGGGGCTGAGTCGCAGAGTGCTTTACTTCTGCAGCAATGCCTGTCCCTTTCCAGCTGCTGACAGTACAAGGATACAGGCAGGGATCTGACTGTCTGTCTCCTCAAGGAGCTGCCCTGACTCACTGTCCTTTTGTAACAGTTACACATTTCTGCACATAAGGCTACAGCAAGATCCAAACCCATTTTAAGTCTAGATTCTAATTTTTCTCTGTCAGTCTGTCAGAAAGCAATGCTGGACCTCCAGTGCTCCATCCTTGGCCAGCAACAGCATCCTGCTGCAGAAGGGGCACACATTACCTGCCAGCCGTGCCTCTCTGCAGGACACAAAGCGGGTGCGGAGCTGGCTGCAGCTTTTCAGACATGTCTGAGGTTTGAAATTAGTCAGTTTTTGCAATGGTTACATGGGGGTGATCAGGTGTTTCCAAATCTGCATAGAACTGCCCAGCACCTCTCATGTTGTCATACCTAATTCTTGGTCATACTAAAGTTTAAGGAAAGGCTGGGTTGGTCTATAGACACCGATGGAGGGAGAGTGAGATGAAGAGATCATGACTCACACATTCCCTGAACTGCAACTGCCTTCCCACCAACTGCAACACCCATGCTGGTTTGCCTACCACCTGGACCCCACAGCCCCCTGTCTGTCACTGGAGAGTGATGAGTGACAGTGAGACCGTCTAGCAGTCTTCCAGTACCTAAAGGGTGCCTACAAGAAAGCTGGAGGACATTTTATAAGGGCAGGTAGTGATAGGACAAGTGGGAACGACCTTAAACTGAAAGATGGTAGACTTGGATTAGGTATAAGGAAGAAGTTCATTACTGTGAGGGTGATGAGACACTGGAACAGGTTTCCCAGAGAAGTTGTGGCTGCCCCATCTCTGGAAGTGTTCAAGTCCACGTTGGGTGGGGCTTTGAGCAACCTGGTCTAGTGGAAGGTGTCCCTGCCATGACAGGGGGATTTGAACTAGATGCTCTTTAAAGCCTCTTCCTTCCCAAACCATTCTATGATTCTATGACGGCTAAATCTGCCATCTGTGTCTTTCTCACAAACCTCTGCTCAGTCTTACAGTGGGTTTCATAACCCTAGGATAACAGCTTTTTGTAATTAGAATAAATAATAGCAAATCAAGAATAAAACTAACAATAATAATTATAAAATAATAATATGAAATCCTTCAAAAGCAATAGCCAGGAAGCTTTCTTTAGCTTTCAAGATTACAAAGAGCTACAGTTCGAAGTTGAAAAAGAGGGTGGACAAATTCTAATTATGGAAGATGAAGAAATCAAAGACATTTATTTATGTGCAATGTAAGATCTAATATGTCACCTTGCCGCCGCATTGGTGATTATTTTCAGACTGCTGGGATTACGGATCAGCTTATCCAGGATGCTGACAATCTGCTCAAACTTGGGTCTGTTGTTTCTGTCTTTCTGCCAGCAGTCCAGCATCAGCTGATACAAGGCAGCTGGGCAGTCCATAGGAGGTGGCAAGCGGTACCCTTCATCAACAGCCTTAATCACCTGCACAAGGATAAAAGTTTTTGAAAACTTAAAGGCACTTAAATCGACTTGTTTTTATCAGTTCTGTGAACCACATTAACATGGACATTCTGTGTTTAAACAAATGTGTTTATTCACTAATTGTCTTGTCATGTAATGCCTCTGGTTTATCTGCAAAGTAAACCAGGCAGTAAATTAAGCATACAGAAAGGGGAGTTAAGATACAGTATGTGACTTTGAAGAAGGTGAGAGTCTAAAAAGGATCTTCAAAACTCACACTTGATTGAACTACATCCAAAACCAAAAGCTACAGTTAGTGGAGTGCTTGTTTAGCTATGCCAAACTTCTAAAGGTCTTGAATATCTCTCATCTGATCACCCTTAGCAACACACACGTTCCATGGTCTCCAGTGGGCACTGCACTTGGCAGAAAACCAATTCAGCCTCTCACAGAACGTCCTGAACTGATAGACAGGAGGTCTTGTGGACTATATTACAGGGCCAGAAAATACTTTTAAAAGTTAGCGTGACAGTAACTGTACAATACTAGGCTGTCTAGGCCCAATCCTTTTATCATTTGTCTAGATTGACAAAAAAGTTAGCATAGAATTTACACTGTTATGAAGCTTTGTAATACAATGACGCAATATTGCATCATTGTCTACATTCTTACAATATCTATTGCATCATTGTATACATTGGGGTTTTATTCATGGTGTAATAGATACTGCAGGACAGATCAAGACGTGTTATACTCTAGTGAAAAGGTTGTATTAAAAGGCTTCATAACAGTGATAAAGCCATATTCTGTAATTTTTTCTGTTTTATCTGGATTGGTTAATTCAAAAGCAGGACAAACTATTCTAATTCAGAACAGGAAGAGTTCAGATTTCAGAACAGGCCATGGTTTAAGCAGCCACAAAGCAGAGGCACATAAATAGGTTAATCCTTCTGTTTCTGATTTTAATGCAATATTATTAAAGGCATTCTGCTTACATTAGCCTACATAACACATTTCCTTAATCTCCAAAAACAGTGGGAAAAAACATGCTCATGACAAATTAAAAGAAATACATGGTTTTCTGCAGACTTGGGTTACAGAGGTACTCATTCAAAAGGAAGTTTTCTTCTCTTTTTCCTAATAAAGTTGTTCAGAAAATGTCTGAACAACAACTATATTACTGACTTTTTTTAATGTAGTACTGGTGACAATATACACCAGCCCCTTGGAAAAACTATTTGTGTTAGTGACTCTACTGCAGATAATTCGGTTCATAAGTAACTCCTGTGGAATAAATCTAGGATTAATAATACAACAGAAAAAGATCCCAAAATAGATATAATAGAAATCTAATTTGGGGAAATGTTATGCTTCTTGCAAAAATACTGGGAGAGATCCATTAATCATTTTGATTGCAGGCTTGGACAGTTTACTAATGTTGCAAAGAAGCCTGTATTGGAAGCCTCCTAGTCAGATCACTCTACTTCTCTATTTTATCCGTTGATTACTTCCAGAAGTATTTTGGTTTCATTAAACTCTTAGTAGAGATGCTTTGCTTCTCTTTTTCACAAGTGCCAAGAACAATTTATTCTGTGTATTTGACATTTACAGAAAACATCTACAGAATATCATACAAGTGGAACCAAAAGGGATTGACAGAAATTTAGGAAGGTTTTCTAACAATAAGCTGAGGATGTAAAAGGTAATGACCTCATTGCAGTGGATTTGTTTGAATCATCCTACAGAAAACCACTAGCATGATGAAATTCTCTATTACGTTTGCTTCAGAGGTCCAAAATACCCTGCTACAAAGATCTTGGCTTTTTGTTAAGTTCATGAGAACTTTTACTTGACCAGGAAGATTTGGAGATTTTTATTTTTACATCTTATTCAATGTCAACGTCAAAAACTCAGAGCCACCTGGTTTCATTATGCTTCGTTTCCTTTCACAGCTTGATCCTTTATTTGAAGAACATAACTGAGATAACAATATACTCACATCCTGGTTGGACATCTCCCAGTATGGTCTCTCTCCATAAGACATCACCTCCCAGAGCACAATTCCATAGCTCCACGCATCACTGGCTGATGTGAACTTCCGATACGCAATGGCTTCTGGTGATGTCCATCGGATAGGAATCTTGCCACCCTAAGAGAAAAGAAAATAAAAGTCCACTTCACTTCAATACAGTGAATATAATTTTGCATGATTGATCATTTTATCTCTGAGATTCCTAATTATCATTATATTGGTGTAACACACAGCATAAGCTGGAAAATGCTATTGCCAAGAAAGCATCTTGTACGCTATAGAGTAAAATACGTTACAGTGCAAAATACGCTGAAGCTATAGACATAGATATATCTATAAATACATAGTATACATACTGTATGCATGTACATATATACATATATGTACACATATATATTTATGAGTAGCATAATATGCACAGATAATAATAAATGGTGAGTTAAATGTGGTTGATTTTCAGATATAAAATGGTTGGAAACTAGTAAGACAGTCATAAAGCATTAAGGATCAAAAAGCTAGTACAAGATCCTTGCTTAGAGCTCAATCCTTTTGTGCAGCACAAGAGGGCTGGATTTGGCTATTTGTAAGGCATCTCAAGTGAATTCCCTGTTGGTGTGGACTCTGCATGGTTTCACCATGTTTTTCTGGGACTTCAAGGAAAATAAGGGGCCACAATGTTGCTTTGTTTCACTAACACTAAGCCTCCAAATGCACAAAAAAAGGTAACGGCTGCTGTGACCATATGCACAAATTTCCAACTCCAAAGCTGTCAGAGACAGTCAGAGAAAGACAGATGCAGATGGGGTTGTCTGTGCAGAGAGGAGAGTCCAAAATGTCATCTGAGGAAGTGGTCTTGAACATTTTTTCGTCACAAGAAATACAAACCATCATTAAATGATGTAAACTTGAAAATAATTAAAGCTACCATTATAATTAATATTTCCAGTTAGGGGAACATCTCTGATTATGGCCACCACTTGGTACCACAGGTCGAATTAGTAAAATGCACACAAGCATCCAGAGGCTGAGTTTCTGCAAGATGAGAATTAGAGGAAATTTCCAATGGTACCCGATTTGACAGAGGTTTTTGAGACTCCGATTTGAGAGTCACACATGAGAAAAAGTTCAAAAAGACAGTGATACGTACTTTATTACTTAAGGTAATTCTGGAGTGAATATATTTGAATACAGAACCCTCACAATAACCTGTGTAGGAAGGGAGTGCTCTTATTTCCACTGAATAACAAGCAAGAAAAAAAATGTATAGCTATTAATGCTTTCCTCTGGTTCCATAAAGTGTACCTGCACTGAGAGTAGCCATACACTCACCAGCTTTAGATTAACTAGCTTGGTTAACAATAGAAATGCAGACATTAGTGTTAATTAGAAACCTAAATACAGCCTAAATACACTGGAGCCTAAGCATCTGAACTTCATGGCTAATATTGCACAGATTAGAATAAATATAAGCAACACAGGCAGGCCTGACTCAGGCCATGTAAGAAAGCCCTCAAGGCAGGCAGTAGTTATGTTGTTTTCTTGCATCAGCATAATGGCTGGTTCTGTGAAATGCAGAAATCTCATTCTGGAGTTTTCAGAATATTACTCTTTAAAAAAATCTGAATTTCCGTGGGTGGCTTCAGGCTCACTTTTTTAGTTACATGTTAAGATACAAAAATTGAGCCCTTTTTGCTGAACCCTAGAGAAATAATTGCCAGATATCACACAAATAATTTGATCGCGGCTAGAACAGGAGCACTTTAGGCAAGGGCAGGAAATATCACGTCTGATTGAAGGTCTTTACCTTTATGGCCTTATGGAAAAAGTTATTTACACAATTGGAGAAACACATTTACACAAAATGACATTAATTAGTCTCCTAACATTTTGGGACTGCTTTATTGCAGGGCAGGGAAGATTATAAACTCAACGAAACAAAATTCTTCTGGCTTTGTTTATTTTAGTGAAAAATGAAGTTACATCAACCCTAAATTCCATTACAAGAAAATACATTTTCTTTGCTAAGTCTCAGCTGTAACTCTATACAAGCCTAGAGATACATCTAGCATTACCATAAATGAGAATAAAATGAGAGTATCAAAATGTAGCTAAAAAGGAAATCAACTGCCACTGAATAGAGTATAAAACTATAATTTTGCTATTCTGTTCCCCAATTTGTCATAAAAATGTCAATCTTGTCTTTGTATTTAAAAGGGGAATTTGTTGACTAGTTTTTTTAATAATTTAAGGGCAAGAGAAAAAAAAAAAGTGCTGGTAAATATTTTTTAGACAAACAAGCATTTTAATACAAAACCAATTCCCCCAAAGGACTATGCAACATTCACATTTTAGCAGATGTCCAAATATCAATATATGCAGGAAACCTGAAGAGCTGTATCAAACTAAATGCATGGTTTTCCATTGTTATTACCTTTGAAAATTATGGTACTTGCTAATTTAAATAGTCTATTTTGAAATTAAAACCCCATGCTCATTCAGCATTAGAAGATCCTTTTTCACTACTCTCCACTATTTCTGAGAAATACACATCTCATTTGAACACATATCATGTCTTCAATTTTCTGCTTTGCCTGTATATTCTTTGCAACACTTTTTGCCAGGATCAAAGACATCTTACATAATTTACTTTTGCATAAATTAAACCCAAGACTTTCTCCTAAACCATAGAGACTGGAGTTGGGAAATCTAAGTTCCCATACTTGTTTCTTTACTCATCTCTTGGTTTTTTACCTCCTTTCCCCAGTCTCCCAATATCTAAAATGTGTATAACAATACCTACTCAGTAAACTGCTATGATGACAGTGCTAAAAAAATCCTACCTGTTTGTTTGTTTCAAATTACGTATTGTACGTCCATTAAGCTTTTGTACAATTTAACCTTCTTTATGTCCTATCTTTGCTGCTTATCCTCCACTGGAAAATCTGAAACTGTAATATCATTGGCTGATATTACTGGGGTTCTACCCTTCAAAATTAGTAGTATCAGGACTGAACATGTAAGACAAACTTACTAAATGAAAAATAATTATATATATGCCTAGGAAAAAGGTTTGCCCAAATCTATATGATACAGGCTTATAAAGAGAAATCTACATGAGCTATTCTTAACATATTTACTGACTATTTAAATGCAGGTTTTATACATTTTTGTCATGGTCTCCATTTAAGAGCATGCTCATCATAAAGCCAAATAAGTTGCCTGAATTTGAGCAGGAAGCATTAGTATTAGAAATTCCAGGAGTTTGTTACTGCAGCTCAAAATCCCAGACAGTCTAGGTCAGAGAACTACTCTTGGGATTTGAAATTAGTAAGCCAGCAGTAACCAAAAGTTCTATCTGATCTACATGGAGCTGTGACTCCTACAGTATCTGGCCATTCAGCATAATTCACCTAATAACAATGAAATCCTCAATTTATTTCTAGCATGTCTGGTACTCCAGCACAAGGCAGCTGTTTCCAGGCCTTCATAACCCATTCCAATATTCTGATTTACAATCTGTTACAGGGTGACTGCCACAGGCACCTAAGCCACAGTCCCAGGGAGTGAAGACTTAAGAAAAAAGGACTCTAATGGAATTCTCAGAAGAACTTTCCAGAAAAACCTGAAGGTAAACGCCTGACATTAATTCATTACAAAAGGACTTAGGCTAGTTCAGGAGATATCTTACTGATACAGAACAAGATGGTTACATGTCATTGAGATGAGCCTTACTTACCCTCTTAAGCACCTGAAAATTACCTGATCTTACTTGTTCATCCCTTATTAATGAAAATTTTACCTTGAAGTTATCTCCTTGAGTGGTAAATGATAACAGGATACAGTTTCTCTCTCTCTCTATCAGGCAAGAGAATTTGTGAGGTTTTGTTTCCTTTTTTTTGACACACCCTTCAATACACTGAGATTGCATTACCATGTTTTTGCACATATAGGGAATGAACAAACCACAACAGATTTCTGTCAAACACCAATTGCAGTAACGTGTGTCTAACAGAGAAGATTCTTGTGCCCTTCCCTGTGGACATAATGGAGCAGCACCCTGCCATGCCCCCTCTGCTTAGGCGCCATTACCTGGGGGCATATGCTACCAGAATACTTGCTATCAAAGCATGATTTTTTTTTGGAAGTCGTGTAGATTTAATGAGAAGTTATCCATGCAAATATAATAGCTGGACAGTGTTTTACATTGAAATGCCATGAACACCACTGATGTATCTGACTATGTGCTTAAATAGTCAAAGTTCATCTACTGATTACCCAAATATTATGTCTTTGAGAGACATAATTACAGTCCCTCTACATGTGTGATGGCTTAAATTTACTTCCACTTAATACTGTGTCATTAGTCCACCCACTTGTCATATAGACATCTAAAAATAATAAGAATAAAACAGATCAATTTGACAATGACAATTTTAATACAATCCTGGCCTTTCAATTAAAAGTGAATAGGTATAGAGAACATAGATAATTATAGCACATTCCCTCTGGCACAAAGGCTCAGTAAAAAAAAATTCCAAACATTCAGTCAGCCTGATTCAGATGCTGGCTTCTGCTTCTGTAAGCAGGCAGACCACAGGCTGCCAAAAGCCTTTTGTGGTATCGAGTCAGTGACAGTAATTCAGGAGGCAAAAAATGACCCTGTCAGGTAGCAAAGTTTTCTTACAACTCCTGATTCCCTATATTTCACATATGTACCTGTGATCTTTGCATTGTCCTTCAGAGCTCTTGCACAATGGCTTGGATAACACAGATTATGTATTGATATATAAAGGGATACATACATTATTGATATATGAAAGGGTACATGTTCATATCCTTTATGCAAAGCTTCAAGACACGGCTTTTGAGAACAGCACAACACAAAACTTCACCCAGTCAGTGGTGTGTATTGAAAGCCTGAAGGACTGACTGGGCTTCTTAGAGGTAGAACAATCTTGAATTGCAATTATGAATTAGAGGAATGGAATTGTTCTCAGGCTTTGACATTTACAGGTGAAAAATAAGGATAGAAGAGGAAGCTAAATGGACAAATCATTCATCTTTAAGCTAACTACAAATTCCACTAGTACCACTGACACTAAATTAATAACTGGGAGTGGGAAGAGGTGGAGGGTTGGCAAAAGTCTCTACCCATTAATATAATATGCACTCTACTGTTCGAATGTTTGGAATTGCAGCTACAATTTGGAATTTTTTTTTTTTTGGTCTTATCAAAGATCTTACTGAGCAGTTGACATCCTTTAGTTGTAAATGAGTGACATTTTCTTGGATGATGACATTATTTTTAAAAATTGGCACTATTTTTGTCTTGCTTTTGTCATATAATTAGTACTTGCAAAATGCACTAGGAGCAGCCTGGGAAACAGTCCTGTTATATGTGATTTTGTGATAGGACTAAGCAGGAGGAGCATGAACTGCCCAGCTTTCTGCCAGTGGAGTGGAGCTCTGTTTAACACTCATGGTCCCAATTTTTTAAGCTGGGGATCAAACATACCCCAGAGACACACTATCTATGTATACACGTATACAAGATTCGCTTCAAGGGAAACTTGAGCAAAAGGATGAGTAGCAAATAGCCTTGTCCTTCTCTAAGAGTCCAGATGTGGAAGAGGTTTTTGCAGCAACCACTTCTGAAGAAAATTAGATTTGTCTTAGGTTGTATTTGGAGGTTTTAATTATCTGAGCATCTTCTTACAGCAGTTTGCATATACACCATAAATGCCAGATGGAGTTTACTGAACACAGATGATTTCACTTTACAAAACAGTTTTTTTCCATCTGATTTCACTCTCTAAATGTAAATAGGCAGGTAGGCTTAGAAAATAGGTGACAGAAGGAGAGGAAGAAAGAAAAAATTCAACACTGCCCTTGGCCATAGGAAATTCACATGTAACGGTGGCTGGAAACACTGACACCCTGTGCACCCTGGCTTGTCCTAGCCACCCGCAGGTGTACGCCACTGATGTACGCTTCATTTTCAGGGAAGTGTGCTTCCCTTATAAAACTGCGTGCTACATAGTTTGATGGGGAGCTATGCCTATGGACAGTGGTGGTAGGACACAGAGTAATTGTTTTAGCTTGCAAGTGTACATCCTGAAGGAGAAGACTAGATAAGTACTGTATCTAAACCTGTTTACCTTGGGGACAGTACACTATTACTTTCACAGGAGCTCTTAAAGAGAGGGCAGGCAAGTACATTTGACAAGGCAATACACTTCTGGCTGAACTACAGGCAATTTTATTTTGAGGATCTCTAGCACTATATTATTATTTACTTATTAATGCTACAATCTATACTGAGAATGAAAACTGATTTAACTAATGTCCCTTCATATTAATCATGAGAAATCTCTGCAGACAGTTTTCTAAAGTGGTATATATTGCATATTTCTAACAGCATGACAAAGATTATCAGAGATCAATGAAAGCACTGAAAGGTCAAGTAAAGAATAGAGTCTTTATGCCTGGTAAGTTATGAAGGTATGATTGATAAATATGTATCTATAAATATTTGTGTATATATAATGTATAAGAAAACAGCTAGGATTTCTTTACTCATTTGTCACATGTTCTATTATTTCAGTCTTGAGCAAGACAATATGCAAACTACTATGATAATTGATTGCTCCTGTCAGTGATCAGGAATGAAGGAAGCCCTAGAAAACCCACATTAAGATTTTACCTATGCATTCTACTCCAGTCATGTTTGTACAGTGAAGAGGAGACAATTACTAGCATCAATGCAAATTACACTTGACTAAGAAACTGGATATTAATGCCACTTTTTCTAAAGTTAATAAAATCCACTTGTAATAGGATTAAAATGAACAATCAGACATCCCAGTGTAAATCTATGCATACAAAGCTGAATGTATGCCTTCAAGGTTTCTACAATAAAACAGAAGTGTTATTCAAGTGACAACAAGAGATGCAGCAAAGCTGTAATTAGAAGGCACTGTGGCGTTCATAAGGATCTAAGCCAACACCATAGCTTCCAAGTAGCTTTCAGGAAGGATGAAATTCAGAAAAGAAACAAGCAGTGGCTTACAGTATGGGCAGTCGCCTACTTGATTAAAGCTTCTCTGTCTCAGGACAAAACACAGATAAGTTTCACTGATCTCATAACCTTTTCAAAAGCTGGGTATCACTTTGTGTATATGATATAAGAAGGAGAAAGTACAGGAGGTTTATGACATTAAGCAATATTTCTTTTTCTGGTTTACTCAAGTTGTCACTAAGTTAGGGGTACAACAGCAGGTATAACTGAAACACCCTTGCAGAATAGTGGTATCAGTACATTCCAATCAGACGTATGTCCCATCATAATAGAAAACACAAAAGGGTAATAAAAAAATAATTAAAAAATATTGCTGAGTAGGCTTTGTCTTTTACTGGTTGGGAGCTAAATCAGCAGTGCAACAAAACTTGCTTAAAGCGCACATGAAGTCTTACATTACTGTGTGCTAAACCAACTCAGACATTAACTGTGGTATTCACTCCTTTACATAGCCAGCAGAAAGAAACAGAGCCAAGAATTTTGCATTCTTTAAGAAAAATAATCTACCAAAATAAACCTTATTTTTTGCCTTCTATCTTCTCTGAGAAATGAATTATAAAATAGCTGTGATGATTACGGCTTATTGAACATCTCTGGGAATGCAAAACTGGATGGCCCCTGCAACACAGAGTATAAACTTCAGGGACTCTACCAGACTTCTAACTTTGTCACAACCAACATGAATTTTAAAAGGATAAACACAGAAACTTACCCTTGTGGTGTAAGCAGCTTCTGGGTCATCTTCCAGCACACGAGAGAGACCAAAATCTGAGACTTTGCATACCAAGTTACTATTGATGAGGATGTTACGAGCAGCTAAATCTCGATGGACATAACCCATATCTGACAAATATTTCATGCCAGATGCAATCCCTCGAAGCATGCCTACTAGCTGGATGACCGTGAATTGGGCATCATGTTTCTGGAAAACATTTGAAATGTCATTTCAGAGATTGTTCATGTTCCTCCTCCTTGCACAGAATTTTTGATAAAGACCTTGGAAGCTCCGCAAGTGAAGAGCTTGCGAGTCAGGGGTTGTGATTTAAATGCCACACGTGGAAATACTTTGATCTGCAGAGGATAATCTCCCAGTCAGCTGAGGGAAGGGGACAGATTTTCAATTCAGATTAAAATTCATTTTTCCTGTTCTTGCTGTCATCAGAATTTTAATTTCCTAGATGGGACCCGTGTGAAAGCAGCACATTAATCTAAGTTGTGTGTGCTCCTGAGACTGGAGCATCAGGACACTAGAGAAACAGATGTCCAACTTCCCTGAAAGGCCATAGGATTTGTTAGTGAAAATCCCAGCATTACGCAATGGACTAATGAAAGTTTTCTATTACATAAGCTTTATTTTTAACAAAAGCAAAGGCTGATCTGATTCAGTGGCTTTCAAATTCCATTAAATTTAAACTAATTCCTCAAAATTTTCCTCAAATTCAGGAACAGAAAAGTCACTTAAACACACTGTGACTTAGCCTAGAAACCAACTGCTGCATATATTTCTAATTGTCTACTAGACACATGTTTTAGATCTCCCAGCTATTACTAATGCTGTTTGTTACATCTAGCTTTGATACTGATATATAGATACACAGATGACAGGACATCAGTATGTTCTAGTGCAGCTCTCAAATGAATTTCCCAGTGCTGTAAATGTATCATCATGGGCAGCTTTCCAGCTTTTCATGCTGCTTCTTCCAGAATTTTATTAAATACATGGGAGCTGGCTCTGCCATGTGGGGTGAGCTCACACAAGTCAGTCTGCAAGACAGATTGAACTAATTTAATTTTTGATTAATATACTACGGGGCAATATTAGCACTATAAACATTAGACATATATGGCACAGTGGATGCTTAGAAACCTCTCAGAATTCCCTTTCATGAAGAAATTAATTATTATGAAAGACTCTTAGCAGTTCCCCATTATGAAACCTTCTTTAACTAGAGCCAACAAGAGAATTTATATAGACCTTGGAGAAGATATAGCTAGAAATCAGAGGGTTTCTAACCATGAAAGGAATTAGACATTCAGACAGCCTTTCATTGACAACGGGGAAAGCAAACTAACCAGTTTCAAAAGGCATTTATGAAAAAGGTTATATGGCCTGAGTTGCCTGTGATATGAGTCACAAGGATTTTTGTTTATGTTTCCACACAACAGTAATAAAAAAAGAAATAACAAACAAAACAAACCACCACGAATGAACGAACAAACTGAATGAACAAACTGAACAACTGTTTTGTACAGTCAGAAATTATTCTCTTTTCTTCAGAGCTTTCTTCAAGGATTTTAAGCCTAAACAAAATATATATATTTCAGTACAGATATATTTCATTCAGATATACTGACACATTATTTATATGTATTTTACATGCTCCAGTGGACATCATAACATATATAGTACATACTGAAACTAAGGTTGACAATATATCCCCTTTTGGGGTTAAATGTCTAGTTCAATGTTATGAATTTGGGGGATAATGTCATTCAACTGTGGCAGAACCAAAGCAGTTTCCCAGCCACAGCTGAGTTTGCCCTAACAAATTAAAATTAAACTAGTGTTTCCCCTCAGATGGGATTTCATTTCTGTTACACTTCTTGTTTTGCAACAAGTAAATCTTGGTGACACAGGGAGCGTTCAAATTTTTTTAGGCTTGCTACCAACTTTGACAGAAAACAAAGATAAATCAACAACAGTATTAGTATGTCTAAGGTCGCGGAAAGAAAACAGGCCAATAAAGTTTTTTAGCAAAACATTTTGAATACCCTCAGGTATGGGGTTATTCCCTAAACTTTTCATATTTAGGGAAACAGCTCTTTGCTCAGTACTATTGGTTTACTGATAAAATTTCCACAAATCTGTTAATTTTTGAAACCGCTTGGTAAGGCATATAGGCTGCCAACCAATAAGCATAACTGCTTTTCAGACCTCAGAAAAACAATTATCATTTTTATGTGCCAGAATGATGTTTTGGTTTGCTTTTTCACAGATGTGAAATACTAATAAAACCAAAATTTTCTTCATTTTGGTCTAATGCTTACTGCAAACAGTCAAAACAGGCTAGCAGATCCCTACCTGGCTTTCTGAGCACATCACAATGCGCACAAAAACAAATGGAAATAATGAAATATCAAGCAACAAGAGCTAATGATGAATCAGAGCAGAGTGGCAACAAATTTGTAACAAATCCAGAACAAGGGCCAGTTCTGAACCACCTAGTTTTCTACTGCACTTACCCGTAGAAAGCTGTCCAAGGAACCATTTTCCATATATTCAGTAACAATCATAACTGGTTTACCTGCAAATAGATTACAGTGGTCACACATTCAAAATGAATACAAAATGATCCGTAAAACCAAGCATTTCAGAAATGTGCCCAAATCTTCCAAATCCCAAGGATAACCTTGCAGTTAGAAAGAAAGCAAAAGATGCATGAGAAAACACAGCTCTGTCCACAACATGACTGCAATTCCACTGACATCAACAGAAATACAATTATTTCAGTATAAACTGATTGGATTTTAAGCAGCTCAAGTCCCAAGAAACAAAGTGAAGCATCCTGCATTTTCAGTATACAGTGTCTTATCTATCATTGTTGAATATAATATTTCATAGAAGTCTTGAATTTGTGCAATTAAGTTAGTGTATTCTGCCATGCGTTTTCCCCCAGGTTCTCTCTGGAAGGAAACTGGGTATTTGCTATGGCGGGAGTTGCAGTTTCTCTTGAGGTGCCCTGGTCTGCACAACAGAGTTTCAAGGACTGTGGAGCAGCGCTCTACTGTGTGGGTACAGTCAATATGTTCCTTAGATACTGCTTTAAGGGAGAGATTAAATAGTGTATATGGAGGCAATAGCAAAAAATGCTTTCCCTCAGGAGGGTATTTACAATGCATATAAACTATTGAGCTTCAGTATTTTCCTAGCATAAGCCATGGAAAATGTTGGGGTGGGGAAAGAGATGGAAGAAGTGCAGAATCAGAGGAACACAGGGCACTGGAAAGAAAAGCAGAGCTGTAACACGGCCACCTTCCAGTGCTGGGGGTGAGCCCTCTTTGCAGGCAGTCCTGCCTCCCTCTGTGGGGATCACTAACAACATGAACCTGCCCCCCTCCTGCTAAGCACAACGTAGCTGGGGGCCAAACGTGCTTCACCCATGGGGCAGTGGCCAGCTCTAAACAAACAGCCTTGCATCCTTGAAAAGCCTCTAGTATCTTTCAAAACCTGTCCATGCAGATTCAGATCAGGTTTTGAAACCGTTCTTTCTACCCTAAGGTATTCTGTAACATAATCAAGATTTTATATGCAACTCTGACATGTTGGAGAGAAATGAATGCAAAAATTAATGTGATTATGGTAAAGTTTCCAGACAAAGGTCATTGGCCTGCTAATATTTTACCATCACATGGACTTTATTATTTCATAATATGTCCTAAAGCTTTGTTTATTTTCTCTTTGTGGTAGAAAGGTGGGTAAAAGCATGAAGTTATTTAAGGAGATGAATTATTATTTCACATACAGTACAAGAAGGCATCTGACCATAAAAGCATGACAAAGGCCCGCATATTGTACAGCAGGCATGGTGACATTTTAGCTTTTAAAATGGAACAGCATGATGCTTGAAAGAGGTACTCAATATAATTAAAAGCAAGAAAGCCATTAAAAAAGCAAAGCGAATGGTAACAACTCCTTGTTTGTTTTTCAGAAAACACAACTTCTACCAAATAGAAATTCTTAGAAAAGAAACACTAATATAGCAAGAAGAAAATCCTTTGTCCTCTTTGCGTGGATTAATGGGTTAAAATATCTTCTTTCTGCTGTGCAAATGATGTGTTATACTGTGAGAGTCACACTAAAGGGTAATTGACACTGTCATCCATTAACTAGGAACTAGGAACAAACTATTAAAGTAGGAACAAACTATCCAAAACATTAAACTTGAATGATTAGAATATGATATGGGTAAAAGAGAAAAAAAAAAAAAAAAAAAAAAAATCTGTTGTTTGCTTACTCTTGTTAGCAAGTAATATGCAGTGCAAGGAAAAATACCTAACTTACACTCTGTGTCTAACAATAACCAGAAGGCATTTCTGGTAATGCACAGAAAATGCTGCTGGATCTTTCAATCAAAGGGCAATGCACTGATGGAACTATCCATAATGTTCTATGATAAATCCACATACTATGAAACCAGGAGATGGTTGCCTGGTTTCTGTATAAACTCAGAGAATTTTATGACACATCAGATGACTGAAATTAGAGTAAGAAGATATGTCTTTCAAATTATTAAAAGAGCATCTTCCTGCCTTGCTCACCCATACTTGGAAAGCCCCAAGTGCAGCATTTCACTCTCATTCAGTTGGAAATGTGTCTGTAATAAGAAGCACATGCTCAGAAGCAACACGGTGCACTTTTAAAAGAACATTCTGCTTTCATTTATCAAAGCACAGCCATTTATACATGATAACAACTTGTGTCAACAGTGTTGCTGAAATTTATTATACTAACAGGCTACAAATTGCTGTAAATTATTAGTAAACTAAGCAGAACATGCACGCTGGTTATTAAGACTACTGCCTACAGCATGCCGAGGAGACCAGTGTAGTGACAGGAAAACACAGAACAGAAACTAACATGAAGCAAGGGAACAACCATGCATTGGAGCAAAGGACTGAAGCACCTCCTTCCTACTATCAGTGGCTTGTCTCCTGCCAAACCAGAGCCACCCCAGCTTGAGAACTTCTCATACCAAATGGTCCTGTTACAGGGATTGTGCCAATTGCAGTTATGAGGAGCTATTTCAGAAGATCTGCTTAGTATGAAAAGCTAGATCATTGGTAAGGGCCACATGTCAAATAGAATTTGGTTAATGAAGAAAAGGTCATATTGCCTGTTTATCATGTATTACCTGTATTGAGAGTGATCCAGCAAATACTCCACAGGCTCTCTACTTACTGTACATAAACTAATGCTTTTCAGTGTGGTTTAATAACCATCATCAAAAAATATGAACACTTCCTAATTTTTATTACACTATATTGGTTTGGTTTAAAAAAAACAAAACCTCACAACCTTTTTCTTCTATTACCCTTCAGAATGTTAAAGAAAATAAATTATTATCTTCACTTGCATCTCTGCCATATAATTTTACCCAGAGAAACAGAAACAAATAGTTTCAAAGCAGTCTTCTCAACTCCTATATTCAAGCTATCTGGAGAGGGTGCTGTATCCCTGAGGCTTTTATTGACTTCAGCTGGGAATATTCAGAGCTCACTCTCTCATAGTTAAATGTGACAGGCAGCTGGCACTCCCAACCCCCTGAAACGCAGCAGTCTACTGTGAATACAGCTGAGTAGCAAATTTACTAATAGTCAGTTATACAGAATACAGACAGAATTAGTAATGCACATTCGAAAGCAATGCACAAATTCCTGCATGCACAGCAATTAAATTATTTTCTCAAGTGCCACAGGAATACAAAAATGTAACAAAATAGATTTTAGCTCAGCTGTGTACAGACTGATGTTTCAGTTTCAAATAATTTTGGGACTGCAAATCTTATTCTGACTGTACAAAATGTGTGTCATTAAAAAGGAGGCGATAACGTGGATTTATATAGGCAGACCTGGAAGCCCTTTCCTAATGGGACTGTGAGACCTGAGCTAAAGAATAATTTCTTTGTTATTTAAATCAGCAAAATAGACTTTCGTGAATCACACTTAGAGCTCTGTTATTGTAATTATGTCTCTTCATAACATACGGTTTTACATACCTTTCACTAGTAATTTTTAAACACATTCTTGTGGGGTTTTTTAAATTTCATATAATTTGTTGTAGTAAGCTACCAAATACTTTCATACCTGTCTATTCTTCTGAAACCTTGAATCATGCAATTTAATACAAAGATTCCTTAAACCCAATAAAATCATCTACTTAACAACAAGGTATTTGGTATACTTCTAAGCAGTTAAACTGTAAATGTCCTCAGCACATTCCAAGCACTTCATTGCAATGGCAAGGAGCTGCTTTGGCAGCAGAGTCCTCTACAATGAACTAGGAAACATCCTGCCTCAGTGAGAGCACGAGAGCCAGAATTTGCCTCAGCAAGGCAGTGTCACCATCACTGGATCCCACCACCTGCTCATGAGAAGAGCATGGGGATCTGGACAGCTTTGAGGAGACTACTGTGGCTACCATGGGAAAGCTGAGTAGGAGTTCTAAGGCTGACACCACTGTTCATAAATGCCTGTTACAACCTGCTGTTACCTAAATGACAGTAGAGTTGGAGAGGCTTCTTCAAATATGTTACTTTTCAGGAAGGTGCCACACGTGAATGGATGTTTCCATTACTTTTTTGTCTCAAAACAAGAAGGTGATTTGTTATCATTAAAATAGTCAAAAATACACTTTAACAAAAACCCTCTGCACCCATAACAGAAGCAACCAAATGCATATTTAGAAAACGTCTCAGTAAAAAAATACATATATATATTATCAAAGAAATAAAATCAATTTTACTACTGGCATCTGAAAGTCCCAAGATTTTTATTATTTTTTTTCCCCCTTTAGGTTTTTACTAAGATGTACTCTGGAGATTCAGGATCTTTAAAATGTCTCATATTGGTACGTATTGAATATCACATGGAGTAACGTGGAGTATTTTTTCCCTTCATGGAAACCATGTAGGAAGAAGTTTGGACTTATGCATTAATTTACTGGTACCAGTTGCTGTAGCCAGGTAGGCTGTTCATTAATTTGTGCTAATGATAAAGTCTAATGACTTAGTTGAAAGCAGAACATATTGCTTCAGTACAATTAGGAAACCTTAGGACATCAGACTGTGACTGGTAACAGATGATCAGCAAGTGCCTCTTGGCCACTTTGTAGCAATTTGTAGCTCTGGAGTTTATTAAACCTGCCTGAGCTGCAGTGTTCTTCAGAAACACTTATTTTTCTACATGTTCTCTGTATTTTTTTTAAGCAGACTATTTTTATTTTTCCCAGATCATCAACCCAGGGTATGGTTTCTAAGTTCTCAGCAGCCTGAGAACAGCAAGCCAGTGAAGATCCTGCAGCTGCACTGCAGGCAATTGCCTCCAATACCATTCTTCATTGGATCCATCAGTGTGGGGTTAGTTGCCGCTTTCACACGGGTAATTTTTTTCCTGCTTTGGAGGAAATAAAATATACATTGCAAAAGCCAAACTATGTGTTTCTGCTGTTATCTCTTTTGAAGGATATCTGGTACATATTGACAGGGTTAGAGCATAAACATTTCTGGAAGGGTTTGCAGACAATAAACATGGATGAGTCAGCTTTTTATTTGCTTTTGTTCTTGAAAGACCAGCAAATCCCAGAACAATTTAGGTTGGAAGGGACCTTCAGTGACACTTCTCATGCAAAACAGATGCTCCTGTGATAGCTTACTTTTAGTGACGACTCCCTCTAATCGAATGATATTAGGGTGGTCAAACTGCCCCATGATGCTTGCTTCTCCGAGGAAGTCCCTCCTCTGTTTTTCTGTGTAACCAACTTTCAGGGTTTTGATAGCCACTGAAATTTCCTTTTTAGAAGGCAGCTTCAGGCGCCCACTGCACACTTCTCCAAATTCCCCTAAAAAAGTGGAAAAAATTACAAAAGATTAATTATAGTTATTTCATGGGGATTTAAGAAAGAAGACAGCATTCAGCAAGAGTCCCTGAAGTGTGATATTTACTGGTGGGCCACAGACCAGAGCTCCAAAGGAGGCCTTTGGACAACTGCTTAACATGCTTAGGCTCTCCAGCTGTCACACTGGACAATTTCACTTATTTACACTGCATATCCAGATGACTGTAGAGCAGAGGAATGCATAAATGTGACCAGAAAATTCCATTTTTGTTTCGGTTGATGGACTTTGAGACAATGGTAGGAGGGCTGATTAACACAGAAGTATCAGAATAATCATGCATCCTTACTCTTCATTTCCACCAAACATATTTTACTTATTTAAAGTTGCAAGGTAATTCATAACAAAATAATTCATCTACACAGCTGCAAAGAAAAAATAAATCCATACAGATTATCTTTGTTCTGTCATTATTCAGTTGGATCTAATAATGCAAATATATACTGTCACTATGGGACTACAGGACCTGATAGTCCACCATGAACATTGTGCCCACTGAATATGGTGTGAGATCGTTAAATAGAAAATGGCAGATATCAGTTCATGTTTACTTTTATAAATCATGGTTTATCCTTTGCTGTGTATCATCCAAGAAGCGTATACAGAGAAAATTACCTTGGCATTCAAATAAGCACATATTACATATGTTGACAAATCGCTGGAAGAAAACACTTGAAAATTTCTGTATTTAACTAATGATGACATAAAGCATGTAAGGAAGTTTCAGTACCTTAACGTTTTAGCAGCAACTGACTTTTGGTTCCCAGTTATCTAACCCCCCATCTTAGATTTCATACAATATAATAAACTGCACCTACAACATCCCAGTTAAAATTACAGTAGCAACCTTTTTTCTCCTTGTTTTAATGACAAAATAATTGAAATGATGAAAACCACAACAAAAACAGAGAATGGCTAAAACACGCAAGAAATACGATAGCAAGAATTGTCCCTACAAAATTATTTATCTTTACAGATAAGGAAAACACCATACTGATCAGGGAAGAAAGGTTGGTTGTTTGCTGGATTTTGTGTGTATGCATTCTGTTTGTTTTCTTTCAAGAAACTAGAGGGTATTGCTGGAGGGCTTTAACACTCGTTTTCTAACACATGCCTATTTAAGCTCTTTTGTCAGAATACACAAGATCTAAATATAAATAGTCCGTCATATGCCATATCTTGTCAAGTGGCCTTGTGCAGAAAGCCTGACTTGGAAACAAACTAATCCTATAAATCTAAATCTAGCTGGCATAATTTTTATGCCAACTGGGAATTTTGATTTTATTTGTGAGTGAAGCATCATGGAAAAAGTGATTATACTGCTTACATATGAGCTTTTCCCCACTTAATGTGTAATAATCCTAAATGCAATAGCACAACTACGCCTCTAAAGAGCAAAGGCTCTTGGAACTCATTTGCCCACAATGATTCTTTCTTTATCTCTGCAGCTGATTGTTTACATTAAGCAACATCTGTGAAAACTAAAATGACCAAAATCCACAGAAATAAAGTAATTTTAATAGGCAAATTTAAATAATTTTGCTCTTCATAAATTTGATGCTCAGAAATGTATGATGGATTGACAGCCCTTCAGCATTGACTTCAGATGTCATACCACATGGGATACATTTGAGATGTTACATTCGAGATGTTACATTCAGCCCATTCATTTGCAAACTGAAATTATTATTTCATAAATGGCTGACATTAGAGTTCATGCTGCATTTGTAGCAATGCAATTCGGGCATGATAAAGGGGGAAAGAACACTGACCTGAGTCTTAAAAGTCAGGGCTGTGTGTGCACATTCAAAAGTTCAAGGAATTGGTGTTATTTATTCACAACAAGGAATGAGAAGAGAGAGAGACATGACAATAGTTTTGGCTTATCAAAATTATGGTTATATGGATGCTAACTCCTTTTTCTATACAGAAAAGATAAACCAAAGAATAGTTTCAAATTACAATAAAGCTCAGCTAGATCAGGAAAAAATTCTAACAGTAAGGACACTTGGACAGTGCAAAAGATTTTTTTATGGAGTCTACAAAGTCTTATCTTGTAGATTATAAAGAATAAGCATCTGTCAAGAATGGTACCTAAGAAGCTGGGAAAGGGTGTGGACTTAATGACCTCCTGAGGTCACTTTTCAGCTTTATTTTATAAGGTTTCTCTGTTAGACAGCCAATTTAAACAAAAAAACCTGAACAAACGTGTCATAGGTCAATGACCTTTCTCTGTTGCTAGCACAGGCTAGATTTGAGCCAACATAGAAGTGAATGTCACCAAATCTTATCACTAAGTGCTGAGGTGCTTCATCCTCTGGGCATGGTACTCTGCTACTACTGTAATAATAAAAAAAAATTAAACTCAGAGTACGTATCTTTATATACTTATACACTAGTAAAATATATTACATCCATCGCTTCTAACGTTATTTGTATTTCAGGCTGCCAAGACAGGCAGCAGCTCAGAAAATGAATTGTAAAACCTATTACTAGTAACTAATGGGTGCTGAATCCTGTTCAGACTTCTTAATTAAAAATGTTCAATCTCTGCAAACCAAAATGACAAGTATACTTCACCAAGAGCAAACACTGCTACAGTTCAAATACTAACCCCAGCCCAACACTCTCAGAGTGCTACAAAGAAGCAGACTGAAGCACATCTTGAAAACAGAAGGAAGGGGAAAAAGTGTTTGAAATAAATCTTGTAATGTCCAGCTTCATATTTCCTTTTCTCTATGTTTTAATGGTCAAAAAAGCTATAAAAAGCTAACCTCTTAAAACTATTGTTCGGTTACTGTCAATGAAGACTATAGCTATGATTTCAGCAAACAGTCCAGGAATCAAGCCTTTATTTACAACTGGAATCATATATCTGATATCTGTTTGACTTTTGGGAAGGAAAAGATTATGGCTAATGTGCATCAACACGGTCCCATTCAGCCATGGCTGCACAGTTTAGAAATTGGGTGATTAATCAGATTCTACAAATGCCTCAATGCCAGTTGATGCTGCAAGAGACTAAAAGTTGGACCGTTCATAGCAATGGAGCTTACTCTTGCCCATGAATATAAAATGGAAAACAATTTCACTAGAAAAAGCTCACTGGGCACATTACCCTTCGTTTCTTTCATATATAGGGCAGCATGGATGCTACATAACTCTACGTGGTCAACACCCATAATGACATGCAGTTACACTACATCTTTTTTCCTGCAAATCGTTATTACATGGTCCCAGTAGGAAATGGACTGGATCTCATCAGATATTGTTTAGGAGGAATAAGGACTTGTGTTCAAGTTGGAAGGTAGAAAACCAGAAAGAGATGAGTTTGGTGGCTTTTGATGTAGAGCCTTTCTGAAGTGTTTATTTTTAATTATGCTACACACATAAACACTGTATAACCTGCCCTGAAGACTGATATGTCTATTTACATCTGGAAAGCAAATAGATATTATTAGGAGGTCTGTTCACGTGATAAAGATCACTCTTCAGGAGACCTTAATTTCTTTTCAAATAGGCTACTTAGTGTATCAGTGAATGGCATTTACTGTGCATTGAGACCCAGGGGACACGTAAAAGATGACTGTGAAACCAGCTACCCCTTTACTTTGCTGTGTTTTAAATCATGTTTGTACTGCTGTGCACAGAACTCCCTCAGAGTTGGAGAGGCACCTAAACTTAATGTTTCATAAACCTCATGAACCTCAGCAATGTTCTACACGCCTTCACTGAGACATTCCAAACCTCCACCATAAGTTCATGGACAGGTAGCCCCTAAATTCTAAAAATACTTTGATTAAGAAGATGTTATCCTGCAAGTATGTTTAAACTTTGAAAGAAAAACAAAAGCTGGCTTTCATGTTCAGCAAAGCACATATGTAAATCTATCTCAAATCAAGAAAGTACTTTTTGTAGTATTTTCTTGCTATCCAATTGGATTTAAACTTCTTAAGTGGTTTGCTGAACTGGATCCATAAAAACAAGCTGTTTTAAAAGAAAGAATTACTTTAAAGAAAAATCTGAAAAAGTGGCTCCTGACCTCAATTTTCTTATGCTTAGACTCCCACTAAAATCCCTTGTGTTTTTCTCGAGGTTCTTTTGGACAAGAATATTTCCTTATTGAGTCTGAGTTTGTTTTCAAAGCCACGTAAGCTGCCCTCTTTCCTCAGAGACTTCTGGCTAAAGCTGTGAAAAAGTGCTTGGAGAAGGACCTCAGAATATCGAGATTACTTGCCTGACTTGAAGGTCTCATTACTTACGTCACACTTCAACAGAGTTAAATGAATCCCTTCTTCTCAAATCACTGTCTTTTTATAATTTAATTCACACTTGCATTTGTAAAGGAGAAGGGCAGGAAAAGACCAAGTCATTCACTCAAATAAGTCATTGACTCAAGTAAGAGACAGGAAATGCCTTTCTGCTTGTGGGAAGGAAAGAAGTATTCCTGCAGAAGCAGCCTTGGAGGCATTCACTACAAATGCAAGAACTACCATGTGCTGAATGTGACAGAAGTGTAAAGTGATGTTACGAACACATTTTGGAAGCTTCCAGCTTCCAATGTCATGATTTTTGTCTGTTCTTTCCTTCATGACTCTTCTTGCTGGCATCTCTGGCAACTGCTAATAGGAAATGCTAACTGTAATGCCATATGTAGCTTAGACTACATGAATCTGACAAATGGTCTCCAACAAATGGCTGTATTATATTTTGAGTCTGAGCTTCAATGTAGAGGACCTGCAGGAACCTACCATCACTTTTACTGGAAAGGAACAAGGGGACTTCTTTTTAAACCACCTGACTCTTTTAGAACATATCCCTTTTTTGAAGCTTCTCAGAAAACTCTTCCTCCATTTTCAGAGGTCATATTTGACAAATTTTGGTTTACCTCTCATTCTCATGTATTTCCTAATAGGTCAGAACAATGAGCTATAAAATATGAAATATCATTGATTCTTATGAATTTGTTTTCTAGATTCATGTACTATGTACAGTTCAAGTTTGGAAAGCTTATATTTGTGAGTGAAGGCTCCTGAAAGTTTTATAAGGAAAAATGCAGCTTTTGGATTTAGCTTTTCAGTAACTCCCTTCTCTACCCCCATATTAACTCTATTATGTGCAGTAAGCAGAGCTTTACTGCCTTGAATGAAGATGATGGAGAACAGTGCACTCTTGTGGGGCAAAATTAAAACCAGCAAGGAACAAAAAATCTACTTTTGCAGAAGATAACCTAACTTCATACAAGCACTTGAGTAGCTGCAGCGAGAGAGGATGAATACTATTTCTTTTTGCTGGGTGATTCAGGAGATGCACTGAGTTCAGTAGCTTGGTTCTGTATTTTTTTCCAACTGGAAATCTTTTGCTGTGCACTAGGAGTCCGCCTTTCTCACATCTCATGATTTTAATTCAAGTAATAAGTTTAGAGAGAACCAAAAAAAAAAAAATAATAAAAGAACTAGTAATTTTCAATGGATTAAAAATCAACAGTACTTCTCACAAATGCTTTAATTTAGCAGGAAAGCTAACACTTCATGATCTTCTGACTCAGCGAGACAATCAGTCACCCCAAGAAGGAAGCACACATCCTACCAGGAACTACATGCTGCATTGCAACATGGACAACTCTGTGTGACGGGACTTTCTGTAATCCGGCTCCTCTGCTGCAAAATCTGCTCATTTCGGCAGTTTGTTTTCTGTAAACCAAACAATCTATGGCGTCTCTATGGCTCAGACAATCAGTTATCAGACAGACAACCCTTTCCTCCTAAATCGATAATTCAAATCCAAAACAGTGACCAAAATCAATCCAATGATCAAAGGTCATTGCAGCCTGATGGATGAGTGATGACTGGTATGAAATGAGTTTGTGGTTTCACTCAAGGCATAATAGTCACCAGTCCTTTTTTATTTTTAAAAAAAGAAAGCATCTTCACAGTTGATACCATTTTCTGTGCTGACAGATTTTAAAGAGAAACAGAAGAAGTAAGGCTGAACTCTTTTCATGCCCAACAGTGCTACATCCAAGTGTGGGCTAACGGGTGCCTTTGAAAAGCTGCCTCTCTATCTATCTGCTTTGTTTGGGAAAAATGAATAAGAACTGCATGCCCTTAAGTTTTCATATGGACTGAAATCAGCTATAAATATGACCTACTAATTTGAAGACTTCAGATTTCTTTTCAGTCACAAGTATAAACCCCAAAATGAAAAACAGTATATACAGCAAAAAGCTTTAGTTCGTTATATCTGGTGATCATTACCTGCTCCAACTACTTTATCAATGGATATATTAGAAGCATCTAGTTCCTTGGCAAATTCATGCACAGCTTGATTGGGATCTTCATACGTATGCGGATCTACGTAAGTTCTCAGGCCTGGGAGTTTTACTGTGTAAAAACAAATTTAGAGAGAAAATGTTACTTAGACTTAATTAATCCTTCTAAAGAAAGCTCATGAGACAACAGAAATCAAATCAACAGAACAAAGCATACAGCATTTTCAAATCAAACTGCTTTTGGTCAAACTTTATAAAGCCAGAGACACTAACGTAGTTATTGCATGGAAGTCTAAAAACCAATTTTAAATATATCTGCACTTTCCATATTTAACTGCTTTTCAAATATTAAAATATGACCCACCCATTCCAGCTTGCTACATATAGATGCTGGATTGTATTGTCCATATCAATGTAACAACAGAGACGAGAAACAAAATATAGGATGCTTCAGTCAACCTGAAAAGTTCTTAGGAATATACTAAGGAGAGCACATCAACTCAAACTTGTTCTTTCCCAGTCCTCCATCAAGGTGCATAAGAAAAGAAAATAATACATGAACAAATGCATCTCTGCCTTAATTCTCTGCTAGCACATACAAGGATGGCAGCCAGCTGTTCTTACCATCAAAGTCTGGTTCTACTGCTCAGTTACCCTAACATCCATGTTATTATATTATCTGCCTCTACAGTTTTCTGGCCAGGGGTTGTTCATTTTGCCTGGGGCAAGTGCTAGTTCAAATGACTGAACAATTTTAAGGGCAGTTTCAAGCTCTCCACATCTTTTCTTCTAGCAGGACTGGGAGTCGGAGGAAAATACTCTTATTCCCAACCTCTCTCTCCAGCAAAGATGTCAAAGGCAAAGCATAGCCTCATTCCTCCTCCCCAGCTCAAGGCCCTGCTTTTGCATGTACCCAGTACCTTGTGTGTCTGCCTCTGTATTAATTTTACAACACAAAGGTGTTTTGTTAACAAAAAGTGAAATAATCATTACATTCAACTTAAAGTTTTCAGCTTCTGAGACAAAACCTGCATTCCCGGATATGTATTCTAGATTTTTATAACAGTACCAGTTGGTCTTGTAAAAGATTACCTCCTCCTACAAACACTGCCTTAACCCACTCAGGAATATCCGTTCCAGCTTGGCATTATTCTACTGCATGAATTGTTGACTACTAGAATAGTTAAACCTTTTTTGTTCGGGTTACACAGATGGGAAAAAATACCTTTGGACCATTAGCTAGAGCACACCATTGTTTTGTCAAACAATCCCCAGTGTACGTAAAAAATAAACAAACAAAAAGAAAATCAATTTTATGGAGATTTATTGGACTCAGAATTGACAAAGAAATGATAAAACTGAGTTCGCAAGTTAATTGCCTCAATAACAATGCAAACTAAGAGCCATGCTCTTAACACAAGGACTGCGTGTGCGCAGCATTAAATGAAGACTGTGTTTCCTTCAAGAGCCTGATGATTACAGAATTACTTGCAAATAAAACAAAAAGTAACTGGCTGTATATTGCTGCTGGTTAAAAATCTTGTAAATGCTCCTTTCCGTCCATGCTGAATGTACGTTACAGGCTCCCTTGTACCCCCAGTAAAAATAATTAAAAGCTTCTGCACTGTTGGGTTTTTGGCTGCAGATTTTTTAATGCTGACCCCAGAGGTTCCCAAGATCAGGTGATGGTGACTGCAAGGAGAATAATCCCTTCACACCAATAATTAAGGACAGCCTGTATAGTAACTGGGTTCTGTCATGAAAAACAGATAATAAACACATGCACATGTGTTAAGCTGTACTACTTTACAGCTCATTCTGTGCAAACATAATAATTTACATTTTCATTTTAACAGCATGAATTGCCCTAAAGGTAGCAAAAAATAAAAAGGGCCTAGCCAAAGAAGGCAAAGGGAGAGGATCTGAGGAGGTGAAACATTTTTGCTCCTTTGAAGTAGTATTATAGGATTTGTAATAAGGCTGCAGGGAATAGGTCATGGCTGGAGCCTTTTTTAAAGTAATTCAGAATAAACTGACTGAAATAAACCAGCTGCTGTATTTAAGATGCTGAAAGTTTACGACAGCCATGGCAGTTACTTTATGCTTTTTTTAGTTCATGCGAGCAATTTTCTTATTCTTTGAGAAAGACTGAAATTTGGTAGAATAAAGTTTCAACAGCCACACATGTACATGCATACAAATCCCAACACAAATATCTGCAAAAAATCAATAAATCATTTTCAAGAATTTCTAACAGAAATACCAGGGCCATGGTCAGCTCTGTTCTTACTACACAGTGAATCAGCATGGCACTACTCAGAAAACAGTACATAAATATCTAAAGCCAAATTAAAAGCAATTTAATCCGCAGGAATTTAACAGCACTGACATGTTTAAGAATAGTGATTGCAACTTTCCATTGTGT
This sequence comes from Strigops habroptila, assembly GCF_004027225.2. Classification (NCBI taxonomy): domain Eukaryota; kingdom Metazoa; phylum Chordata; class Aves; order Psittaciformes; family Psittacidae; genus Strigops; species Strigops habroptila. The sequence continues at coordinate 15,038,832 of NC_044278.2, forward strand.
GGGAGTAAGGAGAGCAAATTTTGACCTGTTATTTGTCTGTGACACTTTTTTTACTGGCTGCTTTTATTTTGTAACCTCATTAAATTTGGATGATGAAGCATTAATTCTATGGGCCACATGTAACCGTATAGGGGTTTTTTGAGACTAGTTGGTTAGCAGTTGTTGGGCTGCACGAAGCAAAGCCCACTGGTGCAGCTTGTGTATCCCCTGACAGTGCAGGGGAAGGAGCACACATGTTGTGGATATGCATACTCACGGCTCTCGGGAGATAAGGAGGGGCTCCAAACTTAAAATAGTAATAATAATATGAACAGTCAGAGAACAGTTACTCCATTGTCATGGGGATTAGGAAGTAGTTCTAATTTCCAACTACTGCAGGTAAATCCCTCATTAAAATGTTAACTCAATTATATTTGGTGGGGAGGCATCTGATTATGGTACCAAGGGCACTTTTATTGCCAATGGTACAGCACCACTGTTGCATGAAGAAAACCCATGTACATTAACATTACGACATGCTAAGCAAGAGATTCAACATGGTCTACGTGGCGTAGCAGGATATTTATGTGGAGCCGAAACAGTTTCAAAGACAAACTACTGCTTCTTAGTAAAAACATGCTCATTAGACACCAAGAATTCTGTGGGTGAAAAAAAAAAAAAGGAATTTCCAGTCTTGGTGTTTATGAAGGTGTTTCATCTTTGCCCCATAAAGATGAAAAAAACACAAAATGCAGTGATAAACCCACCAATAATAGCCCCCTCTCCCCCAGTCAGGAGTGTTAAACTATCACCTTCCTCTCCTCCTCCAAAACTATTTTCTTTCTTTTTTAAAGAGGGTATGGATGGTCCTTCTAGTCTTCACAATCCACAGCTCCCCTGCTGTGGAAAAGTGCTGCAGGGTTATGTACACTGCAGAGAGAATACAGGATCAGAGAGGAGCTGAAATACTGCAGGATGACATTCTCCTCCAGCCACGGGCCACAGCAGGCTACTTCTTCCTGGTAGCCAGTACAGGCGCCCAGGCTCACAAAATCAACACTCTTTCCCGAGTGTCTTCTGAATAAGATCTTGCTCCATGCTGTTTCTTTCAGAGGGCACAGCCAAATGACCCAGAATAGCCATGAATAAAGTCCCACTTAGCCTTAATAAAAATAAGTACTGAAGCATCAGAAATAGATAGGCTTTAGGTCTGGCTTTTGAACACATTTCAAAAGTAACCCAGATTCCTCAGGATGAGCAAAATTTCACATCCTTAACTACATACAAAAGACAATGGAAGTCAATAGAAAGGCTCTCTTGTTAGTCTTAGATGAGACCCAGAGAAAGCACAGACATATTCATTATTGCGAGCAGGGAATCAGGACTTGAAAAACACATGTTTGAAAAGAGAGCTGGATTAAAAATCCCATTAATTTTTGACATACTTGCTTATGTCAAGTAGTTATTCTTAATTTGAGAAACTACTCCAAGTCACTTTTCAGACCGCTTAGAATAATTCCAAACTATTATTGGGTCAACTTTGTCAAATGAGTAATTTTCACAGTCCCTTCAGTAGTCATCAAGACAGGTTTCATTGATTTTATATTTTGCTTTGTAAAGAAAATGACATTTCTTAGACTTCATACAGCTGATAATGAGGAAACTGAAGTTACACTCTGTGTTTCAGTAATGCACAGGAATCAATATCACATTACTAACCACATGCATTGCTTGAGCATAGACATTGATGTTTTGCTCATCACTACTCTGAACACATATGAAAGAATTTGAAACAAAGAATAATTGTTTGGGGAAAATCTCCCTACCCACAAGAGTAGCAATAATTCTCTTCCCAATTTCACCTTGGTTTAAGTGAGGTATGACTTTTTTTTTTTAATTTGAAAAATACGAGGTATCTAGGGGATGAATTCAACAGATTTGGAAGCATTAAAAGGCTTCAGTAACTTACAATGGCCATTCCCAAAATGTAGTCTTTTCTCATCAGTGCCATGCTTAGACTTCTTGTATCCACAGAATCTATACGCGACAGAGGGAAAAAAATAGAGAGAGAATTTTGTGTGTTAACTGCAGGTGGAAACAGAATAATATGTTTTTCCTCCACAATTAAATGCCTGTTTGAAAGTTTAATGATATTTACATTCTCTGTGCCCTATAGAGGCATGTTATATTCTCAGGGAATTTGAGGAAATTGGCTAATGAGAGGATTTGTTGATTTTTGACCCCTACAGTTTAATTTTACAATTGCCTAAGAATGTGTTTATAGCATTTTTTAACAACTGCTGTATGACTGGGGCTGCTAATGTTAGTGGGCTCATTACTGAGCATGAAGCTGCATTAGTAGCTCCTGGGCAGCAGACAAAGGAGAAGGTACAAACAAGCCATGCTACTGCCTGATGGCACCCGATTTGCCATGCTCATCAAGGCCCCTCAGGGAAATGGAAGCAGGAGCAAATGTACAAACCAGAGGATAAAAACTAACCTCCCAATCAAGACGTACACCACAACTGTGAGGAGGATAATGGCTACTGCTGCTGAAATGGCAATCATTACAACCTGGCTATTCTCGCTGGAAATGGAGAATGCTGGAAAGTTAACACAAACATATATAAATAACCCTCCCAAAACATAATGCTGATTACATCACAATTGACACTTGTATATGGAACAGACAGATTAAGTCATCACTATACAGCATTTGGTCGCTTGCCAAAGATTTAATCTACTAAGTAATTATTCATCACACAAATAAATACAAGGGAAGAAAACAAAAGACTCCAGCCATCTTTGACAATTTACCAAAGTTGTTTCAACTACTGCAGATTTTTACTCTTGCTCATTGTTAAAACTGATACTTAAATATAAACATATATCTAAATACAAACATACATACCATGACACACATATATTTTGTCATGGTCAGTAACGAACTTCTTCTTGGCAAGAAATCCCACCCAGTCAATAATTGTCACCCTTATTCTCACTTCTGGATGATGGAAAGTAATTTAGTGAATTAAGCTTTCCAGTTAAGCTTGACAGTATCCCTGTGAAGGTTATGAAAAGCTAGGGCACGCAGAAGCCGAGAGAAGGGCTATGCATGGTTAATTAATGTCTATATGAAAAAGAAGGGCTATCTTCTGCCTTACATTGGATGCTTCCCTGTGGTCCCTAAGCATGTAGCTCTGATGTGCTAGAGTGCTATACAATGACAGGACACCTTTAGATCTTAGGTGTTATGAACAATCTTCAGCAGACACCTGAACTTTACCAAGTACAACAGAATTAGGCTCCTCAGCTCTATTCTTCAAGTTAGCTGTCGAAAGAGAACTGAAAGTTAGCACTGCTTGTCCCCACAAATTAGACAGTTTGGGTACGTGACTGCTTGGAGTCACACTATTCCCCTTAGGAAGAAGCCTCTGCCTATTACAGACCTACAACTGCACTCTTGTTGTTATGATAAGTTGGCAATAGGAAAAAAGTTATGCAGTTTGTTGTCTATCTGTGTAACTTGTATGCTTGTTATTAAGATGTGCACCACTGCTTCCTGTCACCTTCCACATTTTCAGACAGCTACTTTTTCCTTTTAATATTACTTTGCAGAGAAAATTCATTAACCTCTATCACTGCAACTGATTTTTTTCTCATTGCTGTACTTGTTTGTCCTATTTTGAGTTCCAGTTTCATCCAGTATGCCAAAGCTGCATGTTACCATAACAGGGATTTGCATCTATGTTTTTTTAAACAAGAAGCTTGTTTGGTTTTCAGAATAAGAGCTGAAATGGGGGAAGAATAAGTGAGGTTGAAATACATAACATATCTCAAAAATATATGATGCCAAGTGAAAGACTATTTGGATTGATGCTACTCTTCTTGGTTAAAAATTCGTCACTTTTAGTGGAGCACTTTTTATGCTATGGGTTCTCAAGCCTTATCATGAGTACATGAATAAGCCTTATGAGAGCATATCAGAATTATAGTCCTTAGTTGTGTTATAACTCTGAACAGCAGATCTTCTATGAAAACTCAACCTTCTAAAAGCAAAGTCTTTGATTATGCATCATCAATCTACATCCGTAACTGGATACCTAAGCAAAGGTTGACTTTTTGATGCATTAATCCACTTTCAGCTTCTAGCAAAGAGAAGGTTTGATTTACTATATAGTACCAAGTGATGAGAAAGTGACATTTAAGACTGATCCCCATTAAGAGTCTTTCTGGAGCTCTATTAAGAGTCTTTCTGGTATAATAACAGAATTTATAAACAATACCTATAAGGACATCAGTTAAATAATGTTAAAACCAGTTAAATAAATCTAGGCACTACAGGAAAGAAAAAGGAGTACCAGACCACTAAATATCTTCCCAAAGGCCACCCAGAAGTGTGGTGACAGAAAGAAGGGGGGACCCAAACAGCCCAACTCCCTGACCAGCTACTTAACTGAATGACCATCCTTTCTGACCTTTGCGTATTAGTTTCATGTTAAGGCTACACAGGAGACATCAACAATGCTCTGCAGTAGTGTGGAGAATTACACACTGTTCCACAGGAGTAATGGACAAATACAAAATTAATTCTCTAGGAGCAGGGGTTTATAGTCCATGGGGTTCAGGCCACAAACTTGGAACAGTGCGAGGCTGTGAATCTGTTTTTCTATCAGACTTCCTTCCTTGGCAGGAGCCGTGGTCTAGCAAAGTATCGATTCTGGCATGAGGCAGTGGTCGAGTAGGGAATGAAAGAAAATACCACCTGTGATAGTCATGGTATTCACTTTATAGCATGTTTCAAGTTTAATGATAAAATATAAAGTTATATAGTATTGCTACCCAGAAAGACACATCATAAACAGTTATGAGTTGCATTTAGTAAAAGGAGTGAAAGCAGCCATTCAAATCAGTCAGCAACTGAGCAATATGTCAGTATAAACCATTTGAACAAACACATACAATCTGGACTGGTTTCAAACTCAAACTTGCGGCTGTTTGTCCCATATCCGGCTGCAGTTCGGGCTCGAATTTGGAAGACATAGGTGGTATCAGGTTTGAGGCCACTGATGGTAACATTGGTGCCTTTGGCTCTCAGAATAGTATAGCTTGTCTCTTGCTCCTGCTTTTGGGAAGAGAAATTACCAGATTAAAACCACACCCTAAAAAACAGAAGTAAGAGGTGGCTGGGACAAAATTACTACAAATCACCTGGAAAGCACTGGCATATTTTTTGAATATTTATAGCCTGACAAATGCTTGTGCAGTCATTCATTTTCAATCTGCTAGAAATCTTTTTATGAAGAAGAAACCTAAATCATTAGAGCTTCTGTGGCCTTCTGCTGTAAATCTAACACTAGACATGCTGAGTATATGACATTTCATTAAATGGCTTTGCATTATTTTGCCCATAGTCTGTAATACAACAAGAAAATGAAGATTAAAATATTATTCAGAAAAAAGCCATAAAACAGATTTGCCTTCTGCACTGAACTGGAAGTTGTAACAGTCCAACTTAGACATTTTAGGGCCCTGCAGAGCTATTGCAGGACGCAGTTTTTACTGCCTCACGTTTTACAAGGCAGCATTTACCTTTATAACCGTCAGAAAAGAAACTCCTCTCAGGTTCCTCACCTCAGGTCTGTGAACAGGAGAATATAACTGGTTTTCTATTATGCTATAAAAACTGAGATTGAAGAGTCCATCGTCATTTGGGCAAAACCCCACTGAACTTACTCTTGAATGAGTCTTGGCTTTAGCAGCCAGAAAGGAAACATGTTTTCTCCTTACTGCTTTTTGTTAAAGAGCAAGGCATGTGTCCAGTGCAGATGATACGCTCACACTCTGCCTAATAGTCGCGTATTTCTGGCATAATGGCTTTTTATATAAAATAAGAAATTGACCATTTTGTAATTTAGTAAGTTCACACTGTGTAAAAAGCTAATCCTGATAAAAGTATGTCTCCGCCCCACTGTAAGCACCTAGACTAAAAATTTAAGCATGCATTTGGAGCCTGAGGTATTTCTTCTGTTACTAAAGCCATCCTGTACCAAAAGAGCATTTTTGGCTTCCTAAAAATGGCAGCTGGAACTGCCTCAGGAAAAATTTTGGACAGCAGCCACACGTGTGGGGAACTGTGAGAATCTTGGTTATTTAGGTTCCCCACCATGAACTTTTTTATTCTGGAGGTGCTGGGGATTTCATATGCTGCCCTTTTACTTTGCACACTCTGAAATACACTAATACCATTGACTTTTGCCTGGTTGAAAGCAGAAACTGCGTTAAGTTAATGTATGTCGGATGCAGACAATCTCACCTAATTCCCACTATGTTTTATGGCATTGCATTAGCTTGTAAGGTACTGACATTTTAGCTTTGACAACATTAAAGTGCCGATGCACGAGTACAGAGGTTGGAAAATACTTAACACAACTCAACGTCAAAGCCATCTCACCACCACGTGAAAAGTTCAACTGACTAGAGTTGTTTTAGTGTGTTTGCTCTGCAGTGCTGCCTAGAGTAAGAAAGTTACGTTTATTCTAAGTTAGTAGGTGGATATCAGAAACTGTTCACTTTGGTGCTACAGAAGCCTAACTACTCTGTTCTTGGCAGTCTTTGATATAAAGAGAAATAAAAACTTTCACACCACAGTTCGTGAAATTCTCAGAATCTTCACATAATATTCAACGTTATGCCATTATGCACGTGAGCAATCACAGTGAAGGACAGGGGGATGGAGGTGGGGAGAGAAGTAGCTAAGCAAGTGACTAAAAGTCACTGTCTAGAATCAAAACCTCAGATAGGGTGAGCTGGACCTAGTCTTCAAAGCATGGCCCATTTTCTCTGCATACTAAAAATGAAAAGGACATCAGCACTGGACCTCCTCATAGTTTCCCAATACTTCTCTGAAAAGTTTTTTGCTATAAATTCAGGGGAGAAAACACATTCTTAGGAGCATATAGGTTTATGTAAACTTATTTTTGAACTAACAAAAGCCTAGTATTATAATTTGCAGGATTTCCTTATCTCATAATTCAGTTGAACACAGGCAACTATTTTAATTGCAAAGACATAATAATCTTGTCTTTAAAACATAAAATCTTTTGTATATGCTATGACTGCCCATTCATTTTGATCTCACTTCAGGCTGCTTTTATGAAATGCAAACATTTCCTTCTTGTGCAGATGCATACGTGCAAGGGAAAAAAAAGTCATGGCCTGTCTGTTAATAATCCACAATGGAACTTGGAAAATAAATGTTTAAAACAATGGTATGGAGGATGTCGTGGTATCTTAGTTTATGGTCAGCTTTTTACACACATATTTTGTAAGTCATTTTTTATGTTACCAGTAATCAAATCAGTGAAACACCACATAAAAGCCCAAGTTTATCATTCTTGGGGATGAAGTAAAATTTCAGAGATACAACACTATAGCTGCCATAAGCAGAAGGAATATACAAAAAAGAGTCAGTCTTTGCCAAGCAGAACTTTAATCAAACACTCTGTTTGATGATAAATTTGAACTTGGACACACAAAGTGTATTCTTCCTGAATATTTCTGCATAGTTTACCAGACACAGTCTTTACTGGGAAGCAAATCCCACTACTGTGTCTCATTTGCAAATAACATTTTATAATTTTAAATTATGTTTTACAAAAGACATATTTTGGATACATCTAAAATTTATAGTGGCAGCACTAGTGAGAGTGAACAGTATGTAGTTTTTCAGATAAGCACAGTAAGTGTTTATATTATATGACGAAGAATGTTTTCTCCATCAGCTGCATGTAAACTTGAGAGGTCAAAACCAGACTAAACATCTTTGGGAGGAACCCACAGTCCAGATACTGCTTCCCCTTATTGTCAGGCATGAACTGTTCATCAATACGCCGGTTCCTACAAACCTTGTGGAGTTTACGTAGCTACCTACCCTCAAAGCCAGATTAACAAGAGTTTTTAAAGCAACTAATTGCATTTGCATATCGTTTACTTTATCAGCCTCAGAAAGAGCACAAACTGGATATCATTATTTATTTGCTGGATTTAACCAGCCTAGTGAGCACACAAATTTCAATGATGGTAAAAGCAAATCTATTTTACTAATGTGAGACTGCAATTAAATTTCACTCATTGTCTGAAGGAGATTTCACCTAAATGAAGTGTGTGTTTTAGTTAGCACAATTGTAAGACACCTATTTAAATGAAGCAATTAATAGTTTATGTATGGTATTTAGGAGATGGTTTTTTTCTATCTTTGCATAACAAGATACTCCTTCCAGAGAACATAATTATGTGAGTGAGGACAAGGAGAAAGCAAAGTATCTTCTTGTGTAAGAAAAAAAGTAAATACATGCATATATGGCTTTTTTCAGATGTACACTTTGACAGCTGAGATGCTTAAAATCCAGCACAGCATTATGGTCTAAACTGAGGTGTCACTTGGTACCATTAACTTAACATAAAATGTTATGCCCTACCATAAAATAAATGCCTAGAAGTTCCATACAGTATTCATCTGAAAGAGGGCTTTATTTCTTTTAAATGCATAGAATAAATAGTAACTGGGGCCTCATAACCAAGCCCTATAGATTTTTACACAAAATACAATTCTATTCCAAACGCTGAGATTGAAAACCTGCCACTCTCATTTCATCATATTATGCATAAAAACCCCATAGGTTCATTCGAAAAAATTAAAAGAGTTTCCCAAAACTGTAGTTCCTAATTTCTCTAGAAACATCATGTAAAGCTCTCTCTATTCTTTCTTGCTTACACAAGTGCAATCACTGGTGAAAAAAAAAAAAACCCAACAACTGAATAGGTTGAAGAAAATAAATATTTTCCACTCACTTTATGCCAATAACACATTAGAAAAACTGTACAATATCCTAATTTAGATACAGGAAATTCTAGTTTTATTCCAAAGCTATTCTAACACCCTGAATATTAGTAACATGCAGTTGCCCATAAAAATCACATATTGCTTGAAATTTAAGAACAGTCTAACAAAGTAAAAAAAAAAAAAAATAAAAGAAAATTGTATGGACAAGGTATATGACAGAATGGGGCTGTACTACTCTACTAATTCTGTATTTATTAATTCCTAAGAGATTACAAAAGGTATGACAAGCAAAAAAAAAATAAAACAGGAGGGAAATAATGGCTCAACATAAATTGTCTACCAGCAATCAGGTGTGACTTGTCAGGATAAATACGCAGATTGCTAACTGTAAAAGTTTTATTTCCTAGGAGCTGCCACTTAACAGCAGTGGGGCTTTTGATGAGCACAACCAAGATGATATTTGAAGCAGAAAATCACATGGGCTGGACCAGTCAAAAAAGAAAGCTGTCTTTTGAAAAGAGGAAGTGAGCGGGGCTGCGTAGAGATCTCAGACTAAAAAGCAACATCTTCCAAAGGTGTTTGGAGGAGCAATGAAGAGTAACAGCCAATCATGGGCTGCTCCGGCCTCAGGTAAGTTTAACACAGTAGTAGTTTTCCACCTTTTACAATCTGCAGAGCTAAAATGGGCAATGGATTAAAGCCTCCTGACAATAGATTTGCTTTTCTTAGTTACCTTTCATAAACCCTGAGGAATAGATTTCTGACTCCCTAGGGACTGCAGAGCACACACTAAAAACACTGGTGTCAGAACGTTTTTATGCTCCAAACGGCCTGGCTCCTATTGTCAAACAGTTGGCTCTGGTTTAAGAAAGCTTGTCTGGTGCATATGAACTCTTGATCACAGACTTCAAAGGGAAGAAACACATGTGCAAGATCAGCCTCATAAGACTGGTTGTCTTAGGAAGCTGTCTTATGACAACCAGTTGCTCCATTAGACTAGGTATAATCACTGGGAATAAAAGCATGCTTCTATTATATATGATAATATACATTCTATATCAGACCGTGCATACAACAATATTGAACGGTGACAATTTCCTGGAATGAAAGAAGCCAATTTCAGTGCAGAACAATGATCAAAACACAGCAAAAAAACCCCAAATACGAAAATAAAACTTCTCAGTTTAACGAAAATGAACTAGTTTCCTTCTTCCTCTTTTAGCAGTAGATACGTTTAGATTTTAGCCAAGGTCTTTGAAGTTTCAAGTGCTCACCATAACACCTATGCCAAAATCAAATGACATAATAATTTGGGAGAAATCTTTTCAGAATATGGCCTTCTGGTCCCCATTCTTCAGCTGAAGATCATGTGCGGACTACCAATACCACATTGTACCACTGCTAAGCTTCATGAGAAAACATTCTAAAGATTAACTGAATACCCACGGAGTCCTCTTAACAGAAGTTTCTAGGTGGATATTAGCACCACGTCTTCCCTGCTACATATGAAATAAGCCTGATATCTAGATATGAACAGCATCAGTAAATGTTAAGTAAATTAAACCATTATTTCTGACATTTTTTCAAAGTTTGTCAACTTCAGTAGCAATATATTCTATCAAAAGGTCTCTCTGATCAACTTAAAAATGGCTAATACCACTCTCCACAATCTTTACAACAATTTACACTTTTTTTAATTCTATCAGTAAGATTTACTAAAAAACCCCATTCTGTTATGAAGATTCATTTTTTCTTATATATAGATCTATATAGGATGTAGAAATCAACAGCTGTAAACACAAGAAAATGCCAGTAAAAAGCAGAACCTATATAATGGCAGATTGTCTTTCGTTTGTAGTTATTTACATACAATTGATGAAGAATTCAGTTATTCATGAGAAGTAGGAACTCTCATGGTGCAAACCAGCCCAAAGGATCACCCATCTCTTTTCCAAATAATTTTTGTGTAAAAGATAATTGTGCCCAGGGAAGAACCAGCACATGGATGCTGACAAATAAATGTATGAACACTGACAGCATAATAGAACTGAGTAAGCAAACTGTACTCAAGGGGGGAAAAAAAAATAAAGGTATTACAGCTTGTCTGCATTAATTTCTGTTTTTGTTCTGATGTGTTTGGGGATGAACTTGGTAGACAACACAACTTAGCAATTTCACTTCATATTTTCATGATGCTCTCCTTACCAAAACCTGAACAGTTTCAACACTTACCATCATTGGGACGGACAGTGAGTGAACAGGGGTGCCCCGAATCCTTAACGTAAGCAAGATGCAATAATTTCATTACAGGATTACTAGCACAAAAACCTGCCCTTTGATCTTTCTTCCCACCTTTTCATAGTATTTGACCTCGTAGTCCAAGATGATCCCATTCGGATGTTCGGGTTCTTGCCAAGACAGAGACACGCTGTTCCTGGATGTCCTGTCTTTCCTTATGATTGTGATGGGGGATGGAGCTGTAAAAGGGATGGGGGCAGGAGAGAAGAGAGAAAAGCAAACTGAGTTTATCTCTGTTCCAATCCTTGGCAAAGAATGGTGTTTCCATTTAAAAAACTCATGAGTGTAGGTCTGGACTTGTATTAACATTCAGCAGCTGGATTATAGTCCTGGTACACATGCCTTAAAGGATACTGGCCTCAAGGAAAATGAACTGAGATGTTCTGTTCGACTGAAAGACTAGTGGCAAGACAGCAGATGGTTTCGATCTGCTACTACAGTGTAAGCAATGAAATACATTAAGTATACTAAAATACAGAATAAAAAATCAGTACTACTTATTTGTTATAATGCTGGAGTATTATCATTACCAGATTGCATAACTCTGATAACATTTTCATATGCAAGCGTAAAATGGTGCTGGGATGCATTATGTACAAAATGCTCCTGGTATCCCCGGCTAGTAATAACCATCAGCATACCGCAGAATACAGACTCTTTTATAACATTATTTGGTAAGCTCTCCAGACACAAATTGCTCCCATATACACTTCTCCTTTACCACATTTCTTTGAAAATGAAATTCGAAGGAAAAAAAATCTAAACTAAAAAATAACCTCTTTTCTGATCTGTATTAATCAGTTAGGCATGACAATTGACTGCATGCCACAGACTTACCCACTACCCACAACTTGGAAGTACTATCAATGTTACAGAAAAAAATCATAATTACCTAAGATTCTTGAACATCAGTTCAGCTTTAGACCACCCAGTTCTATGTGTTGTTCCAAGACTAGGCCTACATTTCCTAGACTCGCTGAAAGCTATGCAATCTTTTAAATTCTTTTTTTCTGTTTCTCTTGGTTTGCCTTCCCATTCCAAATGCTTCTCTTCCATCACTTTGGCCAAAATTCATCAGATGATAACTTACAGATCACACATTAAAGGTTGTAACTGTCATTTAAAAAAAAATCTTTTACCAATAAACAGCCTTTTATCTTAACATGTAAAACAAATGTGTTTATAAGTTCAACATTGTGCTATCCTAATAAAAAGGCTCTAGCTGATCTAAACAATTTAAGTTCAGCTGAATCCTATGAAGCTTTTACTGTTCATATAAAACTAGTTGCACTTCACAGGCATTACACATTTGCATGCCTTAGCCAGTGCGCTTTCTGTTTGGGTTTTCTTTCCTGCAAGAGAGCTTGCCAGAAAAGCCAGAAAAACAAGAACTTTTAATTAAAATAAATTTTTGAAAATTCATTCTGTGTTTGATTTTGCTGAACTTCCATCAAAAACATGCCTTCTAGTCTTGAGTCCTAGTCTAAATGCTGACATCCTCCTTTAACTGAGTGGAGCATCTAGGAAACTACATACACTTACATAAGCACACACATATATACACACTTCCACATTTGGTCTGGGTTGAAACATATTCTCTAAGCAGCATTTTGACATGACACATGGTTCACAATAGTTTTCTGACAAGATTAAAGAGTTGCAAAAGTACTTTTGTTTTTTTGTTTGGTTTTTTTTTTTTAAACTGTCCTGGCAGGAAGAATTTATCCTGAATTTAAATTACTGAAATCATATTTTGGAGAGGGGTTTTCTGTGTTTGGTTTTTGTTTGTTTTTAAGTAGAACGGGAAGGAGTCTTTTTCTCTTTTACTCAGGCTCACCAGATCTATGCCTGCTGAAGAACTGAAAAGCATTAGGGCAAAATGTACAGGACTGGTTTGTAATGAACATCCTTCAGTAATCCCACTTGAATTCCACTCAGGCACAAAACAGTGTTAGAGCCAAAACACAAAGCAGTTAGCTGGCTGGACTGCTCTACCGTAGCCAGCTCTGTGTTAACTCATATACCTATGCCTGCTGCTTTTATGCTCTTTTAAGTCATTTTTATGTCTTGAGTCAAGCAATTCATCTTTTTTTGTATGCGAATACATTGCCAAGCCCAGTACCCCAGCTGGTAACACTTCCCATTAAGGTAACATTAATACAGATTTTATGAATAATTAATATATGATTAACAGAAATGGCTTTTCCCTTAATAAATTATGGTAATTTGTGCTATAACACATTCTCAGGGCAGGCTGAAATAATCTTACATGCTCCAATACAGATGTGCTTTGGAAAAAACCTTTCTTCTAACACAGTATTAATTATTTTGAGCTCATTTACACCCATCTCTGCAGATGCTACCAGTAACTTACCTCACAGCAGTTTATTAGAAAAGCATCTGCTCTGCAGTTATCAATAACATTATAAAACATTCATATACCTTTTCTAATCCCTAGGGTTTCCAAAGCTGCTTAGAAATTATACATACAGAGTATCTGGAAAAGACAGCATCCTACCACATGGACAAAAGGAGGGGAGATGGATAATCATACGCAACACAAAGTTTCAGATTCCTTTGGTCCCATGCGCAGAACAGATCTGAGTTTTGCAACACAACGCGGCACACCAGGACACTCCAGCAGCTATTGAACCTCTGAGCTACGTATTCCAAATCTGTTTAAATAACCATCTCATCTTAACTATGTGGATTTCAAAAGTTACCTATTTTTAAGGCATTAATCTTCAGTGCATAAAGGAACAGTGTCTTCAGATATTTTGGTGGTCAGTTATTTTTTTAGAGGATAAGCCATACTATCTGCATTCAGAGGGAAGATACGTATTTGTGACTTAATTTTTAGTCTTGTGGGTTGGTTTTTTTTTTGTTTGTGGGTTTTGGGGGTTTTTTTTACATCTTGCTAAACGATCTTGTATATCATCTGAACATATCAACTTTGACGCACACAGCATGTTAAAAATACAGACTCAATATCTGGGTACAGATTTCATAATTTTCCTGCTGTTCCCATCCTCTCTGTATGTTCACATTGGATTTCACAAGCAACAGTTGGCTTTGATTTGCCTGTGTCTCTGTTGATGAAATAGAGCCCTGGAGAGGACAGGCCTCACAAGAACCTCTTTTCCAGCAGTTCCTCTCCTGGCACTATGTCAGGTTTACGGCTCTGAAGCACAGGCAAAACCGAACTGTGCTGCTCCTGGGATGACTTCAGCATCGGGACCCTCTTTCTGAAAAAAGTGAAGTTGAAGGGATCAAGGATAAATCTTGAAGTAAGCATCCCTGATAGCCAGCCTTGCAGACCCCCGTGGATGGGGGCAGAGAAGGCAGTTGGGATCCTGCGCCTGGAGGGGCTGCCACCCTGCACAACCTGTCACAGCTGCAGCTCTAATCTGCCTTTCCTCAAAGCAGACTCCGCTGTACACCAACAGACAGCAGTGGTCTGGCTCTTCTGCTGTGTCTGCTGCCTGGCACAACTGAAGTCTGGCTCTCTCTTATTAAATTGTTTCTTTGCTTACGCCCAGAAATGACTCCTCCAGTAACACATGGGATTGACTGATGAACACATGCCCCACTTTGGTTTGACCAAGATGACATAAACGTTTTCAAGATTTTCCTTTCTTCAATTAAAAGTCATTTAGATTGTGCAACAACAATACTAGATACTAGAACAGATATTTTAAATGTCTGCAGCTCTCACTAACAAAACCGATTTTGTACTATGGCTTAGCAAATAATGACACATTATGAAGCTTTAAAAGATAAATTGAAGTTTTAAAATCATATCAAAGCATCAATAGGAACACAAAGTCACGTTAAATTAATATATTATTTAGAAAACATACATTTGAAGATAAAACTTCAAAAGAGTACTTTTTTAGACTAAGAACTTAAATAAAAGCTGTTTTGGTGATTTTGGGGTAAATCCTATGGCTCGTATACCTCTATGTATTTACATTTTTATTGGTGTTTTGATTAGTGTATGAGTACTCTTAACTTCTTCACTGAATAAGAATTGAGTCTTCTTATAATTAACTTTAGGCTTGTGTGGCCATGCATTAGGAGGTTTAGTTCAACAGTCACATGCAATGTATACACAAGTGTGCTTATGCATCACATGGCTACTATTTGTCTGGTACTACAGCCTAACTGGTTTATGACTAGTTTAAGCAGTTAACATGAACATTCAAAACTCCCTAGAGTTATGAGGGAAAATGTACTTTGAGCGCTCAATGTTGTTAGGTAGCATTTGTGAACAACTGGGAATGCGGATGTTGAAAAGGTAACAAACGCAGTGATCCAGGGAGCTTAGACTCACAAGTGTAAAAATCTCCTCAGTCATGACTATTAAAGGTGCAAGCAAATAACATGAAGGATCTAGTGGAGATGACAATAAAACTCTGCTCAAATTCATTTCCCAGTGAAACTGACCCCAACAAATCATTTGTTTTTCTCCAGTTTAATAGCAGCTGGAGGATTGACTTTTTCCTTATTCCTTGTTATTGTTTTCATATGTGACTGGCTTACAGATGTATATATATGTACTGGAGGAAAATTCCCTGTCGTGTGACAGAGAGAACCCAGTATTAACTTTGGGAAGCCATGTGTGTACAACTGCTGAAACATTTAGAGTCCTGCTGTTTCTTGCTTAGGTCTCTAGATCACAAATTTAATTTTAAGGAAGGATTTCATTCCAAAATGACCATGGCCAGCCCACTTCTTCCAGCTTTTGCTTGCAACCAGCTATCAGAATCAGAGAATAAAATATTCCAAGCTATGCTGAAAGACGGTGATCAAGAACATACCTGAGCCAACAAAACTGACTGCATTACCCAAATAGCAACTTCTTCTGCACTGCTGAATAACTGGAAGGTTTGTTCCTTTTTCTTTAGAAAACTGATGATACTACTATCTAATCATAATACTGTAATCTGATACACTGTATAAATTTTCTTTAATGTCTATGATGCCCCAGGAGGTGATGTGGAACAAGAGCAGTAAATACAGATGACAATTGAAAATTAAACCTGCAGCCTCTAACAGTAGGATCCACTGGGACCCGATCCCAAACCTGTAAGTTTTAGAGGACCAGTGTCCAAACCACAGAACTATCATACAGGTCAAAGTGGAAATACCAGTGTTTGAAGGAATAAACTGATCACTCAAAGGCAGTTTCTCTAGCACACTGGAGTCACAGAATCAGGATACATGAGAGAACTCACCCAGGTGCAAGCATCAGGCACATGTGCATGGCTTAGTCTGGCACTGCTCATACTGCTGCACATACACATTGCACTCAACAACCCAGCATCTGGGGTTTTGTAAACCAACCTTCCTATGTTTAGGTTTACGCAACCATTCCACTACCAACTAGCATTCTATTCGTGGCAGAGTCCTAAGTAATGACTTGCAAATCAGTATAATGATGTCATATCTCCATGGCACGATCACGTTAACATGATGTCTATACGAACTGTTACGCTCGTCCTTGGACCCTTTACATCTTGTCTGTAGATTAACATCTAAGGGGTTTCTTACAGAAGCCTGCTCGCAGAAGGTAGGAATTGCGCTATTTCAAGCCTTCTCTGACTGCATTACTATTTACTTTCTCCACTGAGTGCAGTTTGAGGCACTGCCTCTCTCTACAAGGTTGTGCTGAAGCAAGCCTGATCCCACAGGCACATTCCAAGAAGGGCCAGCCAGCGCTGGGTCCCCAGGTGCCCCCCAGGAGGCAGGAGGAGGAGGAAACAGTCACACTTTAACAACACTTTGGAAGCCTGCTAAACCCTACACACTCCTCTTCCAGATACAATTACCCACCTCTTCAATGCGCGTGCAGACACGGTCCTTTGCCCTTTAATCTCCAGGACACATAGTTAAACTAGCACAGTACTTGTGTTTGTGCTCCTGCACCTTCTCCTTGAGCTGAAGCAGGCTCAATATATTTTTTTATGACTTGGGCTGTAAAATGTCATCTGATTCTGCAACATCATTAGGAGACTATCAGCCAGAACACAAGGCACCTTCCCTGTTACCAGGGATCAGGCATTTGGGAGTCAGGCCATCCCAGCAGCAAGACGCCCAGGTCAGCATACTGGATCCTCACACCGGATCCAGGCTGGATCCTAGTAGGATACAATCATAAAGAAGTAGGTGAAAAGGTTCCCAGTTTCCAGGAAAGAGTTATCAATATCTGGGTATTTAAACATATTAAAATGTGGAATGAATCAAATAGGACAAAACATTAAGGACAAATAGAAGCAGGGTAACTTTGGATTTAACAAAGCTGTGAGGGGGAGCTGAGTAATTTTCTCCCAGAAACAGGACAATTTCAAAGACCAATTTGTTCATGGCTATTTTAATGGGTTACTACCTGCATTATGGCATAAGTGCCCAAATGCACTTGGCAGCACGTGGGCTCCAGCCTGTGGATATAGCCTCCAGAGTGGCTGCAGGCATTGCACAGGTGCCGTGAGGGAAAGATGGCAGGGAACTGGAAAAGGGAAAACAAGCATCTTCAGCAGGAATTGCACTAAAATGCAGCCGCTTGATTTTGATCTCAAGTGCAGAGAAAGGCAACCTTCTGGGCAGCAGCTGTCACTGGACAAGTGATTATCAGATCTCATTTCTCACTCTTACAAATAAATTTAAATTAAAAGCAAACTTCATTAAGTGTTGCACATTCATGTTCTCATTTCTCCTTCTTTTTATTAAAAGAGATAGCAAATGCCTTCCATAGAGCAAGCAAAACGTTAGACTTGTTCATATGTTTAACACATGTGTAATAAATCGTGGAAACGCCATGTCCATTTGGGACGTATCAGGCTGCACAAGGCACTCACTTCAAAAACTGAAAATTATGGTGCCATGGCATTCACAGCTGTTACTTCAGAGAGGAGGCAAATGCTGTATATGCTTTCATAAGGATTCAGCCCAAAGGTACTCATAACACAAATGTTATTCTTTCTGTTCTCTGTTTGAGATGGTGATGGTGGGAGCTTTGCAATACTTCATATTTTTCACTGAATGTGTTTAAGACCGTATCAGTTTAAAATAAAGAGTTTTGCTTTGCCTTTCCTACCCCATTGTTACTTTGCTTTAAAGGATGTCTGAGTCTCAGGCTTCCTGGTGTGAAGTTTTTGGAATGAAGAATTTATTCACCTGGCCCATAACATCAACAGTCAGGTGCTGAGTATGCTTTCCCTTTCCATGAAAGTTTAGTTATTTCTTCTTTATAGGATGACACATCCCGAGGCTGAAACCAGCTTACATAGTTGGTGTGAGTCAAACCAAAGCTGCATGTATGTGAAGTCTGTAACACGCAGGGGTGCCTAACTCTGAAACTATGATTTGGTTTTATATTGAAATGCTTTTAAAAAATAATTATTACATTAATAATTCCCATGGACAGGAATAGTCCCCAGACCCAAAGAAACAAGTAACAATTTTTTTCCCAGCTGACCCCAGCCTGCAAATTTTCTAGATGGAATAGCTTCAAGAAGCAAGGGAAGTTGATAGCTTTGTTTACCATCAAAAGAAACACAGACTGTTTCCCTCAGTGCTTACTGAGAATGCTAGCACTGATAAGGGAGAGAGAGCCAGAAGTCTAAGGAATACTATTTAACCAAGTAGTGAGCATCCCGTTTACCTTTATTTTACTATTTTACCAAGTCAAGATATTAAATGAAAATCCACATGTAGCCTCATGTTAAAGACTGTAATAGAAGCAAGTAGAGTAAACCGTTATCCACTGATTGCTGAATACAATTTCAACATGACCTCTGGAAAAGGTAGCTAAAAGTACTGGAAGTAAAAAACCAAAGCTGAGCCACAAACTTCCCCTGCGAACTTTCTCTAAGGTCATGAGCATTCACATGAGCACTGTGTGCACACAGAAGAGACTCATGTATGTCAGACTTTGAAGCCTCTGCAGAGCTTCCTTGACATTCAGGGGAAAAGGGATCAAAGGCTTTGCAGGCAGAACATCTCTAGCTAATAACAGGCTATGCATGGAGTGACATTGTTAAAACACTTCCCTTTTATATCCCTAAAGGAGGAGTTTTATTGAGTTAAAATGATCCTTGAATAGCCTCCGGGCTGAACTGTAAAACACATTTGAAAAGCGTAAAATCTTTATTTATGCCAGGAATGTTTGAAACTCAAAAGATAAATGTCATTCAAAAATCTAAGCATGTCCTAGGTATTCAGTACGTAAGGGGGCACAGCTGTAATAACAGTCAGTGAACCAGAGACTCCCTGCATCATATCATTAGCTCACTTTTAATAAGTCTATCTTCTCGCCCTTTTTATAAGGACCATAGGGAAAGAAAGAAATATATCATGCCCCAAACACCTGTGGCTTTCTCAAATTGTCTCTTAGAAGACAGATCTACTTAAGGGACCTGTCTTGGGATATAGATTGTAAAGTCCACACGACCCTTTCTAAATATGGATTTTATTTAAACAGGGAGTATCACAGATCGTTTGTGAGTTGCTGAAGACAGTGCAGTCTAGCTTAACAGAATAAAGGCTGAGCATGTAAATAGCATCGCAGTTCCTTCAAGTAACTAAAGACATATATTGAAATAAAGCTTGGTGCTCAACTTGGTGCTGAATTTACTCCCATGAAGCCACTGATTTCAGGCAAATAAAACTCTAGCTTTGAGGAGGTTTTAACAACTTTTCCTGGGAGCCAAGCTAGTCTTTGCTTACAACAGCACTGAAAAATTTTCTCTTTCTTTCTTTGTTCTAAATGTTTATCCTCCTAAGCTGAAATTACAAGATGGCTTGAAATTTTCAATCTGCAAATGACACCTGTAGATCAAGATATTGGAAACCAGCTACATCTACCCTTTAAGACTGTCCTCCCGATGATCCTAATTTCTGTACCCAGTGTTCAGTTTTGAACAATAGCTGTGCATAGATGCCTCATTTTGGATCCAGGGGTGGTTTTTCTCTTTACACTTCCTATATGAACAGAGAGAGGAATGAACATTTTATAACTGAATTGTGGGGACACCAAAACTCAGGTTGAGGCAACTTAAGACCTTAATTGAGGAGCTTAATCACTTTCTATGGTTACTAGGAAAAGACTAACATCTCCAGGTGGAATTTAGCCTATAAAAAGCCTCCTGTGTTTCCTTTGCATTTCTTTCTACAGTAGGTAAGCAGGTTCCTAGTTATACACCACTTTTTTTTTTTTTTTTTAAACTATCTGAATCCTATATGGATTGTGTGAAAGAGCTGGCTTGAACTGAGAGCAGAGTTTGAGGGAGCCTCTTGTTACAACATGTTCCCTTTGTTCCTCTCCTGCTATCAAGATATGTGACAGCACAGAACTCTTTGGAATTGATTTAGTATTGACATTGTAGCTGAACTCAGTTGCTACCACCATTTGCAGCTGCACTGTTGAGACCTTGGTTTACAAGGC
Organism: Strigops habroptila; assembly: GCF_004027225.2. Taxonomy (NCBI): domain Eukaryota; kingdom Metazoa; phylum Chordata; class Aves; order Psittaciformes; family Psittacidae; genus Strigops; species Strigops habroptila. Next base: position 15,059,399 of record NC_044278.2, read on the forward strand.
CTTAAGTCCTTAAGAGCTAAACAAACATAATACTACATTTAAAACAGCTACCCTGGGCTCTTAGTGATTAAAAGAAAACAGTCTATTTTATTATCAAGCAGTCATGCAGTAAAAAGCTGAGGTATTAAAAGAAAAAAAGAAAAAGAAAAAGGTTTGGGCATCAGCACAGGTATAGTTGGAAAATACAGAAAATTTAATTATTTTCACTGAACTTTGTTGCTAATAATCATTTTGCTGGAACCTTGGATATTGAATCATATTGGAAATAATAGATAAGGGATAAGAGCTCAGGAAGACGCACATGCAAAGTTGGCATTTGGAGACAGAATATTCAGCCTAATATGGAGTAGCTTCTCTATCCAGGAATATTCTGTTGCAAAAAAGAGGATCAGAGACTTAACCCCCTTGTTCCCACCTACCCTGTGGACAGGGTTTTGATTTTGCTCATTCTCTTTGCTTTGCCCCTGTGTTCCCTCTGGTCTAACCTGGACAATGTGATGACCCAGACCCATTTGAATATAGGACATGGAAATTAAAGATAGAACTGTGGACAAGCTTTCTTGGGACAGCAGTTAATATTCTGGAGCTTTCGCAGTTCTTGCAGCTAGGAAGCCCAAAGACATCTTCATATATACCACCTGTCTCCATAGTAAAACTGTACTAGTGTAATGTAAACTTGTTTATAAACTAATTTATTCAGATCAGTTCAAATCCCAAAATGAGCACTCTTTCTTTAGAATGTCCCAATTAATTTAATACGAAAAAGTAGGAAAACCCCTAATTCTTAGAGCAACACAAGTGTGACTGCGCAGAGGTATGCGGTAATTTAACTGAAATACTCCGATGCAATTTAAAACCTCTTCCCCCCATAATCAAGCATTCCAATATTCACATTGGGAAAGCTAGTAGTGGAAAGTAGGTCTCAGTTTACTCATTGCTGACTCCAAGAGGGAGTACCATAGCTGTTTGCTATAGGACTCCAACATACAATAATGCTGTACAATACACAGGTGAATAAGATTGAATCACGCAGGCTCTCTGGTGAAAAAGCTTAGGAAGGAGGCAATAACCCACAGGCAATTTAACTAAATCAAATCGCTCCCTTTAAAGATATCTAGTCTTCTAGAGGTATTCTGTAAATTAAGCCAATCCTACTGCTGTTTTCTATATTCATGTATGCATAAGCTTTATGTGCTCTGACAAATTACAAAAATGTTGAGGTTCTCATTGCTAAATAAATAAATAAATAATTTGACGATACTCTCCTGAATGTCTTTGAAACAGGGACATTGAAGTTTACAGCCCCTCTGCACCCACAGGTTTACTCTCTCTCTGCAACCTGAGTAAATCTATGGGGAGTTTACTCCCCCAGATTTCATTGAGAAGGCCTTGCTACATGGATGAAAAGGTCAGAGTTAAAAGAGGACAGTAATTACTGATCAATCCCTTACCTTTTCTCCTTTGAGTTACCACTATCCTTTTTGCACACAATCATCGAACATGGATTGAGGTGGAAAGGAGCCTGTGCAGATCACCCATTCCAATTCCCTGCTTTCAGCAGGGTCAGCCAGAGCAGGTTGCTCAGGATCTTGACTAGTCAGGTTTTGAATACCACCACAGATGCAGATGCTACACTCTCTTTGAGCTACCTGTTAGAGTACTCAATCACACTTACGAGTAAAAAAGTCTTCTACATTTGAACAGAATTTCTTGCATTTCAGCTTGCAAGCACTGCCTCTTGTCCTGTCACTAAACATCACTGAATAGATCCCTCCTCCATTTTCTTTACATCACACCAGCTGTTTATATATACATTGATAAGATCCACCTGAGCCTTCGCTTCTCCAGGCTGGGCAGTCCCATCTCAGCCTCTCCTCATATAACAGATGTTCCTCTCCCTTAATCATCTCATTGACCCTTGGCTAGTCTTGCCTCAGTATATCCATGTCTCTCTTGTGCTAAAACTGAACACAGCACATGTGGCCTCTCTTGTGCTAAAACTGAACACACTAGTGCTGAGTCGAGGGGAAGGATCACCTCCCTTGACCTGCTGGTAGTGCTCTTCCTATTGCAGTCCCAGATGCTCCACCAAGACCTTCAGGTCTTTTTCTGCCAAGCTGCTTTCCAGCCAGTTGGCTTCCAGAATGTCCTGGTACATGGGGGGTTAGTCCTCTCCAGGTATAGGATGTGCTCAACTACAGGAATGCTAAAGATTGAATTGAAAGTAGAATGCTGGAGGGAGCTTACCAGTATTATATTCTGGAAAGTTAGGAGAATACAGACTCTAAGCTTCTTCACAGTGCCAAAAACAAAATTGCTGAGGAAATATTCTGTACTAATTTCACACATCATCTTATTCAACTTTGGGACACAGACCTAGAATTCGAATGCTTCACAAACCAATTCTAACACCTTCTCCAGGTAAAATTAGAGCCTTTAAAGGTATTGGCCAGTGAATGCTAGTCTTTCTGACTTATCTCTTACGCTGTTAAATAAATTTTTATCATTAGGTATATGCGTATATCCAATAGATGTATACAGATTGTGCTTAGATATCGTATTTATTTGTTAGCTAGGAAGTGCAGGAACATAGCAAGGTTTATTTGTTGTCACTCACTTTGGGACTTCCTTAAGTTTCAACAAGCTGAGAATGCTTTCAGTATTTGTTCTGTTTTACACAATAAATACAGTGAGAACTGTATTTATTATTTATTAGACACGCCACTATCATTTTGTTTGCATGAGTTTATAGTTGCTAGAACTAACAAATACAAAGCTAAACAAACTAAGCAAACAGAGTTTAGATCAAACAAACCACTTCTTGTATGGTAAACCTTCTCACCAGAGCTGCTGGGAGGAAAGGATGGGGACAGCACTGTGTGTACTGGAATACCAGTAGATGGCCAAGCTTCCCAAGGCCTAGAAAGATCATATCTGCTAATGGTACAGATTTCTGCAATTTCTGAAAGTTCTCCTTGTCTCCTCTGGATTGCAAAGCTCACTGAAGAGAATATGTCTATTTAAAGTGCTTTTAAGTCAATTATGTCCTTGATTAAAATATTAATCTTTTTGTTCAGCATTCCTGAGTCATACCTACAACCTATATGACAGCATATGATACCATAAAAGCAGTAATAGGGCAGAACTGTTTTTTTCTCACACACCATCTGCAAAACATATTCGACTCATGTATATCCCTGACCCTATGGCTATGTTTTGCATTGGAAAACCTCCTCTCATTTTTGTAAACTGATTACCCAGTAGCATAATTGTGTTGTCCCTATCTTAGTCTTTCTTCAGTGAATTCCACACATGATTCCCATTTAATACCTCCTTGAGCAAGTGTGAGTTTTCCACTTGCTACAGCTCTAAGGCAGTAAAGGCAGAACCACCCTGGCCTGGACTGGATGCTTCTTCCCTTTGGGGGAGCTCCAAGGAACAGACAACTTTCTGGTCTTTACAGATAAATGCACTGAAAAAAAAGACCTAGAATATCTGTGCCCAGACACCTGTTCATGCTAGCAGCAAGTCAGGCAGTGTGGCATGTAGCCTCTCTGTGTGGCACGTTCACAATTAGCATGCCACCTCCAGGGGTACTGAATTACACATCCTCTCCCATAGCTGCCAGTGACCCTTTTTAAATGGGGTTGATTGGTGTTATTAGGAGATAACATCTGCATGGTGCAACATACTGATGTGAGGTGAGAGCTTTCTTTGGGCAGCAGCAGAATGCTTCAATATAATTTGGAGGAAGCTGCATCAGGCAGTAACTGAAGGCATGTATTACAGTGCAATCCAAGAGGATAATCGACGAACTAAATAGAAGAGAAAGGGCACATAATCCTATATAGCTTTCACACCAAAGACAGAAAGACTTACAGGAATAAGAATTATTGCAGTGTCATACTTGTCTAACCATATTTTGCAAGAGATATATTTGGTTGGGTTTTGTTGTTTTTTTCTTAAAGAGATGTTTGCTCATTAACCTCTGCTGGAAGGCAAGGAAAACAAAGTGCAATAAAAGTGCAGCAAAACTCAGGTCAGACAGTTAGAAGAAAAAAACCAATCCATCTTCTGAAATGATTCTGAGTTTGCCTCAGTTCAGGGGACTGGATCTTGGCTCTACAACAGTTTCATTCTTTAAAATGTATTATCCTTCTGGCATTCACACCACCAGCAGAATCAGAGTCTGAATGTTTCAAACCTTACAAGTGAGAGTGAAGCACACCTTTCATTTACTTCTAGACCAGGTTTGAAAACTCTCCAGGAAAATCTTCTTGAGATTGTTAGTTACAGATTTGAGAACACACAGTCACTGTAAAGGTACCAGGAAATTTTCCAGTAATGTCTAAGGTGACCCTTTTTGTGTGTGTATATATCGACATCAATATGTAAATTATAAACACGTGTACGCATGTGTGTATACAATCTGTTTGCATACAAAAATGGAACTGCTGTGCAAACTGACTGACTAACATATCAGCTGAATTTATTTTAGTACACTCTGGCAGATCTCCCAGTTGCTGCATTACAGAAAATTAGTACTATGCACGTTCTGATCTATTAGGCTGGTGATGGATTCATAGGCAGAAATGCCCATGTGCACGGTGAGAAGCATGGAAAGAAACATTTGTTCAAATTTCAGCAGGCCTTTGGAGCTCAGAGGCCCAGCAAACATAATGCCAACTGATGCCTGTCTGGAACTGAGTTCATCTGAAGTAAAGATGGACAGTGTCTGATTTTTACCACCAGGAGAACTGCCACAAACCCCCCAGTTTTGTCATTAGAAAATATAAAACATTCTGCAGTTCTGCCTCAGGGTCTTGGAAACTCATATGCTTGAAACCAGTGTTTTGGGTGGATGAGGAGCATTCAGCAGAACAGCTTTCACTAAGCTGGGATGGGCCCTGACAATGCAAGCACACGGATACTGAAAATCCAGGATTAAAACTACAACTTCATCATACCTATTGCAAGGATACAGGCCTCTCAAATCAAGGTTGGCAGAAGTGAAATAGCCTGGATTCAGGAGAGACTGAGGAGATCCAGGTTGTAGGGACCTTCTGTACTTCACTCCCCGCTCCAAAACTCACAGCCTACTGACTGGCGTTCCTTCTGCAGGCTTGCCAGGGGCTCTGTCCCCAGGATCTGGCCAGCCTTACTGAAATATATCACTCCATGTGATATTCCATCCACAAAATGACCTTCCAAAGCAATATGCCCCTCCTACTTCCCTGAGTCTAGCAGAGATCAGACATTTAACCAAAGCTTTATCCAATTGGTGTATATCCCTGTCCTTGAAGGAATGTACCTAAAGTCAGACAGCATGAATAATAGCCCTAGAGTCATAACTGGCTTTTCAAGACATCTGTTCTTTTCCAAATCCAGTTCAACAGTGCTTTAATTCTTTTTTTTAAATGCTGAGTCCTCCAGTTCAACCCTTAATTATAATGTAATCCAAGATCTTCAGACTTTCTCTCCCCACTCCCTACCCAGGTGTTTAAGTATGACATTAGCTAAAAATATGCATCTGGTGTGTCCCTTCTGTGATCTTAACAAAGAAAGGCATGCAAGACAAATTGCATTTTTTGAATTATGCTTTAAAAGATTACTCATATAAATATTTAAGGTCTAATTTTAGCAACTTGCGGAACTTCTAGAGGAATTCTAATATAGTAAACCAATTGGCATGCTCAAATATAGCACAATTAAGCCTGTAGTAACCCACACCTCCTAAATGTACTTAAAGCAAAAATAGACTATGCATAAAAGTAGAAAACAAACAAACAAATTGGTTAAGCAGTGGGTTGCACTAAACACAGTTGTTATTGCCAGAAATGCATGACTCTGCTGTATCACAGAACAGTGCATTCCAAACCAAAATCAAAATCCACCTAGCATCACAGTGCAAAGGCAGCCAGATCTGGGCCCTGGGGAAGCACACTGCAACGCAGGAGGCCTCTGCAGAGAAATACCTTTCACTGATCCTAGACAGTTCATTCTATGGAGTGTCCCCAGGGATTTTCTAACTGCTACAGTGATGAATAGGCTGAAAGGCAATATCTCTGATATAAAAACCAGAAGAAAAGCGAGCAACTAAACAGGGCTGCTCAAGTCACTGGCACAAATGTCCAAAAAATGTAACTGTTAACAGTAGGAAATTGTTTGGAATGGGCATAAAATGCAAGTTTCAGAGCTGAAGTCAATGCCTAGATGAGAGAGAGATCATGAGAATATGTTTCAATTGGGTAGATTCACCTCAGCCTACAGAGCATTTGGAAATGTAGTGACTGCTCTCAGAAAACCATCTGTTCACACATTTTTATGCCTCCCACTAAAGCTGATCTGTGATCTGAGGAGAAGAGAGATATCCTCTACAGTGAAAAACTCTGCAATAATGTAGCTCACTAGGAGAACGTCTACTTAGAACAATGTTAACTTGGTTTGTGCTTTGAGGAAGACAGAAATGTAGGTATTTTCGGGATGGGGTGTGGGATGGAAGGAGGTGGGAGAAGACTTACTGCACACATGCTTTCAGTACTAAGCTTCCGTTGCACCACACAGAGAAGAAATACAGAAATTTCAGGATCTAGTCTTTCTCTTCACTGACAAGCATTGCTCCTAAAGAATGGTACCTAAACAAATGCCAGAGAAAAATCTAGATTCTTCACATCTTTCAGATAAATGGAACCTTGTCGAATGAGAAGCATAAGGTAGAATAGTGCAGCAGTGACAAAAGCTCTGATCCAACAGTCAGGGCATACTACTGTGTTCATGCGGGGCCTCAATGACTTTGGTAAGTCTACACACTATCAGCTATGACACCAGGATCTAACTCAGTATTCAGCTCCACACGCCCATCATGTTGGCAATAATTCAGAGTTGGTGAGGCAACTTGTAAAGGGAAAAAAAAAAAGGAAAAAAAAGGGGGGGGGGGGGAGGGGGGCAAAAAGCTGTGTTTTAAACCTCTCTAATTCAATGTTAGTTTTTTATGTGTCTGACATCAAAGCATTTTTTCACTTCTATTTAATCAAAATTAAGCATTAAGATTACTACAGTAATTTATGTTAGAGATTATTGAAATGAGTGTTTTGTTAAAATCTGGTTTTATTAATAAAACACATTCTGGCTAAGGAATCACGTGAGTCTGCTATTAGAGACTATTAACTGGGAACTGGGACTTAATCATAACAGTCATGCTGCCAGATCCTTTGACAGTAACACACCCTGGATTTGTTTCTGCTTTTACTTTTACTAGCATATTCAAGTCAATTAGTTACCGTAGCACACCAGTGGTGAGAGTAACTCCTGTAAAACTGGGTAAGGAAACAAAGGTACATACATCTCAGTAGTTCTAAACAAAGAAAGGGTAATCAGAAAGAGACTCACCAGCCTGATTAGTTGTGATGCTGACAGCAGCAAATTGTCTGGAAAGTGTACTCAAGTCAGATACCCCGTTGACTGCATCAATCTCAAATGTGTAATTGGTATGTGCCAAAAGGTCCACTACTGTCACCGTGGTGTTGGTGAGTCCAGTCTGACGGGGTAAGAATCGCACGTTGTCACTACAAGGCTCACACATCTTGATGTTTCCTCCACATTTTTTGCAAATGATGTTGAAAGTGACATCTTTCCGACCTCCAGTGTCAAGAGGCCAGCTCCAGTCCAGAATAACAGATGTCTCATTGATGTTAGAGATAACATTTCTTGGAGCAGATGGTGGTCCTATAAAAGGAAACAGGAAATCAGAGGGATGAGATTTTCTGTAGTGCTCTAAGATAGGTAGTGCTCTAAGATAGGAGCAACAAGGGTGCAAAAATACAAGTCAAAAACATAGATAACCAAACTCTTACAGTTATTTCCTGTAGAGACTCCAGACCTAGACTACCAAGGCCCATCTTTTCTTATAGACAGACAGTACCTTCAGGGTGCAGTTCAGGACTGAGGGCTGAAAATATTGGTAGCAATTAAAAAATCCTAGCTCTCCTTTTCGATTTTGACAGAGAACAAGAAGGAGAAAATGAAAATAGAAAGACAAACCCAGCCCACCAATTTTTGGAAGCCTGTCCAACATATAAGAAGACACGTGAGGCAGTGGATGGCTGACTGCAATGGGACATGAGAAGAAGCAAGCAAGTTGCTGAGATACAGCTGGAGGAGCAAGAATGACGGCCCCGAGCATAATGATGCTACTCACTGGTGCAAGCCATGGATGGAGGGTCTTTCTCAGAGCGAAAGTAATTCTTTTCACACCTGCAGTTCAGAGATGCATCTTCGTAGGTAGAGCTGTGAGGAGGACATTTGGCACACTTCACGTTGCCAGCAGAGGCTTTGTAGAACCCAGATCGACAAGCTGCAAAATAACAGGAGTATAGTTTTAAACTCCATGGATATCGCCTCGATTTTAACATGCCACTTTGTTACTGCCCTGGACCTATCCATATGTAGATCACATTTTGCAGATAAGTATGGTCTAAAAATACAGATTTCTCTCATAATAAGAAAGCTGATGGAAATAAAACCTCTTGGTAGAATGAAGCTCTTCGTGCAGCAGCTTGGATTTGCATTTAATTTTGCCTGGAAAACAAAACTATGTATTGTACCACTAAGAAGAAACATTTTTCTATGTTGTATTTTGAGAGCTTCACTCATTTTCCTTCTCTTCTGGTTAATTTACCAAAACACTGGCCCTATTCTGCATAAAAAGCTAGCTTTATCCTCTCTCTGCTGCCAAGGTTTGCTTACAAGTGCACACTAATTGTAAACTATGTCTCTTCAGTTCATCAGGACTAAGCAAGCCAAAACCAAGAAAATAACCTGAACAGTGAAAGATCATTTAATTGCTGAAGGACCATGCATCACACTCAATGAGTTGCTAGTGATACTACTAGGAACTCGCATCGTATGTGGAGGATGCTTTTTAAATTAACTCAATCCTCTAGGGATGGTGCTTGAACCCACAAAATCTGCTTCTGAAAACCTCTGGGTGGTGTTTCACTAATACTGGCACACTCTCTCTCTTTTGACTCCTGCTGCATTTTAAACTGATTTAAGGCTATGTTTGCATCAGAAGAAAACAGCCTTCTAAGTAACTTACAGAAATGAACAATTTAGCAAATAACTTATTATGAAAAACTCGTGCAGTGAAATTACACTGTTGACTTCTTTCTACCAAGATGATATCACCATCTAAAAAACAGAAAGAAAAAAAAGAGAGAGCCCAAACCCCAGATGAGAATCAGCAGATGCCACTGTTCAGTTGCTGCCTCCTTCCAAAACATTCATCCTTGTCCAATGGAATTTACCAAGTAAAAACATCCTGGCTGACAATGGTAACCTGCAGGTCTGTACCCATGCCTATAACAACTACAGACAAACAGACAAAGTAACAAAAGGGAGCACATCTTAAAAAGCCTTCACCTTTTGTCACACTTTGGTTCCACAGCAAACACTGCCTAACACACAAGCACCCTAGGAACACCCCAATACGTTCTCTTTACAAACATAATTTAAAAAAACCACAACCCCAAAGCAAAACAAAACAAAACAAAAAAAAAAAACAGTAATACAAAGAAAAACAAAACTTCTTTTTGTCTCTGAAGCCCAGACAGTTAAGCTTAGATAAAATTGCCTGAGAGCTGTCACTGAATTTAATACTAATTTGAAGCAAAAAGAATGGGTTCAACAGTCTTAGCGTAAGTCTTAACAGGGACACACTTTTATGGAGATGAACCGATTTGTAAGCATAACATAAAACCAAGATAGAAGACTATGGGGTATTTTGTCTTTTTTTTGCCCTACTCTGAAATATCTTAATGATGGAAACCTACTTCACACTGTATTGAACACAATGTGAGAAGCATGAAACATTTTACAAGGAAGCGCTAATCTCAGCCTCTCTTCAGCACTTCGCAACCCTTACAAATCAAGGCGCCTGGCTGCAGCTGCTGCCTCTGACTTCCATGCTAGCAGAGCAGCTGGGAAAGACACCTCTCGCTCCAAGTTCTCTCCTACGAGCCCTGAGGAGACAATCCCAAGTTTGAGCCACTGAGGCATGGGTCCAACAGGCAATCTGTGAAAGCAGAATTGCTAAAAATGACCTTGTGGTGAAATTCAAAGGGCCTAACACCAACCCGCCTGGCACAAAGACCTGGCACAGCCTGTCCTGCTTTAGCTGGCGTTTCCTGTTTTTCTGCTGCTTCTAAGGCTGCAAGGGTGTTTGGGGATTTCTGTTTAACTTGAGGAAACCTCCACTAGGAGAAAATGCAGCAGATAACAGAGGTGGCTTTTTTGGGTTTGTAGCTGTTATCGCTGCAGCCCTTTGAGGCTCAAATCTCATTTCCTCCCAGATACTGCTCCATAATTTAGCCATACCTAGAGTGTGCTGGCTGACAGAGGAGCCTCAAATAATTTTACTGTCTCTCAGCACAGCACAGCCATTCCTGGCCCTAAGACAATGAGCCAGGCAGAAAAGAATGGATGCCAATTCCACTCACACAAGGTCTAGTAACTAAGCAACACATTAAGGAATAAACATCACACTACATCTGTCCAGCTAATTACACGGCACTTTCACCAAAACTTCCCATGGAAACTAAAATTAAATGGAGTTTAATACTGTCAAGTATTAAACTCAAATGGTTTTACTTAACCATATCTACTCACCTTGAAGGGACATTTCTATACTTATAGGCAAGCATATATAATACAAAGATGTATTTATGAACACACACAGTATAAATGTTTAATTTTTAAATAATTTTATACACTAGTTTAATGTAAAGATTGGAAAAAGACTAATAACCTTAAACTTAACCTTTGCCATGTGGTTGGTCTTCCTAGAAGACACCATTTCCAATGCTTATTAAGCATAATTCACTTGTAACACATGAGCATTCATTTACAGGATGGAATCACAGTAAGGCTGTTAATTTGGGACACTTTCAAAGCACCCACCACCACCATTTTAATACAGCAATGAATTTAACATAAGTAAACAAGCTTGTGTAAGAAGTAGACAGATTTTGTGGGATAAGGAAGAGAAAGGAGGGAATAAAACTGCTCCATTAATATATGTCTCTTTCATCCCTCAGGTGAAAACTCATAGACCCCGTTTAGGAAAAGGTGGTGGTGGTGTGAAGAAGGCCAGAGAAAAAGGAAGAAGAAAGAGGTGCATGTAGGAAGCATCCTAGTAATCCTCTTTTGCAAAGGGACAGGAATATCACCATTTTGTGCTAACTGCTATTGTGGTACAGAGTGAGCAGGTAGGGTAGGGGGATGAGGTGATTGGATCCCTGCTGCCCTGGTATGCCCTGGTCAGGGCATCCCAGCCTCCTGTCTTCCCCCCTCAGGCTGTCTCACGCTTTCTGTCTTTGTCTGTCAGACCAATTTAAGATTATTCACAACTGCAGCCCAAAGGAAAGAAAAAAAAAAAAGCAATTATACTCAAAATTGAAGCTTGCAAAGGGGGGATGCCAATAGAAAAAGTTGTCAATACACTTACTATTATCCTTGTCCTAGTAATTTTTTAATTCCGATATCAAGAGAGAAAATGAAGCCTTTACTTCAAAAGGGATTTTTTGTTTTTGTTTGGTCAGAAAAATCGGATTACATTAACCAACGGAAGAAGGTTTGGCTTTTTAAGGTGACTATCACAGCTTTGGTTCAGTCAGGTTGAAAATAAGAAGACTAGCATAGGAGGTCTTCTGGAGTCAGTGATTTCAGCGTGGGAACCAGCTGTGAACAGCAGTTGCTTTTTCTCAACATTTTCTTCTAGAAGCTATGTAATTTTCCTTTCCCTCACAAGGGGGAATGATGCGAGAGGAAATAGACGTAATGGGCCAGGAAGAAAAATCTCTCAGCACACAAAAAGTGAGTAAATGAAACCTTGAAAGTTTCTATACACATGATATAAACTGTACAGCAAGGCTGTCTGGTTTTACTTTTTAGGAAGGTCTCCTCACGTAGATGCCCGATACCTGTTGGCTTTGGTGAGCCCTGCGATAACTCCAAACTGCCATGTTATTTTACAGCTGTATTCAGCCTAATTTCAACCTCTTATTTGAGTGCGAGGCATACTGACTTCATTGAAGTCACCTACTGGTAAGAATTTCAGGACTGCAGTTGTCCTTGTTACTGTATGAAAATGAATTTCCTTAAGCTATAACTGATGAGTCTGTCACAGAGATGGAGAGTGGGGAAAGTTATTTCAGTGAAAGAAAAACAAATGCGTGTAGCAATCTATGGTAGTTACTGCTCAAAGAAATATAACTGTCTTTTCAACAGCAAAGTGAATTTTGCCTCTGACTAATGCGTCTGAGATGAAAACATGATACTAATTACAGGTTAAATGATTCATTTCAATTTGAATGAATTTGAAATTAAAATATAAAGCCATTAGTAAATTAAAATTAGCAGCATTTTAGTATTCAGGCCCTGAGCCCCCTATACACAGAGCAGTACCTCCAGTTCCCAGCTGTAAATACCAACTAATGACCTGAGCCCATGCTGCCTGAGCAGATGACTTCCCAGCACTGGTACTCCAGGCAGGCCTGACAGGGACCATTTTCCTGCACAAGGTCAAAACAACTCTTTATTTGCAAAATGAGCTGCACTCCCCAGTCCTACAGGAACTCTGCTTTTTGTGCTCTGAATAAAGGTGCAATGTTTCAAGGCAAGGCTCAAGCATCACAATGCACTGAGAGTGGATATACAAAGCCATAACACTATAAACCTGTAGAGCTCATGCATACCTAAACATTTCCTCACAGTGTGTGTTAGCAAGATGGGTGTCAGCAACCCTGGGACAAGCCTCCTGTCCCTGTGCCCTGCACAGAGGACAGGGAAGAATCCCCCCCCACATGTGGTCTGTGTTAGAGGGGCTTTGCAAACTACTCCCACTGTCACCCATGGAAGTGGCAGGTCACTGAGCAGCAGTGGAGGTCCCTACACTGGACCTGAAGCCGCAGGATGACCTTTGGCTGTGGAGGCGTGCTGGGAAGTGAATGCTACTGACTGGCTCACCCCAATGCCCATGCACAGCCTTGCATCATTGTAATGTTCCCAAGTCCCTTTTAAAAACATTTACATCACTCTTTTTTCTCACTATACATTTTTTCTCACTATACGTATTATGGCCATGATCTGGAGACAACAGCTTAGTGCCAACAGCACTGTGTTTATCACCAGTAACAGAATTGCACATTCACCCACCCATACATATACGTGCACATGAGAAATGAGATTTAACACAGCTGTCAGGTTGTGAAAATGGATGGCATAATGAGCAGCACAGATCAACCTTAGAAAACATTCAAACCCAGTTTATTTTCTTTGAGCAAGTAATTTCTTTCTCTTCTGCACTTGTTTATATCTTTGAGAAAAACAAAAAGGTGAAAATCATGATTAACATTAAATGAAGACTTCTCAACTGCTCATATCACACTTCATTCACAAATTACATCCAGCCATACATGTTACTCTCGCTATATTAAAAATAACACTATGTAAGTACAGTATGGTTCCAGCTCAGACACATAATGTATATAAAGAAATAAAGTTAGAATTCTACCCTGAGTCATCCCACCTTCAGTTTGTATCACAGCTTATTCATAACTCTGAAAATGTCTCATTTTTAACTCCCTTCTTCATTATAGCTCAGCAGGAAACAACACTTTATAATGTAGGTTTCCTGCAAAATCCCTCAGATCAGGGAAACCATCTTCAGTATCTCTCATTGTCCGTTAGTATATGAAATGCCACATAATCTACGGCATTACATATGTGCACATCCTCTCTCTGTCCTGGGCCTCTAGGTACCTTCTTGCATACCCACCTAGCCCAAATAGGCTTCTAAAAATTATGGAGTATTTTTGATTCTTATTTCAAATGAACTTAAGGCACACTTTTTGTCACCAGATCTGAATAAACAGTAAGACACCACTTAAGGGAGTAAGTGTCAAAGCTACGTACTACTCTTTACAGTAGAAATAGAGGTACAGGGATGAATGTCACTGCTACATTTTGACAACTCCCTGTACCTACTAGGGAGGAGAAAAAGAAGGAGAAGGCAGGGGCAGACCTAATGCTTGTCAGCAGGTGGGGATCCCCACTAAAGACTACCGCTGCACAGGCAGAGCACGCTTTCTTTTTGCTGGGCAGTGGCGCTGGCACGTACACTGTCTGTGCTCATGGAAGGAAGGAAATAAGATTGAGAAAGACTTTAGTGAAGGCTTAGAGTTCTGGTGGGGATGGACCACATTACCGCCAAGGTATGAATATGCCCAGAAAGAGTTAAGGACATTGTCTTTCTCCCATTACCCATAAGATTCTATTCTGTTTGTTGGGGAAATAAAAACTTCACAATTATTCTTAGTATTCTTTGTATTCTTACATTTTCTTCTCCATAGTCTTCAGCACACATACATAATACTGAAATAATTACAAAACAGGTAGCACTGTGACCAGCAGCAGGAGCAACCTGGCCATTTTTGCTAAGAATTCTATGCAAATCAATAAAATCTCCTTGTTTTTTCTTTGCACAAGACATACTTTTTACTCTGAAAATGCAGTCATAAAACTAGAAGTTGCATTTTAAATACTAAACTGAATTCCCACCTCTCCTTTCATTGTTAGCTAAGCAATAGAGCTGGAAATGCAACTGTTTATTACTATAACTTTTCTTTGAGGGGGAAAACTACTGCAGAAGGAAACATGCATCGTGTACTTTTGCATCTGTAGACTGGAAAATACAGCAATCACAGCCAGAGCCACTGACAGATTTGAAGAATTACTGCAGCTGTCCACTGCTAGAAGAAATCAACAATTAACAAAACTGATGCAATTTCTTTCCTATCACTAGGCCTCCTCCAACAGTCAGAGGCAAATAATTGAGGGCTCAGGACAGGATCTGTCTTCTCTCCACTCTTTCCAAGCCCTCCAGCCTTTTGCCAGCAAGATGGACTGTGCGGTATGCATGGGGCAAGGATTCAGTGCAACTTGACACTGAAATGCCTCTAGAAAAATACTCTTCAGAACGAGCACTTTTCATTTTTTACACCTGAAAGCTGCTGTTATCACAAAACCCATATTCAGTAGTATTTAATCTTACTCATGAGTAAATTTCTGCTTTTTCCTCCCCACTTCATATTTTATAGTGATCTGTGACCTTAACATATTTTAATCAGATGCTTTTTAAATTGGCATTACTCCCAGGTCAAGTCATTCAGCAGAAACAATTCCTGTTCTTTGTTTAATAACTGTTACTGGCAGACATATTAATTATATGTACATAAGAGATAGCTTTATCCTGAGGGAATAACACTGCACCTTTCAACTGCAGTCTGTAATAGCTCCACGTTCTGCCTTGCAGGCTTCTGTAACTCTCTTTATGAAGTGTATTACAGCTGTGATTGCTAACAGCAATATTGTTGAAAGTGCAATGTCAAAGAGAGTAGGTCTAAACCACAGTATTATAGCAAAGATGTTCTCACTCGTGGGTACACAAATATCTTGTTTCAAAATGTATAAGGCATTCAGCTTCTTTGCAGGCAGTTTTGGGGAAAAGAAATCTTTCATTAATAGGAAAACATTGAGAACTACTGCCTTGCTTCAAAATTAAAGCAAAATAAACAAATTTCTACCTTAATTCCACCCATATGTAGTGAATCATTTCACAAGTATTTAAATAGTGAATTTAATAAACCTATGTTTATAAGCACTGTCTTTCACTTTCCCCAAGCAAGATGCTTTCCTGAAGCAAAGCTTGGACACACTGAGATATATTAAGCTATCATTTTGTGAAATAAAGACATTCCATGTTCTCCTTTTTTTTTTCCCACTTAATTTAATCCACACAGAGATGAAAAATAATTCCTAATTCAAGAAGCATTGAAAAAGAAATTCAAGAAATACCAGGAAAAAACCCAGCAGCACCAACTGAAAAAGAAAAAAAACCAAAACAAATCAAATCAAGGAAGTTTTAAATGACCATTTGGCTAGGATAAACAGTAAATAAAATGGTATTTTTTCCTCAAACTATAATTACGCTATGAATTCCTTAAAGGCAAACTAGATATAGGATCCCGACAGCTTCAAACAATAACCGTTTTCTAGCACCAGGCTAAGAATGCTACAAAGGGATAACTGTAGTACCACTTTGGTTTAGTCTTTCTTCAGCCTCCCCTCTTTATGTCAGAACTTTTAAAAACAACAACCAATCTATGCTCGCCCCCCGCCTCTTGGGAAATGTTACCTCAACAGCTCAGGGGAAAAATCAAGCTAGTGCCTGGTAATCCTCCCAAGCTAGATTAAAATAGTGAAACTAAGTGAAAAACAACTTTCGTAACCTGGAGATGTCTATATAATTTCCCTATGCCTGAACCAGACCAGATCAACAGGTTAACAATATGAAAGGAAATACAAATAAAGAAGAACACATGAATTGTCATGCGTACTACATCTAGCCCTAGCACTTACCCTGGTGCTAATTGTAGCACCATATGAAAGTGTAAGAAAAAGGTCAGCAGGGGATGATCATTTGCCATCCCTCATTATTTCACCCTCATTCTTACAACCTAGATGTTATTTCAAAAACCTGAAAACCCAAAGTTTGATATATATGCTAATTTATTTTTTTAACAAAGACACATTGTGATAACCCCCCATTATACTGTCCTTCATGTAGAATATCCAATTTTTTTTGCTAATTATTGGTCCCCATGAATTTCTCTAATATTCCTCTCCAGTCTAGGTAGTCAATGTGAAGCAAAAAACTACATCTTTCCTTCAGTTTACCTTCAGATTTGGTAGCTTTATAACCAAATCAATGTATCCTTGGTTTTTATTATGAGACAGGGAGACCAGCTGCTCCTGATGTGTCCTAAGCATTCCTTACCTTACAAAGACCTACCATGAATTTATTTTCTCTGTGATGAACAAACACTAACTTTTCAATCAGCTTTTATAGGAATATCTTCTATGGCTTTGATTATACTCATCTCTGCTTCTGCAGTGTCATTTATCAGATAGAAAATGCTCTTATTCTTTTCATAACACTTCTGATGAAACTGATTGATTTATACATTGGACTACATTTAATCTGTTTTGTTTTTTATTTCCAGCAATCCATTGACCAGGCTTACTTCCCTCAGTTGTCTGTGTCAACGCACACATCCCAAGCCAAAACAGTTAGTTCTGACATACAAAAAGTCTACATTTTCTCTCTGGGAGGGAGGAAAGAGGATTTTGCATTTACTGAGGATGAATGTTCTTTTGCAAATTTCCACCCTTGTTAACACAAAAAGGAAGGTGTTGCTGTCCCCATTTTGCAGGTGAAAAAATTAATGCAGAACAGGCTCCAAATCCAGTGTTCTTTCTTCCGGTGACACCTCCTAATCAAAATGCTGCCTGGTGGGTTTTGTGATGTTACGAAGAGCTCAGCCCAGCTCCCCAGTGACATAGGTCCACTACTGCAATTAGCATGAATTAGTACTTTTGTTGGTAGTCTCAGCTGAGCTGTCAAATTAATTGGAAAAGAAATTTAACAAATGCCCTTCCCCTTAGAGATATTCTTTTGGGTCAGGGTTGAGGCATACTGCTTGAGCAGTGTGGGGGAAGCTTATGTTCCTTACGCCCTTGCTGAACCTGTTTTGTTGATAAAAAGAGAGGGATTTGATTTCTGGAGCTGTTAAACTTGTACCTGTCACAAGCAGCCCACTGACACAAAAAAGACAATTTTTATGCTGCTTTTGTGATAGAAACAGTATTGATAACACAGGGATGTTTTAGTTATTGCTGAGCAGTTTCACAAAGTCAAGGCCTTTTCTACCTCTCATTTTGTCCCACCAGCGAGTGGCTGGGGGTGCACAAGTGGTTGGGAGGAGACACAGCCGGGACAGCTGACCCCAATGATATTCCACAAAATATGGCATCACGTTCAATATATAAAGCTGGTGGAAGAAGAAGGAAGACAGGGGATGATATTTGGAGCAATGGTGTTTGTCTTCCCAAATCACCATTATACATGATGGAGCCCTGCTTTCCTGCAGGTGGCTGAACCCCTGCCTGCCAATGGGAAGTGGGGAATGGATTCCTTGTTTTCTTTGCTTACGTGTGCAGCTTTTGCTTTACCAATTAAACTGTCTTGATCTCAACCCAGGAGTTTTCTCCCTTTTAGCCTTACAATTCTCTCCCCCATCCCATGGGGAAGAAGGGGGGAGTGAGCGAGTGGCTAGGGGGCTGCGCTGCCAGCTGGGGCTAAACCATGACAATTTTATAACACTGAAATATTACAGTTGCTGGCAAAAAAAAAAAAAAAAGGGGGGGGGAGAAAAGAAAAATTGGCATTTTTAAGCACTCAGTTTAACAGCAGATGAAAAGCTAAAATCATGTGGCTATGCATCATTCCATGAGGGCTACTGAATCCCTTGCTTTTAGTTTTGCTGCCAACCACTGACATATTGCTGCTTGAAGTCACTGATAGGTGGTGCTGGGAAAGGAAAGCTCTTAAGAAGAGAAATGGTGCTGCAATGGCAGGCGCTTGAACCAGTATGAAAAAATTCTTACGGTTTAAGCCACTGTCATTACTTGCTGACACAAGTCTGGGATGTAATTTAGTGTATCAGAACATGGTCTTAATTTGTAACGGCATACAAGAAACAGCCATTGCTTTGCTAGTGATGCTGTTATTGCACTTAATGGGTACATCTACATAAGTGTTTTAGTTCAGACCTGGAGAGCACTTTTAAAGCAAAATCTTAATTCTCTCCTCTTGCCATGATCTGATTCACAATGTAAAGTGCCTCCAGAGAACACAAATAGGTACACTGGAAGATGCACTCCCTGCCACCGGGAGTCTACCAGACATGACTAGAGATATTCTTAAGTAAAATGTGCTGAAATAGTTATAATATTGGCACAGTCTTCTTCATACCAACTACCTAACACTTCTGATCAGCTGTTACTTAGCCACACTACTTGCTAATGTAGGCTCAACTCATGATTACCAGCCTTCGAATAGGTCAGTGCAGTCAGCATTGCTAAAATTGTTAGAAATTTCCATAAGAACAAAGGTTCAAAAAGCCCTGGTAATGAAAAAAGAGGATGATTTTATTATTGTAAAGCCATTAAACATATAAACACAAATAAACAGACATTATAGCCTGTATTTTACCATGTTTGCTAGGATGCAGAATAGGCACAAAAAGAGGCTTCAGAGATTGATTAATAAAGGCTTTAACCAGAAGACCTAAACATCAGAGCTTCATCATCATCATAACAACCTCTCTTCTTCGTGTGCCTTTTTTTTTTAGCGACTATATTTGCATCCTTCCAGTGGAAAGCTTGAAAATTAAATAGTTACAGCCTCTGGGGACATCTGTGCGCTGACAATCTTCTCACAGCTGAAAGGAAAAGCCCTAGGCTTTTGCAAAACTATGTAACCACTCAAGTGCAGTATTTATGCACTGTATGCTTGAGCTTTTATCTGGACTTCCTTGGTACTTTGCCTTTCTAAAAGAGAACTCTTAACTACTTATCTTGCATTTTCTATGCATGTATTAAAAATGTCCAGCTTTGCAAGGTAAGCAATTATTCACTAAACAAAAACCCAATTAAATGTAAATTAAGAAACCCTCACAGTTCAGCATTTTTAGTCAGTAGCCTGATACCTGTGTGAATTCCAAAGGGATAGAATCTCAGCTGTTTAGAAATCAAAAAATCTGATATATTGCATTTTACAGGGTATTTGCTACAGAATTAAATCTCTTCTTGTAGTAGGGAAGGTTTACAAACAGTAACAGCAACAAGAAGTCAGTACTGTCCAAGAGCATTCACTTTGCATGTAGAAAATTCATCAGAAGGGAGAGGAAACTAAGTTTCCAGTATTGAATTCTGTATATATTTTCCTCTAGCAAATGATACTGTGTGCTAGCACAAAATGCGTGAATTGCCACATGTTCAATTAACATGTTTTAATTCCACTGAAGCTCAACACTAGCAGCAAGTTAGCACCCCTGCATTTTATGGGGTAGAGAACTGAAAAACAGCATTAAAATATATTTCATGACTCTGCACTGTTTTATACTGAAGTTTTTGCTGTACAGACATCATACCCATTTTCTGGCTGAAGGAAAAATATTGTAAACACAAAGAATTGATTTCTTTAACAGTTGGACTTGATCTTAAAGGTCTTTTCTAACCTAAACAACTCACGATTTTTCTATTTCTTGCTTTAACAATTCAAAAACAGAAAACAAGGTGGCTGAAAGGATAGTACGGACCCCTCAAAAGTTGAAAGCATTTAGGCAAATCCGTCACGAGACATGATACCCTGCATCTATCAGCACCAAGCGATGCAGAAGTAGGGTTGTTGTGGGTTTTTTTCTTACTAGGAATATTCCCACCTACTCCCACTAGAATCCTTTTGAGTTGACTATGAGTTTTGAGACAAACACTCTGCAGTTGAGCTGAAACAATTTTTCTGCTTCATCTTGGAAATAGGGAAGTCAAGTTGCAACTGGTTGCTTTGCTTAGCAAAACTCTGATCGGAGATCTAAAAGACCTATTTTATTTCTCATGACCAAATCAGGTCATAAAACCTGATGGCACATTTGATAATGAAGTAAATTATGTGGTAGGATATTGAACCAAAATTGAATCTTACTGGGTCAGGGCAGTCCATTGCTGTCTAGATTATAAGTGATATACCATCATGGTGATATATATAAAACACAGGAAATTGTTGCACATTAATAGAATAGTAGTTTAATCAGCCCTCTGTAGAATATCCAATATATTCAAGCACAGACATATTTTGATCTAGTTGTAACTGTAGTGAAAGACCCATATTTTATAATTTAATAAAGCCTTTTAAATCTTATATTGTGTGCAAAAATTAAAACAAGTTACAGCAATAGAGCATAGAGCAAAACTCAAGACGATAAAAAAAGTTTTCTTCTTTCTTGGCTAAGTCACGTATTGAGCATTTCTATGTATTTATTTTAAAGGACAAAAAACATTTAGAAGAAAGCATTCTCTAAAATTACAGCCAAATAGTACAAAATCGCACATAAAACTGAATGATATCAATTTTGTTGTGTTCAAGAGACTGGACACAAAATACTAGCTTGTTTTGTTCCTAACTGAAAAGTTAAACAGATTAGTTCAGATAATTGAAGAATATTCTTCTCAGATTGCTATGGCAAAGCTATAAGAAAAGCATACTGAAGTCCTCTATTCTTTTTTCTTCCACCATCCTGTATGTCACACTAAAAGATTCTCATAAATTTCCTTGCAAAGCATGGGCCTTCCAGAGCTTCAAGACAAAGCAGGTGCAGCTTGCAAAGGCACAGAGCCTCACAGACCACAGTATCCCCCACCTTGGAGCACATTTCTGAATGCATTCTCAGCAGTCCTACACATAACAATAGATAGTAAAGGATAGATGACCCCAACATCATTTAACGTGGGGTATATAGCATGTTTTTAACACCGCAAAGGATTATCCTGTTGCACATAAACAGAGTAGCTAATTTCTCTAACGAAAACAATAAAGTAAAAAAAGTCTGTTCTTGAAACAAAGTTATAACAGAAATAATTTTCTTCTTGTTAATATGACTTTGATTGGGACAACTGGTTTCCAGCATACACAGCATTATGAGCTTTTTGTCACTAAATACTACATTTTAAAAAATTGCCAACTGGACATGCAGCAGTAGACATCACTGGGCATCTGACAAGAAACTCCTCTTCCAGATCTCAATTCTTAAAAATCAGGACCACATTAAGATAGATTAAATAAAGGTAATACCATTGCCTTGCTTTGCAGAAAAGATCCTGAGGTACGCCACACAAAAATTACCTTAAAATTATCTTTTTCTTTCAACAAACAAGATCTAAAAACCCAAAGACAAATGAGGTCCTAAGAATCCCTGCTGTCCTCCCAAGCTGACAGAGAGGAGAATGGGAAAAAAGTTCTTCCCTGGGTCAGTAAGTGGTTACATGTCTCACATCCATTACTAACCATGTGCATTTCTGAGAACCTCGGACTGATAGATCAAAATCTACACCTGAGGTAAAGGCTTTTTAGATTGCTTAGGTCACATATACATCTCCAGGCCACATCTGGAGCTCCCAGCCCCATGCTGGGATGCTGTGTGTGCTGCAGGTGGAAGCTAGCTCCTGAGGCAACCTGCTGCTTTGGTGTAGCTCATCCAGAGCCTGCACAAGGATTGAGTTTAGAACAATATTTGACTACAAGAAGAGGTTACTTAAACTGTATCTTTCTGCTAAGTCATGGTTCAGCAGATCATGAACTCTCTTTTCACCACCAAAACCATGGAATAAGTGCCTATGTCAGTTGTAAGCATCCCATATGCAGCTTTTCTCCTATATACGTGGCTCTGTTCTTCAGACAGCTGAATCCAGTTAGTTAAGTATAATAGAAACCTCTTAACAATAAATGCAAAAACATTCCTACACATGCCCTGTGGCCAGTATAAACCTCAGTGCCCATGTAAGTCAGTAAAGCTTTTACACTTTTTTTCTTGCTCCTCTCCCTGCCGCCTGTGCTGTATGTTGGATTAGAATACAACAAGCAATTACGATAGGCAAATATAACTGTATTTTGAAAGTACTGTCAAAATGCATTAGTGAAATGCCATATTATGGTATAACTAATCCGAAAGGATCTACCACTAACATGAATGTCACTAATACTGTGGTCTACTGTACTAACATCATGAAGACAAAGACAGCTTTCCACAGTTATAAACTTGGCACTGCAGATCCAACATTGAACCACAGCAGCCTTTAAGCACTCACATCCCCACCTGGTACCAAGAAAATGGCACACACAGTCCTTTGTTTTAGCTTGTTCCCACCTTATAAATTAATTGTGCAGCAAATCTCCTTTGTCAGCCTTCGTGACTGACAAAATACCCTTGTCTGAACAACGCATAGCCAGCAATGTAAGGGCAGGTGGCTTACTCCAGTACCACCACAATTTTCTTCATTGCTCTGTGCCACTTGGGACAGGGATTATGAGCTGCTGTGTTCAGGTGCAGCTATGAACAGGGACACTGATTTTTACTGACTGGGAAGCCAGTCACTTTCAGATACAACTATAGTTCACTTTCTAACTCTTCCCTAACAAGTAAAATTTTACTTCTACATTAAGATTCACTGTTAAGGAATGTTTTGCTCTTCTCCCACTTCTTTTGGTTACAGTGAACATTGGGTTAAATGTCTGTAGAGCAAATACTTGAAACAGGCTAGCAGCAACTAGCTTTGTTATTCTTGATGAATAACATAACTTAAGAGCTGTAATACTTACAACTGATATAACAGTTGCCAACAGTCCCAGTTTGGAAAAGAGTGCTGCAATGCTTGTAAATTTGTCTTCAATCATATTCATCCTGCTCTGCTACCCTGCAAGTAGTTGGAAATGTTACTGCCCTGCATGCTCAGTGGCGCTCCTTTTGCTTTGCCTTATCTTTAGCAATGGTTCTGACTCCTATCCTCAACTCTTCAGAAATTACTCAGAGATAGATACTACCATGACCAATTCAGGTATGAGACTCTCACCCAGTTTAATAAGTGGCCACTTCCAAAGTTCAGAAGCAAAGAATATGCTTAAAGCATCATCATGATGAAGAAAGAACAGTACTTCCAGAGCTGGCTCTTCTAATTCACAGAAGGACATGTGGAACACTTTCTGCACATCCTACAGTTCTTTTACTCTAAATCTGCGGGGATGGAGGGGAAAGAAGGGAGAAATAATTATTATCTAAAATTCACCAGAAGAGACATCCAGCTGCCTAGTGGCCAGGGGCAGAAATTCTAGAATTCTGGCTTGTGGGAGGATTTGTACCTATCAGTCTTAGCATATCCCCACTACTGACAGCTCTGAAATGAAAGACAGTTTTACAGACACATGACTACTTAGAGAAACTGCTGTTACCAATTCTTTCTACCCTCTTGAAAATATCAGTTGCTAATATCATATTACAAAATCCCAATTTGCATTTAATACCGAAAATCCCTCCCTGCCCCCTGCTTCATGCACTCTCCAAAGTCCCCAAGAAGGTTTGGATATTTTTATCTCATTCTTCTTACAGACTTTTTTCTCCATCGTTTACAGCTGTGGCACACCAAAGTCAGAAAAGGAGTTACGGCTCATCTAGTAGCAAAGGAAAGCGTTCTATGCAAAGCATCTTTCTCCTAAAACTCCTGGGTTACAACATGCTCACCTCACAAGGTAAAGGCAAATGATTCCAGCCTTTGCAATAGTGTAACAGACTTCCAAAGTGGTGGGGGAAGGAAGATAAAACTCTCAGACATTAGGAATGCTTATCCGTGGCAGTTTCTTTGTGTATGGCTAATGTTCAGCTATTTTAAGAAAGCTGTAACAGTAACTATCACCAAGCAAAACCAACCAATTTTCTCCTTGCATCTGAAACGTGGTAAAGGATACAAGGGAACTACCTGACTACTTCAGGTTTTCTAACATAGAGAATTTTCTCTGAGAAAAGGTTTAAAAAAGAAACCTATGGCCCTTTCAAGGGCTGCTTTTTATTAGGTAATTTCTGTCCCAGAAAAGCATTGTACAACCAGAACAATTTCAAAATGAAGCCTGTAAGCAAACATCAAGTTGAATTTTCTACTGGACCATGAACAGAGGGCAGGAAATATTTAAGGACATAAAGAAAACAATTGAAAACAATCATAAAACAAATATAGGAGGAAAGACTTAAGTATTTTTAATAAGCATTTACCCATCTAATTTCCATTATTATCAAATAAGCTTACTACCTCAACACTTATTCGCACTAAGTCAGCACAATGTAAGTAAAAAGTAGAAGCTGTGTGCAATATCTAAGTAGTATGCTTCAGTAGTATCCTTCCTAATATACAGGAAAAAAGTTAGCATGATATTTTCATAGCCAAATATTCTATGAATTCCAGATTACTAAAATAACTCAGCTTTGTAAGAGGTCTTGAAACAGTTCCAACTTAAGCAAGAGAAGAGCTGGCCTGGATGAGCAGTTAGGAATCCATGTGATTATTCAGTCTTCACGTCCACTAAATTTAACATTGGCTCTTTGGGAATGGACTCCCAGAGATAAGATAGAAGAAAGTCAGTTAGACACTGCCAAGTTCAGCAGTGAGAACCTTGGAGTGACAACTTGGTTATCTAATTTTTAGCAGCAGGCAGCAGCAGCTCTAAGTAGAAAATTAATATGTTCAGGGGTTATGCAAAACAAGAATAATTTACAAAAAATTAATATCAGGAGGACTTTTAATCAGCAACAATCTGAAAATCCTGAATTCCCATTAAAATAAAGTGGGATTGCATTTGCTTCTACTTAACCTGACTTTGACTGCATGAATATTGAGTAGAGAAAACAGAGTAGCAGGGGCTTGGCTTTGTCTATAGACTTTAGCTCTCTAATTATATACTCAAGACTGGGAAAATCAGTATACAAAATAACAGAAAAGTTATTAAAAAGTTATATAGGCCAGTCTTTTGCCCACATATGGAAAATAGGGTCCATCTCTGAGTCCAAGTGATCCCAAATGACTGATCAGCTACTGAAGCAGTGATTTAGTTCGGAGGTAGATAAAGAGATCAGAAAACAAAAGGAAGAAGTGTGAGTGAGGGTAAACGCCACCCTCTCCTTTGGAAAATATAAAAGGTTTACTGGGTGACACCAATAAAAGGAAACATGATTAGATTATAAATGATAAATAACCAGCCAGCATGGGAAAAGTAGGTAAGGCTGATCTTGCCTCTGGGCAAATACTGAAAGTCCTCTCAAGATCCCTGTGTGTCCACGTTGATGGCCCTGAGGTAAGGTCCTTCCTTATCCTCTCTCACCTCAAGATAGGGCCAAGAACTTCTTGGATGAGCCTTTAAAACACTTGAGAAAGAAATACTTTTGCATCATCACATATTCACAAGTGAAAAACCAGACTACAAAAAACAAGCACCTAGGATTGATCAGTATCAGAAAGAGGACACTGGACTAGAAGACCACTTGTCCCCAATCCATTCTGCATGGTAGTCCCTAGATTTCTCAGAATTACACCAGTAAAACTGGCTAAGGAATGTTTTTCTCTTTCAGCAATTGCTATAGAAACTTCTGTGTATCAATATTTTTCTTAGCCATCTTCATAATTTAATTTGAAGCTTTGCATTTTTATAGGCAGCAGTAAAATAAGACCGCTACTCCTCTGCAGCAGCTGAAACATATTCGTAATGGATACATAAGAAGCAGCACTTGTAAAGAACCAAACAAACAAAAAACCAACAACCTGACTCTTTCTTAAATTTTTTTTTTTTTTTTTTTTTGGGGGGGGGGTTTGTTGGTTTTGGGGTTTTTGGCTAGGGTTATATTTAGAAGTAGACAACAGAGTTCAAACATGACTGACTAGAGGTTACCACGAGCAATAAATAAGTGAGCATGACTCACAAGAGGTTATCATGAACAATAGCAACTGCATTCGTGTATGTTCTTCACCTGGTGTAAATATGAGACCGTAAAATGCACTTGTAAGCTTCCTTCATTCTTTACCATGGGCAGATCCTTGCCCTTCTTCCACACCACAACTTATTTGTCTGCAGTAACTTGCATGCACATCTAAGCTCTAAGAGAACAACTGCAAACTATATTAAACCATTGCAAGAGGTTTCAGCTGATCCAAAGTAATTCAACCATGTGTCTGTGCTCTGTGTAGAAACATTTAATACAATTTTATTTGGTTCGCTAATGCTAATCACATTTCAGGTAACTGCTAGAGAAAGACAGACCACCTAAATGTGTGTATTAACCTATTTAGTTCCATGACTGTAAATATCTTTGCACAGCTTTTGCTTAACAGTCATTTTTATCAGCTTATCTTAAATAGCTTCTTAATCAATTTCAGTTAAAACAAAATTAGCCTGAAATTAAGCCAGGATCTATACAAGAGTAGCACTAGCTTAGGTAAATCAATTTCAAACAACCACCTCACCTAAAGCTACACAGCTTGCTGATGTGCTAAACAAGAATAGAAGAACTAAATCCAAGTAAGAGTGTCTTAAATCAGAATATGCCCACATATATGTGTTGGCAATTATCTAATTAAGCTGTTCTCATTAATGAGGACATCAGCCTATCTAATGGAAAATCTGGATGTGAACCAACAGGATTTCTTGATTAACATCGATCTAAAAACCATGCTAAAATAATACTGCAAAATGACCAATTCTGGCACTTCTAAAATTTCTGTGGGAAAATCCCAACTTGCACCGGGAAGAGGCCAAAAACGTACCAATTCTACAGCAGTCATTTAATTACTTAATCCCTAATTTTAGGACAGGACTGCTGACTCCCATCTTGTCCTATTTTTCCATTCTCATTGTCTTTCCACAATAGTATCCCAGGACATCTCTATTTTTCCCACTTTGTTTTCTTTACTTAGTTGAGCATTTCCTGCATCTTCTTCCTCAGCTCAGAGCCATGCCACCATTATAGCTCCTGTGAATGCTCTCACACATTTGGTCTGTCCTAGCTGGTCACCCTAGTGCACAAAATAAACCACACCAAAACATCACAGTTACGTTCTCATCATATTCTCCTTTTCCTTTCATCTTGCAATTATAGTACAAGAATGGCTTTCTGTGGTTTCCTAAAGGCTTATAGATACAGTAGAATATTTCCCTAATTTTCCAAAGAATAATTTTAATTTTCCTTAGAGGTGGTGGCTAGAAAGGCTTTATAGGACATTCTTATTTTGAAGCTGGTTTACTTTGTGCTTTATTTCCTTTAACATGAAGTTTGGTGAATGCAGCTGTTTCTAGGATAACATCCAGTTTGGGCAATGATTGATTTTTTTAGCTTGATCTATAATGATTCAAATGGCTCTTGTTATCTTATATTTGCCTAGAAAAATATGAATATATATGTATTTCTATCTATAAATATATGCTCTACAAATATTTATACATATACATGGATAAAAATGTAAGGACTAATAAATAAATGCAGTACCATTGGTTGTGGGAATTTATTAGGAAGAACAATGCCTATATTGCATTATTTACTGTTTCATATTCTTAAAAGTAAAATATTAGAAACTTAAACACAACTATTTTTAGTGTTAGTATGTTGATTTCCTTTAGCTATCTTCTGTTTAATTAAGCTAAACATAGTTGTTTGAGTATCTGAGATACACTGTTGGCAGACATTACTAAGAACAACCTGTGGTACTGTGCAGAAATTCAGCTTCTCTTCCACATAAAGCTGACTCAAGCAGCATACTACCAAATCTATTTCTATTTCAGAATAATCCTTTGTTGAAGTTCAAGATTTCTATTATCATACACTCAGAGAAATGGCCTGCTGAGTTCCAGCCTATTCTATCTCTTTAGAAATACTCATTCATTATACAACCCCAAGACCTACAACTCCTCTTTCTACAGGCTCCTGAGGCTGCAGGTTGCTGCTTCACATGACTGGAGCCAGGCACAAGCAATGCAAAGTCCCTTTGTTATCCCACCCACTAATTTTCTGCCACTGAGATTAAGACCTAGCACAGAAGAAAGGTAGTTACATTCTCTGGTTTATTTTACTGATGAACTTTAATATTCATAATGAAGGAGAGAAGAAAAATAAAAAGAGAGCAAGAAAGAGAAGGATGATCAGTTATAATAAGCTGATGAAGTTTTATTCAAGTAGAAAGGATTTGATGTATGTAAGCCATCGAATGAAAAAGAAAAGAGTCTTTGGAACAGCACTGCCAAAACACGGTGTAAGAACCTACATGGAAAATATTTCCTGAGATAAACAGGTAAGCTGGCAGAACAAGCACATGTATTGACTAATGTGAAAATAAATACAACCACATTCAGAGACATACTGGAATGTCATCAAGACAGAGTATATGAATTCTCCAAAGACTACTATGCAGCTCCAAAGATATTACCCATCCCCATAAAACGTCCTGGGCTAATGCTATTGCAGATGTGGCAAATGCAGTTGACAAAACTAGATAAATGGATTTAAAACTTCAGTCAGTCCATATGGGGCATTTCAGAGAAATCAAGGTTGCACAGAGAAGACAAGCTAACCAAAACCAGACAGTACTAAACTAAGGCCATAAATAGCTGTGCAATGGGATACTTCCGCAGAATAAAAGCCAAAACAGGGTTGGTATGTAGAATGATGTGATGCTTCAAGATCGTACTTTTGAACTTCATGCGGTACCAAGAGTGAAGTTACCACTGCAGCATCTTACATTCTCATTGTATTACTATTGTATTAGTGAAAGGACAGTGAAATTTCTGTTTTGGAGCTGAAGAAAGAGTATCATTCCAAAGCACATGTCACTTTTCATCCAATATGCTGGGAGAATTTGGTTCATCTACCCAGTACCTGGTGGTGAAGTGCATGCGTACTGTGTTTACACTACAGATGCCCACCAACGGCCCATAAAAGCATCCAGAAAATGTCAGGAAACAAAATGCTTGTTTAGGAAGCCCGATTTTTTTTAAAGTGGTTTCAACAGCTAATCAGAGGAGAAGAAAAAACTGCCAAAATTTAACATTATTTGTAAAAGCCTAGAAAGTATTCATAAAAAGTGAGGCAAGTGCAACAGAAAAATGCCTGTAGTCAAGAAACTAAAGCTAACATCTTAAAAGATGAAAAGGAAACTACTAAAAACAAATGGTGTAATCACTTGGCAAAGAAGACTCTGAGATCACCATTTCAAATAGAGGTTTCAAGGTTGGATGTGACAAAGAACTACTGTAGAAAACTAGCAATATCATCATGTAATAACCCAAAGCTAAGTACAAAATGGCTTCAGAAGCTCTTTTTCAGCCTTAATATCTCTGACTCTTACTTTCAACCTTTACAAACAAAGCAGCAAAATGACCTTGCTCCCTGTCAGCCATTAGACAAGCAAGTGTGAGCACCAAACACCGAAACTTGGTTATGACCCACATCTTGAGAACACGTGTTCTGGGACCTTGGAGTCTCCTCTTGCAAAGTATAATTTAAATGACTCGAACAGCTCTGCTCTTACCAGCTAAAACTCAAGTGTCTTGGCAAAGTGGCTGAGAAACATTGTTGTTGCATTTCCCTGCTCTAATCCTGGCATAAACTACTGTTGTTAATCCTTTGCTTTCCTAAGAGCTAAATTCATAATTATTTTAAATACTCATGGCAGATGCTGAACTGGTGCTATTCATGCATGCACAAAGAGATGAGGGGCCCTCTTTTTGCTCAAGTGATGCAACTGCATTGAAAATTAGTATCTTTCAATTACGCCCTTTAATTCTAATATTCTTATAAATAAGATACTTTAGACTCTTGCCAAAAAAAAAACCAAAAAAAAAAAAAAAACCAAAAAACAAAAAACCAAAAAAACCCACACCCAAAAAACCCCAAACACCACCAAAACCCCCCAATGACAATAAAAAACAAACAAAAGGATTTAAATTAATTGTAAAAATAAGAAAGATTTTAAAGGTAGATTTCTGACTGAACAAAGCATTATCTACAGGTCATTATCCATTTTTTCAGAGGACAGCAAGATCCGTCGAAGTCTTAACTACCAATATCAAATTAGATAGATAAAAACAAGAGCAAAAATAAAGTTACACGAACAAGCCAAATGAATACTGTGATAGATCCACGTGAATTACACCAGAAATACTTTGTTTATCTGGCTGTGGAAAGTTTGAAGAAATTATCATGCTTTCACTGATTAGTTAGTGCATGTGTGTTTAGCAATCCTAAAGAAAGGTGTGAAGGTAGCAGCATAAGCAACCCTATATCTTTCACTTAGGGTCATATCACAAATAATCCACACTTTTCAAATTAAATTCCCTCATTTTAAATAACCATTCACAGTAATGACAGAGAAAATTAATTTCCTTTTCAATGCAGTAATTCCTTACTACATTGCCACTGTACTTCAGGAAGAGGCTGCTATGTTGCAACTACTAAAATAGGACGACTTTTGAATCAGTAACGCATAAGCAGGTGGGACGTAATTCTCACAAACAGGAGAAGAAAAGCAGCAGCAGAAAGCCAAAACATAAGATAAAAACTCAACCACACTCAAAGGAGAGTCTTGAGCAAAAAAAAAGAAATGCTATTAGAAAGCTGAAGATGCAATTCACATTTTAAAAATCAAGCATTAAATAAAGCCCTTACTCACTGCCCCATGACAACTATACTTCTTTTCTCGGAAATTGTGCAGTGCCTCTTTTGTGGTACTAAAACATAAGGAAATTTTCCAGAAAATGGAGGAATCTTACTTTTTAGACATTGGAAAAGAAACCTCTTATTGTACTTACATTGAAGTTTTATTAAACTTTTAGAAACACAGAGTCTGGTAGTTATACTTTCTGCCTCTAGATGTGTTGGGGGAGGGAAGCATTGATCCATCCCAACACTCCTGGTCAGTTGCCAGTACCTGTAATAAGTGCTTGGAGCAATGTAGAGATGTTCCAGCTGCCCCAGCCATTGAGTCGGCTGCATTTGGAGCTCGGCTAAGGTGCCTCTATACAAACGCCCGTAGTATGGGGAACAAGCAAGAGGAATTAGAGATGTGTGCAAGGCTACGGGAATATGATGTCATTGGTATCACAGAAACATGGTGGGATGGCTCCTATGACCGGAGTGTCGGAATGGAAGGTTACAGGCTGTTTAGAAAAGACAGGCCAGGCAGATGGGGAGGGGGCGTTGCTATCTATGTCAGTAATAGGCTAGAGAGTATGGAACTCTGTCTGGGGACGGGTGATGAGGTAACAGAGTGTTTGTGGGAAAACAGCAATGGGGGACATTACAGCGGGGATCTGTTACAGGCCGCCTGATCAAGAGGACTCTGTGGATGAAGCGCTCTACAGACAGATAGGAGCAGCCTCATGCTCGCAGGCCCTGGTCCTCATGGGGAACTTCAACCATCCTGACATCTGTTGGAGGGACGGTACGGCCCGGCACAAGCAATCCAGGAGGTTCCTCGATTGTGTGGAAGACAACTTCCTCTTTCAAGCAGTAGAGGAGCCGACGAGGAGAGGTGCCATGCTGGACCTCGTGCTCACCAACAGGGAGGGACTGGTCGGAAATGTGACGCTCCAGGGCAGCCTTGGCTCTAGTGATCAAGAGATGGTTGAGTTTGAGATCGTCAGGACGGTGAGAAGAGCATGCAGCAAGCTCACTGCCCTGGGCTTCAAGAAAGCAGACTTTGGCCTCTTCAGGAACCTCCTTAGTAAGGTTTCATGGGATACAGTCCTAGAGGGCAGGGGGGCCCAAGACTGCTGGTCGATATTCAAGGATCACCTGCTACGTGCTCAAGAGTGTTGCATCCTGACTAGAAGAAAGTGCAGCAGGAGGGCCAGCAGGAGATGGATGGTCCATGGATGGACAAGGAGCTGCTGAGGAAACTTAGAGGGAAAAAAGAAGCTTGTAGAAGGTGGAAGCGAGGACAGGCAGCCTGGGAAGAATATAGGAGCATTGCCCGGGAAGCTAGGACCAGGTTAGGAAAGCTAAGGCCCAGCTAGAATTAAGTTTGGCAAGGGATGTAAAAGATAACAGGAAAGGATTCTATAGATACGTAGCAAATAAAAGACAGGCTAGGGACAATGTGGGCCCTCTCCAGAAGCTATCAGGAGAACTGGCTACCATGGATTTGGAGAAGGCTGAGGTTCTTAATGACTTCTTTGCCTCCATCTTCACCAGCAAATGCTCTGACCACACCACAAAAGTCTTGGAAAGCAAATGCAGGGACTGTGAGAATGAAGACCTTAGGCCCACTGTAGGAGAGGATCAGGTTCGAGACCATCTTAAGAACCTGAATGTGCACAAGTCCATGGGACCTGATGAAATCCATCCACAGGTCCTGAAGGAGCTGGCGAATGAAGTTGCTAAGCCACTGTCCATCATATTCGAAAAATCCTGGCAGTCAGGTGAAGTTCCCGATGACTGGAAGAAGGGTAATATAGCCCCCATTTTCAAGAAGGGGAATATGGAAGACCCAGGGAACTACAGACCAGTCAGTCTCACTTCTGTGCCTGGTAAAATCTTGGAACAGTTTCTCCTGGAAAGCATGCTAAGGCACATGAAAAACAATGAGGCGGTTGGTGACAGCCAACATGGCTTCACTAAGGGGAAATCCTGCCTGACCAATTTGGTGGCCTTCTATAATGGAGCCACGGAACTGATGGACAGCAGCAGAGCAGTTGACGTCATCTACCTGGACTTGTGCAAAGCATTCGACACTGTCCCACATGACATCCTTGTCTCTAAATTGGAGAGACACCAATTTCATAGATGGACCACTCGGTGGATAAAAAACTGGCTCGATGGCCGCACGCAAAGAGTTGTGGTAAATGGCTCGATGTCCAGTCAGAAACCTGTAACGAGTGGTGTCCCTCAGGGATCGGTGTTGGGACCGGTCGTGTTCAACATCTTTGTCGGCGACATGGACAGTGGGATGGAGTGTGCCCTCAGCAAGTTTGCCGACGACACCAAGCTGTGTGGTTCGGTTGATACTCTGGAGGGAAGGGATGCCATCCAGAGGGACCTTGACACGCTTGTGAGGTGGGCCAATGCCAACCTCATGAAGTTTAACCAAGCCAAGTGTAAGGTCCTACACCTGGGTCGGGGCAATCCCAGGCACTGCTACAGGTTGGGTGAGAAGAGATTCAGAGCAGCCCTGCAGAAAAAGACTTGGGGGTGTTGGTTGATGAGAAGCTTAACATGAGCCGGCAGTGTGCGCTTGCAGCCCAGAAAGCCCACCGTATGGAGGGCTGCATCAAAAGAAGCGTGACCAGCAGGTCGAAGGAGGTGATCCTGCCCCTCTACTCTGCTCTCGTGAAACCTCACTTGGAGTACTGCGTACAGTTCTGGTGTCCTCAACTTAAAAAGGACATGCAGCTGTTGGAGCGAGTCCAGAGGAGGGCCACAAGGATGATAAGAGGGCTGGAGCACCTCCCCTATGAAGACAGGCTGAGAGAGTTGGGGCTGTTCAGCCTGGAGAAGAGAAGGCTGCGTGGTGACCTCAGAGCAGCCTTCCAGTATCTGAAGGGGGTCTATAAGGATGCTGGGGAGGGACTCTTCCTTAGAGACTGTAGTGGTAGGACAAGGGGTAATGGCTTCAAACGTAAACAGGGGAAGTTTAGATTAGATATAAGGAAGAAGTTCTTTACAGTGAGGGTGGTGAAGCACTGGAATGGGTTGCCCAGGGAGGTTGTGGATGCTCCATCCCTGGCGGTGTTCAAGGCCAGGTTGGACAGAGCTTTGGGCGACGTGGTTTAGTGCAAGGTGTCCCTGCCCATGGCAGGGGGGTTGGAACTAGATGATCTTAAGGTCCTTTCCAACCCTTACTATTCTATGATTCTATGATTCTCTATAAAGAGAAAGTCAGGCAAACATTCTACCATGGGAAGATTATTTGATGTTTATGAAAAGTATAGCAGGGACCTGCTGGCAATTCACATAAACAGTCATTTTGACACTTTAACACTCCATATTAATGTCTGTCTTTAATTAGGCGGTTTTCTCCTGCTAGTAAGTAGCATCCTCTTGAGACTGCGGTTTCACTGTCTGCGTGGCCTTTGGATTGAGAAAGCCACTATTTGATGAATATCTGGACAAAATTACTCTTTAGATACTTCTTGTTTCCCATGTCACCTTTCCAGAACTCAGCATACCGTTCTGAGTTTCACCCTCACACGCTGAGCATTATTTTAGTCAAAGGCTTCACAGATATGGTGCTTTGACTTTCAAAAAGCTGTGGTTACGCAATGCTTAAATGTACCAGGTGAGACATTTTGATGGGACTCACTAACCTGCATGAAACAGTAGTGAGTTGCTGCTTTTTACCATCCACCCTATGCAAAAACGCAGCATAGATGATCACCAAGATAGAAACGTAGTTTACCTTACCAAGCATCATTTAACCATTTCATTTCAAATATCAGTCATATGAAAAAACACCAAACAAAAAAAACCCGAAGAAAAACTCTGCATCTTACAAAGTTGCTGTTGAATACTCCACACAGGAGCACTGCAAGACTTGTCACTTCCAAATCAGCTTAGCTGGATCTTGTGTACAATTTGAGATTCAAATATCACTTTCTATGCAACAGCCCAAAACAGCAACTAGCACAAATAAAGTGTTGTGTTCAGATGGTCAGAAACACATATGTGCAGACTCAGATAGCTGTAATGAAGAGGGTCAGTTAAAAGCTGAAGGGTCAGTTACTGCCTTCTCAGTTCCCAGCTCAACATACAGTGGAGAAATGTCTCACGCTGAACCTCTTGTTTTGTAAGAGGCAGAAATTCCAGGCTTAGGCTGTCTCCTTAATTGCATCAGATGTTACAAAAAATGTAAGCGTTGAAATTACATGTGGAAGTAGCTCTTATTATGGGCTTTCTTTTGGCAAATAAATTAACAGTACTTTGAGTGCTAACCAGTGCTATAGGATAACCAGAGTAATTAAAACAGAAAAAAAAAAAGAAAAAAAAAAGGAAGAAATTTCACAAGGCTTTCCTTCATATAGCTCATTAACTCAAGCACTGGCAGGTGCCAGTATTAATTCTTCAG
Source organism: Strigops habroptila (assembly GCF_004027225.2). NCBI lineage: Eukaryota > Metazoa > Chordata > Aves > Psittaciformes > Psittacidae > Strigops > Strigops habroptila. The sequence continues at coordinate 15,094,997 of NC_044278.2, forward strand.
TTCCTTCTCTTTTATTTAGTTTCAGAAATAGGCCTGACTAAACAAAGTTGAAAAGAAGCGATGGTGCAGGCTGCAAAGGCTTTATAATTACACTAGAGGGAAACAGATGAGAAAATGCTGACTACATATTACAGCATCTGAGATCATACTATACCAAAAAGCTGTCCAGCCTTCCAGCCTATTGTGTACAATAATGAGAGAAAGCTAGCAAAGTTTGTAACAGAAGCATTACTGCTGAGTGAGAAGAACACTGATTTATTTCAGCATACATTGACTAAAAATGCTTATCTGAGGTTTACAGAGCCCAGGAACTTCAAGTGACAGCAAGTCTCTGCATCCACCCAGGGACCAAAATAAATAAAAAAAAAATACACACCCCTCCCCCCCAAAAAAAACAAAAAAACAAAAACCAAAAAAACCAACAACCAAATCAGATGCCTGTGGTTCAGCTGGGATGTCAGCACATTTGTTAAGATTTCACTGCCAGCCATTTCCAATTTATCTCCACTGACTGGACACTGAAACTGTGACAGGGCAGATTGTAAACCTGCTCAAAATACATCATACCTCTCACGAAACAACAAGCAGTTCATCAGGAGAAGAGATGTTTTCATATATCATGCCAGTTGGGCACCCATGTCGCATAAATCAGCCCAAACTTTCAGCCACGCACAACAAAGTTTCTTTCTTTTTCTGTCAGTAAGCGCCGGAGTTATAAAGTGCGGGAAATGATCCTTGCACATAATCTCATGCAACATTGCACTTCAAGGTCCTCAGTGGCTTCATAATACCTCTTCAGCCTAAGTACCTAAATTGCCTAAAAGGTTATCTGCGATGTGCAATCTTGTACTGATCTCATTATTCAAATATTCTGTAAAAAATTCTCTTCTTTCCTCCCCTTTCTTCTAGGCTTGGGCTTTTGTTCAGGACTAGAGGTGCATTTATTAACTTTCCTTAAGCATCTCTGCATATGCATCTAGCTGTTCAACATAATGCTCTAAACCCACAGAACCTAATTATGATTTTTCTCCAAGCCAGGCATCCCCCGCATGCCTCGGGAATGCTAAAGAGAGAAGTTTCATGTATAATTCGGAAGTTTGCAAATGCTCTCTCCTTCGGGAAAGGTGAGGATTTGTCTTCTCAGAACTATGTGCTAATAACTGAACATTAGAGATAAACTGCTAAAGGTATCTATTCATATCATGGGAGCTAGGGCTTTGATTTGCTCACTGTGCCAAATATTTTGCCTCCCAAATAACTAAGCACAAAATCAACAACAACAAAAGGAGTCCATCATCAGCACGGAACCAAGTCTGAGTCTCCAAGCATGCCACCTGGTTTCATCCATTTTACTATCTTTGAAAAAAGGCCTTCAGAGGCCTCCAAGACATTGTGTCCTGTTAGCAGAGGGCTTTACTATTTCGTAACACTGAAGGAGTTTATCTGTGGAAAAAAACTTCTTTTGCATAAAGTGCTTGTTAAGTTATTAACTTTCACAAGAAATAGTTTGATTTATTTTAACTCTACTAACTTTTATACACTGAATTGCACTCACTTACATGGTCAAATGTTACAAACTGGATATTCTCATGGATGATGCAAAACGGATATATTCCTTTTGCTTTTTTATCACTTTGCACAGTTACAGAAATGTGTAGCATCCCAGCTCACAGAAAATCAGCCAAGCTTCCAAAAATTTAGCTTCCAAAGCAAAAACTTGTGCTGGTAGACTACATTCTATCTTACATTATACTCCTTAAAAAGCAAAAGCATTACAAAATTCCTGTGGCCAGAAGTTGAACTTTGAGGGAAGACATTATCCTTTTATACAAAGTAACTTTATCAAACCCATTCAATCATACATGCATACCCAAAAAATGCTGAAATATATTTTACAAAATTGACAGATAAAGTGTTGTAAATTATACTCAGGTGCAGAAAAAGAAAACCTACACCACCACCACCCCAAGAAAATGTGACCTCAAAAATTACAGGACCAGTTTATTAAAATCTAGAATTCAGATTTGCTTGGGGATAAGGCAGAACTCTTCCATATAAAATGCTTTTTCTGTATAAATTTATTATTTCCCTGACATACTTGGCAGCCAAAACAGACAAGACATTTCTGAAAAGGTAACTGTGTGTGCAGGAGGAAGCTCCTAATTTCTGCAAGGCAAAACTTAAAGTTGAACAAATTAATGTCTGCCCCCAAGACCAAACAAAAGGCATAGGTAAGAGAAAAGCGAGGTTAAACACATTCCTTTATTCAGAGCTGTTTGGAAAACTACTTTAATGAGGGACTTTCATGGTCAAAAAATACCTTCAGCAACACAGTGCTTTAATAAGATGCAGTCTATCTACACAGGCAGCCTAACAGAGAAAATTAAACGAATTCATATTACAGGCACAAAATGACATTTTCTAATCAAGACTTTCTGTATTAATAGAAAAACTTTTTTTTTTTTCCAATTTAAAGTGTTCAGTTTTGTATTAAAAAGTTAAAGATTTCCATTCAGAGCAGATATTTATCATAATAAAGTTTCTACCAAGAAAAAATATTTTTCTGGTGTAACTGAGCTCTGGAATACAATTTCTAACCAGCATCTGCCATATCTCTATGCATAGAGTTATACCTATATTGCCATGTATGTCTTTCCACAGCTCTGCAAGTCCCATGTGAGAAAAAGTGCAGTCTGTGTATTACAGAGATGGCAACAGTCCATCCCTGATTTCTCACCGAGTTCCTACTTTATGCCCATATCCTTTTTAATAAGGAGAAATTTATTATATACTTGGCCTTGTTAAGGCAAAGTTGCCTTTGAGCTGGCAGCTAAAAACCCTTATCACAGCAAACCAAACAAGACTCACAGTTCAGCACAGGCACATCTTTTTTTATGTTTTCCTATGCAGGTCCAAACTGATCAAAATCCCTTAAATTCTTTCAAAGAGTTACCTTTCCAAGACGGTAGCTAGGTAACATCACCATATTTTTATAAATGCTTTAAAGTAAGAGGTTAAAACTTTTTCCTAGTTCATACTAACAGTCAATGGCAGACACTACTACAGACCTCTTGATACCATGCATTTTACATCTGATATAATGACAAGTCTTCTGATGTTTCAGCTCAGGCCTTAAGTTTCCATCAAGTATTTACATCAGAAAGCCCCTGTATTCTCTGAAGAGTCAGCTGGAGTAAGGCCATGTAGAATATACATTCAAAGGCTTCTAAAACATCACAATTTAATTTCAGACTTTCATCTTGGGTTTTGCTGCTGCATCTATACCTGTGTGATACCGTCCATGTGTATGGTTGTGGGGTGCTTTGCACGTCCACAGAGACCAGATCAACAGCCTTCTCTCCTGTAGGAAACTGCAGAGAGATCGGTTCAAAAATAACCTATGGTATGGTGAGCTACTTTTTGGAAATTATTTTTTTTAACCAACATTGTCTTCTTGGGAATGTTGGGAAAAGGCACATCATGACAACCTCAAGGAAAATGCGTGAATGCTCCAATTACCAGCTATTAAAATAGAGTTCTCACCCAGTTAGGCCACTGAAGAAGAATCCCACTAAACAGTAACCTAAAGACACCCATTCTATACTAATGTAGTCCAGTGAGCAGATAAAGTGCACTCCACTGCTGGTCCTGTACTTATTACAGTGGTGAGGCTGGCAATGCAACAAATGACACAGTGCAGTAACATTTCAGCCTTTGATGCTCAGAGGAAGGAAAAAGGGTTTGCTGTTAAAAGGAATGAAACAATATGTGTTAAGAAAAAGACCCCCACAAAACCTCTGAATTTTTCCTTCCTTTTTTTCTTCCCTCAGGTCTCTATTACCACTGCACTGTCACAGGTCTTAAACTACACCATGCACATACACTGACATGTACATACTCTAATACCAAAACATCATCCTTTGTCAGATATATAAAACAATAGCATTTTTCTTCCACTAATGAGTGACACATTTTTCATAGACCGTACACACAGCAAGAGGCATGCATTCATAATATGCTTTTCATTCTAAACATCTGCCTAATTAGATGCCAAATACAATTTCTGGGTAGGTTAAATATTTAACTGGTAATATGCCTTCTGTGACACAAATGAAGTACTATGGTGCTGCACCATGTTGGCATTTACAGCCCTTTTCATAGACTATCTTAAATAGCTGTAGAGAATATGAAGTCTACTGTACTGAAGTGATCGTATGCAGGAAAACACAGTGGCCTTTATATGATGAGCACCATTATATTAATGAATGTTTGCACTGGTAACATTTGTTACAAAGGAACCGAGACATAAACTTGCACTTACTGCAATGCCAGTGGCAAAGACCTACATCGGTATTGAACAATGCTCTAGTATCAAAAGCCTGAAATAATGTCCTACAGTTTGCTACTAAATACTGCTTTTGTAAGCCTCTTCGCACTCATGCAAGCATATCAAACACAAGCATGCTGTAGTAGCTACAATCACATTTACAGTTAGAGGTGGTTTAGAAACCTACTTTATCCCTGTAACTTATACAGGGCAACTCTGGGATTTTTGACCAGCTCTTGAGTATTAACTCCTTCGGAAGGATGTGAATCTGTGAAAACACACGAATACTGGATCCTTTGCCCCTTCAAGTGCACAGATTCTCTGCTGTTGCTTAGCTTATGGAGCAAAGGAAAGGATCCTGGCATACCCCACTCTGGCTCCTGAGCAAGGTTTGGGCACAGGCAAAGTTTTGAGAAGGATGTGCATTTCTGGTGTTGGACATTTAATATGCACAATTCCAGTCAGATCTCTCTTCAGCACACTGTTCAGCCCTCCACCCAGTGAGGCAACCACCCTGTTGCACATAATTATCAGCTTGTTAAAACTGAGTCCATGCCCAATTATTTAATCTGAGAGGTCACTCCTTAACCTGTAATCTAACACCATCTACTTGTATTGATCAGCTCTAGGAAAAACAAACTGCTTGGCTACTCCTGTCAGAGCTAAAGCATCAAAGCTTCAATTCAAGACATTGAGATCTTGTAAGAAATACAAAACCATTATGATTTGAAGCCCAACTGTCACAGGTAGACTCTTTTAACCTCTACTGAATGACACAAGAGTCATGCCACAGTTGTTGTAAAGAATAAAGATGGTTTGTGATAAATCAAACAAACATAGTTTGAAAATCTCGAATGCATCTCAATTCCAAGTTAGAAGAATGATTTCTCATCAGCAAATACTTCAACATTTTGGCTTCTGAAAATCCACATAACACCTGCACAGCCATAGCTCTTTCTAGAGTCACAGCCATTTTAAGAAGTTATATGTAAGGTAGCTGGTGCCAGGACAACTGCCACATTTGCATTTCATACAAGCCACTTGTGCTAAGAATATGTTCACACATCTACAGAAAAAGCAAAAATAGAGAAAAGAAACAACTCATCATTACACATTACATTAAATGGAATTCACTCACACCACAATTAATGTTGAAGCCATTGCTATCCATCAGGTATAAGAGCTTGGTACCACAGACAGGGAACTGAGGAAAAGACAGGGGGATTCAGCTCTCAAAATGATCTAACATGGCCAGAAATTCAACCACACAAACCTCAGGGATTTATCCATGACACTATTATTTCTCACATTTAAAAAGAAAAATTAAATAAAAAAATGCAAGATGTAATAAAGACATTATAACATCCATCATCTAGATAGCCACAATAAAAATAAATATTTTTCCCTAAAAACATCACCTATGACACACTTCACATTAGAATCTTGCACAAAACACTTGAGAGGAACAAAAGAAAAGTTCTTATTTTTTCATGAACGGAAAAAAAATAATCCCAACCATATTAAATTATAAAGGATGCTCTTATACCAAGCAAGATACCAGGACCAAATATTTATCATTAAAAATTCTTAGGGAAATGTTAAGAAAACTTTCTCACATTCCAAGAGAAGCCTTAAGAAGTTCTCAATTAGACAACAGTAAAAACTACTTCCTGCTAAGCTGCCTCTTTTCAACTCCTGCAGAATAACCTGGGAACTAAGTTGGGAAGATTCTGGAATGCATGCTGAAAAATAACTATATTGAGACTTCACAATTAATTAAAAACTATTATTTTTCAACTTAAGTATTATTTACAATTCCAGTGGCCTCCATTAAAGACTGTTGAACATCACTGGAAAAGGTACTGGAATGCATATGTAAAAAGGAGCTACACTGGGTACCCAGAATTTCATGAAGGCTAGACTATGGTTCATCTCATGTCAACATAGTACATTCGTGTACATGTTAGTCATCGTGCAGCTTTTATTTTGAGACCATCATCTGTAAAAGCAAGCCTACTGGTCAACTTGGGAACAAGAAACTTTCTTTTGGGTTGGTAGTCTAGAAAATAGAACACAAAAATTGATACTAAACTTGGCACACCAGGTAACAAGCCAACTGGAAAAAGTAACAATTCTGTTTCCTCTATCTGGCTTCTTTTTCCTGAGTTTTCACAGGGTGTTCAATCACAAAACTTCCTCCAATGCAAGGAAATGCACGCCAGTGCAATCACTCTCTTTCTAACAAGCGAAAAAAATACCAGTCAGATGGAAAATCTATCAAGAAATATCTCTCACAAAAGGGTATATTGGATAAAAAAAATGGAGACTGTCTTCAAATTAAGCTTTTTAACTTTCTAATTTTAAAATTAAGCATCAATTACTAGTCACTCTTAGTCATTCTTCCCAAGACATTAATGGAAAATTTATTAAGATATTGATCCTAAGGTATTTTATTTTATAATATGATTCAGAAATAAATCTGAAAAAACCCTAAATATATTTCAAATAAAAAACTTAAAAAAGTAGTGGTTTCCATAAATATTTTTAGAATAGACATTTTATAATAAAGGTCAGAAAAAGTGTCATAATCCTTAGGAGCTTCAGGTATTAGTAAGTGAAGCCTGCTCTGTTAGTTATTTAAGAAAGATAAAACAGTGTATGTGTACAAATTTCATGTCTAATCATCTTTAGTGTATGTAACAGAAGTTTATGAATGATTGTAATAGAGTGATATTCAGACACCCTGTCCTGAGGCAGCACCCAGAACACAAGTTTTAAACATCCACACCTTCAGTCCTGGGCATCTCCTTCCATACAGTATTTTCTTTAAACGATCAGTGAGTTTGTGCCATACAGAACATTTTGTAAAAGGCCACCTGCCTCTCTCAGATTTATGTCAATGGGGTGATTGCTTATCTTCAGCTATTTACTGAAAAAAACTGAAAATTCAACTTCCTCAATAGATATTTTAAGGCAAATAAATTTAAAAGGATCTCAGAGACAGAATGACTTGAGTTGTTATTACAGAACATCAGTGAAGAAGCAATATTTTTAGTTATTTGTTGGTCGAGAACAAAGAGCCCATCATAAAGGGCTTTTGTACTGAAGACAGTACGCACATAAAGGTAGCACAGGACTGTTTGCATGGTAAGCATCCTAGGGCTGGAATGAGGCTTTAAAACCTTCAACAAGGCCACAGAGAAGGAAATGGAAAGAGTGTAAGTAGTATTCATTCACATTTTCTGTCACTTTTCACCTATGTGTCTTAGAGACATTTATACAAGGGGGTATTGGTCTTACTGTAATCTGTGGTAGCTGAGACACCATGTGGATGAATAACGTGTCTAAGGTTATGCAGTAAGTCAAAGATGAAGCAAGGGAGCCAAGAAGGTTCTATTTCCACTTGCCAGCTGCAACTTATCTTTTCACCGCCTTCTCCTCTTTATCACTTCTATGTGCTAGAGCTAAAACTGGGTTTCTGGAGGCGCTCAAAGCTAGCTACACTAACCACTGCCAACAGCCCAACTTCAGATGTTTGAATATCTTACAAAAATTAGCTTGCTGCAAACAGAAAATAGCCATACAACATATGCATTTAATACAAATTCCCAGGAGAATTTAAGTGCTAGCACAAAATCAGGAATTAAATAAAGGAATGTCTCTTCATTCTGACTAGAACTGTAACATACAGACCTTGGAAAGCTTGAAAGTTAAAAAAAAAAAAAAAAAAAAAAAAAAGAAAAAGAAAAAAAAAAGTCTTTAATTTCTGTATCCTGAAGGCAACATTCACCACCGCCACCCATCAAAACAGTCATTATTAATGGTATAGACCACGTAACTTATGAGAAATATACTTTGACAGAATTTTGTATAGTTTTGGCACAGACACTTTGTTCAAGAATAGATTTACTGTGACAGATGTCCACATATGCTTCAAAATTCAACAGTTGCTACGTGCAATTCCAATGATAAGGAGTGAAGAAGAAATGGTGTCAATCAAACACTCCATTTCAGCTATTGTAAAACTTGCACAACAGATGACTATCAGTTGAGTATATATCACTTTCCAAAACTGTGTGCTGCAGGGTAATTTCTGCCTAGCGCTGCTAGTATCTCAGCTGGATTTCTTGTCCTGTATGACACGAACCAACTGAAACTAGTGCTAAATGAATGCAAAGCATATAAAATACTATCAGTGTCTACTCTTCAGTCTCTTTTTACTGGAGTTAATAATGACATAAAATGCACACTTTGTGAGTATCACAGTCTTACCTAGATGTCTTTAGGTTAACAATGTTTTGGGTTTTTTTTCCTTTAATTTTCCTTAAATCAGAATTTACAGTGAATGAAAATCCTAATGACTTCGGCAACAGATGACTGAACAAAACAATCATGAACAACAGATCTGATATTTTCAGATTACCTGGTATTGGTTGGTTAGCCAGTGGGCTAACACCATTATAAAAACACTTGGCAAATCTCTCATTCTCAAGAGGACTTCTGATGCAGAACATATTAACAGTTTAGATAACAATGCTCATGGACACTGGTAAAAAGCAAATAGTCATAACACTGTATCATTATCTTTGTTTTTTCAGTTGATCTCCATTTGAAGCCCACCAGTATAGGAAAATTTCACTGATCTTGCCTATAGAATATTAGCTAAAACCTTAAATAAATATACGACTCCATTCCTCATGGCTGTCACCAAGCAGGAAAACAGAAAAGCAAATCTTTCTGTCTTCCTCACCAGCACATTACAACACTCAACAGTTTTCCTTGTCAAACCAACAAAAACTGAACCTCAAAATTGCAGGTAGTAATTCAAACAGAAAATATATTAAGACAAAAGACAAATATTCAGTTACAGACTTCTTTTGTTCTGTGAGTTATAAATTCACTCCCCACTGGCAAAACTTCTTCAAAGCTGATGCAGTGAGCCCAAGTGCCTAGCTGCCTTCATCTTCTGCTATAGCTGCAAACGATTCCAACAGCAAAACCTGAATCCCATACAATCAGCTATGTTAGAATGCTGAAAATAATTAACTGTTCCAGTAAGTTTTTTATTCAGTTACTCTTTTAATTCAGTTTTTGTTTGAGATAGAGAAAAATCAGCTGAAGCGATGTTTGATTCGGTTTGCATTTCCATCCTAGGAAAAAAAAACAACTGTGCCTAAATTCCTGTAATGGCGAGGCCAGCTGATCTTTGGAGGTTGATCTGCTGGGAGACATTCTGAAGGAGGTATACTCACTTATCTACTTAAAATCTGAAAGAGTTTACTAACTGGTCTAGAAGACCATGAAAAGCCAGAAGACCTCTGCTGAAAAAGTAGTGTCCAATAAAATGACCAGCTGATATAAGCCAAACTTATAAGCTTCCAAAACTGACACGGCTTCACCATTTCCCATCTTTAATTTTCATCTTCAATTTGCATGTGTTGCTTTTGAAGCTGAAACCTTTAAATTTCTCAAAATTTGGCTGTTGGCTGCATATGATACATCTGCCTTCAGGCCACCTGGGGGAACCAAGGGGCCAGGCTCACTAACACTGCAAATATACCTGTGGCTTCTACCCAATTCACAATTAATTTTATTTGGTTCCTCTCTCAGGTTGTTGATCAACTGGATAAAAAACATACAGTGAGCACTCTACCACTTTCATAGCACGTGTGCACTACACAATGCAACTACGCACAGGTAGGTAGGTATCGACATGAACTCCAACCATTTCTAACAGCTGCACTGATGGGGCTTGTAATATGTCTGAAACCCAATCATAGGATATCTGACACTCTGAAAAATAGTCATTCCCTCCAGGATACTTCACTCAGATGAGATCGATAGGAATAGAAACATCACTTGTAACCGCTGAAGCGCTTTGATTTGTATAAGCTGTACAACAGGCAGCAGAGACAAGACGACAACGTGTCCCCAGTTCTCTTCACCAGACCCTGGCAGCTTTCATATTGATCTAGTATTAAATCTGAGAAGGTCTCACTACACTGCTGTCATGAGGATGCAGACATGCTGTCTAATGCAACACTTACCCTTAGCCTGTGTAAAAAAGCCCCAGTTTATAGACCTACTTATCTCTATTTCTGAGGAACAACTTACTAACACTTTTGTGAAATATGTTATACTGGAAGAATTCCAGAGACTGAATAATGAATAACATGAGTAAAAGTGATGCACTTAATGATACTCCATGTATTTAGCCTAGGTAAATACCGTAGGTACCCTTAAGATTTTTTTAGTTTGCCCTGTACTTTTCAAGGAATAGATCACAATAGGTTCAGCTATCTAGGTTTGTAGTTCTTGTCTTACTAGCTTTTGTGGTTTTATTAACTCCACATAACATGTACTGAGGAGGGAAAAGAGTTTTCTTTGGGGAATTTGAGAAAAACAGTGGTTATTCATTTTTTAATTCTCAAATGTAAGAATAGGATAGAAAAATAATTTACATCTTCAAATCAGTAGTATCATCAAGAAACTCATGTTGATTTGAAAGGGATTAGACTGAAGATGAATTCCCTCATTTAAGAAAGAGTAGGATGTCACTTAGTCAAAATCACTATGCTTACAACTACCTGACGCACTGTCCTGGGTTCAGTTGTAAGAGTTATTTTTCTCCTTCCTAGTAGCTAGTGCAGTGCTGTGTTTCGACTTTAGTCTGAGAATAACGCTCATAACACACCGATGGTTTAGTTGTTGCTAAGTAATGCTTACCCTGATCAAGGACTTCTCACTTTCCCATGCTCTGCCAGTGAAGAGGGGCACATGAAGCTGGGAGGCAGCAGAGACAGGACACCTGATCCAAACTAGCCAAACGGGTATTCCATACCACAGCACGTCACGCCCAGTATATAAACTGGGGGGAGTTACCTGGAAGGGACTGATCGCTGCTTGGGTCAGGCTGGGTATTGGTGAGCAATTGTATCGGCGGGTGGTGAGCAATTGTATTGGGCATCACTTGTGTTTATTGTTTTGGTTGTTTTGGGTTTTTTTTTTTTTCCCTTTTTAGTTTTATATTCTTTCCCCTTGTTATTTCACTTATCATTATTAGTATTAGTGGTAGTAGTAGTAGTTTTGTATTATACTTTAGTTATTGGACTGTTCTTAACTCAACCCTCGGGGTTTACATTCTTTTGATTCTCCTCCCCCTCCCACCCGGAGCCGGGGAAGGGAAGAAGGGGGAGCGAGCTGCTGCAGGGTGCTGAGTACCGGCTGGGCTTACACCATGACACACACCAGCCTATTTCACTGAATACAGAGCAAATTGAGCCATTTCTCTGAATTTTCAGCTCCATTTACCCTAGGCATTTATTACCAATCTTTAAGTCCTTAAACAATTATCTACAGCCAGCTGCTTAAAAGGAAGGTATAAAATTAATTAATGACGGGTAGCTCCTGATGTTTCTTTTATAAATTTGGTCTTATCTGGTACTTTATCTGTAAATATTATGGTACAGCAATTGTACCTCCTTGACCTTTTCCGTCTTCTCCTTGGAAGACAAGCAGAGTGCAGCTATTGTCTTAGCCAGGATTGTGCAACCTTTCAAGCATATTGCTTACTGCTCAGAGAAGAATCTATACCTGATTGATAGCAGTTTGCTTTTAAGTCAGAAATGGCCACTTTCAGCTTAACAGAAGATGATACCTTTCATTAGGAAGAAGACCACTCTTTCTGGTTACAAACATATAAATAAATAACAACGGAAATCACCCTGCCCCTCTTTAAAAACCTTTTAAGGGATGATTTTGAAGAGACACAAAATGGAATGAAGACAACTCACTCCTAATGAATGTCAGTATCAGATAAACATCTTGAAAGTGCCCTTGAAAGACTGCATAAATAGTTTCTGTTTGTTTGGTTTTATTTTCAAGAATACTGCTGATAAACTGGAAAATATGAAAACTACACTTGAACTTCTGATAGGAATGACTTCCCAGACTGTGTTCTCACAATTACATCCATGAAAGAGGCAGCAAATAGCAGTGAACTTATGTTAAAAGTGAACAGGTACCACATGTCAGTTCCTTGCTGACAGTAAGTGAAATTTATCACCATGTCTAACCTGGTGAGCCCCTTAGCTGCTCAAAACAGCAAAGGATGGCAACACCTGGAGCTAGAGAGATGCTTCTTTATCAAATCTTGCACCATATTCTGTATTAAAGATTTCTTGCAGGGACACAACCCTTTTGGATTGCAAATGTTCCATATCTAAGTGGGTACCAATGCACATACTCTATACTGAGCAAAATATTTTAAGGGCAACTGTAATAGTGTGACTGAGAGATTCTGTTACATGCTGGTCTTCCATATTGTCTCTGAATGCTAGTTTGTGCACATACTCAATGGCAAGAAAGCAAGACAAAAGAGAACTGACAATACACATAGTATACGTGACACCAACTAGATCACAAAACAACTTTCTGGTAGAGGAAATCAACGGGGAATCTGGAATGTCCTCCCGCTGGGTCTACACATGGTATTCCACTCAGTGAATGAAAAACTGGATTGTTTCACTGTAACAAACACAGTGAGCTATGGGAACCCAGAGCTGCAAAAGTTTTCATTTAATGAACTCGGTAAACTAATCATGTTTCCATAACTCAGCCTGACAGGTTGATTTCCCACCTGAAAGAAGGCAGCTTCTTCGACCTGAAACCACCTACAGAGCTAACCACATGCTTGCTGCTGCCTTTATTCAAGAGATATCACATACTTGGATACTGATAAGGAACCAGCAGAGCACTGGAATAAAACCAAGCAATACGCCCTGAACCATGCTCCAGTGTGCTCCGGATTAGAAATACATCTTCACAAAGGGAAAGGTGACCAAGAAAAGTTATCATAAATCTGTCTTCAGGGAAATCTTCATTCAGCAGCAAAGCTACCAAAGTCCATTTTAAAGAATTCAGGGGAATTAAAAAGGGGCTATTTCAAAGACATATTGTAAAAGTATAAACCCTTTGTGAAGCTTCTAAAAGCAAAGACAAACACAACCTATGAATGTTTGGGCTTTTTTTACAGTGAAGCATGACAAGCTACCTAGTAAAGTAAGATGTTGCCACTCTTCTAAAGATTAAAACCTTTGTAAGCTGAGCTGACAGCTCACACAAAATTTCCAGAACACACCATTGTTTGAATATCAAGAGTATTTAGCTAGTAAAAATTGAGATGATGCGCATTTCTTCAATTTGTGTTTAGATTTAGAAAAGGTTTGTAACCTTTTCCTCAACTCCAAACTATTTTTCAATAAGTCACTTTCTTCCCCATTAGAAAAAGACAGAAATGTAACGTCCTGAAGTTAGATCAAAGCTTTGAAAATATGAACTGGCATGACCGGCTGTTCTTTCTATAACAGACACTATTCATACTTTAAAAAGAATCTGAATTCTGTTCCCTTTCCTTACCTGACTTCATTGTCTCCTTATTTTTCAATCTTTATTGCATGTACTCCAGGATGTCTTGCTCTCTACAGATCTGATCCAGGAAGTGTGTTTAAAGTATATTTTAATTTAAGCACATACCTCCATCCTGTGGAGTGAGGTGTATACTTAAATGCTACTCTAGATGAATGCCTTTTTCCCTCTTCTCTGCCATTTTATCCCCTAGAGGGTCTTTACCAGGTAAAACACAGATCCGATTGTGTTAATCCCACTAATTTAGGGCTTATTTAGAATAGATCAAGACAATTTTTAAACCCCTTACTGCTTAAAAATTCTTGTCTTCTATCACGTTGTTACTGTAAATTAGTATTAAGTGTAGATGAACTAAAGATGTATTCAACTTCTGGTCTTACACAATTGGAAATTGAGGTAAACAGCACTGAACTTTTGTTCAAGGAAGATGTTAAAGGAAGAAAATTAAAAAGGTCTCTAGAATCTGTGAAAATAAAGATCCATATTGAAATATGAAGTGGTAAGAAATCGTAAAAAGCTGTCAACTCATTACTGACAGTACAAAATTCTGTTTGAAAATCTAAAAGGTAAATGGAAATGCCTCTAAAACGTAAGCAGAGTTAGAAGGTGGTGATAATTTTAAATGCATCTACTTGCTATCAATATTAGCACTTTCTGAGATGCAATCACAGTCATGGTATCATTCCCCTGACAAGGACATTAACACAAACACTCACTTTAACAAATGTTGGCTCATGTTCTTATTTCTTCAACTATTCTTTATATCATCACTTAATCAGAACCTTGCTACTAAGGATAATACCATAACCCAGACAAATACCTAGGTTCCCTGAGACGGGTTGAATGCCACTCTAGACAGCTTATCCTGTCCTTTCTACTAAAACAATGGATACTCATCTACATTTATGCTACATAGAGTGTGTCTGTCCATTTTTAAGATGTTTAATTCTGTATCTTAGTAAATAAACAAGTGTTTATCTGTTAAAAAAAAAAAAAAGTTGCTTGAATACCTGAAACTTTCAAAAGTTTGATTTTTTTTTTTTTTTTAATGTAGAAACATTCTTTTTAGAATTCTCTGGAATTGAACACGGCTCAGCATCATAGCTCAAGAATCATCCCTGATTTTTTCTATCTACTTTCATAAGGGATTATTTCAATTTTGAGCCTTCCATTCAATGACAAAATACTTTGGCTAGAAAATCCACAGTGGGACATCCCTTTAAACACAAGGGCCTGGTCTTCCCAGGAAGAGATGACCCTCAGCTGCCAAGCCTGTTGATTTCATGCTGTTCAATAGATTCCAATCTTTAAAATTTTAAGGGAAGAAAGGTCATTTCATAGAAGAAGTAGTTAAAAAATATTTCTGCATTAAAAGCTACAAGTTTAATCCTTCAATGTGATACTCACTAAATGTAAGCAGAGAAAGCACATAAAACAAAAAAGCTACTGCTACGGTTTTAGCCTAAACGTGATCTTCTGGAATTTCTGTGCCAATCTATGTTCGCATTTTGCAAATTAAACAGTAACTCTAAAAGCATGCTTGAAATAACGTATCTTAAATCAGAGTTTCCATTTCACTTGGAGAGCTTGTGCTTTGTCAGACATCAGGGACAGAATGTGGTTATCAACTGCAACGACATCTCAAGTGCACCAAGTAAAAACTCAAATACTAATTGTTTGCTAAATAAATAAATTTCTCAGACCAAATACTGTGCTTTAGTAAAAAAGAAAGAAACAAAGAGCTGTCAGATAAAAGAAGAACAACAAAGCTTTTGAAACATTCCTGTTGGAAGTGAGTTCTAACCCTTATTTGAAAACGTGCTGTGAGGAAAGCGGGGCGGGGGTGGGAATTATTTAAAGATTACAGATTAAAACTAATTGTCTAGTTTAAATCTTCAGTTTAAGATATTTGCCAGATATACATAAATCCATCTTTGGTTATTTTATTTTTTTTTTAATGGGAGTAAAATTATAGTGGCCTGGATTAGTATCACAGCTGCACTCCCTCAGAACATCAGTGACTCACAGATAGGTCTTTTAATGCAGAACACACTCTTTAGTGTTACAGAAAAAAATAAGTGATTTCCTGCATTCTGTGGGAACTTTGGCTTCCTGAGAGCACCATTTACCTTATTCTCATAAATCTTCCTACTAAATGCAGAAAGTTCAGTAAAACTCACTTTCTTACTTAATCAAACTTATTTTATAAGGCTCTTTTTTTAAACGACATCTTAGTTAAACTACTTCTCTACTGTTCACTGCAGCTCTTGGCTTCTGTGTTTTTTAATATGCCCATGTGAATCAGCTGTATCAAAAATAAAGGAGAGCAAGTTATCTTCACATATCTATTATCCAGACTTTAATTAAACACATGTTATAAAGGACACACAACACTATTATCCTCACAAGCGGGCGGGCAACCATTTAAAAATTCTCTTCCATTCAGTCACCTTTTGCCCTGCCTGTAAGTATCAGCTTGTGGCAGGTAGAATAGCCGATTATCCATGATGGCTGGATGTGAAGCCTCAGCATGGCACATGGCTCTTTCCTCACACTGAGAACTCAGTCAGAACTTATTAAAAAGTGTTTCAAGCGGCACAGTATTTTCATTGCTATAGGTCAGGTTGTGTCAGCACTGCCATCTTAAAACCCTATTCTTAGGAATTTGTAACTTAGACAAAGGTGGCCAAATTGCAGAAGTGACTTTGGATCAGCAGAAGTGAAGCTGTATTATGACAGAAATTTATGGCAGTCAACTCACAGCACTGCTGACAAAGCAGCAAAGCTTTCTTCAAGACACAAATTTTCCAGCACTATTTTAGCAAAACACTGTAACCTGGAATAAGAAACCTTGCATTAAGCAATGAGAGAGTCAGTCTCTGAGTCCATTCAGCCCTCCACTAAATTTTGTAAAGGAAGAAGATTAGCCTGCCCTGGTTTGTGAGGTACACACTGAACCTGCACCAAAATCAACACTGCATTGAAAACTGTAAACATATGTTAAATAAACAAACGTATTTTAAAATAGCTTTAAACAATTCAAATGTGTGCTGCAAAGCAAGTATAGAAATCATATGAGATTATCAAAAAACTTTTTCCTTTGAAGTGATTCAAATTTATTTTCTCTGAAACAGTAAGTCTACTATCTGATGGCAGTTGCCTAAGTACAGCTCAGTGTTTTAAGAGATGTACGAGAAGAAATTTCTAATGCTACACTTAGTCCTCTCTAAATAAGGCATGAACCAGAGTTTGTAGTCTTGCTGAACTTCTCACGTTCCTTAAATAAAAAGGTAATCTATAACTTGTTATAAACAATATCCGAAAAAGAAAAAAAAAAAAAAAAAAAAAGACATTTCACCCTCATGTCCAGTGGTTCTCAAGAGAATTTTCATGTGATGACATGTAAGATGATAAACCATTTACATTACACTCCTCGTTTTAACAGTGAAAGTATCCTATCAGGTCTTTGGAAGCCCTGTTGGGACTTCAAATAGTAGTTTTTGTGGTTCCATGCAAGCATCACTGTGCAAAGGCTAAAGCTACCTGGAACAGTTGTCATATTCCTATTTCATTCATCATTCACTTATCAATTTCAAGCATTGCTCTGTGAACACTGTTGACAAAACCAGTAAAAAAGCTGCTTTTCATTTGTTTATGATAGGAAACATTTTTTCTTCTCAGTCCAAGAAAGGTTTTCCTAAAACCTTGGAGGGAGCCAAGTTTTCATTATTTAGTACAAATGATTGTAAAACTTTTATTACTTTAGAACATCATGTTTCCAAAGAAGGACCCTTATAATTTATTCCAAACTCCCCCTTGTGAAGACAGAACACAGTCAGTGTTTTCTGGAATAGAAGACATGGCTATGTGAACAAAGAAAACATAACTAAGTTACTACTCATAGATAGCCACAGTACCAGCTATTCATAGCTTTGTCGATCCCTTTTGGAAAACGTCAGGTTGGAAGATACATTTTCTTGCAGGGGAACATTACTTGTTCAAATTAAAGTGGCCACTTGTAAAAACATTTCCTCTTCTGAATTCGAGGCCTAGGAATATGGCTCAGACTTCCTCTGTTCTCTCAGTCATTAGTAACTGAGGAATATGCCTAACATTTAAATACTTGTACAGGAAAAAAAGACCTGATGGAGTTCCTTCTGTTTTTTATACTAACGTGAGCCAATCATGTTATCTGGGTTATCATAAAAGAAGTCATCAGTATGCACTCATCAGAAGAGGGAACATTGCTCTTTTTAGAGATGGAATACTGAGGCCCCCCCCAAAAAAAAAAAAAAAAGAAAGAAAAATCACCAAAACCATCTGGAGAATATGGGAATGGAACTTTGTAGAGTTGCTCAAATCTTTGATAATAAAGCACTTTTCTCTGAACAGCAGCTTGGCTATTAGCACTTCAGCACAAGCAAAAATGCATAATTCCATGCCATTCCTGGAGTGAGAGGCAACAGGTTTTGACAGCGATTTTTCTGACTCAGCCCAATAAATACCAGCAGCGGGAAGGGATTCAGGTGTTTTCCTTCCAGAACTACAGTAATCCTGCTGGCAGAAAAGTTGGCATTTTTTCAAAGCTTTAGGTGCACTGAAAGGTGGGAGGACAACCTCCTGCTTTAAACCTGCCCCATTACAGTCTCAGGTGTATGAATTACACACGAACACAGCGCACCCACTAGAAGAGCTAAGAAAGCAGTCAATGGGTGAAGACAGTCTGAGAAGCAAGGATTATTAGGATATAATGTTAAAGGATGCTTGAGGAGCAATGGTTATTAAGGTACAATGTTAAAGGATGCTTCAACGAAATATCATAAAGGCGGCCAAAGGCGGGCAAGGCCACAGAACACAGAGACTGACATCATCCAGACAAGAAAAAGGGAAGAAAACAACATGGACAACAACAAAGACATATCAACCTTACAGAAGAACCATCCTTACGAATAGTTTATTAAAACCATTTCTCCTCTGAATCCTCTGAAGTGTTTTGTTAGGACATATGACAGCAGAATTCTCCTTACCTATAGTTACATTGAAACCCAGACAATTAATAGCAGCTCTAACTAGAAAATGACGGCTTGTCTACAGTGCAATGCAAATATGTCTGATTTGGTATACCATACTCTGAACTACTGCCCAGCTGTATTACACATGACACTCCAACACCTTCTTACAGTGACAAGCATCTCATTTCTATGGCCTTCCTCCAGTCTTCCCTACCATCACTATACTGACTTCCCAGGCCCTGAAAGCTAAAACAAAAGGAGCAGTCCTAAGAAGGTAAGTACAAAGGAAGAAGAGGAAAGATAGAGCCAGCAAACACACTACTCGCAACACATAGAAACACTGTCATTAAACAAAACCATTGATCATGCTATGATTTGACCATCCATGTCAGGTAAAAAGGTTTGCCATCTCACATTTTCCTCCCACTGGGAGAGGCTCAGTATGTATCTAATGTATCTTAAGAATATCAGACACCAGATGAACAAAAACGAAAAAGGTTGTATCAAATGGAAGCAAAAGGGGTTGAAACTACAGGGAAAAGATTTAATGAGTTCCAGGAGAAAGAAATACATACACGAAACTGACATCTCTTAGACCCCAGAATAACTTCTCAAAAGAAACAATGGAATCCACCACTTCGTATCTATTTAAGGTAGGATCAAGCAAAGCACAAAAAAACCCTGTCCTGCAGGGAGCAATCAACACTGAAAGAGAAATATAGAACCAGTAGGTCTTCTTTCATCTTTAGCTTAGACATTTCTAAATTTATCATTAGAAGTTTTTGCTATGGAATTTTTTTTTTTTTTTTTAATCATTAGAATGACTCTGAAGCAATTGAAAGTGAAATCCTTACTGCTATAAGCATGCTGGCCTGGTTTTAAATCGTCTTCATAGCTTCATTTTGTTTGGGAAAATACTAAAATGTCTAAACATAGCCTCTGTGAATGCATATAACCAAAATAAAATCTTGACGATGTTTCTTTAGAAAATTCTTAGCATGGTAAAATAAATAAATCCCTGTAAAGAACATTCCTCACCTGCTTTAACAAAGAGGAAAGCTGATCTTTTAAGGATCTGTGTTCAGCCCTGAGTAGCTGTTAGAAATAAGGCTGCATGAAATGGTTCTGTCAAAATGCAGACCACATAACCTTCATGCCATCAGAGATTTTTATCCAACCTGGTTTCTCGTTTTATTCAAGGATTTGGACCAGTTTTATTAAAAGATCTTGAAAATAGTATAATAAATGACTTCATATCAAAATTATGCCCTACTTTCATGCCAGTGCTTCTGTATAACCACTGATGATGGAGAAGTGCAAAAGAGGTGCAGAATCAACGTGTGCAAGCAGTGAAACCTGAACACTTTGATTTTTCACATTCCTGATTGATGAAGCTTTGGGCAATTTGGTTTACCTGTAAAAAGAAACCAGCTGGAGTCCAGAGAGCTTCTGGGTTTGGCACTTAGGGCAAACACAGAGCACTGGTGAACAGGATAGTCCCAAGAGCTGTCCCTTCTCCCTTATCCACAGGTGCTGCAGTCTGATAGATAGCCTAGAGGCTGTCTTTGGATGGCAGGCAGGATGCCTCCCTCTCTCTGCAGCCATATGACCCCAGTGGGACGGAAGGAGACGGATGGCCAGGCCTCCGTGTCCCAGAGCAGGGAGGCAGACCAAAGTAAGATGAGGATGAGGCAAGAGGAGGAGAATGGACAGCACCCCAACACACCACGGTACCTCCTTTGCTTTCCCAGGGTGACCTATTCAGACCATCCTCTAATCAGAAATGAGTAAAAGACCCACATCACAGGTCAGATCTAAGAAACTGAAAAAAGTACACAGACCTCATGTAAGGTTCAAGAAGAGTTTCACAAAAGCTGCAAAAAAGATTAATCAAATCCTGTAAAAATGGGCAGAGCCAAACAGAACAGGATATGCTTGCTAAACACAAATGTCAATCACAAAGCAGATCTTCAGGTTGTGACACCATATTACAAGCGAAGAGTGTTTTCCTGTTATTTGACATAGAAACTTTTGAAAGCATTTTGAATTTAACCAATACAGGTTAAATAACACTGTCTAGCTGATACCCTCCCTGCGACTGGTGCACCAAGGTCTGAGCCCAGCAGTTCCTGACCCTTATTTCCCCTTCTATCACTCTGCTCTCCAATTTCCAGCAAGAATTGCGTTATGGTTGCTCATGGAGTATTTGCTGACTCCTCTTTTTTTTTAATGAGAATATCCCAAGGCCCCAGTAAGCCTATTTCATAGATACATAGAAGCCGGAGATGGAAAAGACCGAGGTCATGCAGCCCATGCCTTGTCCTCCCCCCTCCCTCCTTCCCTGTTTGGCCAGTAGGATTGTTTCCTACAACGTATTTCTTTCCTGTTTGCTGGCCCAGTAATGTCTGATTTATCCACTGCATAAAATAACCACAGATAACTAATTACATGCTTTCAGTGAATATACAGCAAACTGCCTACCCAGAACTCAGGCTTCCACACCAGCAGACAGGCGACTGAATTAATTTACAAAGCAAACAATCATGTTGCTCACCAGCTCCTTAAATTACTTCTGGAGGCCATGAAACATTTTTTGTAACTTTCAGAATTTGGCTTTCTGAGGATAAAGTTACTTTTTCCCAGTGATCCAGTTTGATTCCTACTAATTTTCTGCTACGTGTTTTACTCAGTTTCATTTATAATTTAGTTACTAAAGAAAAAAAGCAGTCTTGGGGTCTAGGTTTTTTTTTTTTTTCCTTTTTCTCAGCTTCTACCAGCAAGCCTGGCTCTACTGTAACAGCAAGAGAGCATAAAATGTGTCTAAGGCATGAATAATATCTGAGGAAAAGGATGTAGGGAAAAGAGTTTTACTTAAGAAAACTCTTGTTTGGCATTTTGTTTGAAATATCTTTTTTTAAAGGTCAACTACTCTTGAAGGACTTTAAAGGTTGTGTAGGAGGATCTCAGTATCTGAGTAAAACAATATATCATAAGGTAGTGAAGCAGTGTAACAATGTTACGCTTGGGGAGTTTGACAAATTACAAGGTCAGTAATTATCATACTTCACTTGCTTCATTTTTGCACTTACTATTTAGGCTCCATATTGCTAAGAAGATTTTTTGCAATAATATTTGAAAATAATAATAATAATATTGCAAATATTGGCAAATATATTTGCAAATAATAATAATAATGAAAAAAAAATCAATACATGTTTGCTCCCAGTTACCCTGTCTTTCTTGAAAGAGACACCTTTCCCTCCCTCAAAGGTATAACAGAAAAACTGTAAAATGAAGCAAAATAGTGAACAGCTACCTATATCCTATATTTTCAGCAAGCTCTGTTCAGCAAAAGTATTATGTGATCACACCAGAAGACAAAGACTGCATCGATGAATTCTTCCATGCCCAGTAACATGTGCCCAGGCCCTGCTTTTGGCCCTAGATAAGCCTTTATAATGGTTGGGACAATTTTAATTCCAACTTTGGGGAAAAAATCCCTTAGTGCTGACCTGGATCTGTTAATTCTGCCTGGAGTTAATGGGGAATTTCCCAGTTAATAGCTGCCCACAAGTCTCATTCCACCTCTTTACACCTTTGTGTGATTTCCTATGTTGGTCTTTGCCTTCTTTCCTGCTTCCCTTCATCTCCCTCCCCCCTGCAGTCTCCTGAATCTAAGACAGCATGAAAACAAGCAGGTAAACTGAAATATATGAGTGTAAAAAAAGTTAATATTTATCTCATTCTCTCTCACATTTCAGCCTGAGATTAATTTTCCAAGGAAACAAGTAGTAGATAACCCTCTGATCAAGAGGACAGACTTGCACAGATATTGGGGAAGCTTCTCATAGTCCGTGAATCTGACGGACTGTATGAGTTTGACCTGAAGAATAACCAGAGTGCTCTCAAGAAGGCATGCTTTATTCTCTTTGCAAAACTAAGCAAAAACTTGCTGTGCCTATCAACTTTTCCATTAAGCCACACAGGATAAAATTTGTATGCCACAAATCATAATACAGAGGGAAGAGATGACAACATTAGGTTGACTGACAGTAGGTTAACAGACCAGTTCCTATAGTGTTAGGAAAAGGTCTGTTTTCCTCACTCCTCTTAGGATGTCATGTCTCTCAAACCGAGCACCTCCATTTGTGAATGGGAGACTGGTCTACTTCATATCAAAATAAGCCATGTGTTCTGCTGTGCCCTTCAAACCTCCAAAGGAGAAACAGCTAACAGTAAATTAGGTCTGGACCAATAATTTCCCCCAACTGATTGACAGAACACCACATTTAGATTGACTGATCTACCTCTTGGTCTTATTTTCATTTTGGATCAAAAAAAGTGTTATGTATATAGCTTTGTGTACAAGCCAGCAACAGGTGGGAAGAAAAAATATTTTACTGCCAATCAGGTGTACAAAATAATTAGCTACATCAAAGATATCCTCAATGCATCCGAACCCTCCTTCATGAGCTTTTCACTCAAATCCCTTACAAAACTTTCAAATGTAGGTCTGAAGCTGCCTAGTCCTAAACCTGCAAACTGGTATATGTTCGTGTGCCTTTGACTGTAACTGTGTTAAATAGGAAAGCACATCTGGAAGGTTTAGTGGAGTGGCAACAATAACACAGCCACTGTCAGCCTGTTTGAGGATGGGAAGAGGAATCCATGAGCCCCTAGGGTCTTCACCAGTATTTTCTAGGGAAATTTTTGAAATACAGATACCCAGCCCTTCAGGCTTACAAGCTTTTTCATATCAGAATTTGAAAATCTTTAAGCCTCAAGTCCATGATTTGGGATTGCATACAGTGAGATAGACTTCCTCTTTTTTTTGATAATGTAATCTGCAGATGAACTGACCCGTGAAGTTCAGATTATCATAAATTCAATTTCCCCAGCTGTTAAAACCAAACAAGATACCTACACTACGTGCAGGCTGTCTTTGATGACACTTGCCTTTGAAACAACCGAAATGCAGTGGAGGATGATAGGTTTTAGTTTTTAAATGCTACTGGAAAGAACAGCTGAAATTCAACTATTCCTTAAAAATACCCACCGTACCCTCCTTCCCTAAGCAGACAAACCAAACTTTTTTGATTTGCACCTTATGGGGTTTTTTCTTCTGAGAATCTCCCTGCTATCAGCCGGGGCTTTTGAAGCTCCTTTAAACCCACAAATATTTGGAAGTGCAGCCTGTCCTCTACCAGTCAAGGCAAGCACTTATTTATAACATCACTGCTTGACTGAGTAATCTCCTCAAAAGCCTCTCCGCTTTTCTTTCTATGTGAGACCTGAAACTGGCCTTTATTTTTAATGTACCATGAAACCAGGACCTGATCTCTCCCCATTATACACAGGGTCATTTCTGACACACATCCTCTTTTTGATGAATTCAATCCATGTTTCAGCTCTCAAGAGACTAACTGCAGTTAAAGCACAATCATAGCAACTGGCTTACTCTGACTTCTTAAAAGTTTGTGGTTTCCCCCCATTCTGCCCCTCTTTATTTAGGTAGGGTTTTTTTAAATCCCTTCTTTTCCAAAGAAAGTGGTGGGTGAAAGGAATAAGAAGTATTCCAACTATTAAGTGATGGTAATTGTTCTTATTTCATAAGCCTGAAAATCCTCTTCTTTTTTCCATATACTAAAAGCCTTTTAGATCCACTGAGCATAAATGTACTGGATTAACTTCTATTATGCACCTCAGGAATCTCTAGGCCAGAAGAGGTGACATCAGCTCCCACAAGAAAAGTGTCCAGAAAATAATTTATGGTTATTCACAAGGAGAAACTTTGCAAAATCTTCCAAAAATGCAAGCATGCCAGCAACTCCTGCTGAGACCAGGAGTATCACTTGCAGCACTGCTTTAACCACTGTTTCATCTCTGCACTTGTCAATGCATAAATCTTTCATTATCACTGGGAATAACTGAATGACACCTGAGAACAGTATTGAAGCAGGATGAAAAAACCATAAAGACTCCCACGTTTCCTTAAATCAGATGAATTTGTGAAGAGATTTATGCAAAATATTATAGTCAGGCTCATCTTAAATAAATTCATTTTATGTTCAGAGCGTTCTAGAAATGGTATAAGAGATGAAGAAGCCCATGCCCTACAGTTAGTGAACACAGCGTTGTAATCTCACGGCATGGTTCAATCTTCTTTTCAATGTGACATCTGCAGCATGCTTTGTGGGAAGAAACACCCAAACTATTGAGATTTTATTTGAAATCTCATCCATATGTCAATGCTACACAATCAGATAGGGCAGCTTTCCTCACTCTTGAAAAAATTCCGGTTATTTATATTCTTGTCACTACCTACCGCAGTACACTTAAAATAAATTTCTTTCTCAGGAATATATGATAAACATACATGCAAAATCTAAGGGTATCACAATCTCAGTATCAGCTATCAAACTTCTGGAAACAAGGGTCTAGAAAAAACCAACAAAACAGTTACGTATTTTAGGTATTGTTTTTCAACCTATAGTTCTTGAACCATTTCTAAGACATTGCAAAAGTTACTTAAGAAAAGGAAGCCCACAGCCAAGCTGAAATTCACTTTATAGATACCCACTTTTCCAATGGGAAAAAGAATAATCAGGAGCCGAAAAATAAATGAAAAAAATGCTGAAAAACAGTAATTCATGC
Source organism: Strigops habroptila (assembly GCF_004027225.2). NCBI lineage: Eukaryota > Metazoa > Chordata > Aves > Psittaciformes > Psittacidae > Strigops > Strigops habroptila. The sequence continues at coordinate 15,120,416 of NC_044278.2, forward strand.
TGTTGCAGGATTTCTGAGCATGCTGGGCTGGTAAAAAACTCTAGGATGCAAGGTGTTCAGGGAAGCAACCCATCTGTCTCCCCTTGTTTTTAAGATATCTAACAGTTAAAAGCACACTGAGTGCCAAAATAAATATTAATAAAATTATAACTGTCATTTTCATTAATAGCAAAAATATTACTCTTCCAGAAAAAAACATAATCTATATATCTCAAAGTAGGTCAAAGATATGTGCATTTACATTTAAATAATAATATATGTTGACATTTCAAGTACAAACCCTCATCTCCATATACTTGTAAGCCACTCTATTAAACCTGTGACACATACTTACTGGGATAAATCTATATGGGGCCTTTATGAATGCCCTGTTTGTGCACTGCTGGTCTTATTTTTCATTTTTAAGTTTAGTAAGTATCTTTTCTTATAACTGTAATAAGCAGGCAGAAGCTGGGAAAGCTACCCTTTGTGATTTTGTCCACCAAATGCCTCTCTAGAAGCAGCACAGATCAATTGCTCTATGTCACACATCTTTCCCAAATGACACTCCTAGCCCAGCTGGGTCACTTTTCTATACTTCACTAAGCTGATGGCTGAGGATACATCAATTCCGCTTGCACAAATTCAAACACAACATTTAAACAAACTAAGTGCCAGTCTTGGGTCACTCATGAAACTGAAATCCATTCATAGGGAAAAAATGAATCCATTCATCTTTATTTTTTAGCTATCTCCCATTTCACATATCTCCCATCTCACATATTGATGCCTCAATTTGAGTATCCTGCTGCTGATTGAATATTCAGCTCAAAGTAAAATTTCAAATGTGCAAATTTATATTTACCATGCTTCATTACAGTTAGCATTTATGGTATAACATGTTAGAAAATACTTCATACTGACATTTTTAAATGTCTTTCTGGTTTTCATGTAACAACTCTAGAGAAGGTAGAACACCTCTCTAGCCAACTTTGCTCCAAAAAAAAGAAATCTCACAACAGTTTTAGAGAAAGTTATATGTGCATACATATAAACATGTACATATCTACACTCACACACACAGAGGTTATTTTAGCAATCAAGGTGTTTGTAAAGGGATGCTGTAGGAGACTATTCCTCTGCTTTTCCTGCTCTGTCCAGATTTTTAAATAAACAAATGCAGCACAGTGTGAAGATGAGAGAGATACTTATTAATGCATACTTTTCTCCTGAGCCTTCAAAGAATTAAAGTGACCTTCAAAGCAAATCAGACAGAGGCACGGTTTTATTCCTACTAGTCACAGAACCAATAATGAAAGTTTAGCATCCCTGTGAGTTAGACCTACTCTTTCCACTTCAATTTAGATCAGAAATACACTAGATGACTCTGTGCTATTAGGGATGAACTGATTCCCCAAACAGATCGATTAAAATTATATTCAAAACAGAGAGCCAAACCCTGGTCCCTGTGGGAGAACAAAAGTCAGTGGAAATCCATCCTTGAAGAGAGAAATTTGTAAGTGAAACATTTATGCATAACTCTTAATTGCCTCATATCTGTAGCCTGATACAGACTAATGCCAGCAAATTTTTTTGTCAGGGAACATTTAGTCAAACAATTAGTCGATATTTGGTCAAATGTTATAATGATAAGTTTCAAATCTAGTTGTACCTTTTCAGTTGGTCAAATTAGTCTCACACTAATTCATCCCTTCTGTTTTATCCTCCGACAGTTACAAACTTGAGAACTTCACTAAGTACCTAAATCAAGATATCTTGGGGGGGGGGGGAAGTGTTTTTTTTTTTTTCTTTTAAATTTTTTTTAAAACCTCCATGGAATCACATGGCTTAACTCAGCTACTGCTTCACTGAAGTTTTTGTATCCAAAACATACAACCATGTCTTCTTGAATCTTTTTTTTCTTGAACAGAGCAGGACAGCCAGAGTCTGAAGTTGTACATCATCAGAATTCCAGCCACCAGAGAACTGAAAGTGTGATGAACAGCAGGGGTGAAAAAGGGGATGTTTATCGGGCTAATATCACATCTTTTTGCCTTTTTAACCTACGGTTTCAGTAGAGGTTGGAAACACTTTGTATCTTACTATTTGGGGTCTAATTGCTCATCTTGCATTGAAATACATCACAAGTGTGTTTCAGAAAGCAACTCAGATAAGCAATGTGCTGTGGTATCTGTTTCTACTATTTTCTTCTTTCCTCACAAGGAAAACAGAGAGAAGCCAACGAAGAACTAGTGCATCATGTATCATATGTTTCCATTTGACAGGAACAGTTTCCAGAAAATTACCTCCCTACAATAGAAGAATTGCTGTGAAGGAGATGATTTTTTTAACAGGATGGATTCAGTCATGTCAGATTTACGACATTTTCCTCTGTTCTATACGTCATGTCACTAAGCATTTAGTGTTCCTCTTACTGTTGACTAGATTGTTTTTAACTTATTTGCCATGAAAGAGGTTGTAGCTTGCGTAGAAGTGACTACTCCATAGCATCCAAATCTCTGCTGTAGCTTGTGTAAATGACCTACCTGACCTACATAAACATACCTTCCCTGAAGAGGCTTCTGAAGTGCTATACATCTCCCAGAAGCCACAGCAGGGACCAACTTTTCATTTCAAAAAGCCAACTCTTCTTTTCAAATGTTTCCACCCTCCAGATCAGCATATAACCTAGTATTACTCCTAAGTATTCAAAACCATCGCACTATCCCTCAAGTATTTAAGTGTATCAAGATATCTGCACCCCAAACAGCAACAGCAGATACTAAAGATTAACACCAATGACTACTCACAGAGGCTTCCCTCTTGACCATTGTACTAACGTGTTATTTTAACAAGCTGTTACACTTTCTTCCTTAACCTGAGGCATTAGGAGGAAGCCCAGCCCCAGTGGGGCTGGCAGACAGACCCCTGACCCTTTGCCTATGTTCAGACGTCAGTTTTGCCTGTGCAGCTGTTCTGCACTCTGAGGGATCAGCTGGCTGAAGGGGAATAAACAGGAGACCTATTAACACCTCCACAGCTCAGGCCAGTCTGCTTGATTACAAATTCATTTAAATTAATTAATTTTTAATTTCACACTAACCTCAGCTATTATAAATCAAGCCAACCAGGCCAGGGAAACTTTCACTGAAATATGAAACTGTCTGTCAAAGAGGTGCCTGATCACAGGTTCAACTTCAGCAATCTGTCACTCGAGAGACAAGAAGCAAGCAAATTACTTTCCACAGAAATTACTAGAAAATATTGCCTTGATTAATTATGCTGTTTCAGAAAGGGCACAAAAGGAAAAAACATTACATCAGTTCTCAGCTCTGTAAGCCTGGGTCTGGTATTCCAGACTGTTGAATGGTTTAATCATCTAGAAAATCGATTTTTTAATTTTTTTGACCTTTTTTTCAAATGAATGACTCTTCTTACACCATAATGAAAAATAACATATTAACATCCCTATATCTATGAAAGTAGTATCTAGGCTCTTCACAGTTGTTCCTCTCACTGTCCTCAGACTTCTCTACCATAGCTCCAGGGTAAGGGAAATAATCTTACTTTGAATTATTGACAGGTTTGATAAAGATTCACTTGATAACTTTCTTCCTGCCTTCTGCAGGTTTGTTAACATGAAGCAGTTATTTATCAAATACATCTCTACAACAGGAGCATGTTTCAGTTCCATCAGAATTAAATCTCATACAAGTTACACCACCTCCTCTCATCAACAAAATGGGGGTGGTGGTGGTGGTGGGTTGCTGTTTGCTTTCTAGTTTTTGAAGTTCACATCTATGGTGTTGGAACTATGAATTCAAACCTTGGTTAGATCCTACTGGAGTAAATGGAAGAGTAACTACTTTCATAAACTCAGAGCATAAACCCGAGTTCATCCAAATATTTAATATTCATATATTGGGCACCCCTAAGTGATAGCATAAGAAATATGGCACTGAATATGATGCATTCAGTGCACACATAAAGTATCAGTTAATTTTAGACATTAAAAATAAGATTGAGCCTAGAGACCTTCTATGCTATTTTTTTCTCTAAATCAACGTGCATTTTGTACTCACTTATTTTGAATGCCAGTTTGCTGCAGATAAGGTTACTTGCTTCTTAAGGATAAAATTTCATAGTCATATCTTTACAAATGTAAGAACTACAACAAGAAGCACTCTACTAAGTAAGACCCCACGTCCGCAGAGACTTCTGTCCTTACTGGAGACCATCTCTCTAACTGCCTATGCTTGACAAGGGTATAGCAACAAGAAAAATGGTTTGATGCTTCCTCAGAGTATTTTCCTAGACTCCAGATATTTGTGGCAAAGTGAATTCCTGAGCTAGAGAAGGTGCCTTTGTATTTAATAACCTTTACTAATGGTACCAATTACACTGACTGAAAACTATGAAACTTTAAAAAATAGGGAAGTTATCCCTGGTTGAATTTTGCTCCCCTTCATCTTTGGACAGAGATGGTTTCAGTAGGAGCATTCAATATTTGAAGCAGAAAAACGTATTTCTTTTCCAAAACCAGAATGAGTTCAAAGCTATTCAGACATGTAAGATTACAGCTGATTGTAAAATCCTTCACCAAACAATTTTCTGCTCAAAAATACTGTTACATCAAGATTGAAATCCCTTCTCAAAACTGACAAGATGCGTGCATGTGCATACATATTTGGGTGGCTGTGAGAAAGTAAATGAACAACCTACCCTTCAGCATACAAATCCAAGAATGTCATCCTAAAAAATAGGGTTATTAGAAGCTTACCATCTGGTATTTCAAAAATACTTATTTTTGAGTGTGTTTAAATCACAGTTTCTGATATTCTAACCTGTTTCATATTCCATACATACACTAGCCCTACAGAGTCAGCTAGAAAAAAAACATTGAGCTGTTATGACAGTATATGATCATGCATGAGGCACGATCCTTCTGTAAAGACAGGAAAGTAGAGAGCTGAAAGACTGCTCACGGCTGCATATGATATTTCAATAAAATTATTGTGCTCTGCCACCATTATAAACAGCCCAGTGCAAATGCATGAAAGTGATTTCCATAGCTGTGCCAATTATGCTACATGCATGTAAATATGGACACAAACACTCAAGATAGGTACAAACTGCAAAAAAGCCCTGCTCTGAAATGCATACATATCAGCAAATTTAGACACTCAAAGAACCCTCACTGCTGCCAGCAGCTCCTGGGAGGAGCAAGATTACGAAAGATCAGTGAGCTGGGACCCATTTAAGCACCACAGCCCACCACAGAATGCTTACATTTAGTGACTTGGCAATTCCTCAGCAAATTCACTATGACAAGTAATGCAAAAAAAAAAAAAAAAAAAAAAAAAAGAAAAATAAATAAGAATTAACTTTTTTCAGTAAGTACGACTTTGTAAGTATGTGTTACATGGTCTTTTACGTGCAACTTTATTTTATTTGATTCCGTTTCCTCTTGAATTACTGATTTTTCTTTGTACAAAAATACCTAAAGACAAACAAGGAAAGGTTAAAGACTATAGGAATAAAAGACAGACTACATTTTCAAAGGAAAACACAGAAATGTAAACACCATGGTTTCTTACAAGCAGCTATGAAACCCCCATTCGAAGAGAGGAAGAGATTATAGATGTCCACTATGTGAAGGAGGATGTGAGATGAAAATAATTATTCTTAAATTTTGTGTTATCAAAGTACTCTAAGGTACCTTCACCTCCAGAATGTCTTCCTGGTAAAGGCTGGGTGTTTTGGGTGGTGGTGGTTGTTTTTTTATAACAACTGTCCACAATGAATTTTTTCATCTTTGTATGTTTAAAGTGTAGTGGCCTGGAGAGCACAGTAGTTGAATGAATCATAGCATCATAGAATCATTTAGGTTGATTATTTAAGGTTTATCATTTAAGAAATAATAGCTTTCATTTGAAACCTAACCTTCAAAACCAAAAGCCAATTAATGTGTCTGCAAAAACACAAAATGTGAGATCCTTCACTAAACTTTTATCTTGTTTTGTAGAATTTTAATTAGGAATAGCACCCATTACATTCAAACATAATTTACTGCTCAAATAAAAGCAATGCCTTTTCTGTAAGTCATTAGGCAGATGAACTATGAAAGTTAAACGTATTAACTGGCCTCAAAGAAAGCCATTTTAGGAACAGCAAAAGTCAGCTCACTTCTGTTGCAAAGGGCTTTCTCATATGATCTCATCCACAGTGATACTACATTTATTCTCTTTCATTCCACAGGAAAAAAGAAAATCTCATTTCTGATTTGTTTCACGCTAGATGTTTTCCTCCCCTGAGAAGGTTTAAACACACATTATGAGCTTGGTCTAGTAATCATTCAAAGCAAAATTCCGACTCAAGCCCACAAGAGCTTTGTCTGCATAAGGACCACAGGCTCGGCCTCTTGCGAATACTTTCACTTAATACTGAAAGGCTTCATTGTTGACTGTATTACCAGAACATGCATATATGCTTATAAATGGGAGGCATTTATCATTCTCAAACAGTGATGAGGTGGCCACTGTTCATGAAGCAAGAGAGAGATGAGACTCTGGGTTCTGTTTCTCACTGGATGACGGAATTATGTGACCAAGCAACTTCATCTTTTCCAATTTTAATACTCTATTTGTAAACAGTAGGTGATATTTTATTATGCTGTGGAGTGCTTTTAGATTAATGAATTAAATTGCCTGATTGATCATTAAACAGAGACTTCTTCACAAATACAATCATCAGCATAATGAAATATGAACAAGACACTATTCAGTGAGATACAGGCGAAGCAGGAAACCTCTCATTTAACAGAGCTAAAGTATTTCCACAACATAAAGGTGTGTTTCAGTCCACCTTCACTAAAAAAAAAAAAAACCCAAACAACCAAACATTTTTTTTACAACCATCCTAATTTTGTGGCCCTTACATGGCAGGCCAATTTTACCAGAGAAGAAAAAAAGAAAAGAAGTATTCAGGTAACTTGTGCCTTTACAGGGACATAGCCTCTCACAACCTTTTTGGAGTGTAATATGCCCACTCCTCTTTGAGTGGCCATGTACCCCAAGTCCTTTGAATTACAGATGGTTTTGCTTTAGCAACACCTGTATGGCATGATTGCTGCCTGCCCCTTCCTGTGGGCCACACTGGTATCATCACAGCCCTCAACCCTTTCCCCAGCACAGAGGTCCAGCGCGCTCGGGACTGAGGCAAGCCAGCACATGAAAAAATTGCTCCTGGAACTGGGAAGTGACTTTTTTAGTGCACATCTGTGAGCCCCAAAGCAGGCAATGTGCAATCTGGTCTGAAAAACAGCAGCCTGCCTGTTTCTGTGTGAGGAAGGACCTGCTCTCCAAATACTGATGGAAGCTGCACTGCAGCAATATTTTTAACACGCTGTGAACAAGAACAGAACATGGTGGAGGAAGTCAGAAAGCAGTAACTTAGACTATTCCTGGAGAGTCACCTTCCCCTGGAAAGGCTCCTGCGGGTATATTTACCAGAAATACCAGAAGCAATGATTTTACTGAAGAGTTCCTGAGTTCCTGAACTGGGTGAATCCAGGTGGTAACAAAAGGTCATATCGACAGTCAAGAAAAACTACACAGTATGGGTGAGCTATACAATCACTGAACACTGAAGAAAGAAAAGGAAGGGGTGGGGGGGGGACAATGGGTATAAACACAAGTTAGAAGGCAGGAAACAAATAAAAAGTAGGTTATGAGAGCAAGTCACAGAGGAACTTGCAGGAGAGCCCAGAAGATCCACCCTAAAGTGCAGGTGGGAATTCAGGTGTGGAACAGGAGCAGCACTGGTGCACAGCACCTCTAGCAGGCTGGAGCCATTGCCTTCAACTGCACGGTGACCTGCAGCAGCTATATGCATACACACAGAATATTAGAAAGAACCTTCATTCCTGCCCCAAAAAGGGATGAAAACCTGTATAAAACTTGCTTGTACAACAACACTCTGATAGGCAAAGTAATCCCTTTCACCTATGCAATCAAATCAGCAATCCTTGGGATGAGATTGTCCAGGCTTGTCAGCAACCTGCCTCCCCAGAGGATCATAAGGCAGCTTTGCCCCTGCTGCCATCTCAGAAGTGCCCCAGCACCTCAGGGGACAACACTGCAGGGTGAGCACCTCAGCTCAACAAATCTACCAGGGACTGGCATCTGAGGTAAATCACTCGTATTTCAGAATTAAAGAGAGCAAGCAAGATACTCCAGCATAAAAAGAGAACATTTCATCTCTCATAAAAAAAGCGTGACATTTGTGAACAGAACTGAGAAGATACTAACTATAAAGTATTAACAAAAGCCACCCATTTGTAATAATTTACTGCAGTATTTGAATAATTATTTTTAAGCAGTGCTCTATAATGAATTATGAGCTTTCCTCAGGGTAAACCAGACTTAAGCAGCTGTTAAAAAGTAACCAAATCACAGTTCTGATTAAGCCCAGCAAACAAACATTTTTCTGGCTACAGACACTAGAGCTGCTAGGGGGTTTAAATAACACTAATACTTAATTTCCCCACCAGGTTTTGATTCTTTTCACTACATATGCCTTGGTAGCTAAGCCTTTAAAATAGAGTGTTAAAACAGACCTCCCACATTTAAAAGTGTCAATTATTTTTTATGCCAAAGTTTGTTTCTCTCCACAACTCAGTTAAATTCCCATAAACTCCATTTCTTTTTGCATTAGCACTATGTGTTTTTAGATGAAAAGTGTAACAATTATTAGTTGCTTTTTACCTTGCATTAGGTGAAATTTCTCTATTGCAAGTTTTGTTACTTGGCATTAGCAACAGTGCAATATATTATGTGGCAGCAGTGGTCTGTGAGCCAAATACGTCTGATGGTCACAAAGCCTAGTTCATGCAGACTGCCAGCCCCAGCATGGGGTCATCTAGCCTGATCCAGCAACTCCTGTTCAGGTTAAGATGGAGCGTCCCATGCTGGGACAAGTAGCCTCTCCAGGCTTCACCCCCATGGCTTCCATATGTTTTCAAATAAATCTCCCTGTCTAGTATTTTATAAATTACTCTCTCAAGACATGAAAAGCAAGTAAGGGCCAGACCTTCAGTTCTTGTCTTTGTGAGATGTATCTATGTACTTAAACATATCTGTGCAGAGATATATGTATAGGTATGACAGAGAGAAAATATCTATGAAGACAAAAAGAGGAGGAAAAGGACAGGTTTTCTTTTAAGGCACTGAAAGGATTTATTTGAATGAGAAGACCAGACCCAAAGCCCTCAGGCATGCCGGAAGTTCAGTCCTGTGAATGCAATAATTTCTGCAAATTTCTAAATTATAAGGAAGGAGCATGACAGTTGCAAACCACTTCAATATATTGCTAATTGAAGCATTTTTCATGCACATAGCAATAATGAAACTGTGATCACGAGGACTCTATAAATACAAAACCAAAAGCAATAAAAACAAAGCCTCCAGGTTATTGTAATTCTGTAAAAAAATCCCAAACGTGTGGGCAACTGGTGATATTTTTTGCAACTGATAACAAACACTTATTTTTTAAAAATCCTCATGTACAAACATTCTATAAAGTTTCTTACAATTACCCAGTATACATAAAGCTGGCAGAATTGGACCCTGAATAATGAGAGTTGTAAAAACACTAGTGTGTACATAGCTATCTACTTTCTAACCTAAGTTTCAGCTGGAGCAAATTATATTCATAAAAACACAACTATTGCAAATATTTGCGCTGGTGAAGCTCAGCTGATGCTTTATTTTGTAAGACACTATTTTTAGATTAGATTCTTGCTAAAGAATCTTTTTAGCTACATATTTGTTTACTAGATTGATCATTTGAAAGTTAGACTCATTCTATTAGTAAAATAACATGGCCACTTGCTTTTGTTTTCTAACTGGATAACATGCACTTAAATTAGTATCACACAAATGTTACATACTTCACTGAAATGTTTAAAAGTTCATGTTGATCTTAGTTATAGAGGCTAGCCAACTGGAATCTAAAAGTATAACACGACTAATATTAGTACACCAACTGTCTTGTATTTTAAATTATAGTACAAAGTGGTTTTGAAAGACTGACAGAGCTAAAGATCTTCACTGGGTAAACTGGCTAAACAATTCATTCATTCCTAATTTTGTAAATTTCACAATCTGATATGTAAGGAATTTCACAAATACAAAAATAAATGTATTCATTGATTTATTGTACTGCTTTCCCTAACTGTAGAGTGATATGTTGCTATTTAAAAGGAATAGCATTTTATCAAAAAGCCACATGTTCTCATCTGTCCAAGAATTTCTTATTGTTTGAAATGCTTGGCTTGTTCCCATCAAATCAATGGGAACTTTGCAACTGATTTCAAGAGACAGCAGGAGCAATCCCTATACAGAGTTAGAGACTTTGCCTGTAAAATGTACAGACAAAAGAAAAAAATATACTCCACCAGGCAACCATTCCCCATGTCCCACCTTTAGAGAAGGTGAAAGGAAGCTTTTCTGATGAGGAAAGCATTCCTCCTCATTCAGGCCACTGCGTTTTCAGCTGACAGGCTCCACCGTGCCATCATCTGTCTCTGTCACGAGTTCCACTGACTCCTACTGCGAGCCAGCAACGAGCATCAATCCTCAGCCAAACAGCCTGCCAGCCATTTCAGATGGAAAAGCTGGCTTTCTCTACCCACCTACTCTCTCTTACCAAAACAGGAACACAGTAGACAAGGATAAAAAAGTAGCCTGTGCAAAGGTCTGCAGGTCCATCGCAGCATGAGAAGGTGAAGGAAAAAGTTATGTCAACAACAACAAAGAAAAAAAATGAATGCTTTGATGTTATGAATAGCTTCTGAAGCAGAAGGTGAGGCATGCTGTGTGCAGCATAACCCCTCATGCCTTCTCCGCACATGTCCCCAGCTCCTTAAGGAAAAGTAGCCACAGAGCCACTGGCCATTTTTACTAGTTTCTCTTCAGTTGAACTCTTCCAGAATGAACAAGCCTTTATTTTGAAGGAAACATTTTATTAGAACTTATGAAACCTTTGCAAGCGTGTTCTTGATGACTCTCCAGTGGGACTCTAAAAAATGTTTTATTCCTCTGTCACTAGTTGTCTTCATAAAATATTTTCTGCTTTTCAATCTCTACACAAAATCACAAGCGTCACACCTCTTCATATTTTCAACTTGACATAAAGGAAACTCCTGATGGGACCTGGCATGAGCGATTCTGCTTATATCCAAGAGTCTCCGGTACATAACAGTTAAGTTCATTTGACTCCAAACTTCTCTATAATTAGGAAGGAAATAATACTTTTTATTTTTTCTAGAAACCTCCTCAAATTACTGCAGGATATGACTTTTACCCAAAAAGAGTGTTTCCAAATTGGTTGCAGAGACAGCATGCAACATTGTATTTATTCTTTGGTTTGTTTTTAAATCAACCTTTGGATACAGCCAGATTTTCAATTTATGGAAAGAGTCCACAGAAAGTCAACAAAACATATTACCAAGCACCACAAAACAAGTTGCAATGCCCCAAATCAGATTTACAATACAGAATAACAGACCAAAAGCCACAGCTGTATCAAAATGCACCATCTCTAAGATACCAAGAGCACTTCTAAAGTCCTAGCTCACAGCAATAGTGAAGATTTTTTTTTTTTTCAGTTCCCAGGTGATCCTAAAAAATCAGATATATCCTACAGTACGATGAATGCATGAGCCATTGTCCACATGCATTTGGGCAGGGGGGTGGGAATCTGATAGACTTGACCAAACCAATCTAGGGCAAAATCCTTCTCCTGCCCTCAAACCGCAATTCTAGCAAAAAGTTTAATGTAGAAGGCAAGAGCAGAACATGGCATCCAAGGTGCCCAAGAGAAGTTAATTTGGAGGAGCACTGCTATCCTCAAAATACATTTGATTGCTAGCTATGGTTAATCCAATGCTTCAGAGGAAAAATTAAAAATGCAACAACTCAAAAGTCAAATTACTATGCTACAGTGGAGGAAGTCCTCTGAAATAGTAGGCATTTTAAAGCAGAGTATGGAAATAATATAGACTACAAATAGACAATAATTTATGAAAAATTGTCAAAACAGTATGCTTTCTATTCTGCTGTATTTTTGAGGGAATTATAACCTGGACTTTATATCTAGTAGAAATTACTTACACACCACATATATTACTCATGAATGCAGTGTATTTCTTGCCGTACAAAAATAAGTAAACACCTGTAGATCAGATGACTGTTTCAGCCTGGTGGATGTGCAATGTATGGATACACACCTGGGGACCTGATGCTAACATGCAAATGTGAGGTAACAGCATGACTGCTACCACTGCAAGACAGACAAGGAAGCTTTCCAACCATGGATAACTGCAGGCTCTATGATAATCCCTAATTATAAGAGAATTTGGGATAGATGGCATGGTTGGGTTTTAAGGCAGTAATTTAAACACACTAGCCCTGCAAAGTAGTGATTGCACAGAAAACAATGTACTCCATTCCAAAGAAGCCCTTAATCCATGTTTAAATAAGCTCTGTACTAAACAGACTTGTGCCTGAACACCTGCTTTTACCACAGTATTTCAGGGGGTTTGTGTGTTTTTCAATTAAAAGACTAATATTTAACTTTTGGGGGAAACAGCAGAGTCTACTTGTTCAGGGAAGAGCTTAAGAATTAAAAGGTTAGGTTGTTATCACACTGCAGATGCGAATCAGCAGTAAAACTAGAAATCCAATTGAGTAAAAATTAATGTGATCTGTCTTACAATCAAGTTTCAGATGCTCTGTGGATCAGAAGCATGGCTGCAGTGTGGGGGCAAACAAGGATTAACCCCTACTCAGTCTGAAAACCTGTTACCCTATTCTTCCAGCCCTCTCAGGGATTCATTAGCTGATATGCTCCTCTTCACTGCTGTAAGGTAGTGGACAGAGAGGGCAGAGACCAGGAGGATTCAGGACCTTCCCTGACACCGCTCCACTCCACACACACCTCACCCCAGGCCACAGCAGCTGTTTGCCTACAAATCCAGCATGAAGCAGCTGTTCCCAAAGGACAAGAATGACAAATGGCACCTCTAAATCACTCTTACAAAGGGAAACAATATATATACCTGACCACTGGCAAGTGTTTTATCTCATGTCTCTCTACTAAGTACTCTGCAGAGCAGGGCAAAGGCCACTGGACTGGAGGCTCTATGAATCATCATGGAGGGGGAAGAGTCCATCCAGTTCAGGATGAGATGCAGCCCTTTGGCTTTGAAACTGCTCCCATGATTTCTGAGACGCTTCTACGTACATACTCAGAACTCCAAAAATTCAGTGACGTAAAGAAACATCAAGGAAATATTCTTAAAATACTGGCCAGAAGAGAACCAGATCATTTCCATGCTGTCTCCTCTGAGGTAAAGGCTCTTGAGAAAACAACAAATATTTTCTAGACTGCAACTTCATTTAGACAGTGCTCATTGAAACACAGGAGATGTGTCCCCATTTACTGTAGTTCAGACCAGCTTTAAATCTCTCAGTGTAACACACATTATTACAATATTGTTATTACTATATGCAGACCATTTCCATGTAAGACCTACCATACACCCAAACACAAACTTTAAACAGCCACATTTTCTCCACATTGAAATTTGAATGTCTTTTTAGCACTAAGGCATAGAGCGAACTTACACAAATACTCCTCTTCTTTTAAAGACAGCATTAAATCATACTCCTCTCTGAACTCAAATCAGAATTCTTCCTTTTCTCATGAGAGCCTTTTATTTACTTTACTAACTGCAGCATTTAGGTTTCAGTGAAACAATGACATAGGTATATTTTACTTACCATGTTAATTTTTTCCCTTGTTCTTCTCTCTCTTCCTGTTCTCCTTCCTGTTCTGACTCTTTTAAAAAAAGTCTTTAGCTTTCTTTCTTCCACCATCTGCTGTGGTTTGTGTGGGTAAAGAAAAGACACAGAAGCTGATTCCCCCTTTACTGTTAATTTCACTGCCAGTTCATCCACTCACATGGTATGAGAAAAAGGACCATCATTGCTTATTAAATGTCATGCACAAGTAGCAATTACATATGACTTTCTAATTCTGTTTCCTGTGTTAACAAATACATATTTGCACACCCCTCAGACGAAAGCTCTGGAGATCCCATCTTCACAGTCAGAGACATTATGCACTGTATAAAAATATCAGCTTAATGAATGGTCTATTAATTTATGAAACAGAAGGTTCGTTAGCTGTGGTTAACTGAGACTGCCAAACAACTTCCACTAGCATGTCCTGCTTCCTACCCAGCTCTTATCTTTTTGTTTGTTTTTTTTTTTTTTTTTCAGGGTGAACACCAGTTTTACAGCTGGAACAGTGATGTCATGTTCATGGGTAATATACCTTGACTTCACTTCAAGTCACAATCCCTCAGCCCTGCTTTAGTTTTCCATATTATTCTTCTGGGAGCAAAACCTGGAATTTCCTAGAACAGATTTGAAGAGCAGCTTGTTAAAATAACTGCCCATACCTGTCATCTCAGTATTAGGATTGCATTACCAAAATAAGAAAAAAAAAATCCTGTTAGACCTTCAGAGAATTCAAGTTGTTTTGTAATCTAAACCAGAATATTACAGCAGCTGGAGATGCCCTGTTAAACTGGAACTACATTCTCTTAAATAATTTGCTTGTATTTCTTCATATAATAATAATGACTACATTACACCATTTATTGTAAAAACAAAGGAACAATTCTATTTACTGTATCCTACAGCCTACTATGAATATTAATAAAAAAGCTAAATAAATAAATAAACCAATTATATATATGCATACTTAGAATTACCTCTTAGAGAGCTTATGGGACCGTTTAGGTTAGGTCAAGTCCTGTACGAGTGAACTCTGTATAAGGTTGCAAAACATCAAAGAACATGCTTCATATTTGACTTCAATATATTTGCCAAACTTTTTCTTTTCTTACTTCAGCTTGGCAACAGATGACCATTTCAATTTACTACTTTATAATAATCACCTTAGAGATTTTCTCTCTTCCCCTTCCCCCCCCAAGAGAATGCAAGACAAAGTTTTTCTTGCTTAAACAACAATTTTGTGCCCCATTCTCATTATATAGAAGGAGGAACAAAAACAGATGCATGCCTAGAGGTAAGGGATTTTTGGTCTCTTTGTTTAGTGGCATTTCTTAGAGCTAAGAGCTGGTTACTTCTAAGTAATTTTTTTCTGTTATTCTCCTTCCATTAAAAAACTCTGCCACATCAAAGAGAAGAGAGTCAATGTATTTTTTACGTACAACTAATTGTTGTGAATAATGGTTCCTCTAAATAGGAGGACAAATTAATTCTTCCTAGGATTTTGAACTCCTGATGACCACTTTACTCCTACATGTAAACTGACCACTACTGCTTAGGCTGAGCACAGTAAATGACTACTTTCATTAAGTTTAATGCTATTCACATGCACAATTTACTAGAATGTAAGTATGTGTATAAAGGCACTGTGACTTAAGTGAATTCTTAACTACTCTGCTAAAAGCATATAAACTCAGGTGCTGGACATCCCCTCTAACAATGCATGTCATTTTGGTTGAATATTTTGAAACAATTGTTCTATGAAACCTTGATAAGTTATAGCACAAAGAGCAGCCTGGACAAGGTTATGAACAAACTATATTTTTAAAGCTCACAACCCTTTTCTGTCACTTAATCATCATTATTAATAAAAAAAATATTATTCAAAAATAACTACAAAGGAAGTATCATGGGATAAAGTTTGATTCAAAAAAGCATACCGACTGGAAATACCAATGGCAAGTAAAAATGCATTACTTTAACCATGTTGTTGAAGAGAACTGTCCTGTATCACTTCTGCAGTTACTCAGGCTTGGCACAGTGTCAACTTTTACCATATGGCTTTTTCTTCCTTTGCTGAAAGTGAATCTTTCTGTCAAAGAGCAGCTGTTCTAAATTATCACATCAAATTTTAACCTTACAGTAGACAACCACTGAACCCACAGATTCATGGCAGTGAAACAGTTCACCTCCTTGACCCATGAAGGATTTGTCGTTGTTTAGGTCTATCTCTGCCTTAGCACAACAGATACACAGCTACACCAGCTGTCAGGGTATCCAATGCAGGCAGGTAGTTAAAGCTGATGCTACAAACAAATTCTAGGCAATTAATTTCTCATCTCTCCCTAAAAAGACTGTGTGAAGTCTAGTTGTTATGTTCCTCTTGTACTATCAAGAATAAAACTACAATTTCAAATGCAAAGAAAAAAAGACATGGCAAATGCAACTTCTATTATTCAGTTTGTCATCCAATGAAACAGTTAATTCTGATACTTCTGAAGTCTAAGTGTTTCAATAAAGTCTGATATCAATTGGTGGTTATTTAGATGTCTGCCAACAGCATGTTTTGACAACATCTTGTGCTTCATGCTGAGCAGCAGCAGACACATAGAAGATTCTTGTCATCTTGTACTCATCTTTCAAGATGGTTCTTACTTTAAAAGCATTTCCTTGAACGTTATCAAAACTTACAGCTCTCACTACAATTGCTCTCTATTAAAGTCTAGTACCAGCTGTCAGTTGTAATGCAAACCCCTGTTAGCCTTTGTAAGTTCCACTCTGGAACTAATAAGGGATTGTCAGATAGCTCTGTACACAGGCACAAGTGGCAGAGAAACCGACGGGAAAAAGCACGTATTCAGTGAAATCACACTAACAATACAACCTTTGTGCAACTCTGAGCTAAGCTGATATTGAAAGTCACCAAAGACAGTACAAGCAAAACATGCTCAGGATGATACTATTAATTTAGTTTTTAATCTTTTGAAAGCCTCCAAAGAAGCAAAGCCATTAAAATGAAAAGGTTAAGGAAATGCCAGCAAGATCCCTTAGGATTCTCAGTGATAGATATCCATAAGATATTTGCAGTAAAATCCTGCACGAAAAGTCAGCACTAGTGGCCTGAAACACTTAAGTGTTGGAGCTTTAGGGTGAAAATTTCAATGTTAAAAAGAGTAAGCAAATGTCTCCTACATACTTATTAAATCGTAGAGAGTCTGGGTCAATATCCAGTACATTCCACTGCTCCGGCGGGAGAGAGAGGGGTGTTGGGTTTTTTTGTTGGGCTTTGGGGGGGTCTTTTTGTTGCTTGAAAAGCAGGTCACGGGGACAAGGAAGAAATTGCCAAAATACACATAATGTGGCATAGAAAGCACCATCTCTAAACTGATAAGAGATCTGGACTGAACAACCATACAGTGCAACTATATGAAGTTGCATTTTGTGAGTCATTAACATTTTTACAAATATTTCATTTTTAAGTGAAACTTTCCATTCCCCAACTAGTTTCAAATACAAAAGTTCAATTCTGAATTGCCTAGTCATGTCACATGTTGACACTGTAGTACTGAACAACTCGGAGAGATGTATTAGCAAGCTTTTTAAAGAACCCTAATTATTGAACATTAAAATTTATAATAAATCACAATCTCCAATAAATTTAGAAAGATTCTTCTCAGCTACAGAGCAGTGAGACAATTTTCTAACTTAATAATCTGTATTATTGAAATTAGTGTCATATTGAAATGCTCTTTTTAAGTAATTTCAGAATATTTCTTAAGTTTCTGATGAAGAAATTTTGCCTCGAAAACTTGCATTTTAAATCTACTGCTTATGATGTACAAATTAGAAAAAACTTCTCAAATTTGTAACAGTAAGAAAATGCTACATAAAAAGTTGGCTATGATCTTTCCAAAGTATTCAGTGCAACATAATTTTTCCCCTATGAAAAATAATCTCGATATCTCTGACATAACTTATGTAAAAGTTAAATAAATTTTAAGCGGAAAGGTAAATCCTTCATTGTGTGCTCTGTTTATGTACTTACAGAATATAAAGTGGATAAAAACAATGAATATTTTACAAATAAACTGATTCATAATTTATAGCTCCTGTCATTTTAGTTTACTAGCTTGAAAGATTAAGAGTCCCTTTTAAAAAGCATCTCTCTCGTTTTTTAAAAATCACAACAATACTTACAACCAAAGGAAAAAAAATACACCTCAAACCTCTGCTTTATAAAATGTGAATCCCTAGCTTTTTTCAGATTACGTGTGAAAGGAAACTCTCTTAATACTTCCTTTAGCATATTATATGATCTTCACATGATCAGTTTCTGTATTTTATTAAACATAATTATTCCTGTACAGAGCCTAAGAGTTAAAACCACACACTTCTGTAGCATAAGCAACATAACTGAGCCACTCAGCTATTTCCAAGGGAAAATGTTATTGTGTTTGCAATTGCAGCAGGCACACATGCCTTCCATCTGCTTTCACTTGCGCAGAGTTGAGTAGTTCCTCCCAGTACCCTTTTCTCTTTACAAATAAAGTTATCTTTTATCTACTGATACAAGCAAATAAAAAGTATATTTACTTATGCAGAGACAAAATGGTTAAAACGTAGAAGAAAAAAGAAATCTGGAGAAATGTTTTTCATCCTTAGTATTAATCATGTTTAACATATTTTATCCTAAGTACAGCATTCATTCTACTGAAAGAATTAAGCAATATATGCGATGGTTCAGATTTAGCAGCCACGGATGGCATTCCTTTCATATCTCCACAAACTCAGAGAGAGAAATATTATTTAGGATATGCTCACCATATGACTTGAAGCATTGAATAATTTAGTGTTAGGGGAAATTTTGTGAAGTCATTTTTGCAATAACCAGGCACAGTGGGCGAACTTCACCTCTCCCTCCTTTACCCCTTCCTCCCTTTTCTCCCATTCAATCCATCTGATTAATAGCTAAAAATTATATACATAAGGAAGGACTGTTGAATTACATTCTCTTTTTTCATCTGCCTTTGTTATAGAAAATGTGTCAGTCACTTGTGGTTAAAGCTTACAATTTTATTACATAGTATTACATAGGAAATTTACAATTTAGACTTACTCAATGCCAGCGACTAAAATTTTGAACTATACCTTGAAATGACAGCATGAAGAAAATGTAACTTAGTGCTTTTTGAGTAATTTTGTTTGGGCCCAGCAATTTAATTTTACATTTGATAATGGGAGCCACAAAGCTTGGTTTTGGTCTAAAGGGTCACCTGCTGGAAGCATTCAAAAGAACATTCAAGCTCACTCACACTCCCACATGGATAAACAATTGCCCATTGCATGTTTGCTAATTAAGTACATCATCATGATAAATATTGTTCTGCATGTCCAGCTAGTCTTTCTGAAGTGCATGAAATAAACCAACAACAGAATAGACACATTCAGGATGGAAGAGATTTATTAGTCCAAACCTGCCAGTGCAGGATTTCCTTTATCATCCAGTTACTGCATTTTTAAAAAACAGCTCCTGAAATGAGGCTTCCATTACTTTCCCGAAGAGACTTCTCGATCATTACAGAACTAAAGACATTTTTTCTGTCATTGATCCTATATTTTCCCATTCATTTTGATACTATTACCCCAACTGACCAACTTTCACATTGTGAGATCTATTTCCTCTCTGTAGCTTTTCCATGTACAAATCACTCACTGGGCAGGTGATGTGAATGCTCCTTTTCTTTTATTGGACTTTGGGCTGTTCCAAACACTACACCACTGTATAATCTCCTGGTGTACTTACAACTTACACATTGCACAGAAGCCCCACTGCCCTTTTCATAAAAATCACATTGTTTACTTTCAATATGTACAGAGAGTCAAAAAGGATGAGTTGAGGTATGGAACAATTTAGCCTATCCTCCAAATAAGAAGGCACTAATAGAGAGAGGGACTTGGGAAAATAGATATTAGAGATATTAGACATGAAAGAGACCTTGAAAATTGTTAATAAAGAAGCTGAAAAGGGAGCAGTTATTACTTTCTCACTATACAAGGACATGGAAACCCTTATCCAACTGACTTAAAACAGAAGGCTTAAACATAGGAAGAAGATATGTTTTACACATAAGACAAGATTTGACATTCACTACCACAGAAACTTAAAGACTAAAAATATAAATGAGTCAAAAAATAAACAGGTGACATGTCACCTATTATACATAGTTTTACTTACAAGATGTATCTTAAGTCTTAGAAAGTGAACAGGAGATTGGCAGAAGCTGAAAGGTATACCCTGCAAAGCAGCTTTTCATACAGTTTCTTATACTTTTCCTTAGAATCTGCCACTAGCCACTGCCAGAGAAATAATACTAAGGCAGGCAAATCTCTGATCTGATCTGCTATGGTTGTTTGATGAGGAACCAAATGAAAAGAGTTATCCTTGTTGACTGGGGAACAGGATGTAGACCAGAAAGCATTAGGTTTAGTGTGCAGGTCCAGCCAGCTGGGTTTTTTTCCCTAATTGAAACAAATTAAAATGCACTAATTCCAAGAGAGAAGATGCTATAAAGACGTAGTTTGGTCAAAATGGCATGAAAACATATTTTAGAAAGGCATTGTGAGGAAGAAGTCCTATTGAACCATGAAATATTACAGTAAGATTGACAGGATCACTACAATGCAAGTGTTAACAAGGCTGTAATAAGTCTGTGGTGGATTACATACCATATTTAGTTAACTAACATACATACTAACTAAGGGGGAAAAAACTTATGAAAAAGTAGCTTTTCCAAGACGTTCCCCAGTACATCTTACCTTACGTTATACAAACCCAATCCCCAAAACACTGACCAGGTACAAAAGTCTTTGCTAGGAGGGGTGTTAAACTGTTAACCTAAAGTATACCATGAAGACCAGAATTCCTCTGGTGAGGAATACAATTTGCTTTTGAGAAATCATTTCTACACACACAGAATAAGGAAGACAAGGATGGTGACAGCAAAATTGGTCTCGCTTGTTTAACTGACAGGTAGGCATTGTACTGCTGCACACGTAAAATGTTTATCAGCTGCTAGGACCCAAAACAGAACAACAATCTTTTCAACAAGAAACAATACCCTGAGTAAAGCAAATATTCCAATCTTGGCTTTTCATAATTTAGATACAAGTATGTTCTATAAACATGTATAGTTTTATATATACATGTACATAAACAGCAAAAAACGGCTTGAGCCTTATGCCAATGTCTCCTGGCTATGCAGACAAAGGGAAGCAGTCGTGGAAAATGGTATAGATTGT
This sequence comes from Strigops habroptila, assembly GCF_004027225.2. NCBI lineage: Eukaryota > Metazoa > Chordata > Aves > Psittaciformes > Psittacidae > Strigops > Strigops habroptila. The sequence goes on from NC_044278.2 coordinate 15,141,556, forward strand.
GTTATTTGGGGGAATGACTGTGCCTTAATATTTTTCCAAGTACCAAGAAAAACTGTTCTGAGTGAATTTTAAATAGGCTGATTATACACTATTAGGGTGTTTCATTTTAAACATCAGTGATAATTTCCTGCTAATGCAAAACGACACTGTTTCTGAAAACAGTGTTATGGAAGCAATCAACATCAGCAACAGTCTGAATGGAGGATCAGTGACAGACACTAAGCTGTTGAATATTTTCAATTACTGGGAAGAGAATATTTTCTATTACTTGTTACCCTTTCAAACTTCAACTGAAACACTACTTTTTTCTTAAATTATGCCTTCATTCCAGCCCAGCTTTGTAACACCATTTTGGATCTTCTTCAGATTCTGTAGTCAGGATTGTCTGACTTTGCTGTCCTTTTGTTGACAAAAGAAAAAAACAAAACCAATACCCCTCCCCCCAAAAAAAAAACCCCACAACAAAAAACAAAACCAACAAAACAAAACCACCTACAACAAAAAAACAAACAAAAAAAAACCAAAAACCAAAACCAACTTAAACCCCAACACCCTAAAGGAAGGAGCAAGATGAAGGAGAGAAGAACAGGAAAAGAAAAGGTGCAGGAACAGCCTTGAGCCTGTGGTCAGAACTGAGCTCATTTCTGAGCATTCAAACTCTGCTGAGTTACTGATGCCAGCAAATGGGAGGTTTTGAATTACTGACTGCTTTTAGAGTGCCACTTCAAACACATCACACTGAAAATATTTATAAATATGACTTACAATAAAAGTTAGTAGAACATTTTATGTTAAATCACAATAAACGAGAAGGACCTGTCACTATTGTTAATGGTTTCATCATATATCACTCCCTTGATCAACAGTTGGTGAGGAAGAGTTAGGGGGAAGAAGAAAGAGATAGTAGTCCTATGGACTGATTTTATGCCTTCCAAATCACATATGATATACCCACATATGGATATGAACTCACTCCTAATCTCTGCAGAACTCAGTAGGAGCTGCCTTGCCTACCCCAAGCATTTGAGAATCTGTTTTTAATAAAACATTTTGGTTTAGTTTATTTCATTTAGTTCAACATTTGTTCAGTTGTAGTCTGTCACTTTCTGGACTGATTGTCTTTGTGTGTTCATGTGTAAGTGAAATGCTAAACCAACAGCTTTCAATCATTTACGAGGATACAGGTTCTACAGTAAGCAAGACAGTGCTTAAAAGAGTATCACTAAAAATTTAGCATTTTTAAGTGTAGCTATAGGAGGCCCTAGATAAAGCATTTCTGAATAATAAAATACCCGCTCCTGGATTCAACTCTTAATGGAAGAGTAGAACTTGTTTTTCTTACTATCAATATCTAACTGCAGAAAAAGATACTCAACAGACTCAGCTCCCCAATTTATTCATCTTGAGGTCAAAACCAGTGTTAAAACTTATTTTAAAAGCAAAACCAAAAATCCCCACACTCTTACCCCTTTCCTCACACAACTTCCTGGCATATTCTGGAAAAAAGTCACCTTAATTTGAGCAACAGTTTTCACAACTGCCTGTCTGTGGTTTGGTGGCCTCCTAGTAGCTCCCCAGGACTTACTGTTTGACTAAGCTTGCTGTAGGACTGATGAAAAAAGAATAGGTGCTCTCTCAACCAGGTTCAGAATACTTTAAATTTCTGTTCTTATGCATACATGCATATGTGCATGATACAAACACACAAACACCATCCCACCCCCCCAGTAAATAGCTACCACTCCTTCCATCCATGGCATTTCTAGAGGTTACTGTTTAACTTTTATTTATTTATTTAATGGAAGACCCTTTGCCACAGCCAGCACCCTTTGAGGCACTCTGTGAAAAGAGGTTTAAGATTCAACTAGCACAAAACTTCAACATGTACTTTTATAGTAAGCAAAACGTAGACCACCACAATTTCAGTTGATATTAAAATCAGGGAAATATAATATGCATTTCTCTAATGTTTACAAGACCATTTGTGGAAAAACTCAAAATCCCTGGCATAGTCTTGTTCTTGGGAGCATTCACATAACCACAGTTTACAGAAACCAAAAGTTTGGAGAAAATTATTTTGAGTATTCATGCAAATGCAATTTTGAAGTTCAAATATTAATTTTCCAAATGGATCTGCATTTAGGAACTATGGTATCCAAAACAATGCTACCTGTTTTTTTCTGACCAATCCTAATTAATCAACACAGCTCAGTAGCAAAAATTATACATCAAGCCACAAAGTTTAAAAAAAAAAAAAAAAAAAAAAATCACACAAAAAATCAAATATTTTGACACAAACAATGCATTTGAGAAAATTATAATCTACTGAAATGAGGTCTAAGACTTGTAAGAGAGGCTAGATGTGCTACACACTGTATCAACTCAAAAGCAGCTGTTGACCTTTATCAAATATTTGTAGCAAATTACATTATTTACACAGATTAATTAAACCCCATTTTCATGGCGATTTTATGAACTAATTTAATTCTGTCAAGAATTTGCAGAAAATTAATATGACCCAATACACAGAGTAGGGATATAAAGTGAAGCTCCTGTTAATAATTGAACTATGAACATGGAGGGCATTGTTACCTTGGCACGCAAAGCCTCTTTCTTCATAGCCAGCATTACACAAGCACTTCCCTATGGGCACTAGCCATTCTCCTTCTGTACTGCAATACATCTTGGGTGGCTCTTCCTCCTTGGAATGATTGACACAAGAACCCCGCACCTCCACCAGTGACTGGGAGTCCATGGGTACTGTATCTGGAAACATGGCGAGGTTCTTGACAGTGAAAGGGCACTTCTTGAAGTACACTCGCACTGAGACTAAGGCAACACACGCACCTACATCTTGAAAAGCCAAGTAAAAGCCTTTCCTGCTGACAGGCCCCACCTCACGGACTTCTGTATTCAGCTTTAGAATTCGGTCCCCAAGATCCATTTGGGTGAAGCTCTCATCAGCTGCAATAGTGTCGATCTTTGTAAACTGATGCTCTCTGAACTTTACTGAATGGTCATCATCAGACTCCATATAATACAGATTGAAAGTCTCTTTGCAAGTGCCCAGAACTAGAGGGATACTATTACAGTCCCGCAAGGTAAACTTGAGCTCCACATATATCTTCTGAGCTGAATTGCGTGGAATCCAGTTTGTTCGCAGCCAATTGTTTTGACTGTGATCCATAACATTGCACACTTGGTAAGTTCTGATTGGCGTATAATGCTCATCAACACCACTAATCTCTTCCCACTGGAACAAGAGAGAAAAGAAAAAAAAAAAGAAAACAGAAAAAATGAAATATTTCGAGATTATACCAATAAAAATCACATTTAGAGTCAAAAGCTGTGAAAAAGCAAAAATCACTTTGCTCAAAATCACTATAAAATAGACAAAGTCTGGGCAAGCTTGCACTTACTTTTTTCCTCTTAAAACACATAAACATATTAAATGAACACAGAATTCACCATTAAGAAGTCAGTCTTCACCAAGTTATTTCAAGGTGGCATGAAAGAAATGCTACAGCTGGTTTGCATTATTAAAAAAACTGTGCTTTCTTAAATTCCATGCAGTGCTGTCCTTTCAATTGTGATTCCAACATGTCTTTACTACAACCACACTCATGTCAAACAGAAGAGGTTTACTAGGACACCACCACATTTTCACTGTTAGAATCAAGTTGTATTTCAAAGATTAAACAAAATTTAAAATATCACAAGCAAAAGCCAATGGCTCCCACTGAAATTTCACATAGTCATAATGAAAGGTTAGTTTTAAATTTATTCAAAGCACGACAACTGATTTTGCCTGGGATATGCGTCCTCTGGACAAACAGTCAAGCTTAGCCCAGTTTCCAGAGTTATTAAAAATTACCACCAACATACCGTATCTTGGTTACCTAAATCTTCTGTGGACTAGATAGGCTATGATGCTAAAATGATTTTTAAAGAATACAGTCATCATTTGTTTTTACATCAGTAATAAGATGATAAACTTGACCCAGACAGGGAAGGAGTGGGTTTCCTTTTTGTGAACTACTCATGGCCCGGTCCTACCTGATACCTGAAGTCACTCTTACCAGAGAGGACTATTTACCAATCACAGGAAAAAAGAAATTCTATAGGGATGCTCAAAGTAAATATTTACTGTTAGCCACGTACCATACAAAACTAAGTGACTTGAGATGTATCTTTCTTCACTTTCTCCCTGAATGGATGACTAGGACCAAATTTTTTTTGTTTTTTTTAGGGTCATCATTCTTCAGCTTTTATGCACACAAAAGCTGCAGCTATTCTATATTCCCAGTCTTAAAATACAAAATGAAGTGCCTCACCACTAAAGCGCTATAACTCATGCAATGAATAATGCCTTTATGGACTCACAATACTACCGAAGTTGAAAGAAACCCTTCCAGATCTTCTAGCCCAACCCCCTGCTCATGCAGGGTCAGCCAGAGCAGGTTGCTCAGGATCCTGTCCAGTCTAGCTTTTGAATATCTCCAAGGATGGAGACTTCACAGCCTCTCTGGGCAGCTGTGCCCATGTTTGTTTGTATTCAGAGTAAAAACATTTGTCCTTATGTTTAAATGGAATTTCCTGTATTTACAATTGTATCCATTGCCTCTTGGCCTTTCACTGGGCACTGAAGAGTCTAGCTCCGTATTGTCTATATCCTGTCATCAGGCATTTATGCACACTGGTAAGATGGCCCTGAGCCTTATCATCTTCTGTTCTATGCTTCAAAGTTAATTTCACAAACAAATGAGGTAAAGTTCCTATCATGATAATGAAGCACATACTAATAAGAGCATATGGTAGCACAGCAACTACAGAAATCCTTGCTTCGCTGTCACCCACGTACGCAGCCTCTGCAAAAAACCACAAATGCTATCCCATGCAACCAGATGCAGTGCAGCTGAGGAACAACAGAGCTTCAAACAGAGCTGCTGCATGGTACAAAAACTAGAGATGCAAGGTACACAAAATTAAGTATGTCATGAAAAATCACTCACCCCCAATTTCTTTGAGGGAAGGGAGACAAAGAACAACTTCTATCAAAAAAACACCTTCCCTCAAAAATAAAATCACATCAATGTTATATTTAAGATCTCAGCCTAACAATTACTCATTTTACATATGCGTCATTTGATGCAGGACCTTGGTGTACTGCATAGCAAACATTAGGAGAGGAAAGTACTATTCCCACTATACTGACAAAAAAACTGAGGTGCAGAAGTGTAAACTGTCTTTACAGTTTTCTGATTTTACAACATATGCATTGTAGACACACACACAAAGAAAGAAAAAGAAAACAAAGAAATAGCCACATCAGAGTAACATCTGAGAGTTCTCAGTCCCAACCGCCTTAAGGAAGTTTGATATGACTAAGAGCTAGTCTGCACAATGAAATTGTCCACAAAACACTGAAGATGTGATTTTAAATCGTGTTATTAAACCAGCAGATAAAAAGCAGTATAAATACTCTTCCTTTAATTGAAACAACGTTTATTTTAGTTCACTTTACAGATCTGACTATACACAAGTTTTATCTCTTCCTGACTAGTTCAACAGAGTTAAAAACACAATCTTGGATGTGTATACAGCAGCTGAAACGCTGCGGCAAGCCATAATATGCTACATTGCCAAAGAGAGCTAGCAGTACAGAGACTTTCTGAGTCAAAGATACTACACTAGAACTCATAGTCACTTGAGAGCTTGGAGTCACATGGCAGCCCATCAAACAAGGATAAGCTCTTGCCTGCAAAAGAAGCAGCTGGACCCTGGCTCCCAGCCTCTGCCAAGTTCCCAAAACTGAGCGCAGGACTCTCCTCTGACAGATGTCCTTGTACAAGCATGGCTCCTGAGTCAATAATCCAACGCTCTCGCAAAAAGCCATTCAGATGCCGTAATTGCCTCCCATGAAGCTGGATATACCTATTTGACTACAGGTATTACCTAACAAAAATATTCAGTTACAACAACTGGATGAAATTAGATAAGATTATACAATGAAACATCATTTTATGGACATTTAAAGCAACTCACACTGATTCATGATCTACTTATTATCTCTTCCATATAATTTCTAATCAGTTCAACATATTTTAGATGTCCAGTGGGAGACAGAAACAAAACTTGCAGAATTTAAAGCATCTCCATGGCAGATGTTATTTTTCTGAACAAGTTTCATTGAAATGTTTTTTCCCAGAAGTTTCTTATCCAAAATGCTTAGACTGAGAGTTGACTGTAGATGTATGAATTACACAATAAAGGTGGCACCACTACTATGTTCTTCACCTAAAGTTACAATGTGCAATTATCACTTCATTAACTTGCAATGAAGACAAAATTGCTTTGGAACAATTGTATTCCATGCTAGTCCACTTACATAAACAGCAAAATTTCAAATCTGTCATTTCATGCTGAAGCATTGCTGAATGGAAGCACACTTCGTCTCACACCACCATCGCTGATGGGCTCAGCCAGGTCTATCTTGGAGCTGGCTGGTGTTGGCTCTGTCGTGCACAGGGGAGGCTTCTGGCAGCTTCTCACAGAAACCACCCCTGTAGCCCTCCCGTTATTAAAACCTTGTCACTTAAACCCAGTGCAATACTTTAGCTTTAAAGAGAAGTACTGTCACAAAAACATGCTGGCTATTAAAAAGATAAGTGGCAATGGGAAGCAAACCCATTGTGCAGCATCACCAAGAAGCCTGTTCAGTATGACAGCATTCAGTGCAGTTTTACTTGGTATAGGCATCATTCTGACCTATATTCCCAAACAGCTAGCTGCAATAACAGAACAACAACATAGGAGATAAAAAGTAAAGGAAGAGATATATAAACAGGAATAAGTATAGGATAAATTTTATTTCCAAATTTTAGAGAAAAGCAGAGTGTAAAAAAATCTAAGATATTCCTTATAATAGAAGACAATAGATCTTTCTTACAACAAAAGCTACAGAGAAGGTGCCCTTACTGTAGGGAACAAAAGAGATACAGTAATGGGAAGAATAATTAGAAACAAAAAGTATCTAAGGATACTTTAAAAAAAAGTATCTAAGGTATTTTAAACACAAGAGGAAAATGCTGACTTGCTGGAAGGTGGGGGTCTAAATCAGCTAATAGAAGAGTTCAGAGTTACTATGTTTTAATTAAAATGAGTCTTTGTATCTTAGGATGCATAAAGAAAAGGACAGCATTTTGAGTATGCAGAAACCTTGTTGAACAGGTCAAAAGGCAGGTAGCTATAATAAATAATAGGAGACTGAAAAGTCATGAAGAAGAATTCAGCCAAAATGGAAAAGAGATGATGAAATGCGAAGAGAATAATGCAACAATGATATGAGATGCATGGAAAAAAAACAACTAAACAAACTTCAGATGCCAGGCAGATATTTACTTTATATAGGCCAAACAGATAGGTGAAAGGGGCATGCTTTTCACCTTATGCATTGAGTCCAGTTGCTGCTGTTTCCTTATGCTACTGCAGTTTCAGCTTCCTTTCCTCCCACCTTCAGCTTCCCAGAACTATTCCCATCCCATGGAAAACTGGCACTGAGTAGGAGGCTAATTTCCATTGAATCAATTCTCCTAAACAGTACATCATGCAACTACTAGTATTTCTGCAGAAGCAAGAATATAACGCAATGGGCAAGAAAGAATCAAGCAAGAAAGTATGGTCACCCAAACTCAGTTACCTTGGAAACCCACCTGGAACTCAAAAGAAGAAAAATCTATTTCTGAGGATAGTGCATTTTCCCATTCAAAATTTCATCCTATTGAAGTTTTGCTAAGAGAAAATAAGAACAGTGTAAGTTTTTGTCCTCCAGATAGATTAAAAAGGTAAACCAGAAGGTATCAAAGGAATATGCAAAAGGATGAAGGAAAAGCTGTCACAAGGAGACAGACAGACTACACAGTAGTGACAGCATAGAAATACTGCAGAAAATTTGTGCACAGACACTTTCCCAGGAGTTTGGTAAGACCAGAGAAAGTTACCTGAGCCAAGAAAGAACTGGCCTTATATAATACTGAGGTGGGAGTTAGGCTGAGAACTTGAAGAAAAATCTGTTGAGATGCTGGCAGAATGACTGCATGAAAGGTCTGTACTTATACTGTGTAAATCAGACACCAGTGGGACTCAAACCTAATTCTCACCTCAATTACATGCAATTACTTGAGTAACTCTGGTCCATGGGGCATTACACTTCAAAAGCGTCCCAACTGGCATTTCTTTCTTTCAGTACTGTGCAGCTACAGAATATTTATCAGTCCTGGCTATGGTTAGACTAGAAATTACTAGCCAGGTTTTAAATGCTGGAAGAATGAAGAGACAAGAATGTCTTCCAAGCAGTTCAATAAGGTTGACAAATCCAGATTTTTTTTACTAAAAAGATTTATAAAATTGTGTCAGGAATTTTATGACAGCAAGGTAGGAGAGCTAGAAACATGAGGCTGTGACATGAGGCTTTGGGTGCTGGATTTATTCCTATCGTCAAGAGGGAAGGAAGGAACAGAGTTGTGACCACCACTTCTGAATTCACATTACACAGTACATTACATTAATGCCTCAGGCACCTTCAACACTTCTGAAACATGAAGAAGAAAAGTGCCATCGCACCACTCCCTCCTCAGCATGTCATTTGCCTTTTGGAAAGTGTTCTTTTGTTTGCTTTTCATTTTTCAAATCTTCTTTGCATACTGTTAACAGCAGGAAACAAGAAAGTGCTTTCAATGGTATAGAAAAATCTCTGAGATCCCCAGTGAGAGGATGTAACTCATACGCTCCTGTCATACTGACTGAAAAGGTTGGGACATAAAGGATTTTCTTTTCCAGAACAGATCTAGCAGTGTGTGCTAGATTTATGGCTTTGTTTTTTTAATTCCGTTTTCTTTACAAAAGGAAATGTACAGAAGTGAATATGGGCCATTTCCTAGGATGTCATGAGCAGTCTCATTAAAAAGTTCCCTCACAATGTGGGAATCTAGAACATGAGTGATCTCCTCAATTCTTTCATCCTTCCTATGGTGTACTTCAGGTTTTGTGGCTTTTTATCCTCAAAAAACAAAAAAAAAAAGTCTGAAGTTTATATTAAGAAATTGAAGGGTATTTTGTGATTTACAATAGTGCACATATGCAACTGCATGATTCAAAAACCCTATATTTTCTCTTGCAGCGACACATTGTTCTAAAACTCCTAAACTATAAAACTCCTACTAAAACCACAGTTTTATAGTTTTCAAGACACCACTGGAATCCAGGCAGCTAACTCCGAGACTCCATTGGAATTTCAGGCAACAGTCTAACAACATTTATTTACCGTTTTATTTTCCATTAAGAAATCTAGTATGATAGTGCATTTGGTATGATTCGGTATGAGCAGCAGTTCAAGTAATGACCAACTGTCCTTTAACATAAATTAATAATTCTAATAGTAGATAGATGGGATGTAACTCAATACTACATAATCGCTGCGCATGCTAGAACACAGACTGGGAATACAGTGCTGAAGAATTAGAACAATATTAACTGAGCGAAATGACTTTGAAACCACATGAAAACATCTTCATGTGCCAGGATGTCTCACCCTCAACCTTGCCAAGCAGAGCAGTCAAATCATTGCTTATTTCTGAACTAACTTGAAAAAGTGATTTTTTGTTTTGTCAGTGAAATCGCTTTTCACTATCCGTGAAGAGTTCACATAAGCCTCTACAGAACCACCACTCAAATTCCACCTGAAAAACAGGGTTTGTTCTAATACTGAAAAATTACCCTGCTCTCGTACACTGGCTCTTAGTATTCAGTACAGTTTTCAGGCGGGGGTGGGTGCGGGGAAACAAAAAAAAAAAAAAAACAAAAAAACCCAACACCAGAAAATTCACTTTCTGCTATTTAGTCCAGCAAATCCCTTCCCAAACAAAAAGATCATTATGATAAGAACTCACATTTCGGATAGTCAGTGCATGCAACTTTTCAACATTTGACTGACAAAATACCAACTGGCTAATAACCTTTTCTTCTTTTCCTTTTTCCCTCTCTTTGGTTGCCAGGCAATCTCAATAAGAAGAAGTAACCACCAAGCCATGCCATGAGAGACAGAATGAATGAAGACTAGTTTCCTATAAATCTGTGTCTCATGGTTGGTCTCCCACACAGACTCTGATATTTAAAAGTAGGTGAGCACAAAAAAGTCTCTTCCTCATCGGGAACATTAATGCCACGTCTCTCCCTCTTCCTCTCCTTCTATGGCTTATTTTCATAAATCATGTAGAGACCTTAAGCCTTTGGAGACCTCTGCTCCTCTGTGAAACTGCTAAAATTCACTTCTGAGTTCAACAACTATTAAATGGAATCTTCCTTTTCCTTGTACATACACAGTAAGTGCATACTAGTTTCCAGTTTCTCTAGAGATTATACCACAAAGGTGGCAATGGCTTCACATACAGGACAAGCATAGTATTTAGAACTGCTTAGTGTAGACACTATGCATTTCTATTAAAGCTTTAGCAGGAGAAGAAAAAAAACACAACCAACAAACACTCACACCAAAAAAACCCAAACAAACAAACAAACAAACAAACCAACCACACTCACACACACACAAAAACCCACCAAAAAAACCCCCACACCAAAAAAACTCACACATCTATATTTGCAAATAGAAAATCAAAATATTCTATTCTGAGCGTAAAGGTAGGCACATGAAGCTTTTAGGAAGCACTTGGAAAATGTTGGAAGAGTCCAAAACTCCACAATACATTTTCAATTCCTATATGTGCTGAGATGACTGATCTGCAGGCCTTTGAGATATTACTCTGTATTATACTAACACCAATTACAATTAGTATTGTCCTCAGCAAGTAATTTTAAATGAAATTAATGATTTAAAAAAAAGAAAAAAGTGTCAGCTGGCAGTTCAGTAGAAGTTCTGAGCACAAGCATAAAGTAGACATTCCTGCTGAGAAGTTCATTCCATTGGAAATAAGAGATTGACATTAAATAAGTATTTGACTTTTTATTTAATTATTCTTTTCAGAATTGTATTTCCTTGTGCCAGAAATGTATAAACATTAAATTAATTTTCTTATATTGGAAAATGGAAGTGCTACTAACAAGCATTCTTTATGAAAGTAATTCAGTTCCAATGACAACCTTGTCCAGTTGATATTAAACCACATTTTGTATCTTTGTTGCTGTAGTAGGTAAGCACCCTTCAGCATTACACAATGCTCTCTGCTATTTTTCTTAAGAATGGGAAATTAGTCCTCACTGATATAAAACTTTCATTTACTTTTTGCTGTCTATCTGACACTTGCCTAAGAATCCTTGATCTTGCTTTCAAGGGACATTTGCCATTAACTTTAACAAGAGCATGAGCATAACCTGAGTTGAAAAGTTGAAATAAACCCCCACCTCCTAAGGAAAATGCACTGTGTTAAGCAAGACTTTCAGAAAGGAATAAAAATGAACAAAGAAGATTGGGCAGAGGGAAACCACAACAAAAAGACAAACTATCACAGCCATTTCTATCTGTATACAAGAACACAAGAGATCTACAAGTAATTTTATGACAGCTTAGTGCTTGTCACCTTAATTGACTGAAAATAGAATTCATGTTAAGTATAAAACATCTCAACTTTATACTAAAGCAACATAACAGGCCAAGACTGAAAGCCTAACACATGCGAATATTCACCACTTATCTAAATAACATTTGTGGTTTTGGGGTGGGGGGGTGGGGTATTGGGTTTTTGGTGGTTTGGGTTTTTTTGTTTGATTTGCTTGGTTGGTTTTGTTTTTTTAAGAAGAATTTGAGCTAAAAATCTTTCAGTAAGAAAATAGGAAATTATATCATAATTAAACATATATATGTATTTCAGTCTAACACTTTCTATTGCACACTATCCAACATTTCAAATATTTCCATCATGTTAAAGCGCACATTTGGAAAACAGGTTGCAAGATTTAAGATAAGATGAATAACTTTGATGCCTCCTTTGTTATAGTAGTTCGATCTTCTGTTGGCTTTCTTACTATAACACTAAATATGTCCAAATTCAGATCAGTAAGAGAATCAAGCTTTCACATACGTTGAACATGATTCTAATGTATTCTACTCAACTTCCTAGCCAATACACAAAGAACTTTTTCACTTACTTGGAAGTAAAATTGTATTCAAGGAGAGACTTCTTATAAACAACAGCCAAAATTCTGAGAAAGTGTGAGGAAATCAAGCAGCCAGAAAAAATTAGCACACATTTTAGGGCAGCTTGAGACTAGAAATAAAATAATTCAAATCTAAATGAAAAGTGGAACCTTCCCACTATGTAAAAGTTTAACTAAGTAGTAACAGGATGGCAAGCGCTCTGAAAGCTTGCTATTGGCAAAACCCATGTAATGACCGTACCATAGAAGAATGCAATCCAGACCAGCTCATCAATACGAAAACACTTTTCTCACAACATTGCCAAAGACACTAATGCAAGGTCCATAAACACCAGTCAGCTGATATCGGAGGACCGAAAACCATCCAGTTTGGGAATTTCAGAAATTCAGGAAGTACCATGGAATTTTTCTTCTATGTTTGGCTTTCAAAAGTCAATTAAATTACCTGCTGGTAATGGGTCTCTCCCCAGTTTCAATTTTTAGTTTTTTCCAGGTTGCAAATAAAAAGTTTTCCAATTAAGTTACACAAAGAGTGAAATTATCATTGCCATCACATAAACCCTTCTAAGACACAGACTTTGGTACACTTTCTCCTAATAATGTTTTACTAGTCTATGATTTTACATCAACCAGTCATTACTGCTAAATAAAAAAGCTCTACTGTGACAGAAAATAAGCATATTGGAGAGAATGTAAGTTTGAAAGGAGGATATATTGGTATAAAATTACACGCAGCAATATTCACTCTAAGATCCACCTACTATTACCACTGTGGTGTTCTCCATTCTCTGTTTAGTCATCCACTGAAGTCTTCACTTGTGTGGCAGGAGACAAAACACACCTAACGCCATATCATTGCATTCAGGAGACTGTATTCGTAGCCTTAACCTAAAAGTTGGGTTTTCTTCATAACTAAGCAAATGGTTTCAGAATTACAGTGAAGATAAAAATCTTAATTTCTTGTCTGATGATAACTCAGGAACTTAATAAGGAACTCATTAAGTGTATCCAGATACTAAATTTGGCCAACAAAACCTGAGATATAGCAGTTTTCCATACAATGCATAGCTTCAAATTATCCAAACCAACCAGACCTAATGGAAAATTCTTATCTAACCTTTTGCCTGGTTTGTTTCTTCACATTTTTTCTTTCACTATAAAGCAAAGTCACAATAGCGAAACTATTTTTCCCTCAAAAAAAAAAAAAAAAAAAAAAAAAAAGTGATTTTTTTTTTTTGCGTGTGCAAGAAAAACAAGCCCACAACATGCAGTTCCTGGCACATGACCTGGCAGTGGACTGGAGAGAAACTGTGTTCCATGATACGACCATAGAATCATAGCCTGAACAGAAAAATAAGACCAGACTTGGAGGAAGTTGGGAAGGACAAGAATCTCTTCCCTTTACCTACTACAGCTGCATCGTCCACTGCTACCTACAGCACAATACATATTGTGAAAGTAATCTGAATATCTTTCAAATTAAACTTCATTTCACCAAGACACAACAAATACATAGATAATTTAACATAAACCTTGACCCTTTTCCTCTCTCAAAACAAAAACACCAGAAGTGTTGATGCACTAATAGCTCTTAATTTTTTAAAGAGCTTTCATCTGGGAAGTAAAATAACAAATATTACAATAAAGAGGGTTAAATACATAAGTGCGACTATGTTATAGGTACTAAGCACACACAAACACACAATATTTGTGAAAGCAAGAGTACACACCTTATCATGAGAGTACGAGGCTAATAATTTAACCAAACTGCAGAAAGAAAGTAAAGCCATCGTTTTCTCCATCTCTAATTGCTAGAGAGCAGAGTACTTCATCATCAAACTTGTAAGGTCAGCTGATTCTCACCCTTCTGCAAGCAAAATCCTCTAAATCACAGTGAGGTAAAAAGGTCTCTAAAATGAGGAAAATATCTGACTTTCTAATGGACACCTGAATCCAGCATTCAAATGCCCATGCAGAGCTTGGATAAGCAAAACATTCACAGCTTTATTTTTCTCTAGGCTGCATGTCTCCTTGAGAAACAGATTTCACTCTTATTTATCTCACAGGTTAAGCAGATTTGCTGGGAAATTCTCAACACAACAGTCCCCATGGTCGAAATCTGTACTGAATGACCACTCACATGTAAGCACCTTTCATCCACAAGCATTGTACAAACTAGGAAAGATTCAGCCTTTAAGTGTAGCTGCTTCAGAGATGGAAATAAGCAGCTGTTTAGTACAATGGGTACCTCAGCAAGCAGAAGTTTATCCATGATAGAATTCACCCAAGGCTGTGGACATGTAATCTGGTGAAAAACTGTGTATTCAGTATTTACAATTAGAAATAATTTCACGTTAGGCATAACACTTTCAGCTATATGGCTTCTAACAAAAAGCTCCTGTAATATTTCATATTAATAAAAAGCATCAGGTCCTCCAGCGTTATCCTATGCTTCACCTAAAGCTCTATCTCTGGATGGAGCAAGACAAGTACTGATGGCAAAGCTTTACAAAGAAATTATCATGGCACAGTCAGTTAAGAATGGAAAGAAGCCGGTTCTCCAAACTATTTGCTAGTTAGGTAAATCTAAAGATACTCCTAGTCCACATTTATGCCTCAGTTTCCCAACACACAAAATAGGAACAAATTAATAGTGGGGAGAGATATTTGTTACTATTTTAGTTATTACGTGGATTCTAACAGAGTGGATCATGCCTTTATAAAAAACATTCAAAATGGTTTCAGAAGCAGCAGCAAGCAGGAATTTTAAGCATGAAACCATCGCTTAAATAAGAAAACACCACTTCAACAGAGAAAGTGAAACACATTTGTGGTACAGGGACACTTAAAAATTCACATTCAAAAAGCCTCTGCAGTTTGTTGCTTTGTATTTGCCAGAAAAACACACAAACACAAAAGTATTTACATCAAAATGCACAAAACAGGTGCATAATATAGCATTTCTTTGGTACAGTCAGTCTTTCAAAACAATATATTTTTACACAATGGCATTTCCTACAGAAATCCCAAACCAGCCCATGTTCTCCTATTGTCATTAACCCAACACTGAATATACAGTGAAATTCAGTAGTGTTGTGCTGAATGTAACTGTAAAAAGCACCAGCTGGCTGTATTAGAAATGGCATTCTTCCAGGTCTCAAATGTCTTATTTATATACAATGGAATCCTGCCAGCTGTTTAATATTTAGAGCTAATAAATATAATTGGCAGCACTACTGCACAAGGACAAGTAACACAAATACATATAAAAATTACTTCCCAGCAGAAAATCTGGTTTGTTCTTAGGTGATTAAACCAAAGATGGATGCAGAGTTCCAAGCAAATTTTACATAGCTGTCTTTTTTTCTTTAATCCAAACAATATTTGCTTATTTTCTAAGTGCAAAACTGAAAAGAAAAAAAATCAAAATAATAAATACCAGACATCTTTATGCCAGCTGCTCTGAGACCACTGTAGCCTTCAACCAGTGTTTTCTACAGACCATGAATAAAGATAAATTGACAAGTAGGAAGATGGGACATAGCACAAGCTTCCGGGGTGGGGAGTAGTTCATTATTCATTCCAGAGAAAGTGTTGGATCGCTCCAAAAAAAAAAAAAAAAAAAAAACCAGTCAGACAGTACCAGTCATCGAGAAATTGATACTTATTCCCATGAGCAACTCCTCTATGCATGTGCAGGACAACTTTACTCCTCACAAGCAGATTAACTCATGTTGAGTAGAAGGTGAATACGACACACCCAAGAATGCAAACACAACAGAGTTGTCCTATGGACATGCTCTAAGATTCATGTCCCTATTTCCAGCTTTCTGTCGCACTTGATGTTGGCAAGGCCACTACATCATTGCCAAAGTAACTATACAGCAGATTACTGCTGAATGTAGTAGCCTTCCACCAACTGAAGAGGGTCTGCAAATCCAAAGAGTTGGACCCTCTTACAGGCAGCTTCACAGATTCTGAGAAAAGCTTTAGCATCCGTGTCCTCCAACATGATAACCACTTTAAAGATCACAACACTGGAAGTAATCCTGCACAGCAGACAGTAAAAGGCAAGGACTGTGACTCCTTCCATTCTGTAAGACCTTGATTTTGTTGAAACTTTCTTCAACTCCTTGGCACAACCTAGATGGAGAACTAATCTAGAAATGGGAAAGTTTAATTTGCGTGAGTGAAGCATAGTTAATGCTACATAACTTCCTATGAGAGCAATTTAATTTGAAAACTCAAACATCCATGACAGATGGAGCCCACAGTCAATTCCATAAAAGGCTGCTCAGTGTAATTACTGTCATTTAGAGATATTTGGGTTGCTTTGGTTTTAGCTAGTTCAGATGGCAATGCTCTTTTTTTGATATTCTTCAGCAAGCAGAGTTCCACACTCATACATCTTCATGCTCCCATCTTCAGCATCATTCTTCATAACAACTTGAAGCGTCATTCTTTTTGTTCATCATTTCACAATTTCATTGAAAACTACATTCTTCGGTATAGTTATTTAAACTACAGAGTTCACTATCATGACCACTAGCAAAAAAATCATTAAATAGGCATATGCTAATGTCAGTCATTAACTGCCAATTTTTCAGCTTCAACTCAGCTGATGCAAGCTGCTATGGCATCCCATTGCCCAGATCTCCCTTTCACACACCTTCATTCAGTGTGCAGGCTCACCTCTCTAATATTCCTGCCACATATTTCAGCCGAGGCAATAATCACAGCCTACACTGCCCCCCTTACCTTAGCAGTGCACTAAAAGCTTTCTCTTCCAACCTCTTTATTCAGGTGCTGCATAAGGCTTGTATCCACAACCAGTGACCTTACCCACAAGGAATGGCTTTCAGTCTGGTACACAAAAGGTCTTGTATAAGGACTAACATGGCCCTTACCTCCCTACATCAGCTCAGAATCAACTAATGGAACCTGTGACAACAGGTTAACAAAGGCCAATCAGCAGCTTTGCTGCGAACAAAGTACGTGACGTACTTAATACTATGATCTTCCTATAAGCCTGAAATAAACCTCAACATTTTCCTCCTAATATTGCCTTTTCATTCCTGTAGAAGGCAACACACCCATTCTTTTCTCAAAAGATATAACATCTGAAATCCTGTCTCTATCACCATACCTCTCCTTTTATGTGTATAAGCCAGAAATAGTTATGAGATGTACCTGAAAAGCATAATATTGTTTCTTACAATCCCTTGGTTGGGAAGTGCAGCAAAAATGGCAACAAATAAAAATAGTACAGACATTACTTTTTAAATCTAACTATCTACAGGGTCTTGAAAATTAAGCACATGTTGAAAGCAGAGAAGAGTTATTATGCTTAC
The DNA here is from genome assembly GCF_004027225.2 of Strigops habroptila. NCBI lineage: Eukaryota > Metazoa > Chordata > Aves > Psittaciformes > Psittacidae > Strigops > Strigops habroptila. The sequence continues at coordinate 15,159,075 of NC_044278.2, forward strand.
AAGGCTAAGTTAGAAATACCTCTAAAGAGGTTATTATTCTTTTGTCAACTACTGGGTCAAAAGAATAATTATAATTATTATGTTTTTACTGTAATTCCATGGAAATTAATTTTCTCACCATGCAAATAGGAAAAGTTAGTTCTATGCACATATTTCCATAATTATTTTAATTAAAATCATGTTTAATACAGGAACTCATAGCTTGACATTTCATATTTTCTAAAGATAAATTCACTTCAGTTCAACAAGAAAAAAGTAATTAGACTGGGAACTCTGGAGATAGTCCAGATATCTTCTCAACCTCTGGCTAAGATGCTCTTAATTTCTCAAGGCTCTGAAACATTATTAAACAATTACTTTTCATATGTCAAACCAGGGATGAATGAGGAACTCATGCCTAATTTAATATGAGATAAATAAACAGAAGTAACTCAACCAGGACTTTAACCAAAGACTCTTGAGGAGCAACAGCATTAGCTAAGCTTCACAGTTCTATACTGTAGCAGAAAGCTGGAGACACACCATTTTCTAAAAACTCTCTGTTCATCATTTGACAAACTGTACACACTGGGAACCCCCCAAAAAGTAACCATGTCACAGAAATATCAGAGTGGGGGGGGAGAGAGGATAAAATGTAGCCATTGGGCAGCTTTCACGTTCAATCAGTTTCAGTCTTGGGTAAACAGAAGATCATTAGATAAAAAAAGCTCACAAAAAAACCCACAAAAAACCCAACCAACCAAAAGCAAACAAAAACACCACACACACACCCCCCAACCAAAAAAAAAAACCCAAACAACACAACAACAAAAACAAAAACCCTACAACTTGAAAAAAAAAATCTGTTCTTCGTGCCACATTACCTGCATCTTGCACTCCAAGGAGTCATCAGATGTCTCCTGTCAATGGGATACATACAATACTAAAAGTATTGTCATATTTTAGAGAAGCCTCAGAAAGAACCTCGAATTCAAATCACATTATATAGGTCTATTTGTATACTTGCTATGTGGGAGGTTGACAGACATTAGCAGGAACACAAATTCCTGACCTACAATCCTACTAACAAAATTCCTCCCTAAGACCCTTCTATGTAAATATGAAGCTTCTATTTCATTTTCTAGCTTACTATGGTACAGTGGAGCATATGCTTCAAAAGATACACTACACTAATTATCGTAACTATCAATACCTTACTGCAGAGATTAAATATGGATCAGAGAACTACTGTAAAGCTAAGCAGTGCTCATTAGCTGTAATGTTGAAAATATTTCTATAGCTTATTTTTATTTACTCAAGCTTGATTTCTTTGTCATAACTAGCTTGGATATAAACATACTCAATAGTATAGCACTGCAGTTTTTGTAGTCAAACATTCAAAATTGCCTCACTTCTGGGTCCTGTTAAAAAAGTTAACCTTGCACTGCTCTCAGTAAGACACTGATTACATACTGTGAAAGCTCAAAATGAAAACAACTGCATAGGAGAGAGTGTCTTTTTTTCCACAAACCACGGTATTAAACATAATGAAAGCCCTGCTGGCAATATGTATTGATAAATGTGGGTGTGCTTGACTTGGTTCTCTGCATTTGTGACTGCACAGAGGGTGGAGGGGGAAATCAGACAAGGATTTCACCATTCTATTTATTTTGCTGAATTGTGGCTCCAGAGATTAAAGTTTATGTAGAACCAGAGTACAATGAGACCCTCTATTTGCCAGCAAGGTAGCTCTGCAGTAGTAACTATATGGTCTTCCATATTGTCCTGACAATGACCTCAACATTAATGGGTGAATCACAACTCAAAGGATGAGAGACAATCTAACCTTCACACTATCTCATTCCCCTGGGGTTTTTCTGCCCAAAGGCCAGGAACTGTGTCAAATTATTTATGCTTCTGATAAAGAAGACTCAATCTCAGGACAGAGATAAGACCATCACAGACCTTCTATATAAGTGTTTGAAGTCCCATAAACCAGAAGATAAAAATTACATTCGAATATACTTGATTAGGAAAGTTACCATATGTAGGCAACTGTCTTTCAGATCTTAGTTACTTGCTTCCCAGTGTCCACGTCAATGTGTTGCAAGAATGAAATTCAAAGTACACACGTTTCTAACAAAGAACCTGAGCTGTCAAGAATCTTTGCCATTGCTGGAATCAGAGCTCTCTCCTACAAGATGGATGGGACGTAGCCAGAAACCTGTAACACGAAAACACTTGGAATGTGCTTCAAGCCACAGGAAACAGGAAAAAAAGGCAAAAAATCAGTATCACTCCTGATTTATAACCCACGAAATGCAGCTAGTAATACAGATTTACTGATATGCAATGAAGTTCAAAAGTGCATTTCATAGTTGTTTCATATTCACATGTCCCAGAGCCAACATCCTAATTGGCAATGTTTTGGGAAATGAGAACTACAGCTTGAATTCCATATGCCACTTACAGCTTACAACAGCAGAAAATGAGATGGAGAATGTAGGAAGCTGATAATCACAACATGCAGAATTCCATTTTCAAAAAAATAATGAAAAAAATTATTACTGATGAACCTCTGTGATGCAATAGCCAAAACCAAATGAGTTAGGGGGAAAAAAGAAGTTAAATATACACATTACCTTTGATGGCACCAACCCCATTATTTCACATACCAAAATTGCAAGTGCTAAGACTAACAATTCTGTCATGAAAATAGTAATTTACCCCCCATAACAGCCCAAAAATACATATCTGATTAATTTCATTTCGCCAGGAATTAAAAAAAAAAAAAAAAAAAAAAATCCCATTAAAAAAGTAGGATTTATAACTAAAAAAAAAACCTACAACATATCTGCAGAGCACAGCAGTTTTATAATTTATACATTAAACATTCTGAAATATTCTGGTCTGCTAATTTTAAATGCAATATTATCTCAGACTAAATTAAAAACTGTGTTTACTGTAACTACGCTGCACATATTTCACTCTATAAACAAGAATACTTCCAACAGGAAAATAATTCTGTTGCCATTATTGATAAATGAGCAATTATGTACTTACATTGAATACAAAAAAGTCAGTGAAAATACTGAGAAATCACTGCAATTTATGCAAAGATTTTTGGAAAGAAAATAATAAAATATTATTTACATGCCCACTTACACAACAGTCTTAGGAGATATTGCTCAGGGTTAGAAGTATTGCTAATTATAATTGTGTGGACAGAACTCCCAAGCAGCTAATAATAACCCAAGAACTTTTTTTAAATAATGCGACATCATTTTTCATTACAAACTATATATTTCATGTATACCTATTTTATACTGTAATTTCTCTTTTATTAAAGCATTTTTTGACTCTGTGAAAACTCAATTTCTCACAAAAAATGCTGGACTGACAAGAAAAGACAAAAGCCTTCTGCTGTGAAAAAGGGTGATGAGAGTAAAAGCAAATTTTGTTATGATTTGGGCAACTTTACGCAGGTTCTTGGATTCAAGTATAAAAACTGTAATTTTGTTCTTGAGGGCGATTTTTTCCTTTTCTTTCTGCACTAGCAGGCAGATAGAACTTAGAAAAAAAGACCAAAGCTTAGTCTCCGTTTACTCTTGCTGCTGCTGTTCAGGGGTTACATATTGGTTTCAGCAACGGTTTTGTTTTATTTCCTAAAAGTCAGAGCGGTGCGGGAAGACAAGAAAGGCAAGCAAAACAGTTTTCTAGGAAGATGTTTGACAAAGTTTTTGTAATCTTAGCAAAGAAACAAACCTCGGCATGCAATATATGTGATTAATCACAAAGAAAGTCTCGTGAGCCTCCCACAGCTGAAATTTGTTGACACAGAACATTCAAATGATATTTATGAATGATCCCAGTTTGAACAAGCTTTTTTACAGAAGAAACATCAATGCACAGAACATATGATAAATTGTTTGTATTGCTCTATCTCAAAAGGCAATGATATATTTTCCAAACAGAAAAGGAAAAATACAGATTTTAGGGAAATTAAAAGAAAAAAAAGAAAAGTTTAAAGAAAAGTATCAGAAGCCTAGGTGGGAGAAAAGAAATGGGGACAAAAGGAAGACAGGCTTACAAGACTAGGCCACGGAAAGAAGGCCAGTAAGTAACAAGAAAAGAGGAAAGAAGAACACTGCTGCAATCAGAAAAAGGAAAAGAATAAACAATTACCTAAAATCCAGTGCAGAAGCAGGTATGGTTCAGAAACTATTATGAACAAAGGAGTTGAGGAAAGAAAGCTGTAATTCAACCAAGTGAGAGACTGAGACAGAAACAAAAAGTGAAATTTGGGGAAAAAAGCAGTCATTGTAAACATAAAGGTGGTAGTTCGTACAGAAACTATTGCCAGCCACTTGAGAGTGTGGGGAAGAAGCAGACACCCAGGTCTGGACGGGCAAGTAGATACAATGAAGGCAAGAGAGAATAAGAGAGAGAGAGGGGGAGAAAGGAGCAAATTCATGCAGCTTTCCAAAAGCTAGGAAGGCAATTCCTAATTAAATCAGAAGGCTGTGAAGGTGACAGAATACAGAAGCAATACACTCATGTTCTTTGGAGCCAAGCTGTAGTCTGACTACAGCAAACTAGATATCTCCACATGGAGAGCATGGCAATTTAGAAAAGAGTGACAACTTTGCAGTATTCAAGATGGGACATTTTGGACATGAGTTTGGGTTTTTTTCCAAGGCTGTCTACCACAATGTAGGCATAATTTAAATTTACTTACTGCTGACACTGTCCTTCAGAAATAACCACTGTCTACTGCAACATTAAGCTTAAATTAAAAAATCAAAACAAAAAAGAAACACCAACTGAAAAATACCTTGCCAAAATACACTCTGATGTCTTTCTTCTGAAGAGCATAGAAGTGTGACTGTGACCTCTAACCACCACATGGAAAAAAATGGTTGAACTTGTACAATAAGTGAAGTCACGGCTCTACCACAGCTTAACTGCTGATTCTGCTCTGCCCTACTTTTACCTTCTCTTTTACTGCCTGCATTCATGTTCAAGTGACAATGCAGGGAGCTGATACTACGAAAAATCCATCTGAATGTCAACCTGGCAAAAACACACCAAAACTAGACCAAAGGAAAAAAACAAACCCTCTAAGCCCTAAATAAGCCACAAAAACAGCTACTATGATCAACGATCACGAAGTGTTCATACCAGTTCCAAGGTTGAGGCAGGAACAGAGGTATGGAGAGTAGGGAAGACCTAGGGAAACACAGGCCGGTCAGTGATCCCTGGGAAGGTGATCGAACAACTAATCCAGGGAACCATTTCCAGGCACACAAGGACAACGAAATCATCAGGAAGAGTCAGCATGGCTTCAGCAAGAGGAAGTCACGCTTGACCCACTTGATAAACTTCTATGGTGAAGTGACTGGCCTAGCAGATGAGGGGAGAGCAACGGATATTGTCTACCTGGACTTCAGCAAAGCTTTAGACGCTTTTCGCGTAACACACTCATAGCGAAGCCAATAAAGTATAAGCTAGATGAGCAGACAATGAGATGGACTGAAAATGCCCGAACACCCAAATTCAGAAAGTTGTGATCAGTGGCACAAAATCTAGCTAGTGGTCAGTAACTAGCTGTGTACCCCGAGCATCAATAATGGGTCCAATCCTGATCAGCATCTTCATTAATGATCTGAATGATGGGGCTGAGTATACCCTCAGTAAATCTGCTGATGAGGCAAAACTGGGAGGAATGGTGAATATGCCACTGAGGGTTGTGCTGCCACTCAGTGAGACCTCAACAGGCTGGAGAAATGGGCTGACAAGAACTCATGAAGTTCAGCAAAGGAAAGTGTGAAGTCCTGCAGCTGGCGAGAAACAACATACTTGGAACTTCTACTTTGCAAAATTGGAATCCCCTGCACATATGCACATCATCAGCCCACCATGACCCAAACATAAGCAGCTAACTTTGGTAAAAAGACACCTTGATCCACATGCTTGCTTTCTAGATTACTTCCCCTTCTACACTGGTACCACTCTATACATTGCAGCAAAGGGTTTATAATGGATCCAGGACTGCTGGTTTCCTGCATAATTTACAGAGCGACCGCATTCTGATTCTCAGAAGAGCATCCTGTGTCTGGCACAAACCATTTGACCATGAAAGTAAAGTTGTCCATCTCAGCAACAGTACCAGCAAGCACAGCACAAACCTCAGTAAAACAGTACAGTTTGCGGGTGATTTAAGGTTAAATTGGTAACTTTGTAACTGCACTTTATCGCATCTGTATGCATACAGGTCAGGTCACAAAGTTGCTGCTTTAAATTATGATGAGAGAACTGCGATCTAAACCAAGGATGAGACATAAGACTCTCTACAGAATACCTGTGCAAGGCCTTTTCTTTTTACATAAAAGCACTTCCACAGACACCTTCTTCCATGATCCCTCTGACCCAATCAACAATATTTTCAATTCCACATGTCTGTACCCTAAGGGTTCGTCTCCTTCATCAGCAGGGAAGGTATTCTCACTTCATAGTAGAAACAGTTCCTGTTAACTCTTTCCAGGCTATACTTGGCAGTCATTTATTCAAACAGCGCTAATTCAGCCATGACAGATATTTTGGGTTGACTGCACACATGTGATCCAAGTTGGGAAGAATGAAATGAGATTTCATTTAACTTCTCATTCATGACTCTAAAGAACAGCACAAGCAAGCATGTCCAGCTGTTCTCCTTATTGAGAAAATTCAGTCTTTAACAGATTTCTGTGGTCATTGCCATACACAGGGTAACTAAGAGATGTAAGAAATGTTGGGGTTCATTTTGTTTTTAAAAAAGGACAAGATCAAATTTCTTTTACAAATAGAAAGAGGCGTTCTCTGCATAACACTAGAGAAAAAACCCAAATCACTTTTGCAGGTTGACAAACTCATGTCATCAACAGTACACACAGCCACTTGCTTTGGTGGAGAAAAGTGTAAGAGACAAAGGCTGAAACCACCCTGTAATGATGGGCAGACTTCTATTCATTCTGGAATGAGGTAGCTGAGGTCAGTACTTTAGAAATATTTAAATACTTCATTTTTTATTTATTTTTCTTTTAAACTGGGGGAAGATAAAGATGATAACCATAGAAGTGTGGTAGAATTCCTCTCCATAAAACAGAGGTGTGACAAGTGTGATAAGTTGAAAAGGAGTTTGAACATATGAATAATAGTCAGGTAAGATAACTGCATGCTAACACACGCCCCGTCAGCACATGCTTCATTTTAAAAAGTCTGGCTAGTTGTCTCACAGACAGCATGTGAAACAAAAATCAATACTCACAGACCTCAGCCCTGCAGAAACACCAGCCAGGAACTAAATAATTAAAAAAATCATGAGATAGATGATATTCCTTAAAGGGAAGACTAATCCCCATCACCACATGAATCTGTGGAGGGCAATGGTATACCTGTGCTGAAATGATGCTTTGCATCAAATCTTGGAACACAACACTGCACACTATGCAGCTACATGAAAAAAAAAAAAGTCTTGCTGAGTTACTGCAATATTGAAAATGTGTAATGGCAGGAAAGTACTTTGAATTACCTACCTCATACCAAGCTTAGGAGAAAGCACAGTACAAAACTAGCAGCTAAAACTGTTAGCAGGAAAGCAGCCTGTGCCATTTTTGTTCAGGCTGTCTTGTCACTATAAAAAGTCCTTCTTTTCCCATATTGCTATTGAACCATTTGGAGGTCACTTCCCCTTTATTTCAGATCTAGAAGAGTAGCAGATCATGAAGAGACTTCAAAAAACTGTAGTACAATATTTTTAGGTACTCAACATTTCTTTTGGCATGTAACACTTGCTCCTGTGCTTTACATCTTTTAACAGTGAGAATAACAATCAACCAAATGTCCTACAATGAACAATGTAAATACCCTAGCATGAAACTATGCTAGTTAAAAATTAATTTCTACATTTCCAAAACAATCTTATTCTCTACACTGATGAGCTTAAATACATATCTGTGTAAAAACAATGTCTCTCAGAAATTACTTCAGATGCATGTTAGTATTCCTGGTTTTTCATCATAAAATATAGCACTAACTTAAAACCAAAGAATTAGTTAGGATTAAAATTATTTACTATGTACTAAATGACAAAGAAACTGAGATGTACACAATAAAGAATGTAGACAGATTGGCTGTGGAAAATGAAGAACTCTAAGTAAGCATCTAACCTACAAAGTAGGTCACAGAAAGAAAGAAAAAGGAAACTTTAATGTTCCTGACAGTGAGATAATGGCACTTTTTTGTAGCAGATAAGTTCAGGAAAAAGTATTTTTACTGCTACATTTATTACTTGAAAAGTGGTAGTACTAAGAAGGCAAAATCCCATTGTTCAAGGTATAATAGGAATAGGTAAGAATGACTCATGTCTGGCCAGAAAAAGCTTTCAGTCTGAACACTAGATGTTATTTTATAAGTCCCATGCCTTTCTGCAATGAATTATCACAGCAAGAAGAATACGACCCATCTCAAACCCAAGTTCATGTTTTATCAAAGTGTCCTGGTATACAGTAAGTGTAATGTCCTAGTTTAATGTAACTACAAATCAGAAAACTCAAGTGGACATTTCTGTAACATTTGAATGCAAATGTTTGTACAGACAAATGGACAGAGTCAGCTTTAATGCCACTATTTTTTGAACACTGAGACATTTTAGCTAAAAAGACATAACTGGATAAAGTTTGGCTAAAACCATCTTTCTGCTTGCGCTATCAGCACTTATCAACCAATACTTAGCTAACAGAAAATATGGATTACAAATAATTCTAGAAATTAGGTCAGAGTGAAATTTTTCACTCAGACAACTTACCGATAAAAACAAAAAACCTGATCATGTTTGAGGACAATCAAAACTATACATAGATTCTGGCCACTAGCTTTGACTGAAATAGTGGAGAAAAGTTGCAACAAAGCGTCAACGTAACATTTTGCAAAAAGCATTGCTTGCTTTCACTTTAAATAAATAAATAAAAGCACATTACAAACATTTATACAAAAAAAATTGAGATCCACAAAACTACACCAGTTGAAGTTAGCCTGTACTTTTTTTTAAATCTTACTTTAGCCAGAAAGTTTCAAACAAACAATCCAAAATCTTGCTCTTTCTCTGTGGGAGTAAAATGCATTATGCAGCACTCGTGAAAAATTAAAAAAGGTATTGACCTTTCTGAAAGACAGTAACTTCTGAGCACGGTATATTGTAACATAATGCAGGAAATAACATAGTAAGTATTTTCTTTGCCTAACAACTTTGCATCAGACCCCTCTTTCACTATTCCATTTATTTTCCAATGAAGAACTTGTTTCCTTAGCAGTAACTTTTTCTAGTATTCCGTTATCTTTGCTTTGTTTCTCCTTAGTTGCTCTTTCTCTCTAAGGAGAGGAGTGTGGGGCAAGCACAGCCCAGCAGCCCTCAAATGATATGAAACATTTGCCTGTTCACTCAGACAGCAAAGCCCCTTTAAGTACACTTTGCATAAACAGACCTCTAACAGCCTTGCAATTATCAGTCATTTGAATCAAGTGACCAAAGCAAAGGTTAACCTGGAGTAAAAGAAAGCATGGCAACTAATTAACATGTCAAAGTGGCACTCTGCTAAAAGAGTTAATGAAGCTTATGAAGGACACATGTGTGCCTTTTGTTGTCCAGGCTGGCCTCTGAGTGGTTGAGCCATGGTGCAGCTGAGTTAGGTTAAATTGCATGTTACTTACGAGGCTGCCACAGGGACCTGGCTGGCTCTCCAACACCCTGCCTTGGCCCTGCACTGCAAGCCAAGGTGATTAGGCAGCTAGTGATAGCTGAGGATGGTTAGCCCCACAGTGGGCTCCTAACATGGCAATGAAGAACGGGTACAGGATGGATCACAAGGTTTTTCTGTTCAGGTTCATATTAAAAGCCATCATCAAAAAAAAAACCCCAAACTACTACCATCCACACACCACCGTCCTCAATGCCTGTGCAGCTGTTGGCATGTATAAGAAGATGCTAATCACCCCCAACCCAGAGTATTCTATGATTACCATACTCAGTCCACAGATAGGCAGTGACAACTTCAGACATTAGCAATAAAATAGGTTTATCCGTTACAAAGAATATGCTCCTCCTCAAAGAAGTTTCTTAGTATGCTACGCTTCCACCTGGAAAGACCAGTACACAGTCCAGTCCTGTTGCCTCAGAGAAATTATTCTTCACATTTTGCTGTTTGGGAAATCAATACACTGTAAACTAAAAAAAAACCAAATATCTAGTAACTTCAAATTACATGAAAATCTACACCAAAATATTTGCCCACAGCAAAATAAAACCCATGCTAAATACAGCATATAAATGTGATTTTGGAAGAGCAATTTTATAGATAAAGAGACAAATACTTTTGTTTCTCTGCCTATATAAAAATCCAGTTAGTTTTAGGACCACTGAATAGTCTTTGAAGGCTAAATTATTTGCATATTTTGGTCTGTTTATCTTCCTATTTTTATTATATTTAAAATTCTACCTTGGTTTTTTTTTTAAATTGCTAAAAAATTAAAAATAGTTATTTCCCCTGAACTCAAGGTTTGGTCCTTTTCTCCAGAAAGAAAATTAGGCCTATATAGCTCTAAGCTATGAAATCCTTGCAGTATCACTCCTTCCACAGGAAGAAAAAAAGAAAAAAATAAATCAAGAATTAAACACCTATTACAGTAAGTTCAAAGAAACACACAAAAAAGCCCCCAAACAAGCGTTCCGTCTCTTTTTACTCAGCATGACAGCACTCACTTCTTTCCCGCAGAAAGCATCATTCATCCTGATTAGTTCACATTTGATCATTTTCAGCAGTTGATTCTTTTTCCACGGATGTCTGCACTTACACTGTGACACCATGAAATCGAACCTGCCAGGCTTTTACCTGCAAATACATTACTCAAGACAGCAGGCATTCCCAATGTCATTTTCATGGTTTAATTACCAGAAGTATCTATTGGTCTTATTAATCATCAACCAAGAAATCCACATTTGCATGATTTTGACCTACTGACAGATTAAAGAGAAATATTCACTAAGACTCACCTTTTCATGTGACAGGTGAGCCTGCTATGAACATGTGCGCTGAGGAACTTGACTGAGGAACACACCTACCTACAACCAAAAATCTCTTAATTGTTTGGGGTTTTTTTACAAGCTGGGACAAAGAACAGCAGAATTGAACTGTAACAAAACAAATCTAATAGGAACAGAACAAATCTGAATTCGTAAAAAAACCACGCTTTTGTCAAGCAAGCCACATGCTTGACAAAGATTCTTGTGCATGTAATACTGGCAGCAGTATTCACTCCAGAAGGTACACACACTTTCTCACGAACACCTCCAAGAAACACATTCAAATGAAAGGCTTTTAGCCTTTTTCACAAGGTATTTGCATGCCATCCAAACTCAGCAGAAAGATTAGGGTGTCTAGAGAGAGGTGACATTTTAGTAGTACAATATACTTCACATAATTCCTGACAGACATCCTACATGAACCTCATCAGGTGCTTAGGGAATCAAAAGCTGACTATCGAAAGTGATTTCACACATCTTTCAGCTCTCATCAGATCTGCATGCAAATTTGACACTTTTTGGAATCAGACAGATTTGTAACACACTTTGGAGAACTTTAGGATCCCAAACCAACAGATAAGATTCATCTAATCACACATTACATTCTCTGCAAAAGGCAGAAATTAAGGCAGTTTAGTCTGGTTTCCCCAAAACACAAGGCTTAAATCATTATGCCAACCAATTTTATTCTTCCCTTCCCCATCCATACTGCTACCATTAACTTTGGAAACTCCTGGTCAATTTCATCAAAATTTTAGAGGATTTGGTCTCAAAGGGTTTCAGTGAGTTTTGTGAAAGTCAGTGGTCAGGTAAAGGAGAGAAAGACAAAGCTCCTTATGAAGGCAAGGCTACAGCTACATCGTGACTTAACAGCTGCTCAGCCTGCCCTCCACTGAAGGTCCACACACACACACATGCTTTTCAGAGCACAAGTCCAACATAAGAGGACTGCTGGTTGTCCGTGGGAGTTCAGGGGCATTGAAGGAAGGTGACAAGGGCAAAGTGAGAAAACCAGAGTGTACAGGAATCAGTCTGAAACTCCTTAAAAGGAATGACAACGGACACAGAATAATGGCATTGCTATTACAGACAGAAGCCACAGGACATATGTGGGCAAACTAGGGTTAGTATATCAATATGGAGAAAATAAAATGGCTTTGTTCTGCCACTTGTGGAACAACGTACTGAATTTAACTGTCCAGATACAATTCAGTAACACTGACAAAATAATCTGAGCTTCATTACGTTTAAGCCACTGCACATAAGGAAGTACCGCTGAGCGAGCAGAAGCATTTTGCAACATGTGGCAAGGTTTTCAAGAAAGTCAAAACCTACATACTTTGTGATTATAAGCAGCTTGAACAACTTAGAAGAGCTCACAACCTATTTTTTAATTACCTTACTCCTTCCAGTTTGAAAACAGACATTCATCCAGTGTTTCAGTCACCATCCTTTAAAAATTGCTGCACTGTCAGCCAACACTTTCACCTACCATGAAACAATACTCTTGTCCCGCCTGCCATGGAACATTAATTGGCAATGGGAAGTGGGGATGAGTCAGGATGCTGGGTTTGCCCTGTAAGTCAAAATATCCTTACAGTGTAGAATACAAATGGTAGGCTGATTGCAGAGTTACAAATTCTTTACTAAAGGGCCTGTAATGCCTACTGAAAAAAACCATCCCCACCAGATCCTCAGAAAGACAGGAATGCAGAAAATAACATCATTTCCTCTCACTCTTCACAGAGCCACTGAAATGTCAATCAATTGTATGCTCTTTGAGACATGGAAATCTAACTGTGCTCCGCTGTGCATATGCATTATGATACCACCTAATTAGGCGATTATATATCTTTTTTTCCCCACAGGAGCTATGTGTTCCAGGAAAGTGAGAAATTGTGCTGAATAGTAAGATCTGGTCTGGATTCAGGTACTTCTGGAGAGAGACAATTTACAGGGCAATCGAAACTCGTATTCCAACTTCTGGCCACAGGTCAAGATGTCCCTGGATGTGGTACAGTGGATATGCAGTATCCACTTAGATACATCTTAGGTCACCTGTTCAGAAAAGAGCCCAGGCTGCAGAGACACAATGCCTGAGTAGGCTCAGCTTCAGATGCTGGACATGCAGGAGCTCACCAATCATGGAGAGAGGCAGAATCCATAATGAAGACAAGACAAAATGCTCTCAGCAGTCTGAGCAACAGAGCCTTTGAGCAGGCATTCATTTAGCATCTTACCTGGTAGCCTCAGGACTGTGAGGAGTTTTGCCTCTGGGATCTTGTGCAGTCAAAATAATTTAAAATGCCCCATACTAATCAGACATTTTGCCTCTGAGTGTACAAGTTGAATGATGCTTATGCAATGCGTCAGCATTTAATACTTAGGCTCTCATTTTTTAAGTTTCTGAACTGATCAAATGAAGACTCTCAACATACACTCATTCACTATGTTTTCTTTCCTCGGTCTCCTCTCACATTAACACCAAGCAGCAGATCCAGAGACCACTGACATTGAAGAACAAGTGAATAAACAAAAGTTTTCAGCGATTTTAAGGGATTTGGACATGGCCCTGGGAGACGTTTACAAGAAAAATATCTGATCATACAAACATACCACAGCAGAGCTTCTCTTAGGAACAGGGATTTTGCTTAGATAGGCTAAAAAATTTCTTTACATCCATGTCCTGCCAAAGGCATCCAAAAGACATTAGAGGTCTGTAGTGAGTGCTACCCAAACAGGTGTAAGTTTCTGGGGCAATGTTAGGATTCTCACTAGAAAAATCACTAGAAATCACTAGAAAAATATTAATTACATATCGAAGCAGAAGCTGCAAGACTTACTAAACTCCAAATCCAGAAATCCAAATCAAATCCAATCAAATGTATAAAACGCGTCACCAGTTAACAAGCTGAAAAACTTAAATCTTCATTGTAACAACTTTACCTGAAGCACCTAGAGACAAAACTGAATAAACACCTGAGCTCCCAACATGTCAGCACTTCTGTCAAATTTATACCTTGCAAGTGAGTCTGAAAAATCTTTCTTTACAGCCATATTTGTTTCAGAGAACTTGACTCCCAGTATTATCATTTCAAGGTAGTAATTATAAGCCAAACAATTTCTTCATTGAGAGATTGACAGTCATAGCTAAGTTACTGAGTCACTGACCTGAACACTGTTCTGTGCCCTCTTCTTGTTTTATTCAATTCATTATGAGCAACTCAAAGGTATCAAGAGTTCTTTCACTAGCCCAACAAGATAAAAATGAGCTATCCTGGGCATACTAATTGAAATGTGTTATTTCCCGTCTTCATTAAACACTTCCATTTAAAGATCCTCATATTCATCCACATCCAAAACCATGTAAAGTGAATTACATACATGGGAAACCGAGCACTCAAGCCAGAGAAAGAAACAAACACACCTGAAGACTCCAGAAGCATTCTGAACTAAGTTATAATGCATGAATCCGAACAGAATCTTTTTGTTTCTGCTTTTGCTTTGCCCTGAGTAATGACATACAGCTGTATTTACGTTGCTGAATATTTACGTAAAATGTGCCTGCAACCTATATAAGATAAGCAATGCATTTTGCTGTTGGAACATTAACTTTTGGCTTTTCTGACCTGTGTGTTCAAAATGTTCCGCCTTAATATCCCCTGCATTTTCTTTGCCCTGAATATTTGCGCACACAGTGTGCAGACCTGTTTCATGTTCGCAATGCTAGAATTCCTAGCTGCACTTTGATCATGGCCCAGTGAGTGGTAATTTTCTACCTTGAACATGTCAGCCCAGGAAAAAGAACAAACTGTTCCCAGTCTGAGAGATTTCAAAACAAAAAACCCACAGTTGCCAAAGTTATCTGCTTCTTATCAAGATCCATGTTTGGCACCAGATGCATTTGATTCATTCATCATTGTCAGTGCACTTGCACACTAATTATTTCAAATTGTTTCCTCAGGCAGAGGTCTAGGACAAATGCAAGCAAGCCAAAAATAGCAGTTATAAGAATAATTATGCATAATTTACCTCAAGGCCTGGGCCAGTCTATCATTAAAACTTTTCGTGCCACCTGTGATCCAGGCTAACTCTGGACTTTAAATTAGTTCAAGATCACTTCATTCTTTTTTTAATACAGTGCCAACATTTAACCTTTCCATTAGTAGTTTTCTGACGCTTTAAACATTTCCAATAAAATGCCAACAAGGTTCCTCCTTTTCCTTCTTTTTTAACAATGCTTTTGTCTTTCACAGCCCGACAACAAGTTTGCTAACAGGAAAAATTTCAGAGACGAGGTCAGCACAGGCAACCTAACTGTAAGACTATGGAAAAAGTTCTTAGAAAAGTTCAATTCCTTTTCCTCAACCTCGAAGTAAATTATATTTCAAAAACTAAAGCTGTTTCAGTCCCTAGAACTTTCTCTATTATCTAACTCTGCATGGAGAAAAGGAGACAACTTTCATAACACTAACATTTCAAACAACAACAATAACAATAAAAATTGATAAACACTTGCTCCTGCAGATTTGGAAGTATCTGTTTAATTTTTACAGACAGCAAACATGTTAATTCCAAGGGGATCCAAAGAGATGAGCAATGCAGGTGTAGAAGGTTTGGCAGAACTAGAGCCATATTTCATTCATAGTAATGAATCTAACTTCTATGTTGTGCTGATTTAACTATTAAAATTACAGATTTAAAATAAGAATATCTGAAAGAAAGAAAAACTACTCTGAAGACTTCCAGGAGAAGAAACATGTATCATACTGAAAACTAAGAATATGTTCCACTGATAATTCCTAACCACTACTCCAGTTTGGGGGGTACAGTACAGATGTTTCACTTTTACAGACAACAGAAGATACGTAAGAGTAGCTACAGCTGGCAATGCACAAATTACAAGCATTGCTTACTCAGGGAAAAACATCTATGAATTCCTCCATTCAGGTATGAATACACAAACATCAGACCTGTCAGGGACTATAAATACTCCAGTGTTCAGTAAGCAATATAAGTCATGCAGGAACCAGTCCATCTAGGTTCTGAAGTCACTTAAGCTACGGGTGTGTTTATGTACTTTCCTGATCCAAGACAAAAAAAACATCAAAGTAGAGAGAAATTTTCAAAAAAACTCACATCCAGTAACAAAATGTAAGATATTATTAAAAAGGTAACACACACAGGAAAATATGAATTCAAGCTGTCTTCTGCATAGCTACATAAAACATTAACTACAAATAGCTCTTCTATTAAAATCAAGTATTCCTAAGATACTAAAGGGTGAGGTTTACTTGGTCTGATCAGTTCTAATGCTGACACACAATCACGCATAATGAACAGACTTTTGACAGGAGACAAAGCAAGGCAGCATGTTTCAAATCGGTGCTTACTAAATTTTGCAAGCAGAAGAAAAAACCAAGCTTGCAGTGCAATTCTTCTGAGATGCTCTGGCATCTCCACCTAAGTTGGAAAGAGAGCTGCACATTGGATGTCTTTGCACCACATTATTTTGGGCATCTCCTGCTGAACTGTATGGAGCAAACTGCAGATTTCTAAACCACAGATACAGTAAACTGAAAGGAATGCTGAAGAATGAATATGGAAAAGGGAAGAACGTAAATTCACCTCCTTTATAGGGCATCCCTGTGCCTGCCATGTCATTGAAATCTCTCTTGTATGTAGTTGATAAAACTAATTTGACATTGCAGATATGAAGTGATTATTATCAAAATATTTCACATCAGAAAATAATGTTTGGGATCTTTCATTTACATATCGTGCCATCTTGCCCATGTCATGACCCAATTCCTAGAATCATCTGCAATAACAGATTTCCTGTGGCTGAAAGAGATGATGCTAATGTCTGATCTCAATTCTGTGTTGAGTATAGTTGTGGCTGGTTTACTATTATGGAGGTTTTTTATTTACTTATCTACTTATGTTTGTTACAAAGAGTTAGGAAGTGCTTTACAATTCGTAGAACAGGTCTTTCAAGACTGAATTAATGCAACCATGGTGGACCAAGTTCTGGGATTCAAGTGTCTTTTTTCCACTTTTATTTTCCATAAGGAGAAAACAAAGGCATAAGCCCATCTTTCAGCTGTTTTCTATCAATCACACACACACACACCTTCAAAGCAAGGCATAGACTGCTAAAGGCTCCTTAAAGCGCATTTTTTTTATTATTAACAACTTGAAAGCTTTGTCATGACTGAAGTTTTCACAACAACTAGAACTGACAGTATAAATACCAGTAATCTCAGTTTTTCTTTGCTGTCACTATACATGAAATTTACAATTGATACAGACAGACAGAAACTAGTGTCTAAGTTGTATACACAACAGAAGAATTAGTATTGTTTTTTAAACTTGTGGAACGTAATTTAGAACTATCTGTATTCTAATCACTCAATCAATAGAAATAAATGAAAGGTGTTTAGAAAGAACTAACTTTATTTTCTCTTTGTCACATGTTGATTTTTAAGTGGCAAAAACAAGTGAAAAAATACAATTTTCATAAAATGAATTACAAGTCCAATTGGACAACAAGTAGCATTTATGTGGAAATCAGATGTTTAAATCTTAATTTGACTTAATCTTCTTTTCTATAGGGAATCACATTTTTTAAATTGCAGAGTTAAGATTATAGTGCATGTTACTTTCATATGCTTGTGAAAAACATTGATGAAATTTCCTATTGTTCTCTAATTCAAGTATGCTGGAGTCAGAGATAGCCAAGTTGTCAAAGCCCAAACTTGAAGGTTTCTTATGTTCCCTGTACAAGGAGGAATTTCCTTCAACGATATAAAAATATGAAATAGTACTTTTCGCTTCAGGTGATAAATAGTACCTAGCATTCCTGTTTCTTGTATAAATCAAAATGTTTTCCCTCTTTCACTATCTCCATATCTCTAATTTACCACAGTTCAGTGTAATTTCAGCTTTGCACACAAATTGGAGGCAAGCAATTAATAAAACATTAATAAACTACTACTTTCAAAGAGAACTATTACTTTTCAAACACTTTACATGATTCATTGGATTCATTCGAGTGGTTCTTTTGCAACCATTGTTAATTCGCATATCCCCACTCTTATAGTCATTTGACTTTCTCTTCACTGCTGATCATCACTTACTATATATGAAAAAACTTCTTAGATTCCTTCAAATGATACCTATGTTCCCATCAGTTCAAAACCAGGATACTGACCAGTGAGTTTGCTTTTTACTATTAGCAACAGAAAGGGATCAGCAATGGCGGAGAACCCAAATTAAAAACAGAAAAAGAAAATAGGAGTTAGAGAGCTATGCATTTTTGCCAAACAGAGAAAAACCTAAATGGTCACATAACAGTTATTTAAAGAATAAAGAAATACAAACCACTACTTTCATATGATTCACCAGGGCTAAATTCAAACAGCACTCATTAAAAAAAAATCTCATTATGAAACAGGAGACTGATTATCAGCAAATAATTCGTAACAGTGAGAGATATAAAGCAGGCTGGAAAAAGATCTCCCAGAGGAAGCCCATTAGCTGGAATTTTAAAATTAGGCTGAACAACGTATAAGAATATGTACTTCAGGGATCCAACCCGCTCATCTAGGGGATAGAAAGATGCACTTTCAAGTGTTTTACTTTCCCAGTTTAGCTGGATTTATTTTGCTGCTTTGTGCAATACCTTTGTGCAATACCTGAAATGAGGAAAGTACTGAGAAGAAAGCCAAGGATTAACACCACCTGCATTCCTTCAAAGAACAGAAAATAAATAGCCTGAGTTAGGCTATAACAAATAGCTTATTTCAGCACATCACCATGTTGATTGCTAACCAGAACAGGAACAGCACAATCTTTTTTCTTGCAGTTACATGCTAAGAATTCCTGGATGTATGAAAAAGCTAGAAAACTGTCTAGTATCATAAAAAGCACCTCTACAATTCTTACAAGCTTATTTGCTTCTTCTAAACACAATATAGTAAGATTACATAAATTAAGGAAGACTACTGAAGATGTAGACACTAATAAAATTTCCACTTATCTCTCACATTTTGAAGCAGTAGCTCTATGGCTACTAAGGCGGAACCATTAGTGGTCAGTTCTTAGAGGAATGATTTTGATGCTTGTTTGTATTCCCTCCTCCTGGTGTGGGAGTCCATAAAGCTGGAGTATCCAGTTACAGCTTCAGTTATTCTAACTCTTTTCTACATATAGCTTTCTCTTATGTATTTTATGTATTGGGTAACAGGAGAAAGATGCAAAGATAAGTTCAAGATATATTCTATACTGTTACTTTCTACAGCAGCATTGAAATACAACCGTGCTGCTTGAAGTACTAGCTACTCTATCACCTTTTTCAGGAATAGGTGAAATACCTTGCTTTTGACCCAAGAGCAAACACAGTGCTCTAACTTACAAGGTCTCACGCTGCTCCTGCAGTAGTACATGTGCAAAATCTCCAAGGTAAGGCACAGTCTTTCCTGCTCAT
This sequence comes from Strigops habroptila, assembly GCF_004027225.2. Lineage (NCBI taxonomy): Eukaryota > Metazoa > Chordata > Aves > Psittaciformes > Psittacidae > Strigops > Strigops habroptila. The sequence goes on from NC_044278.2 coordinate 15,178,658, forward strand.
CTGTACTTGCCAAACACATTTCTCATAGTCATAAAGCTCTGAAAACTCCAAGCCCAACGGAAAACAAGCGGGGTGCGGTGGTGGTGGTAATGAGCCTTTGTGCTGATCTCTAAGAAAGTTCCTGTTTCTGATCCACCTGTTCCTTTTCAGTCTAAAGCTGTTTCTTATAGTCCTTTCAATGCTCATTTTTAGTACTAGAGTTACCTACAGTTTTTTTATCCTTGTTTTATTACATATAGATGTTGTTTAGGAACTAGTAAAATCTTACCTTAAAACAAATTAATACAATAAATTTCACTATGAACCCAACTAGAACATCACTGGCACCTTAAATAAATTTCTCTCTAAATTTCACCAAAATAAACACGTTCATTCTTTTTTAACTGCAGTGACACCGATATCACTAGGTTATTTTAACCCCCCATGCCTCCACTTTTTATTCCAGACAATGCTGCTCTCAAGCAGCCTTTTTTATGTCTCTTCAATGCTACTCCCTCAACTTATTTGTCGCAAAACATCTGCTTTGAGTAAAATAATATTTATAGAAAAAAGATAAAATCCTGTTCATTTCATTTGCTCAAGCAGGCTAAAAACAATGAAGTATCAGGTATTTATGACAAACTCTGGAACAAATTCAGAGATGCTGTGAACTATGGTGTCAGTTACACATAGTGAAATACGTATAATTCAGGGTGAAAAAGACTGGCTGATGTTAAGAAACAAAAAGACTGTCCTCCCTCCTCCACCACCCAAAGAAAAATAAAGTAACTGGATGGCTGTTTTATTTCATGACCGCACAACAGCCTGCAATTCAGCTTTCTGGGAAAGCTTGGAAAATCCTCTATTCCAATTCTGCATTGCACTGCTGCCTCTATTGACCATGGCCACAGGCACAAACGTACCTACAGACTGCCTTAGGAGAGGACTAGGGAAGTTTATCTTGGCACTTGCGACCACTGTGCAGTAAGCACAGAGAGCAGGAGAATACTGGAGCAAGTGACAAAGCCGCATCTATCACTCAAATGCAAAATCTGTCAGTGTTTGACCTTCAATTGTTTTGGATTTTTTCTTTTTTATCTGCAAGTTAATTTTCCATTTTCATTTTTCCACATCCATGCTGCAGTTCCTGAGTACAGTAAATCTCTCCTCTTTTGGATATGTAATCTCTTTTAATATCCTGCACTCTCTTATCACACTGCAGTCCTCCCATGTAATATATTGTCCATAAATTTTTTCAAATGATATAAACTTTAACAGCTATGGATGTGATTGAAATACAACATTGGCTATTTTGCTCCCCTAACAATATTCTGTGGAGGTTCACATTTGATCTTTACACTTAAGTAATATTTGGGTCACGCAAATTTAAGAACATTATTAGTCTCAAACTCCAAATCACAAAGGACACAACACCATTTTAAGCCAAATACTACAATTAAAATGCTAAAACTAAAAAAAAAAAAGGATGTGTCATTGTGACAGCTGATAAATATATCAGCCATAAACATATCGTGTGCATGACACACAGATCCCATGCCACAAATGAAAACTATATTTATATGGGATTTTTTGAGGAACCAAGAGTGTTATATAATACTGTTTAAAAAATGGACAGTGTCCTGGGTTCAGCTATAGCAGGTATTTTTCTCCTTCTTAGTAGCTGGTGCAGTGCTGTGTTTTTGACTTTCAGCCTGGGAACAATGCTGATAACACCGATGTTTTTAGTTGTTGCTAAGTAATGTTTACTCCGACCAAGGACTTTCTCAGTGTCATGCTCTACCGGGGAGGAGGGGAAGCCAGGAGGAAGAAGAGACAGGACACCTGACCCAAACTAGCCAAAGGGGTATTCCATACCACAGCATGTCATTGCCCAGTATATAAACCAGGGGGAGTTACCCGGAAGGCCATATCACTGCTCGGGTCGGGCTGGGTATCAGTCGGCGGGTGGTGAGCAATTGTATCCTCTCCCCTTGTTATTTCCCTTATCATTATTATCATTGGTGGTAGCAGTAGTGGTTTTGTATTATACCTTAGTTACTGCACTGCTCTTATCTCAACTAGTTGGAGAGAATTCTTCCGATTCTCCTCCCCATCCCTCCGGGAGCTGGGGGAGGAGGAAAGGGGAGAGTGAGCAAGCGACTGCGTGGTTCCGAGTTACCAGCTGGGTTTAAACCATAACAGACAGCAGTACTCTATCCTCCATGATAACATGCCGTCCTTTCTTAAAATGATCCCACTCATCCACCAAAATGTTTAATTTTTGTTACTTTTTTTGCCTTTTTGCTGGGATAATCCCATCAAATACTTGTGTTTTCTGAAGTGAAATTCTGCCTTAGGTCAATTCCCCAGCTTCCAGGTACCACGCTATTCCACTCTGTGCAAACCCCCATTATACGCTTTATATAACGCTTATACATATAATGCTAAAGACTAATGATCACAGAAACTCTAATATGTGGATTTTGCTGCAAGTTACACTTTTGACAGATCTTTGGAGATGCCTAAGGATTGAGTTTACGCAAGAAGTTTCTGCAACTGCATGCCTAATACCCTACTAAACTGAGTTAATGATCTTAATGAAGCATTCTTAAACAGTGGTTTATTAGTTACTGCCTACCTGAAGCTCTTCACTGCTATGCAATTTACTATTTACAAACACCACCACAATAAACCTTTATCTTGTAGTTTAGAACGTGTCAAACCATATTAACAGAAGATTAAAGAGCTTCTGCTGAAAACGACATTACTGAAAATCTGAAAATTGAGTCCATGGAGTAAAGCAACAACAGTTACATGAGTTACTTGTCCACAAATATCAAGACTCTCTATATTTTTGAGACATACTCAATGATATAGTCAAAATCACATATCAAAGTTTAAGAGCTCAGATGAAAAATCCATACTTCAGTAATTTTACTTCTTGTACCATTTGTTTAATTTTAACTCTTGTTTAATAATGTAACAACTGGCACAAACCACAGTCAGGAAACAGAAAACTACTTTCTCATTAAAAATTACTTTCTTATTTGCCTTCTCGTACCTCCAAAACAACTTACATTTTTATGTGATTTTGGGGGGTTTTTTCTGCCAGCTCCTGTCTGGCATTTTCTTTCTTTCTGGTTTTTTGTTTTTGTTTTTTTTTTTTCCTCCGAAGAAAACATTCTAGTGAGACATATAGCAGCTATGCAATGGACACATTTTCTCTTTATCACTAAATAACACAGACTACTAGTTTCATTTTAGAAAACAGCAGTACTTCATATTAATGAACTATGTGCCTATGCCTTTAACAAAAGTGTGCAGGGGAAGATGTTCCTTAGTTGTAAGAATACTCAAACCTGTAGAATTAGCCTGATATAAACACAGCAAAACTTCATTAAGTTATGATTCTAGCTGTTACTACACTTTCATCTGCTGAGATTTAGTCATTGTCTGGAAAGAAAATGTGATTTCATGAATACTCTAAAATAAGCATTTATTCTGGTTATATAGTGATATAACCACAGTATGTAAGAGCTGTTCCTCTGAAAACAGCACACTAATGCTACAGGCAAAAGGTAGTCAAACTGAGATCAGATTTGCACCCAAAGAATTTCCTATTAATATTTAAATCAACAAAGAAGAAAAATAATTTAAAAAACCCAAACACTAAAGCACACACATATCCACTTCTGACACAATGATTACAGCTGCTATTGATACTATGCTGCAGTCCTAGAAAAACTCATTGCAAATTACCTGTCAGTCACAGCCACGTTCTGTTTTCATGACTTTCATACACAAATGGATTTACTTTAACACCACTGGAAGACTTAATGCTGGCATTTCACAGAATGGTCAGTGAAACTAGTTCCATATACCAACCTTTAGTAAGTCCAGTACAAGTTACATTCACTGCATTTGGCTACTTTGGTATACTAGCACACTGCTTAGCATTAGGGGTTCCAGTGTAATAAGTGTAATAAATATAAGTTTATGAAAAAGTAAACACACTTCATGTTCTTTTAGAAGATTCTTTTTAAAATTAGTTTGCATATGCTTAAGAAAAACAACCCCAACCAAAATATGGACATGCTTATATGATGAAAAGTCAAGATTTGTAAGGCAGACTGCAATGATAAAAACCTTGACCTGTGAGATACTTTCGTGTTTAGTGCCATATAATCCAGATAATTCAGGACATAATTTTTAATTGAATACCATAAGCTATAACTAAGCTCCCGGAGTTGGGGGGTGGGATGTTATTGTTGTTTTTAAATTACTAGTAACAGCTCATTTTCCAGTGGGGAATTCCTAATAGGAAAGTAAAGCTAACATGTTGGTATATGGCACCACGCACCAAAAGGCCAGCTCATAAGCAGAAAATACTTCCTAACACTGACTTTCTGTCATGAAAATGATGCAAATACCCTATTTCTCTGTTACTGATTTCACCAAATTACTGAATCAGGGAGTATGGGCTCCCTAAAGCTTACCTGTACTTGCAGAGCTGGAAATTAAAAGGCTTTATGCAGAGCTGCTCTTTGCCAACTGCTAGCAGATGTCAGGACTTTTTGTACTGGCTGCCAGTCATGGGAATCAACAACTTGGAGAATAGCTTTTTATTTCACACTTACACTACTAGAACAGTATTTACAAGCAACATGAGGACTACATCTTCCAACACAGACAACCATCAAAGCACAAATGAGAAGCAAGAAACCCTGTTCTCAAAAGAAATTCGCAAATTCTGAAAGTGCTGGCACCTGAGACTCCTGTTGAACTGTGACACCTGCTGGTGTTCCCACCCTCACAAAAAAGCAAGACTATCCCACATCTGTGAGAAACCTTTCACCACCCTAGCACATCAGAACCAGAGTAGGAACTTAGTATTAATACATATGAACAAACTCCTCTTCTGTAAAACTGGTCTCAGATGCTTGAATCCAAAGTCCTAAATTGGTAAATGTATTAAAAATACAAGAAAAAAAAATTAAAAAAAAGACCGGAGCTCCCCTTGCCGATCAAGGTACTGATTTTAGAAATTCAAGAGCAGAAACTTCGCCTCCGTTTTCGTTCTTGGGGACTAGGTACAAGCAGCAGAAAGAGGGACAGGAAAGAGAGAACTTATGTCTCCATGACGCAATCAATTTCATGCAGGTTAAAATCCTAAAATAATACTTTTAATGATAGAGTAAGTCATTCTCACGTGTGTATATAACACAGATACCAAACAAAGTGAAAATCCACAGAGAATGAACTCCCACAGCACTCAAATGTTAGCACTACTTTTGCAAATTCCCTAGAAAAGCAGCCTGCATGTCTTCAAATTGCACACACTTTCCCTGCATGCTCAGTTATCACTCTCCCTCTTCTTGTTTATTGCCTCCTACCATAAACATGGAGTCCTTTGCTCCTAGCATCTTTTTCTACCTGAAGTATAAGCCACATTGATGGAGCAAGAACATTTCTCAAAATTTCTTGCTGGAAATCTTTGTATGACAACATATGCAAGCTGACTCAAAATTGTCATGCGCATAGAAGTTTGAAACCTTAATAAGGAAAGCAGAATATGTAGAAAGATAAATGGACAGACAAAACCACAGTTGCATCCAGAAGAACTCAAGCTGACATTTAAAGGCTTAAGTAAGTGTGAGAACTAGACTCACATCTACCAAGTTCTGTGACCTACTGCTGAGGTCAGAATTCATCTTCATACCACTAGAGTTTAGGAACACTCCTAAAGGGAGATGCTGTTTGACTGACTTACTTAGGACAGACAAAAGATGCTACCTGTGTGGAAAAAGAAGACATGGTATCTTTTACATTAACAAAATGTTTCATACTAATTCCCTGCATCCATAGAAAAGCCTCCTCGTTCACAAAACATGAAAGAAAATTAAAAATTTCTTAAAGAAACCCCAAATAGCAATTTTCCATAGCCAACTGGATTCAATCAATTCCTGGCTGGAGAGACAGATGTAGCACCTGTTACACCGCACATACAAGTTCTGTGTTATATTCTGACATCCAGTCCTTTTTACAACTGTGACCATATCATCTTTTGTCTCTGTCAGAGTCAATTTGGACAAAAAATTAATTTTCACAATGTATACACTTAATTAATTACTTTATTTTAGGGTTTTCTCTTCAGTGTTCCAGAGACAATCTATGTGTGAAACTATGGCTGAAATCACCTGAAAATTAATTCATTAAACAAACTCATTATAAACCAAAATTGTCAAGACTCACGCAGCTCACATATAAGAAGTATGTACTGTAAGGCTATGAAATAGGGATGAGTGTGTTTATACAGAGAAAAGGCTGCATACGGTATTAAACGTATGTGACTTTGCAGTCATCTGTTGTTCAACTACTTTATCAGGCAGGAGTCAGTGAGTGCATGGCTATAAAGCCATATATAACAATTCTTTAATTTTGGATTTATGCAAATTCTATGTTAATTAAATTAGTCTTGGTTATTTCTAAGATTCTTCACTTTTTTTTTTTTATTGGCCCGTTTTCCCTCTGATAATAGATTTTTATTATTTATTTTGACCTTTTGGCATTCTTATTTTATTATCATTTTAATATTGCCATTAACCATTCCATAACCTTTACATTTGCCTCGTATACTATACACATTGCTCACACCAGCCTCCAGTAATTGCTTTTTGCACTTCTGTATTCATTCTATCTTCACAACAAAGGCATTTACAGTTGTTTTAAACCAATGATTTCTCTTCAGATGCTTATTTCACCTCTGTCTTTTTGAGCCATGACTTTATCCCACTGAATGTCTAGCACAAAATGCAGTGCCAAAATATAACAGTTTATATTCATTTCAGTTTATCACATTTACAAAACAGTACTCACATCTAGGATGACAGAGGTGGAGGAAAAAAAAAGACTACATTAACTAGTCTCTTTGTCATGTTTAGTGCAGGAGCGTTACTTGCACAAAGCCATATTTTGCTCTTAGTTACAATGTAAATCTAACACAATTCCTATGTCTAAAATGGGTTCACAGGTAGGTTAACAACAACTTCAGTACACTATGAACCCCAGAGCTCTGACCAAAGTGATAGAGTTGCTAGGATAAAAGTGATTCTGTCTCCTGCTAAGAACTAAGTTTAGGAAATCTATCAGGGTAACTCTTCTAGGCATCCTTTACATCATCCTACATCATTTACATCCTTCTGTTTTTCCACATAAACTTTTTAAGTACTTCACATTGTTAAAAGTATTCAGATAGGAAGTAGCTATGTCAGTTACAGTAAGGATTCTGATGTCCTTTGCTAGGAAGCAGAGGCCAACTAGCAGACACTATCCTGTCATCTGGTATATCCAAGATAAAAAGGGTGCGTCATGTTTAGATATTCAGAAGCAGTTGGTTACTTCCCATCCCCACCTTCAATATTTTACTCCTAGATCCCTTTCTTTTGTATCATTAATAGTAGATATTTCAGAAGCTGATCTTGCATAATTTTCAAATACTGTTAATGCAATTCTTTACTAGGATGCAGAATCACATTTCAGTGGAAAACATAGTGAGTGTGAACATACATCCCTAAGGCGCTCCCCTGAAACGCAGAATCACACGCTTGAGATTTTCTAAAGGATTTTTATTGCTAGGAATATAAACATCAACTTTCAAACAGACATGTATTTCTAAGGCTTTTTAAATTCTATCCACATACTTTGGTTTTATGCAGTAAAATAGAGATGTATATCCTCTGTGGGGTCATACCTATCACTTGACATTGCACCTCACATATCATGCTTTAGAAGCCCTCCAAAGCCAAAGGAAACTTGCTAGAATCATATAATTCTTAAGCATGCGAGAACTAAGGAAGCCTGGCTTCATACAGATTTTTATCTGGTGCTTATATGATATTAGCTGTAGGAACGCAGAGCTTTATCTAAATGATTTTCCTGAATTGGACTTTTATAGTGGCTGTCCTCCACGTAGATACTGCAATGGTTAATAACTAAAGCTTGAGTGGGGCTACTCAACAAAAACTAAGTCCTTCTTACATGAAACATAGGAATTAAGTATGCTTGAGACCTAAGCTGCCTGGTTCCCTACAGTCAAATGTGGCCGAAATCAGGGAGACAGTCCTCAGAAGTTATTAGGGATGGGTTAAAAATAACAGATTTTTTATCAGGATTATTAAAACCTATTTCCCTAATGGATCAAACTAAACATGGCAGGATTCAACTCTAATATTCTGTGTAAATGGTCATTTTTTAAAATTATATATTATCATAATTTTTAGTAATACCATGTACACGAACATGTCTCTGTACACAGACATTCCAGAGACGCACCCCCACACCACAGCTGAAGAACATCCTTGCACTGGCAACATCCTTTACAGGATCTTTCAGCCTTTGACAGAAGGTCACCAAATCAGCTCAAGAGCAGCTGAGGTATACGGCAATATAAGTGACGTTCTTCCAGAACACACTTGGTTAACTTTGAGAACATACATGGTTAATTCAGCAGAGCACTGGAGAAGACTCCTACACTATTTTTACCCTGCAAGGGCTTCAGGAGCCTCCGGGCCTGGCACTGAACTATATCCAGCAAAATCCTCCATGGAGTTGGTAGAATCTCTCTGTACGTAACAAAAAGAAACTACTGGACCAAAGCATTCACTGGCATTCAGTGGCAAGAAACACAGAGAGGATGACTAGTCTGTTCTTCCTGTAATGGTGAATGAGGGAAATTTAGCAGTAAAAAGGTAAGCTGAATGGAATGCTACCACTTGCAGTTTTATTTTTCTCATCCTCTCAGCCCCTTTTATAGTTTTATTAAAAAAAAAAAAAAAAAAAAAAGGAACAGAAATTGTAAGCAAACTGTTTCTTGTCTGTTTCCTTGGTCTTTCCTGGATGAGTGCCTCTTGCTGAATTTGAACAGGAAAATAAACTGAAGAGACCTTGTAAAGTTTTAATTCAAAATCTCTGTTTTACAGAAGAATGCAAATGGAAGATTTGAATCTCTGTATTTAAATCACTTTTTCTAAACAAGGCATAACCAAAGAGCAAAAAAAACCCAGCACCCTAGTTACTAAATGAACTTGATTTCTAAATAAAACACATTGCAACTGGCCATGCCAAAACTTCTTTACATTTGGTCACAGCGCTGCCTTTAACTCAACTAAGTAAACCAGGTTAAACAAACCTACATTACATTTGGCCAGTGTTTGTAAATACCTCTAACATGCACCAGTTAAAATGCATACGGTTTAAAAAGGTTCACTTCCAAACAGGTCAGAAACAGTTATATATACATTTTATATTTAACATAAAATAGGACGGCAGACATAATCCTGTAAACTTTTGTACATCAGTCATTGCAAGAGGCCAAGGGCATACCTTCAGTTCAGATACTTCTTCACTCTATTGTTGAATTCTTTTTGCTTTTAAAAAGACATAACACAGATTATATACTTAATACAGATTATATTATTAATAACAAATAGTATTACTCTTTTACATCTTCTATATAGACACCTTCCATTCTTCAGATCAAAGCACAACTCCCAGCCAGTAAAACTGTATTTTCTTTGTTCAGTCCTCAAAGCCACTACATTACAACCTATATAACACAAATTGCAGGCCTTTAACTTTGTATCTCTATTAATAGTGGTTTAACCAAGTAAGATAGCTCTATGAGTTTAATGCTGCCCTCCACCTTCTAAATCAAGACACTGCACTAGTGCAGTCACATGCAACAACTTAATTTTCAAGATGTAGTATGCACTTATCTATTAGTTTCCCTAAAATCTTAGGAACACCAACACTCGGCGTTTACTTTGTATTTCCAAAATGCTCTCCATTCTCTCAGTTTCTGCTTACATTTTACCACAAACTCTTCAGGAACTCAGAAGTGGGGTAGTCCACAACCCACCTTCTGCTATAGCACAAGACAGAAAGCATATAGCCTTCTCTTAAAACACTATGTAAATTGAAGATGTTACAGTACTGACATTCAGTAAGCAGTTTGTTCCAAGATGTGGTAACTGCTGTCTGTCTATCAAATCCTATCCTCTGTGCTATAAAGTGAATACCTCTGTTTAGTCACATGTGTACTTTGGAGATACTTTCAGTTAGTTCCCATTCTGTAAAAGAATAATAATTCAGGAGTCCTATCATCCTGGCAAATCAGTCACATAGGAAAGTTTCCCCCTGGGCTGTACACTTATTTTGTGCCCTACTTCACCACTCCTGTCCTTTATCCATGTAGTACTTTTCTACCGATCTTATTAACGTTCACCCCTCTGGGTGTGTTCATTTTAAGAGGATGTTCCAATCTGAAAACCATTTACTTCTGAACATATGCTGCTGAATTACAGTGCCATCAGAAGCGCAGCTCACCTTTCCCTCCAAACATTTCTTCAGGCTAAAATTCTTCTACGTAAATGCTCTACAGTTCAAACATTTATTACCAGGTTTCAGAGTAAAATTAAATTACCATCATGAATACGTTATGCTTATTAATAAAGTGTCACAAAAATATTAGTGAAAGTTAAACAACACAAGGGTATCAAGGAACACAAATGCTCAAGTTCCAGTAGCGATGTTTCATTTGCCAGGTTATACGTCCCATAAATCTGATGGTATGCATTGCACGTTATGTATCAAACTACATGGCGAGGAAGAAAATTAACTTCTGAAGTTTTGGTTGGGATTTTAACTTTGCATTAACATCAAATGAAGAGTGTAAAAGCAAGATTCCCATTTGTTTGAACTTCGGGTAAATATTTACACAGAGGTGCATGAAGGCAGACTTTTGAACAGATAACAGGCACAAATGTCATTGAATCAATCTCTGCAATATGAAGGAAGGAGTCAAAGTAACAGGGAAGCTAGGAGTTAACCCAAGCTTTCTCCCTCCCGCAGAACCCAAACAGTCCTGAGTTCTCATCTGCAGCTGCCATTGCTTCCTTACTGCTTTTTATGCCCTATTCAACACCAGGTAACCCGTTTGCCTTTAAAAAAAAAAGCAAAACAAAACAAAAAACCCCACTCAAATCCAAAAAGCACTCCTGCTACTGATTCTTAAATAAATAAAATATCCCCTTCGGGCAGAAAACACGAGTTTAAGATTTTTCGCTGTCATGGAAAAAGCTCTTAAGTTTGGAAAAGGCCTTGAAAACATTTAGGCTCTAGACAAACATGTCTCCATGTGTCCCATTACAAGAGCTTTTGGATAACAAAAATAGTTTAGGACCAGACTTCTCATTTTTAGGCTTGTGGAGAAGTAAACCATACTATGCTGTTATCTTCTCTTTCCAGCAACTCCTCCAGAACCCATTTAGCTTCTACTTGTCAAATCCCTGGGTGGCAAAGGCAATGTAAAATAAAATATACTGTGGCTTGTAAACTGTTTCTAGACTGAAACACTTGATCAGTTTCACAGATGAAGCACATTATATTCTTACTTCATCTCAGTCTTGGATTTTTTCTGCCATTCTCGTAGAGGTTTTTCACATGTTCATCTCACCCAGTTAAGAAAGCTAGTATGGCAATAAGCATGGCATCATACCTAACAAGATTGCTCAATACCAAGACAGCCAAAGGACAAAAGCACAATGTGTGAGGGAGCAGGGGCTGTTCACTCTTGCCTAAGGAGTGATTTAATAACAGACTGCAACAACTTGAAAGGGACTTAGCACAGTCAAACTCTTCTCGGTAGAAGCAGATGGTGTAAGAGCAGAAAATAGCCACAAACTGTGTCTTGAGAGATTCAGATTAGGTATCAGGCAGAATTCTGTCCACAAGCAGCCTGTGCAGAACTGAAACAGGCTGCCTGGAGAGGCTCTGGTATCTCCATCTTCTGGTGCTTCCTTGACTCTGTTATCCAAAACCATCGCTGCTGACCTGATATGACATTAGCAATAGCCTTGCCTTGAGCAGGAGATTGGATGGACTAGATGACCTCCTGGAAACTCTTCCAAGAACCATTTTATTACTTCTCTGATCATCTACATCCCTGAAATGGAGACATGTTTCAGGATCAAACTTTAAAAAAGATTCCAGTGAAAAACAGGTTCTGATTTATGCCTTTCTGCAGCCTGATCCATAACCAACATTAGCATCATCAACTTCTCCCATAAATCATGATTTTTGGGCAACATCAGAACTTGAAAGAAGTTAATTCACCACAATTTTTTGTCAATGTCAATGAAGTCTAACCAGGCGTTTAGAATTAAAGAGTTGGTGGTCAAAATCTACCTGTAATGTTCTAAGATTACAACTGATAAAGGATACTAATTCCTACCATTCCATAGCTTTTCTATACCAAAAGGACTGCATGTGAATGTTGACATCCAATTTAGATATTAAACTTCAGCTACTGTAAACAGTAACTGTCCCGTTAATTTAAAAGATTCACTTTAGGTTCAGGTTTTTATTTTGTTTAAAAATAACATAGAGCAATTCAAATTTTTTCCCTAGAGTCTACGCAAAATCAATTGTCAGGCCCTCAAGGAGGGACGGTGTTGACTGCCTCTACTTGTCTAATGCGACAGCACACAAACCACATAGCAGCACAGCACTCATCCATATGCACTTGTGCTAACAGACAACTAGCAATCATTCTACGTGTCTTAATTATCCTTTGGGGCCTCTGAAAATCCAACAGCTGGAAATGAAGTTCTAGTCTGAGAGACATCAAGGAATAGCAGTTAGGCAGAGAAAATTAACACACAGATGCAAGGACCAAATGTCACCAAGTAAAACTCACACATTTCATCACCATATTATGTATAAGATAGTATCTATACACAGTGCAAGGAGCCCTTAACCCCAGCATATCCTTCATAACGCTCAGCCACTGATTAAAAGCAGAACACAAGCAGGAAACGCTCATTTCACTGTAACACCTTTTACTCAATGCACACGACGAACTGAAGTATCAGCTGCTTGCTATGTTCTGGCGCTGGACGGCAGCCTAAAAGGACATGGCAAGGCCAACCATGCGGGAGCCAAAAGGTGTCGCCCGGTGTAGCCCATAGCCCACACCCGCCGATGCCCGGGAGCGAGTGTCGCTGGCCCGGCCCAGCAGAGCTCGCGCTGAAGGAACAGCGCCACCTGCCGAGACGCCCGCGCCGCTCCCGACGCCGGGACGGGCCAGGACGGGACGGGACGAGAGGGGAAGCCCGGGGCGCTGGGGCGCTTCGCTCGCAGCGAGACGCGACCGCAGTGCCGTGCTTGAACTCTTGCCTCCTCCTCGCTCTCGAATAATACCAAGACTACTACTAATAGCAGGGCCGTAACAGGAGTGCAATGTATTGTCTGAAACACTGTCCTACCCACCCCACACCCCGAGGCAGGCCGTGGCCCTCTGGCAACGGAGGAAACCCAGCGGAATATCCCACCGCCGCCCGAGGGGCTTGCCCACGGCCAGCCGGCCGGGTTGTGAGCGGCAGGCTTAGGCGGGTCGGACGCCCCGCGGTACTCCTCCTCCAACACACCTCCGTGCAGCAGCGCCTGCGCCTCCCCGACGGCCGCCGTCACCCCCGGGGAAACCTGCCGCGTATTTCGCGGCGGCCCCACGGCTGGAAACGGGCCTGAACCCCGCCGGGGTCCCGCTGAGAGGGGCCAGCGTAGCGGTCAGCGCTGCGCCGGGCCGCCGCCGCAACGGCCGCACCTCTCAGCGCCGTTTGGTCGGTACCGGCCCGCAGGCTCCGTGAGGAAGGAATGGTGGGAGCTCCGGTAGGGGCCTTCGCCCGGGTGTCCCTCGTCCCTCCCCGCGGCTGCTCACCTGCCCTCCAGCCGCGGGACCAAGCCCGGCCTCGGCCGCCGCCCCCCCGGCGCCTCGGGCCAGTGAAGGGAAAGCGCTGGCCCTGCCGTCCGCCGGGCCGGGCACCCGCCCGCCTCCTGCTCCCCGCTGCTGCTGCTGCTCACGGTTTTGAAAGGCTAACAGGAGGGCTGCGGACATCACTCTGGAGAAGTTAAAGCGTGCGAAGTTAGGAAATTAACAGAGTCCTCAAGCTGTTTTCACAAACAGCTCTTGAGAGGTTGGGGGGGAAATCAGGCAACGTGGCTTGAACCTCCTGCCTAGATCCTACTGCACCCTCGGTCTCGCCACTTCAGTGTAGGAGCCAGCAGCTGTCAGTGCTCTTACACGCCTGCTTTCCAGCGACGCCTAAAAGAACAATTTGAATACTGTTCTACACGGACAATCATTTCACACTGGATATTTTCAGAAATCTGGGGAAAAATAAATATATATATACCCAGAATAAATTACCTACCAAAACTATTTAGACCATAAAAAACAATCCATAACCACAGCAAAGCCATCAGGCGAAAACGTTTATGGACATTTTTAACTGGGGACTTTAGTTACTTTTCTTGTGGTCCTGATGTTATAAAAACAGTCTTAAAATCGACTGTAGTGTGCCCCTGTGATAAATAACGCTGCATTTCATGACAGTTACTGTATTTACTTTGTTCTACATTCTGGTTTACGCAAATAAATTCAGCAGAAAAGACAATTAATAAACTATAAAGCAAGCGTTTCTTTAACAAGAGAAAAAAGATCTTATGGCGATCGGGCCATTTGAGAGAACTTCTCACCAATAGCCTGTGTTTATGGTGACAGAAATAAAAGTCTGCCCATGAGGAGAAGGATGTAGTTTCTAAGCTTTGAAAGTTAAAAAGAAAACTTGGAAGCTGCAATTCCAACTCTAAATAAGATCTTTATTTAACTCTTGGAATAGAAGTCAAAACTTGCCCCCGCCCTCCCACCCCCTTTTTTTTTTTTTTTTTTGAAACCACAGAAAACCAATACCCAACTTTCAGCAATCTATTACCAGTAAGTAAAATGACTGATGAGGCTAATGAAATGAAGGGGAAGGGTGTCCTGTATTTTTCATTATAAAAAAATTGTACAAGGCCATTGCAGCTATTGTACATTTAGCTTTTTTGTTGTTGTTGCAATTTGTTTTTTTATGTATAAATCTCATAATTTGAAGTATTATGGTAAAAATGCTTGCTTCAAAAGAAAGAGGAAAAAAGGCTTTCTCCTTTCCTTAATGATGATCACAATGGAAATTATTAGCACGCTTTTTACTTTAGGTCAAGTTAAAAGCAGTTTTAAAATGTACCAAAACACAATGCCATTATGATCATACTGAATTTTTCAAATGAATGCAATGCAGACTACAGTGATCAAAACAACACATCTAAAGAATATCACAGTGTTCCACATTTTAAAAAGGCATTTCTTTCTGTTAACAATTCATAACAAAAGACAGGCATAAATATAATTCTGAAGTAATATGCATGATCTCAGGGGTTTTTTTTTTCCCCCAAAACATTTTCCCCATCTGTTTAGTCAACTCCACCTATTTTTTTTATTTAAACTTCCACTTTAAATGCATGCTTAATGCAAGCTGCTGAAGATAGTACACAGATGAAACAAGGCAAATCCAGCCAAAGTACACCAAAAGTATATTCTACCCTTCACTACTCGCATACTGTTTATGAAGTCATCAACAAAACTTTCACATTATATTCAGAGAGCGGTACTAAACAATGTTGTCATCAGTTTAACAATATTCATTTAATTAAAATAATAATCTGGTATATCTCATACCTTTATAATGGTAAATGTAATACCTATCAGAAGGGGGAAAAAATACAGTACAAATAAATTTATTTTTCATCATGTTCTGATTTCTTATAAAAGCAGCACCCGCACACTGAAGAAACCACCACTGCATTCTGATTCAAGGCTCTGAGTGTGAATGAAGAAATTTTAGTTCAGAAGAGGCAGATTTTGAAATGTCCCTCTCCAAAGCAAAATCACTTACAGTAATGAAAATAAATTCAAACAGTTTTATTCTAGTAGGAAAAAAAAAAAAAGACTAAAAAAGAGAACTAGCACATGCTTGATTACAGAAAATTGGAGGTGAAGGGAAGAACTTGAAAAAGCTGTAGTAAAAGTGGACTTTTTTTTTTTTTAATACCATCTCATTATTTTTAAAAAAGGAGAATAAAATGAAACAAATACACTTTCAAATGCACTCCAAAAGCAAGTATTGTAGTGGGGGAAAAAAACAGAGTATATTAGCAAAAAAAATTACTTTCTCAATCAGCCATTCAGTGTAAGACGAAACAAAGTCTTCACAAAGCCAGAATTCCAAGTGGTTTGTTTGACTTTCAATCGCCAAAACAGTCTGCTTGCATTTCAGACCTGATACACAAGTCGTGAAAGGCAGGGTGACAGTAGGAAATATATGAAGTAGTAAAGAAAGCAGAGCTGAGGCAAAACATAGATAAATCTTAATGGAATGCATTGTTTTAAGAAGGACTAAGGAAATTCTAGTGCTAACGAGTAGGAAAAAGAAAGGATGTAATAGCATAACATGCCTGTTCTCATTTTGAAAAAGTACTTAATTTTTTATTTTAAAAAGATACCTTTCAGTTTCAATCCTTTGTCTTATACCAATTGTTTGATATCATTCATTTGACTTTGAAACTCATTTTCACAACCATTTGGTGACATACTTTAGATACAGTATCTCAGAAGTTGACAAGATAAGTTTGGTGTCTCAGACAAAAAATGAATACAGTCTAAGATGTCAATCAGTATCAAAAGAAAACTAAAATTAGGTTGTTTTATATTTGTTGGCCAATTTCAAGGGTTTCTTGACATCTCAGCTGTCCTAAGATTCTTCAGTGGTGTGAAAATGAGACACGGGTACAGGAAAGAGAAACTCTGTGTGCCCAGCTGAAGCATGACACCAGAAAACCCACTGGCACTAAGGACCTACTGCAAAAAAAACCTTCAGTCACAGGACACAACTAACCGCAAGACACAAAGCCACAGGAAAACAAACCACATTATTTCCACCACTCATGGAAATACTTATTAATCTTGAAAACGTCTTCTATATAAACAGAGAAACTTTCAGTTCACAGTGACCTGAATAACTGATTCTTGAATACAGTTTCCTTGAGTACACCTTACTCACAGGCAAAATGTGACTCCACACAAGTTCTCCTCTATTGTCATCTAGTCACAAGGGATATTCAAATGCTTATGTAGTCAGACTCTTCTGCAGTCACTGTGTCCACGATATCCCACAAAAAAAAAAGGCCAAAAAGTTTTTAGGGTACCACACATTAGCCAACTACTGAAACCAGAACAAATGCAGCCAGGGAGACTGCCACCACCATGCGTTGGCAGTAATACAGTCTAATGTGACAAACTACTTTCAGGCTTTTGTAATATAAGAAAGGAGACATTTTCCTAATTTTCACTTGAATTTTTGCATTCTAACCCAATTTTGGTTGATGGAAAAGCTCTAATAATCTCAGTCACCCATGCTCTAGCCTTCCTAGCACAAACCATTACAGAAGTAGGGAATGTTATCCTTCTCTAATACTTATGAACCAGTTTCCATTACTGAGATGATCAGCTTGCCTTGGTCAAATGATCATGAGAGCAACCACTAAGAAAAAGCAAAGTAACTCACACCAGATTTTCAAAGCAGTTCAGTGTATACTCAGCAGCTTTAGTAGTTTAAGGTACTGAGCACAGTCAGCTCTCAAAGAAGTCAGATCCTTCTGAAGAAGCTTGCGACCAACTGTCGCAATCAAAGACAGTATCTTTATTTCCCAACCAGTCTTTTAAATTTTGCCTGTAATTTACTAACTTTGGTTTTGTACAGAACATGTTGTGGTTGGGGGTTTTTGTTTGGTTGTTTGGTTTGGGTTTTGGTTGCGTCTTTTTGTTTGTTTGTTTGTTTTTGTTTGGTTGGTTGCTTTTTTACAATTATCTACTATATGATAGTAACAAATGCCAAAGCATTCTTTTCTCAAGCTACAAGCAAAACAAGATAAGCATGATTTCTTTTTTACTTTTCTACCAACTACACAAAAAGTGTCTCAAAATTTCAAGTCCATAAATATGAATAATAAACATGTAAAGATTAGTCACAAGTAGGGTGACTGCAGAACGATGTACTGCGATTATGTCACAATTTTTTATTTTTTTTTCCCAAACTTCCAAAGAACATGAAATAGGAATCAAATTAGATACATCTTTTTTACTAAAAAAAATGATGCTGAAACCAATACAACTACTAGCATGAATATGCAGAGCGGGATTCAGACTGTACTCTTTTTGTCCCGTATGAATAATCCATCACATTTCTATTGTATATTATTAAAGTGACTTGCTTTTTTATCCTCCCAACCCCCACATCTGTGCTGCTGTAATTTACGTGAATTGCAGTTAATGATCACTTGCGTTATGCTTAATCAGCATATCAATAATATACTCTGCACAGACTAAGTAGCTCTTCTTTCTTTCCCCTTTAATGAAACCTATAGAAATGGAACTGGTATTTGACTGATTGGCATCACAAAAAGGTTGCCTAGGCAGGTGCTGGAGATGGTAGTACAGGATACAGGCCTTGTGGCTGCTGCCAATCATGCTCAAGCATCAGCAAAACCCGCTATTATATTTTTAATTCCGTTGCCTTGCTATCTAGAGAGGCTGACGTTTTGTACTTCAGGGATTTTAATGAGCTTGACCAGACCAGTGTTACTGACGCGAAGGCTGTGGTTGTGTGGGATGGTTCAAGGAGAGATCACATTCTTATAGGGTGATATTATTAACCATGGTCTAAACCACTGCCATTAGCGCGTTCTTATGTGGGACACAGAAATTTTTGAATACAAATGATCCATAAATCTTAACATGAATATTCATTGTTATATATGCTGCTGTTATATATGCCAAGTCAAGGCAGACTTAAAACAATAAAGAAGAACCATTGAATGATGAAAACAATAACAAATCAATTTTAGTCATTTTGCCAGAAATCAATCAATATCATGTATTGATAAGATAAAATTATTAACCTAGTAAGAGGCTTATTAAACACTTCGGCTAAATTGTTTTTAAAAATTCCATAAGTCACTGGCTGCCGTGTACTGACATTCATGGCTTCAGATGAGAACACTGCTGCAAGCTGGAAAAGAATTGGCACAACACCAATATACTCATTTGTGAATCACAGCCTCGAGTGTAGCTCTATTAGCTTTACTCTGTAAATCACCACCATGCTATTAGCAATTTTTCAATATGATGTGACATCTTTATTATAATGTTTTTCTACTAAAGTTTAAGTTCATATTTTAGTTAGCTCAGAGACAGATGCAGCCATATTTACCAGGTTTCATTAATTGACTATAAATAAAGGGCTGTAAAAAGAAAGTGTCTCTTTCACATGATGTTCAAGTTGTCATCATTTTACAGCAAAATGCCAATTCAGATAGGATAAATGTTACTATTTCTATACTGTACACTCATGCTCCAATATGTAAGCTTAAAATTTCACAGTATTCTGAAGGCTGCAGTTTAGAGTCTCAGTTCTCTCACAAAAACACTCACAGTACATGATCTACATTAATTTACTACCATGTGATTTTTAACTAAGAATTTCATTAACATGTAAGAACATCAGTACACTTCCATGATTTACTTTGGCTTCAATATCTGCGGATACTACAGTAAATAGGAAGAGCATGTGCACACACACACAAACAAGGTGTGCGGGATTTACCTGACAAAAACTTGCAGAAGCTAATAAAATTGCTTTGAGAGATCTGGAGGCCCTTTTTGGTAGGCTGATGTAGCACATCTGTTTTTCTTATAGCCCCCAAGATACTCTGTCTCATTCCTTACCAACTGCTTTAGGCATCTAAAGCAAGGGAGGCACAGCTGCAGGGAGCAGAGCAGCAGATCTGCACAGCTGCAAGGAGATGAACAGAGCAGAAGAGTAAAGCAGAAGAGGGCAGGGCAGCTGGGAAAGGGAAAAAAAAAAACCCACAAAACACAATCTAGGACAAAAATTGCAAGTGAAGACAGAAAAAAAAAAAAAAAAAAAAAGAGCTAGAAATTGCTGGAGAGTTCCCTCTTGGACATCCTGTTTATAGAGGTTTCTTATTGGGAAAAGTCAGCAGGAACAGCCATTCTAGTGAATTAATTCTAGAAACATGAACCCTCTTCCCATTTCTTCCCCATGAGAATGAAACAATTTGTTGAGAGACACAGGAAGAGATCCATGTGTAAACTCAAAAAATAAACCAAGCCTTAATCCTTAAATACTGCTAAACACCTGCATAATACTTAACATCAAGAAGGCACTTCTTAAATATAAACAACTGAATCCCATAAGGCAGAGATGCAAACGTACTGTTACCACTAATCTCTGTAATCTGTAAAAGTGATAAAGGTGAAGTGAAAGCTTGCCCAAAGCCACAGAATAATCAAAAAGTGGACGTTCATGATCCTACAAACAAACTAATGAGTAAATACCTGCCAACACTGAGAATTCAAAATGCAGTTGGTTTGGAAAAAGGACGGTTGCTGGTCTCTTAGCTAGCAACTTCTCGCCCTTATCAAGACTAGAGACAACATTTTCCAAGGACTTAGAAATGGCAGTACCCTCTGACAGAGGTTTACTCATTGGGTAGAAGACACAGGCACACGAAGACTTCTCGGAGTTGTCATCCTAAAGGTAGAAAACCAAAATAAGACTGCCATAGAGGAAGGAAGCAAAGCACCTAAAGGGCAGACACAAGTGACAGGACAGCAAGAGAAGGAGCCACAGGTCTCCCGAGTGTCTTCTTTCAGCAAAGACTTGATGGCACAGTCTTCTCTGAGAATGAGGGAAACGCCAGAAACCAGGGCTTCAGCCTGACAAGTGGGGGTGGGGTTTGTGCCAGGGACAGAATGCAGGAGCCTCCTTACATACCTGCGGTATGCAATGTATTATAAGAGTAATGGGTTGTCCCCACACACAAACACATATATCACATTCCATAGAAAAAAGAAGATCGGGAGTGACCAGATATCAGCACCACTGGCTGGTTATGCACTGATACTAAGCCATCAAAATTTTTAAAGAGTCTGGTGGAAAATGCTATGTAAAAATGATGGAGTTAGCAAGTTCAAAAGCACAGATGCGTTAAGGCTGCTCTTCTACTTCTCCAAATAGAATGTCTAGATACATAAGATCTGGATACACAGTAAATTAGGAAAAAAAAGGTCAAGAATACTATTTAGACATTTCTTTAATAACATTTTATCTCATAAGTAACAGTACTTGAACAATTTAGCACAAAAGTTATCAAATATGTACCTACAACACCCACTTATATCCACATATTTTTCCCCTTCCACTACTTCCATCTGAATAAATTAGCAAGTAACACTGTGAAACAGTCCCATGATATCTTTTAGAAATACACATTGTGATAGGAGAAGGAACAATACCTAAGTGGAATTTTTTATTTTTTTATTTTTAATTTGTTCAATGAACCTCTTTCTTCCATTTTCTCCAACCAGAGTGTGCTCTTCCTGGGGATTACATGCAGTACGATGTATGTTCAAAACAGAAGGCACCATAGCTACATAAGATACATATTGCAAGTTTAGAGCATACTATTTTTGAAGCTCCAAAGAACCAGTGCTATTGCACGGTGTCCTCTGAAGAGGAAACAATGGTTAAATAGCACACTGGTCTGTAGCAGCACTTTTCCATTTCACAGTCTAGTGAACTCACCCCATGTGATGGGTAGGAGATCCAGCCCAGCTCCCCTTGAATTGTTTTTGAATCCAGCAGATTAACTACAAAAGAAGACAAAATGAAGAGGAATTAGTTTCATCTGCCTCCATCCAGTTAACCTCAGTTACCCGTACCAAAAGATGTGTTTATTTGGGGACCTTGTGACCACTTGATTTATTCAGGTGGCTTGGCAGTTAGCTACAAAGAAGAAAAAGACAGACAAATAAAAAGGATCCTCTTGTTTATCTTAAAACATGGTATGAACAGCAGACGGGGGAACTTTTCAAAACAAAAAAAGTGACAAAAAACAAACAATGTATGGCTGGCCAAATTAATTACAGCAGGGGGTGGGAACAGAGCACTTCTATCAGCTGCACAAACTACAGCGTTTTCCCCTTGGATGCCTGAAATTTGGGTCAATGCATCTAACTACATAGGTGAGACCTGAATATTTTAATCATTATTTGATTAAAGACCTGTATTTGGCATATATAATTTTCTCAGAATATAGGAATAAATAATGAATGCTGATTAAAGTCTTTCTTGCATTTCTTTCTTGCTTCTGATCTAATTTGTTCTCAAATTGTCTTGCAGTGCTAAGTGTTTTCTAAATGTCATGTGTAACACATTAGATACAAAAGTAATTATTTACAATGTTACAAGTTCAGACAAACCTACTTTTAAAGAGGCCCATCAATTCATTGTTAATCTTGCTGCTATTTTAAGAGGCATGCAACAATTTTCAGAGTAAGAATGAAGCTTCTATTTGCAAACAGTCTGATACAGACATTTTCTAGTCAATCAAATCACAGTGTTTTCAATATCTATTTTAAAGTATGATGGGTATTTAAAATACATACATACAAACAAATCATTGGATATTCTTCTTCATATTTACTTGGTTTTTGCAAGCCCGCAAACTAATTCTGTTCCTTATCCTGGCCAGATACTCTCCAAGTGCTTAATGACACAGATTAATCCCTAACTAACCATTCCTTTATTAACATGAAGCAGAACAGGTGAATACAAAGTATCATACAGAAAACCCCCACCAAAATGAAGTATTAGTACACAATACGACAATGCTGTTCCTAGCTGCACCAATTTGTACACCTTCAGTATTTATTATCTGCAGTTTGGGCTTACTTTCGTTGTATAAAAAACCATAAATATACACACTTGTCTAAATCTGTGTGCACACCCATTTGTGTTGTGTATTTGTGTTTGTATATATGCAGTGCGATACTACCATGAACAAGCTGCTCTGCCATCTATTTGAGGAAAAATATTTCCCCCTGCAGTTATACACCCCTTTAAAATAAAGCAACTGTATTTTGAATTTTTACCTACATCAATAAACAAAATATCTTTACTAATCTGACAGGGAAAAAAATTATGCAGTATTATACATTTTTCCCTCTGAATTTATCAATAATTAAATTCCCAATCACCTACACAAAGAAAAATCAGTCAGTCCTTTATTGAGTGCATAGGGCCCTAGGCATACTATTCTGCAGCAAGGTTTGCATCTATAAAAAAGAAATACTAGTAAAAATTCAAAAGGGAAAAATGCACTTCTTGCTTTTGTGACTACAAATTCCCACAGATTATGGATCTCCTGTGATAAGACAGATATGTTTGTTGTGCATCTGCAATACATGGTAGTGAAGGAAGTACGACTTCTGAGGTGAATTACTTGGCAATAAGTTGCTACGGCAAATCACTTAGGAGTAAACTTCACTAATATATTTATTCTTAAGAATGAGCTGCTTGAAAACATGATTGCAGCCACTCTGAAATTTATGCATTCAGTCCAAATTCATCAGTCTCATCTGGAAAAAATAAACAGGCAATAGATTCACAACCTGGTGGTAGTTTCCCTCTCTGGACTGCCAAGCAGCCTGGCAGTTAGAGCCTGCCCTCGAGGTGCAGATCAGCGTTCAGCATCACTTGCCATACCTCTCTATGTCAACTCCCTATTGCCTGCCTGCCTCTCAGAGCAGGTTTACCAAGTTACCAGCTACTCCTACAGGAAGCACTCACAGGCATCACAATCCGGTTGTGGGGGGCAATTAAATATACAGTGAAAGCCATTCATGCCTCATGAATGTGCCCTGCGACAGGTAGATGTCTCAGCAGTGGAGGAACTTGTGTGGCAACACACTGGGATCAAATCTATGACACTAACAATATTTTTTCAGCCTCTCTCCTTCATTCCCCCTTCCTTATCTTCCTCATCTTCTTTAAACTGGCACCATTAGGCAAAGTACTTTTCCACACTTGTACGTGTTTCACTACATTCTATAAATCCTTAGAAGAAAGGCAATGAGATGCAAGTCAGAGAATGCAAGGAGGTACCTAAAAAGAGTCATATGAACGCTACCATTACTGGCAAAAAAATCCCAAACCCACAAACAAACAAAAAAAAAAAACAACCCAAAGCAAAGCTGTGTTCCAGGTCTGTAACTTTATTAATAAGTAGTTTTGTGCTAAACACATTTATATGCACAATTTTATTTATTTTTATTAAACATATTTATACTGCACAATCTTCGACTTCTTCCATTTTCATTTGTGCAAGAAGGAACAAAGCTTGTCATGTCAAGTAACTATTTAATATCTAGCAGAATAAGATCAGTAAACCTTAAGTTCCTTCACCTATCTAGCCACATGGTCTTCAGTGATTATAAAGACCACTTGTTTGGGTGGGGGGGTTTTTTGGGGCAAGGGAGAGAGTGTGTGTGCGTGAGTGAGTGTGTGTGTGAAATTCCAAGAGATAAAAAACTAGAGAAGGGAAAAAATACCCAAAGAAAGAAAACAATTATACTGACCTCCTAGAAAATTGTCACTTTGCCTGAATGTCTTTATCATTTGCCAAGTAAGAATTATATTACAAGCAAGCAGAAACATAGAGCAGACTGCCTGAGTTCCAAAATTGTTTAGAATCCAACTGGAAGTCATACATACAATCCTTTTTTCCTATTAAAGAATTATGAAAGAAAAAAAACAACTTTCACCACAAGTGTGCTGTTCTTTGATAGTATGTAAAAGGCAAAACATATTTCCTTTCAGGTAGTCACTTGAAAAAAACCAAACAAAAACAAAGACAACAAATCACTACCTCCATCTCCCTGGAAAAAAGTTTCCAATGCACTCATTTTCCTATGACTTCAAGAAGGAGTCGTACAGTTGATAGAGAGCAAACAGGGAAATGATGACAGAACTTACAAGCTTGGTCCCTACACAAAAATGATAGGGAAGGTAATGTTACATTTTGTCATTGTATGTCCCAACATTACACATAAATCTGGAAATTGAAGAAGAAAATAGTATTTCCCTACACTAAGACTGAAGGAATATGAATTCATTGGAAATTAATTGTCTGATCTTTTTATTTTTTTTTTCTTTTGGCACGGATTTGTAGGGTTAGGTAAAACGCAAAAATGTAAAACTTTACACAAGCACTTGATCCATACAATGACTCATTTCAACTTCTTTCAACCCTGATATATTCTCTAGTGTAACAGAAGGCAACACTTGGTTCACAAAATTGACCCGACCAATTCATGAAGTGTATCATGAGGATATATTCAGTCAGACTAGCAGCAGCAGGCATACATCAGTGTGACCCTCACATTTTTCCTTCCATTAAAGTTAAATGAAAGCTGGTGTTTAACGTACTACGAATGCCTATAGCCATGTATTTACCAGATGAAGGATGGAATGGGAGAGGAAAAAGAGTTCTAAGCTCTCTCATAGCGCTATCCTGCACAAGGCGTGCATCTCTAGCCATGCCAGCATGAAGCGAACTGTACAACTTAAGACAAAAACAAAAAAGGAAAAAAAAGTCAAACTATTTCGTGTGGCAAAACATTTTCTTTCATTGCAAGTGTAATGACCAGGTCCTTCAGAGCAACGGGCCCAGCAGAGAGCACGGCTGTGCAAGCAGTTGTAACCACAGGTCAGATACAGCCCTCACTTCAGAGCTGATTACCCACAACTGTCATGCTCTTAAGTAGGGTATTGGGGAACAGAAGAAGGGTTGGCATATTAGGTCCCAAAACTAAAGCTAATAATTCTTCTTCCTATTACTGCTTTCCAGAAGAGAGTGAAGAGGTAGTTTTCACAAGTCAGGCCACATGAAAGAGAATCAGGATTTCCAGGCTATTTCTAAAGCATTTGCTCTTGTAGCTCTTCCTCCTGCAAAATGGTGAGAGTATCATTCAGCTGCCTCTTACAGAAATCTTTGATGTCGACCAGCTCGTTACTAAGGGTAAATCTTCAACCAGCTGAACAGTTTTGTTGCTATTGATGATTCTTTCCTACAAAATGTCTTCAAAAGGATCCCTGGTTACACTAAGGAGAAACAGGGGAGTTCTCATAAAACAACTTTAAATAAATACTGTCTAATAATCTCAGTATCCTGCATTGGTTCCCATCACGTACACACTTTAAAACTAGTAGTAAGTACACGAGAGAATTTACTGGCATTGAAATACTGCAGTCCTATACAAACTGAGCAACCACCACTTCTGGCTCTGAAAATCAATGACTTGGTCCTCCCATACAACAGCCTTGCTCACCATACTGTACACCATAGCTATTTCTTTCAAGTGGCAGCATAGCGGCAAAATGCCGATTAAGAACATGTTCTCTTTCTAGAAGCTCTCTCATACCCAGCTTTTCTGGCCTTCCCCATTTACAACTGCAAGAGAGAGCATTATTAGTTCCCTTAAAATGCACTTCTGCACAGGGGGTAAAAATGAACCTCTTTCTGGCAACTGGAGCAGGGACATGAAAGGGAAACATACAGCTCGCTCACTCTCCTTTTCATGGCATCAGGCAGAAGACAAATGAAGGCTCGGGTGGAGTCTGACAGGTAGCCTGATCACGCTACCAGAAACTGCTTCCAGTTTGAGACTGATGGTAGAGGGCCTGCTGCAAGGCTTACTAACAGCAGGCTTCATCAGGATTAATGTCAGTGAAAGGAGGAGAACTGTAAAACTAACAAGATACCTGAATACAGTTTGAAAGCAACAGCATTTAGAGAAACACATGGAGTAACAACTGCTACAATGTAGTATAAATAGCTCCCCCAATAAGAAAATAAACAAACAAATGTTGTGCCAGGAAGAACTACCCCGAGATCCCCCTCACTGCCTGAGGAAAAGCCTGCTGGGATGCATCTTGCAATACCTAAAGAATCACCTAGAAACAACTTCACAATTGCAAATGTTTCTAAATCGTACTTTTTATAAAGAAAATACAGAACAATAGCCAATGAGGTAAAATATATAAAATATTTTTCCTTCAATTAATTAACACTTCCAATTAAAAGTTAAAAAAATCCCACCAAAACCAAAGAACAAGAAACTACCACTGTTCTGTCTTTTCCTGTTTGGCACCAAACTACCAGTTTAGAAGTATGCTAGTTAGTTATTAAAAAAATGCCAACAAATGGGGAAAATTAAATTTGCTATCCAACCAAAAAGAAAAAAATGGTGAATGCCCATAATTGAAACATGTCATATAATCCTGAGCAGCAAAGAAAATACTTTGCGGCAGGAAGTCAGGCAGAACTTGGTTTTGGGGTGGGACAGAGCGGAGTCAGTGCAAACCCTGACATACATTTTTGGAATGGTAGCCTTTGCCCAGCAAAGAGGACTTACACCTGAATTTTCATCCACCTGATTTGATTACAGATTTGAGCCTTCTCAACTCTCCAACTTCCCCCAGCAGTGGCAAAAGTCAAATAAGAGTTGCAGCAGATCAGCTTTGTGTCTTTGGTTTATTCTGAGGCTAGAAGCAACACGTACAGACAGAAAGGCAAGGTCATAGTCGTACCTTGGTTCAGTCACCATAATTGCCAACTAGGATCATCTATCATGCTGATGTTGCTGAAATCATGCTGAAATTTGCTAAGGTAGACCACAAAATCTTTAGGAAGGGACATCAAATAAATAAATAAGTAAAATCAGTAGATAAGAAACCACTCCATGAAGCAATGCTAAATAATGCAATACTCTCTTAATGGAAGGGTGTCCAACAAAGAAGCCTCATTTTAAGCAGCAGACTTGGGGCCTAATTTGCTGCTTGTTCAATTAAGAAAAGTCAAGTTTCCCCTGATTTTATGATCCTGCATTTCCCTTCAAATGTTGTAGTGAAGATATTATTGCTTGGAAGGAAATGGCCCTAGTGTAAGAGATATCTTCTCAGTCCCCATCTACTAGCTCTGCTTTTACAGCTTTGTCTCCCTCCAGTCTGGGCCAGTCTAGGAAGCAAAGTGTCCGTAAGCTACACAGAGTGAAAACAGCCAATAGAACATACTTTGTAGCACATACCCAACCCAGTGCCAACAAAGTTTGGCCCATTTGCTATACAACTGTTCTCCAAATGAAGGATTTCTCAGCGAGATTTCTGCTACATCTCAAAGCCAGACTACAGTCCTTTGAGAGGCACAACGCTGTGAGGTCTGCACTTTCAACCCTTCTTGCCTGTGCCTTTATACTGTACAATGCAAATATGATTTTGTGCAGAACATTCCAAATTTGGCAACTGTCATGTTCAATCTCTGGTTAAATTGCTATCTGAAGAACTCCACCAGGGTGGGAGCAAGAGATGAACAAACAAGGGGAAACCAAAATGAATTAAAAAACAGTTGCTCAAATACTGAACACCGGAATCTTTAAAAAGAAGACTGGAAAGCCCAAGCCTCCATTATTTTCATTAAAGTGTTCAGTAAATAACTGTTTCCAATATTAAGAGATTGTGTTATAAATCTCAGATGAAAAGACAAAAGACTAGCAATACGCATCAAGTTACCCTATAGATTATTGCTTCTACAGAACATATAATGTTCCTATGTCAATTTGGCTTATTTGGCAAATTCTCTTTTTATGGCAGTTGCCTTTAGCTTTTCAAGAGGAAGAGTATATTTTCCTCCCAGATTTTGCTCTTCTCAGACACACTCCCCAAGAGCATCTGAGGCCAAATTTAGATACCTCTTGTTTTCCTACAGCTGAATACTGAAGCAGCCAAAGGAGGAACCTTACTGAAAGTTTTTCTCAAAAGGCTGCCATGAAGGAGGGAACACAGGACAGCAATAAGCAATGCAGGAATGCCTATAAATAAACACACGGATTGTAAACTGCAAAAGCAGAGCCAATCAGGGAGGTTCTACAACCGCATAGCAGCTCTTGCCCTGCTAGCTGTGCACAGCATGAATTTCAATACTGCTAGAGATCAGTGGCACTCCCATGCCCGCTTCACGGTGGCTCAGACCATGCTAACAGCTCTATGTGTGCCTCAGCCCAGCCAGCCCGGCTCTCATCACCTGCAGTCAATGCCAAGCAGAAGTTTTCCAGCAGTCTTCCTCCTTTCACCAAGTATGGAGCTTGCACGCGGAAAAGGGACACTATCGTAAGTCTCCTGAATGGACAGGACAATGATAATCAGGCCCAAAACTAAAAGCCTCACATGAGAGGTTTCAGACAGCAAAACTGCAGAACTACTGTTCCTTAGCAGACAAAACTGGAACTCATTTCAAAGCAGAACAGAAAACAAACATTGTTGCTAGAAATTTTAGGAATGTTCCTGTAACACCAAAAGCTGTGTCGGCTGACCCCCCTGCCACTCCCATTCTATTGTGGAGGGACTCTATGTGATAGCTAAGGCCAGACAACATATGTAAAGCTTTCTTCTTACCCTCTCATCAGTCTGTTTCGAGCCTATACAGGTGTGCAGGCACACTCAAACCTTCTAACTTAGCACCTCACAGAAGTTATTCCAGATACTGAAAAGAGAAGACAAAGTTAAGCCGATATTGCACCGATGATGACATATGAACCAGCAACTCTTTTTGTAGGAGTAAGGTGACAAATCTGTACACTGCTTTTTCTCAGAGTACCTGTCTGCATTATGTTGACAACTGTCCATCCATTCTCATGGATGAACACAGACAAAACAGATTTTATTTCTTCTTTATTAGTTTGAAACACGAGAGTTCTCTTGATATTGTTAAAGTGGCGTAAAGCTCAATTTCCAAGTATGCAAAAACATATGACTGGTGGGCTGGAATGCAATGTTTATCAAAGGGGCCTAATAAGGTTTCAGTTTTATTAGGCTATTTCCTGTAAGTTGATATGTGCCAGTTCTTTTCATTAAGAGAAGGATATAAAAATTAAAAATGGATTAACTTAATGGGTTCCAAATTACTGTGTTGCTTTCACTTCTTCGCATTCTTCTTTTTAATTTTAAGCAGTTCCAATTGGTCCTTTTCCAGTACCGCCAATAAAATGCATAAACCCTTAGGTACCCAAATTACTGTACTGAACTCACATTCAAATCCAAATTCTGCAAATCTCATTCTACTCTACTACTATAGCATTAATTTTGACATCAGTGAAGCATTGTGTTAAACATGTAAATGCAAAATGGGGGCCACTGTGTTAAAAGAGAGTTTAAAAAATATACCAAAAACTAAGGATGAGTTTCAGTTACCTAAACACAGCCATGCCATGCCTTTCACCAGCCCAGAATAGAAGTGGGTCTCTTGCAGGACGTGTCGTGTTTGCCAGTGCCATTTGGTGCCCAAATACTAAGGCACATAAAATGGGACCACATGCCTATATCTTGGCAATACTCAAACAAACATTACTCAACTAATTTTAATAAGCTGTAAAGCACTTCTCAAAAGGTCTTGATCACACTGCACAACTGAGTCTTTTTACTTCTGCATTCCTGCTCCCTTGGGAAAAAAATAATATTCAGCATTCACTGGTTTTGCAGAATTGAGCTCTCCAAAGATCTGACAGATTTGCAGTCTGCCAGAGTGGCACAAAGATCCCCCTTGGGAAAGCTTCTAGCAACTTAAAGGGGAAAAAAATGTTGCACCATAATGTCCCAAGTTCACTAAAGGTAAACTGAGAATTCAAAACCTAGTACAACATGCTCAGTTTCTAGCATTATAGACACCAAAAGCTGTCACAGAAAAGACACCTGGGCACATGCAGTACCCATGACTAGAAGTTCCTAAGTATCCATAAATTTTATTGCAGTTCAAACATATTCAAGATCCTGAAGCAAGCAATCAATTCTCCTTTGAGAACAGAAATTTTTGAGACTCTGACCAGAGCCTATGTCCATCAAATGACCATTCATTTGTTTAAAAGGCTGTAATACCCGCAAGTGAATCACCTGGCAGCATGCCACAGCTCAGGAGAAAAAAAACACTTCTAAGAAATTCTTCCGTGCACGGGGCACAAAAAAACAAAAACCCTTGCCAATGAATATGGTTGTGTTGGGTTTGGTTGTGTTTGGGGCTTTTTTTCATGGTTTTTTTTTGGTGGTTTTAAGTTTGAAACACAGAAGTTGCGAGTTGTAAAAAAAATTCTGAGAATCCTGAAGTGCTGCAGTTGGAAAGATGCCTACTCAGGTGTGCCCTGACAGTTTTTCAAGCTTTTCTTCTCTACTTCCATGAATCAAGGGCTCCAACTTGAATGGGCTACAAAACACTTGTGTCCTTACACAACTACTCCATAGATAAAATAAACCCACAATAAATAAACGACTAAACATATTGGTGCAAATTGAGGGAGTAAAATGCCAATAGCATAGGATATCTCCTCAAATGTCATGTTGAGAAAACCAAGATGCTAAAACCAAAACTTTTCCAATACAGTGATGTCACCAACATGATATTTTCATTGTTTGCCAGGTTAACAGAATTTATGGAGGTAATTAATGCAGAACATGTGTGCTGAGCTATCCATATGAAAAATGGAATTGCCCCTGACTTCATTTGCTGCCTTTGCAACCAAAACCCCACTAACATCTTTTTTCACTATTTCCATATGTGAGAAATACAAATATTTATAACAAAGGTAAATGCCTAAATGACTGTTCTATCCCCATCCAGCCACAAGCCAGTTTTTCAGACTCCTGTCTTCTGGTTTATTCCTCTACTTCTATTACCTTCCAACAAATGGCTCAGGTTTCCATTATGTTCCACAAACTAAGCATATTCCTCATGCCTCTTCTCTAGAATTGCTCTCCTTGGTTAGCATGGACAACTTCTGCTTCAATTTCCCACTCTCTGTCCAGCTTTAACCCAGCTTTCAGGATCAACATAACCAACTAACCATGGAACAAGCAATGCCATTAAGCATATAATTCTTTTCCTGTGTCTTTTTTTCCTGAGCATCAATAGGATCAAAGCCCTCCCCCCCGACCCCCCCCGCCCGCCCCTTCTGGTAAACAGCATTCAGTAAGAAGAAACGGACATTCGGCCCTCCCAATCAGATAAAGAAAAGACCATCTTTGCCTTCTACTCTTGATGGCTGAATGTTGATTTCTGGGAGGGAAGGGACAGAAGAAAAAGCACAGGCGTGAAAGACAGACTTTCTTTTTTTAATAAGACTTTTTTTTTTTTTATAAGACTTTTTTTTTTTTTTTTAATAAGACAGCACTGTTAGAGAAAAATTAAATAGAATGGTAAAAATGCCTCTACCCTGTCTTAACTGCAGCCTCTGTGGAAATTCACCACTGGTAAATCATAGTCATGAAGCTTACTAATGTAAACAAAGCTTAGACTTTCAGGGAGGCAAGGAATTTCTTAATTTGTGCTTTGCTCACTGTTCAGATCATTGTCAGCACTGAATTCTGGGTTTCTAACACTGTCTTTAATTGGAGAAAGTTTGGATTTTTGTCTGATTTTTTCTCAGATACAGGTGAGAAAAAAATCTCAGATTTTTTCTCAGATACAGATTTCACTTAATCTCTGCCTACTTATCCTCTTCCTTTAATCCTTTCTCCCCCTCCAAAAGAGGTCTCTCAAAAAGCCTTGTCCCTCAAAAAAACATCCAGAGCAAAATGCTCTAGCTGTCTTCTAGCTTCTCAACAACTAAATCAAGAAACCCAACATCACTCGTTGCTATTTGTTACGGCACAAAGTTTGTGGGAAGCCTACCATAGACCAAAACATATTTTTGTGCTTTAATTATTATTTATTTAAATGGTAATTCGTCACTCCAGATTTTCTCCAAAAATTTCCTTTCTTAGGCAGCAATTTAAAAGCTTTAGGTTTTAGTTATTGACATCTTATGGGAGGCAGCTATGCTTTACCAAGTTCTTTACTTATTATGTAAAACAACAACAAAACAAAACAAAGAGACCAATGCAATGCAAACCTTTCCATCCATGTACAGATACAAACTTGGTATGAGAAACCATCTGGAAACAAAAAAAAAAAGCACCATTCCCACACCTTATTACACTAAACTGCCCTGACTGAACCTTAACATTCATCCTATTGTTCGCTTAATTGCTAGCAAGTTTCAACCACTGTTCATTTGGTCTGCTATTCTTCTTTCATCAATATTTTTCCAGCAGATTAATGGGATTTTCCTCCATATTTTGCCTGAAACAGCAGGACATAGTAGTTTAATGAGAAAATAAAGGAGCGTGGCACTAACATTTCTGCTTACAGTGTGTCTGGTTTAATAACATCTCTGCAAATTTAAGGCTTTGCATGCTGGTGTTTCATTCAGGCTACCCGTCACTCTCACAGACTGGAACTTTTTTGTCACTGTCCCAAGACTTCTTTCAGGCAGGATTATCTTTATTGCTATATCTTTATTTCTTTCATTCATTCACTGCAGAAATTTAAAAGGAATCTTTTTCACACTGAAAAACAAGTAATTGTGCTAGGATTTATCAAGCACTTAAGAAACTAAGAAGCTCAAGACTACTGGTGGGGAATACAATCATAACCCAGCAAATTACTACCACGTTTTGTTTCCAAAATTACACCACTGGGAGTTCATATCTAATCTTCTGAATTAAACTATTTTCTTTTAACTCTTGTTTAGAACAATTTAAATATATTAGGAAGAAAAAAAAAAAAAAGCTACTGCTTTAAAGTGTTTATGGAAATAAAAGGGAATACACCACAGCAGTGAATTTCTAGCAAAATGAATCACTTAGCAGTAGTCACATGCATTTGTAAACAAAAAATCCTTCCATTTCACTGTATCATTTCTTTTTGCGAGTCTTTTCCTCCTCCTAAACATAGTTTCAACAATTTTCAACAATGCTTCAAAAATCAAACAACACATTTTTGTAAGAAAGAAAATGTTAAAATAAAAATTAAAATCCCTACATCTCACTCCAGAAAAACAACTCTTCAGATGCTGGAATTATCTTTTAGAAAGGCAATGGGTTAGTGAGAGCCCTCTGCCCCACCTCTGAAGTTTTATCTAACACGTTTGGACAAGTCCAGTCAATTTTGCATCTTGAGGTATCAAAATGACCCGTCTGTGTTTCAATACCAGCTCCACCGAGTAGAGCTTTGAATTTTCACAAAAGTAAGGACATAATTATAGCTCCAGTTATTTTCTTTTTTCTTTTTATTTTCCTTCTTCTTTTTTTATTAAACCGAAAAATCGAACAGCAGCTACAAAACAGTGGTACCTACATGAATTAGAGGTACCTTATGAAACTAACTTAGGCTCTGTATAACAAAATCTGCAAACAGTACTGTTGTATTCGGTAACAGCTCTGTAGTGACCCTCACTGGTGATAAAATCCAGAGCTCCGAAAACAAGAAAACGAACACCTGCATCCGTATTTCTAAACTTTCATCAAGTGGGGATTACAAGAACAAGGGCCGTCACATATGCTCCTAGAGGAAAACTTACTTTTGATTCTGTTTGAGAACTTGCAAGTATACTAATAGCAATTTACTAAAAACAAATAAAACCTAATTTGTATATCTTCCCAGATGGGAATTAAAAATTTAAGTTCAATCAGAGCGCATTCCTGATTTGAGAGATTTCATGTAAACAACTGTTAAATTTAGTGTGCTTATTATCCATTTAATGCTTTCCCTTCTGTTAGTGCCTCTGAAGCCTAATTTCCTGAGGCTGAGAGCACTGAGAAGTTCTAACCTATTTCTATGCCCTGACTGCTTTGTTGGGTAGCAAATATATTGTATCCAAATTAACTGCAATAGGAATTAATTGCTGTGTCCAATTTGGACATCTTTATATTTAAAACATCAGCTTTAAGTTTGCTATAGACAACGTAGTGATTTTTCTTCCTAATACACCATACAGAAATCAGTAGCAAGTACAGACAAAGTTCAGTGACAAACAGAAAATAAATTATTCCATGTGTTTCACCTGCTATCAAAAATGTTGACAGACAACAAGGAATTTACCCAAGTTACTTCCCCTATTGCACAGCATTGTAAGAATATCATGGTGTGAATTTTAAAGCATGTTCATTATTTGTCTAATCGTACAGTTTAGGACTAAGTACAGAACCTTTGAATAAGACACAGCTGTATGAAAACAGCCCTCTAGACCTCCCAAGACTCTGAGCTTTCTAAAAATAAATTTTAAAAGGTATTACATTAAGATTTCTAAACCTACTTTTAACTGCTTTTACGGATAAACACTCCAGAGCAAGCTAGAGGCACCAGCAGGAATTGTGTCGCGATTAATGAAGACTTATGCTGACCTAATGATACCTGACATACAGTGAGGCGAGATTTGTAAAAAGCTTTTCCCTGTTCAATCCCTTTTGATTCTAGCGAGGAGTTCCCAGTATTGCCTGCCTTTCCTAAAATTACATGCAAAAGTTGGGCAGGCATTTTGCTCCACATGCAAACACCACACTTTTCAAAGCCGTGCCAAGAGCTGTCATTACTCCAAAGGCACAGTAAGTCATCTTTAACAACTTTAAGTATTAACAGAGACCAGCTCAGATAAGATGGTGCACTTAATTGCAGTTACACAAAGTTATGAGGTTTTAATCAATGAATCAAAGATGAAACTGCATCCCCAGATACAATACAGACTTAAAAGAGAGACTGATTGGAACCTTCTTGCTGTACACTAAAACAGACACTATTTGAAACCACGTACTGTAAGCATATTTACCATATTGATCTTTTGGTAGCTGTGTTCACAAGAAATTAACTTTATGCTATATTGAGAGGTTACAAGAAGTTTCCTGTCTGCACAGTCAAAATATTATTGAAGCAATTCAGGTTGTCAGTAAAAGCTTAAACAAATTTGCTGATAATCCTGTTAATGACCTAGGTCAAGTGTTAACTGTTGTGGGTTATAAAACAGTGAAATTAAGGTTGCTGGTACCCTCAGGCAGGCAATATAGTTACAGAAGAGATGAAGAAAAAATTATTAAATTACAGAATTATATAGCTCATTCGATTTCTTGATATCTTAGGAATTATTCAGAAAGAAACTGCATCCTTCTAAGAAAAAAACCCACAACCCACCCAAAGCGGAAAATAGCCAACAGAATGGAAGAGCAGAACATGAAGTTTATATGCACCTTCAGGGTTCAGTTTGCAACTTCAAACTGGAAAAGTTAGATGTTAAATCTTCCTGACATTTTCCTGCCTCGCAGAAAATGGCACACACCTTAACCACTGCACATAGATAAATCTAAACTTTAGAGAACCTTCTTGAGCTCCTGTGATTACACAGGTAAAACGCATGGAGCTTTGTGACGAGCACAGAAGAGAGTTTAAAAATAAACTCACTGGAAAATTTTACAGTTTGTCAAGAAAAAACTCCAAATAAAACTTCTCTGGGACGAAGCAAATTAACAAAAAGTCGAGTATACCAAGAAAAAAGGAAAAAAAAAAAACAAACAAAACGGCTTGCATTCAATACCACAAAGTGAAGTAAGCCAACAACTTGCCTTCAGCCCTTCTTTCATCCTTCCCTCTCTTCATCCCTCTCTTCATCTACTTCCATTGCACTATTAGTCCTAACTCAGGCAGTCATCAGCTTTAATATTAATTCTAAATGTTATCTAAAGTTGAATTTAAAAAAATATAAATACTTCTTTCAAGTTAAATAAATGTAGGAAAAATTACTGGTAGCTCTGAACATACTCTTGTAACGTGCATACTGCAACACTCATGGCCCTAGAAGTTAGACAAAGCTATATAAGCAGATCAAAAATCAGTTCCATCCATTGTCAAAACAATCTGTGAGGAGATTTCAACAGTAGCTCTAATATAAAGAGTAGGGGAAAAATGTATATGTTTTTATTTATATGCCTATATTAGCAACCTCTGACCAAAGTATATCTTTTTCATTTGAAGTGGTGGAAAAAGAAAACTTTCCTAAATACTGCACAGAAATGAAGAAACATCCATTTCTAGTTTTGGTAGGAAATTTATGGTAACAACAGCAGGGAAGTAAGTGAAGTGGTGAGAAAAAGATTATTTAAAAGTGGAAAGCACGATCTTGTGACATGATTTAAAGCTGCATGCTAACGCTTGATCTTCAAGTTAGTGTGTCAGCAAATTATTATAATTCAGATTTCTAAATTCACAGGATCAGCCTAAATATGCTGTAATATAGTAAAAAAATTACTGAGCTTTCCTAAGTGGGGGGAAGGAGGGGAGGAGTCCTTTAAAGTTGATCTAATTTTTAAAAGAAACTGTCAGTGTTCCTTTTTTTGAAAGGAATAGCAAAATACATTCTTCAAAAAAGTATGCATGCAAGAGTGGGTTAGCGTCCCATAACTGCATTTATACTGTTGTTCTCACTAGCCCATATCGCACAAGTTCTTGAAACTGAAAAGAGAGAACAGAAGCAGTATCTGCTGAATGCTGACTCGGACAAGAATGTCTGCTTAATGCATATTCTGCATGATAATTTTTTTCATCCTTTCTCAACTTTAGTGTCAGTCATTTTAAACAAAGAAACAAAAAGTGGGTTCTGTGGCAAATTGGAATGCTCCGATATCTTTTTGGCGTAATTAATCTCAGTTTACAGACTGTGCCTGTCTACCACTTCCATGGAGGCAGAGCTGTTCCGCTGACTGACAACTACATACATTCTGCAAAAGCTTTTAATACCAAGACAAAAGTAACCCCTACTAACACTGTTGTTTTCATTTCTGAAAATCATTTGCGAAAGATGGCAATATTTACAAAATAGCATATGTCTAGAGGTTTAAAACTATTGAAAGCACATTATTTAAACAGCCTATAAAGCACTGTCCACGCAAAACAAATTTACACAAAACATACAAACAGATGATATATCACTCTTCTAATAGGATGGTACCATAGCTTCCTTCCTAGCAATAAAACCAACTGATTTAAGATTACCCAGGGTTTGTAAAGTTTGAATCTTCTTTTATTTGTTTTGCATTATATTTCTTTTTCCTTCCAGAAATCATTTAAAGTCGTTATCTCACAGCCTTATCCCACAAGCACCCAGAATACCAATATGCATGTCAGCATTATTTATACAGGAGAAATGATTGCTCTGACAGCTTTGATATCTGCTTCTCTGCACAAACGCTACAACTCAAGCAGGTGCAACTTTTACATGGTTGTTTGATGCTAGAAGTTCTTCACAACCTTTGGCCTCTAGATTTTATCCCTAAAGATGATTACACTGGACATCCTGGTCATGCTGACTACCTCCACTGCACAAATGAGCAAAAGCTGTATTTTTATTTTATTAATAAGGAAACGGCAATTTTATCTTATTTTTAAAGTATTTCAATTACTTTTTCAAAGCATCTAGTGGTCGTCATTTTTCCCTGAAATTTAACATGCGTTTCCATCAAATGTCATCTTCAAAATTACCATAGCAAAGGAACAGCAATCACCCATGATTTGTTTTTGAAAATTTACATACATTCACATACACACACTCACATCATTTTAACACATTAAAAAACCTGATACGAAACAACTACGGAACCAAAAAGGAGTTTTATAGGAGAGCAAGAGCCTTTCTTGTATTAATTAAAAGTTTTGAAACACACGACGACTAATGAAACCGCCACCCCTGCACCCCCGAGAGGGCTCACAGCTCAGTGATCACTGGGAGGAGGGAGACGGGGGCTACCCATTAGCCTTTACAGCTTATTTTTGTTAATTACCAAGCCAATCTGGCTCCTACCGCTGTAAACTAGCAGCGGTCCGCTCGCCATTTGAGGCCAGCGGAAAGGCGGCTCCTCCTCGCCCTGCCGGGGCAGCCCCGGGCCAGCTGGGCACCTGCCGCAGCTGGCAGGGGCCGCGGCCGCTCCGGGCCCCGAAGCCCCCCCTGCCCTTCCCCGCCTCTCCCCACACCTCGCCCCGGGCGCTGCGGCTCCCCGCATGGCACCGCCCCGCCGCGGGCAGAGGGCCGGAGCCGGCTCGGGCTGTCCTGCTGCTCCGCTGTCCTTCCCTCGCCAACTTTCCTCGGGGGCGGCCGGGGCGGCTGCTTCTCCCCCCACCGCCGCCGTCTCCCCACATGGCACCGGGCGGCGGCCGCCCCTGCGCGGCTGTGAGCGGGGCCGCGGCCGCGCTGCCAGAGCGCAACGCGGCCCCGGAGAGAGAACCCTGCGGTCCCGTGGCGAGGGGCCGATGCCGCCCGGAACTACCGTAACGGGGGGTAGGAAATAAAGAAAAAAAGAAAATTAAAAAAAAAAAGGGGGGGGGGAGGAAATAAATAGGAGAGGGAGAAAAAAAAGGAGAGCGCGAAGTGGTCCCCCACCCGCCCGCCCCGGCGGGACCCGGCCGGGCCGCGGCTCACCTTCGTTGCCGGGGCGGGCGCTCAGACGCCCGGCGGTGGCAGCGGCGGCGGCGGCGCCGAGGGCAGCGCAGAGCAGCAGCAGCGGCAGCAGCAGCGGCAGGCGGCGGCGGTCCATGTCGGCGGGGCAGCGCGCAGGCAGAGCCGCATGTCTCCGCGCCGCATGCCACCGCTCCGCGCCCGCTCCGCGCCGCCGGGACTGGGACTGGGACCGGGACCGGGACCATGCCCCGCGCCCGCCTTCGCGCTGCGCCCGGGAGGGGCCGCCCCCGCCCGGCCCCGCCGCCGCCGCGCCGCCCCGGGCCCTAGCGCCGCCCCGCCCACCTGCCCGCCCGCGGGGAGCGGGGCGGGGGGGCGCTCCCGAGCGGGCTCTCCGGGGGACTTGGGCGCTCGGAGGTCGCCGCCGCCCGTGCACCGGGACCCCCCGTCGCACCGGGAGGGGCGGGTACCACATCTCTGACCAGGGGCAAAGCGCGGAACCTGTCCCGAGCCCGAAAAGATGCCCCGTCACATGCGGCACGTAGCAGGATCTCTGCAATACGGGATGACTTAAATCATACAACTCGGAAGCCTCGGTTGGGTGTTTTAGCCAGCTAAAATCCGATCATGTCCAATTACCGGTCTTTCCTAGGCTGAATACAGCTGCAAAGTAGCTGTAAAGCCTTCAGAGTTTCTGAGTGCAGCCGTAGCAGGCTGCCTACAAAAATACCAGTTACATCACTCAGCCCTTTGCTGCCCACAGTGACTCTAGTCTGCTTCATGTGGGACCAGAACACTAACCCCACATTAAAGACTGACTTTGACATCACTAAAGCAAACTGAAGCCGAAGCAGTGTTAGTGGCTTCCCCCCAGACTCTTGCTTTCTGTAGGGATGTGCAGCGTTACTCTAGAAGTTACTATGTAAATGTGTATTTTAGAAACATTCTCTGCATGTATGCACCTCACCTCCAGTTCTTAGCCCATCACAGGCCCCAGAGTACCTGTCAGAGCAGAGAGAAGAGCAGCAGGCATGCAGTACCGCTATTCCGCCACTCCCAAGGGGAATCACTGTAGAGCAGCACTTCCCAAGCTTCCCCTTCTGTGTATCATTTCTTCAGAATATGGACATCTTTCTTCCCAAGTGACTCATCTCAGGTCTCCAGAGCCACCCAGTGTGGTTCTGTGGAAATGGGAAAATATTTGAATAATACTGAGGTCAAATAAATATTTTACTCCAAACCAAAGTTATGCATCGACGTAGTACGAAGTCTTGCTCTGAATGTGTATGTTGTCTGCACAGACAGCAAGAAACAGACTGGGAGGAAAGCAGCTTTCAGCAGCAGCTGTGAAACTACAGTGCAGAAGTAACATCAAAAATCTTTGATACCACAGGAACCTAAATCCCACATTTCACAAACCAGTATGTTAAACACCCGAACAACCTTCCTCTTCATGAATACGAAAGAATTGTCCTATGTGTCCTCAGGGTCACCACTATCAGCAGGACAGCTGAGAACTGCTGCCTGCAGCATCCAAGCTCCAAGTTTATCAACAGCAACACTGCCTGTGGGGCAACTCTGCAGCACGGTACCGCCAGTTTGCTTTGGCAATGATGCAGCTTTCCCGCTGCCCAGTAGCAGAAGAGGAGATGCTGCTTGCAAGTCAGGGCCTGTGCCAACATCTCTCTTGCACAATATTGGCATATCCCAAACTATCTAGCTTAGCTTTGCCAGGTTAACACCATGCTAAAGGGGCTGGAAGTGTGCCTAAGCTAAACCAACGGAGAGATAAGGCCGTGAGAAGTCAGTCTCAGTCAGGTACTTGTTTTGAAGGACTACAGTTGTGGACGAGAGCATTTCTTTCCTTCTCCTTTCCTGTTTTCAGGTTTGATCATTCAATCACATTGAGGAATCATCAACTTTAATTACATCTGTTGTTTCTTGTCTTCAACCCTTCCTTTCACTTACACTTGTATTTACCATCTACCCTACTTGTTTCCTCTCTGGCCAAACTTCCAATAGGAGACAGAATGATGCCCAGGGCTGTTGAGCAGGCACCTCCAGGGACAGAGAGAAGAACATGGTGGTCTGGCCATACAGTTAATGGTGTATGGCCCAGAGAAGGGGATCTCCTGTCCTCCTTTGTCTTTCTCAAGGCTCATTTCATTATACCTTCTTATTTATTTGACAAAGATGCTTTTCCACAGCAAAAAGTCCAGAAAATACACTAATTTCCTCAAAATATTACTCTCCCCCAGTAATAAAAACAATTCTGTTCTGGTTTGGGGATTTTGTTTGTTTGGTTGTGGGTTTTTTGGTGGGGTTTTTTGTTTTGGTTTTTTTTTAATAAATTTCTGTAATCTTTTCTTGAATACACAGCTGTTTTCCTTGAGTTCTTTTGTACAGCAGAGGCAAATCTGCTGTTTAAAACACTGCTTACATTCTCAGGATTGCTAGTTTTGGTCTTTGTGGAGCCACATCTTTGTTTCATGACTTCAGGTAAGTATTTTTTTAAGGTGGAAGAAAAAAGGTGAAAAAAGATAGCAAATCCCCGAGGGGATACGGGGGAGGAAACAACAGGAAAAACCCACAAACACAAAAAACAACTTCTGTTTTACAGGTAGTGGGAAGGGAAAAAATATTTCCAAAGAAACAAAGAAGAAAATTTTTGGCTTTCAATCTTCATGTTGTGTGTGTATAAAACATCTGCACCTTCCAGCTGCAGTACCTGATTCTGCTCTTCTCCCACTCTGGGAGTGGGAGGCTGAGCACCCATCACGGTTTTACCACACAACACTGATTAGCTGAAGGAAAAGAGAAATAGGAGAGGCAACCACATCCAACTGCCAAACCTTGTTTTTTCTCCTCCTGGGATGAGCTGCATCATTCAGCATTTCCCTTCCCATGCTATTGCTCTGTAAAAGAGGAGCTTTTACAACTCATGAGACTTGGAGGTGGGAAAGACAACTCCTTAGGGTCCACGAGAAGTGAATATTCTCCAGCCGGTTCCTGACAACGAGCAGGGCACAGCACTTTGGCAAAGCAGGAGCACAGCCCTCTCCTTCCACCAGCGCACACCATCCTCCCACATCTCTGAGCCATGTATTAATGTTGGTATATGGCTGGTGGTCACAGGATGTATACCACACAGCTTCAACTGCCTGGCAGGAAAAGAGCTCCTCCAAGTGATCAGGAGTGGCAGCCAGAGCCTGATCCCGCACCCAGCATCCCCCCACACTACCCTGCCTTGTGTTGTGCTCCAAAGCTTAGACTGACTAGCATGCCTCCAGACTGGGCATGGTACCAAGCTACCACCTTAGCATGGTAGCTGCTTTTGAACTGCTCCCAAGCCTACATCTGTAGGTTTGGGATTGTTCTTACAACTCACCCACAAAGCCCACATCTGAGAGAATCCACTTCAGTCTTCTGCTGTGGTGTCATATTTTGTAACTACAAATTCGTGATGTCATTTTCTACAGGTACAAACCCAAGATAAGCAAAAAAAAAAAGGGGGAGGGAGGGGAGGGAGATAAAAATATGGTAGGCAAAACTGATGGTAAAGGGCTGGTAAGAAAACATAAAAGATAATACATGTTGCAAGTGATTGTGTTTAAAGTAGTAATATCACCATGAACTCCTTCACTGGTTAGTTGTAAGAAAAAAAAAGGTAGCTATTAGAAATATCTATGCAACATTTTCCAAGATAGCAACAGGGTTACCAGGTAAGGATTTTGTTAAAAATGGTAGAGGAAATAGACGAAGGAAGAGGAGGAACAAATTAAGATGTACACAGTAAACAACAGATTGTGAATTCCCAAGTCTACCTCATGACAGCTTGTGCGCACGCACACATACATGCATGCACACATATTTTGGGTTAATTTCACCATCCGTGCCTCAAGGTGTATTTTTCAGCCTTCTCTCCTCCTTGTTAGGGTTAGAAATGCACCTCCTAAAATCAAATGAAAGACCAGATTTTCATGTCTTATTGTGGACAGCTGTTAGAAAGTGTC
This sequence comes from Strigops habroptila, assembly GCF_004027225.2. Taxonomy (NCBI): domain Eukaryota; kingdom Metazoa; phylum Chordata; class Aves; order Psittaciformes; family Psittacidae; genus Strigops; species Strigops habroptila. Next base: position 15,221,801 of record NC_044278.2, read on the forward strand.
GGAGCAAGGGGCAATATGGATAATACAGCCAGACACTAAAGCTGAACTACGCAGAATTTTTTCCCCAGATTTGAGAAACACTAGTCTTGATAAATATTTTGAGGTTAGTCATAGCAAACACGTTCTGAATTCATAAATATCTTAGCACCAGAGAACTTATCTCATCTGGGAAGAAAAGAATATTAAACAACACAATCCATATAACTCAATTTTGAGTTTCAAACCTTTACAAAGGACAGCTCTCTAGCTAAAAAAGAATAGCAAAAATATTTGGAAAACTTTGAAATAAAGCATGTTTTTTAGAGAAGTGCAGGTTCTGGGAAAAATCTCAGCAGAAAGAAAGACAAAATTCACTATGAATTTTTTCACTTTGTTTTTTTCCCTCCGTGACACGTAACCTGGAATGCATTGTGTTAGTTTTGTGCAAATTGCATGTTTACTCTATTAAGAGTAATTTTGTGTGAGCTTAAAGGGCACCTTTGAAGAAAGAAAATAGCCCCTAGTGGCATTTCTATATAACCAGAGTGCACATGGTAATATCTTTGCCCTAGCATCCATAAAATCATTCTAGAGAAACACATAACTATGATTTATGATTTTCTGCCAACCCTGGACTTTAATTTCTTTAATATATTGAAGATCAAAATCCTTACTAAACACAAATTTTATCTCTTACATTTTTCTTTTGTAAACAGGGAAGTGACACATTCTGTGATTGCATAATGGAAAAAAGAAATCATAACACACAGGCAGAATGCTCCAGATCTCGCGTTTGCATACTAAATAGGAAAACAACTTTCTGCCTAATGAAAAAATGTTACAGATTATTAGGAACAGCCACAGAAGTAATCAATCAATTTATCCAATGGACCGGGCCACAGTCTGCTTCCAAGAAGGCTTTTTAATGTTTACGGCTCTTGAGTGACATTGTTTAATTAATTGAATTACATGAAACTTCTAATCTTAGAGATTTAAAGATAAAATATTGTTCTTAAAACAAACAGAAAGAATTAATGATAGGTTCACTACTCATAAAGAAAGGTGGCTGGACAATCCCCAATTTATTCAGGGAGGAGGCAACGTGCACAGCAGAACAATGCTTCCCATCGGTAGATGCCTCGCCTGCGACTGGATGGGATTGTTCGGAGGCGTGAGAACATTTCCTCCTCAATTTCTGGTACTTATTTATGAAGGTTCTTGTTTGTGATGTTGATATCCCTCCCCCTTCACAGAGACCTGGACTGACACAACATTTCCACATAAATCATACCAGGGGCAGCTTTTCAAAGTCGTTCAGTGATAATTTGGGCCTCCAAATAAGCGCCTGTGTATATATCTGCATATCTTTTCAGATTAACTGTGTAAGTATTGAGCTCAAAATATCATAAATGGAAGTGTTTCTGGTTGAATTCATCATAAGGCAGCAGTCTGCTCTGGGCCAGACTTGGAAATGGTGCCAAGGAGGAAGAACCCTCCTACGAACCATCAAGAAAGTACATTTACTTGTTTTAAGCATTCTTTGGGAAAGATTTTATAACACAACCCAAAGGTCTCCCTAATGTACAATGTTTCCCTGAAAATGCAAGCAGATGAGAAAATGCAGGATGCGGAGGAATATAAGACAGGATGCAATAAAAACAAATTATAAACGAAGTGTGAAAAGTTACTTAAAATAACTCATTTAAAGATAAGCTATAACTCTTTCTAATCAATACTTATACAATAATTACTTTAAAATCCAGAAAAATGGATTAACTCGGCAACATAAAAAAATTCAGCTTTGAAAAACAACATAGCTGCAATTGTAATTATGAAGCGACTGCATACTAATTCCATAATGAAAAAAAAAAAAAGCATGACTTATTATGGAGATGGAATACAGCAGAAAAGCATGCAAAATGCAAATGCAGTTTAGCTGCAAATTCTCCCCATAAAGGCTGAATCATTTGTTAAGTATGCAATAAAAAGGTGACACTCCAAGCACTTAGACTGAATTTACCTATCTGTAAACAAAAATCTATAGAAGCCATAAAAGAAAAGCTTCGCTAACAGTACTGCCAGTTTTCAGAGAAAAGCAACATTTATGTGCAGGAGAGAGTATTACTACATCATGAAAAAGCTTGCCAAATTTCAACTTGGACTGAGCATTTACAGTAGAAATCCATGAATCCTGTAAAACCAGATTGTATTACGGAGGTACTGGCAGACCTCCAGTGAGGTGCATAATGGCAAGTTTGATTAGTTTATTTTTTTTTCTTGCAGATCACAACGAATGTTAAAAGAAAAAAATCTGCTCTAAAAAAAGAGAAAAATATAGCAAGAAATGAGATTTTTTATTCTCATGTATTTCAACTAACAGACTTTCTTTTTCCTCCTTTCAGAAGATATTGTCAGGCAGCATTGGACAATAAATAGGCAGTCACATTTCACATTTTAAAATAAATGCTGCAGTACTTCTAATACTGGGGATCAGGATCCAATGTAGAGAATGCAGTTGGAGAGTGCACAGACATATTTCTGTGATCTGGCTGAGCTGGATTGGAAGTATTCCCTTGTCTTTGCAGAGCCAAGCTTGCACATTGACAGAAAAATAGGTCGTCTATTTTTGCTATCTAAAAAGCTAACTGCAGAAATAGTTATTGTAAACTGCAAGTTTAAATAGCATAATCAAATTATTTGAAGTGTCAGTGCTCACAGCATGTGGAAACTCCTTAACAGTTTCATTTCCATGCTGAACTTTTTGCATTTGACAATTGATTCGTATCTTACTGCATACTTTCTAGCTACAGCAAAGATTACATAAGATCCCATGTATATATTTGGTCCTTTTCTATTCTATGCCCATTTGCTGTTTTTTCTCAAATCCTCTCACCACCTGCCCTGTGGTCAAAGATGGGGTATTCTCCTCTTTACCCTTTTGGAACTGGCACCATGAGTTTTATTCACTGTCCAAAGAAGCATCTGGGAATGGAAAAGGATTGGTAAATGCCCAAAAGTAGCATTATCTTAGAAGTCCCAACTTCACATCTCGCACAAAGGCATGAAATTATTTCACACCTTTCCTCAGAATGGCAAGGTACCTATTTTATTGCATGGTGTACTTATAATTAGTACTTCCTAACTAAATGCCTCCCCCCAAGAAGAAAATCAGAACTCAAAAGGTGGCAACTTTTTCCAGAAGACTTGTTCTGAGTTCTAATGACTGTGTGTAGATGAAGAGCTCCTATTTGCTTCCAAAACTGCTTAGCTCCGCTGTTTGGGAAGATTAATTAATTTGGAAACCGAGAACATAATATATGATAATTAAGAGCTATGTAAGTTCTGAACAAATCCTTGTCAGGGTATATAAGTCTTTCAGAAGTTCCTTCATGGAAGCAAATGTGCATGCCCATATTTTCCCAGATTTCTGAGTCTCCAATCTAAATACAGCATGAGTAAGACCGTGAGAGCTGAGGGAATTCCCTAATTCTAGCCCCCCCTGAAACAAACTTGCCCTCAGTTGTAGTCAGCAACATTTGGGTGCAGAACAAATTGTCACCAGTCTCACCTGTATTACTGAATGCCTTCAACTTCTGCCACAGACTGTGAAAACTCCCCACCCTCCTGGCGCATCATCCCAGCTGACTCTGAGTGTGCTGAAGTCTTCCAGTGTTTTCTTCTTGTTTATAATGAGTTAATCACTTTGCCAGAACAGATGAGGTAGCTTTTTATTAATTCTTTGTGGCCACTTGGGCCATGAAGAATTGCAGTTTCTACTAAAGACTAAGATAACACTATCTAAATATTATTCTTTTTAATATTGCTGTTATAATAATTATAAAACACATGCAATAAATAATTAGTATTAATCAGTACTAGTGTCATTTGTATTCTCCCAGCCCAAGAGGAAATAAATGATCCATAGCAGGACAGTCTGTCAACTTTTGGTCAAGCAATTCTCGCCCATTAAATAGGATATTTTTCTCACATGACTTCCTCCCCAATCCTGTAGCCAACTGCAGCTCTGTATTGGAGGATAGAGCTCCTCAGCCTTTCTAACTCAGAAGGCCCACCAACTAGCAGTGTAAATGCAAGCATTTCATATTCTGTACTACAGACATGCTATCTATGTCAGGAAAGGGTTATTACAAAGATTTCTTGTTTTCTTGAGCATGAAAAAAATGGTATTTCCCACTGCAATATCAGTTTTGGTTTATCCATCAATCTTTAAAACACCTTTAATCATCAGTGTTATTTTTCATGATATAGGTAATCCAAGACTTAATGGGACTGTTAGTTTAAACATTTGTATAAATAGCATCTCTCATTTTTTGAGCTGTCATCAAAACATGGAAGAATATGTATGTTACTTTTATGGTACCAGAAATGGAGAAAGCCACTGTTTATTTCCTAGTCATTTGTATTACCAAACTAAAGAAAAGTTGCTAGGAAAAGGTATACCAACACTGAAATTAGTCATCATTCTGGAGGCTTTGTGAGAGAAATAAACCACCCAGTATTCACTCATTTCCCTCAGATGCCTTCTGCATCAGCTTTGGAATTGGGAAGTAACAGCAGGATGAATAGAAAGATGTGACAATTAAATAGTTTGGACAATACGGTTGGGGAAATTTATTACAGATAGTTGCAAGATTTTCCTAAATGAATGCAGTGTTCTAGCTCAAAAGGCAGCTGTAGAAAACATGAACAGAAAAGGGACCAGAATAAAAAGAAATTCTTGGAAAAGCTGGGGGCAATTAGTAGAAAATAGTCCACGTTCAGTTTCTAAACTGAACTGACACTAACATCATGCCAAGCCGTAAAACTAAAAATCCCAAAACTGCTACAATCAAAGAGTATTTCTTGAGAAAAGGAAAGAGAACACTCATCACAAATGACATAAAATGAAAGCCTTCCATAAAATGAAAGAAGGAGACACTCTGCAGAAGGTCTGTGAAAAAAATCCAGGGGACTTTCCAGATCTGCAGAGGGGAAGGTTTTATTGAAACACAATATATGCAAACAGTGTACTCTGCTGGTTTTATGGATATGCTTCCTCCGATGCGACTTTGTTTTAAATAATACTTTGCTTTAAGGCTGCAGTTGGATGACTTATTACCATTGCCCAGAAGAGAAAAGGACTGGAGCATATACAGAAGTAAAAGCTGCTGAGATAAATCACAAGAAGTGGAAGGATGACTGTAACCTCTGTCCTGCTTAAGAATGGAGAACCATGCAAATGCCTTCAGAGAAATGCAAAAGACTGAGATCTGTGACCCAGAGGGGACAACATCCATTCACAGACAGAACATAGGGTTCATTTATAGTACGGGTCCTGATTGTTGGTTTGTTTGGGATTTTGTATTGTTTTTTTGGTTTTGTTTCTTGTATGTATTTTGTTGTTTTTTGGTTTGGTTTTTGATTTTTTGTTTTGTGGGGTTTTTTGGTTTTTTTTTTTTTTTTTGGTTTTGTTTTTGTTTTTGGTTTTTTTTATTTTTTTTTAATTTTTATTAAAATTGCAAATTACACCATTATCCATTTCTAAATACTTTGCTGCTCTATAAATTTCAGATCCATATATGCTGGGGCACCTGCCCTTTAGCCTTCCTTAAGAAAACTGTGAAAGATTCTTGTGAGTTCTGGAATAATCAAAGCACCATCTTTTATTACTTTATCCAGTATCAAATTCTGTCTAGAATTAAATAACCAAGCCACATTGATTTTGCCAGGTTTTTTTTGATGAAGCAATCTGCACTGGATTTCTCAGATAAGCAAATATATTTATATTCCTGTCACGTTTTCTTATTTCATTTTAGACCTTTTGCAAATGAGATAAATAGGTTTCTTGGAGGCTTTAGAAGTTCAAACTTATGACCTCCACGCTTTTACAAGAGAAAACAAAAGGTTGCTTACTAAAATATTAGGAAGGGTTCTCCATTTTTGAAGGATGTTATTATTTGCACTGGAGTTGTAATGGAGCTTCACCACACCTACTTAGAGAACAGGGCCAAACACTGCTCTCAGTTACAGCAGTTTAAATCCTTGGAGACCTTTATTACTAGGAAAATGGAGTAAGATTTCAGTAAAATCAATTTTTAAAAGCACTAGGAGTTTGCTGTTGACCTCAGTTACAGCAATCTCTGCAGCTTTGCAAAAACATGCTCTCTCTCTTAAATCTGACTGACGCCATTGATGAATTGTGCTGTAAAATTTACTGTTTCAATCCCTTAGTACACAGAAGCTGCTGCTTATGTTTCTGGACGATGAAGTAACTTGTGAAAAGAAAGACTGTTTCAGGCAAGTGGGTGTTTTTTCCAAACTAACTGCAGAAATGCATGCACAGAAATACAGGCATCATGCTCTTCTGTCTTGCATTTCTTCTCAGCTCCTTTAGCATTAGATTAAACCACAGCAGCACTAGAGATTTCAGAGAATGGCACAGTCTGAAAGGTAGCACTAAGCCAAATTGTCCCCAGCTGTAAAACCTCACAAAAAAACCCCCAACGAAACTACAAAATAAGTTGGTTCATTTTGATGGAACGGGAGACTACATGACTGTCTTCCTGAGCAATACTGTTGTATTTATTTTTTTATACTTTACTGTCAAATGTGTACCTGCTATTTCTCTTGCTTTATATGTAGTGGTGCTTTGGAGTTTTAATTGTGGGGGTTTTATTATTATTATTATTACTACATAATAGGATCCTTGCCCATGACTATAGCATCTAGTATATAACAGTAATTCATGCAAGAACTATTTCACCTCTTCAAACTTTCTTTGTTCTGTGCACACCCAGAGGATTTTGGACTTCTTAACTGTTGCAGAATGAAATATATCTGGGATACATGGCTTTCTAATGGGGTAATATTATTTCCATTGTGTCTTTTGGTTTTTTCAGCTTTTTTCTCCATAAAAGATTGTCCTTGGTGGCACCTTCTTCATCTTATACCACAAGAGTGAGCAGTGATACATAAATATCTTACCCAATACGCACCTATCAATAATACATATCCAAACTTCCAAAGTCTTTTTATTTTTACCATGTCTCTGTTTGCCATCAAATCATCATGTGCACTCTGACCCTGCACGCTTGACACATTTTAATAGACAGAAGGAACAAAACTATCAGTTCTTCTTGGCACCATCTGGGGTTCTTTTACAGTTACTTTCTTCTTAGCTGCCTAAAGCTCAATTTGGCGCCTTTTTTTCACAGCATCTCCCTGAGCTTCTTTGCTTGGCTTCAGATTTCTTCGCAACATCACCTTTCAAGCCTTTACCTTTGTCACGCATTCCAGGCAATACTGCTGTAAAGCTCAGGAGAGGTTTTTTTTTTCCCCTTGCTATTCTCATTCTGCTTTGAGTGCACCGCAATTGCAACAGGATATGAACTATCCTCCACTGTTATAGATGTGTTCAATTTTCTCTCTGTTAGTAGAAGTCTTTTCCCATCACTTTGGCCTGACAAACATGACATTCACACATTGATTGTATATATCTGCTTTACACAGCATAGCTAATGACTTTCCCTTATCCTGACTTGAATTTTAGATTAGTTTTTCTACTGCTGAGTATTCCATTCCATCAATAATTGCAGAACAATTATCTCATTTGTGATTTTTTCCCCAAATGCTGAAAAAATCCATGAATCTTATGGTATGTGATGCAGTAAATGTGAGGTTTTAAACTAATACTTCATTCTAGAGACTTGTCCTGCTGTGTCTATCAGCCTGCAGGCACCTCAATGACTTCTTCAGGGCTGTCTATTCTCAAAAGGGAATACAGTTCGCCTTATGCATTGCCAACCAGTAAGTTTTGTCTGAAAGTAGTTATGTGGTTCTGTAACACTGAATGTTACAAACTTTGAGGTTTAATCTTAAAAGCCAAGATGGAAAATAGATTTCTATCATAAAACCTCCTCACTGTCTCACCTGATTCTTCTATTTTTTTTCCTTAATACAAAATGCTTCATAAATTACACCGTTTTCTAGAGGCAAAGGCCAATCATATCACAGAAGATATTCCTTTTATCTCAGGGGATCTCAAACATCATCTCTTTTGCAAGCTGCTATTTTGGGAAATGACTCATGGGTGCCACTTACTGTATTACACAGCTTTTCATTTTGGACTTTCCAACTTGAGTGTAAATATCAAGTCTCACTTGAACTCACTTGCCCATTTCTGCTTTTTAAAATTAATTTTTTTTGGCTGTGAAATGAAAAAGAAAACAGTAGTACTACTGATCTGATTTCAGATATCAAAGAAAGATGGGATGGAATGTTCTTTTTCCTGATCTGTATACCCCTCTCCCTTACACATACTGAGAAACTAGTGTAATTTCTTCCCCCTAAAACATACTGTGTGGCCCTGAACATTTAGAGATGCAAAGCTATCTTTGTCCTGTGTCTCATTTCTGGACCAGTTCCTCCTTAGTCTGAATAGACAATCTGATTTAGGAAATTAATATGCTCAAATCAATTGGTGATAAAAAGCAAAATTTTTTCTTTTTGACTCTAATTGAAAAAACTCTAAATAAAGAGTATTTAGTGCAAGTCTTCACCAAGAAATGTAATATTTGCAGTTTTTTTCCTAAAGAAACGTATGATGTCAAATTAAAGGCATGTGATGTCAAATCTGAGGCCAGGAGTATAACCTTAGCATTTCAAACTCGGGAGACATGTTGGTTGTTTTGACTATCAATTTCTGTATTACCGAAGCCTCTCTGTTTTACCTAATACGTCTTCCAGTGCATTAAGTTTAGTGTGCTTTCAAATAAAAGTAGATTAATAATAAGAATACTTAAATCCTCACGATGCCCAGTGATCCTGAAATTTAAAAGGAGAATCTTGCGAATCTGCTAAGACTTAGTTTACTTTCCTCTTTTTACAAACAGAAGAGGAAAAAAAAATGAGTTATCCATTCATTTTTTTCAGTATTTAAAAAAAAAAGACCCCAGTGAAAGTCTGAGGCATCTGTAATTCACTGGACATTTTTCTACTTTGTGGTTAATAAAAAAAAATTGCATAGTGACAACGTGACACAAGGTTTTCTTTGCGTAACATAAAATAGGGGAGTGAAGAGAGAAATCAGGGCTGTTGTCTCTCAACACGTATTTTGGGAATTGTAGCCTCTGTAGTTTAAGGCAACCATTTCAATATTGAGGACAAAACTTATTTTCTAAAAGAGTTTCATGGGTCAAAGAGATGAACATGACTCTATCAGGAGCAAGGAAGTGGTTACAAATCCACTGCAAAAGTTAAGGGCATGTTGGAATGAGGAAAGATTAAAATAGGTCTCCTATGAAATGTGGCTATATTTCATATTTATCTCCAGTGGAGGTTGTAGAGTGATACAAACATCTATGTATTGTTTCTGTGTCTCTCTCAGTTTTACTGTAGATCAATCACTGAATACTCTTCATGCATAAATATATTCCTGCCAGTGCTTTAGATATAGATTTTTCCATTATTATTTTTCAATTCCTTCTGGTGCTGCCTTTATACAGTCCTAGCCCTTTTCTCACTGTGCTCCTAGGAATTAAATTGGTGCCATCAGATTTCCTTATTTCACAGAAAAGAATAACTGTCTTTTGTAACATTTTTGATCATTTCACCACACCTCCCCATCAACACATCCCTACAGGTACAAACATGAACATAAACAGCATATACAATTACCCTATCATTTTTTATTTTTAATTTTTTTTTTTTGCATTATAGCAGTGCTTGGAGATACCAGCCAGGAACAACATCCTTTAGAGCTTGATCTATGAGAATACAGTTCTCAGCCATAAAGTCCTTGGTATTAACCCAGTAAGATATGCAAGGTGCAGACAAGAAATTAAAGAGAAACAAAACCACAAGCATTTATTCATTGCTAGCATGTAGATAGAAAGTGGATTTGTAAAAATCCATTCTTTGCCTCTTTCAACCCAAACAATTCCTAGGTCTTTCACTCTTACTAAATGTTAGTTTAGTAAGCACTTAAAATGTTAGTTAATCTCGGAAGCTTAAGTTAGGAACATTTTGGAGAAGAAAAAAACGCTAGCATAGACAGTATTAGAAAGGAAAGATATTGCTTTGATAATGTCTAAGAACGAAGAAAAGACAGACAAAAGCTTTGAAAGCTATCTATAGCAGGGTTCTGCAAGGTTCTTCATTTAAGCAGGGGAGAGGTTAGTACTCACTGGGTAGTGAATATCACCTTTCAGGTGATGACTACCAATCAAAGAAATCAAGCTTTGAAATTTTGTTTGGAAACAATACCATCTGTAGCTAAGCTATCACTATTCTAAGAGGGGAAACGAGGGGGGAAAACAGCTTGACGTACAAGAGATTTTTACTGCTTACTTTGAGATGATGTGCCGCACTAGCAAATAACATTTGCAGCTATTGGCAGAATTGCAAATACTTGCAGAAGTAGATTTGCAAGAAAGATTAAATATGGAACTGGCTGTTCCTGCTATTATTCAATTCACTTTATTGCTTCTTTTACATATCCTTGAATATTTTCTAAAAATCACGAGCTCTCATCCAATATGTTGTTTAAAGATCGTGTTTGCGGAGCATGGTTCTTTGCATAATCACACCAGTTTTGCAAGACCCCTGTGTAAGGTTGCTTGAAATAGATAGAAAGCCAGGTAGGTTGGGCTGAGCACTTCAGCAGCCTGAAAATCCTGTTAATTCTTTCAACAGCCACAAGGAGGCCAGGAAGCGTGCACAGACAACAGTGCGCTTGCTATGGGTGCTGGTACAACCTTACGCACAACCTGTTCAGCTTCAACAGGTCCATATGAGCAATTCTTTCAAGTGTGCTAAGCACACCCCAAGCACCCTTGTCCAACCACAGTACAAGCTGCCGCAGGAAAAACGACGCAAAGCTTAAGCTGCTATCCCATTGTTAAACACTACAAAATAAGGACTTACACTGCAGCGCACTAAGCATGGGATTTTTATGTTACTGTAAGCTTTGGATGTAGCTGTTAGGGACTTGGAAAGCATGATTTCGGCAAATTTTGTAACACAGTAGGATTTTTCTGAAAAATAAAAGAGCCCTCACTGAAAAAAATTAAAGTCCAGGAGAAGCTCGTTCAGATTAAAAAAGAAGCAAGAAAGAGGGAAGAGAAACGGAATAATAAACTGAAACAGCAGGTATGGGATTCTTTCTGGTCAGGGAGATTTCATGGCTGTAGCAAAAAGGACTAGAATTTCAGCCACTCATTACAACTCAAAGCCATCAGAAAGCAGCCGGCGAATTCTAAGGAGACGCCTCTGGTTTGTTGACATCCATTTTTCAGAGAACAGAACATCTGCATCTCCATCTAATTTGCGCTAATGAATACTGCAAAGGAACCTGTACTGGGAGGCTCAGTGACCATTCTTTCAGTCCTCTGCCCTTCCAGTCCTATCAACTGGTCTGCCTGTAGCAGTATTGTAGGGCTCAGCAGAGCCTGACCCTGTGTTTCTCTGCAGGTCACTGAGAACTGGGGGCACAGCTGAGGCAGGTCCTCCAGCCCCAAGAGTGTGAGATGCTCCACAGGAACATACTGCTGGGCTTCAAGCTGGCTCAACATCGAAGCTGAGTCCATAGTCTTCCTGAGCACATCAGTCCTTAATAACATCCTTCACCTGCATTTCTGCTGTTCAGCGAATGGCATACGTACATGTTAGGGAAGGAAGGGTGTATCTAAAAGTCAACCACCCTGACAGGACAGCCTGTGAGGCTGTGGAATTGTCAAATCTCTGTTTCAGGCTACTGCTTCTGCACAGCTTCAAATACTCTTTCAATGGGCAGCTTGTGAGAACAAAGACAACCATCTACAGACAACCTCAGACCATACAGATTCATTGAATGAACACCATACTGAGTCAACACCCCAGCTGTTTACCTTGAGAAGATGAAAATCAGATGAAACTCCTGAGATTTTTGGCAGGTGGAACAATTTTTCTCCATGAGGAATGGATACAGTGGGTTTGAATATATATTCCTGAAATACAACAAAGGTTCTCAATTCCTTTTGGAAAGTCAGAATCAATTTCTAAACTTCTATTGAGATACCATAAATAATGCTTTGCAAGCTTATTAATTTAATAGCTCTGTTATTCATTCTGCTTCATCATGTGTTTCCTAGGCTTTTATTCATTTTGATTTGTTTTTTCCTCTTCAAATATTATTTTAAATAGCTTTCAAGAAATTGCTGCATAATAAGTGTACTCTTTTGTTCTTACTCAAGGAAGCTCAGCAAAAGCATAACAAATAAAGCTGATAAAAGGATACATGAAACACATACCAAAATCCAGGAGGTTTATTCTGGTATTGTCACCATTTAACTTCAAGCCAAGGCATACATCTCATCAGGCAGCACCTTACGAAGCTATTGGGAAATGGATTCAGGCCAGCATCAGAGCCCAGTAAGTAGTGGAATTCTGTTTTTACCCTCATCAACCCCTCCTGACTGTAAGTGTGCAATATAGTAATGCATTATTTAGCTACCCAGCTCAGAGAGGTAAGAGGGCCATTTTATGGCTTTCAACTTTGCTGGGTGAGCTAGAATTAAAATTAGTTGCTATCAAGAAAATAGAACAGATAATCATCATGGTAGAGTCTAAAATAAGTTATGACATTTATGCTCACACACTTATATTTTGGAGACTAAATGTGACTGAACAAGGCAATTATCTTTAATTAGGAGGGGCTAAGGTCATTGCATTAATTATGTCCATCACAGCTAGTTAACAATATTGATTAACAAGATAAGAAGAAGAATAAGCCATTCAACCCTGAATGAGGTTTTTATAGATTTTGTAGTGAATTCCTACAATGTATTTCAAAAGGAAAATAACAGAATTGGAGGTGCCATAATTCCAACAAAGCAAGATTTCAAAAAGGATATTCTGAAAAACATTCCTGAATCAATCTGGTTGTGTTAATATGGAATAATTATTGAGCTACATAAACATACAAGAGCATTCCATAAATGTGCCTGACATACACAGGGAAAACATTCTTTGATCCTTGAAGCAAAGGGATTCCAGGCCCAAATTTTGCAGGGCTGAAGACAAAGACAAATTAAAATCTGACTGACTGCAAGTGATTACAAAGAATGCAGATTTGCCACAAGGACCCCTGAACTAACAAGGAAATGGTTGTCTAAGAATGGCTCAGTGTAATTTCTGTTTTAACTCTAAAACAGTTGCAGAATCAAATTATGAATTATTTTGTCTTTGAGATATTATGAAAGAGAAACACAGACATACATATGTTCCCTCTCCCTCAGACACACACACTTGCTCCTCCACATGTTTTACAATAGACAACTTCTCAATCTGTGAGATGGCCTATTATTTTCAAAATAAAAGTCAGGTTTTTACCTGTTCTTTTTTTTTCCTGTTTTTTGTTTTTTGGGGTTTTTTTTTGTTTGCTTTTTTTCTTTTTGTTTGTTTTTTGTTTTTTGTTTTTTTTTTTTTTTTTTTTTGGTTGGGGTTTTTTTTTGTTTGTTTGTTTGGGTTTGTTGTTTTTTTTTTAATGTATCCTCTCACAACATAGTGATTGATCCCCAAGTTTGGTGGCAAGCAACCAAGTGGATATCAAACCTACGTGGTGCTTCTGAAGCCCCAGAGCCAAGCTGCAAATTTGAAATGCACTCCTGGTTACTTCCTCAACAAAAGAGATCCTTGATGTGCAATTCCACTCATCATCCCTCTTAAACCATTATCAGGCAGCTGAAATGAGACAACAACGAATGAGCATGTGCCTGATTATTAGCATGTCAGACATACATTATTAAAAACAGTAGGGGCAAGAAAAAAGATGAGAGGGAAGGCATTTGCCTCTTTGCTCAGATGTTGGAAAGCTTATTTGGGAAGAAAGGAGTTCTAGGATGCACTGACATAGATATAAGCACTTCATGCAATGAAGGCATCCAAACCTGTGTATATTGGATAACGAAGTTTTCAAGAATTTTCCGTTTTATCTTAAAGGATTAAGCATGCTAAGCTCATCTGACTTAGAACCATATTCTCTCACCTGGGAGAATTGTTGCCATATTTCAATATTGCTTTTTTTTTTTTTTTTTTGTTTTGAGCCAAGCAACTATCCCACAATTAACACAAAAGCAAACTTTTCCTGCCCCCGTCTATAAAACGCAAGTTCTTGGTCATGTTCAAAATCATCTTTTTATATTCACTACTTTAAAAAAGGAATGCAAAGCATGTTAGTTTTTAGGATATAAAGCAATCACCAGTTGTTAACAATAATATTTTAATTATTCTCTTAATGAAAACATTTAAGCAGCAAAAATAAAGCTACAGTTGGGCTAATAACTACTATCCTCATTTAGCAAAGAATTAGACCCTCTCACAACACATGCTTCAGACCAGAGATATAATAAAACAAATGCTAATGGGCAAAAAAACCCTCTCTACTGGAAATGTACAACATTTTGTTTGTTTTCTTTCCATAATATGTTTGCTTTGGTAGACTAATATAGATTATATAGGGAAGCTTATGCTAGCAAACAGAGAAGTGTTTTACATGTTCCAACCCTAACCATTCTGTGATTTTATGATTCTATATAAACGTGAAATAGAAAATCATGTGACCAAGAAAGAGATGTGCAACCTTCAGACGAAGTAATCTTGTAAAGCATTTTATACGGAATCTCAAAACTTTGAGAAAAAAATCAGAACTAAGTTATGTCAAAAATTTATCCTGCTGTGTACTAAGAAATGTTGCAAGTCAAGGTCTGACAGTAAATTTCCCAACATACCAATTCCTTACTTATAAATGTAAACTCAAAAAAAAAATTCAGTAAAATATAATTATCAATGTGTTGGACTGTGTACTTGCTGTAAACACTAACAATGAAATTATATTTCTTTAAGATCGGTGCTCTTGACATGGTGCTGGCAAAATCTGCAAATAGCTTTGACCAAAGCATCTGAGAAGGTTCCAGAAGAGATGTTCACTGGAGATGTTGCATGATAAATGTACAAATGGGAGTGTATCTAATTTGAATAACAGTGCTATTAACCTTACAAAATGGATGTTTTGATATCCAGCTGTATGTGAATAAAATATGTTCTACGTGAAAATACATCATCACATACCTTTACCAT
Source organism: Strigops habroptila (assembly GCF_004027225.2). NCBI lineage: Eukaryota > Metazoa > Chordata > Aves > Psittaciformes > Psittacidae > Strigops > Strigops habroptila. The sequence goes on from NC_044278.2 coordinate 15,236,894, forward strand.
ATTAAAAAGCAGTTTCACCAGGGAAGACCTGTGATCAGAGAAACAGTGATCTCTGTGGTGACTCCTGTGTGCATCAGATGAGACTAGAGAGAATGTCGTGAGGATTGTGGATGCAGATGAGAAGGGGGAAACATTGCCAGAACATTGGGAACTTCTGGAATAATTCTAGGAGTTAATTGCAAAACTTAATTAAACCATGCTATTGTTTATGGATCTTAATGCTTTCAATATTACAAAGGACAAAGCAAAACTTTCTTTTCTTATGTTTTTTGCTAAGCACAGAAAACAGAGTTTCTAACTAGATTACTTGAATACCACAAGATATAAACTACAGTGTAACCACAGTGTTCTTAAATTCACGGTAGATCCCCCTTTGAATTTCCCGGGGCTGAATAGTCCAGTGTTGACTTCTGTGGTTGAAATCTGCAATGTGTCTCCCTTTTTATTTGCTTATTTCTCCCCCTTTACAATGTCTTTGAAAGAATCTTTCTCTACCAGACCCCTACATTTTTGTAGCTACCAAGTCTTTCATGTTTCTGTCAACTGAAAAAAGCTTTGTGCAGGGTCAAGCATAATTACATCAGGCTTCTTCTTGTTATCACTATTTATATTTATTAAGGCACCCCAAACGTTGTAAGAGACTTTTTTTAAAAAACATTACACTCTAGCTATATGGCACAGGTAATTCTATTTCTGCCCACATTGCACCTGTCCCACAAAAAGTTTGATTTATAGAAATGAGTGGAATTTCTTTCTTTAGATCTGTTTAACAAGGACCATGATTTAGACTGAAAAGTATTGGCTCAGTAGGTACCTTGGCATCCACAAAAGAACGTTTGCACCTTCAGTTTTATTTGCAGATATGACAGAACCCACGAGCTGTGAGGGAAGTCTGTAAGCTTTGTATCACAAGTGCACGAAAGTCAGCACATTCCCATACCAAGGGGCAGGTCTCTGCCTCTGTAAAAATGTAGTTCTAAGATGCAAATAGGAATTAGAAGCAAACCAAGAAATGGCATAGTATAGTAAATAAACGGTGTAGCATGCCAACCCTTCTACCTGTCTCATGATACTTCTTTATAGATTAAGTAATAAGCATCTGCTTATCTGCAGTTGCCAGGCTCTTCAGTTTCCAGTTATCAGGTCCTCTGTTTCTTCTGCCTCTCCTTCATGCTCCTGCAAAGTCCCTGTTGTATTTCTTAGTGTCTGTAGAATTTCACAAACAACACAGACAGGTGACAAACTACAAACTGCACTGTTCTGCACTCATTCTAATCACTTTCTGAGTAGAATAGCAGTACTGAATTGTACCAACCCCTACACGCTAAAGCAAAATTTGCCATATTTACTTCTGACTGCTGGCATACTCTTTGACTGTTTAATTCTCTGTTTCATTTGATTGTAATAAAAAAAACCTGTCAGGTGTAGGACTTGGCTGCCTTAAACTAGGCAGCCCCAATTCAAAGCACATCAATATTGCTGCAATGCCTAGCCCCTTAATAGGGCCTGAAGTGAAAAGGTGGTTACATGGAGGAAGAACTGATATACCTGGATGAACATGGAGGTCAGTGTAGTCAGTTTGCAAAGCTGCATAACTTATCTTCAATAGATCCCAGATGTCGGATCATGCTGCTGGCACTATCTGAAGTAGCAGGATGACAACAGAGTTTTCTTAGGAAAAGAAGATGCAGTGGGCTACCAGGACTCCCAGCTTCTTTGTAGTACCAGAAAAAGCAGGAGCTTTGTGAATGCTGCCACGACATTAAAGAATGTGACTGTAAGCAACCAGGTAATCAAGGCTGACCCACATACTGAATAGGAACCTGGGGTACTGGCCCAGGGCTCTCCCAAGGCAGCACATATTCTGGGGGCTCTGAGAACCACAGAAGCAGGTCTCCTAATTCTTTGCACTACATTTTCCCTAAAGAAAATAAGGTATTCTGGTATTCTGAAATGTGGCCGTAAAAGTGGGCATCCTTTATCTAGGAACTGGCTGTAAATGCAATGTTAACCAGGGCGATGCTACTTCGTGTTTAATGAAGTCAGGTTTCACTGTTAAAATTGAAGTCTTGGGCCTACAACAGTCTTTGCCAGTGCACCTGAGCCAACTGGCATTGGCAGCAACTCAAGGAATCGCATTTGTATTGCATTTGTATATTAGAATACAGACATTGTTTCTGGGACATAATGACCAGGTTTAAAAGAAGATTCACATGACTTATTCTCCTAACTCTTTCAAGAAGACGAAAGCTCAAATGTACCACAAGTCTCTAAGGGAGCTGCAGTTTGTTTTTGTCACTGTTCATCAGCAACATGACAGAAGCCAGTGAATTGGCAAGAATGACAAAATATTCTGATTGCAATATTTAGATAATGCATACTGCTTTGCAAAGAAATTAGTAAATACATTTTTGATTAAACAGAGCCCAAATAATTTTTAACCTTCTAAGTACTACTCAGGGCAGTCTCAGTATTTTCATAAACACATCAGTTGCATTTTTCTCTATTTAAAGCTGTGTTTATTCTTCTGCGCAGAACACTGGAAAGCAACCCTGCTTTCCTGCCTGCTTTACATAGATGAACAAGGTACCTGTGTAACTAGGTTGATTCACAGTAAGCCATAACCCTTCTTGTCAACACAGTGAAGACAAACATGACCTTAGAGCTCTATTTCCATACACTCGCACCAGTATTGTGCAGCAAATAGGAACAGAATGACCCTCATTTGCCTCACTGCACCTTGGGTTAGATCAGAGATTGAAGCCAAAACAAAGACAGGGCACTCCATACCCAGTTAGGGCATTTAGTCCCCATTTACATTGACCCCAAGAAGATTATACTCAATATGTCATGGCTCACAATTACATTAACAAATGCCAAAACAGAAATGAGAAAACACATGTACTTAGGAGATATATAGATATGTCACATATTTTAAATGTTACAGCTAGTGTCTGCCATAAAGCCACCAAATTGGTTATTAGCTGCGACTTCATACCATGCTGAGAGGGAAGAGAGGCATTAAGGATCTTGTCCCCGAATATCCTTAACTCAAATGATACCAACAAGAAAGACTGTGAAGATCAAAGTGCCAGCTTGCTCTGAGGCAGAGAAGTCAAATACTTTTACATGTAATGATTTCTCATTTCTTTAAAGTACCTTTACAAGATTTTCTCATCTGCTTTGGACAGTTGCAAGACTTGCTTCCTCACAAAACCACAGTGAACATCAGTAGCTTCTGCCAACATTTCATCTTCATCACTCTACCTCAGACTTCCAATTCTTAATCTTTAGTTATTTAGCATTCTGAATAACCATTGAAGAGCTTTTCTAAGACCATATGTAGTATTGCCAACATCACAAGTCTTCAGTCACACTTCCAAAAGTTCTATATGCTCCTCATCTATTTTTTAAATTTTCATAAATAAAAGTGGGAGCTTGCAACATCTGTCTCTGTGTGTTTGACACTCTGGAGATATGCAGATGAGTTTTAACGGACTAATTTACTTCAAGAATTTAAAGTAAAAATACAAAAATAACTTGGAATTTAAGAGGGAAGTATGATAAGCTGTGAATTTTGATCATCCATGTTGCTCAGTCAGAAAAACATCAGCTGTATGAGATGCAAACAGTGCTTCTTCACCAGTGCTATTCTTTCTGTGAATCAAAATGAACCCATTTGAAAAGGTAATCAGAATGTTATTTATGAAGTATTGCCGATACCACAGGCCAACACTATCACACAGAAGTCATGTAGTTTAGAAGAATGATGATCTAAAAGTGCTGATGGAGGGTTCACAAGGCAGCAAGTTTAAGTCACCCAGAGCTGGTCAATAACTGTGACGTTACAGTACAAAAACTTGTGCCAATGTCAAGACACTTTGGGCAGAAGAACAGATGAGCTTTTACTGAGATGCAGATTCCCACAGTGGCAATGTTTATTATTCTGTGATAGCAAATTTAAAGCTAATTTTCAGTTACACGGTAATATCTTTGATGAAGATCTGCAAAGGCTTTTTAGGACTTTTAGACTCCTTGAAGTCAAAACAGCTTTTACGTTCTCAGGTGGGTCCAGGTAACCATAAGCCCTGAAACACAGCTGCTAGGGACTTGACAGGCATGATTTAAATAAACATTGTAAGGAGTAGAATTGCTCTGAACATAAATGAACCCTCACTAAAAAAGTGAAGACTGGGAGAAATTTGTTCAGAAAACAGGAGGAGCAAAAAAAATGGAAAGGGAAATTAAAAAATAGACTAAACCAACAGGAGTAGGACTGTGACTAAGTCACAGGGACTAATCTATTAAGAAGTATTACATGTGAAAGGATTCTCATAGAAATGTTTCAAAACTGCTTCTTAAGCAGGTAGTATCATCAATACTCCTGAATGATAAGTTTGAATCACTGTCTTTCATTTTGTATCTCCTGATGCCTGCAGTGAGATAGGTGTGGACAGTTTCTACTGTCCTATGTGAAATTACTGTGATATTGTTTCCTATCCATATATCAAATTCATGAACTTGAGCTGGCATTTTCAAATAAATCCAAGAATAAACTTCTAATTCTTTATGGAACTTTTCATGGAAACTTCAGCATGTGATCTTTTCAAACCACGGGATATATTCAAATCCACTTTAAAAGAGAGAGAGAAAAAAAAGGCAGCAATGTTCTTATTTCTTCATTATTTCTGCAAGAAATAATCTTTCTCAGCATAGATTCCATACCCTTTGCAGATTTAACAGTGAAGACAGAACACAGAAAGCTTCTTTTAGAGCTGATTTCGAGAAGGCAAAATCAAATATATAAACAAACCAAACACCTAAATTAAGACAAGTAAAATTACCCCAATACTGTTTTCAGAGATAAAAATCTTTTTGCGTATGTGTGAGCACAAAACTTGTTTTGTCATTTGTTTCTCATTAGTACTAAAAGAACATGAAACTTTAAATTGCAATTACACACAAAAATTACAACCAATGTGGGACTCATATTCTGGATGATGTCTTAACTTCAGAAAGAAGAAATAAGTAGGTTTCACAGAGAGGAAGATTCCATATGTACTGAATATGATGTATTTGTTGTTATATTTTCATTTTTCCCCTTCTGTTTCATGAAATAGTAGTAATTTTAAGATATAGGCATAACAGACATTTCAATAACATCTTCTCCTTCCTGAAAAACCTTAAGTCATGGTAAATATTGACATTAATCACTATCCTGCATGTCTCTACTAGAGAGAAGGACAGTCAACAGTTGACATGACTGTGATATTGAAAAGAGTAAATTGTAAAACTGAATACACATTGAATCTGAAGACAGGGAGATGTGAAAGGATAACAGCTCTGTACAATTAAAAAAAAAAATCTCATCATCTCTGTGGTCATGGCTAATATTCTATGGTTTTCTGGTTTGTTCTGTTGTTTGTTTTTTGTGTGGGTTTTAGGGGGTTATTTTTGGTTTTGGGGGGGTTCGGTTTTTTTGTTGTGGTTCTTGGTATTTTTTTTTTCTTTTTCTCTCAAGGAATCAAAGGAAAACTTATTTGGGTAGTTTAACGTGGACTTTAACAAAATTTCAGAAGTTTAGCTTTCCTGTCTATTTACTCTACTAAGGAAATATTTTCCACTTCAGCAGCAGATTAATCTAATTAAATTTATTTAATCCATTCTATATCCCTAAGGTACAAAACAACCACATTTTCATTTATTTACGGGTTATTTTCCCTAGATTCTGAAACTAGTGGCAAAAAATTGTAGTGGAATTAATTTTGAAGACACATCTGATTTATGTTATCCCTCGCAACAAAACCATACCCTTTCCATGGTTAAGGCTGCTTCCTTGATACCTCACATCTGCAAGGGAAAGTGGATACATTTTTTTCCTTTTTAAGGGAAAATGTTTTTTCCAGCAATTTCTCAGTTTTACATAATGAGATTATAAAAAACCCAAAAAACCCAAAAAAAAACCCCAACCCCAACGACCAAAAAACACAACCCCAAAACTAAAAATTGGAACTGTCATGAATATTTCCCTTTTGAAGACTTGCAATTTTTTGATGTCTTTCCCTGTCTAAAAGTTCATAATGTACTACAACCAAACTAATACTGATAAGAATTTTCTGTTACTTTTAGAAAAAAACCAAAATATGTGCTGAGTTACACTCTGAAACTGAGTTAACATCATGCCATTATAAATACTATTGCTTTGATTATTAACATGGGTAAATGCGGTTCATTTGAATGTCCCACTGCTTTTCCTCATATCATTTAGATAATGCTGTCTCCTGTTTCCTTCTTTTGCTGCAGATTGCCTGTAGAGAAGTGTGAAGCCAATTTAGATGTTAATTACCCTCAAATCATCCTAAAAAATAAATCAAAATACAGTGTTAAAATGTGTGGAGCTATTCTTTTTAAGTTTCCTAGCTAAGACGACTGCTTGAACTAAAAAGAGAAAACCTCTCTTCACTTGTGTGTTCCTATTTGCAGGTCTCCCAGAAAGTGCTATCCTTATGTTTCAACTAATCCAAAATTAACTGAATAAATTTAGAAGGCTTGAATTCTTTGTTACATCAATTCCAACTTTAGGTAATTTCAACAAGCACAATTGTTTTAATCCCCACAAAATTCTCTCCAATAATCAGCACAGAAGTGGGCATCCGTTTTGTGGTTCAGTTTATTACCCTTTGGGTGATGCTATATACCGGAAATCTTTGAATTTCAATATTGAAGGTGATGGTTGCATGGCTCTTGCTCATGGTACAACAAACTGGTGGCACTTGACTTAACTAATGGCTCTAGATGTGGACTGGAAACTCAAGTGCTTGCTTTGCTGACTCTCAGTATCTATCTAATACTTCTTTGGAATGAAGAAAAATTTCCCATTCACTCACAACTGTTTTCACTTTGGGCATATCGCGTATATTGAATTTCAGCTATAAACAATAGAGTTACAGCCACATTGTAATTCATGCACAAAATATTTGCATTTTTCATAAATATGCTTTAAATTTCATCTTGTGCACTTCAGTCAGGAGAGTATCTATATTCTCAGGATTTCATTTTAAACTAAAAATATACATTTTCATTTTTATACAACCAAGCTGTTTGCCCACACCAACATTCATGCTCAGATCAGCTGAAGTAATTAGTCAATTTACATCAAGCCCCTTATTTGTAGTTCATTTGTTTTAAAGGAATAGAATGGCTTTTTTTTTTTCAAATGTTTCTTGAGATATATTTTTTATAAAGTACCAATATTATTCTTCAAACCCATAAATGATTTTACAATAGCCCTTATTTGATGAAAAAGTGAAAAAAATGTTTCTTAAGTGAAATTAAATATTACATACTTCCACTGCTTTCCATGGAAAAAAAGCCCACTTATGTTTAAAAATACTGCACTTCAGTTACATCTTCACTTCTAGCCAACTTTCCTCTCAACGTGAACACTGATCGCAATTCACTTCAGATATTCTGAAGTGGAAAGTAATAACAAAAAAATACGTTCAGATCCCATTGGAGTTAATGACAGTTTACAGCGTTGTTGAAGTTAAGAAAACCTTTAGTTGGAAGCAATGACTGCGTTATTTTTCTGGCCTTTCAAAATGTGTCATTTGATGTTAATGATTTGCCTACTAACAGCAATGCTTTTGCATCTGTAAATTATAAAATAATCCTTGCTTTTAGAAGAATATAAACTAAAATACTGGAAAAACAAAGTATCATTTAAAGTTGCCATATTTTTTTGAATAGTTACTTGTCACTGCTAACAAGCATTCCTTCAACTATAAATTGACAATCACAAAGTAGAAATGAAATTGTCTTTTTCATCCAAATGGTCCTTTATAATTCTGTGAATTTAAAGGAAATACACAGTTTATCTTTTTTTTTTGCCTAATGCATACAAATATACTTCATTCAGATTATTTGCTGATTCACAGATGTACCTCACATACACTATCCTGTATCACTACTAAACTATTATACACTTGGCAAAGGCTCTCCTTTATCAACTCTCTTGTCCAGTTGCCAAAGATATAAGTAAATGAAATTCCTTTAATTTCACTGGAGCATAACTCCTGTGCCTGTTGGAAAGACCCACAGCAGCAGTTTCAGATGTGTGAACATTAAACTAAGATGCCAAATATATTTTGTGCTGTTGACAAGAAATAAATTAGAAACAAGAGTCCAGAGGTGTGAACCGGTACAGTTTGCACTTTAACAACATTTTTTCCTTAGTAGAAATTGTTTATAAAGTATATATTCTACAGTTTTAATCAAAATCTCTGAACAAATTCCCTCAGCTAGAAAAGCCAAAAAAAAAAAAGGAAATGTATATGGAAGAGATACTACATTTTTAAGGCTTGTCCAGCCCTTTTTACTCAGTCAGAGAGAGCTCCAAAGAACCCAAGAGGATCAAGTGGTTACTCATTCATGAGAAATTTGCAGAATCAGGGCTTCCCTGATAAGCAACATTTACTCAAAGCTTTAACTTAAAAACATTTGCAGAATTTCACTACAGGGAAGTAGGAAGAGAGTCCTATTTTACTTTATTTATATATATTTCAAAAAGGGTGTAAGAGGATGTATGTGTGCATATTTAATTTCATGCCACCAGCTCTTTCATTGACTTTGTATGCTTTCTTACAACAAATAGATGTTACCTGAGTAAAAACAGGCGTCCAAATAATTCAGTGATGAGCATATTCCCTCCTTCACTAAATTTACAAGGGAAAAAAATACCTATTTCCTGGGTTAGCCATCTTACCAGATTTCTCCCCTTGGGGTGCTAAGGAAGGGAAGACGCGGAGCAGAGCTGAATAGAAGTTGTGGCTAGTGTGCTGACACGTCAGTGAGGTGGCCTTGGGATCCTGTCCTTTCCAGCAATTAGATTAGTGGGTTTGGATTGGAAACTCTGCAGAGGTGATGTGCCTGCTAGAGCCACTTTTTAGGAAGTAATTTTGTTATCATTTCTCTCCCTGTCTACAATAAAGTAAGATAAGGAGAAGGACTCAATACAAACAGTCATCTCCATTTTCTGCAGTCTCAGGACTATGCCTAATCAGTATTGTCAGTCTTAGGCACACACAAACACTGAGACTGGCTTAAACTGAAACACACTACAGAAAAGTCCAAGACAAGAATTTTGTTTTTCTTGCCTTCAGTTTGATTTTACACTGGCAAGTCTTTCTCTGAAGACAAATGTTTCTTCAAACAAAAGCTGAGACTCTTTCCACTTAACAAGTAGACTCAGAAACATGGCTTTAAAGGTGAAAAAAATTACCACTAAATGGGTATCACAGGAGTGGCAACAGGTATAATTCTTGTGCAGTAGTATTTCTAAATGTCTTTGAATATTCCAGAGAGAAAGATGTCATGCATACATTTCAACATTTCTAGAAAGCTACTTTCACACAGCACATCTAAAGTTGTTTTTAGAAGCAGTAAAAGGTTCATCCTGTTTCAGTCCACTGAGCAATATTTCCAAAACAGAGGATGCAAAACACAAAGGACATGTCACTTTATGTTCTTATTCCCATACTTGAACTAGTGAAGATCTTCATATGTATTTACGGGGTTTATCAAACAATAATTTTGGTTTACATACACCTGCCACTTGTTTTTGAACATCTCAGCTAGTGTTTTTTTCCAGTGCACCATGAACCCTGTCCAGGATGATATCCACTCTAGCTAAAATACCGAGGTGTGTGGTGATAGTTCTCAATACATGCTACGACAGTCAGCAAAATCAGCCATAAGGAGCAGCTATCCTCGACCCTAGCTGTGCTCCAGCGTAACAGTGACTGGAAAGCAGGAGTGCTGGGCATGTCACCCCCTGACGGAGGAGGCAACACTCCTGTGTACCCTTAGAATTCTCCTTTCATAATGGTGAAGAAGCAGCAATGGTCTACAGCTCAGACTTCTGTTCTTTTAAACCAACATTTTTTTAGTTACTGTATATTGTTTGAGCCAAGCCACCAAAAAAGCAGTAAACACTGGAATAGCAGCAGACTCTTCTGGATGAGGATCACAGATAGGTAAGCAAAGACTATCTTAACCTGAGGCAAGAGCACCAAATAGACTCACTATCACAAGGGCTTCTCTGCTGGAGAGCCAGCGCTTTTTCTGTGATGCACAGCCTCCAATATCATATTGCTATTTTCAGAAGAAGAGGGTTTGACTTATTTAAAAATTTAAAAAAGATAATTAAAACATATTTTTCTTGTACTTTCCTATGCAAATTCAGTAAAAGATCACCACAACAGAAAGTGCTATTACCTGAAGCGCACTGAGCCTAAAGAATACATTCTGAAAAGCTATAGATAGGTACACTTAGGAAGGGATGAGGCAGTGGTTCTTACTTAGTGCTCTCCCCTGGTATTTAAAGGCTTGTTTACATTGTGTCACAGTAAAGCAACCTTGAAGTGACCCAAGTTCATAATTGTACCATTTCAAGCATGCTTTACATTCCCAGAACTAACCAGTGTAAAGGGTGTGTAGAGCAAATGAGAACTGAAGCCCACAGTTCTTCAGTATTATGGCTTTACATTTCTTGTTCCTTCTATTTTTGAAATACAACACGTAGTATTATAAATAGTTATATCTGCATATTACAAGCAATTACTGGGCAAAGTGCTTTTCTTTGTCAAAGTCAGTGGCAAAACTTACATTATCATCATAGCAAACAAGCTGAGATCAGATCACTGTATACACAGTGAAAGCGAAGCATGCTGTAAAAAAAGAAGATGGAAACCACATTAATTGCCAACATGTGTTCTTAAAAAAAAAAAAAAAGCACAACTCAGAGATTCATATTAATATAATGAAACCTGACTTTCCTTTAAAGAACATATTAAAATCTTTACACGTCAATCCTTGGCACTAAAATTTGGTAAAACACTTATCTCAGCTATAATCCTTACTTAGTCCAATGTCATGGACTCTCTAAGGCTTATTGTCATGTTACTGAAACATGCACATTGCCCAGAACCTTACGGCATCTTTCTGCACCAGTCAATTGACTGCAAAGAAGTTGCCATGACACAAGCTACCTGTGCCCTTATCTAATTTTACTAGGAAGGTTTTACAGTTCCTGAGCAGCCTAAGACTGTTGCCTGACTCTGCTGCGCCAGGGGAAGATATCTCCAGCATCAGAGTGCAGTTCTTCAGTCTCTACAGACTTTATTTAAGGTATAAATTATAACTTTCAGGGCTATACTTGAATTGCAGATGGTAAAGATGACTTTGCATCTATCTCACTGGTTTGAAAACAGTGCTTCACTCAGAAGGTTTGTAGCCCATTAAGAGTATGATTTTCTTTGTATTATCCCCTCCTGTGCAGTACTAATTTCATTTTAACACTATGATTTGAACACCACACATACAATTAGCTTTTATCAAGAATGAAAGCTATCTCTCTCAAGGTCAAATTATACAAAGTCTATGAAGCAGGGTGAACCAATGGTTTCAGACCAAGTAAAACTAACCAAAGTTCTATTGTTTCAGGTTTTTCTTTTCCTTATTCTAAGAAAAGCCTCATTTGAGCCAGTCTAGAAATTTAACACATTAAAGAAAACCAAAACAAAACCAAACCAAAACAGACCATTTTTCTTCTATTAATGTCATTACTTCACACATACCGAAATTTAGTTTTAGCCAAATTAACAACAGCTATCTACATAAATAATTAGAAACTATAAGGAAACACTGTTTTAGAATTTCACCAAAGATCTCTCAGTTAGTTCAGGAAAATTAAACAGGAGTGATGTAACTAATGTGGCATAAAGCATTCTAGGAGAATATTGAGGGAGTTTTAGGTTTTTTTAAACATTCACTAAAACAAAAGTTCAGGTAAACCCGTACCTGTAGTGACAGCAGACCTCTTTGGCTTATTCAGTTTGTCAGTTATTCACTCATCTAGAGGAGTAAAGACAGCTTTCCATGAAAGAATGTCTTTTAATTTCTTATTTTAGAAACCACTAAGTTCATAAATTACAACTGTGGTTCTAGAAAACATTCATTTGTGTATACATCATCCTACAGTGTTTAAATTTTCCTGAATGAACTGTGTGTCATCTCCACTTTTAATGTTTGTCATATATCACATCTTACATATGGCCCAGCAAGCTGAAAGGCTTGATCACCATATCTGAGACTTGATACTTGTAATTAAATTTTAAATATGTCGCTAACCTTGATGTCATCATCCCGAGAAAGGAGAGCATGTGCATAAGGTAAAAATTCCTATGGATAAATTCAGTACCTCAGTAGATTTGAAGAGAGAAGGAAAAATCTTTCTAAGGCCAAGAGATGTGGTTCAGAAAATTAGGTCTTCAGTAGACACAACGGATTCAAAGGCAAATATGATGCGGGAGAGCCAAGACAAATCTGAGGCAAATACAATCTGGGATTTTTTGGAATAAAGTTAAAATAAAGTTGTTTGGTATCTGTGAAGTAAAGAAGATTTTAGGAGAGGATAGTGGGGGAGGAAGGGAAAAGAGTTGGGGGGGGGAGGGAGAGAAAAGGTAGCGTGCATAAAGCAGGGATATTAGTAGGAGGAAGGAAATGGGAGATTACAATGGACAGTAAACCCAGACTGGATCAGTTTTATTAGATGTCTGCCTCTACAGCACACTTACTTAAAAAAGCACCTACCTAACTGTAGATGCATTTATGTTTTGAAGGAAAGCTTTGTAAATAAATGAAAAGTCTCTCTGAAACCAGGGAATAAAGAATGTCATCTGTCACCCATCCTTAGAAAGCATTTTTGTCTTAGGGATAAATGACAGAGTGAGTGTTGTAGCATCCTCTGAATTAACAGGTTTTAATTACTTCCAGTTTAGGTGGATAGGAATAGAGAGAGGATTTTTCGCTTCGCTCCCAAAGTTCCTACCACCTTTGGCTAAAAGAGACCAGCTGGGAATTAATGATTGGTCCTCTTCAACATCTTTGTCGGCGACATGGACAGTGGGATTGAGCGCGCCCTCAGCAAGTTTGCTGACGACACCAAGCTGTGTGGTTCGGTTGATACGCTGGAGGGAAGGGATGCCATCCAGAGGGACCTTGACACGCTTGTGAGGTGGGCCAATGCCAACCTCATGAAGTTTAACCAAGCCAAGTGTAAGGTCCTACACCTGGGTCGGGGCAATCCCAGGCACTGCTACAGGTTGGGCAGAGAAGAGATTCAGAGCAGCCCTGCAGAAAAGGACTTGGGGGTGTTGGCTGACGAGAAGCTTAACATGAGCCGGCAGTGAGCGCTCGCAGCCCAGAAAGCCAACCGTATCCTGGGCTGCATCAAAAGAAGCGTGACCAGCAGGTCGAAGGAGGTGATCCTGCCCCTCTACTCTGCTCTCGTGAGACCTCACTTGGAGTACTGCGTACAGTTCTGGTGTCCTCAACATAAAAAGGACATGGAGCTGTTGGAGCGAGTCCAGAGGAGGGCCATGAGGATGATAAGAGTGCTGGAGCACCTCCCTTTTGAAGACAGGCTGAGAAAGAGGGCTGTTCAGCCTGGAGAAGAGAAGGCTGCGTGGAGACCTCAGAGCAGCCTTCCAGTATCTGAAGGGGGCCTACAAGGATGCTGGGGAGGGACTCTTCCTTAGGGACTGTAGTGGTAGGACAAGGGGTAATGGCTTCAAACCTAAACAAGGGAAGTTTAGATTAGATATAAGGAAAAAGTTCTTTACAGTGAGGGTGGTGAAGCACTGGAATGGGTTGCCCAAGGAGGTTGTAGATGCTCCATCCCTGACAGTGTTCAAAGCCAGGTTGGACAGAGCCTTGGGCCACATGGTTTAGTGCAAGGTGTCCCTGCCCATGGCCAGGGGGGTTAGAACTAGATGATCCTAAGGTCCTTTCCAACCCTTACTATTCTATGATTCTATGATTCTGTATTACTGAGTTTACTGAGACACAGGTTTTCCTACACTTCTGGTTATATTTTAAACCATACAGTAATTCTGGCTATTATTATTTATGTGTAGAGTACCTTTGTTTGATCCAAGTCAGTTTCAAGATTCCTTCACTTCATGTCAGCTACAGCAAAGTCAGTTGTGTCTATGCCTCCTTATCCACGTTTAAAACCATATCAATTGCCCAAATAAACAAGATAAAGCAGAAGTACTAAATCTCCAGTCAATGGGGGTCATACCTAGACATGTTTTAGAGACTCACTTGTCATAACTGGAACTGAAATTTTGTTTTGTGGCAAATGTCAATGCCTGTTTTCATACTGCAAGGAAATGAATGTTAAATTCAAACTTAAACCTGCTAATAAAAACAACCGGGGATCAGGCAGCATGAAATGCAGGTATTTGCCAGTGAATCACTAAGCACTGAAACTATTTAGCACATCTTGGTATAAGCATCCAATTTTTGTCCTACTTCTCCTGACAAAAGGAGCCATTCATTTGATGGTACTCTTTCTTATGCTACCTCATGTAAAAAGATGCTAGAGTTGTAGTTTCAACCATTTGGGAGAACGGCTGTGCAAGTAACTTTAAACCAGCTGAAGCATCCTCTCATGCTTGTTCTTTCCTGCTGGGCTAATACAGTTCCCTCCACAGCAAATTGGATCAGCAAATGCATCTGGCTGAGAAATATTCTTTTGCAATATTTTATAAATTTTTTTTTTGAAGAAGAAGAAGGAAGGGGAGGCAAGTGGAGGAAAACATAAGTGAACGTTGCCAGTAATGCTCCCAGAAAAAGGGTGTTTAGCTTGATTTCAGAGTGAGTATTCCCAGTTTTCTAAATTAATATTTAAATATTACACTGTTACAAGTGTAAATCTCATTCTAGTTACTGCAGAACCACATCTAACACCTAATCAGACAAACAAGTAAAAAAATTTAAATGAAGCAGAGTTATGCACTACATGAATGCAGACAACACCTTCTACCTGTTACCCATAAAAATCAGCACCATCAATTTCCAGTGTATTAGGAGCTTCCTAGCTTCTGTTTCCCCTCCCTGATGCTTTGAAATAAACCCTGAATTCCTATAGATGAATAACTACTTAAAGGTCGCAGGAAGAGTCTGCAAAGCTGAATTAGAACGATCTTTATGTGCCAAAACAGAGGCCTATACTGATGCTCCAGATTTGGTTTTGTAAATATCGTAACAGCTCTGATAGTTTCTTCTTTCAAGCATCCTTTTAATATATTATTTCCAAATTACTGTCGATTTGCCTCCTGTCTTTTGTAAGGATAAAATATCTGCAACTTCCAGAGGCAGAAAGAGTTGGGAAAACATAAAATGAGACAACCAGTACTAACTATGTTTCAAGATTATTTTAATTTTTCATTTCATCTTTACTTTCTTCCAGCCTCAGAAGAAGAATGGCCATAGGATAACATACATTTATTAACTATTTATTAACTATTTGCACCATTGCTCTGGCAAAAGTCAGTGCATACAACAGAAGTATTCAATGAAGTAATGGTTGTTTTGAGATTTTAAGTAATCTAGGTAAAGCTAGGATCAAGAGCTTGGAGATTTCCCCTTTTACACACAGAAGAATATGCTGATATATCCATGATTTTTTTTTTTTAAATTCTTATTATGGAAAGGATTTTTGAGCATCTGTTTTGTTTAGAAGGAGCAGCTAAAAGTGAACAATTTAGCAGTAATTATGTGCAATGTTTTTGGGGTACAGTGAATTTTCAGCAGGGAAACACCTCCCAGGTTTCGCCATTGGCTCAAACACTGAGAAAAAGTATATATGAAAAACCCTGCTGTTCCGTGAGACACACCATACATAAATTACATATGTGAGTAAGACTGATCTGTAAAGCCCAAATCTATGGTCTACTCTGCTGGATATAAGCATCAGTTGATTACAGTTGCATCCAAAAGCCCAAAAGGGACTGGGTCCCTGTAGGTCTATGCACAGTGTAAATTCATAATACAAAGCACATACTATGAAGCACAAGCTGAATTGCTCACCAAGTCCAAATCAGTTAGCTTTTATAAAACATTATGAAGTGTGTACTTGGAGGTGGAACAGCATACCCAGAGTTAAAGTGGAAGAAATTAAGAGAATGAGACCACATAGATGCACTGTGATCTGCCATGGGCCATTCCTAAACTAGCAGCAGGCCTCTCTTTCTGCACAGGGTCCTCACTGCTGTATTCATCCCTGTTAATCGTAACTTCCCTGCTGATTCTATGAAGTGAATCCCAACACTTTGCAGCCCTGCCTGATAGCCCTGCATCATCTTATTCTCTCGCTTGTGATTCATCACTGGGCATGCAGGCTATCAGCCACTGCATGAATTTCACGTTCTGTTTAAAGATAAAATATTTAGATTTTGTTCTATGCTTTTCCAGTGTGGCAATTCCTTCCCACGTTGGAAAGCCAACAGCTAAGTTTTATTTCACCTTACCCTGTGAAGGAAACGTAGCATGCATGTTACCCACTAGAATACACATCTGCAATAGCAATATATAATATTTCATTAAGTGCAAAATAACGGGTCCTGTTTTACTCTTAGTTAATGCATGCAGTGAAGATTCTGTTCTACCTATACTGAAGATAAATAGTGCAAATGTGTTTTGGGAAATACCATACTTTAGACATATGTGTTCTTTTGTACATTTGCTTCCTTTTACATATGCCTGAGCTGAGCTCCCTGAAAGCTGTTGTGTACTTACCCAGTCAGTCAACAAGAATGATGAAATATGACTTATGTGATTAACCACAAGTATGCACTATGGTTTAAATTCAGAATATTCATGATCAATCAAAGCAGTAAATTATATCTGGGAAAAGCTGTTAATAAAAAATATTTAAAGAGATGAACTGAAGGAAATGATGATCTGTTTGTGGTTATTCCATAAGTAGAAAAGAGGGACTAAAACCATTCAATATACTACTCCTGCCGGATTATTTGCTCTGCTTCATTGAACACCCATAAGCACATTCAACTATTAAATTAGCACGGCTAAGTTGTGCTATTTGTGTTGGCTATTTTTATACACAGCAGGCAATAATCATTGCTTAATGAGAGACTAGGCTTTAACACCAGGTGTGATTTTGTCGTTACAAGATCTATTTTTCTACTTTCCATAGTTTTCATCCAAACCAGTTTTCATCTCCACCCGTACTGCCTATTTCTGTCTGGAGGGTTGCATGTCAAATGCTGATTCCAAGCTCAGCATGGTGCACGGTATTTGATTTGCACTGATTGTCATAAATTGTAACACACTGTTCCATGAAGATGTGCAACAAAACTGTGATTTTTGTTATGTTCCTTGCATTACAGATCACTTCTAATTTGCAGCCTTTTCTGTTATACTTCAGTTGATTCCTTTACAAAGAAAAGCAAAGCTGTGTTTAAAATGTTGGTTTCTCAAAAATACACCTGTAATAATGAAATGTATTCACAGTATTTATCATCAGAACACTACACAAGAGAAGCAAATATTTTTTCCTATTCTGATGACAAATGTTCAGCATATAAAGAGCTTAATTACATGCTATAAATGGCTGACTTTCTGCTTTGCTATTCAGCTATTCAACCAGAAAGAACGTTGTAAAATCTTAGAATAAAAATCAAGGAAGAAAAAATATAATTTCTGCACACTTTACAAGAGAAAACCCAGTTTTGAGAGAGTTGCAGATGGACATAAACTCCCGCTACAGGCATTTTTGGACAAAAGACAATTAAACAAACAAAACTACAGGACTGTGTTTGCCAGATTTTTTTTTTAGACTTAATGAACTTAAGTACAACCAGATCAAGCAAACCCATACATTCTTTCTCCCAACAAACAAAACACAAGCAGATCCAGTTCCTTTCATGTGAGATTTTTAGTCCAACCTGGAGCAATTACAGAGCTGTAAGTAATGACTTTTACAAAATCCCATTATCAAAGATAAATAAGCAGCAAATTGGGAATAGCATTTTACCTGTAGGTTACAACTTTCACAGTGGTCTAGATTGACTGTTCTGTAAAATTGACATGAGTCTTAAATGTGTAAAATAGATCTAAATTTTTTTGTTAATATATCTGAATTGAAAATATCAGTCAGGAACCTAAAGACAAAAGCAGGCAAGTACTTGGGAATACCCTCATACATAATTTCTCTTAATTTGGGGAACACCAGAGGATAACTTGGACTGCAAATAGGGAACTTCAGAAATGTAGAAAACAGAGTTCCAAAACGTGTGACCTGAATGTTTGAAAACACTACATTAAAAAAATCAAATATAGTTTAAACTAGCAGTTTCTGTGCTTTATCTCAGTTTCCATCTTTATCTTTTAGAGAATAATATCACTTGACTAGTGCAAGGCAATAGGATGCAGAGTGTTCAGATTTTTGTATGTCCTGTCAATCTCACAAACATCATGGAAATGCTAAAGAAAACAGAATTAGAATTTTCTGTCTGCAATGGACAAAAGAGGTTTTTTGTTGTTGGTTTTGTTTTGTTTCTTTAAAGCAACATTTATTACTATAAAAAATTCAGTAATTCTCCTGGCCTCCTGCAGTCAGCTTGAGATTACTGACAACCTTAGAAATATGAGAAAACTTACAAATAGTGCTGTAATTATTTTATCCAAAACTTAAGCAGATTGGTTAGGAGGCAGGCTGCTAAGTATGACTGTGGTTTTCTAAATAGACTTTGCGAGATCTGATGGTACAGAAGCCCCAAGTTCTGAATTTGAATTCCCTGGTAACAATTTGGTATCATTCTGCTCTAATAACCTTTCTAATCTAATGGAAAGTAGATGGTCTCTGTTCCAGTTAACATCAGAGTCCATACCTGAATAAGTATTTTTCCTAGTTTACCAATATAGAGCAAGACAAAGTACTACACCAGTACTACATCAGGAAACCTCAACTCTGTCAATTCTCTTCAAGAACATGCTCTAGTTTACTCTCATAAGCACTGTGGATTCATCTTTTTATTGCACATACCTCATAAAAGTGATGTGAAATTAGTAATTATCATCCCCGTAGCTCTTAAACCCCATAGCGAGCTATGGAGAAATACTATGAAGGGTCATTTAAATTAACTGTTTTATGCGACCAAAATTTCACAGCATTCAGAAACAGCAAGTAGAAACAACATATCAGGTCAGAAAGAGAGAAGTAATCATATGACTGAAAAATATTTGCTACATGACATTGCAGCATAAATGCTCCTATTCTATCCCCACGACCACACTTTTAAAATTTGTTTTTACCTCCTAAGTCTTCAGGAAACCCCAGAATTTCTGTAGAAGTACTCATTTACTGCATACAATTTGCACCAGATGGGGGAAAAAGGAACGTATTTGCTTTTTCCCAGCAGCATACATCATTAAAATCTTTGTGCCATGCTAATAGCACACAGTCACTCACCCAGATAATTGTCACTACTATAAAAAAAGAAAGTGATCCAACAGTACCTGCAACATGGACCACTACACACCCTGCTGTACATGGCTTCTTCAGATCAGTCTGTTCTCCAGCTGAAATGTACAAGTAAAGTCATGTTTGTTAAGGAAATGGTAATATTTCTCCTACATATTGATGTCTGTTCTTGTGCAGCCCACAGCAATATATGAATATAGCCCCTTTTGACAAATGGTAGTTTAATGCATAAAGGATTGGTCTCTACAAAGCTTCCACCCATTCATCTGAATTGTACGTATGGCTTATTGACAATGTCTTCTACTGCTGTGCAAAAATCACCCAGACGCTAGCGAAGAAACATAGGTGTGACACAAATAACGCATCTCTTCGGCAACATATTATGGATCTCCATGGAGCTGTGAAAATTAAAACAAAGACAATAACAAATCTTCAC
Organism: Strigops habroptila; assembly: GCF_004027225.2. NCBI lineage: Eukaryota > Metazoa > Chordata > Aves > Psittaciformes > Psittacidae > Strigops > Strigops habroptila. The sequence continues at coordinate 15,256,681 of NC_044278.2, forward strand.
TTTTAATTGTATGCGTTCTTTCAGGTCTGCAGAAAGAAATGACTAATCAGAAGCAACTCATCACCTGACTTAAGTTTGATTTATGGGGCACTTTGTTGTTGTTTTTATATATATATATATATATATATATATATATTTTTCTGTCCAGAGAGATGTTGAAATCTCTTTCCTTAGAGGTCTTTGAGGCTCAGCTAGACATAGCCACAACTGAGCCAATCTACCACCAGTGACAGTCCTGCACTGAGCATATGGTTGGACCTTCATAGGTCCCTTCCAGCCAACACTTCTGCGATTCTACGTTATTAAATCAGATTCATCTATGCTCTCTTTTCTAGTGCTGCATAATTTTCCTGTCTAAACATCCTTGTCCATACTAAGATTTCTCTTTTCATGCTTGTCAAGGCCACCCTTGTACAAACTTAAAGATACTCCCAATCCTTCTTTCACCAGCTGCTTGATCCTGGCCTGACTCAAACACAAGCACTTCCCTCAGAAATTAAGCAGAGTTGATGGCTGGACCTCTAATGCTGATCACTGCTTAAACCCAACTGCCAACTCAGTCTTACTTCTTTCTTATTAATATAGTTGTAGTATCAATTATGCATATCTGGATACGTGTCCCCCTATGCGTGGGATGCACAGGTGCAGTACCAGGTGCTGTACAAACACCCAACAAAAAGATGGTTCTTTGGCAGAATTTCCCAGAAATTCCTTGAGTATGAGATTTCTTAAGAAAAAAAAAAAAAAAAAAGGCCAAAACAAAAAAGATTGCATCACCTATTTCTGACAACAGTTATTTACCGAGCTGCCCTGAGTAGCAGCATTGCAAAAGTTGAGGGAGGGACAAAAAACCACATAAGCTTAAGGAATTTTCTCTTTTTTTAAAGACAAACTCAGCAGAGAGAGAAGGGAACTGTAACAAAAGTGAGTTAATGCACAATAGCCAGGCTGTTCTGACCTTTAGAAGCTCAGAGTATTTAAAGTGTTGCAGTTGCATTGATTTCCTATGTCTACACCATACTGTATTTCTCCTACACTGGCAAACAGGAGACTGGGCTGATTCATGAGAACCACTATTTGCATGTTAAGTTTATTAGTTTTCTCTGCTACAGCTTCTGTCAGTAATGCTTGACAAAGATCTTTTCACAATGTGTCCTCCCTATTTTGTTCTCCATGTGAAAGATAAAATGGAGCAATTATATGTACCCATACATTTACTTCGTCTGCCTTTACTACATTCTATTTTTAATGTTTTAGCTATAAAAATTGCAAAAGTGTCCGCAATTTAAAAAAAAAACAACATGACTCAGTCTGTGCTGACACATCTTCTTTTCTCAACATTCCTCTTGTACTGGAGAAAAGTTCTTGATTTTCTCCTTCCCGTGATAAAATATTTGGTTTTCTCATGGGTATTAATCTTCAAGTAGGCTCTTCCTTTCTTCCCTTTGTCTTTTTGTTCTTGTTCCAGTAGGACATGTTACATCACTTATAGTATCAGACAGGCAGTCTCTTCCAGTATAAGAGGTGGAGGGCAACCTCATGTAAGGCTTGGAAAATGCTTCCAAAATTATAGGATGCAGGGAAAATTTCTTGAATCAGGTAAGTCTGATTATCTGTGTATAAGTCTGTGTAACCTACTGCAGATGCTGAATATTACCATGTCTGGGGCAAACTAAGTGGTACTGTCTTGGCTTGTCCCCATATCATATGCAAGTTACAACAGAGGGGGACTGAACCCAAATTGCAGGAGCTGTCAACATGGCTATGGCAATATGAACTAGTTAGCACAGGGAGTGGGTATATTAGCTGTGCCTTGCAGAAAGCCTTTGAAGACCGTGGAATGGTGGCAGGGTTATTCCACATATACAAGCATGTCTGAAACCATCGCTCCCAGGCACAGAGGCAGACTGCCAGAGTAATGGAGGATTCTCTGCCAGCTTTACAGATTTTTCTTACACCACCAGGCAGTAGAAAACATTATTCTGAGGCCTCGGCTTATATTTTCAGGTCCTTGGAGGTGGCTGTTGTTCACATGGCCGTAGGGCTCTGTGACTATGTTGTAGGCTTGACTTGTTTCCTGGCTTTGTAAAAGTTCTTGGCTCACATATCTTGCCTCTCTGTTTTCATATTGCCAATAACATATGTTCAAAGCCATTAGGTCGGACTTTGTATTTTCTCCTTAACCATTGCCAAGATGAAGGGCATAAAATTGACCTTTTTTTGCAATCTTTTGTAACCCTTTCCCTGTCAGCCCAACAACATGTTGATGGAAGTCAAGCAAATGTTCAAACATATGTGCATTGTACTTTCTTCGTAGGACCAAAGCTCTCTATTAAATCTTTTCTACATATCTCATTTTCAATTTTTCTTAGTTTTTGTTTCAGTATTAGTTTTCTTCACAAGCATCCTCATTTTCCTACCTATATGAAACTAAGCATCTGTGTCTTATATGCTCATTCTATAGTATCATTTGTACAGCACTAAAAATTCTGTCTTAACATAGTTAAGTATGAGTTTCACTAGATGTGTTGTGGCTGAATTTAATTTCTTGAACCACTGCTTGTATTAACATTCCCAGCAATTTAAGCCACCTAACTGCTTGATATCTACTGCTACTGTCTATCATTTGAAGTATCTAAGGCAGTAAAGATTAAGACCAAATTTCTATAGCAAACTGTTCTAAGTGAAAGCAACTGAGTTGCAACTGAGCAAGCGAGTTAAGTAATCAAATGCCCTGCTTCATTAAGTTCTTCATAGAATTAATTTTGTAGCTTAAAAATGTATTCTTTCCACAAGATAGAAAAACAAAACAATAGTAATGATACGTATGTTACACATATTATTATAACAGTGGAATTCAGCTGTTTACACATATGCATGTAATGCTATTTAAGATCCTCTGAGGTAAGACATGCATATTGGGACAGCATGCATGGTTGAGGGCCTCTACCCTTCTGAAACAACACATGAAATACAGGTGTAATTGTGTAGTGCTTCTAAGACAATGCCAGACTGATGCGATCTGCCAGCTAAACTACTCCTCAGAAAAAATCTAATTGCTGTTAAAAATGTATATATATGTAATCAATAATGTTACGATTTGGAAATAAACAGAATATTCTACAAACATAATTAAAGTTTCAAATTTTCTACATTTTAACCTAGCTTATGGCAGAAAAAAACCTCTCAGTGTTCCTTCATGGAACAAACTGCCACATTTGGCTCTCCCTGTCACTATATTTATATGATTATACTGCCCAAGATACTGCCCAAAATTAATGGAGCACAGACTACAGACAAGATTCCTGTCTCTGTCAATAAATCATCCATTTTTAAATCACTCTCCTTATAAAATGCTTAAAACTCTTATGTTGAATCCTTATCTCTCATTCATTTAATACTATAATACATAAAGATTTATGTTAATTAAAAATACTAGATATTTATGAATTTGTAGTGTCAGAGCTACAAAGAAATTTCAGAAGCTTTTAGAAGAGCACACTAATTTCTGTGATTTCTGTGTCCATTGCACATGACTTTCCTTTTTGGCAATATTATGATTTTTTAAAAATTATGGTAAGATATCATTACTTAGTGACATTTGTGGGTTTATTCAACCAGCTTATTTCAGTCTGACTGCTGAAAAAGTTGCAGACAGAAAGTAATTTCAAACTTGGCTTCAGAGTTGGATTCAGACACATAATATAACAGGACTACCAACTCCTCTAGCAATTGTGTCTCTTAATAAACTTTGATTAATTGAATAAAAAGATTAAAAATCTTAGTCTGAAATACTGTTGATCCCCAAATAACGTTCAGCTAATGTTAACTGTTTGTATTTTAGGTATCCAGTTTCCCACTGAGTCAGATCATGATTTTGATGGCATAAAAACAGCAGCAGCAGCATTGAAGTCACTCCAGTATAAAAAGTATGAGATCACAATCAGCGCATTTATCTAGAAATGTTAAGAAGAAACTTTCTGTTTAAGAATTTCAGTTTAGGATGTCTTCCACTGCTCCCATAAACAAACAATAAGTCATTACCATTACCAGAGACAGCAATAAAACAAAATCTCTGAATCCATTTACATTTTACAGAAAAACAGCTTACTATTAGCATTGCATAAAATAAGAAAACTGCCTCTATGAAACACAAGTTTATTCAAGATCATGAAAAACTCATCTTAAGGACTGATGTATTGAAGCACTAGAATTTCTTTTATACAAATTTGTTGTTGTTTTTAAGATAAATTTTAGTAGTGCTGTAATAACTAATGGTTAGGTTCTAACTAAATAGCCTATGAACAGAGCTAGGCTCAAGTTTCCTACCAGAGACACTGCAAATTTCCTATGCTTAACAGTGCTTAAAATTTCAAAAAAGATACAGGGATTCTAGGCCATGGGGATCACTAAAATTATCAACTGCATTATAAGTGAAAAGTTCATTGTTATTTTTGATTTTGCATGTTTTAGTTTAATGTGGATTAAAAGCTTGTTATATCTTCCGCATTTGTTAGGTTTTCAGTAAGTGGAAAAATCTCACTGGCGTTACACTAACGAAGTACCCTTATAGTCAGCTGGTATAAATTGTGAATGTAGCACATAATGATTTGGCTCAAATACATCACGAGACTTAAATTCAGGAAAAAATCTGTAATAGCCGTTTCTACATTATTAATCAACTTATTCCATGCCATTTTTTGTTTCAGTTGCTAGGTTGCACCTTAATTCAAAAGGATAATGTTTTCATTAGCTTTTGAAAACTTATCCACAAACAGGGATTTTATATAAACAAGTCTTGTTGCCTTCTCTCTTCTTAATAAAATTCATAAAGATTCCCATCAATTTCCATCAAATAAAATTGTTACAATAACAGCACATAAGTTCACAAACAGTAGCTTTTGTTACCAGAAACACTCACTGCTTATATCTGAAAAAAATCTGTGAAGTTTGATTTACTTCTAAAGCAAGGGCCAATTAGTAAAAATGTAAGAACATAGGGATACAGACCAATAAGTAATCTCACCCACAGAAATAACCCTGCAGTCATGAAGATAAGAACCTCACTCGGAAATCTTATGTGTGCTTGCAACAAAACATGATATTTATAAGTCAGCATACACCTTCTACATGGCAGAGATGTTTATGGCTAAATGCTGACATGTTGCCAAACAGCAGCAGCAAAATGATGAAGATAATGAAGAAAAGTAGATGCAGTCATCAGTTTTTTTCTATTTATGCCAGGAAAACTTGCCTATTTCCCTTGAGAAATGAGAGTCATAGGCTGTGTCTACACCACGGTCAGAATCATGACTGCAGCAAATGTATCCTTACCCAGGATAAATTGAAGACATCTAGCTCAGGTATTAGCAAGAGAAAAAAGCAACGCATAAATACACAGCCTAATTATCCTGAGTCCTGGCTGGAACCTTCTTATTGATATCTGGACTGACTAACTAGATTAAAGCAGGGCTTAAGTGTTTTCCCTGTCCCATCAAAACCAGCAGGGCTACTTTAAATTAGAAACCCACTCTGAACTAGAAATAGTTTTTCAGTGCTAAATATTAAAATATTCTGGCCAGGTTGCTTGGCTCTAAATGTTGCCTCCTCGCCTGCAAGAAAGCCTACTCAGCTGGAGAGCAAAGTACAAGCATCAGGGCTTGGAGGCTAACGATGCCAAAGTAGGCAAATGGGCAGAGCCCTGGGCTTGTCCCAGTTGTGATTATTTCTCCCTAGAACTGTGGGGGAAAGAAGAACCACATTGCAGTTGCACATCAACATCTGTCCCAGCAAACACAGCAGATCAAAACAGATGAGAATTTGCCCTTGTAGCAAGGAAGATACAACGGCCTTTATGCAGGCTCTCAATTAAATTCTTTTATGTGATTACCAGAACTCCTCACAATAAATGATCTTATATTGTTTTCAAACCTAAATTTAAATATTTTATCCACTAGAAAAAAACAACACACCTTTACAGCAGAATAGATGCCTGTTTATAAACTTAAAGTGAGACTGCAGTTTTACCCACTTATGTAGATTTAATCAACAATTTGATATCATACAAATCATAAACCACTTAAGCCTTGTATGGTATATAGCCCTGTGCTTGTCCTCTAGGCGGATGATGCAGGAATGCCAATAGTGAAGATTTCAAAATCCCTATGTAAGATGGAAAATTATGCATCTCCTCACCCATTTAATTTCCCTGGTAGATGACCACTTCAAGGGAAAATTTATCTAATCTACTTTCTCCCTGATTACTCCCAAATCACAGAATAAAAACCAGTCTTCTTGAGAACAGGGACAACTTCAGTTGACCTAATCTGTTTTCATCTTGAATGGGAATAATATTCTTCCTGAAGGGAGACTTACCTGCCATTCATCATGAGAACCTTTTCTTTGACTAGGAACTAAAATCCTGCCACTAGATGTCTAGAATACATGGTTGGAAACAAAAAGTGCCCCTGTTTACATTAACATGCTTGAACTGCCAGCAGGTTTTTTCAATTAATACTGTCACTTTGCCAAATACTCATGAAATTTGGCAGAAAAAGTTGATTCACCAATCCCATGTGAAATTTGTCCCTGGAAAACACAATGCATAATAATAGTCATGACAGAAAAATGCTAAAATACACAAGGGTCTGTAGGAATTCTCAGCACTGATCAGTGATAGCCAGCAGAAAATAAACCAGAGACAGGATAAACTGTTAAGCATATTAAGTTCCAAATTAGATTACTCTGGAGATCTGGTAAATTTAGAGTATCCTAAAGGAGAAGGAGCATGTAAATAGGCTTTTGCTTGTTAAGCACTGAACCAGCCTGCGTAGTTTATTAAGCTGGCTAATTACCATCACCTAATCCTCCCTTCTGACCTCCTCCCCAAAAAAAGAAAATACCAAATGAAATGTTTTGTAAATGAGTCTGACTTCAACCAACATTTTGACAAGAAAAAGCAGTACAAAAAGGATGAGAGGCCCACAGGCCCACATAAGCATGGGATGACTGCAGTACATGTGCTGCAGTATATATACAGCACTAACTATTATGTTCCAATAGCCAAAGCATTTCACTCTAATAATGTTGGGAAAACAAAATTTGACATGTGACATCTAGTAAATACATAATCAGAGAAAGCTTAAGTGACTTGGGATTTGGAAGGCAGTTACTTAAGGAATAAGTTAACTGTTTATGTAGTTGAGTTAAAAATACCTTAAGAAGAGGGTGTAGAATGACTTGCTAGATGTCTTTGATAATAATCCAACAGGTACCACACAAATAGTTATGTTAGTATTGGCAAAACTAAATAAACCCTGAGGAGAAGTATGATTGGGAAAAGCAAACCTTGTGGTGTAGAATAAACATGCATGTCAAAATCAAGTACCAAATTCACTCAGATTCCTGACAGAAGTCTATAGCAATGAATTGGCAGCCTTACTGTTTATACTGCTCTAACTCATGTGTTACTTTAAAGGAAATTTTCTTTAGCTAATGCTGAGACCTTGAGACAGGAAGGTCTCCATCTAACTGACATTCAACCGTAGAAAAAGTGGCAGCTCATCCACTGTGCATCTCATCCCATCCTATGTTCCACCACCAAGGTCTAGGTGACAAAACAGATTATGATTCACCAAAGCAAGCATTTGGTCTTTTTCTTGTAGTTGATTTAGACTACAAAAACACAAACAGAAGAAAAAAATTTGAACACAGAGTTCAGAATTCTAACTCTAAAAAATACTACAAATACAAAAAATTAACTCCTAGTGAGACAAAATTGTGAATTTATATGTTAGCCTTCAGTAACTAATTCATACCAAGCCAGCAGGGGCAACTGCTGAAGGTAAAGATGCAAATAACACATTCTTGCTTTCAGCCTTACCACATGCTTACAATTTTTGAGTCTTGTCCTGATCCAGATTTTCAAAAACCTTCTTCTAATACATTTGCTTCATGTTATTCAAATACTAATTACGGGCTTTGTAGGTTTTTGAAATGATGGAGGGTTTCCTTTATATATTAGTTAAAACGCTAGGGGTTTTGCAATGTTGCTGGGATTTCTGAATGAAAATATGCCTTAGATATAGATATAAAACAGACATTTGTTAAAAGGTTACATGAGCCAAAGCTATGTGAGATGAACAAAGTATTTCCACAGGCTTCAGTAGAAATAGATTTAGCCAAATCAGAGAAAGGGGAAAAAAAAAGAAATAAAAAATCACAAAGTCAGGCAAGCTGCCTTCTCATCTCCTGCTGTGCAGGCAGGCAAAGATCAGTGTGACAAATAGCATCTTTCCCAATACAGTTATTATGTCGGGTAGGTGACTCATTCTCTCTCTCTTGTAAGCCTGACTAGTAATGCCAGTGGAAATTATTGACTAAACCACATTTGCTGAGACTTACTTGGATGTCAATAGGATTGAAAGGAAATTAAAAAAAGATATCCATGTAGCTCTTGATGGTTGTGAGTAATTTTTCTGGATCAAAATTACATATAGTTGTGGTATGGTTTGCATCCAGGATGTGGTTTAGCTGTGTCTGGAAATCTAAATTAAAAAGACAGTCTAAAAGCACCCAACAAAATTTGAGCACATTAAAAGTACTACATGTTCAACAGAATGAATTTTTCCTAGTTAGTGTTATTGACTTCTTTTACCAAGGAAATCTGCCTGCGTTGCACGAATATGATTTACATTCAGAAAGTTCTCATCAGATGTGTATCTCAGGCTCTTGACTAAGTTACAATTTCTTAAAATATTTGATAGCTGCTACGAAGAGATTCATCCTGAATGTTGGACAACAGTGGAAATTGCTGCATAAAAATTACATTAATCATAGAATCAGCAGACATTAATTCTATCAGCTACTCAAGAGACCAATATTTCTCCTTTGTCATTAGGGAAGGACAGTGAAGGTTACCAAGCTTATCAGCAAGTCAAAAACCAAACTGGGACTAGACTTTGACTGTGACATCGGATCACCTGGAAATTTCCACAGGATTCAATAACAACAATTATATGAAAATCTACACATCCTACGGTCCCAACAATAAAATAGAGCAGTAACACTCCACTTTCCTTCATTACATTTTCTACATAGGGACTGATGAAGTTTCTCAAGGTGCCTACTTGTGAGCAGGGTGCTGCGCATTTTTTTTTTTTGCTTAATATATTCTTTAAATGTATCAACATGTTTTCTGTAAGGAAGCTTTCCCAACAAATGCAAGAGGCTTATATCTTAAAGAAGAAGTTGGTGTTTGCTGTCATGCTTCTCCATGGATTTACTATTTTTTACATAAGAACATTGTGTGAGAGAAGACAGTCTGTTAAACTACAAACATTCATTCTTTCCTGTTTTCTTTTTGTCTTTAAATGAAGTTCTTATATGAGCTCAGCACAAGTTTTAGTATTGAATGAAATAACAGTAATTTATATGCCTAAGCAGTATAAAGCAAATCAGAGACTCTTTTGGAAGACAGAACAATTTTTTCATTCAGGACTTCTTTTTATCCACATGGGTAATTCTTCACATGTTGTGTTAAGAAACCATTATGCAAAGAGGCCCAGAATTAAGAATCCTGAACTTAAACTGTTGCTTTGTGAAACAGATTTATGCCTTATGACACCAAAGGGGCAAACTGGTGCACCATCCAAGCACAAAACAGAAATTGGGGAGAGCAGAGTTACTGCTATCAGATGAGGTTAAGGATCTGATAATGTCTGGTTCTTACAACTGGAAAATGACTGTTCATTTAAATAAAAAACCCCACGTACTATACACAAACAGGCACTTGTTTGTGTAAATGAACATAAACGGTGGCATTTTTATTCAGCTTTATTTTTTTAAAGTAACTTGAATCACAAGCATAAGCATGGTGTACTTTTCCCTCTGTGCTTGAGTTTGTATTGGTTTAAATTAACTAGTTAAATCTTAATTTAAGCTATTTTGTATTTTTTAGATATTTGTGATCATTTTAAAAGAGCTAAAAAGAAAAAAAGTTAATATAAAAGCAAGGCAAAGTAAAACATCTGTGAGAAGGAAAGTAAATCCTGTGCCTGTAAATTGCTGGATTGGGATCTCTGTAATAGGCAAAGACCAACTCTGTGTACCCAGGAAGTCAATTTAGAAATTTTGACATGGACTATGAAACAGGGAAAAGTAGAAAGCTACATATTAATTAAGCCACACAACATCTGGTCCTACCTCTCTCTTCTCTCTCCTTCTTCACCCCATTTTGGATTTAAAAAGCTTTTCATAATGTTGCAGTATGTCTTCCCTCAGAAAACTGAATAATCAAAAAATAAAACAGCACCATAAAGTATACTTTGTCTGATATGTTTTTCAGGTTTTGCTCTGCCAGTAAATTCAAACATGATCTGAATGATAACAGCAAGTTTATGGACAATGAATAATAGCATGACATAGCTAATTAATGCTATTTCAATCCAGACTGCTTAAACAATCAAGCCTAATTGTGCTAAACAGTGTGATGGTTTTATATGGATAGCAATGAATGAGCAAATCCAGTGGAGATTTAAAGCTAAAGCCCAACTAATTTATGCTTTACATATATAACAAACTCAACCCGGTACCTTCATTACTTGCATCTCCTGTTGGTTCTGCTGTCTTTCCTCACAAACAAAAAACCGTGTGCTATAGAATGCTTTGTTTGGACAGTGTTACTGATTTAAAAGCACAAAAAATATATACCATCTCTTATATAGAACAGCTCAGCTGCTGAACGGATATTGATGCTTCCTGGATATTTATGCCTCTGCTAGGGAGGTTCTTGAATCTGGTTAGGCTTTTCCTAACCACCATGTGCCTGATCTCAATGCAGTAGTGTACATAAAGCTCTGTATTCTGATTAGCCTCTATAACATGATCAGAGTTCTGGATGTGCTATAACACCCCTATCAACTTCTTTAAAGAAAGAAAAATCAAAATAATCAAAACTGATTGCCTGCAAAACCTCCAGTTTAATTTCATATACATCAAAGCAGTACTACTGTACTCCAAACTTTCCTTGATAATGGGGAAAGACTGGAAAGAGAAAAACAGAACAAGGACTCAGCTAACAGTGAAGAGCAGTCGGTCTGCACTCTCCTCATCCCGCCCTGCAAATTCCTAAGGTTGTCCTTCCTCCCTGCCAAACCACCCAAGCTGCAACATTATAGCAGCAGGTCACAAGTGTGCATCTTCAAACATTACCATTTAATCTCTTCCAATTCAGCTTTAAAATCATTAAAAGATGTGTGATGGTTTAAAGATGTGTATCCCAAGTCTGCACAGTTACAAGGGCTTACCCTCTTATCAGGCATTTCTTCATGATCTTGCCAAGTAGAGCCTGGCTTCTCCGTCATAAAGCAAGGCAGGAGAAGTATCAGACAACCAAATACAGAGACCTATGAATAGCTAGTTTTATATTAGGAAAGTAGTTTTTACTGAATAAACCTAGATTTCAGGTCTGAAACAGATATATCTATGTAATTTTATACCACATGTCAGTCTATGGCATTATTATTAACAGATATACCATTAAAGTACACAGAACTCCTACAAAATATTTTTATTGCCCTAAGAACTTTATTGTATATTTAGAGACTTATTACCTTTCTCAACATGATTTTCTTTTTAGGCAGTCAGTTTAAGCACAAGTCTAGTTATCTGTATATTTAATCTACATTATATCAAGATAAAGCTGGTAGTAATTGTCATTCCAATTAAACCACATTACAGAACTCTGCAGGATTTCTTTTCTGCAACATTCAGGTTGGCCAGCAATTTATGTCACTTTTGATACTTGCGTTCTTCCCCATAATGAGGTTTTTAAGTGTCCTACCTGACATCTACATTCCTAATGAGATTCCTACACCTCTGCTGGGGTCCACAATGACTAATAAAATTGCTCAAGCTGTTTTGCTGAATTTAAAAAAGTTAGGATTTACTTTTATATTATGGCCAAGTATAACGGCACTTTGCAGTTCAAATATACTACATACATACAGCTATAAAGTGCTTCACAGTTAAATACATTTAACTTGACCATGGTAGAAAACCACTATTATAGTTGCTGACTCTGTCAGCAGTTTTCTCCCAGGAGAACCACAAAAACCTTCCTACCCTAGTAGGCCTGGCCTTTATCTCTTTCCCGCTTGGTTTTCCATTTCTTCTATTTGTTGCTCCTTTTACATTTACCCCCAAAGTTTTCTTCCCAGTAATAAAATTGGATTTATTGTGACTCAAGGGTTTTCAGGGTAACAGGAGATGGCAGGCAGGGAGAGCAAAACAAGGCGAGAGCTGGAGGCATGCTCTGCGTGACAGTGGTGAGATGGCAGAAAAAGAACTATTCCCTCTTCCCCCGCCACCCTTTCTCTTCCCCCTGCCCACAGGTGAGCTGGAGAAAGCTGTGAGGACATGCCACAGCAACTGTAAATAGGGCAGATCCCCTGTTTTCCCACATGCAGATGGGACAGCAAGAGATGCTGACTTGCCTGCAGGGGACTTCCAAGAACTCGAAGAGAAGTTGTTGCCTGGAGAAGAGCGATGCAAAGGTGCCCTAAGCTGCAGAGGTGGAGGAAGTGAGAATTGTCTGTGTTGGTACTTGGGAAAAAAAGATGGGTTTTATTTTGGAGGGGGTGATAGGCAGAAATGATAGGTAGTGGAGAAAAACCCAGGCTGGCTGCCACAGCTGAAGGAAGAGAGGCTTAGGGGACCCAGAGCACTTCGTGTGCACAGTGGTGAGCCAGGGGTAGATCAAAAATATTTCAAACAGAAAGAGGGGGGCCAGTCCAAAGGCTGTCTCTGCTACTGCGTTTCAACGTGCCAGAAGCGCCCTTCCTGTTTCAGGATGTCTGTGAAGAAGGTACTACTTAGCTGTTCAGCCCTGGTGCCAAAAGAGAGGGTAAATGAACTCTGCGTGCTGTCCAAAATGTTTTTTGTTTGCTTGTTTTAAAGAGAGCTATTCTTACGGTTATTTTTCAGGCAAATGGACAAAAACACAGGGAAGGGTTCTGCATTATCTGCAGTGTATGGTCACTTATTAGCATGGAAGGAGTTAAAAAATTTGATTTGATAACACTTTAGTGCTCATATATCCAGGAACGAGCAGTTTCAAAGAGCTAATTAACTGATTTTTCAATCATCATGCCAGAAATATAGTTTGACATCTCACTTCTTAACTATAACAAAAATAGAGTTACGTCACCTTGCACTTATTGCGGGGTAAATATACTGAACAGTGATCATAACATTAGAGAAACCACTGAAATCTTACTGAGCAACACCACAATGCTTATCCATCGGTTGTATAAGTGAGGAGAGTTTTCTTAGAGTAGACCCTGAAACAAGCTTAGACAAGGAGATGTACTGACTGGTTTAGCAGTCAGGGATTTTAGGTATACAAAATCTTTTTACCTGCTGATGTCACTTATGCGTTCTGACGTGTCTAATAAATAAATATACATTAGCAAAGTAACCATCACCCCACGTTATAATTTCTCACCTTTAAGAAATTAATGTGCACAATTGGTTTCTATTTACATGCAACATTGTAATGGCACAATTCAAACAAATGTAGCATATTTTCTGAGTGCCAACCAGGGGGTGAATGTTTTCTTTGATATTAAGCATCAATCCTTCACGAAAATAAAAAGTGACAAATATTTTTCTCATGATAGAATTGATTTTTGCAAATGGAGTTTAGCTCAAGTGGTCTAATAATCTTTGCTACTTTTTGCAGTTGCTCAATGCACAATCTCATCATTCAGTCCTAATCACTTGGGAGATAAAGTATTTCCCTCATCAGTGAGAAAGGAGAGCTAAGGAATGTCTTGTGTACCCAATATCAGTAACAGTCATATGTTTAGCTATCTAATAAGAGATTACACCTCCTAAGAAACCTAGATGAAATAACTCTCTTACCTTTTAAAAATATGGCAATTCTGCTTCAGTGATTTCAGTTCCCAACTTCCTGTAGTGTAAAAGTTTTTGGATGCTTATCCCCTAAAGTTAATTGTACAACTGTGTATAAAGAAGAGTCCTCTGTATGAGAGCTTGATGAGGAAATTAAACACACAAGACAAAATTCTCTAATACAGGGAGAAAATCTTACAGTTTCTGTAGCTTACAGACTGTGGTTTACAGGAATATTAAAAAAAAATTAAAATAAAAAATGAAGAAATTCCCCTACTAATTTCTATTATGAGGAATTCCTATTTCTGGAATGCTTTTTTCAAAGAATCATAGAATCAACTAGGATGGAAAAGACCTTTAAGATGGTCAAGTCCAACTTTTACCCCAGGACCACCAAGTTCGCCACTAAACTGTGTCTTTAACGGCCTCATCTACACTATTTCTGAACTCTTCCAGGGATGATGACTCCACAACTTCCCTGGGAAGCCTCTTCAAATTCCTGATCACCCTTCCAGTGAAGACATCTTTCCTAATATCCAACCTAAACCTCCCCTGGAGCAGCTTGAGGCCATTGCCTCTTGTTTTGTTACTTAGGAGAAGAGTTTCTCTAGATCATAGCAAAGATCTTGTTCATGGACAGATTTTGAAGAAAAAGCATTTATTATATATAGGATTGATGCACAGAGTTTCACTAAAGCTAAGAATGTATTGGACTTTTGAATTTAAACATTATTTTTACCATTTCTTTGTAAATTTTGCCTCTTGTGTTGTTACTTCATTTCCCTCTCACTCTTTTCTTGAGAGTTTTCAAGACTGTTTTAGAGCTTGAGGTATACCAAATGGTAATTGTGAGAATGAGGTTTCTGCCAAAACTGGGCATATCACTCACACCAAACAGTAATTACTATTTAAAAAATTATATTCGTCTATTAATTTTTGAGAGGATGCTTACTGTACAGCAGCTGATCTGTTTGCATGGATGAAGCAGGTATGCAAACAACTACTCTCGGCTAAAAATAGCTGTTACTGTCCTGTAAGTGCTGATTTCTCATTGCACACCAAGCATGGATCTGAATTTGAGCTGCTTTGATGACAACATCCAGCTACATCTCATTGATTTTTGGGTGTTGGATGGAATGCACATCAGTTTTCCTATAGCCATTTCCAAAACAATTGATCCAGGTACCATTTTTCACCAGATCAGTAAGTGTTAATTCAATTTGATGGGCACAGCGGGCAATAATTTATACGAAAAGGAACTAACTTACTTTCAGCAGCATACAAAGTACATCCTTTTCATCCATATGTGTTCTTGATGCAGATCAAATGATTTTTCATATAAAAGCTTTACTGGTTGTCTTTCAGTAAATCAGCATGTTGTAGCAACATTACGCTTTATCCTATTGCTTCTTTTGTAGTTTTTCCATAAGAATCTAGAAAATTTAACACAACTACCAACAGCACAGGCAAACCTTCTTTTACACATAGTACAGAAAAAGCTCTCGATGAATCAATTTTAGGATAAAAGTCAAGTAGCATATTTAGCAAAGCAGAAGAAGATAAAAAATACAAAAAACTGCATTGCTCTGTATAGCATTGAAAACACAATAAACAAGCTGCCCAAGATGGAATAAACTGGAATTGTTCCACTTTAGCTCAGTCTGAGGAAGTAAAAGAGGAAAATCAGAAATTAATTAAATATTAGGCAGCGATTAAATATGCAGGTAAAAATGGCCCATACAAATTGACTGAATTCTTTCTCTGGATATTATTAAACTGGCAATAAAAGTAAGTGGAACCCGTAATTGGTAACCTGCTTTAGAAAAAACCAAGCTGCAAAAAGAAAGCTGCTATTTTAAGCTGTAGTTTCTATTGACATGAAACTGCCAAAATCTCTATAAGGTCAGGCAAAATAAATACATCTAATAATGTGTTATCCTCTCAATCTTTAAAAAAACCAACAACCCAAACAAACAAACCCAACCTTTACCATCAATAGAATATGAACATCCCAAAAAAAGCACAGAAATGTAAGCCATTGCCAGCTATTGTCTGAATTTCTTTCAGTTTTCGGAAAAAAACCTAAAAACTTCTGGGGACAATAAGAAAGAGAAAATATGAAATGGAAAAAAAAGTCATCTTTGTGAGCTCATATGCTAAATAAAGTGAAGTTATCATGACTAAAGTGAAAAAACACTTTGTATTGGTCTAGGGATATGAACTTTGGAGTCCTAAACAGAATTAAGAAGAAACTAAAGAAAGCATTTCCAGATAAATTCTTACTGCTATAATCTGAGGGAAGGGAAAGTTAAAACAGTACTGGGGGATTTTGCAAGTGATGCAGTGCACATACAATTAATCATGCGTTGTTAAGGACATCATTAAAGGACAGCCCATTTACTAAGGACTTAAGAGATTAATGGTGAAGAAAAAAAAAGAAGTGACAATATCCTCCCTTTCTCCTCTCTTCCCTTTTATTGTGATAAACACATGCTTTCCACACATCTATGAACACAAAATTACAGATTTTCCTTGAAAATTTAAATAAGAACACCACCTGAGAAGAGACATGCAAAAATTTAATTGGAAAAAAATAAGAGGAGTGGGATGGGTGTTGTAATGAAGTGGCTGAAAGAAATTTTTTAAGATTTTGGAAACCCAAAGCCTTTGAGAAGGCTGAATTAATAGCCACTACACATTTTGTGATGCTGTTGAAGATTGATAAGCTATAAGTGAGAGACAAAAATACACTTTGTGTGAATATGGTCAAGGCTAGTCATGCTTTTCCTATGCCATTTCATATTGCATACACTTCAGAAAATTTGAGGTAGGGTGCATTTTAACAGGATTTTTGCTCATTAATATAGCTTTAATGATTTCTGGATCATCACGAGACCAATGACCTTTTCTATAGGGCAAAAATGGAAGCAAGGTCTTTCTAACGCAAAATTGTGAATTCCCCTTTTGCATACTACAAGTCATGCCTGGCAGTCTTCAGTCCACATACAGGCCATTGGGATTTACATGAGCAGTGTCAAGGTACTGTCTGTACTCCCAACTGAGATTTATTTGTTGTTTGGGTTTATTTTGTTTGTTCTGAGGTTGTTGGTTTTTTTTTTTACCCTGAATTGTTGCACCTTACTTCAACTTGTGCTATAAATGGGGGGAGGCAGGGAGAAGAAAGGATGCGTTTTATTTCTAATAGGATAATGAGACCTTTGTAAATATTTCTGAGCATCGGAACCAGTAGCAATCACATTACTGTTTGGGCCAAACCAGAAACCACCCAATCTTCAGAGTTTGGGACCTCTATCAGGAACAACTTGTGAAATGTTAATTCTACAGAATATAAATTCATAGGGGTAGATAGGCTTCAAACAGAGTAAGAGCTTTACTTAAGGATGGCTCAGAATGGCCCAGAAGTTGCTCTATTATTATTTTTTTTTCACCCTCCAGAAATGCAAGGAAGATTTTGGACCACAAAGCTGACATGGAGTTGAGACATCTCTCTTGCAAATCTGCTGCATTTAGGGACTATCTCTGACATCGGAGCACTCTGTGGTAAATGACAAAGACTGAATTACATGGCTGTCTAATTTAGAAGTAACTGAACTATGGGAAACAAAACACAGTTTGCCTCTTTTTTTTTATTTTTAGCCAAGGGCAAAGACGAGTTTTACTGCAAAAGGGACATGTAAATCCTTTGATTGGCTTTGTAAAGCCAAGCCAAAGTCTGTTGTCATAGGAGATAAACATGTAACATACATCTCTTCTAAACATTGCTAATCTCAGTAACTTCAGGACAGAAGCAGTAGTAGAGATCAAGCTAATCAGCTCAGTTGCACCAAAGAGAAACTTTTCTGCACATATATTTCAATCAGCTATGAGCAAACTCCAATGTTCTTCCATGTTTAAAATTATGAAGATGAATTCAATAAAAATAACAAAGGGAAAATGAATATTTGATCATGAGTAACAGCAGCTTCTACTTTTACATTTACTGAGAGGGAAGTACGAAAGCCACTCACTGTTTGTACTTGTCCCTACAGAGTCTGAAGGAAAGATAAAGTAGAACCTGCGTTCTCTACATCTACATTCATTTTTAAGATATCATATTGGGTTTGCGTGGCAAGGTTTTGGTAGCAGAGGACTACAGGGGTGGCTTCTGTGAGAAGGTGCCAGAAGCTTCCCCCATGTCTGATAGAGCCAGCACCAGCCAGCTCCAAAACAGACCCTGGTGCTAGCCAAGGCTGAGCCCATCAGTGACAGTGGTAGCATCTCTGGGATAACCTATTTAAGAAGAGGGAAAAGTTAATGCACAGAGCAATTGCAGCCAGAGAGATGAGTGAGAATATGTGAGAGAAACAGCTCTGCAGACACGCAGGTCAGTGAAGAAGGAGGAGGATGAGGTGTTCCAGGTGCCAGAGCAGAGATTTCCCTGCAGCCTGTGGTACAGACCATGGTAAGGCAGGCTGTGCCCCTGCAGCTCATGGAGATCCATAGTGGAGCAGATACCCACCTGCAGCCCATGAAGGACCCCACACCCGAGCAAAAGGATGCCTGAAGGAGGCTGTGACCCTGTGGAAAGCCCGTGCTGGAGAAGGCTCCTGGCAGGATCTGTACACCCATGGAAAGAGAAGCCCATGCTGGAGCAGGTTTGCTGCAGGACTTGTGACCCTGTGGGTGAACCACACTGGAGCAGCCTGTTCCTGAAGGACTGCACCCCATGGAAGGGAGCCACGCTGGAGCAGTTCACGAAGAACTGTCTCCATGGGAAGGACCCATGTTGGGGACGTTTATGAAGAACTGCTTCCTGCGGGAGAGACCCCACGCTGGAGCAGGGGAAGAGTGTGAGAAGTCCTCCCCTGAAGAGGAAGGAGTGATGGAAAAAACATGTGATGAACTGACCACAATACCTATTCCCCTTCCCCCTGCGCTACTGAAGGGGAGGAAGTAGAGAGTTTGGGAATAAAGTAAAGACCAGGAAGAAGGGGTGAAGGGAAGGTGTTTTAAGATTTTATTTCGCATTACCTTGCTCTGGTTTGATCGGTAATAAACTAATTTCCCCAAGTCGAGTCTGTTTTGCCTGTGGTGGTAATTGGCGAATGATCTTCCCCTGTCCTCCTCAAGATCCATGAGCCTGTTGTTACATTTTTCTCCCCTGTCCAGCTGAGGAGATGGAGTGAAAGAGTGGCTTTGGTGGGCACCTCACATCCAGCCAGGGTCCACCCATCACAGATACCTAATTATTAGAATTAACCTGCATAAAACTCAAATAAAACTCAGTTCTGGAAACAATTGGATTCAGCTTAGAAGAGCGTTCACCCATTGAAGCTAATTACAGTGACCACAAAGAACTTTCTGTGAACAGATGCAGTCATCTTTCTGAAGTATGCCAAGTGTTACAGCTATTGCACCTCTGACACTTAAGGAAAAATATTACCAATAGTGAGCTGACCTAAGGTCTAATCCTGTAAGCATACATGTAGCTGACTCCATAGTGTCCCTGTGATGATTACTAGGGACTTAATTCTCAGCTGTCCTATTAAAAACCCATAAGCCACCTAAAAGGGTCAGAGAGCATCTGGGGTTCTCCTTTAACTGCTATCATAAAACAAGCAGCTGAACCTACGAAGGATGGCCACCAGGAAAAGAGTCTCTCTGGTGTCTTAAACGTAAACCAGTCACCACGGCAAATTATTTCTGAAGTCATGCCATTAGCTGCACTTTGCCCAGGGTTTGTTTTGCCTCTGAGTTCAGCTGAAAATAGCAGACAGTTCACATAACAGATTGCAATGTCACGCATCTCCGGTGCTACTCTTGAGGGCTAGTGGGCACCAGAACAGCAAGTCATTCATCTTAGCATGCAGAGGAAAAGCTATGCAAGGCATTTATAGGGAATATACTTGAAGTCACACAGAATGTTATCTAAAGGAAGTGTATAAAATTTGTGCTTCATACTCTGCCTCTGATCAAAATCTATAGCCAAATTACCTAGTGGAGCACAGCAGCATCCTCAGTGAAGCTTGGGGAAGTTCACCATAAAGATCAGCAAGAGTTTCCAGTGAAGCTTATCCATTCCCAACAATCTGCCGAAACACTTTGATGTGGAACAAAAGATGACTTAGGGGTGAGGGGAACTAAAATTAAAACACACAATTTCATTATAATAAGAAAGATGCTCTTGAAGCCTACTTTAATCTCCAGATCTAAGCAGATCGTGTATTAAATATTTACGCCAATCAGTACACTCAGAGCTATAAGCTTAGTGTTACTTTAATTATGAAGGCATGATTCCTGAATTCTTAAGTGAAGTGCGGGGATGGGGGCAGAGGTTAGAGCAATTTCCACCAGCACATGGTGATGTAGTCACATAGTCACAGACACAATTTAATGCATTTCGTCCTATGTCCAGAGGATAGTCCCACCATGAGGAGGTGAAGAGCAATTGCTTTGGGATGAAGATCAGGAATATCTAGAGAAGAGCCAAAGTAATTAATCTGATGTCAATGGCATTAAAGTACATACCATAATATAAGAGTTAATTTCCACACTGCAATAAATTCAGCACAGGTGAGCCTAAATCTGTATTTCTTGAGTTTATTGCTTACAAAATGAGACAACTCAGTCTTCCCTTCAATTAATTTTTTTCTTAAAATACAGGCATGTGAGTTCAACAAGTTTTTACCTAGACACATTTTGAACACTTATTTCAGTGAATTAACAACCCAGATTGGAAGTAAATTGAATTGAAGTTATTTTCTTTGCAAACCAGGATTGTGTTCATATTTCGTGAATGAAATATCTTGTTCACTTCTATTATGTACTGTGGATAGTTATTTAGCTAATGCTACTTTCACAAGCAAAGCATGTTAAGCTGTACAGTGTAGAAGCTTTTGAGTCCAATGTTTAAATCTCAATCAAGTGTTATATTAGGTTTATTAAAAAAAAATCAAAATTAGAAGAAAAAAGTTTATTGAAGATGAGCTATTGTTAATGAAGATGCCAGACCATTAATTCTGATTAACTTGGAGTATTTCGAATTTAACATAATAGCAACTTTCTTACTGAACTGTCATTGCTGAAGAGTCATTACTTGGCTTTACTCTCCCATTTCAATTATATCTGCCTTGAAAGAGGAGAAGCAACTGTTACATGTATTTTTTATTACTGTATCTACAGTCTGAAACTCTGCCTCTCATCATGCAAACTATTTATATGTCTTGAAGAAAAACAAGGTAAACCTTGTACAAGTTAAATAAATTTCAAATTAACTTAGTTTTGACTTTCTGTTCCTAAATCCCAATAGCTAAATTAAGTGTCTGCAGTAGGAGAGACTGGCAATGTATTTATTTTTGTCATTTTACTTCTCAATGACATAGTTAATTGATTTAAAGTGTTCTGGCACATACTGGTAAGATGACAGAACACAGTGTTCACCAAGGAAAACCTTTTTCCATTATTAGCTCTCCACCTAAACAGCCCAGATCTTACTGTTTCTCCTGATTGTACAGGTGTTAATCAGAATCTATGTGCTTAAACCTTAGAACTTCACAAGCACCTTCTCAAAAGTTGCTGCCAAAAGCTGAAAAGTATTTACACCAACACTATATTCTCTTGTTTTAAGCAGTCACAAAAATGTCACCAAGAACTCCCACACAGCAATGCACACTCTGAGCAGCCTGCTCTCCTGTCATAGTCATCTCAGCTGCTTCAGATGTGCATAGGATTGATTGAGCCTTGTAAGGCATTATGTGTCCTGCATCATGGAGATTGCTACCTGGAGTCTTGGAAAGCTGAGGGCTCTAAATCTGCCAAGCCTGCAGCAGAGGGAAACCAATTCCTCCCTTAATATTTTAGTATTAAATGCCTGCAATTGTAAAAAAATAGGACAGGCAAACAATGTTTCTTTACTACCCTACTGCTGAAGTAATCATCTCAGAGAAAAGAGTGTGAATGCTCAAAGCTCGCTTTAAATGTTCAGCTAGTTACTATGGAGGACTATCTGCCCAGTTTTGAGATACATTTCCTGCATAAGTTTTACTTTAGGATTTTATCATGATCTGGTGGTGGTTCAACTAAGTAGTTAGGGTTTCTCTCTTCTTTTTTTTGGGGGGGAAGGGAGTGAATGGAGATGGCCTTATTTTTTGGGGGGTTTTGTGGGGCAGTTAAGTTCAAGTCACTAAATGCTATAACATGCCATATTCCCAAACTCATCCATAGCATTCTGAGAACTTTGAGGGCTATTGCATAATGAAAATTTTATACCCTCCCTTTAAAAATACACAATATTCCCATATACTTTAACCACCCTTTCAACTGATACTGCACAAATGAGAAACAACCACCAAACAAATTCAGAAAGACACCGTTACTAATTATATATGTCAGAAATAGTGCATCTTTTTTAGAGTTAGAAATTTGCAGTCTCTCACTCATAACTATGTGGGCTTATAATAGACCAGCTGCCCCAAAGCTGTACATGGTAGAATAACAATGAGGCATTACAAAGACCCAGTCCTTTTTAGCAGTGTCCTATTAGGAAAAAACAAATAAGAGCCCCAAGTCTTGTATCATTTACTGTGTGCAGTCACAAATTCTCAGAAACTTCAAGCATATTACAAAGTCCAGAAGGGTTAGGATGATCTCACTTAGCTTATGCGAAGCTCAGTACTTGAAATTAAAATCATGAACTGGCCTCTACTACATCATAATCTCTGTGGATTAACAAGAAAACGGCATATTAAACTGAACCAATTGTTTAAAACTAACTACACAATTGTTTTACATCACTGATTTCTCATCTTCTCATGCCCAAACACCATTTATGCCAGAAGATTCTGGTCTTCAGTTCAAGTCTTCCCTGTATGAGCAACAGAAGCTAACATGACATCTCAGCTCATCTGCAAGATTTGTAATGGAAGCTTTTTTATTTAAGTTTGTAAAAACAAACACCCAGTGTAATATTTGGTTATATTATCATTATTATTTCTTTCTGTTGTTCAAGAAGGTATTTTCTACAGCATGGAGACTAAACTGGCAGCGTAAAGAAGGTTTCTGTCATGGAAAAAAAAAAAAAAAAAATCAAAAAAGTCCAACCACTGCAAGCCACTGTGGGAACTGCTCCAAGCAGTTCCCTTATTGACAACAAAGTTTTAGTGTTAAATTCATGATAACATTCCCTCAGTTATTTAGTAGATTCAAAGGATTTCCTTCAAAAAAATAAACTGCAGAGCGCTTGATTTTTGTTTTTTTCTTCCTATCAATCACAGGTAAAATAATCATACAGCTTCTACCACAGTACAACATTTATATTTGCATTATGCTAGTTATCATCTACTAAAATCTCTACTATGGAAGTATCAGAATACAGTTATGATAGTTATCTTTATGCTGTAAACCAGACATGCACTTAAGCAGATATTCAATTTCATGCTTTTTAGTAG
Organism: Strigops habroptila; assembly: GCF_004027225.2. NCBI lineage: Eukaryota > Metazoa > Chordata > Aves > Psittaciformes > Psittacidae > Strigops > Strigops habroptila. The sequence goes on from NC_044278.2 coordinate 15,280,041, forward strand.
TCTCATTGGAGCAATGATACTGAATTCTATTATCTGTCTACTTTGTTTTCTTACTCTTTTTAGTTAATTTTGTATTTTACTATCCTGGGCAAAATAAGCATATATGCTTTCAAAGAGATGCTTTTCACTGTGACATGCTGTCTATGCTATAAACTCAAGCACTGCTTTCTTCACTAGACTATAACTTACTGTATTTAGTATATACTGATGTTTTTCCTGCAGCATTCTGCTTGATACCCTATGCCAACTGATACAATATCAGACTAACATCCACATTTTAATGCATGCATTTTGCAGTCAAAATGCATACAACATCGAAGGCTATATCACAAAATCTATGTATATCATCCTAACTATGGATAGGTGGACACGACCATCACTCCAGGAGAAGACATAATTTACTTTTAATGTTAAAAGCTACTGCCCTATTGGTATAATAAGGTATTTCTGCCTTTTCAGATCATCCCTCAAAAGCAGAGAATAAATGCTGCATTGTTGCAAGCTAGCAGCACCCACTGATACCCTCCAAATGGCTCCACAGAGAGTCTAAGCTTCCTGCAGGAGCATCTGGATCACTACTGAAAGGCCATCTGTGTTTTACCGTGAAGAGGATTATAAAACTATTTGCCAGATAGAACTTTATGTGATTTTTTATCCTGCCCCCAAAAGTAAGCTATTTCTTAAGAGCAGTTTCTGGAAAATGGACCTACAATAACTGGACCTGGAATTCAGGCATTTCTCAGTATTTAAACAAATGTGCATGGACAAACTTTGTGCACTGTTTTTCAAATTTTAATTTTTTTTCCCCATTCATCATTTCTCTCCTCTCACTTGCATATGGAAACCGGATCTTTTGCTTGTAAGTTCTTCAGTGCCCCTTTATCCATTACTTAATAAAAAATAAAGCAGTCCCTAATTATTTGGATCCACTACAGTAAACAGTTTTTGAGAAGAAAGAAGCCTTTACAGCTTTGTTTAAGTAATTGGAGTGTGACAGCACATCACACTGCAGGAGATGTTCTTCTTAGAAGATTAGATATTTAAACAGTGATTGGGCTTGATATAATAGGAAGACTGACAGAGACTTAAGTAAGAGCCAGGACAAAATATTAGCTGACAAGTGAAGAAAACAGAGGAAGTGTACTGATCATACAGTATCAAATTTTAACGGACTAGGCGTTCACCTAAAAGCACAGTACAAAGAAGCATTTTCTTGCCTTAGAGTCCAGACTTGAGGGTGGAGGGAAGAAAGGAGGAAGGGGAGACCTCCCTTGGAGAAAGAAACTGTAAAATTTTGTTTTCACAATACCTTGTTTTGGTAATAACAAAAATTGTAAGAAAGAAAAAAAAAATCAAAACAAAAATCTTTTTCTTACTGAAAAAGAAGCAATAATCTAGAAGAGACAAACATCACCTGCAATTCAAAACATTGCTGAAGTCTGAGCTTTCTACTAGCTTACTAATTTGTAATAAGACGAATTAAAGAATCCATTTAGATTAAGGTTACTTTGATAGATTGCACTATTGTGATAGATCTAGAACATATTGTGTCAGAACCATGTAGGAGTAAGGACAGGCTTTAGCAGAGAGGAATACCACTGAGTCCTGCACCACAAGAGAAAAATCTGCAGCTCACCTAAACGCCCATGGAGGCAGAGCTCAGTTGGGAAATGTTCTGCCAAAAAGAACTGTGAAGAGATGCCATCTTGCCTTGATAAGTAGTAGATGAGCACTTCCTGTAAGTATTTCCAGAATAATCCTGAATCAGGCTATTGCAAATAAGTTCATCCTAAATAGAAAAGGGATCAGAAGTAGGCTTCATTGACCTTGACTTGAAAATGGAAGACTAAGAAACTACCCAAGATATAAATTCAACTGGATCAAGCAGTTGAGGTACACGAACCTCCAGGAAGAGTGGGTTCTGTTTAGGGAAAGCTGCTACAATTGCAGAAGAAATCTGTGAAATAGGCAATGGCTGAGGAAGAAAAAAGGATGCAAAAAGATGGCAAGGGGGAGAAATTCTGTGAAAAGGATGCAGTAAATCAGACATTCCTAGCAGAATAATGGGAACAAACTGAGAACCTACAGGCTCACTGACAGACATAGCTATCTCAGTAATCAAAATGTGTAACAGTAAAGAAAGAACAGCCAGAATCAGTGTCAGACTTTGCAAAGTAGAGGTATCAAGAGGAAACAGAGCATTGGAGATGCAATCTAATAGAAGTATTGCTTGCTATGAGCCAGAGGGACTGGAAAATATCTAGTCCAAGACTGGAAAAAGCTGCATACAAAACTGCATGTACAGTAGCAAGGATTCTATTCTATGTTTAAATAATCTATTACAATGTGTAGAGTGCCCTGTAGTTAGAAATCTGCAAATGCAGTAACTTTGGCAAGAAAGAAAATGCTTTGCACAACTACAGTTTTAATAATATATAAAACTCTGGCTTAAGTGAAAAGGTAAAGTACAGCCAAATTTACACGAAACAGACTGATCCAAACTGACCCAGTATACTTTCTCTCATAATGCACCTTGCTTCCTAAAAGGAGCAGAGAACAAAGGGACCCTCTATTGGGATTTAGTAAAGCATCTTGATTTATTGCCACATGAAAGTTACTGGCTAAGATCAAGTTTAAGCGAAGAACAAGAAGAGGATTGTGCCCTCTGAAACGTTAAAGGGAAGAACTTCTGCCTGGAAAGATCTTAGAACTACAGATCCTCACAGAGCAGTCTATGGACAAATTTTGCTGTGATCATTAATAATGTTTAACCAAGAGCATGCCAACATCTCAACATTTGGAAATGCTGTCTACAAGGGTCCTACAGGAAGCACTGGATGATCTTAAGAAAGAGACTAAGTAAAACTGAATAAAACTATGTGAAAGGTTGTGTCTTTGGAGACCAACAAATTTGGTCATCAGTACAAAACAGTGAAGACAAGCCTGTGCATACTACTCAATCAGAAGACATCATGAACCATGAGTGTGACATGTCTGAGAAAGAATTGAATGCAATCCTAGGATCCACTGAGAGATAAATCATGGTCAGCCATGCACAAGAAGGGGAAAAGCTGAAGGAAAAGGCTATGGCAACTTTATGTGAAGAGGTGAAATGAACTGGTTTGTTCAGCTTTGTGAAAAGCTGACAAGGGATGTGACTGCTTTCTATAAATAGAACAAGAGTAAAGTAAGGAGCTTAAAGCCAGGGTTTAAAAGGACAATGTTAACATAAGAACAAAGGATGTAATGAGTAAATTAAAAACAGAAATTAAAAGAAGGTATATAACCACTAGGTAATGAGGTTTGAACAGATTTCCAAGGAGGCAAATCAGATCTGTTTCTAAGGCATCCTTCTTAAATGCAATTAAAAATAAATTGATGTTTACTGGACTTTAATCTGCTTCCTCAGGCTTTTTTTTTTTCTTTTTTGTGGTAGGGTACAAAGTAGGATATGGACCATGATTGATTTAATTTCTGAATTTTTGCTTGTTTGTTTTGGAAAGGTCTGATAATTTTAGTATTAGAAAAGTTTTGAGTATTTGAGAGTTTGATCTCAACCCTAGCTACATGTATTTTGGATGAAATGTTTTGATTTTATCTCCATCAGTTCTAAAGCACACGCATGGAAATCTCTCATACACAGTACAAAATGCATGAAGCAATTGTACAGCCTGAAATATTTTTAATAACTGCCATGGAGAGGCTATAAGGAATTCTAGCTCTCCAAAGTTATGTGAAGTATATAACTATTGAGCTTTTACTCCTTCCTCAAACGTACAGGAAAAGTGAAATAAATCGTACGGTCTTACTGCATCCATGTTTCATTTCTTTAGATCCCAAGGCCTTGAAGTACATCTGATCACTCTCTTTGCTAATCTCTAAAAGCCAAATCTGCTTTTTTTTCTCTCACATTTATATACATTTGGAAGATTTTTTTCTGGTTTAACGGAACACCAACACTGGTGCCACAGAACTAATAATCCTTTACAGGGGGAAAAGAGAAATGCTGACTTCCATGCAGCTGGATAGAAGCCCAGATTTTAAAAACAAGCCTTTTAACCATCAACCATGTAGAACATGCTTATGTATAGTGTGAAGGAAATGACATAAAGGTTTATTGGTTACACTGCAAGCTATGTACTGCATAACTGCTTTTGCCATTCTTACTCAATACCAATTTCATTTTTGAGATAGAGAATCAAGAGCAACATTTTAATAATGCAGACCAATTCTGCATTGCACGAAGGGTTTTTTGTTGCTGTAGGAAGACTATACCAAAAAGTCTTAGGTCAGTGGAATCTGAATTAATTGTTCCTGCAGTTAGTTAGTCCCCATGTATTTTATGCAGTGCATTCAGGATGCAGAAAGCACATATGAACTTTTCAGAAAGCCTTTCATATTCAAATCAGGTAAACATCAAGCTATATACATTCATGAATACAGCAGTAATTACCATGCTCTGAGGACATGTTGAAATGACATTATCACTTGTCAGCAGGATACCAATGGCTGCTGTCATTGACAATTTACATTTAGCATCAATGTTAAATAGTCTGCTTATTAGTTTGTTAATGACCAAAAAAAAAATCAATGATTTAAAATACTTCAGAATATAGAATGCTACCTTATAGCTTTGGTGGATAGGCAAGATTAACCTCAGAAAGCAGTGTGTATACAATAGAATATTAGTCCAAAATTATGGATCAGTTATTAAGAATAGATTACACTCACAATAGGAAAATGAGATGATGATCATAAAATCACAGAAAAATAATGGTATAACACTAGTTAATCAAAGAATATTAGAAGGGAAGATCAGCACAGTCAGTTCCATTCCTTTACTAACACAAGACCTCTAATCGACAAGAAAACATTTTACAGAACCCTGAATAGTTACTTCATTTGTTTTATTATCCAGAGTTTATAATGTCTTAGGTGGCAGGTCTCCTTCTTTCTATAGGAGAAAATATAGGAAAGTAGTATTGGCAGTGAAGAAAAGAGTTTAATGAAACAATCTCATTATAACATCTTGAAAAGTGGTGGTTGTTTGGGATCTTTTTCCTATTCAGTGATAAATAAAATTGGTTTGGCCTATTCCAGTGAAACGAAAACATAGTAGTGTCTGAATCAATTGATTTTAAACCTCTTTTTTTCAGGGAATACTACCAGATATGCAAGCAGCATTTCCAATGTGTCCTGTACCTCGTTACTTCACACATGTAATTGACTCATATGTGTACAGTGGTAATTTTTCCACATGTATTTTGCCTTGACTCCATCTGCCTTAACAAACACACACTAAATACTATCTCAGGCACAAATAGGCTGAACCAAAGGCTATAACTATTTTTCTTTCCAAGTTCACCCAGTTTCAAATAGTTCTTTATAAATTCCTTCAGGACATAGCACTTCTGCTCAAAGAGAAACGATGAGATTTTAGAATCTTAGAGCAGAAGGGTTATATCTGAGATGCTACAGGAACAGCAGGTGGAAAAGTTTATTTGCAGAACTTCCTCTTCACTTCTCAAAGCAGTATGAAACTTGTATTGGTGAGGAACCAAATTTGAAAAAGTCAACAAAAAACCACCAAACACATTTGCTCACCCATGCAACAGAGTTCCTTTCAGAACCACCCTACAGGTATGGGTAGAAATTAGAACTAGGAACACATCTAGAGTAGGACATAGGGAACAGTCAGATTTTCCATTAGCATCATTCGAACTATGGAAAAAGATGCTACAACTTCTAGTGTTAATAAACTGTCTGTGTGAGGGAAAAACCTTGCAGAATTTATCTTTTATAGACTTTCATGTGACTACCACAGGCGACAGATTTGACTTCATCCAAATGGAGTAACTCTCCATGACTAGCAGTAGTCTCTCCAGTGAATAAATCATAAGTAGTTACCATTCAAAACTAATGTAAATTTTTTGTATGCATGGCCTGCTACTTTGAAAGTGTGTCTGCTGTGTGCATCTATAGCAAGATAGATGCTAGAAATAAGAAAGCAAATATTGTGGATGTAAGATTCCCTGTATGTGTTTATTCTGGCTGACATTAAGTATTTCCAAAGAGAAGGACCTGGAAATGTTAATAATTTTTTGCAGTAAATGCTTTGCACCAAGTTTCCCCAAGGTATCATTAACTCTTAGACTACAACAAAAATCAGAATTCACTTCAGTCAGATTTTTGCAGTTTCATCTAGCTCCAGAAAGATGAGAAAGCAGAAGGTTTTTCTTTACAGCACCACATCACATGTGGGCAAAATTAAAAACGATAAATATAAGTCCTTAATTGCAGGAAATCCCCTTCACAGAATAGACCGCCAACTGTTCATTTTTATTACCCTTTACAGAATAGGTTACCAGCTACCCAAATTTTTGTCATTTTAGTCTTTAAAATCTCAACCTAAAATAAGGATTGTGAGGAGGCTTATTTATGACCGTTAAAGATATGTATATCTTATCCCATCATTATTCAGGCATATTAGTGTATTGCCTAACTTAGTTCTTAAGGCTGATCCACGTACAAGAACTATATTTTTATACTTGCTGCAGTGAAGCCTCTTAAAGAAAGTTAACATTAGTACACTCATTGTGGCACTAATTTACAGAAAATCTGCTATTTATTGCAGTATTATGTTGATGCCTCTCTATTTGCCAGTGTGTGTCAACTTCATGCAATGAGCTGATCCTTTCTATAGCAAAAGGCAAATTCCACAGGTTTTCAATTTCTTGTGCTTTTTGTAAAAAGGAATAACTTTTAGCAAGGTTTAATAATGTCATGAGGACTTACAGTATTTTAGTTTGGGGAAGCAAGATCTAAGGAAGAATGTACATCAGATTTGTGGTCCTCTCTGCACCTTCTCCATCCTGTCCACATCTCTTTTGTATATCAGCGACCAAAACTGAACACAGTATTCCAGGTGTTGTCTGACAAATGCTGAATAGAGTGGGATAATGACGTCTTTATCTCTGGTAGTGATGTCCTTGTTCATGTAACCCAGCATCATGTTGGCAATGAAAAATATGTAGCCGCAAGGTAAGCCACCTAACTTTATGGTTATGAAAGCACCCTCAAATAATTTTTTCACAAGAACATCTTCCTTCTTCAGTCTTTCCCACACCTCTTAATGATCTGGACCCTGATTTGGTTAGGGACTCTCTTTTAGAGCCTTGTACTATACGCAACATATTCGTGACAAGCAGCTTGACAGTTGTAGTTAAAAATTGGAGGTGACTGAATTTCCTGATGAGATCAGAAAGATCTGCTCCTCAGAACTCAAAGTTATTCACAACTACAAAGTAACTGCAACAAAACTTTCAGCTTTTTCAGTTCAGAACAAACTCAAGCAGGGCAGGATTTTGAATCCTGGCCTTTTACTGGCCCAGTGAGTAGCCCAAGTTTGGCACACTAGCCAGCGTGAAGAAGTTAACATTGACAGTTAAAACAGAAAACCATGTTTATTTGTGATTCCAACATTTTTCTTAAACCTTTGAAATGAACTCTGGCAAACTCTCTGATTTAAACTGAAAACATTAGTATCAATGTTTTCAGTGGAATTTACACAGTTAACAGACAAGAATGATATTTATTCCAGTATCATTTAAATTGCCATACTTTTCTATTAAAAAAACCAAACAAACAAGAATGGGGAAAAAAAACCCAAACAACCCCACAACCCAAATAAGATCTTACATCAGGTTCTGTAGCATCAATGCTTTTTTCACAGTACAAGAGAACTGTGTGCATAGACTTTTCAGCTAAAAATTCCTCAAGCTTAATCTTTCTGCAGGTCATCATGATGTAATCCCTATTAGTCACCTCAGATGTGGGAGGAGAGTGGCAGGTGCAGCTTGAAACAACATTAAGTATCTTTTTTTTTTTTTTTTAAATTAAGAAAACTATACACAAGCACCATGAAATTATGTAGGTAGGTGCCATTTCAAATTCAAAGAAACCAAATATCAGGAAAAAAAGTATCTTGAAAGACTCAGCTCATCTGCTATTAATAAAATGCCATCTGCCATTTTATGGTGCATATATAAACAGTAACAGATAGATGCCAAGGTAATTTAGAATTTCTAACTGCAGCTAGGCCGGAGCTAATTTCATTCAAGGGATAAATGAGGAAGTCTCCCTTTGCCAACTGACAAATGTAATGATTCATGATTAATGAAATCTTTTCCTCCACAGGCCTTTCCTTTAAACATGATTCATTGTATCAATGGAGTGAGAGAAACTGTACTTTCAGAAGTGAGCACAGCACAGAAAACAATCCACCCTTGGATGAATTGCATCCAATTCGTATAGAAAATCAGAGTAAGTAGTGGTTAGAGTAACTGCCTCTACAAAATTCTAGCATCACATATTTTTCCAAACGCAATTAGTAAAGCTAAACCTAAGTGTTGCAAATCGAAAATTAATATCAAAAAAGGTTTCTATGGTAGCAACTTATTTTTTCCATGGAAAATAGTCAAAAAATATTTACGTTTGATGGAAAGCTTTAAGGGAAAAAAAAAAAACCCTTCAGCCTTTGTATGTACAAATTCTATCTTCTTTCCATTTTCTCAAATCAAAATAGTAAAGCAGCAATAAACAATTCTCAAGACTCAGAATGTTTCTTTCAACTCTCAAATTTGTTTCTGTTAGATTGGTAAGATCTATCCCATCCTTTGTCTCCTAAGCAGGTTAACTAACAAGTCTTTCAGGTTTTTTTTTGTTGGCTTTTTTTGGTTGGTTGGGGTTTGTTGTTGTGGTTTGGTTTGGTTTGGGTTTTGTTTATTGTTTTTTGTTTTTACAAAACAAAATTTTACAGATGTTTGTTGAATCTGTATTTAAAGCCTCTGAAGCCAAGGTTCTGTCTGCATCTAAACAACTTGCAGCGCTCACAGTATTTACCATTTGATTTCCCCCCTTCCTACTCAAATTGTGGCAAGAGATTCAGTTGGAGATTCCAGTCGCTTTCAGCATGGATGTCTTAGTGGAAATAGATCATCCATTCTTGTGGCTTAAGGAAGCCTGTCATTCAAATTTATTTCTTCTGTCCTCTTTATTTTTTAGAATTGTGAATGATTTTTCCTGCAATAGTGCTCTCCTTTCACCCAAGCCTATTTCCACTTTGCAGTCCTCACTTGTTCTCCCTAATTGGAGATGTATTATTCCCATCTCATATATCACAACCAATGACATATTCAGAGAACTTGCCTCTAGTTCACGGTGGATTTCCAGAACAGTTCAATAGTAGAGCTAATGCAATTTCTTTTAAGGCCAAGGGAAATCTATTACCAAGTCCAGTAGGTGCTCATCAGATGTTGAACTAACCACCTCTCCTGTCTTTGTGATTTACCCCCAAGAATTCAGACTCTAAGCTTTGCAGAACTATGTTTGTCTTAAACTTAGACGCAACTAACTTGGCAATACATGTCATGGCAGTGTGAGAAGTAACAGGTTTGTCACTTTGAACCTACAAAAAACCCTGCTTTAGTGTATTAAGAAGAAAGCATAATGAACAGGGAGAAGTGATATTAATGAAGGATTCCTATCACACTTTTAATTAAATTATAGCAGCTATCATAGTAAACATTTTAGCAAACATCACATTGTTAACATGAAGCCAAAATTAGACGACAAGTGTACAAGTTTCTTGATTTTATGGAAAAGCTACACAACCTTATAAAGCTAAATCTTGGCCACAGAGTACATGGATCCCTCAAAGCCAGCCTTTTCCCTTTTCAGGATCACTGGGCATAATCAGTAGGTTACGCTTTTGCCCACCTTACATTTCTCACATTGCAAAGAAATTTGGTCTTTCATACATCATAACCTCTGATAGTAGTGGGAAAAGAGATGTGGTCATGTAAGTAGATGGTGTTTAAATAAAGGAAGAATAGGTGCTAATGAACTGGGACCACAAACTGATTAAAACAAGGATTAGCATTTGTAAGAACTTGGAGGACTAGAGGATGATACGGTATGTACAAGGAGCTGATTATTGAAAAGAACTTCATAGGATTCACTTAACTTGTACTGTGTTGCAAAACCAACAGCTGGAGATAAACTTCAGTCCAAAAATTGAAAAGTGACTATCAGGCACTCGGAAAGATGGAAGGGGAAGGGAAATAGAGTCCTTGTCACTCTTGTACCCGCTGCAAATGTAACATTATGCAGAATTCCATTTAGTTGAGGCTGTTGGGTTAATGGCTAAGATTTGAACTTGCAAAGATGGTTCAGATTTTGCTGCCTAAACACCAAAGCTTTTGAACAAGCAATCTGGATGCTAGCTAACATATGAACTCAAACAGCAGAAATTAGTCATAATGGATGGAACATTACAAAAGAGACTAAAAGATTTTCTTCATAAGGAAGATCAGATACATCAAAAAGTGTATCAATGATAAAGAAATCACTTCAAGCTTACTATAAATGTTTATTTTTTGCAATTCCTACATGATTAAAAGCAGAGTTGTGTAGCTCTCCAAATGTAAAATTGCTATTGACTTGATTGTGATTTTTTTCTTGAGCAACATAAATCTTAAAGTGAAAAGATTATAAACAGATATGCCCAATAAACATTAGAGATACTTGTACGTCAAGCTCATTTTCCATATGTCTGTAATTCTCTATTCCAGACCACACGGCCAGAACAGCAAGAGAAATCAGGTTAACAACCAGTACATGTCCCCTGCAAGGATATTTTTGGCTTTTGTATAATGAATCTTTTCACCATCATCTTAAGAAATAAGTAAATTGGCATTGTTCCTATACTATGAAAAATCCTCATGAAAGTTCAGTTGTTACGTTAGAACACTACTTGAAGTTTCAATATGCACATTGGAAAAGACATACAGTAACTATCTTCTTCTTCGTACTTATAATTTGCATGAGCACCTCATGATAACTACTCTATAATCAGATTAAGAGGTCTGTAAAAACTGTTTGCCTCATAATCTAATTTTAGTGGCTTCTTTGGATTAAGTAGAAACTCAAAAGCAAGAGGAATTAAAACTAAAAGAATTTTACACTCAAGCAAGCTGAGACCTAATTACACTGAGATGAAATGCAAATTCTGATCTTTAAGGTTATACCCAAAATTAGTAACAGTTACAGGACAACTATATTTGTGAAGACCAAATTCAAGTGTCCATCACATAAAAAAAAAAAAAAAATGAAACTAGTGCAAAGACAACATATGTCTCAGAAAAGCAAGATGCTCCATTTCCCTCTATTTGACCCGTTTATGAAAGGTTGGATGTTCAAGGATGAATTTGTACACCTTGTAACCATCTTGTGCACAGAACATCAAATGTATAAGACCAACTAAGATAAATGAAGAATTAACATGGACATTGAAACATGTAGTTCTATAAACTTCTATTTAGAAAAACATGATAATACCTTCGTAATTACCACTGCATCCCAACCCTGGTGGTCTGGTTTTGTAAAGCTATCATCAGTTGCCAGGAGACAGAAGTAAAGTAAGCAACTCTCCAGATATGTACATCTGCAAAGATTCAGTGTTATCGTCTATTTTTTCTGAGTAACTGTATAGTTAATTGGAGCAGACACCCATATGAAAAAAGAACACATTAAAAGCAATATGAAGAAATATGGAACAACTGTGAATTTATTAAGAAAATGTATGATCTGAGTGGCAGGTACTTACTTTAAAGCATGGAACTTCAGTGCCACTAAATAAGAATAGTCTAGTTCCATACTAAAAATAACAACATTTCAATATCAAGGCATAGGAGCTATTCTGAAAAGCTTAATTGCCAGAATTGTTCCAACACAGCTGTTCATTCCAAGGAGTCTTGAAACTGTTAACACTTATCTACACAGGAAAACACCCTGAAGTAAAACTTAATTTACAAACTCACACTGCTGCAAAACTGAACCCTCTTTAAACTTTCAGGTTCTGACATTATTTCTCTAGGGTGTTTGGCAGAGCTTATCACAGTAATGTGAAGTCCTGCGATTGTTTTTTCTCCCCAGTTCAGAAAAAAGAGCCCAGAACTTCAAAGGGAAATGATTGCATACGATCTGCAAACCTCTGCCTACAAGAGACCTAAAGGGAATAAACCTACCCAAGTCTTTATCATTCCAGTTTAAAATACATTTAAGGAAATCCTGACCAGGATTCAAGCAGGACCAAGGCCACAGAAAATTAAGGTGCAGATAGCAATCTTGAAACACTCTAAAATGATTTGGGATGTAGCTATTTATTTAGCCCTGTGCAAGTTTCTTGCCAACTTTAGCACGAGTATGCCAGGAATATGGCTGAAATGGAGCAATTCAAAAGAGACAGTAGGTAATCCCCAAGAGGCCTAGGAAATTAGAACAGATTTGTCCTCTCATTCATGTGGGGGTAATGTAGAAAATCAGATCCAAGATGTGGCTTCAACAGCCACACAGCCTCCCTTCCCCCAGATTTTAATTTCTGAAGGCAGAGGACAAACATGTCATCCTTCTTTCTGTCTATTCTATTCTCATGTAAATGGCATGGAGTGCTTCCCTCCTAATTACCCACCTTCTCGCCAAAGCTGTCAAAAAAAGAAAAGCTAACTTTTTGGATTTATTTTATTAAACTTTTAATATTCAAATTTATGGGAGTCTTCAAGCCTAAATCCTCATTAGAGCTTATCAAGTAATTAATGTTCCAGAAATTAACTGAAACAACATGCACACCCTTCATTCAATTAAGCAGATGGATAATCCAGAGTGAAAAAAAAACCAAACCCAAAACACAAAACCAGACCCAAAACAAAAAACAGCTAGAACCCCTTTGCTGCATCCATGAAAGAAAAGCATAAGAATAACATACAATACACCTTTAAGATTCGTATACAAAGCCCATGAAAGTGGATTATCTGCTGAAGTGCCTAGCATATGAGGGGAAATAGGCAATATTCTCACTTTCAGTGAAGCATCACATGCAGCTTCACAAAGTTGTTATCCCTTTTAAAAAGCAGTTAAAAATATTCCTCCTCTCCCTTTTTCTATTTTTCTTTTTAGAAATATGTTGCTCAAGAGTTCAAAACAAGTCATTTAAACTTAATAAGTTATTTAAGCTTAAAATGAACTTAAAATCTAGGAATCATAACTACACCTCACTTTCACAAGCCTTGTTCAAATTCCCCACCACTAAATTTTGAAAATGAAATTTACCTTCAAGGCCATGAAAATCTGATGTGAACAGATAGCCAGTAAACCTTGGAAGCAGTAACTGAGGTAGGAACAACTGACCTTGGCTGGCCAAGCTTCATTTCTACTTCCAAACAGTTTGAAGGAACCAAGAGAGTCATCTTACACAAGTTCCCTAAGACTCCAAAGTTCCTACTGCCCACCTAGAAAGCCACGTGTGGAGGCCCAGCTCTGAGGATGACTAAATGGTAAAAAGCCAGAAGACTTGGGGAAGTTTTATCTGGGAAGATGGTATTGGAAGTTCCCTCAAAGATATTCAGACTCTGAAAGCTCAGGCTACTTAACTACTCATTAAGCAGGCTCTCAGAAGTTCTGTTGGCTTGACCATAAGATTATTACAAGTGGTTTTTCTCTATAACACAATTGAGACAAAAACATGCATTAAAAAAATTCCTTACAGTCCCACTAGTGGCCCTCTTCTCATTGAAGCCTCCCTTTTATACCCATAAACAGCTGAAGAAGTGATCACAGTCTAATCTAAGCCCAAGAGAAAGACCAAACAGAATGTGGATTTTGGCTGTCTTCCACCTAGTCAACAAGGAAAGACTTGAAGTAGAAAATCTTACTATTCTGGCAAGGAGAGATCTCTTTTTTACCATTACACATTTTTGACTGATTTTCCAAGTTAGAAATATAAAAAAAAAATTGAACAAGAAGTGCATATAAATTTAGATTACCTGGAGACAGCTTTAATTTGTATAAAGCCATAAGAACTTTTTATATGACTGTTTAATCTTTTAACAGCTGCTTCTTTAAGTACTCATTTGCGCTAAATATATCACATGTCACCATACATATGATCTTCCTAAAACAAAAGAACATCTTCCAAAATTACTATAGCTAGCAATATTAAAGCAGCACCTACTGGCATCATTATATTTAAGTATCTGAAATAGACATTACTGTCAGCAAATTTTTTTAAACCTTTCTCCCTTCTTTCCCTTACATGAGGTTATTAGAGTTACTTCAGTGTCCTATGTCCTGTGATAAAATGCTAGAAATGAACTATTAAAATTGGCAATAAATGCCTATAGCCCATGAATTTAAGTTTCTCCGATCATTTATGTACTTTAAAAATTGTGTTCAGACCACGTTCTACCAACTACCTTGAAGTTCATAGCAGACTCTGCTGACACCATTATTCAAGTTTCCTGGGGAAAAAAAAAAAAAGTGAGAGAATAACTCAGAGCACAGCTTGATCTCCTTGCTCACTGTGATAGAGGGTTTCTTCTGCATGGGCTTTTATTCATAATTTATTAACTAATGTGGAACAAGCAGTTAGCTCTAAATTCACCAACTTGTACTCAAGGTTTTTGATGGTGGGGTGCTTGAATGTTGGCATTATTTATGAACAGCAATATCAAGTTAGGTACATAGTTAAGGAGTAAAATCATAGGTCATTTGGGAAAGATTGTGTTTCAGGTGCGCTGCCAGCCAGGTCAAACTGGAGTTTCTGTAGGGATGCTACTTAATCCTTTCCACCATTCTTGGTGTCCTGAGGCTATCAAGTCCCTCAATAGAGGATGTGCCTACGAGTTCCATAATTTTTTCCAACTGAACTTCCGTTTTCCTCCATAGAAAGTTTACTCCCTCTATGTAAGTAAAGAAAGGGTTGATGTTGTTCAAATGCAAATAAGAGGCACCAAAGTTAAGAAAGTGTTTTCTGCTCATTTATCTCAACCCTCTGACTCTTATGGTCTGCCATATGCCCTGCCGTATGTCTAATAAGTTGTACATTTTGCTCAGAACATGTCTGATTCAAGCATATCACACTGTCGTGTAAAGATATGTGACCCCATCCCAAAAATATATGGATAGAGTCTACTTTAAAAGGGAGCGAGAAAAGCTCCTGCTCATAGATACCTCCAGTTTCCCTGTACTGCACTCTAGAGGCTACAAGTATGTAAAATAAAGTGCTTGCTCTTTGTTTTGTGGATTTGGTTTAGAAAACACGGGATGTTGTATTTCAGAAGCCAGGTAATATGAAGACGTGAAGCCTGAGTAGCTTGGCAAGCACTTGCTGAGTGGCTTGGGGAATGACAAGAAAGCTGAATGAAGTCAACGAAGGACGAAGAAATCCAATGCCAAGCTTCACAGTTGAATACATTACAAAATGGTCTAATGAGGGGTAAATGGACTATCTGTTAGACAAAATATACTATGTTACAAAGAGATATTATGTAATTTGTTTGTTCGGTCTTGAAAAAATATGTCTCCTGTCAGCGCTACTATAAGTCCATCTCTCCCCCTTTACACACAGAGTACATTAATTTTTGGAATATATCAATATCTTGAAATATGTTAGTATATGGAACTATACTATGTTGAATATCTTGCAAATGCAGCAACTTTGAAAGGGGATGGAAAATTAAACAGTTTTGAGACCTAGGTACATCTTTCTTACACAGACACCAGCCAAAACACAAATCACTTCATAAATATTAAAGAATAGAATGGTCCTGTTCCCTCCATCTGTGGGATCCAAAATTAAGCAGGTGATTTTCTAAGCTCCTCAGAATCATCCCATAACTTTCATAACCTGCAGCTCCACGTGTGAGATACGTTAAGCTTCGCCTTCCTGTTCAGTTCTCAGGCTCAACAATGCTCAGCAGGCAGTAGTCAATTTAGCGAGAGATCTTATCCATCACTGTTGAAAAAGTACTGGGTATTGACTGATGAATGGAAGATAAATCACAAGAGGGTTGCCCATTCAGGCAGGGCTGAATGACACTGACAGAACCCTGCATGAAAGCTCATTTTGTGCCTGCCTGTACAATATGCCGTTTGTAGAGAGCGTTGTTCTCCAATGATATCAGTCCTTTCTCGGTATGAAGCCCTCTCCTTTTATTCCCTCCAACAAAGGTGTCCAGTTTGTAAGAAAGAAAAATCCTCAAAGTGAAGAAATGTTATTATGATCTAAAATCCAAGTTCAGATGTAGACTGGCTTTCTTGTTTGCTACAAAGTAAACCAAGTGCAGCTATTTCTTATTTCTGAAGGGAGGAAATGAAAAGGGCAATGGGACAAGTGCTGGGGGAAAAAGAATTCAGGAGATGGGTTTAAAGCATTTAATGAAGTAGTAACCTGCCATCTACTTAGCGTTATTCATCCTAACAATATATTCCTTGAACTTGTCAAACCTGCAATGGTGCTTACTGGAAGTTATACCACCAAGTATGACCAGAGATGACGAGCAAAAAAGGGAATAATTTTGTTCTCTACACACAACATTACCTAATCTATGACTCAGCCTAGCAAGATAAACACTTTTGGTAGCCCAGACATGTCCATTTTGGTAATGAACCCTGAAGAACCCAAACTTCAATTTCCTAAGCAACTTTTAGCCAGAAAAGTACTTTAAAAATTAAATAGCCTGCCCCTGCTCAAGTTTTAACAACAGGTATTTAGATTAAATACCTACTAAGGTTATCTGACCAAGACCAGCAAGAGAATACTACAAGTATGCTTATCTGAAGGTTTTATTATTTACTCCTATGAATTCAAGAAAGCCCAGGGCTGCTAACACAGGGTAGCACATTCAGTTTCAGCTTGTCATCAGAGATACTGGCTAATAGGTGGCAATCCTTTGTGTCTGCACAGTTCTCCTCACCTGATGATTAAGGGTTGCATAGTTGTCGCTAAGAAGCAACCTGGAGAAAATATAGAAATGTGGGCTCAGGGCACCTTTTCGCTGGGAATGCATTGTGCCACTGATGCCAAAAGAGAGGAGAACTCCTTTTGAAACAGGTAATACTTGATGGATATCACAGGGCTGCCAGTTAAGGGAAAACCTCTCAAAACCAGTTTTACCTACTGTATTCACCCACCTTTTGAAATAATTTCTACATAAAACAAACCTAAAAGCAAACATGACTTTACCCCTGCAGCTCTTTCCTTCAAAGGGTTCCAGTGACTGCAGGCAGTTCTCCTGTGTGTGGCCAAACTAATTTAGTTCTCACTAAGTATGCTATGAAATCCAAGTCTGTAAAGAGATTGCAAGCTTAAGAACAGGGCTGAACTCAGAAACAGAAGAGTTGTTTGAGAGCTTGGTCATTTCAGTATTTTCCTATTAGAGGAGAAAGAACAGGGAGTTACCCCTAATTCAGCAATTTCACAGAGCTACTTGCCACAGTGGGCCATCAATCACAACATCCAAAGCCAAGGCATACCTTCCCTAGTTCCTGCATTTGCAATCTTTCACAGTAACTTCATAAACCAAACAGAAAGAGATGGATGTTAGAGATCTCTCCTTTGAAAAGAGTTTCTACTTTTTTAAAACCTCAAATTATGTAACTCACTTATGGATCTGTAAGCCATATGTACCAGTTAGGGACTTTACAGTATACATTGAGATATTCTATCAACAAAACTGTCACTTTCATTTTCTGTCACTGAATCTATGTCTTGCTTGAAGACTAACTGTGCAAGTAACTTTAAAAACAAAGGTAACTCCATTGATATCCTACTAGGTTGTTTGGCATAAACCAGCTCCATTACAAAGTTTATAAACACCTCACACAACCCTACAGTGCATGCTTTTTGTGCGCTACTGTTGCTGCTTCTCTAATGAGAACATTAACATGTTTCACTAATGGGAAAAATTAAAGCACTATATATTTGTTTCCATTTATGAGAACAAAACTTCTAGCTACACTTCTATGAACCATGACCAATGAGTATGCATACCTTGATTATGAAAAAGCCTTAATACAGACAAGCAAATCCAAATACAGTTAGCACACCGAAGATATATACCTGTAAAAAAACTATGAGAGGATGAAAACAAGACATCCTCCCGTTTAACAGAACTTCAGAAATCTCAGAAAAGCCTCCATCTCAGACTGTCTCTCAGAAGACCAGTTCCAACTAGTAGCTACTCACCAGGTTTATGGCTTGCTCGCTCTTTGGTCAGATTACAGAGGTCATCCCTCCTGGGACAGGACATGGTTAGCATGCTGGCTAATTACAGTTCTTTCCAGTGCTTCATATCTTTGATAAAACAAAACAAAACAACCCTCCCCCCCAAACAAAACAACAAAAAACCAATTAAAAAACCAACCAAACAAAAACCCCAAGCAAACAAACAAAAAAGCAAACCACAAAAAAAAAAAACCAAAAAAAACCCCTAAAAAAACCCCCAAAACCCAAACCCAAAACAAAACAGGAAAACTAAACAAAACAAAAGAAAGAGAAAGAAAACCCCCAAACCCCTGAAGCATTAACTAGAATGCAATATTTGAGAGCATTTTTGACTTTCATGTGCTCATATGGGGAGGATTCTGAAAAGATAATTCTTTTCCCCTTAGCTTGTTCCTAAGGATACATGATATTTTATTGAATTATTTTAAGAGGCATCTGAATAATACATTTATCTAGGACAGAAATATCTCTGTGTTAGAAGGAAGGTTAAGTAACTACCTCCACTGCAGAATTAAATACCGATTGTTATTGCCAGACAGCTCTACATTGATTCTAGGTCATTCAAATATATGTTGTCCCAGAAAACTCAAAATGCTTCATCAAAAACTGAATGTTCATGTATTCAGCTAATGCTAACTAGTGTAAACCTGCACATCAGGATATATGTGTAGAAAGACAATTAATTAAGTTTTGCATGGTGAAAATAAAAGTAATATTTTCCTATGACATGCACAATAGACATACAATTCTCATATATAGCTAAAGAGTGTTTATCTGAACATATAAGTTATCATTCGATCATGTAATAATACAAAATAAAACCGATTACAAATTAAAAGTGGTAAAAGAGTCTGTAATAGCTTTTATTTTGTATTATTGCACAATTTTAAGAAAAAAGCATTTAAATCAGCAAAAATATACAAAAATATTTGCTTTCATCAGCTTCCCAAGTTCGCTGTTACATAGGTTATGCCAAAGTGCAGCAGTTAACTCAGAACATTAATACAAGTGTGAAACTTCACATCAGTATGCCGCACCAGCCCACAATGAATATACATGCATTCCCTGGACTCAGGATATCAGCAAGTATAACTTAATCTACTTCTGTACCAAAATAAGCTGCACTTATATTCCTTCTCTGTTGAATTAACACTAGGGAAAATGTTGCATTAGTTCAAGTAAGTTATCAACTATGAATACAGGATTCTTTTTATTCCTTCTCCATGTAAAAAGCCAAGGAAGATATAGTTTAGTGGGCTTCTTGGGACCACAGGAAAAAACACAGGAACCTCATGAAACTTCTTAGGCAGGAACACAACCAAAATAGCAATATGATTGGAAAGACAGATATAGGGCTAGGAATTAGGGGATAAGAGCTCATAATCAAACCCAACATAAGCTTAATTCAAATGACCTTGAGAAGTGGTTTCTCCTCTCTGTGCCTCTGTTTCCTCATCTGCATAAGCAAAGAACGCCGACTTTACCTCACAATGTGCTTTAAGATCAAGGCATTATTGGAAACTAATTTCACATCTGTATTCAGGTGATATAATTCAGTTGGAATGAAATTCCCTCACAGAAGCAACTAAATTTACAGGCAAAATTTGAACCCAACAAGATGATTCCTATTTCTTGAAAGAGTGGATGGACAGTGAGACTATGGCCCTAAAATCTCTGGAAGAGCAAATTGGCTGAGAGATAGTGCTGAGCAGCAGCCCAGTCCCAGATAAAGCCCATGTTATCATCTACCTTCCTCTCATGGTTTTGGCATTGGCTCTTAATTAAGAAGAAAAAAGAGAAACGCCCCACTGAAATTATATAGACTATGTATATAGGCTTGTTCTTAATTTTTGCTGCTTCTGACCAGTGTGCTTTTTTTAATTAGGTGAATAAACTGATTCTTCTTCTCTAAAATTATAAGGTGAATAAAACCAAAAATAGCAGCTGGTCAGGGTGAACTCTAGTCACAGTTATAGAAAAGGAAGGCTTTTAGAAATGTTAAGGAAAAGTTCAGCAGCTGCATTCACAGTCACTTCGAATGCATCACACTAACTAGACCATCGACATTTTCCTTTGGCTTTTTAAGCGTAAGATAGGCAGAAGTAACCTTATTTACATAATTACAATTATACGCGGTAATGAGATTCCATCTTATAGATATAACAGCTTCCCCAAACACAAAGGGAAAGAGCAGGTCTGCAAATCTAAGCCTTAAAAGAAAAACATTTTACAAAATAACAGCTAATACATTGCTACATGTACTGTGCAATTTAGCAGCATATCAAAATTCTGTATAAACACAAATATTGCATTTTTTCTGCACACTAATCGTTCAAACATCAATTATTATGTAGAAATCTTCTAACAGAGGATAACTTGGCTTTTTATTTAAGAAAATGCCCTGCAATCCACTATTCCTAATCTTCTCAAATCAGTGTTGAAGCTCGTAAAGATTCTTCGGTGTGCCTGAATTTATCTAGGGTCCTTGCTGAAGAAGTGAATACAGCTTCATAAATTCATAAAGACTTTGTAGACTGAGAGTTTCCCTATGGTTTTGCAGCAAAACAAGAAATTCCTAGTGACTTGACTTGCTCTCTTTGGTCCAGAAAAAGCCTATAAATTGAAGTACAACTTCTATGATACTATAGTCTCAGAAGTTTTCAGAAATCCAAGACTGTAAAAAATTTTCTGGAAAAAAAAAACCAAACAAAAAAACCAAACAGATAAAAAACCCCACCAAACCAAATCTATGTGAATCAATGTTTTTTGTAGCAAAAATTACACATTTTATCCAGGGAGTTACTGTACACTAGAGGGTTTTTTTCAGCATTTCACCTGTGAATACTCATGCTTGTAATTTTCTGTTATTGATTGTTTTTTGCCACCCAAAGATGTAACAGGTACCTAAAGATGTTACCTCCCTGTTCAGAGATTGTCACAACACAGAAGGAGAGAAAGTGGAAACAATGAGGAAACTGTACAAAGGCAAATTTCATAGGTGTACAGATAGATTGGAAAGGACCTCTGGAGGACTTACAGTCCAACACTCTGCTCTAAACAGAACCAACCTCAAAGCTATATTTGGAAGACCAGTGTCTAATATAACCAAGCTATCAACTTCTCCAAGGATGGGGATGCTTCATCCTCTCAGAGCTTCTTTTGGGGCTCCACCTTGCCCTGGTCTCTTTTTAAGCAGTAGATTAAATTAACTGAACCTGCTCAGTGTAAGCAACACAGTAGAAGGGGACCTCTAGAAAAAGTAGAGGTAATGCAAATGAGCTGATCTTATTGCAAAGATTCTTATGCCTAATGTAATGCTCACTGGCAAGAGTACAGGCAATAATACTTGCATGCCTATGCTGTGAAGAAATGAAAAATGCTGAAATTAAGTGAGAATTAAGTTCTATCTAGATAGTCTTCTTTAAAAACATGGTCAGCATGAAACATTTCCCTCCAATTTGAGAAGACGATTGAAAGTACTCCAGATAAATTATAGAACGCATTAGCATGGTTCTATTTTACTATTTTTTCAGGGAAATAATTTTGTGTAAACAAAGAGATTCCCTTGGAGAGAACAGGGAGGCTCATGTACACATGGAACTGACATGAAGGAGGGTTTGAAGAGGGTTTCAATTGATTCAAAGTATTTCTTCTAAGTGTAAAGACAGTTTTGTTTTCAGAAAACTTAAAACAATGTCATTAACACAGTCCTATTAAAAGACAGATTGCTGCCTACCTCCAGAAGAAGATGGAGTAAGTAAAGCCAAGTTTTGCTTAAACAGGAGCACATGAATGAAACAAAATATTTTTCCATTTAAAAATCACTTCAGATTAGAGCATCTGGCACTGCACACACTAGAAAGGACCTAAAATATTACAGCTCTATTTTCTATTTTAATGGATAATTGGTAACATTAGATTACAGCATTTGCAGGTTCCAAGTGCTGTATTTTCATAGGGAAGAGCCTTCTTTCTTTCAGGCTTAATAAGCTTGGCCTATATCAGCTTTTCTCACATCAGCCCAAGTGTCACATTTGGGTTGGGGGAAGCTTGTTAGCAGTAATTACCAGCAGTAGGTTCTATTATTTGCCAAAGTAATTTTCCCTGCTAAGTACCACCAAAACTGCCTCAAGCCTTTAATTTTTTTTGCCTTCCTCCGCTTCCTTTTAAGCGGGTGCATTTTCCCATGATACTGCCCTGTGCAGCGCGGGACAGGGCAGAGGCGAGGCGCCGGGTATCAATGTGATCTTGAGAGATGGGGTCAGCCCTAGCGAAAGCCTTTCACAAACAGAGCCTGAACCCTATTAGAGATGCAAATCCACTCTCTAAGTGAGGATTGTTTCAGCCGCATAATGGAGCCCGAGGAATTCCTCAGCAGCCCGCTTTTCAGCACAGGCCTTTTGTCCGTGTCTTAGCAAATTTCTGCAGCCTGTTTAAACCCCAGCTATTGTCCCCATGGCTTCACTGATTTCTCTCCCTGCCACCAGCTCACAATGGGCTGATATGAACATCTTTGTTACTGC
Organism: Strigops habroptila; assembly: GCF_004027225.2. NCBI lineage: Eukaryota > Metazoa > Chordata > Aves > Psittaciformes > Psittacidae > Strigops > Strigops habroptila. The sequence goes on from NC_044278.2 coordinate 15,302,685, forward strand.
TTTTGTACTGTATATCAGAGTAATGTTTCAGCAGATTGAGGCCTAGCAGGAAGAATTAAACCTGTACTACACAGAGCATGATGAATTGCCGGATTTACATATCATTTTAGAGGGTATTTCTGGTGGTTCTTTCTGAATGGTGTTGTGTCTCGAAGGATGTAGTTGAGGGATGAAGTGACAGAAAAGGAAGTGATTTAGATATTCGTTGACAGCTTAATACAAGATGCAGACAAATTGTGGCGATTCTCCACTTACATCCCTCTATATTACTAAATAGGTAAGCATAGGTGGATGCATGGATAACCCATGGACTTAACATGTTATGCTGTGCACTGTAGCCAGGAGAAAGAAGGATGCAGAAGATTTAGCTTATTCAATAGGAGGTTGCTCTGAAACAACCTAAAGGTGCTAGGGCACACCACCCTGATGTTTTCATCCTACTGTTCTTGGCCAAAAGATAAACTGCCAATTGAGTCAGGTCTTGACATTACACAGGCAACATATTTCCAGGTCCTGACATGCTGTGCAGCACACTTCTAAGAAAATAGCTGTGCACTACGTGAAACTGCATGAGTTGAATTGGTCTAATACCACTCGATATTTTCTGCAGTTTTAAAAGACTCATCGTCCTTGATGTTGTTCTTTTTCAAAATTTACTTTGCATCCCAAACCCCCAAAAATAGGTAGCTATTTCTGCACCTTCTATCAACTGCACTTTGAAATAATTTCTTTCAGATTTCTTTTTTTTTTTTTCTTTTAGTTTGTCTGCATGAATCACTATCATTCTAAAACTGGGTTGTTTATAATGGACTTAAGAATACTTCTTAGTAGAAGTAAACTCCACTGTTTAAACTCATAAGGCTTGACAGTGTTTACATAGTTTACAAATGTGAACCACAATCCACATATGGATCATATTTTGTGTAATTGGCACTAAAACGATGTAATGAGGAGAGATAAGTAAATAAGTCTGTAAAATGGTGGAGCAACAGTAGAAATAATAAGCAGTAATTTCAAAGTTTTCAGATCAGAAGAAAATTTATATTGACATTAAATCAAAACAAAGAATGTACATAAGATGCAAGTTCTTTTCCATACAAAGTGGGGCTAAATCTTAACCTCAAAAATCAGGCAAAAAAGCTTGCCTTCCCAACTTGCAAATCACCCAAAATGGAAACACAGTGCATAGATGTTTTCGGAAAATATTGACTAGCAAAGGCTAAAACTATGAGATTTTATAGTAGCTTATTTCTTAAGAAAGCTATTGCTATTAGAAGAAGCTATTTCTTAATCATGGAAGATTCTTTGTGTTAGAAATTAATGTTATCAAAAAGCAGGTTTGGATGTTTCTGCCCACAGCATCTGGTAATAACAGATAGATTAAGCAGCATAAGGAACTGACATTACTTAATCCATTACAGAGACATGCATGTAAAGAATAGATTTGTTTGAGCAAAAGAAAAAGTAGTATTCAGAGATGTTGATGACCCACTGCTGAGAGCTATCTAAAAAGTCAAGATAGATGTTTGAAGTGTACATTGCAGTAAAACTAAAATAGCAAAGAAATCAGGTTTGAGAGAGTCAAGTGACAAGTGCAATGAGCTGTTTTCATGGATATGTTTGAATACATGATGTAATGCTGTTACTTAACTCTAAAAGAGTCAGAAATACATGCAAGATCTACTTCAGTGTGAGTACTGCTTCATCCTGTTCCTTAACAAGTGGTAGCCTTAGATTAGATGTACCATTTCCACCACAAATGAGTACTAACAGAAAAACCAGGATCCTTTGGCAGTTGCTCACTAGGTTAGATACTCTTTCTAACCTCATTCCTTTCTGAGAGATCCTTCACCATGAAACCTGGATTCATGGCAAGATATTTATTGAGCTCATTAATGCACTACTAGTCATTCTTGCAAACTGCAGGCATATACATACAGCTCTTCTTTTCACTTCGCACTGAGAGAGTATTACTAAGAGAATTTGTTTACAGCAGGTAGGTATCAAAGCTGGCTACTGAAATACAAGCCAGACTGGCAAGGCAAGGTGGCTTGACATTCATTATATATTGTCATCAGCCATAATAACTGACTCCTTTCGCTTGATCATTTATTAGTAACTCCAGTTTCTTTACAGGTATTACATGTACTACTCTGTAAAAATTCAAATGCTAAGCTGAAAAATAAATTGAAATTATGCAAACAGTTTTCTTTGCCACATTCCTTTTATTTTTTCTGAACTATATGGAATGGGGAAGCTTGAGAGCAGTAACTCCTAAGGTCTGTTTAAAAGAGTTGTTTTGTAACTTTGGCAAACAGATAAACTGAGAAGCTGCATGTATCTTTACCTAGAATAGCACTGATTCAGGCAGTTCTGTTATTCATTAATGCTACATTTTGTTTTGCACTGACAATGCAAAAACCTACATGCTTTTTTGGGAATGTGCATCAGTCAACCATAATTAAATTAAAAACAAACACTCCCTTCTCTCCCCCGTTCTCCCCAATTGCAAGCTGTAAAAGTCAAGCTTGGTTCATTTCCCACCTTACTGGCAGAACTACATAGCAAACAAGCTCCCTAACAGCTGTTACACTTATCAGAGGCTAGTCCTGGGACATACTCTTTGTGAAAGACTGCCTCAATTTATTTCCAGGGTACTTTTATACTAATTTATTTTAGTAAAAAGGCAGTCTGTTCAAACTCTATATTTTATTACTGTATTGTGCCATAAATGATTCTCTGGTTTAGTCATAAGCTGTTAAAAAACATCTATCACCAAGAAAGCCAACAGTCAGTGTGTTTCATACTGCTGACCAGACATTCCAGCTGAAAACAGTCACCTGATTACCTTTGCCAATTTAATTTCCAAAGATATGCTTCTAGGTAGCCTAATTCAAGTTGCATTTTAAATTATTTCTTTCCTAACATATTCCTGATACCCTGTAACAACTGCCAAATCATGGTTGTGTAGAGTCCCGTAAAATAACTGCTTCCTTATTAGTTCACTTTTATACCTGTCAAGTCAGTCCGGTTCAGCTGTATGCCAAAGACACAGCACATTCTCTAAGGAATCAGGGATCTGCATTTATTTAATTGCTAGAAATGTTTATTAAAACTGAAGTTTGCACTCTTTTAAGCCACTTGAAGACATACCAAGAGTTGTCTCGTACACAATTATACTTATTCCATGCTTATGTGGAAAGGGCAGTCTTCTGCTCCTTACACAAAGGAAAGACTGAAGCACTACACAGAACAGCCCATTAAAAAAACACACCCCCCCCCGCCCCCCAAACCAGGTTGGCAATTTGCAGAGTTTAGTAAACTGCATGCAGAAATTATTTTGCAGTAGAAAAGCTGAATGAGTAACCTGCCAAGCCTGCAGGTATGTCTACGTCTCTCAAACACAGGTTCCCAGATTCTGATCTGGATTTTGTTTCAGTGGCTAGAGACCTGGTCTGAGTTTTGGAGGTGGAAGGGTAAAGCAAATCAAAACTAAGCAAGAAAGTTAATTCTAGCATTAACAGCTACTCTGACTTCCCCTGCCTAATCTTTTGTACTTCCAGCACTGAAGTCAAAATAAACGAACACTGTCACTTAGAAATTTGTAAGATTCCTGAATGGAGGACCATCTCCTCCTCCCAAGAAAAAAAACAAGTCAACAAGAACAGTCATCTCCATGGCACATATGAAGTACCCTTAATATCCCACAGTTTTTAAGCTAATATAACGGAAACCCATATTCATGGGTGGGGTTTTGTGTTGGTTTTTTTTTTTTTTTTTTTTTTTTTTTTTTTTTGACTACTTACTCTTTAAGCCTGGTTTTCAATTTATAGTTGTCAAGATGTCAATGTTACACAAACCCAACCCAGGAGAATTTAATTTCACTATGAATACCATGACTGCTTTGCTTAAGGTGCAGTATGCTTCCAGTGCTTTAGAGAAAAGTGATACTACCTCCCACACATGAATGGCAAATTACTCATCAAGGGGGCATGACAGCCCCTTTTTTTCCATAAATCATGGGGATTAACAGAATATAGCTATAGCACTAGCAAACAGATTTCCTTAAATATGTCAACAGTTTGTCCAAAGACATATTTTGTCTCACAGGCTTAAGCTGCCATCTCCAAAACCTCTTCTAGATTACTGTATAGCCTACTCTTAGAGTATCAAATGCTACCTGAAACAGAAGTTGTTTTCCATCACCACTACCCTACTGAAAAACATATCCATGCTTTCACGCAGTCCTTGGACAATTAAAACTTTTTTCCTAACTTTAATCCTCAATTTACTCATAAGCATTTGATATATTGCTGTTTTGAGTATTGCAAGACAACACAGAACTGGAAACCAATTAAAAAGTAGTAAAAACCCTGGAAAACTGGAACAAAACAAAGTGCAGAGTGCATTTTTGTCTCTTAGAAACATTAGGCACTTCCTTCTAAGAGCAGATGTTGTCCTGCTTTCAGCTGGGATAGAGGCAGCAAGTGAGCAGCTTTGTGATACCTAGTTGCTGGCTGTGGTTAAACCACAAGAAGTGCAAAACTCCTGCTGAGATTCTGTAACAAGTCAAGCATCTGTCTTCCTTATCTTTGAATCCTAGGTGGATCAAGGTAGGTGTAATACGCAATAGTCCAGGCAAAGCTGGGGTGTGGACAGTTTGGCAGATGCGAACATTTATACTGCCTGTACTCTGAGCATTTTCATTATTTAGATATTAAGCAGCTCTCACTTCCTCTTCCTTAGAAGTTTTGAGTATTCTGTTACCACCCAACATTAGCTCCTGATGGATTCTGTTGTCTGTTATGAAAAGGACAAATTCTCATATTTAAATTTATATTCCTGGTTCCCTCAGTATTTGAAAGTCATTTCCACTCTTTATTCTGTCTCAAAAAGTCAGGTTCATCTGTTGTTCTCTAGAATTCTCCATTTCTCAAATGCTATTCAAGGTGAAAATGCTGTAAGTTAGGAGTACTTCCAGAGCTGTCATAGAAGGTTAGACCACCTGTTTTTCTCTGCCATAAGGCATAACTATAAAGCTTTCAATTGAATAGGATGTGCTCGCTCCTATCTCCGTTATTGCCAGTAACCAAGCTCACTACCGATAGCTTGGACAATGTGAATAATATTTTGGTAGTGTGCTGGTATTCTCCTCTATTTTTATCCTGTGCCAAGACCCAACATGGTATCTCATGGTATTCTTCCAAAATTTTTGTTTAAGAGACAAAATGGTTCAAGGGACTAAATGGTTTCTTTAACATCTATATAATCAAAGACAGATTAATAGTATGAATACCAGTTGCAATTCCGTCTGCAAGCAGGTCAGGAGGTATGGATACCAAAAGACAGTATCATCTCTTTCCTGTAGAGACAAGCATTTAAAATAAGAATTGGTGAGCTATTGCACCACACTGCCACAACTCTCTCCAAATGAAAACCATGGAAAAGTGATAGACTGAGTAAATATGGCTTTGTGGTTTTTTTCTAGGTGAAGTATGACTTCTCATATCAGGTCTCCTAATGTGTAGAGACACCTGTGGTCTGAACTGTTGTTACGGTTCCTCTCACTGTGGTATCTATGTCATCCTGTTTGAATACAAATAGATTCCATGTGAAACCATAAGCATTGGTTAAGTATATCCTTTCGTACACTCCATTGCTCACGAGTGGTCATTATATTAAAATTTAGCACAAACATAGCATTCAGGCTATTGAAGATACAGTCTTAAGCACAACTTAAGTCTCAGTAACACTTCTTGGACATAATCTTCCTTCATAGTACTTGACCGTGCTGGAGCAGCTCTGGGACTACAAGGAGCACAGCCACAGCTGGCATGTTAACCAGCTCTGCTGGGCTGGAGGAGAGGGGACAGGGACTGGGTGCACCACCATGCTAGTTGTAGCTGGGTTTCTTTTAGGACTTACAGCAATGCCACAACATTACACCACGCAGCTGTAATTGCCTATTCAGAACAGGCTCAACTGCTAGGACCAGCATGGACTCCCTAGCTCCAAAGGTAGAATTTCAGCTCAAAACGCCCTTACTCTATAATTTTCTTTCTCTTGTCTATTCTTCCTAATCCTTTACCTTATGCTTCCACTCACAACTTGTCACCTGAACAAGACTGAAAGATTTAGGCTGCTGATTTTGAGCATTTCATTTAAACTTAATAGCAATAGTGAGAGAACAATAGCTTACTGCATCGAGTGTGCCATTTCCTGCCATTTTGGAATAGTTTTAATTTATTTGTGCTTTGGGAGGGGTTTTTGTTTCAGAGTGGAGATGGGATAAGGTCAGGCCAAGGGACTTAGGAGCAATCTAAAGTGTATATGCTAAACACATACCTTTCAGTAAAAGCTACACACAGACACACACAACACAAACCCTAAGCCCAGATTTTTACCTTGTACTTTGAAGTTAAGAGCCTTTTTCTCAGTGCACTCCTTGAAAGTTCAGTTTTTAATTTCAGGAAATATTGGAAGCTTAAGTTAGGAGACTGAACAACAAGTAAACTAATTATTGATTTTCCCCCTTAAGAGAGTAAGCTCATTCAAAGAAAAGAAATAAAACTCTTAATGTTTTGTTCTAAGAACCTCTAGGAATACTTAGATAAAATAACTTTATAAACAGGTATCCATTGAGAATTTATTTGCATTTCAGTGTAACTGGCCTGATGGAGGTCTGAACAATGCTGTTCTACAACCAAACACATATTTTGCTAAAGAACTGCTACCCATACAGTTTTAAAATGTTGCTATATGATTAAGATTTCATGTGTTTTATGATAAATTGTACTGTCTAGTACTTAAAACCAATTTTTCCGTTTACTTCGTTCAAGGTGATGTTAATTACTTGAACGTGCATTTTTGTCACAGTGACACCTCATTGCTCTAGAGGTGGTTTGCTTGTACCAGATGTTTAGCTCTGCTTATTAATCTGTGCCTAAATATATTTCAAGGACTGCAAGATATTCTTCCAATTTTTTTCTTCTTCAAAATGTCATCTGTATTTTTCCCTACCTCCCCCATCACCTTCCCTGTGTTATCCATAATAGATCTAATCATTGAAGCACTAAACCCAGCCCTTACTATTGCTCAGATTCAGACATACTTATGCTTACATATCCTGTTCTTTAAGTTTTGATCATGAACAAAATCAATAGTTTATTACAGGAACAATTTTTCATCTGTGTCACTTTCAAATTGTACCTCATAGTACTCTAATATACAGAGATATTTCCTGTCACCTTCACTTATTAGTGAACAGGTCTTCAACTAGAGAGAAAAGGTTTAGTGAAAGTAACTGTGCCACTTGCAAATTTCAGCGGACTTCCTATTTTCAACTAAAAATCTTACAGTATTTGTCAAAGCAACAAGAACTGAAGCCTAATAGTATCCCTCCATTGTGTTAAGACCACTTTGAATATACCATAAGTCACCGAATACCCACGTCCAGCATAGGCAATGGAAGAACTTAATCGAGGTGAGGACAACTATAAGATAAAAAAAACAACACAAAACAAAAAACCAAAAAAACCCAAAAAAACCCCAAAACAACAACAAAAAAATCCAAACAAAACCAACAGAAAATTCCCCAACAACAAAGAAAAAACCCAGACCAGCAACCCCCCCCCTTCCCCTCCAACAGTTTACAGCTGTTTCAGCCTAGTTCTGTTTCACACTAAACGAATCAAGTTGCAGTTAGCTTCATGGGTTTGCTACAAATGCAGAAGACAGTAATTTGACATGAGATAATTAGAGATGCTATTTATGACTGGTGACAGTCCTCTTAGCAGCCACCTAACAGGTAACAAGTATGTTGAATTTTAGTATTTTTAACTGTATCTAAGGAACAGGTAGTAAAACCTGAGTAACATGACTGCTAAATAATTTTTGAATCTTTTATTTCTCTTGGCTTTTCAAAGAGGCACCATGAGGCATAAAACTTCTTCACATTACCAAAATACTACAAGACTGTAAGGAATTATTTTCCCCGTGGAACTCTGGCTCAAGCTACTATTCTGCCCCATGATTTCAGAGGCAGACCAAATGGCACAAGAAGAGTAAAGAGCAGCCTAGGACAGTTATACTGTCCACCATGCCTCTGTAACAAGGGAGAGGGAACAACTGCTACTCCTTTAGCCACCTTCTGTTTTAACTTCTGCTACAGCAAGCAGCTAAGAGGAAGGACCATGGTACCATGGCCAGAATAGGTGGGCATTTCCAAAAGCAGGAGCAGAAGGTTTTCTTATCCACGACTGTGCCAACAGCCCCACTCCACAGAAGTGTTCTCTACCTACTTCCCCGGCAGCACCTTCCTCTGTAGCTTAGGCAGCAGCAAGCCCTTCTTGCACTAGTTCTCGTCTCCATGTAGGGGTTTTAAAATAATAGTAAGACAAGGAAATCCTCTCATGGATCTTTTCGTTATGCATCAAGGTAAAGGGGAAAGGGACAGGAATGTTACAGATGACATGAAGGCAGCAGGACCACAGAAGAGAGAAAAATCCTCTAACAGTTTCCTTTTTTCCAAAATTATTCTAAACCTCCCTCAGGTACTTCACACATATCCTAAACTTCTGCTGACCTCTTCTTTCTGTTCCCTTTAGCAGGAACAGGGACTGTTCAGCTCAGTTTTGCTTCCAGTGCCTGAACACCTGCAAAGTGGGTGATGGACAAACTACATAGGATTCCAATGGCAAGGTGACAACTATAGTATCACAACTTCAAAATTACATTTGTTTTGCAAGATTTATTTGGGAGTTGATGAGTCCTAACAAGCATATCTTTTACTCCTTTTTTTTGTAATAATAAGCAGTTACACCAACATATAATTCTCCATTTATGTATATACTTTGCACGCAGGAAGTGTAAGATGACAACAGACATATATCGTCTTCTTTTCCCTCAACTTGGAGTCTGCTCCACAAGGCATTAAGATTTCTGTATCTTCCAGGTTACTATATTAAAGCCTTCAATATAGTAACCAGGACTACCAATCTGTGCAGTAGTTTAGGAAGAATGAATATGGTGATGTTAGAATTTAAATCTTTGCTTTGTACTGCACTGGGATTGGAATTAAGAAAAGATTAGAATAGGTAAATTAATCCTAATCATGTCTAAAAACTAGTTAAAAAGCCCACAGCCTGGCAAGCAAAACAGAACCAGGAGTTTCTTGAATTGGTTTGCATGAGAGAGCTGCAATGGTAAAATGACATAGTTGCATAGAATAGATAGAACTGAGCAGACAGCTAAGAAAAGCAATTTCAGCTAAACCATTCATACACATTACACCAGAGTATGAAGTTCAATAAAAGAAAAATTAAATTTCTTCTAGTGTTGACAGCAGAAAAACTATTTCCCCTAAACACTGGCAGGTCCAGTAAGGGCATAAACATGAGCAAGAACTGATGAAATAACATGAGCACGCAATTGCGGGATTATTTTGGCAAATGTGTTTATCTCCAAATAACTGCAACTTCAATGAATATATACTAGAGCTGACACAGAGATGACAATTCCATTGCATGGTGATTGTCCAGTTTCTGAAGGCTTTATGCGCTGTGGTAGAATGAAAACAAAACTACACAAAAGTTTTCCGAAAGTAGAATGGTCCCTTTTCTAATGAAAAGCTGCTGTTCTTATTTTTCAAGTAGGTGTTGAAATGTGAGTGGGGTGTACTGGTTTGAGCTCTTGCCTGCAATTTGCTCTCACTCAGCTTGATTCTGAGAAAGATCTTTCATTCCTGATCACATAGATTCACTCAGGACAAGAGGTGAAACCTGGGCTTTCGTCACAGCTGAATGCCCTAACCAGCAAGTCATAGAGTATGAAATAGTTTGTCTCTTACATGTTTGGTCTTTGGCTCACAGCTAATTTATACAAAGATGCATAATCAGTTGTTCCTCAACAATAAAAGACAAAAATATCTTCAGGAAACTATGTCTAACAGTTCTGTTCTTTTAACAGACAAAGAAACACATCAGTAGCATATTTTTTAAAAGAAGAATTCCTTCAAAGATGTAAAAGATTTACACTCACTTTACATCAATAAATGGTCTAGAACCTGTTTCAGAGAAATATGCGCTGCACGTGTCCATGGAGTTTCCCAAGCTGCGATGTTTGTCACTAACAAATGTAGTCCATTTTTTTTTTTCACAGATCATTCATGAGTAACTCCTGATTTCATACTCAAGATTCCATTAATAATTTATCAGAAAATTGGATAAACAATTCATCATTGTTATAGTCTAATAGTCAAAAGCTTGTGTATCATGTCTATAGCAGTTGTTAATAATTTCTTCACCCCTTATAAAGCCTTTACAAATGCAACACTAATAATAACAAAGTGACTAAAGCAAGGTTGCAGTCAATTATGTTTGCTAAATTTGCTACCCTGGCTAGTGACTGCCCATCTTGCATGGTTTTAATGCCATTTCTCAAATAAAATTATGAAGATTTTTCTTTTAATAGAAAAGCAACCCACACTATCAGGAAAGCACTTCATACAGAATTTCTTAGCTGAATAGTTGCTTTTTCCATGATTGCTTAAGGTTTGAGTATTCGCAAAAAAGGTCAGGAATAAAATTGTTGTCAGAAAAATATTTAAATAATGAACTATGTGATCTTTAATATCAGAGGATTTCCATGTTTGTGCGGAGAGTTAATTGTAAATTACCTCTGCTTTGCCAGTTTTCTATACATTCCCCAGTAGCAATTACAGAAAGGAAAAAGAATGAGTGACTGAGAATGTGACAAGCTCACAGGCACCTGGTAATTTATGTGTGATATCTCCCCTTCTGAGCAGTGTTTATATTATCTTTCCACTTATTTTTGCCTGGACTCTTAGATTTTGTAGGCTATATGGGGCTAAAGATTGTTTTGGTAGACGAAGTGAATAAATTGGAAAACAAGTAAAGAGAGGAATGTAAAGTTAAAAAATGCAGAGATTAAGAGAGACAAGGTAACTGAAATTAAGGATGTCAAGAGAAGAATTACAGTCCAGACAGCAGCTCCAAAGTAGTTCCTAAAACTTTTTGTCTTACTAGCAAACTTTTGTCTTACTTTTTGACTTACTAGTCCCATAACTTACTAGCAAATATACCATAACAGTTTGTAGCTCTGTAAAGCTAAAAGGTGTCACATTTAAGGAACAAGATGCATATTCTCTTTAGACTAAGAAAATGATACACCCATTGCAATCCACTCAAATATGAGCAATTTAGGAGCAGGGTTATCATTTCACAGAAATTGTGTGTATGTTCAACTCTTTGGATCTCTCATCCTAGAGACAGTAGATACTGCTTGAAGACAAAGAGATAGTACATTTGTCATCAGGTTTAAAAGAAATTGCCTCACTGTGCATGGAGCAACATGTCAAACCTGTTAGCGTGAAGAAGAGAAAACTGGAGGAAAAGAAACAAGAGTTTGAGTTAATCTGGAGTTAAGATGGTTACAACATGCAGATTTTCATGATTTTCTTTACTTCCCACACTGTAACTGAGGAGATCACATACTAATGAACAACAGATATCTACTTTTACTACATTTATTGAGTCTTGATGCATATATGTTGTGCCTATATCTGCTAGCTAGAACCTCAGTGTGACTGCTGCAAGGCTGATGTCACCAGCTTTTGGAGAAAAAATTGTTCATTCATTGCCTAGCTAAGTAGAAAACAATGTTCATTTTCAATACTGAACAACGTTCTGAACTCCCTGTGGATAATCCCCCCCCCCCCTACACACACATTGGTTACATCTAGCTATACTTACCACATGTATGAAGCTTAGTACTGCTATACATATGGTATCAAGCTTTTGGATTGGATTGGAACCTCTTGATCTGTAGCACTTCATCTGGAAAAGTCTATTAGCAGTTTTAACTCTCACCTTTTCTTCTCTCTAGTCTTTTTTCTTTGGGAAAATTTATCAAGTTTCATACACTAAGATAAAAATAATTTTCCAAAACAAACATTCCCCAAAAAAAGAGTTCTTCCATTCCTTGCTGTCTATCAGTGGTGCTCACTCTCAGGTTTTGCATTTGTTAGTGTAAAATTCCTCAAATAAGGTATGCAGCCAAAATGTGCAAAACTTCCTTCTGGTTTACGTCTGACTTTCTTCTGTAGTACCTTTCCATGTTGGGTGTAGGGCATTTTGCAATTACACACTTTGATTTTTGGCAGCACATGTCCTTGCCAAAACTGTATCTTCAGTGCAAAATATATGACATATATGCTATCCTCTGATGTTTTTACTTCTCATGCTGAAGGAAACATCAATCACGTGGCTAACATCTTATCCTTATGGGCTAAAGATTCTGGCATCTTACCATTTTATAAGATACCTACTGCAATGCAGGTAATGTTCTCTGATGTTCATTCTTTCAATACCTCTGTGTACATTACCAGTTCCCTAGTGTCAGATGGTAAGGTCAAAGTTCAGTTTGTGTCTGACTGCCAAGTGCTATTTGTGCTGTGAAGAAAACATAATCACCAGCATGATCTCATGTGCTATGTATCCATCATGTTAACACTTTTCCAGCATCCTTATCTCTGCCTTCAGGAGACTGTTTAAGATGTTCTTTCATTATCGCAAAGCAACTGTGGTGAAAGGTGAGAGAGTCCTTGATGAGACTAAGCACACAATGGATCTCATGTTGAACTGATACACTGGATGCTACACAATTTGCTAAGTAGGATTGTGTCAGGGAACAATTATTCATTTGAAGTTGTCTGAAAACAGTAACTTATTAGGAGACTCATTTTTCACAGCTCTGTTAGGGATGGAGTCAGGCAGCCAGAGACCGTCGCAAGCAGTTTCACATGCATTATTACTGCTGTATGAACTCTGGGCTTCCTATCCTTTACCAGTGATGCAATCTTTAAGAAGTACTTCATGATGGCAGGACCTTACCTCCAGAAAGACTAAGTTTTCTAGAGTTTATCACATATAATTAAAAATTCTCCAGAATTAAACATTTGTCACCACAGTAGTATCATAATAGCTGATTATATCTTCTTATCTTGGCATACTAGGAAGGAGGTTGTAATCATTCACTGAAAGGATATTTTCTCACATGTTATTGAATGGACATCTGATTAAGAGAAGGAAGTCTCTGAAACACCAGGACTTAAGGGGCAGAACAGGAGCAATTGTGATATAATCTGACTCTTCATACTGTTGCTGTGCCTGGTAGAAAGATTTTGCATTTCTCCATCCACAAAAAAAAAAAAATATTGGAGATATGCCAAGTGCGAGCATATTTTTCATTAGCAAACTTAAAACCTCCTCTTCTCCCTTCTTTTTTTAATTTACATCTGTCATTGTCTCATCTTCTCCATATATTCACCTAGTATCAGCTTGAAAGAAGAAATGTATGCTATTTTAACTTGTACACCTTTTCCCATAATTATCCATCTTTATGTATCCATATATATATTTATCTCCATCTATACCCTCTATTCATCAATCCCTACCACCTCATCACCTCATACCACAATAAATTTTATCTTTGCAACATATGTAAGGTGGGAAAAGAATTATTAGCCCCCTTTGTCTAGAGAAGGGATAGCGGCATGACTAGAGAAAGTAGTTTTGCTCAAAGGAGTACTGCAGTCTGTGGCCATATAAGGATTTAAACATTCTACGTTACTGAATCAGTGAATTATTTTCCTCTCTACCACTTATTTCCTACAGTATTATGATTTCATTGAATCTACTAGAAAAATTATTGAATATTTCCAGATTTTAGTTGGATTTCAACTCAGAATAGTTTGATAAAATACCTGCTTTAGGAGCATAAAATTACCTATACAGTAACTCTTTTTTTAACAAACAAAAAAACCCCACCCAACAGGAAAAAAAAAAAAAAAAAAAAAACAAAACCAAAACCAAAAAACCCAAAACAAAACCACAAAAAAAACCCCAACCAACGTTGTTAATAGGATTCATAGCCATGAGAAAATAGAAATGTTATTAGAAGTGCATGTAGGCAACACTGAAAGTTTAGGAGCATTTGGAACAAGAACTTTGAGTCTCTGCCCTCTTTTATCTCCTTTATAGTTTAGGGGCTTATAAGACTTATTTTATAACCACATGCAACTTCAGTTCCTATTGTGAAAGGGGCTGTTTTCACTGCTCCTTTGAAATTTTGTCAATTCACTTCCAGTGTCCCTGATCATCATGCACATAGCCCTGTGGCTATCACTGTCACACCCACATCACTTTACAGGAGTTAAGACTTTGGAGACAGTAATCACTGGACTGAAATTTTCAGATTAATGCTACTCCGGCATCTGAGATAGGTCCCTTTCAATTGAGTGTCATTTTCTTTTTGGTTTTTGGTTTTGGTTTGGATTTTGTTTGCTTTTTGTTTTGTTTTTTGTTTTTTGGGGGGTTTTTTTTATACTGTTGAGACTTTCAAAATGCAAATTTTCTTCTATCATAGAGTATTTCATTGTTCTCCACAACTAAAAAGCCATTTTCTTTTAACTTTAATTTAAAACAATAATCCTAATTTGACGACATGAAGCTGAGATCTGGGGCTTGAAGTAAGACCAAAATGCCAAGAGACTTATGCAAATTGGCAATGCTAGAAGTGACAGTCATGAGCTGCAACATGTTTTGTTTTGTCTTCTAGAAGGAAATGTCTGTGCCTTATCTCTGGAAACCCTGTAGGGATCCTCTTCTTTCTTTTGACCACCCTATCACTGGCTGAGGGGGAAATTGCTTTTTCAGATCCTATAAATAAATTCTGTTCATGAAATCACGTACTGTAAAGCAACAGAAGACAGTCCTCCTCCCAAAGGTCAAGTGAACTGCTTGCATAACATTCACAGCTCTAACCAGCCTGGTAAATGAGTCTCTTAGACCTGGAAATTGTTCCTCCTATATTCTGTGGTTCTGCAATAGGAAGGTGAACCTTAATAGCATAACCAAGACATGTATGACTTACAACCCTTTCTCCCTGCCTCTCAAAAATCTCTCAAGTATTCATGATTAATTAATTGACATATGTGGTTTGCTATGCAGCACAGTAAGAAAGCCTAAAGCATCGTAGACATTTATTTTGGAGCCTGGAGAGTAAACAGAATTACTATCATTATGTTTTGAGGTGCATGTGAGATTACAGTGAAACTATAACACTCAGGTCTGGTTGCTGTTTTAGAAGAAGGAAGGACACTGTTGAGATTGAAAAGGTCAACAAAATGATAGTAGCTAATTCAAAAGCAAGATGTCAGTGACTGAAGTTACAAGAAAGGGATTAACCTATAAGCAATTTAGGTGGAATGTGTTTTTTCGTACACAAAGGATAGCTGACATAGAGGATAAAGTAAATTGGCAAGGTCAGCATCAAACAAGCTAAGAAATCAAGAAGAAACTGGGTAACGTTCCCAAACAACGCAAATTAAATCAATGCCTAGCACTGGGAAAAAGGTGCCATCACAACAAGGGATTATATTACTTCACAAAGTTTACAAACACAGGATAGAAGTAAAATTGAAAGGTACAGAGAGTCCTTGTTCTTAGGGGAAATGCCAAAATACAGATTCAGATTTCTAAGCCTAGTAAGCAAGCATTTGTGAACCGAGATACAATTTCTAAGCAGGGCAGACGCAACAGATGTTTGAGGGGAGAGGGGAGTGTTACTATACTATATTACAACACAAAAAAAATCTCATTCTTTTTCTTTTTGATTGCAGTGTTAGCCAGCAGTTGGGAGAAAAGGTTTGTGGAGACAAACAGAAAGGATGAGGAGAAGCCATTTTTGTAATACTGTAGAGAAGTAGACCTCTTAGGCCTCAGTTTGAAACTTAATTTTACAGAAAATCAACTCTCTTTAAATATCAGACACCAAAGAAAAGAAGGCACTGTCATTCTGTCACTGATTAATATGTGGTATTGAGTATACAATTAACTAAGAAAAGTGCACCAAGGTGGAAGAATGTGACACACTGAAAACCATCATTGGGGTCAAAATTCCTGGAGAAGAGCATAACCACAGGGTAAATCCAAACAGCACTTTGCTTTTTTTTTTTTTTATTTTTACTATAGTTTAAATTTGGAGAATAGAGTCATTTCTGGTAAAAGCTGGTTATGGTGTTCTTCACATAGTTTAATTAACAGTTACTATTTTTTAATCAATTGAAGTTTGTAACTGTGAAAGATAAAAATATTACACTCCATGAAAACCAAAATTTGAGCTGTACTTCTCAAATTTTCGTATGTATGTGTGTCTATATGTGTGTACACACACAAGCACATACATTTATATTAACAGAAGATAAAGCACAGAATGTTTCTAAACACTGTAGACTTATCTAAGGCTGAAAACAATTTGTGAAGGTTAACTGATAACAAGAAAGGGACAGAGTTAAAGAAAAAGAGAAAACACTCAGGCTCTCCCAAAAGATACAAAATTAGTTTCGACATAGTCATATTGATTTATCTAAACAAAGGAAGTGAGCTGGTCCTTGTGCTACTCCAGTACTGTGATGTGACAGAGAACTTAAATTATTTCCAGAAAGATTTGGGATATGGAACAATCTGTGGTGGTCCAAGTTTGAAATCATAAAATATACAGAGAGCAGCATATGTCATGAGAATCAAAGGAAACTAAGGCAATGCCAACATTAGGAAAAAGATGTTACAAAGGATAACAATACTTTGGAAGAGCTTGCAATGTAGAACAGAGAGAGTAACAACAGCAGCATTAGCCCAGACAAATAATTCTCAAGAGAAATGGGGTGTGCTACAACAGATTTTTCATGCTGTTTGACATGAGGAATTAATTGATTTTTAGAATCAGATAAGCAAGACAATTATATTAATTTTGGAACAATCAAACTTTGAATTAATTTTGAAGCAATCAAACTAAAATGATGTAAGTTGAGGTTCACTGTTTTAAGCAAAGTCCCGTTAAGGGCACAAACCCCAAACCTAAATAGAAAGCAGGAAAAGGCAATATTGGAAAAAAAACACACTAAAGAAGAATACCCTCTTTTGGATAAGACCAACCCCAAGACCTTTGCCCTCCTTCTTAGGAGCTTTCTGTTGGCTACAAGGCAAGAAGCAAATGAATATTGGAAAGATGGCTGCTGTACTTATGGCACAAGTAGGAAAACTAGAAAATTGCTACAAAGTCGGACACTCGTAAAAAAAAGATATTATGGAAGAGGTGGGTAGCCTGGATGGACCAGCAGTCTAGAGGCAAATAACACTGATTTATACATGTTCAATTTTTACTTTGGGATGATACCATTTCCCCAAAATGCCATTTGGACTTTGTTTAGTACATGAGGTATTTGGCTGGAAAATAAAACAAGATTTCCACGACATAAATGTTGTGGTTTACAGAGGGACTGTAACGTTTTGCAGGAAAAAAAGCAATAGAACGCGATCATCTGTGGTAAGAACCAACAGTCCCGAATTAAAGCTAATCCAATAAAAGATATATCCATGTAATGGAGATGTCATCTGGGGGACAGATATTAAGAAAAAACAAGGTAAGAATGACGCTGTTCCAAGTCTGCCTGTCCCTAGAGACAAATATCAGCCACAAACTTTCTTTGGAATTTCAGATTGTAGAAGGAAGGGCCCAAATAAGCAACATGTAGTATAATATCCATTGTCCATGGCTGTTCTGGTTTTGTCTGGGATAGAGTTAATTTTCTCCTTAGTAGCTGGTACAGTGCTGTGGTTTTGGACCCACACTGGGCTGGGATAGAGCTCATTTTCTGCTGGTGTTAAACCACAACAGCAAATCTCAGAATAAAAATTAAGAAGTTAAGGTACCTAACTAAAGCAGCCAACTAATTACCAAGGTATTACAACAATACCTACAAAATGATGCTATCTACAAAAGTACAAGGTTTTTTGGTTGTTTCTACTGTAAGCCAGCAAGAGTCTGTCATATTTATTGGATGTTAAATTGAAAACTGATTTTCTTCTGTGCTTCAGTCTTGGTGGACTTCCTGTATAATTGCCTAAAGAATGATCAAGAAGTTTATTATAGTACAGACATAGGCAACATTGCCCAAAAGATACACCCGAATACAGAACACATCAAAGCTGACTGGGAACAAAGAGAAGGCAAGTGACTTTTCTAATGTTGCAGGTCAGGTCAGGCACAGCAGCACGAATAGCATCCTGCTCTTTGAGCCCCTAACCTCGCTCTCTACTTACCAGACTGCACTGCCTCAAAGGCAGAGCTTTCTACATATTTCTTTCAGATATGTCAGTGTGCATCTTTTTGCTTCACTTTAGTTGAAACCAGTGGCTTTCAATTTAAGGTCTTATTTAGAAAGTCATAAGAATAACATTCTGTCAATTACATAGTATGTTCCACATTACACTATGTGTTATCTACCACTCTTTGTGCTCAGTAATTGTTAAGGAGGACTTAAAAATTAATCACTATAAGTCAGCTCAAGTAATAAAGGATCCTGCATTCGCGCTTGTAAAAACAGACATTCTGTAGAAAAAAACTAAAAAAATCATAGTACTGAGCAAATCAGCTATGACAAATTCTTCCAGCACTGTGTCAGATCAGCATCTGGTCCACATACTAATATATAACAAAGATGAAACACTGCAGGCACAGTAAGTCACGATTCAAGGTGGTTAGCCAGATGTGAAGAAGACAAAGGACATGGTTTCCAGGAGTGTTAAGGAGTGCTGGACATGCTGGTTCTGATTCAATATGTTGGTTTCACTGTAGCATGAATCGAGGGGCTTAGGAAAGCCTCACCACTATGAAGATATCTTAATAAAGTTGAACCTCGTCCAAAGAATTCATTCCTGATTCTTTGGTAAACTTTGGTGTGCTTCAGACTTCTAAGAAAAGAGAAATTCAAGGGGAAGATCCTGAGGTGGATGGAGTTACCCTAATTGAAAACAGCTAACGATGTGGTGGAAAGGAAAGTAGCTGTCAAGACAAAGGAAAGGATTCGGCATCCATGAAAAGTAGAAATTAGTAGCTAATTGTAACGGACAAATGCCCAGGTCACTTGATTCATTGGTCTGCAATAACTGATTCAATGGTTTCCTAATTTAAAGCCAACATGAGATAATCTATTTCTAATTGAAAACAGAAACGAGGAACAGTACTGTGATTAACACAATGAGCCAGCATTGAACGTTTTTGGCCTCTTACCTCTGCCACAGATATTTTAAAGTGACCTTGGACAAGTCACAAACTTTCAGTTCCTTATCTCTGAATTGGGGATTATATTCCAACGTTTTACAGAGGTGCTAAGAGATAAACATTTGTTCAGATAATGTAGTGATAACATCTCAAATACAAAAATTATTAGACCTATTATCTTTGGGGCAAGGATAGACACTTTGTATGCATTTGCATTGCATTTACCACAGCACAGGCTCAGTCCTGACCAGGGTCTTTAGACACAATTGTGATACAGGTAATCAATAGTAGAAATAACTGTTTCAGTATGCGCAAGTAACTAATATACAAATAGGACAGGGATAGCAGATGAAGATTAAGCTCTTCACACTAGAGAGAAACTCTTCACAAAATGTTATTTTAAACAATAGTTGTTGAATCAAAATACAAAGCTCAGGACATTACAAATGAAAGAATGAAAATTATTACTTTCTGAAAGAATTAGTAGCCCACTAAAAATTACCTCAATCTCAATTCACAATCACCAGCCTGGAAATTCACTACTATGGGAGCAAAGCTGGATTTAACTATTAATCTATTCACATTTATTCAGGTCCTGATTAGTTAAAAGGATCATGTCAAATTTGCTTATGTCCCCCGAGGGTACCACCACAATTTGCAGCGGTTGACATATCATGGCCACTTCAGGGAAATATCAACTACTAGTTAGTTACTACGGTTTTTACAGGGAGCAATTTATTTTTCACTTTTAGAAGTACTCCCTGGATTTTATGAGGGCCCTCTCAAGAAAAAGTTTCACTGAACTAGAATAGATAATAACCTTCATACAGCAGTTAGAAGTACTGAATTATACAGGTTAGTTCATAAAACCTGTAGAAAAATTACTTACTGCTATTAAAATGATGGCTTTTTTGATAAATTTATATATAGCCATATTGGTTTCCTCAGCATTAAATTATGCAGGACTTTTGCATAATGGGTAGGGAGAAGCTATTTTTCTGTTAATCTGGCATGATTCATGAATACTAAATTCATATTGAAATAAAGGGAAAGAAAGAAATGGTGTACAATAACTTTAATATACCTGGTGCCTTCTCTCTGACTGAGACAGCTGAACTTTTCTGCGCTACAGAGATGTTCAAAGCACAGGCCAAACCAGGAAGTCATAAATGAGGTTTTCCCCTTCAGATGATGTCTAGATAAATCTAACTAGGAGAAACAGAGTAAGAAAATGTGGGCAACATTCATCTTGGGAGCTATATTCAGGAGATAACTTCCAACAAAGCTTCATCATTGCGGGATGGCTTTGAGGATTCATCAGTGCTACAAAGAAATATGCCCCCTGGTGTTTTTTTCATTGACTAAATTATCTTTGTATGGATATTTTCATATTGCTCCATAAGGGAAAGTAAGAAAGGACTAGGGCAATGTCTTACATTTCCAAAACAACGTATTATGAAGAAAATTAAAGAGATACTGTGAAAAATAACCTGTTCGTATAATATATTCATGCAGAACATAATGTATCTCTCTGTGTAGTATATTTCATTTCTTTGCAATGCCAATCATATGCTAATATTGTCAACTTAATTTGGTTATTAGTAAGATATAGGATCTGGATAAAAACATTTAAAGATAAATCTTTGTTTTCAAGGAATCCTATAAATCATAGTACCCAACCTTTTCAAATAGTGAATACTGTCTATTCTAGTCTAAACATTGTTTTAATCTTTAAAAAACTTATATCGGTGTTTCCACAGTGTCATAAATCAAGTAAGTCAAAAACAGAATGAGGCAGACAGCAGATATTTACTCTGATGACTGAACCTGTCATGATAAATACTAATGCCTTTTTAGAAAACACAGCTATAATTAGGAATAAAAACAAAAGGCAAATCAATTCTGCGTGTTTAGCTGGAGACCGCAGAAAAAGGGCTGAGGAGACATAGGCTGAGTTGAACTGCCCTAGAAATTCAACATCTCTCTTCAGCTTTTTCGAAAAGCCCACGTAAACTTTCATATGTACACACAAAACTGAACAAGATTTAGGTAGAAGCATAAACATCTAGAAGTTAGTCCTCTGCCTTATTGTTAATCAACTAGCCCTCAAAGTCCTATCTAACACCCAGAATGGTACAGCCGCTACCAGATGATGGAAAAGTTAAAATTGTAATGAAATAATGTAAATAGCATGCGTATTCATTCTACACAAGTCCAGTTGTTTGTATAAGACTTACTAAAAATAACTTCCTATTAAAAAAGTTAAAAGTTTGTTTCTGGCAGATTTATTTTTTTGTATCCTCTCCACCCTCCATGCCACTTTTTTAAGGCTTGTTCTGTTCTCTAAATTAAAGCACTTTTTCCTTTACCTTGAGAGTCTTATCCAGAAGACCTCTTTGGAGCAAGTAAGTTTCAGATAAATAAAGAAATAAGGAAAGTTTTCCTATAATGTTTCTTGAATGACAAAACAACTTTTAAAGGTGTTTTTTTTTTTGTTTGTTTGTTTTTTGGGGTTTTTTCTTGGGGGGGGAGTGTTAAAAAAAAAAAAGGTTTGGGGTTTTTTTTTTTTTGTCTCTGTGGAAAGTCTGAACTGTTCCTTTTATCAATCTTTACAGAAGCAGACTTTCAAACCAATCTTTCATCTTCTTATACATGGTTATCTGCAAGATCTAAGAGACAACTTTCTAGTCTGAATTATCCCATTCCTCTTCTACTTTTAGTTAGTTACAGACAGACTTTTAAGAGCAGAAAAAGACATTGTCCATTGGGCAAACCCATCAGACCTTGCAACTTTCACAGAATATACTTTTGTTTTATGCAAAAGTGTGCTATTTGAGAGTATTTTGATTTACATCTAACCCAGTACCGAGTTCAGAGTAGTTCCTGGGCAGGAAGTTGTTTAGCTCACTACCTCTTCTGGCCTAGGCTAAAGGAAACAAATGCTGTTTTCAAGCCTTTTAAAATCACTGCCTGTGAGAACTGGAACATGAGCTAGCAGGAATAGATACTTCTCATAAACTGCCAGTTAAAAACCACCTGCAAATAGATTCTCCAGCAGCACTCCCTTCTACTTCTGACTAGGACTTTTCCTTCTCTTGTCAAAAAGCTCACCAGCTCTGCCAATCTCCCAAATTCCTCTATTCAGAAAGACACACAGGGGAGAGAAAAAGAAAATTAAAAGCAAAGCAAATTTTAATAATTCTATAAAAGAAACAGAAGTTTCACAGTGTTACATAAGAAAACCCTGAAGTTTTAGCTTTCAGTAATTGCACATTTTTTGAGCATTTAATCTAGGTTGGGGTTTTTTTAGTTTTTTTTACAAAGGGAACAACCTTCAGCTTTTAAACTTACAGACTCAGCTTCAACTTTCAAGATTTGGTCTCTGCAAGTCAATAATACTTAGACTTGCCATTCGGAAAGCAAAACCCAAAGGAGGACACATGGCCAATGTCTGAGCAGCCAAAGAGAGATTGATTTGCACTGAAGCTGCAATATTTGTTCAGGGGCGAATGAGCTCCCATTATGAGACAAATAGGAAGAGTGGTACAAAGAAATTAGTCACTCATTCTATATCTTGCTTTAGAAATAACCCAACAACATGCCTGAATGACCTTACTTATTTGCTGCATTAACTCCTTTAAGCAATCAGCTATTGCTGTCCCCTGACCTGCCCTGACTACTCTATTAAGACCGAGGCAATCTCCTCATAAGACAGCATGTAGCTGGTGAACTGTCACCTCCAGCACTACCACATGAATGAGAACTTCACTAGAAAACTCCACTCCTTTTATATCCATATCCAGTCATCATCTATTCATGCTCTGTCAAAATTTCTTTTGCATTTGCAAATTTTTATTGTAAACTCCTGGATTGGTTTAAGAATCTCTAGGGTCTCATTTATACTCCACGGTGCATTGTGGAGCTTTTCTTCATTACATTTTTTTAAAGATCCAATCCCTAGAGAGTAAGGTCACAAGACCCACTAACTATTGTGTTTAGTAACACAAAGACAATGCTCTGTTCTTATAAAATTCAGCAAAGCTTTAGTCAGGGAGATTTACATACTGAAATCCCTTGGCAATAGAATTCATCAGCCCCTGGAATTATTAGAAATGAATAAGAGCATGCATTTATCAGGGTGTGCTACATCCCTCTTTGCCCTGACAGACTTGCTCTATAACAGTTTAATTCTCACTGTTAGAGGGCGTACAGAGTGCATCAGTTGTAAATCGCTTAAACTGGAGCTGAACAACAAAATAGAAAGGAGAGAAATTCATTTATGCCAGGGAAAGCTGGAAGTCACTTTTGCTGTTCTGTAAGTCCTGCTGTTTGATACATTCAGCACTATTCATATTGGTGAAGATATGAATACTTTGTATCATTTTAAGAGTAAAAACAAGGCATTGAATCCCTAAATCTTTTAAGTATCAAATTACGTTTTGCTTAAAATTACCCTTTTTAGAAAATATTTTGGTGTAAACTCATCCAAATGTTGGTCATGAAAAGCCAATTACATGATTTCTAAATGAACACCTTCTAAGATTTTAGCACTGAACATACTTAGAAATTCCTGTACCATGGTCCCATAATGACTGCTGAAACAATGCTTCTAGAAGTGGACTAAATGCCCAAATACAGTGCTCATTTCAGAATTTTTAACTAGCTTCACTGCTATGAAGCAGTAACCTTGTAAAAGGAAACAGTTTCTTTTCTCAGCAGCCTGCTTGAATTCCCATGCCGTAATTCTGCAAGGTATTTTAATATTGACACAAGGAAAAGTTTCACAACTGATCTTTAAGAACTGACCAAGAACTGTACTGTTGTCATTAAGACTAGCATCATTGTCAAGAATATAGTTTTATATTTAATTTCACACAACTGTTCTTAGCCTATTGTGTCAATTTCTTGGAAAACATTTTTAATGATGCAAACCCTAATAGGATTATGGATATTATAGATAATAGATTATGGATTAGGAATTGCTCTCTCAGCTCCATTTTCTCAAAAGTGGCTATTAAAATTATGCCTGTTATCATGCTGCTTTTTCATAATTTAGAAGGTTAATTTCCTCTTATTTACTCAAGTTTATACTAACAAAATACTGTGTGAGTAACTGAAAAGAGACTCAAGTCCTGAACAGCTCAACCCCCAGTCAAACCAAAATGGAAATATACCACCAAAAAAAAATTCGGAGTAGTCCTTCCGATTTCAAAATCATTACCATGCGCAAAGGCCAACAGAGAAAACAGGACCCCCACTGCAAAAGGCTCTGTACACATACAGCCTAAGAAACTGTTTTCATCTTTATATCAATTACTTGGTTATCTAAGCGATAGATGCTCTGAAAATGTTACTGTTGTCATCATAGAGATATAAAACAGAAGTGTGAGAAGATAGACAGACATCCTAATTTAATGCAGAAAATAAGCATCAGCCAAGACCTCCAGGATATCTTTCAACCTATATCTATGCCAGAGGTAGCTGTAGGGGCAGGTAAGTATAAGAGAGGGCAGTTCTTTCTACATACTTTGATCAGCAAGGAACTAGATTTTCACTTCTTCTCCACAGCCTCTGTTTCTCCCTCTTAGGATTTGGGGCTCCAACACAGAAAGGGAGATGGAATACTTCAGTACCAAGCAATACTCCAAATCGTGTCCCTTTTACACTTATTCAGCGGGTTCACCTAGGAGAGCCAACATATGCTTAAATAAAACCATATGGTGGGGTTTTTTTCTGCTGTATCTTGTAAAATTCAGTAACATGGCATACGGGAATTAGTTAAAAATGACTTGTGGTTTCATTGTTTTGCAAGCTCCATGACATTTTGATGCTTTGATTTTCAGAGACCACATGTAGCAATAGAGAATAAATGTCATTTCTCTGTGTTTAACTCTTTCCCTTACATACCAACATACATATTTTATCTGTGGACTCCCCCACTAATGGCAAACTATCAAAGGTATTTATATACAGAAAATATGCCAGCCTGTGGACACATTATCAAACTGTTTTGATACTAAAAGCAGTGACTAATGATTTGCCTCAAAGTATGATCTTTGCACAACACTAGTAAAGTTTTCCTGAGACTGCCAGACTGTAATGTTATCTGAAGACGAAACTGCAAAGAAGACTGCTAGAAAAAGTAGAAGCAATCTTCTGCTTGAAGCAGTCAAGACCACCTCGGGTCAGGTGGTCCATGATATATTACCAAATAAGCACAATAGAAGTGGAGCACGGGCTCCGCTTTTAAGATACGATAAAGATATGTAGGAAATGACAAATCTTGGACAGACTGACAATAATGAACTTGTGGTTATCCAGATGTTCAGACTGTTAGCTCAGTTTTCCCAATACTGGGAATGGTAGCTGCAATATTTGGCTGGCAATCACATCTCCATTCTTGGTGTTTTGATGGAGCTCAGGGGAAGTGGCAACATATAATAATACAAACTGGAAGGTCCAGCATAGCCAATGCTTAAAATAGATTTTATGGCAGAGGACCAATACAAAGCTACATCTTATGCATTGAACACTGTCTTTTTTCATGAACCCTTTTTGTTTCAGGGAAATAGCCTCATTGATGTCTATGTGCCAACATTAATGATGCTCCTGTGACAGCAAAGAGGCAGTGAACAATAAATAGTGAAAGAACAAAGGAGGACATAAACAGAGATTTAAGACAACTGATTTAGGTTAGCTTGGTTGGGAAAGCCAGGCTCCAAGAATTCCTTGATGAAGAAAATATTTAATGGAGTAAATTTTTGTATTGCAGAATATGTAATGACAAGATATTTGTAGAGCTCAATATGCAGTGGATTATCACACAGAAACTAGTTCTGACAAGTGTGTTTTGGAGGTGCCAGAATATCAAATGTAGCAGTAATGCTTTTCCTCATCACTACAAGAGAAGAAATATTTATGTGCATTTCAAACAAGTTAAATATAAAAGTGAGTAACTATTCCTCCTGACTGGACAAAACTATCTGTTTTAAAATGAAAAATTAAGAGTCAAGTGTGTTTGTCTACAGAAATGTGGGAATACAGTGAAGAAGGAGAGTTTCATGACCTCAAACAGAAAAACAAAAAAACCTAAATATTTCCTCATACTCTTGTGGAACCTGTCTTTAATTCAATAGGTTTGAGTTTTAAAATTTGCAGATCCCAAAGAATTTTTCAGAGAAAACAGGAAGTTCTATGTAGGGAACCTAATAAAATATGGTTGCTTTTCCAATTTACTTGCTACTAGAATAAGTCCACATATCCCAAAAGCTAAACGTCTGATCTAAAAGATACTGATGTGAGGTATACATTTCCTTAGTCCAGAATGCTCAAGTTAGTGCTAATTATTCTAGCCACTTGCAACAGAAACTTCTGAACATTTACTGGTACAGAAATCAGGGTGATGGGGAAGGGAGTAGGTCTCTAACAACCCTGGTTACAGCCAGCTATGTGTAATAAAGTCTTTAATTAAGTAGTGCAAGTGATCTCTGTGAGCTCTTTTGGGATGGGAAGGTGGGGAGAGTGGGATTACAACCCAGAGCACTAAATCAACACGCACCATTATAGGCACATATGGTGCAAGTGGAATTCAGTAGAAGTTTTAGACATCTGAGGCCAAATCACCCCCACTGCTATAAAAGTTATCCCTTTAAAGGATAGGAGTAAAGGTCATAGTAGCTTATGCCAAATATAAAAATGAGAACTAGAGACAGGAAACAGTGTTCAGATGTTACAGAGCTTTAAACCTGTTTTATGCCTGCTTTGGGCCTTCCATTTGTCCAGGCATTGCATACAGGACCTGCTTTGACCACGTCAGATATAGTATAGGCTCATTTTTTAATAGTCATCAAAACAACAGTGCAGCAGCTGATAAAAAGCTGTGTGCCTTTGCTATATGATATATTGTAACAGATCATATTTGTAAAAATTAATTAGTGGACATAAATAACATATTTATAGCTGCCCTACTCCCATTCTGTTAGGATATTTACAAATAATTAGAATTTTTGTCATCCATATGTAGTAACGAAATATAAACTTCATTTCCCCAAGACAGAGTAAAGTGAGACTAACAGAACCAAGAAACAGGACACAGTTTCCAGCTGTGCGTTTCCAGCTGGAATCACAGAAAGGTCTATTTGGCTATATGCAATGAACAGTGGCTACTAAGGCAGAATGAAAAAAACCAGAATATTTACTTTCTCAAAGTTAACTTGGAGCCTAAATTTAAACAGACCAAAAAACCCACAAGCACACCAACCAACCAAAAAAAAAAAAAACACCAAACCCCCAAACCACCAAACAACAACAACAAAAATAAACAACAACAACAACAACAACAACAAAAAAAAAAGAAAAAACCAAGACAGGACACTTTGCATATTCAGCATGTTTCTGCAAATGTTCTACTATTAAATCAATTGTTGCAAGTATTTTGTTGACAATGAAGAAATACAAGGGAAGGAAAACATTGCAAAGAGTATATAAAGGTAAAAAAGATGGAGACTGAAGAACTAGAAAAGATACTACAAACAGCATAGAATTAAAATTTTATAACTTTTCTCCCTTGTTCATAACACGAATGTAAGGACATAGTAGGATTTTTCAGTTTCATTGCATACTCCAGCTTTCAGTGGTTTTTCAGCTATGTGAAAATTCATGTGGGTGAAAGGGTATTTACTATATTTACTATGAGGTCTGAACCCTGGGGAAAAAGTCTGCCCAGATGTTTAAACAAATAGTGTATGAGAAGAAAAATACCAGGCCTTTTTTCAGCTAAAGATCTTTGAATATATTACTTACACCATTCAGCAGTAATTACAGAGTCAAACAGAGATCCACGTTGCATGAGCGAGGCCCAGACAAACACATACAACACTCCTTTCAGCTGGCATCAGAGAACCATTGATTTCATCAGGTGAGGACTTGCTTCCTACTGAGAAGGTGTTTTTATCCATCAGAAAATACTATATACATTCCTTAACTTACAGACTGCAACCCAGGAGATCAACCAGGTTTTAAGGAGGCGAACAAAAATCTTTTCTCAAAATCATTTACTTCGTATAGGTAAAACTTTCCACAACCTGTCCTAAGAGCAATAGAAGTAGAAAGTGAATTGGTATCAATTTCCAACTTGCAGAAGCAAGCTGTTGATTTTCAAAGATACCTTCTTCACTGAAAAACATGAGAAAATAATATAATTGTGAGTTTATTTTATTCCTGATTATATTCTGCTAGAATCATAGAATAGAATCATAGAATAGTTAGGGTTGGAAAGGACCTTAAGATCATCTAGTTCCAACTCCCTTGCCATGGACAGGGACACATAGCACTAAACCATGCCGCCCAAGACTGTCCAACCTGGCCCTGAATACTGCCAGGGATGGAGCATTCACAACTTCATTGGGCAACCCATTCCAGTGCCTCATCACCCTCACAGTAAAGAACTTCTTCCCTATATCTAATGTAAACTTCCCCTGTTTAAGTTAGAACCCATTACGCCTTGTCCTACCACTACAGTCGCTAACGAAGAGTCCCTCCCCAGCATCCTTATAGGCCCCCTTCAGACTCTTGAAGGCTGCTCTGTGGTCTTCATGCAGCCTTCTCTTGTCCAGGCTGAACAGCCCCAACTTCCTCAGCCTGTCTTCATATGGGAGGTGCTCCAGCCCCCTTATCATCCTTTCTTCCTATGGAAGTTAAACTTCTCACACTTTCTGCACCATATTTGACCTATGAATAGCAAATTCCTTAGCTTTCTAAACAAGTGGTGTTATAATCACTCATACACCTGGGAAAACTGAGGAAATTATTATAATACAATCATTACATCTGGTGTAGAGGTTACGATACATTTCCTGCAAGATGACAGATTACTACTTATGGATTTTGCATACGAGTAACCACTGCTTTCTTAATATCTGCAGATATTGTAACCATGACAAACAATATTTCTGCTAGTCCCCAACAGTGTAACATTGCAATTATCCATTCTATAACCAACAAATGCACCAAGTACATTGATGAAAAAAAATTTTCAAATCAGTACTGAACATGAAAACATTTATTCTTTTGATAAAATAGTTTACAAGAAGAAACGCTACTAATCTTGTGTTCACCATAGTATTGCTATATAGCCATTTCATGAATGTCTGGTCTGTTAGCATAGGGTATCTTGTTTCCAGTGCTGTTACTAGTCAGTTGTCATCAGTCATTTGTTTCCAGTGTTTCCCTGTTTTGCCGGAGTGGTAGCTCAGGGGTGAGAAGGATCCCTACATTATTAATCTCCCTGTACTGGGCACTGGTGAGGCTGCACCTCCAATCCTGTTTTCAGTTCTAGGCCTCTCACTACAAGAGAGACATGGAGGTGCTGGAGCATGTCCAGAGAAGGACAACAAAGCTGGTGAAAAGCCTGGAGCACAAGCCTTATGAGGAACAGCTGAGGGAACTGGGGTTGTTTAATTTGGAGAAGAGAAGGTTTGGGGGGACCTTATCACTGTCTCCAACTACATGGCAGAAGGTTGTAGTGAGGTGGGAGTTGGTCTCTTCTCCCAAATAACAAGTGATAGAACAAGAAGAAATGACCTCAGGCTGCATCAGGGGAGGTTTAGATTAGATATTAGGAAAAATTGCTTCACCAAAAGGGTGATCAGGCAATGGAACAGACTTCCTAGGGAAGTGGTGGAATCACCATCCCTGGAAGCGTTCAAAATCCATGTAGATGTGGCCCTTAGTGACATGGTTTACTCGTGGACTTGGCAGTCCTGGGGTAAAGGTTGGACTTTATGATCTTAAAGGTCTCTTTCAACTTAGTTGATTCTATGATTATTAGAAGCCTTCTCAAAGGAGGTAGGGAAGATGAGGGAGCAGAATGGGGATGGAATAAATCTTAAGGGGTCTCCAGGTAGATGGTAAGACGTGGGCAACAGTTCTTGCAGAGGCATTCTAACGAAGTAGGGAAACCACATGGAGAAGAGACAATAAGAAAATATGCACAAGTGGTAAACCACAGGATGAAGCAGGCACAGATACAAATCATTCCCTGTTTTGAAGTGTATCTATCTGCTTCTTTATGTTTCGGTTCTAAATACATGTCTTGCTTTACAAAGGTAATTTAGTAGTTAGTTATCATGAATATTGTTTCCAGGGGGGCGAAAAAGCTAGAGACAACAGAGCTGACTTCAGGCTGTTAAGGCAGCTCTGATAAATCACAGGGGACTGCAATTTGCACAGGGTGGGAACAGAGTGTGGGTCAGCTAAGAGGTGATGGATGCCTGAGGTTAGTTATTCTGGAGAATGCCAGGGTGAGCTGGAAATGCAGTTATCCCTGTGACTGCAACGAATCCTCTGACTAATAAGGTTTGTATTTTAAGTCAAATAATGTTGAAAAGTGAATGGATTTTGTACTTCACCCTCCCCCCCTTTTTTCTGTCCTCTTGTTTAAAAAGGAAATTGCCAAATGCAAATATATTTAGCAGGCGAGTAGCAAAACATCACCACGAACAGGGCACCTAATAAATAAACTGAAAGTTAAATCAGTACACAGTAGTTAAAGCACCCAGTTACCTGAAACAGTTATCTTTCTAATATTGATATGAAGAACACCTTGAATACAGGTAAATTTTATCACTCAAATTTCTGTATCTAATACAAGCTACTTTAGTTCTCATGACTTCTGTTTTGGTAACATATTACTTTCCAATGTCAAGAACATGAAAGTGAGTTTGAGAAATTCTAACTGTCGATGTTGTTTAGTTATGTCAAAACCTAATTATTGTCTGATGCCTACTACAACCAAGAAAGCAAGTCAACTCTTCAAAGGCTCAAGTAAACATCACATAATAAAACAAAAAGGACAAAATGGAAGGAAATTGTGATTAACAGGCAGTTTGAAGTCTCCATAAACAGCAAAAACAATCCACCCCACAACAAAACAAAAGCCCAATCCCGATCTATTTTTTAGTAATAGAGAGCTCTATCAGAAATCCTTGCTTTGACAGCACACAGAAACTTGCAGAAACACAAATAAATTCACAGTGGTTCTTCAGATTTAGCTATAGTTCAAGGTATTGCCCTTTTAGCATTTATTTGTTTAACGTCTTAAAGTCATTGCTTTTAATTCCCTGTTCCCTAATATGGGATGAAGTGAAGGCAGTAGCAGAGAACACAGATCACAACCAGTATTTCTTATGACACATTGGATCACTGAGCCATTACGATTCACAGAATCGAGCTGTTATTGCTCATCATGGGTGACACTTCACACAGTGCATGCACTGATTCACTTTCACACTCACATGGCCACTCAGAGACAGGTGTCCAGAGCACCAGCAGAGTGGACAACCCTAGCAGGAGCATAGACTGGAGGGTCTAACTGAGTGACAAGATCGGGGACAAAGCAACTTCTGACACTCTTTTCTTCACTATATGCTTTCCTATACCTTGTCCTCTGCACTCACTTCTACTGGGGTGCAAGGAGGATGTGAGGGAGGGTGACATTTTAAAATGTTGCACAAATTGTAAGTATACACAAACTATAAGTACACACATTTGAATATTTCATAAGACACCTCAAAATACATGCTGGTTCTTTCATTTCTTTTGCAAAAATGAGCAAGCAAACCAAGGTGGGGGGGAGGGGGGAGAAGAAAGAAAACAATACAAAACAAAACCAGTGCTTATTTCAGACAACGAGAACAATTCCAGCCTTCTCCAATGTCCAAGTCACCTTTTACCCCAGGTTCAGAAGGGTAAGAACATAATCTTATTCAAACCTCCATATAGCTGGTTGGAGATTTGTGGGTTTTTTTTGAAGAGAAGATAATGCAGGGAGATAAGTTACATGTGTCCGACGCCATAGAGCAAGTTGCTACTGATTAGTGATCTTCTGTAATGGTAATGCAGCATAGTCTTTGGGGGATTGCAATTGATCTCTTCTGAAGATATACAGTGTGCCCCCTCATTGACCCAGCCTCTGAGACTGCAGAATGCACTAACAGTAGAGGATGAGAGAACAACTTTGAAGGCACATTAAAAGCAATGTTAAGAATTTAGGTTATATTAAAACAATTTTCAGTTAGCACTGTTTTGTTTGCTTGCTTTTAGAAGTGTTGCATTGTTGTATCAATGCTACTGTGGTTAATAGTTAGAGATAAGGATAATTTTAAATCCTAAATATTTGGGTCTTTTACACCTTGATAGTTAGCAACCACAAGTTCTGACACTGACTGCTTGTTCAGTTGCATCAGTTATTTGAATCCTTTCCATGAAATCAGAAAAATCTGTAAAATCAAACTGAGCTGTGCTATTCCACACAGAAGTTTGAGCTGATCTTCAAAGTTTCAGTGACAGGGATTTTGCTATCTTTCTAGGCTTTCATTTCCATTGCTTGCTTAAACAAAGAGATTTCTACATCAGAAATGGTGAACGCAGTTGTCATAGTTGCTTAGGGATTAAGACAACACAGGAAGCCACTTGCATATACTTACAGATGACTTCTGTCCTGAAGCTGAACTCAGCTGCAGAAGGAAGAGGCACATCTTAGGTGCCACAGTAAGCATATGCCAAGAACTCCGTTGTTCTTTGTCTTGAGCCCCTCGCAGAGTCTCTTAGCTCAAACCAAATTATACTAAGCAAATCAAACAAACCAGAAAAGATCATGTTATCTTCCTACTCCAAGACAGCCTCAGCCAAAAACAGTAGGAAAGAATCATCTTTAGGTTTCACCTCCAATTTTCTCAGAAGTAAATGGTTATCAGTTGCTAATTTACAGTCCCATAGAGTCTCTGTGATTTCTGAGTTTCTCAAAAGTAGCTACTGTCCTACCATCAA
Organism: Strigops habroptila; assembly: GCF_004027225.2. Taxonomy (NCBI): domain Eukaryota; kingdom Metazoa; phylum Chordata; class Aves; order Psittaciformes; family Psittacidae; genus Strigops; species Strigops habroptila. The sequence goes on from NC_044278.2 coordinate 15,335,655, forward strand.
TAAAGTACTGCTGCTTTAAGCTGCGTCACCACAACCTCTGCACAGCAGTGAAATATCAATAAAATATCCATAAGATGAAAAACATTGTGATAATATAACATAGAATTTAATAGTATAGGTTAAAAAAAAAAGCAAAACCTACTAGCTGTTCATAATTTTTCCTATTATATGCTGATAAACTCTTTGTACCCATTTAAAATGCTACCTGAAAGCTACCTAATTTTCCACAGTCATGTCCCAATTCAGAAAATATTTAGTTATTCATTAAATACCTTCCTTATTTTACACAGCAATTAAATATTTTCCTGATTGAGGGTGGACTCCTGAAACATTCAGAATAGGAAGGTCTGTTTTTAGAAAATAAAACTGAATCCAAGCAGCTGTGGAGATTGCAGGGCACTGACTATCTATCTGTTGTGCTTATTCCTGATTAAAATCCTTTCAACCAACCTAACTAAGCTCTGTACTCTCACCATACTTATCTAGCTTAAGCACACAGAAATTTACTAATGATAGGTTTTGCTTAATCTTTCTAGGCACATCATAACTATACTTCCCAAGAAAGCATATTTTCCAAGTGATTTCAACACAGAAAGAGGAATTACATATATTATTCTGTTGTAACTCCAGATATACTTTCCTCCATAGGTACCACTAATTTAAACATCTTTATATGTACTGTTGCAAGTGAAAGTAGTAAAAAATGAGTGCAAATGTACACACAGGGATGTAGTTTGCCAACTCACACTTGAACGCAATTCCAGCACGGAAGGACTGTGTGTTGTCAGCTGCTGTGCAGCCAACCCATCTGTCAAGACATAGAGAGAAGTCACTTAAAATAAAGAATGCCTAGTGTAAATCAAATATTGATGAAAGGAGGTCTTAATCACCCACCTCCAGCTCCACAAGCCACTGCAATAGTTGATTTCAGACTTATTTACTGAGTCCCTTTCACTTTTTCTCCCTTCATTAATTTGCTGGGGAGAGCTAAATGGATAGATACTTTGTCTAGAGAACAGATGTTATTGTAAGTACTGCTGATTCTGATAGTCTTCCCCTTTCTGTGTTATGAGAGTAACTTCCTTCACGAACCTTTGAAAAAGACACAAAACAAATTCTTATGCACAAGTTATGTGACTTAAATACTATGCACAATGAACAGAGCATAGTCATAGCATTATCTTTATTATGATTCAACACCAGGATGTGTTTATTTGGTGTTTTACCAGCTGCATGTTTTAGACCAGCTAACTGGTCTTGACCCCTCTGGCTCTTCTTGATCTTGGGAGATTTCACCATGGGTGCCAATACAAGGACTTCACAAGAAAAAAAGAGCTTTAATCAGGAGGCTCATGTTTGTCTGCTTGCTCAGCTTTGTCTGGGGGAGCTGGGGGAGAGATTTTGGAAGAAACTAGATACATGCACACATAGCAGCACATCTCTTCAGTCATTTTTAGGGATCTGGCTACTAGCCAGACACACTATTTTGGCATCATCCACCAGTTCAGGACAGTATTGTTTGTTTGTTTGGTTTTGTTATGTTTCTTTATTCTGTCCTAGATTAAGAAGTGTTCAAAGTCCAAAAGCAACGAGGGAATGGAATGAAAACAGTCATGTGGGGGGCTGTGAAAAATAAGATTACTGTGAAGCTGGGATAATAAACAGTGACCCATGGTGATCATTACTGAGTAGCTACAAAAGCATTGGGAAAAAAAGAAACATCATTCAGCTGCAATAGTTTTTAAGTAGCTGGTCCTACACCGCTGAACATCCGTTCAGGTGGTTGGAAAACCAGCAGTGCTTGTAGGGACCCAGGCGTGCATGGAGTTTTGCTATTAAAAAGTTTGATGTCCTCTCAGCACTGATGGCAGGAACACATCTGAAGGTATAGAGCATCTGTTTGGTTCCCTTTTCTAAAGATGACTGTAGCCTCAGCAAAGAGATCATTTAACTGTTGCCCCCATGTACTTCCTGACTGATACAGGATGCTGTCTCCCAAAGCAATAAAGGAAATGATAGCCTCCCATATATATTCAAATAATAATAAGAAATACATAATAATAACGAGAGCCATATGAAATATATACTTCATGAACCAAAATTTAACTGGAGAAATGGCTAAGCACGAAAGGTCAGGGCTCATAAACTGAACATAATCTCCTGTGCTTAACACCTCCCTCCCAACAAGCAAATTAAATTTTAATGATTTTTGGAAGCTCTGACTGCTAAATACTGTTTCCTACCTTCCATATGAATGATAGCATAACCCTAAGGCCAGTGAGAGTGGCCAAGCCCACATGCTTTTACTCACAAGGTGTTGGATTATTCCCCAACGTGTACAACATATGGCACAACAGTCCTAATGGGATTGAAAGCTTTGGTCAGAGCTCAGGAGATCCAAATCGTGTCAAATGCCTTGCACAAGTCCAGGTAGGTGATGTCCGGAAATGTTGTAAACCAGTAGCAGCACGAAATTAGTGTGGAGCCTAGCAAGGTAAGGTTCAGGGGTCTGGTCTAGTGAGGCTAGGATAAAGAAATGGAACTTGGTCTGAAATATAATACAGTCTGGGGCACTGTATGACCTCAAACCAGCTTCTTGCCTTACCATGCCTTAGTCAAACCATAGTCAACTCCTTACGCTTATCAAATATTTCATCTCTGTTCATCCTAACTGCTAAATAAATGACAACCAAAATTTGCAGCAGATCTTAAAAGGATTGTTCAGTTATTTTTTTAATATAATCATTATGATTATTCAGTTATTTGAACTAGTTATTCAGTTCATGTATTTGTTTAAAGACTAATTGTTTTCAAATGAAACAGACACAAAAAAATACAAACTAATAATAGCTTGCACTCCTCATTTCAAACTGACTGTTTTCAGACGAAACACATCTTAAACTGGATGAATTAAAGCTTTCTTAAGGATATTCTGTACTGATTCAGATATATTAAATGAATTTACATGAAAAAGAGATGGGTTTTTTTTAATGCATTCCAAGCATACAATAGAAGACAAAACTTCTAAGTACAATCAGACTGCAACATTCATGACAAATATTATTGAATCTTTCTTGTTTTACAGAAGAAACTTCAATTAAGTCTCATGGAGTCAGCAGAAGAGTCTGAACTGAAATTTACTGCTAGCTCTTCCTATTCTGATTGTTAGACACACTGGGAATTAGCTTGTAGTTTTTGTAATTGGTGTTGTTTAGAAGCATGGGAAATGTGACTGGCAGAAAATAAGGGAGGCAGTGGAGATGTAGAAATATAAAAAGCAAGCTTTTTCTCATGTGAGACTATGGTGACGACAACTGCAGAACAAGCCTCTTTTCAGAAATCAGATCATCTTGAGGTCATTATCACACTTGCAAAAACCCTGAGCATCACTGACATTTCACAGCTTTTGTGCTTGCCCATCTGTCATTGCTTCCTTGTCTTCCTCATACGCCAGTGGAATGAACATGCTAGAAGCCAGCAGGGTAATTAACGGTGCCACTATCTCAGGAGGTGCCCCCTTTTGTGGAGTGCAATTCTAATGTATTCTTTAGAGACACTCAGTACAGTCAAGAGCATTCCTAGGCTTCCAGAAATTGTGGTTCACTGCTTCAGCCTAAGCTGTACACTTTATGGGTTAGAGAAATATTTATTTTTTAAAAAAGTGTAGGGAAGTTCGTGCCATGAAATGTATTTCGTTGAAGGACTTATTATCATTTAAATTTCCAGCCTAAACACAGACCAATAACACATTCTTACAATCTCACAAATAAATAAGGAGTTCCATAATAAACTCCGGAAGCTGATTCTGGAAATTGCTGTACCTGCTGTTATCGGCTACTTATAGAGGCAATGAAAATACTGTACCTCTTTGCATCTCCTCCTATCTGTTAATTCCTCTTGAAAATTTTTCCCTGCACAAATCCTAGCAGAGCCCAACACATCACACACATGGAAAACACCTCTCAAGAACTGAAACTTATCAGAGTTCAGGAAGCAGCAGCTATTCCCTCATTCACCTCTGCTTCTGCTGACATGGAAAGGAACCCGGATCCATTTCAGCAGCCTACCTTACAGTTCTGCACCCTCAGCAGAAGCCATAAGCATCCTGAATCAGTTTACACCCCTGCTCGGCCACAACCATTTATTTATAGTTCTTACAGCCCCTGCTACTGTTACAGTTGTAACCAGTAATTATAGTTGTAACATCCTCCTCAGATGCAGACTGATATTTTTGCTCTTCTCTCATCACGCCTTCCACAGAAATGACGATAATGTGCAGTTTGCTACTGAAAACCCTAAATATTTTTGTTTTCCGCTTGCTTGCTTGCAATAGTCCAAGCTGCTGGCACCAAGAAAATACATCCCGTCACATCAGCAAGCATTCTGCAAGATGCAACAGTGTTCGAAAAACTCCATATAGAGGAGAAACTATCCAAGTTTCCAGGATTTTTAACTTGCTATTGATCCACATGACTCATATTCAATGAGATCATTAGATCTTGAGAAACAAAGCTAACATTAATCTCTTTATCTTTCAATCCTGGCAATTTCAGCTTTTGCTAGTGCTCTGAGATGGATCTACAGGCTGTGACTTGCTTTCTCTTTTGGACTGCATAATTCTTTGTCACTTTTATCTATGTAAAGATACATTTATATCTATGTGGATTTGAACTATGAGTTTTGCCATATGGTACTGAAGTAGTTTTCTACTCTATCAGTGTATTACAGGCCTCAGAATCACACAGCCAAAGGTAGGCACCGAATTAATATTTTATCCTGAAGGCAGGATGCTCATTTTCTTGAGATGGAGAACTGAGGTGGAATGGTCAGTCCTACATCCCTCATAGTTACTTATGGTTTGGGGGAAAAATATAACTTATACGGAGATACAGTCAGATTCGACACTTCTGAGGGATATTTGTATTTCATTCAGAACTTCACTATAATTTGCATTTAAAAATCAAGGAGTGACACTTATTGATACTGAAGCATATTTCACATTACGTTAAAGTCGCTAATAACTGATTGGAGATAAAGAGGTGTGTAGAGCCCCTCCATGGTTAAGTCTTTGGAAGAACGAATCTTGCATCACTGCTGTCAAAGTATGATTGACCTCGCAACTTCCCTATGAACAAGCAGTATGCCTGCTCCAGATTAGAGGGAGAAGCAAGAAAAAAAAAAAGCCAGGTCTGCGCTAGGGTGACACAGATAATATAACACAGGAGAGAGTGTAAACCAAACCAGGTAGACCTTTGCAAAATGAGTATTGATCAAGATATTGGAGAAAAAAATCCCACAGGAGCTATTTCTACTTCAGTTTGTATAATGGACATGCTATACTCTACAGTTCACAAAGAATTACAGGCTCTGTATAGAATATACAAAATTGTGCAAAAAAGTAATTAGTTGTCCTCTCAATAGCCATCTACCTTTGAGTACAGTTTTTACATTTCTACTTCATTCAACTAACATTCTACTTTTGTTTTAAGCAGGGTGATATTCTTTTCATATGTCTATTGTATGAAGGCAGCACAGCTGTGTTTCTATTATCCATTAAGCAGTACTCACCATGCACGGTTAGGCGAGCCACTACATAGAAGAAACTATTCACAGGCCTCCTATTCATTTCACCAGAATTTTACAGAACTGAGATGAGATCCTTTTCTCTTTATTTGGCACTTACCTGGAGGATAGTCTTATGTACAGAGAGATAAATTTCAGGTCCATACTGCATCAATAGAGATAGACTCTAACTTCAGTATTCTTCATTGCTGTCAAAAGAAGCATTTCTCTGTGTTGACTATATTGAGAGCCCAAGCTTCTGAAGTAGTCATAGACAACTAAAACATAGGGCATTTTCACATCACACACTGTTAGAAGATATTTCAAATAAATAAAATTTCTGAGATTATCTTTCAGGATGGTTTACATATACCAAATTAAATACTAAATCTAGACTGGGACTTATGACATATCTGCTTTCACAGTCATCTAACAGCAATGCAACTAAAGCAAAAACAAACCCTCAGGATTTGAGGTCTAAAGAATTAGAATATAGAGACTTAATTTTCCTTTAATTCTGCATCTCTATACAAGTCTCCTAAATGTGTATTGCAGGTTATTTTTATGTTGGCCACATAAAAAGCTGATGCTGAAACTCATTGGTACTTATGATCGTATCTACCCTGACATAATCTACAATTGCTTTATTTATTTATTTCCTGGCTGTTCCTCTCCAGTTTCCTACAATGTGTATCATTATTTGACAATCTTTCATTTGGGTGTTTGGATGTCAGTTGTTGGAGGTTTTTTTTGCAGGGGGTGGGAAGGTATAAGCAGGGGGGTTGTCTCCAAATGGGTTTGGCTTACTATAAGGGTAGGTATAAAATAGTAGTACTGGGAGCATGAAGGGAGTATAAAACACAAGCATACCCAGAGATATTTACCTGAGTAAGATTTGGCAAAGGGGAGTTTAGGAATGGAATACCATTTAACGTAGGCTTTAATAATGTTCCAGTTGAGGCTAAAGTAGAAAGATTCAATGTTTGTATGGAGAATCATACTGACAGTGTTTTGCTACTAGGCACAGATAAAGCAGAAAGTGCAAACAAGCCCTGTTCCCACCTTGCCTCTGACACACTCCCCTGATGCTGCCCTATTTCTGTGTTCCCCCTATTAAATTATACTTGTCTAGACTGCTTCTATTACAGATCTCTATAGCTGTTTCCATCTTTCATGGGGTAAGATTACTTATCCTGTGGCCTTTCTCTCTTGCACAGATGTCTGAACCCATATACACCTGTCGTATATCTATTAGGTCCTTCCTGTAAAGGCCTAATCTATCTGCCATGGGCAATCTGCAGAACAGTCGTGAAAGGTAGGAGCTATCCTGCTAAATGTCGCTTATCCTAGCTATATGGGGCCAGCAGTGACATTTAATTTTTAGCTAATTGAACAGGTCAATTACTTTATTTTTACTTATATGAAAATTCACATTTTATAGATCTTTTATATTTTTATAGGCAGCACACATCCGGTCTAACATGAACTGGCACATATCCAGCTGAAATAAAAGCGGGTGTTACACACAGCGCTGATATCTGTCCTGTACCTTTAAAAACTGACCATACATACCATTAAAGAAAAACCGTAAATGTCAGTCAAGGCCTAATTAGTGTCTATAAAGGTACTTCCTGGCAATAATTGATTTCTTAATCCAGATCCCAATCTGCTCTACTGATATTCTTTAATGACTTTCTGAAGTCAGTGATAACAAATTGGATAAGAAAAGATGTTTTCATCAATCTGGAGGATTCACAGGAGACACAAAGACTGAGTTAACATGATGCTGTTGCCAAGAGTGACTGAGCAAACAGCGTTTGCAATTACAATTCACTTCCTTAACTTGGTTTCCAGCAAAGCAGCAGCACTTTAACTTCAATTATGGCTGCCCCAGAGTAAAGGAGAGGGGAAAAATTGCTTTCCATTACTTATTTGTTCTTTCGTCTTTCACACTCCTCAGCAAACTTGATCATGTAATTAAACTCCAAAGGCTATTTGCTGACAACCTGTGGTCAAAACGTAATGGAAGATGATAACGATGCTCAAGTCAGGTTCCCTCCTTCCTATAGTGCCAGTTTCTGCCAAAGTGCTTTCTCTGCACAAATTACAGTATGCCATATTCAGATCATTTGGAAGCAGGGTGTGATGTGTAGGTAGCAAGCAAAGTTTAAACCTCTGCCATTACAATTGCTTAACGAGGAATTGCATTAACAGCACATGTTCCCTATACCTTCCATTCAGGCAGAAGAAAAGGTAAATTCAGACATTGTAGTGGCTGGCAAACACTGGTGTCTCATTCCAATCTTCTACCCAAAACTCAAATTCAGCCTTAAGTGTAATAGAGCATTGTGGCTTGTAATTTCAATAAAAGCAATATGTAGTATGGGGAGGGATATCTAGACTCTGTAAGGAAAGGGAAATATCAGATCATTTTCAGACAATTATGTTAAAAATTGAATTATAAAGATTTGGAAATCTTTATGTTATTAAAAAAAAAAAAAGTATTCCCAGATTGTTTTATATTGCTTTCTGGCTTATATCTGCACGCTGTATTATACAGATGTACAAACCGTTTTTTCTTCTACCACTGAAAAATCAAATAAATAAATAAATACCTTTGATGGACTTTGCACAGTGAGGAAAACTTGCTAAATTTAAACTCTGTGAGTAAAATAGGACAACTAAGACAGTCCTATCATTTCAACAGCCTCCTAGCCCTACTTCTCTGTCTGTCTTCCAGTTACTACTCAGCCTGGGAAACGGCAACATTCTGGAACTATAATGATAGCAGAAACAAGCAAAAATAGAAAAGGACCCAGGATGAATCATAGAAACCCTGGTCCCATGGCTGCTGTGGGCAACTATGGATCTAGCCTGCTTCCCAGCCAAAGCCATGGGTGAACCACCACCCTTGCCCATCCAAGTGCCAGCACTTACAGTGCATGAAGCCTCAGGTAGGAGAGGTGAAAGCTCCCAGTTGATACAGATCTGCCTACCGTTGCTTGGAATAGGTGCAACCCTGGGGAGGAAAAGGAAACTGCTTCACCTCCCCTCCCTTTAAAGGTAACACCTGACACAGTTTATAGCAGGTGTATGGTGATGAGGCCTGCTGCAGCACAAGTGGGAAAGCCTTTTGAGGGCTTGCCTATAGCAGGGAGCAGGCACAAAACCAAGTGTCAGAGGTGACAAGAAAACAAAAAAAAAAAAAAAAAAAAAAAAAAGGAGACTGGTAGAGACCCACAGGCTTTGTGCACGTATTTTTGCAAGTCAGGAAGATACTGAAAGTTGCTGGAGAAAAAAGTGAGCATGGAGGAAAGAAATGCCACAAAGATATGTGGGGGATATTTGCTCTCCAACCTTGTGGCTTGTTCTGCCTCACTCAGCAGCTCTGAGCTCCTGCTCGTTGAACAAGGTTTCCTTGTTCTGGTTTGGTGCTTTTGTTTTGCTCTAAATGTAACTTTAAAAATGAGAAGTCTTTAATAACTCTTGATGAGATCACTTTGAAGAAAAGGCTCACACCAGGACTCCAGGGGATCTGTCACATTCAGTTATCTTCAAGATAAACCTGGGTAATTGTGACAGTGCTGTCTCACCTGCCCACTGCAAGCAGAGGCTGTGGAGAAGCAGGTAGGCTGAGGATGCCATCCTTACTCTTGGCGCTGAAGTGTGGGGATGATGAAAAACAGCCATACTTGAGCCATCCTGCCAAACAGTCTCTCCTTTCTCTCCCAGTCCTGCATTTGACATGTTCCTCCACTTAAGCAGAAATGACTGGAAGGTTATGGGGTGTCCTTGTGCCATATAGACCGATGTAGAGGTGCCAAAACCAGCACGGGTGCTGCACAGCTCACTACTATGGCACTGAGGGCAGTCAGACTTGCTTGATAACATGATAAAGGTTTTCCTTCATGTTTTCCTTCTATTTATGAACACTCCCTTCTGTTCCCAGCATCTAGGAATGTTTCATAATTCCTACGTTATTATTTTGCCCACAGCTTTCTTTAGGCTTTGCTGTCTTAGTGAGTCTAATGTCAATTAAAATGCTGGGAATGTCAGTATTTTAATTTTCTGGGAATCAGCTTGGTTCTTAACACGTTCTAATCTTGAATTACAGCTTTTTTCCAGGCCTAGACCTTTTTATAAGTACAAACAGACAAAGCTCCAAATTATGCTGTGGTTTGGTGATTCTGAGCAAAATGTGCCCTAGGGCTTAGCCCAAGAACATCAACTCATTTTCTTTAGTGACCCAAGACAGATAACTAGAAGCTAAGTTTCCAAAGGTGAAAGGCTGCTGTCACTAAGCCACTGCAGCAACTTAATTGAATGTTTTCTCCCAGCTCTAGCTGCAAAGAGTGCTTTTACTATTTGTTCTGTGTTGGGATTAGTATAAAGTATTTGCCTGACTTGTCTCCAAACAAAAACTGTAAAAGAAAAAAAAGTTTGCAATTACTTATTGAGTGCCATTCTGACATATCCAAGGGTCATTCACACAGCCTTCTAGTCACTCTAGGTCAAAACTCATTTCTGCTTTGGTAAATCACACCAAGGGTGGCTTTGTTGCATGTTATGACCTGTCCCAGATCTACAGATCATCAGGCATCTAAATTAAAGAGCACAAACTCCATAGTGCCTTTTATTTCTGTTTTCCTGCAGAGCTCCTACTTTCGGCTTTTCATTTTTTTCATTTTTTTTTTCCCCCAAATGAAGACAAATATAAAAATTTAATCCATTATATTTTGCTTCCTCTAGGTTTTCCAATTTCTATTTTGGTGCTTAGGTGGAGGAGGAGCCTGGAGAGGGAGTTACCAGGGTGTTCATTAATTTCCCAGTAGAGCTATGCAGGTCAGTTCACAGCCTAAATGTGATAAGACTTGCTTTTCTTCCCCGCCCTTCACATGCACATCCTCATAATGGAGATGGAGGAGAGATAATAAGAAAGGGAACAGGCAGCCCTTCACTGTTTGTGAAACTAATGAGCCCCTTCATTTGGTCTCATTATAAATATGCCACCTCTGCCACCAGGCTTTGGTTCTGTTCCTGGCTACATGAACATAAATTTCAAGGCACTTTGATGCATTACTAACATACGTAGTAGCCAGACCTTTCCTTTTCAGCCTCTTTTTTTGTTGTTGTTGTTGTACTATCAGAGATTTCCTCTTCTTCGCTGCTCCCCCTCTGAGAGGCACAGAAGCCTAGATAGAAAGGTAATGAGACTATTAATTAGAGCTTCTCTAAAGGAAAGCTATCCTGACTGGGTGTTGTCTCTGTCTTTGTTCCTGGCATGTTCTGTGAGATGATTAATTCTTATTTACACAAATTAATACAATAAATGAATATCTCAAACTAGGAAAAAAAAAACCCATAACATCAGTCTGAGTATTCTTGAAATGGACAGTAGAAGTTCATATTGAGGAGACATAACTCTTTTTGTCTTCCTTGCACTCCTATGATATCTCCATAAAAAGGTATCTTTTCTTCTTTGAAGATGGTATGTTAGGGTAGTTGCTGAGTGCAGCAAGGGAGAGACACAGGAAAGTTGCATAGGCTGCTTACCATCTTTTGCTGTTCACATGCCATCCAGGCAATAGGGGTGGGAATTTATTTTCTTGGCTGGTTTTTTTTAAGTATTTTTGAGACACACCTTTCTATGATGCTAATGGGGTGATACAGTGCTCTTAACTAACTGATCTGTGAAGAAGCAAGATCTTTTAGCCTGCATTATCTCAAGTAACATTATATTCTTTCAGTTTCCCTCCTAGCAACCACTAAAGTGAATAAGATCAAGCTGAAGGTTAAAAAGACAATTGCTTTAAAGCTGTTGAAAAATAAAACCCTGGAAACCAACACCATAGAAGTTCCCAAAATGTTAAAAGATCAATCATTTTTCTGAATGATCAATAATTTTTCAAGTAAATTTATATGTATGTCTTTTTTAACTATGCAACATATACTGAAAGTTTGTCAAGAAAAACAGATATCCTGAAACAAAAATAAATGTTACTGCTGAAATAAATGTAATTAATTAAAATTGTATTGTTATTCAAAGTGACAGCTAAATCTTTCCAAAACAAAAATTTCAAAATCAAAGGGGAAAAACGGCCAACCAAATGAATAAATTCATTATGTCAAGATTAATTCCTGCATTCACAAATGTAGCCCATTCACTCAGCAAGAAATTTCAGTTATTTTAGAGGAGTCTTAATATTAGACTTGTGAAAGACTAGTGAAAAAAAAAAGAGAAATACTGGGTGCTGGATCAAGAGAGGCTGGCACCATTGGCAGGAGGATTCTTCCTTTCATCTTCTAAAAACAAGCTGATCTGGTTGGATCCAAACATCTGGCCTAGATGCAGCAAAACCTACCTCAATATCCATATTCTCTTACCTGAAGGAAACCTGCAGGAAATCTTGACAAATATATCTAATTGAAGGTAACCTTCCAGGCTAAACACAATCTGGATTTAGACCAGGATATGGAATTGAAAAATCTTCTTATCTTCATATTCATATCTTCATTTGATGGCTTAAGCAGTGGAGAGTTACTCTTATTCTCCTGGACCTCTTCAACATTCAGTCCTGCTTGGCACAATATGCTGCTGTCTCACACAACAGAGAAAAAAAGTTGTTTCTTTTTGTGATAGGATGCATCCAAGCATGCAGCTTCCCACACTTTAATACTGATTTGTGGGACTGAGGAAGAAGAAACGGTCCATCGTCTTTCCTTTAGCTACCTGTGTATAATGTCTAGGTCGACTAGTCAGATAGAATTGACGAACCCAACAAGATATAACTACAAATATAGCCCAAGTACTTAGATAAAGAAGAGTCGGCAGCTGAATGCTGGCAGGCTAGATATGGTATTTGAGAAGAGAGAGAACCAGTTCACAGCACTGTCACAGCTCAGCTTTAGAGATCTGTTGGATCTGTACAAAACTTTCAAGAGCAACATCTCAGGGAAGTGCTTTCTAATACGCTAAATGGCTAGGACGATGACCTCATCTTGGTCATTCATAGCCTTGTTACCTTATAGCTGAACTACCTTAATGCAATACATGTGTTTGAAAAGGGCTTTCCTTTTTTTACTGCATCTTTACTGTGAGCTGGTACACGCCAAAGAATATAGCTTGTTTCCCTAAAAAATAATTTAATGGAACTCTGTAGGATTTGCTGCAGGGCCTTCCACATTCACTGGCTTTGAATTGGAAATTCATTTATTTCACTCAACACTGGTACCAAACTCTCCAGCTAGTTTCCCATAAAAATCTAATGGGAAGCAGCATTAAAGGAAGAGACTGTATTTTGGGATTCCTAGTAGGCACAAGTAGGCACTGTATTTTGGGATTCCTAGTAGGCACAAGTTATGCTTGTGCCTTGCATACTAGAATGACATTTAATCTATCCAATTAAGAATGCTCTGCTTCCTTGTAGTTCAGTTCACACACTTAAGCAGAAAAAAAAGTCCCACTATACATGTGAAAGGCTAAAAAGCTTAGTATTCTCCAGAAGAAAAATGTTATCTTTAGAGCAACTCTCTTCATAGGTTTTATAGACAGCTTTCTAGTCAACACAAATGCACGAATCCGTTGACCTGAGACCTCTGGTGCTCTGAGGCTCACTGGTTCAGCCCAAATCTTGAGTCTCACGCCTGGCCCAGCCACCGGGTCGCCATCCTAATAACCGATGAAAGATCTCACATCCTGTAGACAGGAAATATTGAGATAACTGTTAGCTACTAAATCTTTTCACTTTGGCATTATATATTTCTTCCTGATTTTAAATTTCTTGTACCTATGAATAAAAAGGCAACAAGAAATTTCACTCCATTGTAGCAAGTGCTACAATAAGCACAAAGAATAAGCAGCAAAACAAAGCTTTTTCATAACAGAACAAAAAAAAAAAAAAAAAACCTCTAAAAAATTCTTACCACTGACTAATTTTCTTGTTTTATGACCTTATCACCAAATGTAGTATATCTCCAAATCAGTTTATCAGACACTTACTGAAGATTGGAATGGAGCCATATAGAATATCTTTGTATCAGTCAGAATAACACAAAGAAAACAGAAAGCAGTCCAGCTAAAAGCTCTACAAATAAAAAGAATACTGAATGAGAAGGATATTAGGTGGTCTGGTTGAAAATAACAGGTTGTTTTATTTTTCTGAAATCTTCCAATTGAATTTATTCAACCAAACAAAAATCTAGAGCCTTGTTGCTATCCTTGCCTACTACACGCATACATGTTTAGTTGTAGAATGCTTTACAACATTTATTTCACTTGACAGAAGCTGTAAAACTTTCCTAACTTCCTTAACAAACTTAAAAACTACAATAAAAGCTCCAAAGCTAGAATTATTGCCAAGCCAATAAGCTACTTTCTTGACATAGCAGGGAAAAATTCAATAAAAGCCCTGTCTAAATCTAAGCAGGCTACTGTGTCCATACCACAGGCAGCCAAAAATGAACAAAAGCTAAAGCCTACCAATCTGTGCCGAAGGAAAAATTCTCTTTCAGTCCAAATTTGACAATTCTATTGTGTGAACTGAATACAAAATAATCATCAGTGTAGGAAGTGTCAAAGTTTTAAGAGTACTGGGAAGATCTGTCCTTTCATCATGTTTCTGTAAGCTCTTACAGTGTGTCAGAAGAGTGTGGGGAGAAAAGCGTTCCAAGGATGCAGGTTGGGGAGAAGCGACAACCAGTGGAAAATTTGAAAGATGGGATCGGTACAAACCAAACAACATGCAAACAGCAATCCCAATTATTTTCAATCCTTTTAACTACAGAATTTCTTCTTCCAGCTTCAAGAACTTAATCTCAAAATAGCTCATACTCTGATAACCCTAAACTTCATTCTTCTGATTATTAGAAACTTTCTAATTTCCAGTCTAAACTTATTCATAACTATTTGATAAAAAATTACTTTTTAACTGTCTCTTCCTCCTTATTGATAATTACCCCTCAGCTCTAGCTGCTGTTCACTCAGCTTTCTTCTGGCTAGTTTCATAAACCAAGCTCTATTTTCATAAGAGAGATACTCCATTGATTTCATCATCCCATGTGGTTTTCTCTGCATCTGTTTTCATATATTTATCTTTCTTCAGAGACAATGACCAGAACTATGTGTCTCCCAATTTTTTTTTCTACATTTTTCTCTATATTCTATAATTACACTTAAGTAACCTGAACACTATTAAAACCACATAATTTATTCTTGAATTTTTACAATTCCATGCTGCAGCTCTGCCATTCTCTGAACAATCAGATCAGTTGGTCTCTTTCCTCTCCTGTCACCTCCAGTTGATGAGTTCTAGCTGAATATTGACTTAAATCCATGCAGAGATTTTTGACTAAGCTTTCAAAGCTTAGTATGACCTGTGCATGCTGTTCTGTTACAACTTTAACTAGCACTTTTATGCTGTCCACAGTCGGGCATGTTTTAGCTGTAAGTGCTCTAAAAGATCCCTGTCAGAAAGGCCAAAACCATTACATATATAGTATCTTTCTAACCAAACTCCTTAACCAGTTCTTTTAATCTGGAATATTCATTTACTAGAACAAGAGAGTGCAAATAATTTCTGTACGTATATATATGTAGGGACCTATCTCCAAGTTATCCTCATTAAGCAATGAATGAGGGGATTTGGATTTTTTTATGAAAGTGCTGTAATGTCCACAGTGGAATAATAATTCATCGATTTAAAACCAAGTAGCTGACAATGATTTAAATTATCAGCCTCATTAACAGGGTAAGGTTATGACTTCAGGTTAGGATAGTCAGCAGAAGGTGTTATAAGGCTAAAAGAGTGTCTGCACTTGGTTCTCTTGTTTGTATGTGTAAAATAAAGGTCAGGATGGGGGACATTCCAGCAAACATATGTCACACGGCTCAGTAATATAACTATGAATTCTGATTGTATTTTGCTTGTGAGGAAGGATAACTTGATTTGGTATTTTGGGGGGTTTTTTTGTCTTTTTTTTTTTTTTTTTTTTTTTTTTTAAGAACTACTCAAGTCAAATCATCATGTTCTAACTTTTATCTGAAATTGCTTTGGACTCTTGAATTTTCCCTGTATTTACTTGTAATTGCTTAGGTCTCTGGTATTCAACAACTTGGAAATTCCATTTTAAAAAATGAAATGGCAAAGCATTTTCATGTGGAAAAAAGAAAGACTTTTAGTACCATGAAGGAAGGTTTAATGTCTGTAGATTCGGGCCTATTTCCCATTCAGTTAAAAATGTCTACAATGTAGGATGCATCTTTCTACTGTAGATAGCTCAGATGGGGTCACAGAGGTTTCAAATTTCCTATTGGAAATTGCCTATCGACAGATTTTACACTGAGCTTTACTCAGTAGAACAACATTTTAGGATGACGAATTACAGGAAGCTATTTAATACTGTATCATAAATGATGACAAAAACTCCAGTAATGTTGGGTGGGCTGAGCCTAAGCTTCAATTGATACCAAATTTTTTCATATTTATCCTCCCTTTAATAAGATATATAATTCACAGCTAGCTAGATCTCCATGGTACAGCACTAATAAACATGGAAATAGAAGTGATCCGGCCCCATACATAAAAAGCTTCCAAATGCACTTACGAGGTTTGAACTTTTCAAGGGAATGATCAAAGCTGAGTGAAGTGAATGGAAAGGCTCATATTGACATCAATGGGCTCTGGAACAGGCTTGATGTGTTGACAGCTAGAGAGATGCTCTGAAACCATCTGAAAATAAATTCAAGTTCTAATAGGACACTGTGGCAAAAGAGATACCATTGCTTCATTCTCCTCCATGTCAGGAAATTATCTCTGGTCTGTCAGCGTCGGTTTCTCATTATGTTTATGTTTCTGGCTCATCTCTCACCAAATGGCTTTCCTTTTGTATGTATGACAATTGATTAGTAATAAAAAGCAACAGGGTCATAAAATTAACACACTTTGCATCTATAATATGAAATATCTTGCGCATAGCCAAGTCTTATCTTCTTGAAATAATATCCACCACCCAACCAAAAAAGCTGAGACAAATCAGTTTCTGCTAACACGGAGCCTATGTACTTTAGCATTCCCGTACCCAGAGTTAACATTAAGTTAGAAATTTTTAACTTTCCCCTAAGCTCTGATCCACCTTAAAAGCAGCAATCACATTCCAATCGATTTGGTGAGATGAATGTTATTTACACTTCAGTTTGCACCTTTTTCTAAGATTTCATAAAAGAATAAATCCACACTTCCAGGGACGGCTGCGCATGAGGAAGTCTGAGGCTGTTAAGCAGAAGTGTTAGACACGTATGGGAATGTATTAGTAAGGGTCACACCTCCATCTTAAGATTTTCAAGTGACAGCAAGAGCATAAAAGCAGGATGGCAAAGAGAGATTGAGTGCATGTAGTTTTTTCTTCTTTATAACTATGTTTTTTAAATTGTTAATCATTGCTGTCCAATAACCTAGATTGATCACACCATCTGGGTGTACCTAGACAAATAAAGCTTTGATGAAATAACTCCTTTAAATTATATATATGATTTCCATGCTATGTATGCTGAGACCAGAAAACTCCTAATGTCAAATATGTTTCAAAACAGAGATTAGTAAAGACAATGTTGTGGTACTCCTTGTAAAAATTCATTACACCAGCAAGGTTAAACTGACAGAACTCTTTCAAAGACATCATACAGACTTCGGGACAGGTGGAAATAATTCTGAGAAATCTACAGTAAAATAGAGCAGCAGTGCCTTGTAATATTTTTTAATGCTAACTCTTTCTTTCCCTCTTTTTGCCTGTCTTTTTTCACATTCAAGTGGCAGCAGTTTCCCTAGCCATCACAAAAGTAATACAGAAAATGCTATTACTATGATCTCTCCAGGTTGATTTGCTTGAGGATCATGCAAACAAAACCAAAATGACAAGTCAGATCTCTCTCTTGGCTTGAGTTGCAGTTGCTGCAATATTAATCAGTTCATGGCCTGCTTTGCATTTGTCTGATTCTCCAGAAAGCTGGTCTAGAGGAGAAATCTGTTCAAACTCTGGTCTTACATTCAGTGTTCTTGGACATCTTGGTTGTACTGGAGATCGCACAATCCAGGGCAAGGTGATGCAGTTTTTACGCTATCTGGTTTATGCTGTCAGAGGGTTTCTTCGAGAGGGCTACTAAATTGCCCAGTCAAACTTAGCTTTGCCTCTGTAACAGTAAGGCAGTGTAAAATGGCAGTACTTCACAAAGAATCTGAAGATCAAAGTTTCGAGATGGAGAAGCAGGTGAAAACAGGAGAAGAGAGGAAAGAAGAGGCAACAAATAAGTGATCGTATTAGCAGGTAGGGATGTACTAGTGAAAGCATTTTGCAAAAGGTTGCTGGCATCAGGAGGTTGTTATATTTGGGTCTACAGATAAAGAGATTAAAAACAGATTTTCTTCTCTTTTCTGCTCTCATATTTATAAAAATATTAAAAAGAGTGAAGGAATTGATCAAGAACTGAGCATGAAACAAGGCTCTGTGGCTAGTACAAACTGTATACACAGCAGATACCTGTCACCTCATCTGCCTTGCTGTGATGTGTCTCTTATTGATCTGCTCAGCTGCCAATACCAGACACCTGGCTGGCTGGGGTGATGAGGTAATCAGCCATCAGGAAGACTGATCCACAGTAGTCCGTCTGGGACGGACTCTGAGAAACAGGGAAAAAGCTAGCACTTACTAAATGCTATGGAAATGTTTTCCTTTTCATGCAGAATAAATTAAGGTGTCTTTTGATTTTAAGGGCACCACGAGCGTTAACGTGGGTTCATAGCTATCATTCTGCAATGGATGTAAAAGAAGTGAGTAGCTAGGAAGACCCCTGAGGGTTTTCTTCTGCAGAATATAAAGCATTTTCCCTGCCTCGCTTGCTACAAGTATGTCGGGCTTGACTTTATACCAGCCCATCCAGTATTGCCACAGTAGCTGATTTCTGTCTATTCACACAGCATTGCTAATCAAGTAGAAGTTGTCCTCTCAAAGCCAGGGATAACAAGATGAGACTATTTTTAGCATGAAAGTGAGTTTAACAAATGGATTGTAGCTAAGGCAGCATGACAGCCCTGCCAACTAATTAATAGAGACACCAAAGGTGATTTTGTAATAGAGCCAGAATTACCACTGCACTGTGCCTTCAGATGAGGTGGATTTTGCAGCTCTGTTGTGTTGTCCAGCCAGAAAAAGCAGCCCAAATATACTGTGAATCTGGACCAAACATGCTGTAACATACCCTGCTCCAAGACAGATAATAAAATCTTG
Source organism: Strigops habroptila (assembly GCF_004027225.2). Classification (NCBI taxonomy): domain Eukaryota; kingdom Metazoa; phylum Chordata; class Aves; order Psittaciformes; family Psittacidae; genus Strigops; species Strigops habroptila. The sequence continues at coordinate 15,354,495 of NC_044278.2, forward strand.
TCTTGTTTTGTTTGGCTTCCTTCTCTGTTTGACCTAGCATTATTCAGAACCCTTATTACTTTCACCCTTTCCTTCCTTTATTATTCATAGAGATAGGCCATGGTATACTGGATTGAACCCCTCCAGCTATAGGGGAGGACTGAAATTCTTTCTCTGCAGAGTGACAGGTGGCAACATTGTCACAAAGTGGGACAGAAATCAAACCTAAATTGGGGCTTGACATTTTCTTCCTAGGCACATTGTGTGATTCCTGGCCAAACCCTGTCCACTCTTGTGCTTTAAGGACTTTATGGGTCCCCAGATTTTTTTAATACTTGACATGGATCATTGAAAAGAAAATATACCAGGCTCTTTATTAATCTCTCACTCAAATTTTCCACAGATCTTTTAAAAGAATATAGAATGTAATTCCCTTGAAGATCATTTTACAATCACAGAGTTTTCCCACAAATGAACTAGCTTTGCCCTCAAGACAGTCTGTCGATGCTCTCTTTTTCTTTATTCCTATTAAATTTGGCTGAACCCACATGCCTTTAGAAAAGCATTTTCTTCTGTAGGCCATCCTTTTTCAGGAAGTTCTCAGCTCGCCATTGCTAAGCTTGTCTTTTGAAATTATTATCTCAGGAGCTGTTCCCCAGGGAAATTACTGCAATCCAATCACCACAAATGTAAATTAAATCAGCATCCAATATAACCACAGTGGCTTGTGTTTCTCCCTTTGAGAAATCTAATTCTAGAACTACTGGAATAAATTCTACTCCCCACTTCCCATAAGGAAATAGCTGCAATGATCCAAGAGCAGATACAGTCTGTAGGAAATCACAGTACAACTTAGTTGTGATGCTTATTCTGGTTCATGACTTCAGCAGCCATCTCTCTGCTTAGCCTCTCTCCTCCTCTGCCTTTGCCCTATATTTCCAGTGGCAGGGATAAAGTTGGGAATCCCACTGTCTGTGTGAGACCCCATTTATAGAATCCCACATCGGAATGTTGTACTTCCTTGTGTAGAGGTTTGGAAACACTCTTCATGAGAGCTCAATTTAGAACTGGTCAGCAAAGCATTGGGTTGGCAGTTGAGAGGTGTAGCATGGGCCTCACCTCATAGCTAAGAAAAAGGTAGCAAAACTGTTCAGGTTGGAGAAATATAATGCTAATTGGGAAAAGCATCAGGTTCTACATATTAGCAACCAATACACCAAGAAAAGGAAAGGGATAGGTGGGTAGAAGCTGAAGTGATGAAAAAAGTTGAAAGTCTTTGTAATTAAATAGCAGAAGAACAAAAACACATCGATTACCCAAAACTGTCACTTTGATTTCAATAAAGGTCATCTGATGTCCACACAGCCTGTAATGATGAAACCTGCGATTATAAACAAATTGAATATTTCGCACTTAAAAGCTGTTCTATATCACTTTTTATGGGGGAAAAAAAGTGTTCTGCTTGGCATCAAAAATGTTATCACCCCAAAATATGAATGCTATTCAAATAGTTGCTACAAATGTTGAGCGAATGCTCACATGAGTTATTGTGCTAGATGGGTCTAACACTGTGAAATTGGTCCGTGGTGGACCATCCCGATCATCTAGAATGAGTGTGTACGGCAAAGGGCCAGCAAGGCAACTCCTCCTGGCGCAGACTGGCCCTCTGCATTCGAACGAGTGTGTGCGGGGAAAAAGAGCAAGCACGGCCACTCCTCCTGACACAGGTTAGCCCCCTGTGTCAGGATGACTCTGCACTTTTGGCATTCAAAAAGCCTGGGGTTCGAGAGAGATCAGAGAAGGAGGCGGATCCAGCTACCTTTTATGATCGACACTACCTCTGCAGGGAAGCCCGCCAAAGTAGTGCCGGCCACCTCATCTCGTCAGGATGCATCCCAAAGCTGGCCTCTTGGTCATTGTGTGGGTGGGTTGGTAAGAATCTGTGCCTAACCTAGTTTCTGGTAGTCTTTAGGTATTTCTCTTTCTAGTTAGTAATATCTCTGGATTTTATATCTATTCTGGATCTTGTAATAAACTTTCTAGCAGTTTGGTGTGGGTGTGTGCATGGCTTGCGTCCTTCTCTACCTGGAATCCTTCGATCCCTGGAACAGTTATGCTTCAGTACTTTGGATTTGAATATGCAGGCTTTCAAACTTACACCAAATCTCCAGTTAACAAATGTAGCACAATCTGCCATTTACAGAACTGTGTTTTATTCACATTGTGTCAAGGTGTATCATGGCTATTATTATTATTAATAATAATGATTAATTTTCAAAATTAAAACAACAGCCGGATGTACCAGTGACATAAAGAACAGATAAAAACAAAGTTCTCCACAGTCCTAAAGAACCAGGATCTAAAAAGAAAAAGAATCTAAAAAGAAATATTAAAATATTGTATTGTTTTTTCTCAAATGCAAATACACAGGCGTACATACATTCATTTACTTCTGCTCAGCAAGGCTATTATTTTCCCTCTGAATATGTATTAGGTAGGAATGTTAAGTATCATGTAAAATATTTCTCTTGAGTTATAAGAAAACATTTAGCTAACATTAACATGAGTAGTCAAACGTGTGTAGGCATCATGCGGAAATTTATATTGACAGTCAGTGTTGGCGTCAGAGCATATCACTGTTAGTGGGTATTGAGTTTTTATGTCTTGGGATGAAGATGCCATGCAACTGAGTGCCAATTCAAAAGCTATTTATTTTGTAGGTGGTATAGGCTTTGACGTATTTCCAGTTTTTCATTTTCCATTCCTTAAGTTTTAAATTTTCTGAATATCACTGGTCACTACAATGTTACTACTCAACAACTTTATCTAGTCTCAGAAAGGAAAGATTCTTTATACAGAATTTATAGATAGCTCTGTTTAACTCCCATTAAGTGACTGGAAATTCAGAAAATTTTCGAGGTAGAAAAGGCAAATGAATCAGTGCAACCGTTATGCAATTTCTGCCAAGTAGTGGAGGTCAGAGAAAAATCAGGGACAATTCTTTCAATTGTAAACATAGGCAGGAATAGTGAGAAGCAGCTAAAAAGTGCACTTAAGTATGCAGCTGTATTCCAACGGATGGCATCATCCAAGGAGTGATAGAGGCACAGACTGGTAATGTAATGTAAGCAATTAGTTCTGGCAGCTACAAAAGAACTGCTGAAGCAGAAAAATCAGTCTCAAGAACTAATCTGTATCTGCACAATAGCAATGTCTTGATAACACATCTGAAACATGGCAGTTCAAACAGACAGGACAGAAGAGCTGTATGGATGCCTCAGATAGCTGTCACCCACTAATGACTCCTAAAGCCAGGTGGAAGCAGTGAATTATCATTTGGGAAAACTAAAAGAGAATACAGGCAAACCACCTACCACTTAAAAAAATAAATGTAAAATGTGCCTCAGTGGATGAGGTCAGAAAAAAAATCACTTAAATTTCCGTTTTACAGAGCCGTTTTCCCAAAGAAAACTGATTGTTATGCACCACTAAATGTATTCTATGCACTTACAGTACATACTGGCTCTGACTCCACAAATCACTTACGCATATATTTAAGTTTGTACAGATGCACCATTCAAACAACATAATTGCATATTAGACTTGTCTAAAGTTTTTCTGCAGTTTTTCTTTGCACAGAGTTATGTAAGCAACTTTCCCAATTAGCCTCTTTCTAGGTGATCTTGACCAAGTCACCTGTCTATTTTTTCATCTGTGAAATGCAACAATAGCACTAATTTTCATTATGAGATACTGCAAGCACCATTGAATAGATGATATTATTCCAGTATTAAATCTTTTGCATCAGCCTAAGTGAGGGAAAGGATCTACCTCCATAGCAGTGCACTATGTACATAATAGACTATGTAGTGCATCTATCATGCTGTCTGTGGATGATGACTCCTGAAAAGAATTCCTCCTGGCTGACCTAATTTATTTTGGTTCATACCAAAAGGTGGTTGAGTGTGTGTACAGGCTGGATTCTTTCCTAACCCCAAAACTGCTCTCCAGGGGAGCAACCACTGCGTTCCAGCCACTTTCAACCTGCTGCACCAGTCTTTCAGCTAGCTCAAAGTACAATCCCCAAAACACATGCAGTGTGGATCTCTACACCAACTATTTCACTGTTCAAATTCACTCCTATTGTAAGTTACCATTTATTAATGTAAATGTAGTCTATGGCAATAAAAAGTAGTTCAGGTCTCTAGAAGAAAAGAAGCACAGGTACCTACAGGTCTCACTGTGAGCTTCTCTGTGGATTTTCTACTGCCTGTAAAGGCTGAGCTCATGCTGCTATGTGGGACATTAATAGGATCTCTCCCTTTGTCCAGCTAGCTATTCTCCAAGAAACAGGAATGTAACATCCTGGACACACCTCTATAATACCTGATGAAAAAATGGCCAAAGCTATTATACGATTTTGGGAAGGACGGGATGGAGGGAAGAAGAGAATCACAAATGAAAAGTAGACAAATCTTGCTGCTTTAACAAAGCAGGCTAAAACACTTTCTAGAAACGCAATCCTGAACAGCTTTTCTAAAATAGACCAAAACAATAGGGTGGTTTTTTTTAATGTAGTCGCACAACAATTTTGAGAGTTTTAAAGGATATTAGGGTGGGTTTTTTTCTGTAACATAGTGTTTCTGACAGGCAAAGTTAAACATGCTTGGGTACCCCAAGCTGCACATTCCCATAGCTTGAAGTATTTCTCTTCAGACTCAGCTCAGTATTTTGTATTCAAAGCACTTGATGACTGATGTATTAATCCAATGTACTCAGTGGCTCATCATTGTTCTGGGGTGGTGCAAAGGGGCCAGGACTGGATCAGTGGCAGGTCCAGGACACTTGGTTTACCACAGCAGCAGCTCCGCTATAGCTCATTGGTATCCATATGTTCACAACGTCACTGCAAAGCAGCCTAGGCATATCACAGTCTTCTTATCACTTTTGCAATTCCTGTATTTCTTTTTCCTGTTTTGAAAACCCACATTCATCTCCTCCAGTCTCCTGTTCACAACTAAACATTTTACGCAACAGCTAATTTGGAAATTATTTAGGACAATGTTTAATTTAAGGCATTTATTCCCACCATTAAAATGTACCCTGTTAGCAGTGACTAGAGCACAAAATCATCTCTCTTACAATTAACTGACTCCTAGATCAGTCAGCAAGAAAGAAGCTAAGCCTGCCCTGCTGTCGGAAGAATCAGGGCCATGAAGAAGCAGGGACAGACAAGTCCGTCTAAAATTTCAACTGTGCCTTCAGCGCTCTGAAACAAAGGGCAGGTATTTTTAAAAGTCTTTAGCAGGGTAGTATTGTTCAGCTCCTGATAAAGTATACACACTGTGAAAGTTTCTTTTAAATATCATTCATCTTTCAAAGTTTCTCAATATAGCCTGCAGAAGGTTTTTACAAAACAGGAATTTTTAAAAAGCCCACTATTTTGAACTTGCAACTGAAATTACAATTGAACAAACTAATGACAGTGGATAGCAAAGGACTTTAGGAACCTATCTAAAATTTATCTTTAATTTACAATAATTAAATTGTAAAGTCAGAAAAACAGAAAAAAACCCTCCAGATTGTTAGGTCAGGTGGATCATTCTTGGTTTAGAAGTAGATCAGTTCAGCCTCAGCTATGGATCTCTGAGTGGTGTTTATATAAGAGCTAAAAAGATTGAGTCTCTTCTGTTACAAACTTGAAAGGGGGAAATACCTTGTATAAAACGTCATATCAAAACACAAAATCCCTATTCAGATTTCTTTTAAGTATTATCACAGCTTCCCTTCATTTACTTCCTATCTTATTTTGGTGTGATTATGTTAGTAAGGTATTCAGTGAACAATTACATAGGACAGAACAACTTATAAATTCACTTACAATAGTACATCACACCACCATTTCACACAGTAACTCCAGTGAGGGAAGCAAAATGTTGGTTCACCACGATATGACACCCCATAGCATGTGGCAAAATAGTCAAGCCATATCATTGCAATGGGTGCTTACCCAAGCAAAGCAACACTGCTTGGAGGATTTTCAGTCTTCCCACTGTGCATGTGGTAGAGATGGTCTCATGGGGGGAACTGGGGTCAGAGATGGCAGTAACATAAGCCACCCCCAAGGATGGGTGGCAGTGGGTGCTGTGACTCCAGGACCTGTGTGCTAACCTGTCCTGCTAGGCAAGTCACAAGCCTGACCATGCACCCACCATGGGTCCTGTGCCACCAGCTCGCCTCTCCCCTGTGCCTTCCAGAATGCTTACTTCAACACACACAAATTTACCAAAGAATAGCAAAAACCACCTTAAATTAGGAAGCTTTCTTTTCTCACCTGTATAGTAACCTTCTTGCAAAAAGCACTTTTGTAAATGTCATGATACACTGGAATCAATCATAGCACATACCCATTAAATAAAACAACAAAGTAATTCCTGAGAGCCATGGTATTTCAAGACATCCAGGGTAAACAGAAAATTTTGTTGGTGCTTGGATTCATTCTCGGATGATCTGACAAGAGAGGAATACAAGCAAAACCCGTGGTTGTGGCTGAGACATAACAAGCAGGAGATCTTACTATGTATGTATTCTACTCTCTGTGGGAAGAGAAGATAAAGCAAGTGTGGTTTATTAAAATTGTGTAACCAGTGGATTATTTCCTGCTTAATAAAACATAACTAAATGCATCTAAGTTTCTCCAGATGGATATTATTTATGAATTGGGGAAAAGATAAAATTAATAGGAACATCAAAGATGTGCTGAAAAGTTTCCTGCTTATATATTAATCTGACCTCCAAATGTTCTTCCTCTGCATTTCCTGCAGCAATTTGGCTATTAGTCAACCCGTTAACTGTTCCTTCTACAGAAATGCAGATGTCAGGTTTATAAATATCTGAATCAGAGCTGGAATTTAAAATTCATGTTGATTTAATTCCTCTTCAACAAGGTGACATTTTTTTCAGGGACCAGATGCCCTGGCCTTATCTCTTTGCATCACTCCCCTGGCAAAAGAGAGAGCACACGCACTCAGGATTTCGCCAGTACAGCCAGCTATTTATTACCCGCGGTATCAGACAGTGGGATCGCTTGGCGTGCATGACCATAACACACTGCTTTTGTTACAGCAGGAGTTCTTTTGTAGATAAAATTCTGCAGACCACTGTGGCAACTGAACTGTAGAGGTATTTATCATACTTATACTTGCTCACGCACTGCGGTTCAGAGCACTCAACAAACTATAACATGGAGATACAGGCACCATTCTGTCCCAAATTCACGGGGTTCAAAGGATTCAGAAATACTTCTCCATTTTTTTCATCCAACCATACTGTGCCCCTTACTTGAAGAGCATATCAGATAAACCTCCTTTTTTTTTTTTTTCAGTTTCCACCCACCCCAAAAAAAAAAAAAATACAAGGATGTCATTGAGAGAGCTCCACTCTGCCGATAAACCTCATACTCCAAGTTTTCTGCCACTTCAGTAATATCTCTCTCTCAAAACCCACACGTGCTGGGAGAAGCTTATATCTGTAAATCCCAAGAAGCTCTTCAGGCTCGTCATTAAGAGCATATTCTGTTGACACTTCACAGAAATCAGAGATAGGAGAGAGTAATAGCCTAGGTTAGAGAGAATTTCATTAAAATAAATAGTACATTCTGTGTATGTTCTTAAGGAGCTTTACAAACATGTGTCAAAACACTTCAGCGATAATTGTGACTATTATTCCTCTTGCTAGACTGTAGCTTTTACTACCATAAGCAGAGATTTCCAGGAATATACCTGCTGTCCCACAGCTCCATGCTCCCCACAAGGCAGATCATGCAGCATGGGTTTGGGACCGCTGCTGCTGGGGGGCAATAGCAGCCAGTCAGCCAGCCATACTGCATGGCCTGCTACAGGGCAACACAGGAGGCTGTGATAGATCAGGAAACCAGCCCTAACATGGTGTGCACAAGCGATACAGAATGGAAAAACCATGAAATGAACAGTGAGGCTTCAACAATGCCAGTGTCATCAACTGCCAAGAGCTACAAAAAAAGACGACCGACTGTGAGTCCTAGAAAATGGCTGCAGAAGAATCACAGACAGGGCAATCCCACTTTAAGTTGCAATCAAGATGAAGAGGCAGCAGAAGAGGGACCTCTCATCTGTGTAGTAAATCCCTTGTATTTAGTTAAAGGTTTGTCAGATAATTAATTTAATGAATTTTGAGGGCTTATATTGTTCTATACGAAAATATAGATTAATTTACATCCCAAAGTAGCTAGCTCTGTTTGCTGAGCTAACATGATCAGACAGCACTTTTCAACAGATTTAATTGTTACATATCTGTAGAGGCAACTTCCTGTTTAAAGAAAATTTCGTGATATCCTGTGAAGCCCATGTACCGCTCTTGGCAGCCCAGCTGCTTCCGGATATGCATTAGAAATGCAAACTAATCTTATCCTGTGCTATAGGTCAGCATCACTTGCTGCTGAATGCATCCAAGAACAGGATGTTTTAAAAAAACACCTCAAATAGCTGTGCCTCATGCTAGGTATTTCTGTCTCATCTGCAAAGGCAGAGTGATCTTTTGGTGCCACAAAAGGACTGAAATCCTGGCATCAATGTGTTATGGGAAAAGCTCTCCTCAATCATATTGCTCTTTCATATGTCCACAAGGACATCAACACTGACTGTGCTAAAGTAAATGCAGTTTTTGGAAAGGATGAAGACTGTCAGTGTTGTCAAGCTCCTGCAAATGTTCAAATTCTAAAATGGTTCATGAGGCCACAGAACACCATATGAACACGAAGCCACAGTTTTGCCTTGCAGCCTACAATACAATACGAAGACTTGGAAAGTAGTCCCAGTTAATCCGTTCTGCAAGTTGTACCTTTTTCTCACCCTTCCTCCACATTGGAGAGCTCTCCACTGGCTGCTTGGGGGTTGCCGGTAGTTTTGCTATTATCATAGAATCATAGAATCGTAAGGGTTGGAAAGGACCTTAAGATCATCTAGTTCCAACTCCCCTGCCATGGGCAGGGACACCTTGCACTAAACCACGTGGTTCAAGGCTCTGTCCAACCTGGCCTTGAACACCGCCAGGGATGGAGCATCCACAACCTCCCTGGGCAACCCATTCCAGTGCTTCACCACCCTCACTGTAAAGAACTTCTTCCTTATATCTAGTCTAAACTTCCCTTGTTTAAGTTTGAACCCACTACCCCTTGTCCTACCACTACAGTCCCTAAGGAAGAGTCCCTCCCCAGCATCCTTACAGACCCCCTTCAGATACTGGAAGCCTGCTATGAGGTCACCACGCAGCCTTCTCTTCTCCAGGCTGAACAGCCCCAACTCTCTCAGCCTGTCTTCATAGGGGAGGTGCTCCAGCACTCTTATCATCCTCATGGCCCTCCTCTGGACTCGCTCCAACAGCTCCATGTCCCTTTTATGTTGAGGACACCAGAACTGTACGCAGTACTCCAAATGAGGTCTCACGAGAGCAGAGTAGAGGGGCAGGATCACCTCCTCCGACCTGCTGGTCACGCTTCTTTTGATGCAGCCCAGGATACGGTTGGCTTTCTGGGCTGCGAGCACACACTGCCGGCTCATGTTAAGCTTCTTGTCAACCAACACCCCCAAGTCCTTTTCTGCAGGGCTGCTCTGAATCTCTTCTCACCCAACCTGTAGCAGTGCCTGGGATTGCCCCGACCCAGGTGTAGGACCTTACACTTGGCTTGGTTAAACTTCATGAGGTTGGCATCGGCCCACCTCACAAGCGTGTCAAGGTCCCTCTGGATGGCATCCCTTCCCTCCAGCATATCAACCGAACCACACAGCTTGGTGTTGTCGGCAAACTTGCTGAGGGCGCACTCCATCCCACTGTCCATGTCGCCGACAAAGATGTTGAACAGGACCGGTCCCAACACTGATCCCTGAGGGACACCACTCGTTACAGGTTTCCAACTGGACATCGAGCCATTTACCACAACTCTTTGCGTGCGGCCATCGAGCCAGTTTTTTATCCACCGAGTGGTCCATCTATCAAATTGATGTCTCTCCAATTTAGAGACAAGGATGTCGTGTGGGACAGTGTCGAATGCTTTGCACAAGTCCAGGTAGATGACGTCAACTGCTCTGCCGCTGTCCATCAGTTCCGTGGCTCCATCACAGAAGGCCACCAAATTGGTCAGGCAGGATTTCCCCTTAGTTGAAGCCATGTTGGCTGTCACCAACCACCCCATTGTTTTTCATGTGCCTTAGCATGCTTTCCAGGAGAAACTGTTCCAAGATTTTGCCAGGCACAGAGGTGAGACTGACTGGTCTGTAGTTCCCCGGATCTTCCACCTTCCCCTTCTTGAAAATGGGGGTTATATTGCCCTTCTTCCTGTCATCGGGAACTTCACCTGACTGCCAGGATTTTTCGAATATGATGGACAGTGGCTTAGCAACTTCATTCGCCAGCTCCTTCAGGACCTGTGGATGGATTTCATCAGGTCCCATGGACTTGTGCACGTCCAGGTTCTTAAGATGGTCTCGAACTTGATCCTCTCCTACAGTGGGCCTAAGGTCTTCGTTCTCACAGTCCCTGCATTTGCTTTCCAAGACTTGGGTTGTGTGGTCAGAGCATTTGCTGGTGAAGACTGAGGCAAAGAAGTCATTAAGAACCTCAGCCTTCTCCAAATCCATGGTAGCCAGCTCTCCTGATAGCTTCTGGAGAGGGCCTACATTGTCCCCAGTCTGTCTTTTATTTGCTACGTATCTATAGAATCTTTTCCTGTTATCTTTTACATCCCTTGCCAAACTTAATTCTAGCTGGGCCTTAGCTTTCCTAACCTGGTCCCTAGCTTCTCGGGCAATGCTCCTATATTCTTCCCAGGCCGCCTGTCCTCACTTCCACCTTCTATAAGCTTCTTTTTTCCCTCTAAGTTTCCTCAGCAGCTCCTTGTCCATCCATGGAGGTCTCCTGGCCCTCCTGCTGCACCTTCTTCTAGTCGGGATGCAACACTCTTGAGCACGTAGCAGGTGATCCTTGAATACCGACCAGCAGTCTTGGGCCCCCCTGCCCTCTAGGACTGTATCCCATGAAACCTTACTAAGGAGGTTCCTGAAGAGGCCAAAGTCTGCTTTCTTGAAGTCCAGGGCAGTGAGCTTGCTGCATGCTCTTCTCACCGTCCTGAGGATCTCAAACTCAACCATCTCGTGATCGCTAGAGCCAAGGCTGCCCTGGAGCGTTACATTTCCAACCAGTCCCTCCCTGTTGGTGAGCACGAGGTCCAGCATGGCACCTCTCCTCGTCGGCTCCTCTACTGCTTGAAAGAGGAAGTTGTCTTCCACACAATCGAGGAACCTCCTGGATTGCTTGTGCCGGGCCGTACCGTCCCTCCAACAGATGTCAGGATGGTTGAAGTTCCCCATGAGGACAAGGGCCTGCGAGCGTGAGGCTGCTCCTATCTGTCTGTAGAGCGCTTCATCCACAGAGTCCTCTTGATCAGGCGGCCTGTAACAGATCCCCACCGTAATGTCCCCTGTTGCTGTTTTCCCTTTGATCCTGACCCACAAACACTCATTTGACCCACATAACCCACTCTGTTACCTCATCACCCGTCCCCAGACAGAGTTCCATACTCTCTAGCCTATCACTGACATAGATAGCAACACCCCCTCCCCGTCTGCCTGGCCTGTCTTTTCTAAACAGCCTGTAACCTTCCATTCTGACATTCCAGTCATAGGAGCCATCCCACCATGTTTCTGTGATACCAATGACATCATATTCCCGTAGCCTTGCACACATCTCTAATTCCTCTTGTTTGTTCCCCATACTACGGGCGTTTGTATAGAGGCACCTTAGCCGAGCTCCAAATGAAGCTGACTCAATGGCTGGGGCAGCTGGAACATCTCTACATGGCTCCAAGCACTTATTACAGGTGCTGGCAACTGACCAGGAATTTGGGATGGATCAATGCTCCCCTCCCCCAACACATCTAGTTTAAAGCTTTCCTGACCAGCCTGGCAAGCCTCCTACCAAAACAGCTCTTCCCCTTCTTTGTCAGACCAGCTCCACCAGCCTCCAGTAGATCTGGCCTCCCAAATGGAGCCCCTGTTGGAGTTCTAAATAGCCAAACCCCTGACTATGGCACCAGCATTCTAACCATTTATTAACCTGCCAAACATGCCTAGCTTTTTTAAGGTCCTCCCCTTTGCCCTGGCGAATCGATGAAAAAACTATCTGAGCTCCAGAGCCCCTAGCCACCTCTCCCAGGGCTCTGTAGTCCTTCTTAATGTTTTCCAGGCTACTGCTATCTATATCTCTAGCACCCACATGGACCACTAGGAGGGGGTAATAGTCAGCAGGACTTACTAGAGCAGGCAGCCTCTCAGCAACATCCCTGATCAGAGCCCCTGGCAGGCAACACACCTCCCTCGAGACTGGATCAGGCCGGCAGATGAGTGCCTCTGTGCCTTTCAAAGTAGAGTCCCCTACTACTGTGACCCTCCTCTTTTTCCTGGAGGCACCAGTAGGGATCCTCTTCAGTGGTGCATCAGCAGGGTGCTCATTAGGTGTGGTGGGTGCTTTCTCATTAGCCCCCTGCAGAACCGCGAAGCAGTTCTGGGTGGGGACATCAGATTTAGGAGGAAGCCCCTTGTCGTTAATTGTCCTCTTCCTCCTTTTTTTGTTCGTTTTTCTCGTGACTAATTCCCAGCTTCCTGGGTTGCTGCCCTTGTTCTTTCCTATATGAGCAGTGCTAGACGTTTGCAGCCCCTGCGCAGTTTGGGCCTGGAGCAAGCAGCCCAGCTTCCTCTCAGCTTCCCTGGCATCTTTTAGCTCTCCAACAGCCTCCCGCAGCTCAGCCCCTGCTGCAGGAGGACCTCCACCAGGGCGCACTGAGTGCAGCCCTGTCCATCGTGCACCCCCGCCTCACGAGACCAGTCGAGGCACTTTCTACACTCCGAGGTCTGCGCCGCAGCCTCCCCTCTCATCGGCTCTGTCTGGGCGCCTACGCTGGCCACCGCCGGGGCAGAGCTCCCAGGGCGGGCCCTGGTCCTGAGGCGAGTGCTCGCCATCCCGCTCGCTGCCCGCTCGCCCTGCCTGCGCCAGCTGCCGCGCCACACCCTGACTGACGTGCCACGCCCTGGTCGCCGCGCTCCTGGTCGCTCGCGCTCCCTGGGATGGGTTTTTCCCCACTGAGGGCTGGTGCCGTCACTCCTGGCACCGCCCCCTGTGAGTCAGCTGCTCGCGTCAGCTGAGCTGCCGGCTCCTGGGCAAGTCCTGTCGAGGACTTGAGGCTCTCTCGGTCGCTCTTGCCGCTCCGAACTGAGGCTCCGGGGCGCTGTGCTTCCCCCCGCTCCGGTGTTAAAGGCGTCCTCTCTGGAGATACTCACCTCGGCAATTCATGCTATTGTCCTTTCCTTCCTTTTTACAATAAGATAGTTTTGTCATATGCTGTCAGTATTCATCATTTGAAGGAGTAACTGGAACAGGTTCCATTTCTGAAATTAAGATTCGCTTTTCCAAATGGCTTCACTCTGCTGGAGAATAAGCTGCTTCGGGTGCATTTCAGCCCATGAATCCCTTGTTATTCACATGAACAGCTGATCACATGGGGATTTCACCCTGTGAAGATACCAGGAGGCAGGAAGAACTGGGCTTGGAAGCAGGAACACCCCAGCACAGAGCAGGGACCAAGGAGCATCCCTCCAGGGAAGCAATGGGGTCACGCTAGGGACTGGAGGTGATGCTCAGGGAGCCCAGCCAGGGCAGCAGGGCACAGGGCCAGGCATGGTGTGGCCTTGGACAGGCGTGGGGCCTTGGTCAAGACAAAATGGTGCCTCTAGGCTCAGGGGGAGAGGTTCTGGACACAGGTTCGATCAGTCAGAGAAAGTTGGGCTTGCCAGTCCCCATGGGGTGCTAACACAAGATCATAGAATCATAGCGTAGTTTGGGTTGGAAGGGAACTTTAAAGGTCATCTAGTCCAACCCTTAACCTCCTTTGGGGGAAAAGGGTTGTAAGCATTCCTTTTTAGAAGCTACCTTTTACCACCTATAACCTTTCAATGAAAATACTATGAAAAAAAATAAATTAAAAGGTTTCTACAACTTCTGAGCACACTCTTGAGAGTAAATAGATATAGACATCCAGGTTAATTTTTGCAATAATTTTGTTTTCAATTACAGTTTATACATTATTAAAATGAGTAACAAATTAATACAAAATGCTACTATCCACAACAAGATTATTTTATGGTCTATATTCACTAGTTGTTCACACACATTTTTCTTTTCCAGCATTCAGTCAGTTGTAAGAAAAATTATAGTCGCTTGCAAAACACTTTTGTTGTCATCTCATGAAGAGTATCAGTTCTCTTACATGTGTCTTAAGTGCAAACAATACAAATTAAAATGTGGGGAATCATTCACTCAAGAAAGCTCATAACTAGGTTTTAAAACTAAGTTCCTGTGAAAAAGATTTTGTTTATTCCTCATTAAAAGTAGAATTTACAGAGTTGAGAATACAGTGAAATTTTAAATATGCATGTGTGGAATATAGCATCTACATCTATGTTTAAAAGTTATTTTGCAAGGTCTATATCATAAAAAAATTCCAAACCCCTATATTTGTCCTGTCTCAGTTTAGATCTGCTACTTGGCTATACACTACATTATCAATAACAGACAACAAAATAGCTAAAAATATGTATCTACTATGAGAAAATTGTAGTGCAGTTCCTAAAACATTAGGAATAAATCCTGCGTACAGTTAAAAGATGTCCCGATGTATTTTTACATGGGTATTTTATTTGTTGTTGAGTTATTTGTTGAGATCACAGCAACATCAACAGCCAAGCTAGACATACTGCCTTGGTACCATACCCATACATCATGACAAATAATGAAAGTGCAAATACTATTAATTCAGCTACACAGCTCATTATGATGAAAAATTTATTTGCAGATACCTCCTTGATTAATGACTAATGCCTGGTTAATCTTAAACATATCCAATAGGAAAGAAACTAAAGTCAATGAGAGGTACCTGACATCAGAGTGAACGTAATTTATCACTTCAATGAATAGTCCATGGCATTGTTCACTGTGCATACAAACACACAAACACTTCCACAACCTCCCTGGAATAATGAAGTATCTAGGAAGTACACAAAAGGACAGAAAACTCATGAGGCATATGGTATAGGTATTTGCAGAGACAGTAGACAAAGGCTACATATATGCATACAAAAGCTATGAGAAAAAGAGAGAAAGAAGACATGCTGTCTGAAAAGAAATCTGTTCTCTCTTCTGCTGTACTCAGTGGCATTTTAGAAGTTGCCAGAATTGTCAGTGCTTTCTGCTTCAATACACCTACCCAATTTCCTCAAACATTTGGAGCTGCATTTCAACTGGACAGATTTACTTCATATAAGTGCTTAAGAGCGTATTTTTTGCATTACAATTTCTGATGTCTCAGACAGATTTCTGCAATATCTCTTCTGAAGAATTGTAAAGGTCTGATAAAGTGCTATATTTTTTACTCTGCACTGAAGTGTGTTATATAAAGCCTGGTCCTTCAAAATATTTACATGTGTTTAACTAGTCTTGAATCTAAGAGAAAGTGCCTTTGTCATGCGTGGCTTATGTATAACAGCTGCCCCATTGGCTCAAATCAATATTCCATTGAACCCAGAAGAAACAGAAGATGGTACGTGGAAAAAGCACATGAGCATGGCCATTGTGTGCAGTCCCTTCCCCTTGTACTACCCCAGACTTCTCACATGGAGAAGTCTCATCCATTGTCTTGTGGGTGCTGAATCATTCACTAAGGTCAGCCTACAAGATTCAGATCTAGCCCCTACGTTATTTAGAGATTTGTGCAGGGAACAGAAACTCCTATCAAACAAATAATGAAATAATTTGAAATAACTTTTATAGTAGTGCTGTTAATCAAGTCTACTAATTTAGTGGAATCTCCCTGCAATATGTAAATAGTTACCTTAAACATAGACCATAATGAGCTCTGGGACCAGAAGCAATTTTCTATTCAAAACAGAAGCAAGGTCCAATATACTGACATCCATCAAGACACTAGCAACCACTGCCAGCAACGGCATGTACCAGTGATTACATACCTTTTTTGTAATGAAAAGGGCAACCCCTACCATCATGCCAGTGTCATAACAGAATCAGGGCCAAGGTTACTCCTTTCCAAACCATTCTGTCAGGGTTCCCTGAGTGCATCTAGTAGAGCAACTGGCTCCATGGCCTGAACTGGAGGCAAATGGTGTGATCATGAAGGCTGTCTGCTAAACAGCTCAGGAGGTTCAGATGAGCAAGTGTTGTAAGTGCTCATGGTACAGAGCGGAAACAGGCTGGGCAAGAAGGGAGGGGAGTGCAAGCCAACTCAGTAGACCTGTCACTAGGTAAAGCATATTTACAAATGTACCAGTCTCACAGTGGTGACAGAGACCTACCGAAGAACTGATTTGCATGAATTTTGGAGGAAATCTGCTTAGAAATTCAGCATTATCAGCTGCTAGTTTGGTCTAGTTGGAATTCTGCTAGAATTTAATTTGTCATGTTATTTTTTAAAATGTAACAACTAAGATAATTGAAGAAAAAATCACATGCTCTTAGAAGGTTTTTCTGGAAATGGTTGAAATACCTAATTTTAAAATAACCCTGAATTTGATAGTAGTCTTTCAGGGAATAAAGACCTTCCCTTTTGCTAGATTACCAGCCAAGCACTTCTCTTATAGAAAGAATGATTAAAGAAAAGTAAACTGTGGACTAATGAGGAGATTTTTTTATTCTTGGGTACTTAACAGAAAGGGGTGATGAGAATATTAACGAGATGAAGCTTGAATAAAATTAACAAAAATAAACTAAAACTAAGGAAAAGCTTTTCAATTCCAAATAGAGGAAGAAGAAAGGAACTGTATTATCATGTGCACCTGCAGTAGCTCTAGTGGTCTGCAGCTTTAGAAAAGCACAACATAAATTACTGTGTAAAATCTATGAAGCTGACACAAGACTAGATTCCGAAGTAGCTGTCACACAAACTCCACTAGAGTTGCTAGAGCAGAGAAAGAAAATTAGAAAAATCAATATGGTATTGCCTTAAAATACAGACTTCTTGCCAAAAATATAAAGACCAAAAACATCACTGGCCTGGGAAACATAAGAAAGACTTTGCTGTTTGTGGAGGTTATGTGGGGACAATAAATACAAAAAAATAGAAAGCCAGCAAAACCCAAGCATATCTTCAGAGAGAAAAGGGGCAAAAATTTCATGAGAATGTTAGATTTTCAAGATTTTGAAATGCCTAATTAATCCATACTTCTTTAACTTCTTAAGCCCATGGACTGCCTGCAAAGTAAAAATTTTAGTGCTGAAAACCCCATGAGAACTTCTACGTTACTGAATGGCACAAAGCATGTTAAAAATATAGAGGGCTTTTGATAGACATCCGCAATAAAGTCAACTGTTGCACCTTGAAAGTGCCCTGCAGGCAGCATGACTTCCATTTATCAGAAATTTAATACATTAAAAGCAGAAGTCATATGGGTAGCCCAACACCTGACTGCATAGAGTTTGGCCAGGGAAGCAAAAGCCACTCTTTGAAAGTGAACACTTAAATGAATTTTATACTCCTGGAGTGTTAAGACCCAAGAGAGGCCTCGGGGGTAAGAGAAATTACAGTTCTAGTCTATATACTCTCTATTCAACAGTCAGAGCAGCTGACCTCTTAAAAATAGGCAGTGACTGACCCCATATCTCAGTAAAATAGTGATGTGTCGGTAACTTCTGTGTTTTGGAGGCTAGTACACAAATTTTAAAGCTTCCTAGTCATTTTGTACAAACAACCACTGGTTCTCTGCCATTGGCCTGAGAGGCACCAGAAGCTCTATGGAAAAGGAAGTTTAGCAATAACTAAAGAACGAGACTCGTTTGGATCGGTGTGCAGACTACCTCTAGAACATTATAGTGCTGAAAATAGTTCCTTATCTGCCCTCCAGTTCATAGGGCCAGATGATATGAACTCCTTGCAATAAAAGGCAGGAGAACCCCTAAGGATATTAGTTTGCTGGGAAATAACAATAGAGAAGAAAGAAGCTGTTAGAGTGAAAGATGGTGAGCTTGAAAGGGGAAAAAATGAAAGAAAAAAGAATGAAGTATTTTCAGAAACCAACATGAGTGCCAAGAGGAGGGAAAAAAGGGAAAGAAAGCTGAAAGCTACCGAGTGACCTTTACTTTTAACATGGAAAATAAATGTTCTGTTTTATAGTTTCTTGTTAAAGTAGGACCAGTAAGCAATCATGAATCTTTACACAGTTTTATAGTTTCCCTTTCAGTGAACCATTTCAGTTTTACACACAGTTTTATAATGTAACTGCATAAGAAAATAAGCTTACTCTTAAAATGCCACGATGAGAGCCTGTGCAGCTGCAACTACAGCATACACACATTTATGTTTGAGTAAAAAAGAAGCTGCAATATTTTTTTAATTCACAAAAAATCTGCTTTGAAATGGAACTGAAATGATATTTCCTAACAGCCTAATAATGAAATCAAAACAGAAAACAGAATACCCCCCACCACCATACATGCACACAGCCATAATCACTATTTTTTAGTAGACATTGTGCCTTTGATCTCTCCTGGCCCTCTTCCATCTTCTAGACAGTACAATCCGGAAAGAATCATTGGCTATCAGATACTTCTCCATCCCTCACTGGCCCTGGACTGCCTACCTCTGCAGCAATGTCATCTCTAAAACACAGTAAACATCCTGCAGCAATGTCCTGCTGCAAGCAAGGAAGTCAATACCCACAGACTTTTTATCTGACTTGTTTTCCCCCTGGAAATAGACCCCTTACTTCCCAGAAGTCCATAAGCGCTGCCGGAAAAGAGAGTGAACATGCCACAAGTCATCTTTCTTCACAGCTATAAATCAGGGATTGCCTCTGTGTGCTCATCCAGAGGAGACTGCCAGGATCCTCATGTTCATTAAGTCTTTTCTAATGGAAGACTTTCGCTGACAGTGCCTGAGTGAGCAGGACTGATTCAAGGCATACTCAGAGCCAATAGCTCTGAGAATAGCTGGAGATTTTTTCTATTTTCCACACAGTTTGCTGGTACCAAAGCCCAAACTCTAATACATCAGACCAGTAGTTTTGATCCGACCTTGACATTGGTCCTCTAGCTTGGCATGTAGGTCACAGCTCTGATACCAAGGCTCTGGTTTGTGGAAATGGCTGTTTTCTGTTACCTGCTTTGCAGTAAATGAGCGCTTCTGCTTTCATAGATTGCTCAGATGCCCCTCAGCACAGCTCTGGCATTTAGTCTTGGCTGCATTACAGTACTTTTCATGACTGTGTTGGCTTCTGTTGGCTACTGCCCTAAGCTGACATTCCTCTGTAGCCATTGAGGCACAGAGAGAGGAGTTGTCTTCTTTCCTTACTTATGATTTCAATTACTCTAGGCTGTATCCGGCATTTTTAAGTAGTTTATGAGCCTCTGTCTTGCATGCTTTGTCTTGTTTTAAAATGTCTTTCCTCTACTCTGGCAGAAAACTAGACCAAGTTATACATACCTTCAAGATGAGGCCCATCAAGTAATTAAATTCTAGGTAATTCCTCCATTCAGAACATCCTCTGGATAGCCTGGATTTCCTGGGAAAATAATTAAATAGATATGCAATAGATAAATAAATATCACCAAAAGCACTTAGATCCCAAAGGTTTTGTAGCAATTGAATTCATCTCATGTCCTGCACTTCCATGCTTGTTGTCAGACTACAGCAGGGGATGGAGAAAGGAAAATGCACAGATCACCTTCCTTCCCCCACTGTGGCCAGAGGGATGGTCTCTATCTGCCTCTCTTGCAGAGGAGAGGGTGAGCTTACCCAGGTGGGATGTGGGTTGGTATGCAGAAGCAGGGTGGGGCCATAGGGTAATCTTCCTCTGCCCAGAGTGACACAACCCCCCCAGAAAATATGAATTAAAGTGATGCACATACTTTAAAGCTGCCTCCAGAACTCTATCCTTTCAATTTATAAAACATTTTGACATGCTCAACTCCCTTTGTGTTTTAAGCTCAGGTTTTGAACTCGGATTTTGCCAGGAATTCAGTAGCAGAGAAGAAAACCGAATGCGAGAAATTTCTGTCCCTTGAAGTCAATGCCATACAATGAGAATCCGCTGATATGCCAGGGAATATTACACCTTTTGTTCTCTCTTCATGCTAGATAAAATGGAGCTTTATCAATGAAGTTATACTAGCAATAACTTCTAATAAATACATGGCACATAGTGGCTAAAAGGAGAAAGAAAACAACTTTCATGACAGATAAAAGACCCTTCACACAATATGTTTCTGGAGGAGTTATTGTAAGTGGCAGCAGTACCCTATTCTTCAGACTCCTGCTTTTTGATATACTGAGATTCAGGGCTGGTCTTCAAAATGGATGCATTGCCTTATAAATGACTTAGCATATTGAAGCATGCTTATGACATGCTGCCAAATTTATAGCCTGCTGCTGACTTTGCCCTAGATCAGACCTCCTCTCCTCTGCCTGCCAGTAGAGGCCCAGAGAAAAGGAAGGATGGACACAGCAAAAGCTGACAAGAAACGATAAGGTCAGAGGAAGCACAAACCCAGGCAAAAGGCAAGAGGAAATTAAGAGGCAAAACCAGCTGGGGTTTTTTTGTGCTTTTCTGTCAAGTTTCATGTGAGTGAAGACATTATGGGAAGTTATCCATCCTGACTTTCCTTTCATTAGACGGCTTTTTCTGTTGGCACATTGCCTCTGCAGAACTACTTACCATTTCCACTGGTTCAAACCCTGCAAGCACACCTGGCATGGCACATTCACGTACTGCTAGAAGAAGAAGTGAGAATTAAACCCTAACAGAGAACTGAAATAGCAAAGCAGCAAAGGAAAAAAAACTCGGGCTGCCTATCTACCATCCCTGGCAGGGGAGACCCAGATACTCTGGGTGCTTTGAGGCTCTGCTCTTTGACCTCACACTGGCATAAATCAGCACCAACTCTATGACATTAATAGAGTTATATCAGCACAGGGTCACAATCAAGTCCCTGGTGCCTTCACTTCAGGATAAATTTCCTATTATGATTTCTAAATGTGCGCTCCAGCATCTTCATGTCTTTCTTATAGAAAGGGGCCCAGAACTGAACACAGTATTTAAGGTGTAGCCTCACCAGTGCTGAGTACAGGGGGATGATCACTTTCCTGGCCCCGCTGGCCACACTATTTCTGATACAGGCCAGAATGCTGTTGGCCTTCTTGTCCACCTGGACATACTCCTGGCTTATGTTCATATATTATGGTACTTGGTACTGCAAAATACTAGTTATCTCTGACCTGCAGGGATATATATATATATTTTATTTTAACCAGTATCTATGCTGCTGCACATCTGTGTATCTGTGAAGCTTGGTTGTGACAGATGCAAAATATTTGTATGCGATTTGAGTTAAGGGCAGAGGATTGTCACTTTTGAAATACATGGTGGTCAAAGAATGTTGAAACACAGGCACATGAAAGGGAGGGTTGATCATTTCATTTATGTACTCACCAGTAGGTCCCTCATTCATCCAAAAAAGTGCCACCGGTGTCAGTATTTGCAGACTTGAGGTACTAATTGATGCAGCTGCAGTTGAACTCAATATTTTTGCTGGCAAAATAATGTGAAGCACTGTTGAATTACAACAACCTAAAGGAGTTGCAGGTGGTCTGCCAAAAGATGCAGCAAGAGACCAGGTTCACTCTGTGAGCACAAAAGCAGTGTCATATAAAAATGAAGGGAGACTGTATGTTTTGTGCATGCATGAGGATAGCCGAAGGCTAGGAAACCCTGAGCAATTTTCAAGCTGGAAGATTAGAAGGTGAGCAGCTGCAATACCAATGCTGTATAACTTTGGGATTTTTCATTTAGACACAACCCACCCCAATCAGGAAATCTCTGAAAGGATTTTGTCCATTCTGGCTATTGTCAAGGAGGAAAATAACTGCAGCACCTACTACAGCTGACTGCAAGATCAGTCAGCTTTAATTACACATGTACTTCTGGAAGGCGTATTTGAAAGACTTTACATTTCAAACTCTTGATATGTCATAGCAGACTCCTTAGAATGTAATGGGGCTACCTAAATGCTAAGTGTTACTTTCCATATTATTTGAATTAGTCCTGAACTAGGAAAAGTAACAGACATTAGAGAGCCATTAAGGGCTTCAGTCTATATGCCCGTACAGTAGAAAGTTGGAACTTCCAACCCAAACCATTCTATGATTCTGTGATTACTGTAGATGAAGGTTTTATGTAACATCATGATTTGGCCTTCATCAACAGCCTGATTCAGAAACTTCAAATTTGTACCCACCTTCATATAGTGTTATTTTTTTCTTTTTGAGCATTTTGGGAAGTGAAGATTTCATACACGAAAGCCATACACAGTATCTTTTTGACTAGCTATAGGCCACCTAATTCAGGTGATTTTTTTCCCAAGTAGTTTATTTTGCAGTTCCCAGTAGAGAATTTTATTTAATCCCAATAAATGAAAGTAATTGTTCCTCTCAGCTGAAAATTTTGATACTTCCTTTTTTGTCCTGTTTTCCAACCCACACGTTAACATAAGGAACATTTTCTTAGTACAGAACACTGTGGTATGCCCTATTAAACTTTGCCATCTTGTAAAACAATGATTGATTTGTATTCTTATGTTTGCTGGATATCTCTTCTCTTGCTTGGTGACCTCTTTCATGATGGTCTATGAATATTAAACCACCAGAAACCAAGAAGCCTAACGCCTGTCAGTTTTTCCTCACATATCTAGCTGTCTTTCGATCTCAACAAGCTATCCACATCAGGAATAAGGATTTGAGGAATCCTCCTAGAGCACCAAAGCATCAGACTAGGATCTACTTTTCTCCTCTAGAGTTTTTTTCGTAGTGCTCAGTCTTTACTTTGCAAGAGTGGAGTCACTGAGAACTGACTGGATTACATCGGTCTTTTACAGCACCTGCGGTTTGGTCAAGGCACTGATCCCTGCCACAAGCCCTGGGTACAGGAACAGAGACAGCACAATCTACAAGAACAGAAATAACTTGAAAGTTACAGGCCCAACTTTTTGTCAGATTTAGAAAAAAAGCACATCATTAACGCTGTACAGAGGGAGAGGCTCAAAACATTTTAAATGAGGAGAAAAAGTCATGTTTCCCACCAGCTAAACTTGATAGGAAAGATAACGTACTATACTGTAGACGTAGTAACTGTGAGTTACTACAACTACTTTACATCAACTACAGATAACTTGATCATCACCACAAAGAGCTTTGTAGGCACTCTTGTGGAGAACTGCGCCTACAGCCTCAGCAACCTCTTCCTGGTTTTGAAAAGGAGCAACAAAAACTGTATATTCATAACTGTATATTCAAGTAATTTTTCATTCACAAAGAGCAAGTTGGGGAACTGCTTTTTGTGAATCTTGTTTGTGTTAATGTAATATATGTGTGCTGGTAGTTCCAATATATTTTTACTGCACTGAGAAACAATGGGAACTTGTAAATTCCCCTGCCTGTAATAGAAAGACCACATAGCCTTTTAGATAAAGTACCTTTTTTTTTTTTTTTAGGCTAATGTTACACAAACAATTGTATTCAATAGTTCAGCTTAGCAACACTGCAGGAGGACACGTTATGAGCTTTTTTACTCGTGAGACATTAATGCTACGCACAGGAAATAATTATATATAGCAAATGGAAGAATGTGCAAATTTACCAAATGTTTATTATTTTGAATCCTACACTCCTGTATGTTTGCAATCATAAATCACTCCTCACCTAAGAAATTGAGTTTCAACATCTCATTTTCCTTAACTAAAGCACTACCTATGGTGTAGGCAACAAAAACCTTATAGCACCCACACAAACACTTATTATACTAGATTTATACCTCTTCTCCTCTTCAAAATAATCTTCTTGCTCATAACATTTGATCAGTTAGTGTAGAAAAAAATATTACAGCTGTATGGTGCAACTTGGGGATATTTTCTATGCCGTATAAAAAAGTAATTTTACGTCAATTTTTGCAAAAGCAGCATATAGGTAGAAAATTCATGGCTAACAGTATGGTTCTAAATATAGCTACTCTACCAAAAAGTGCAAAGAAGAAACAGGAAATTCTCTTGCTGCGTTACTGCCTTGTCAGTTATCTTCTTTCACTACTGCACACACATATAACAAAATAAGAACAAAGAGATATTAAATATAGATAATGTATTTATCAAGAGAGATCATAAATGTCAGGAATTAATTTAGATGCACACTCTTCTGGTTGAGGAGGAAACAATAGTGACAAACAGTTATACTGTACGATTCTACCTGAAGCAGAGAAAGTTTTTTTATATTGAACCTATTAAGTTTTTATTTGCCATAAGAATCTATTGATTGGCATTATCGCCAAATGTATTTAGTAGAGTAAAATTATGTTTTGCATACACAGTATGCATGATTCTGTACAGCAATACAGAGGAACTAATGGAAGGACACTGACATTCCCCCATTAATCATCCACACATCAGCATGCATTTTAGTTGTGCTTCATTTTAGAAATACACTTGACAACTATATTTTCATTGAATTTTGAAACTTATTCCTGTTCTTAATTATCACATCTGTTCTCTGGAAAAATATAATAGCCTTAGTTTATCATACATTGAACATGTCTCTGGAGACAGGGAAAACAAAAGGAAAAGGGAAAAAAAATAAAAATCTGTGAGAATACATTTTCAAAATCTGAATTCTTCTATTCATTGGTTCCTGGAATCTACTATGAATCACGCCCAGTTGCATTTGCTAAACGTAAATTCCCACTAAACCAACATTTTATTTAGCATCATAAATAACAGCATAAGGTTTGAGGATCAGTTTGTTACAAAATTCTGCATATTACTCGAAAGTCACGATTCCCAGTTCAACATTTCTTAGCTTCAGTTTCTAAACCAACTCATTTTTGAAATATCAGACATTAAAATAAGTGGAGGAAAACTGAAGCATATCATTTAAAGCTGACTAACATAATACCCAGTTCCACATTCAGCTGATGCACGGAGAACATTTCTGTAGCATATTCTTGAAAATATAACAATAATAGCAATAAAAATGCAGTACAGTTTAAGCAGAGATTTGCTAGTAAGCAAAGTACACCCAACATTGTCATATTTTTAGAAGAAAAAAGAATTGAAAGACTACAAATCTCACATGAACACAGGTTGTATAGGTGTAAGAATTGTACACAAGGCAAATAAAAGCCTCTATGAATTCTAGATACGGAAGTATTTACATTAAGGAGGTTATTCATAGTAAGATACTGATGCAAACGCAGGAACGGAGTAAGGATTGGTGAGGTGAAGGCCAGAGCTGATTCCCGGAAGGAATTCACACAGTTACTAAAATTCCAAATGAAGATTAGGAAAAAAATATAAAATCCATTCAACCAAAGTCCAGGAAGTGGACTCTGCATAGTTTTTGTGTAAATTAATGCAGATAAACTAATTTGATGCCTGTGGAACCTTATCACAAAATAGCTTTTGCACAAAAGAGCTTTTTTTTAGCTACTGTTCCTTCCCCCGTGATTTTATTCCTTAGAGAAAGACTGCTGCACAGCTGTAAGACAGTGCATGTATGTGTAAGATGCTATAGAAACCCAAAACTCATTCATGTCATCATTCACAGAGAAAGAGTGAGTGCATTGATGACAACATACTTGATAACTGGCTGAGTTGCTAACTGTAATAAAATTGTTTGGAACAGAGAGGCCTGATGTTTTTATTAAGCTGGTTCTTACAAAACCATTACTGCGGCAGAGTTGTGACAGTTGCAATTTTTTCCGAATTATGGTGCTCTTGAGTGTGGAAACACTGAGATACAGAATACTAGAAGAGCATCTGTTCTTGAAACAAATTATTTGTGAGTATAAATAAGAGTATGTATTTGTATGAATGTATGTGTGTGTGTGTACATACACATGTACCACATACACAGACAAATACTCTCACTGGATTATTTTCACATGGCACACATGGCTACCAGCTGTAGCTCCAAACTCCTGAGGTTTGCCCTGGGTCTAAGCTTAAGACTGAGTGGTGTTATACTTCTGCTGTCAAGGAACTCAAGTGAAACGCCTAGAGAGAGAGCACACCCTCCCCTCTCTAGTGCTGGTTCACATAGAAGGTAGGAACCCCTTTCTTTGCTGCCCAAATGGGAACAAAAGTCAACATGGTTCTGCAAGGAGATTTCCAGGGAGTTAGTTTGAAGTATTAAAAACATTGGAAGTAAGATATGCAGAAATAATGTAATTAGAGTTGCAAATTCAAACATAGTGAAAGTGAAGAAAAATAAAATTGTTTAGTAACTTTTCTAGTAATTTCTAAGGGAGACAATGCAATTAACGTTAAAGGGATTGAAATGGGAAGGTGAAAGTGAGTGTTGGAGGAGAAACAAGTTTGCTGCACCTGCTGAAACTCTTGCTTCATCTTGCACAGGCGATTTGATTCTGTATTTTTCACATGCTGAATGTTTGTGATCTAATGCAAAAAGGCTCTGAGTTACAAAGTTGCAGCTGGGCAGAGTGGGAGCTGCTTTTCCTATACATGATGTGTAAATTATGCTGCATCCTGCGGAAAGTTTTAAGTGTCAAAACCCCAGCCTTAACGAATACTTTCCCAGGACTTCTGAATTACTGCTTGCAGATTCTAAAATTGGAGTGACAGTCCCAAAAAATAACAGGATGAAAAACTAGTGAGGAAATTAATCATTCAGTTAGCCCAGCAAAGTCTAAAGATTACCTTGAAGGAGGTATGGTATTACTTACATGCAGAACACTGAGGAGAGGGCAAAATACTTCTGCCCATCAAGCATCTTTAGCCCAATTTAAGGTAATCAGAAGCTCAAAGAGTATGGACTTTTATCATCAAGGGTTATAAGAAAATATATGCTCTGTAAGGCTAAGATAAATTACACAACAGTCAAATACTGACATTTTAATTGATTCAGTCCCCAATATTGTTAGTTAATAATATTCTTCTACAATAATATATATGCAAGTAAGTGAAAACACAGGCACATGGATGATTATTGTTGTAGAAGATGCAGTGACCTGTTACACTGAGTATTACCCTAACTCAGTAGTACAATTGGTTCTGTTGTAGATAAAGGAAACTACCTCATAAAGAGCGTCTCATGGAAAGATAAAGCTCTTAAGAAAGAAAAATTCTACGAAAAAAATTCTGTATCTCAATAACAGTGATTTTGCTGTGTTACTTGCATACATATCCTGATTCAAACTCACATTTATTCTTTAAGATAAACTTTCTGAAAGCAGATATGTATATTTGTGTGCCTACATACCTGCAGGCAACTACAAACTAAAATGTACTTCCAAAAGTAAAACGAATAAGGTTACATCCCTAGTCAAAGCAACGAAGTCTACATTTTTACAACTCCATCAAGATGTTCAGGCTTACCACACTAGTCACTCCTCTTGGGACTCTTAATATAGGGAAGAGGTAAAAGGAATTATTAGTCTTTTTTAGTTTAGATACAAATTTTCTGAAATAACTTGATTTAGCTATGGCTCTGGATGGAAGCAACTGTGCTAGTATTGTAGATGCCAATTAGTTACAAATGCCAGAAAAAGATAAGGCTTTGGTGAGTTTGATATCAGGAGAAAACACACAATATCTGCTCTTCCAAAACCACATCATCATTAAATATTTTGTTAAGACAACGACATGATCTGTCCTCTTAGGAGGACCTTGCACAAAACAGTGGTGAGAATAGATTAGTCATCCCCACCTTTTCCCATTTTCGTTTTTTAGATCAGACTAAGGATTCCAGGAGTCTGTAGGTATTCCAGACAAAGATTTAGCTCAGGTTTCAGTGCACTGAAATTTTGTCAACAGAAAAGGTACAAGTTCTGCAAGGTTATACTTGACTCAAGTGACACAAGCTATGCTCCTGAATATATGGATCTTCTTGGAACTTGTTCTGCTAACTTTTTAGAAGCTCCAAACTATTGGACAAAGTCTATGTGCCAAGGCAGCCCATTCTCATCATCCTTTAACTGCTTCCATCTATCTTATAGCCACATATGCAAAAAAACCCCCAAAAAACCAACACCACACCTAACAGTCTAAAATTAAGATCCCATGCTTCAGTCTTGGCATTTTGACAAAAACAATCAGATCTCAAACTTTGTTTAGTGAACACTAAATAAATAGCATAGCAATTTATAGAAATCAGAGTCTGAAGAGTTTCCATTTTCCCTTAAATGGTGGATGTCTAGGTCAGACAGCATTTCCCAGGCCGCACCAAAGTCACTTCCCTGCTTGCTGAGCAGTGGAATGACATGAGAAATCCAGAGAGGAAGATGAATTCATGAAGTACCAAATACAAATCCCACCAGGCACTAAAAAATTAACAGGTCTTTGGAGACAAACCGTACCATGTTCAACTGTTGGGCAAAATATGTGCTATTTCCCATGGGAAAAGCAAATCTCTCTTCTCTTCCAAAACTTTTTTTTTTTTTTCAATTGCCATATATGAGCGGTGTTACATCCTAAACTCTTCTAGAGTTTACATCATTCAAATTTTATGTCCAAGTCTATTACAAAAAGTCAGCTAGAGAATCAGGACCTAATACTATGCTTAAACTCCAATTCCTCACATTTGGTTGGTTCCCAACTCTCCTTAATAATGTCTTCATCGAAATCAGAAATGTCTAATTAATAAAAGGTGGAGTGAAATTTCTTTTTTTTTTTCTCAGTTTTATTTTCATTGGGTTAAGGTCCACATAAAGGTAAGTTTAAAATTAAATTAAATAAAAAAAAAGAAAGAAGTAATTTGGGAAGGTCAAAGATACAAATATTAAATAATATCTCCATTAAAGCCAGCATAGCCTCTATGGGATGATTTTAAGGTACAGAAAATTATATACCACATATGTTGCATGCTAAAACAACACAAGTTCATGTTAGACATAGATAGAAAAGACAGGTTAAACAGTCTCACAATTCACAGCAAGCTGGAATATGCTGAGAAACTAACTTCTCTAAAAATGAGTCCACAGGACTTTTTATGCTGCAAATACCCATTTTTAAAAATTGCATCTGAATAAAACCTATACTATTGGAGGCATCTGATGCATTTGTTGCTGTGTTACTTTTCTACTAAATGTCTATTGGCTGCAAAATATTTCATAAGCAGACAGAAAAAACAACTGTAGCACATTTAATATTAAGGAACATGTTCAGAATTATTCTTTTCTTCATAAATGCTTGTATGCCTGTTTTAACCCTCCTCTGTCTTTCAATATTTTCTAGCTTCTGCCTACACCTGCAACAAATTTGGCACCTAAAGTTCACAGCTTTGTATAAGACTCCAGTGCCTTGTATTCACACTGATGAATGGCGGATGTGATTGTGTACAGATGCTTATTTTCATTTTCCAAGGGATTTTTCCTTTTCTATCCAGACTTATTTTGGCAGTGTTCAAAGTAGAAGAGGGGTTGAGAGGTGAAATAAACTAAAAACACATGGGGTTTTGGAAAGAATTACATGGAATGTATATGAAATGAACATTAGCAAAGACAGCAATTATCTGTTCAAAAAGCAATTAAAATTGCCTAGTCCTATTTACATACCTGGGGAGACTTTGTGTCAGTAACTGATGTAGGATCCAGTCATCTGAGTAGTTGACAGAGCTTGGATTTCACCATGTGCTGCTTCATGGCCATTCGGTCCCAACCTCACTGTTAATGAAGAACTTTACTTTTGACTGTGCATTTATTTTATCAATGGGATAAACAATTTCTGAAATTCAGATGAGCATGCATAGCTGGACAGGGCACCAGTCACAGCAACAGCTGGACGGATTTGGGCAGGAACCACCTAAAATCCATGTCCTGGCACTTGGCAGTGTTGCTGCGTTGCACTTCTCCGTCACATGATAACTTGTGCTCGTGCTGAAAGAGTGAATGATGTTATGAGCCTGGATTTAATGTCAGAGATTTTACGACAGCAGATAATTTTGGAGACTGTGTTGCTGAGAGCTCTGTCGTGCATCAGAACCACTGTCTCAGCCCTTCACAAAGGAGGCACAAGTGTTTCCACTCATCACTTTGGTGAGAACAAGACCCTGAACAGGAAAACCAGGAAATCCCTGAACTGTGATTCTGTTTCTGGTTCCTACTCAATATGAAGGTTTAGATTAACCACTTAAACTCAGATTTCCACAGTTCTGGGATGCCTTAAATTTTAATGTTTTGGTTGGTATGAGGATCACCAGCACTTCAGAAGTCCCTAGTGCTCTTGAAATTAACTAAAGACCATCCAAAATGAAACCCAACTCACTGCATGGCAGGTAAGCAAACCCCACAAACTAGATAGTCTTTTACAATACTGTCTACATGTTTTACATCTGCAAAAATCCTATCCTGAGATAGAATTATTATCCGATATTTACTCAGACTATGGATGAAGGTGGCTGTTCTTGCTTCAAACTTTCATGAAATCAGTGATTCTAAGGAGAAAGAAAGTAATTCTGTGACATGCCCTGCTTCCTATTTCATAAACCTCCTTGCTTTCAGCAGTGCTTTCGTTCTTGAATTCTCAGTTTGGCCTTTTTCATCTTTCGAGAAGAGCTGCTACCTAGTCAGAGTAAGCAAAAAATTGATGCCACAGCCATGAGTTCAAGGGAGTCTTGTAAATTCATCAGCGTTACTCTATTTGTATTGCCTTTTTTTTTTTATTTAAAAAAAGGCACACAAACTACACATCTGGCTGAAATTTTCATCTCAATTATTAGGTTTCCACTATTTCCTGTAAAGAGAAGAAAATTCTTATTCAGATCAGAACTTGTCCAGCAAAGCTCAAACTCTTAAAAAAAAATCTAGCCAAGGTCAAGTGAGTCTATGAAGGCAGGTTACAAGTAAGTCAGTAGATCTGAAGGTGATGGATGATGTCTGTAGGTACCTGTCCTCTGAATACTCTTGGAAGAATAAGTTTTTATCACAGTTGTCAAAGATGAAGCTTTAGTTTAAGGAGTTCATGCTAATCAGGGTATGACTGACATTCTCCTTGGGTCTCCTCCAGTCACGTAAGTAGAGAAACTCCATGTGAATCTAAGACACTGCTGAGGAACGACAATTAAGGAGAAATTTAAACGGATCTATTTGGATCTTCTTTGATGATTTTTACTGGCATCCATTCCACTATAGCTAAATTTGCACTTATCATTTTACGCTAACAGATCACCTCTTTGCCACAGGCCTATCTAGACATGCTACAGTGTTTGCAGACATGCAGATGCACTGCGGGAGCTCACAAATATACACATCTCTTTGGGAGCTATTAACTCTCTGTTGTGTCATTTCTTACATCAGCAGATCCTTGCTCCTCTTTCCTCCCCCTCCCCTTACCCTGCAAACTTAACCTGTTTTGCAGATTGACATGGATTGAATGTGGAGTCTCTAGTGCATGGAGCACAGAGAAAGTGTCCTCAGACCTTTCCTATCTTACGTTTGGGTACTTCAGGGTTCTTCTGAGATTTTAAAATCACGAACTGCTTCTTCTAGAGTCATTGACTCAATGTTCCAATTTGACTGTGTGCCTACAGCTAATAGACTTTGCTTGGAAGCCATGAGTCCAGGCTGATCATGCTGCTCTGATTTAATCCAGATAACATTTCTACTTGCTTATGACTTGGAATTACTTAAGGATTTATTTTCAGAAAGGGTGGTTTGTGGTTTTTTTTCTTGTTTTAAATATGGATTTGGTCATCAAAACCCACACAATCATCTCATTGAATTAAATTATTTCTGATTTAGGAAGAAGTGAACATGCACAAGGAAAGACACACATCTGGAAAATACAGGAAATGCAATTCAAGTGCTCTGAGTAGATGGTTCAAGTTACTTTTCCCAGGTAATCATTCTCCTGCTCCCCTTCTACTCAGAGACATTTGCTAACTGCAACTTCTAACCTCCAGCGTTTTATACACTTAAAATAGAATCATAAGTCTTTTCAGTTTGTAATTAAGCATGTGTATTTTCAATTTGTTATGTATGCTAAGAAAGCATCTCTGGTTTCTGTGCAAAGAAAGCAAAAGAAAACAGCTTTTGCCTGAAAACAATTTTATGTCTTCTGATCACTGTATGTGCTTCTTGTCCTCTAAATTATATAGAGCTCAATTTGCACAATCTTTCTGCTAAAAGTAAGTTTTCAATCTGCCAACTTTCCGCACCATTCTATTGCCTTTGATTCTCTACATCCTTCAGAAATGTAGCTGATCCATTATAAATTTCAGGTTGAATAGCTATGCTACCGCAAAACAGTTCGTACTCCTACTTACCTTTGGCAATTTCCAGAGTAAGTTGCCATTTTTCAGTAAATTTTTGTACCAGTGAAAATACCTACATTCAAATTTCCCATCAGTGCATCAGCTTCTGTATTTCCTGAAATACTGTAGACTAATAGTACCTCATAACTCTACCTGGCTCCCAAATACCAGGCCAGGCATCAGGAAGAATCCCGTTTGCCTTAAGCTACAGATAGATTTTTCATTTCTCTGTTAAAAATATCAAATAATTAGAAAGTAGTGCCAGAAAGCAGTCTGTATTTGGAAATAATTCAGTTAGTTTGTGGTAGAGGCAAAATTCCATACCATGGAGCTTTGTTCTGCACTGTGACATAGAACCCTGAGCTCCAAATACATACCAGAGCTCATTTGTGTGAGCCTCAGTCCAGCCTCCTGCAAAGGATGATAGTCCTCGTCAAGGATGCCTTTAAGGCTTTGTTGAAGCCACAGTTGTTAAGATATGGTGATAATCCAAGTGTGAATTTCTGCATCTACTTATCTTGCCCTAAACGTTATGGCTGCCAAGCACCTGGAAAAAAAACAGATCCTGCATCCCATCTCTGCTTCCCCCAGAAATGCATACCTGAATCTCCTCCTACAGCCTTCCCTTCCCTGAAAGCAGGGATTCCCTTTCCTATGCAGCAGCCCCTGGATAGCACTCTCTGCCCTCTGCCTCTTAACCGCCTGTTTCTCTGCTCCTGACAGGCAGATGGCTCAGAAACCAGCCTGGCATTTCGCATTGTTCCCTTTCCCCTCCGGGACCAAGCTGAGTTGACTTCCCATGCTTTTGCAGGGAAGGATGAGGTTGCAGGAAATCAAGAAGGGATTTTCTTCTCAGTGCCCCAGATAAACAGCATGCAGAGACTACCAGTCTCAGCATCTGCCCTCTGCAGAAAGTGCCAGCTGTAAGGTCAACAAATCCAAATCATCAGTCTTAGCAGTGCCTTCCTGACGTGCCAGCCGCGCTCATGAAAGGAAAAGGCAGGATGAAAACTCACTGCAGTCTCAATCCTTATTTATTCTGAACTCCCAGTTTCTCTTTCTTGTTGGCCTCCTGGTTTCTAAATTTGAACTCTGTTCAATCACAGCAAACAACATGATCCTAAATAATTCAGTAGCAAAAGGCGCCTGTTGAGAAGAATGGAGTGCATGAAAATAAGGACATACCTGCAATTCCTTTCACATCACCCCTTGAAACAATCATCCGTATTAGTGATAGCTGCATTTCATGAGCTAATAACATTGTTGTCTCTTCTTTTGTGGCTTTCTAAAGTTGCCACTAATGTGTTAAAATTCAAAACACAGACCAATGGTGAATATAACCATGTGGGATTCTTAGGATGCCATGGGTACGGGTTTTCTCTAAGCAATATTTTTTTAGGAGTTCACAGAATCCCAACAGTTCAACATCTGCTGGTCCTGCAGCTCCACAAAGAAAGAACCAGCATTATGCCAACAAAAACATCACTGCTGAATCAACAACCTGGCTTAACCCATTTCGTCAAGAAACAGCAAAGCTGGGCATCTAAAACTATTCTGGATTTTCCTACTGAGAACAAGAGATGATTAATATGGTTTAGGTATGCATAGATAAGGAAATGTATACACACACAAATATTCATAAGCAGGTCAATTTTTAACTTGCAACTTCCTAAGTTCTGGAAAACTTGAGAAAAGTATGATGCCATTTATTTTAGCATTCAAAAATGCCAGAACACACCTAGTCTTCAGTGCTAACATTTGGTAAATATCTTTGCAGATCCAACTTGGATCCGTATGTTGGAAGCTTTGTCTTGAAATTTTTTAAAATCCTGCCCTTTGTTCTTGCTATTTTAACATTGGCCCATGATTGTGTATAAATGAAAGCATGCTCAAAAAAAAACCAAACCACCCAAACCTAAAATGAGTTATTCGCTTGAGAATTCTGAAAAATAAATGCAGAAGGGCCATAATAAAAAGTTTCATATCAAACTTTGATATTGAAATTTTATTACCTTCCCCAAAATCAAATTTTATTGAATGTCTGTAAAAGTAACTGTGTTAAGAACTGACTATGCTAGCCAGACCACTGCTGAATGAAGTGCTGTATTACTGGAGACTCAATTTGATCCAATTCATGGTCACACTGAGGCAAACACTGAAAGCTCTGCTCACTTCACAGGGACTACAACTCGGCACACAGACTTTGTTTTTAAACATATATTTTCTCCAGAAATCACTTTTAGCAGTCACTATCAAGTGATATGAGCTGTGTAAACGCAATTAACTAGCCTTAGCTTATTGTATGATTTGAAGATTGATCTATTATTTTATTGTTTTTTTACCTTTTCAATGAAAGTAAGATGTCAGGTTCATTTTATCTGTTCTTAAACTTGCTCTTTGTGAGTTAGTGCCATTTTTTTTTTTTTTTTTTTTTTATTAGTATCTGGAAATGAGCTGCAAAGGGCTGTTTTCCTTACATGGAGCAGTAAAAATTTCTTTCTCAGCCAAAGAATCCCCAGCCACTGCTGATGGCACTTCAGATGCTGCTGCTTAACCTATGAATCTCCACAGGCAAGGACTAATGCCATCCTGGGAGAGCTGCATTGGTCATGCAATAGCTCCTTATTCCCACTGTGACTTGCAATCAGCTGTATTCCTACCCAATCAGGTATACTTGCCTGTAAAAAGCAAATTTACCCTGAGCATTTCCCATACCAGCCTTCCATTAGCTGTCACAGCCTCCCTTTAATTTCATCTGCTTGATGCACCAGTAGTGTCCATTTAAAATGCCACTTTCTATCCACTGGCATGTCGCCAAGGATAACTATTGCTTTCTAGCCATGATGCAGATAATATTAAAGGTGCACTCTCTCATGACTCTTATGAAAGCAATCACTGTTGGAACCACTAGTATTTCAGAGCTGCCAACAAACCATAATGGAAGGCACACTGAGAGAGGGAATACATAAAAACAAAAGGGCAGCCACTGCCAGCAATTAAAACACTCCAGGCTGAGCATGGCTGGCAGGCCAAAATAAAGGTTGGCTGCCACCATGATGTGACCAGACCTGAGAATTGTTACTGAGCATAACACAGCATTGCTTGTTCTCAGGCAGGGAGGTTTCTGCTGTGGTATATCTTCTGGATGGATACCACTGTTTTTCCATCTCTCATTTTAACAACAGGAGAAAATTGCCTCTTCTGTGGCAGACCTGCTGATCTAATTGCCATTTTATAAGACATACGAGTGACAGTCACTGGTGCAACGTTAAGGTGTCCTAAATATATTCCTTCCCACATGCAGCTAGGAAAGAAGAACAGAAACAAAAACTGTCAGCAAGATCATTTAATTTGCATCTCTGCTTATGGACATTTTCATAGCAACTTCATTACGAAAGTCATTCTTTTTTAGTGCTTCTGCTTATGTTTTGTTCAGGACCAACGAAAGGCCTGATACCAATTCTTGCTTTATCCTCTCTCCAGTGGCAGTAATTTTCAGGAAAGTTTTTTTGGTATGAATCAATCAGAAACAGAATGACAAAGCCTAAGGATCTACATTTTTCACTGCTAAAAGAATGAGGAATGTATTTGTTTTACCTTGGAGGAGTATTATTTAGACCACTATTCATGAAGGCATTTAAGCATTTGCTTCACTCTGTAAGGCAGTGCTTTAACTTACTTGATTTTCACCTGAATAGACATCAATGAGCCAAAATACATTCTTGAAGCAGGGCCTTAAAACATCTGTCAATCATCACTTACTATACAGGTTTATGAAGTATTAATGTACCAAGGCCAATACAATAAATAAATGAAACCAATAACATACAAACTGTTACAGGCAACTAAACTAATTCAAAACATACGGGTTTCTTCATGACCACAACCTAACTTTTAGTTTTTGTATAGTATATATACATCTAGATTTTTTCTTTCTCCTGTTATTCAAGCATTTTGTTAATCATCCCACCTCAGTGATTGAAAATGTTATATAAAATCCATAGGCCTTTTTCAGTCTCTTGGTTTAAAGTCAGCATTTGATCTTGGAAAGGAAACCTAAAGCAGCTTCTCTGGAAAGTATATTCATCATATCTACAAAATATAAAATTTTATTTCATCATTGCTCCAAAGAGCTAAAAAAGTATGATGGAATCACTGCAAACTTCCTATGAAGAAGAAATCGTAAGGACAGCTCTGGAGGGAAGCAAACAGCAAGACAACTAAACCAATTTCTCTCTTTGAATTTCTCCTACAACCTAAGATGAGAAGATCCGAATTCTTTCGCCAGATGATTTACCTGGGATCAGACTGAATAGATGACAAAAGCCAATCTCATTACACGATGAAACAGATAAAAGCAAAAGCCCACTATCTGAAGAATAGTAAGGAGAAAACACAGAATAATCTATTGAAGCTATTGAAACATCTCTTCCAACCACCTACTGCATATAGCCTGGTGACATACATGCTTATATATTTTTATTTGTATATAAAATGACAAACACCTGTTTCTATAGCCAAATCTTATAGCTTTAAGTCTGTCTGCTACATTTGAATGTAGATTCTCAAGCGAAAAAGAAAAAGAAAATTTAAGAGTTACTGATCTACCATAGCATGATAAGAGGAGATAGGATATAGTAGTCTTAGAATCATTGTTGCTTTTGACATATGCAAGCAAGTAAAGCAACATATCGTGTAACTGCTACAAAGCGTGGAGTTTTGTGCCTAGTAATTTTTTCCATTCCTTGTGCTTTCTGAAGTGCAGCAGTCAAGCAAGACAAGGCCTTAATCTAAAGTAATACAAAACTGTGAATCAAAGAGTTTGGAAGAGTTGCATTGAGCTTCCTCCTGAACTAGAGATTGACTCAAATTGAAGAATACAGATCCAAAGCCTAACAACCTATTTCTTCACGCTAAATAAAGCCTCTGTAATTATACTCAAAGGTTTAATTCCTCTTTCCAATAGGCACAATTTCTAGGAGCAAACCTTCAGAAAAGGAGAGAGATTTCCATGTGCTGCAAATTTTACTTTATACTGAATGTTTGAACATAGCACTACTGTGAGACATAGAAGCCCACTGCTGAGCAGTCTCAGTGTGTTAGTTAGTTAGTGTGTTCTAACACCTGAAGATTTCTTGGAGGACAGCTTAACAACTGACACACTGAAAACTCAGAAAAACTATTCCAACAGTGTTCGCCACCTCTTTTGCTTTCTCTGAAATGTTATGGTTAAAAGATTGCTTTAATATCTCTGCTTTGATTTATTTACACTCTTCCATCCCTTATAACTACCTTGTTATGATTCATTCTGGCTTCACAACATTTCATCAGTCATATCAACTCACAGCACAGCTGTATTTCAAGCAGAGATTTACGTAGAGGGCACCAAATTTCGCAGTACCAGAATGCAGGATGTGTCCTACATGCACATTCCACTGAGGCTGCAAGGTCATCCTGTGCAGGGCGTTTTCTTCTTCAGCAAAGGGTGCTCTGGGACAAGGCCACTTTTTTTCTCCATTGTGACGGAGTCTGACATTTATGCGATGTAAGTGTAAACTGTGACATTATACTGTGACACAGTATAGCACACAGCAGGAATTTATGTCCTCTTCTGACATAATCTATGTGCTCAGTTTTAAGCCAGGAAAAATATACACTGATGATCCTTGTTAGAATGTGATGCCTCTAGAGAAGGTATTTAATGCCTTTTATCACTAACTAATTATGACAGTTGCTATTCAAAGGGCAACTTATATTCAGAAAAATCTTTTCAGCACTATCTCAGATACCATGGTTTGGCAATAATGAATGAACGAATGCTGATTCTTCTGTAAAAATCATTATCCTAGAAGAACAAGGGGAAAAAAAACAGATGAATGAACAAACAAAAATTGAAAACAATTAATTTTACCTCAAAGGATGGCTAATCATGAATTTACCTGTAGATTTCCTGTGACCTTAAATGTAACCTTAATTTCCCCATACCTTATCCATAGCAAGGAAGCATTTCTTTTCTCACACCTGAAGCTTGTTTTGCCTTGAAAGCTGTGAGGAAGTACTGGGATGTAGGAGGAGCAATCTTGTACACAGCATAGCACATAGTCCCTACAGAGAGCCTGCAATAATCTATGCAGTGTTATCCATGAGTGAACATAGGCTCAGGTTCACTGCACTGTGAGGCTCAAGCAAGTCCTCTCCAGCATCCATGCTATCCACATTCAAGTTCTTGTGTCTGATTTTCCCCAAGCTATCAGGTTATGAAAGCAGGTCTCTCAGCCTGACTTTAGACTCAAGCAACAGTGTGAGTCAAAATGTCAACAGTGTAAGCAAATAAAGTTTTCAAAGAATAACGTTTTATGCAATCTTTAGAACTTTCTGCTGCAAAATGGAAATTCAAACGAAAAAATGAAAAGACATTTAGAGTAGATATAAACCTAGTTTTTATGAAATTAAAATTTCCTTTCTAAATTTTTAAGTTTTAATAAAGTTATATATTTTATACGTTATAGAAACAGTAACAAAAAGTCAAAGAAAAAATATTTATTGCAGATATATCAAAATAGAAATCTTCAAGCTTTGTGGTTTTACCCATTCTCCTGAGAAAAAAGAATGATCTTAGTTAACTTTTCTACAAAATGTTTTGCTTTCCACGAGTTTTCATTTTCTAGGAAGAAGCACTTCAAAGAAAAAATTCTAAGCACTGCTAATGACAATTTATAGTGTTTGACAAATAGTATTTGTCTTGCACTTCAAGTTTCTATGTCATCAAGAGTTACTGTGACAGAGATGAGTAATAAAATAAACAGTTACTTCAGAATTGATCGTGGTTTTATAAAGATTTATAGAGTTAGTAATTTTTCAATAAATCCATCTTTCACAGAGAAATTTAGTGTTACAACTTCTAAGAAGTGCCAGTTGCTTTGAAAAATACATTTTGTGATCCTGTAAATTTAAAGGCTAATAAAATATTTATTCTGGAAGTAGAAGAGCAGGCAGAGAGCTTATGCCCTCTCTTGTACCAAGGGTTACTGCAAAAGGAGGCACTGGGGTGGGTGACACTGGTGCTGGAGCTCAGCAATGCCCAGGCACAGCCAAAGCCTCCCACTGGAAGAGATCACACGGGTGCTCTCGCAGAAATGTAAAAGAGGGAAAGGCAGGACAGACAGACAACCAGATGTGCCAGCACTGGGCCAAAAACCTTGGGTGACAACCTGCAGGGACACAGTGATATCTTCCTGTGAGCTATAGCGTGGTATTGCAGGGTGGTGCCCTACTGATGAGAGTGTTAGTAAAGAGGTAGTTTAGAGAAGAGCTATGAGAATGATTAATGGACTGGAAAACAAGCACAGAAACAAGCAGCTTGATCTGTTTAGAAATTATTAAGGTGTGCTTACCACTGGCTACATATGCAAACATGAAGATCAGAAATTTGTAGAGGGGATTTTCAGTCTGGAACACAAAAAGCATGCGAAAAATGATTAATGAAGCCTACTACAAGAGAAAAAGTATAGAATGGGAAAAATAAGATGCAATCACTTATTTTTATGGTAAGGACAGTTAGCAACTGGAACAAACCATTAACAGTTGTAAGCTTAGCTTATTTTTTTCTTTGCTAGAAATTTTAGCATTTAAATTATATATTTTTTTTAAATTTTCTAATTCGAACAAGATTCATTTCACTTAAATAATAAGATTTCTGACATGTGAAATGACCAAAAAAAAAAAAAAAAATACATAATGCCTCCTCCTTAATTAACTAAACTAGGATTTTATTCTTTTGAATATCGAAGCTGAAGTCAGGCCTTCATCGGTAGGAGAACCAAGGCCCTGACCCATACATCTTCCCCAAGAGCACATTGTACCAAACATAGAAAACTAAACTCAATAATACCGAGAAGAAGAGCTGATTATTTATTTTGATTATATGCACATCTATTTTTATGGCTCCTGATCATATGTTCTCCATAACTGGGACTGAAATTCAATGGAGTGCATAGCAGAGTGGTAGGGTGATCCTTAATGTCATCCCGAGTGACAAGAATTTCTGTTTTCCAGGCTGGACCATAGGTCTCTGTAAACCTCAGGACTTTCTTCACACAGACAAAATCAGAAAAACAAAATAAACTCCAGATCCATCTCTATTTTGTTTCCAGCAAACTCCATCTGTTTAAAGTAGAGATGACTTTTTCCATGAAAATAATAAATACTCTGCTTGGAATTTATTTACTTTTAGGTCACACTGGCACAGAGATTACGCCCTTCAAAATGAAATTTCCATTTGAAACACTACAAAAATTTAAGGGTTCTTTACCTTAACCTATGCTGAATTATGCCTGAAGTGAAGAAATGTGTTTGTAAAGATACATTCCTAATAAAAAGCTGACTTTAGTGGAAAGGCACCAAAGTTAACCAAACACTCTCTTTTTGATGTCTGTACCTCTCAGACTCATCAAGCTGTTTCTTTCTGTATTTTCTGGCACACCAAGGCAGAAATTAAATTGCCTTTCTTCCATTTGGAAAACAACATCCATGAAGCTTCTATTTTAATGGAAACCTTGTCCTTATTCTCTCCAAACTTCAATGAAAAGCCCTTTGACACTTGATACACCAGTGTTAAACATAACAGGAGAGGCAAGCAGTGGATGGCCCAGTGTCAGGCCCCTAATACAGCATTGCATCTCAAACAGGAACCCGATTCTCTTTGTCCATGGGTGCCACGGAGAGCTGATGTCATGAAATGGCTATGAGGAAGAATAATACCATCAGAACTGTTTATTTAATTAGTAACAAGGGTAAAATCCTCTTAATGCAGCTTGATCAAGGGTCAGTTTGAGGGGTCTTTATTGGAGTATGGGTAGCCTGCAGTGGCTGAGGCTTAATAATAATCTCTAGACTTCAATTTCCTACTAATAAAGGGTAATATAATGTAGGGTAAGCCCTCTTATTTGTTCAGATCTTTTTAACCACTGAGGAGCTAATATGCAACAACTGAACAAACAATGGCCACACAGGTTTCATTTTTAGAAGCACAGATGACCTCTGATGAAAGAAATGATCAGTCAAGCTCTGAGGCAAGGATGGAAAGTTAGCTAGCAAATGCATCTTTTTTCTCTGTGAACCAAAAGAAAAGTAAGTGACTCTTAAATAACTACATACGATATCAAGTAAAAGTGCCTGAAAATTACTTTGGAATTGCAATACTACAAAAATGTTACAGCTTTCAGTGAATTTCTAGTGGTAGCTTCTGATGAACCTTGCAAGCATATTTTACTAAACGGAGTCTGTAGAAAGCTCTGCAGTTACTAGTGTTGTGTATGTGATAGAGTTGCTGAAGTCTGAACATTGTCTCTGTACAATTTTAACAGCACCTAAGCTCACCTTGTTGTTTTCTCCCACACACTCATGCCCAAATATCTGCTAAAGTTCAATCTTCCTCAAGAAACCCCTGTCTATGTAAAAGTGGAGCTGAAATATGAAAGATTTTCCTCACTATAAAATAACACTACTTTGCCCTTTTTAAAAATATTAAAGTCTGGATAACTCAGTAGCTTCCAGATGTCAGGGCCAATTTCAGCACCCATGCGAGACAGCAGAGACATGTACAACATACCCACTTGCTGTAGGGGGAAATGCAATCTTTTTAATCCAGGATTTTGAGAATATATTCCAAAATTTTTCTTCTTAAAACTGCTGGGTTTTTTGTTCTCGGTATGCCCACAGGCTTTTGGGTCTGGTTTGCAGTTCTTTGCTTGTTCACTGTTCTCTGGATGCCACCCATCCCATTTCTCTTCCTAACTTACCATCTTCTAACTTGCCTGGATGGTTGCTCTGGCAGCAACTCCCTCAGGAACAACACTGGCTTCCCACATCAGAATTTTAAGCCACTGAGTCTTTTTCCCTGGTGTAATCAATACTGAGAGTCAGATTTATGTCCCTCTAAATATATTAGTTATGAAATAAAACCTAAAGAGGGTGCCATGTTATCAGGAAAGAGATGTTATTAAAAAAAAAAAAAAAAAAGCTTTTATATTTTGCTTCTCAGACTAGAATAAATTCGAAGACAAAGTTGGTAACATGAAATATTGAAAAATACTTGCAAATAGAGATACATATATATCTATCTTACTGTATTTCAGATTCCTGTTACCTAAATATTGAAAGAATGAGAAGCCAATTTAAAAATATGGTCTCCGGTGAATAGGAAATGTAACTCCTATTAATGCTTATAGGAATTACACCTACACGGTAAAAGGGCAGTATAGAAGACCTTGAAATTGATTACCTGACAAATGACTATAAAATGAGAATAACTTTTTTTTAAAGCGCCATGTGACTATTTCACACTCTAGGGTTCACGGATATTACAGCTATGGAAGCAGTCTATAAAACCTGTAGAATAATATGTACAATATGCAGCAATAGGAAATGGCACAAAAAGTAGCATTTACCAAAATGATAGTAACTAAAAGCTATAGCTAAATCAACATCAATAAATAGGTGGTAATATGGTTGTAATTATCAGTCAGGGACACTATATAGGATAGAGAAGGAAGCTCTGGTAGTAGTAAAGTTACTCACAAGCACTTACTTAAAAGGCCAAATAAATTAAATAGCAGTAAGGTTATACAACATCTCTGGAAAACCTGATCTGGGTCATTGTGAAAGGTCCAATATTGGTGTAAACGGCACTTGGATCCTTCTTCTTATGCAAACAGCAGAAAAATTGTGGCATATGTGAGAGAGAAAAGGGCATGAAGGGGGGAAATAGTATCAGATCTCTTATTTAACAGAAACATAATCTGCGGGAATCTAATGAAATTCAGTGGCTCTGACAAACACGCACTTCATTTTCATAGCATCATAGAATGGTTTGGGTTGGAAGGGACCATAAAGTTCATCTAGTTCCAGTCCCCCT
Organism: Strigops habroptila; assembly: GCF_004027225.2. Classification (NCBI taxonomy): domain Eukaryota; kingdom Metazoa; phylum Chordata; class Aves; order Psittaciformes; family Psittacidae; genus Strigops; species Strigops habroptila. The sequence goes on from NC_044278.2 coordinate 15,397,787, forward strand.
GCCATGGGCAGGGACACCTTCCACTAGACCAGGTTGCTCAAAGCCCCATCCAACCTGGTTGGTCATGAATGCTTCTAGGCATGGGGCAGCATGGGGCAGACACAATTTCTCTGGGCAATCTGTTTCCCTGCCTCACCACCCTCACAGTAAAGATCTCATCTAAATCTACCCTCTTGCAGTTTAAAGCTGTTACCCCTTGTCCTATTGCTACTTTCTCTTATAAGAAGTCCCTCTGCAGATTTCTTGTAGGCTCCCTTTAGGTACTGAAAGGCTACTATAAGGTCTCCTCTGAGCCTTCTCTTCTCTAGGCTGAACAACCCCAGCTCTCTTTGTCTTCATGGGAGAGGTGCTTCAGCCCTCTAACCATCTCTGTGGCCTCCTCTGGACTCTCTCCAACAGGCCCCTTCTTTTGTTGGGGACCCCAGAGCTAGATGTGGTACTGCAGGTGGGGTGTCACAAGAGTAGAGGGGGAGGATCACCTCCCTTGACCTGCTGGCTATGCTCCTTTAGATGCAGCCCAGCATACAGTTGGCTTTCTGGGCTGCAAGCACACACTCCTGGCTTATGGTGAACTTTTTGTCAATCAACTCCTCTGATTCTTTCTCCTCAGGGCTGCTCTCAATCCGTTCTCTGCCCAGCCTGTAGGTGTGCTTGGGATTGCCCTGACCCAGGTGCAGGACCTTGCACTTAATTGTACTTCTAAACATCCTCTAATGGTGCAGAATTCTCAAAATTTTATTCTCATCTCACAGCAACAAAAGAAAGATTACTTAGGATATTGCTGGGAGCAAATGCCTTGTCAATCCCCTCCAGAAATGTTTGTTAGTGATTCCAATAAATTCCAAGATAGTGAGAATTTAGATTATTTCAGATAAGATTATTGACAAGGTGCTTGAAGGTATATATCCTCTTCAATCTTTTTGATAGTGCAGATTGTCACCACAGTTTGCTTTCTGTTCATGTATTTCATAGAAGCTTTTGGTATCAGCTTCACCCCTTTTCTTGTCTAACTGTCCTCTTTGATGTCTTCAGTTCCTACCCATGGATTTATGGTCTCCATTCTGAGTCTGATTTCCACAAAGGTATTATCAACATTTTGCCCACTCATCTTCAGATTGATGTAATTGCTGGTAAGTAACTGACCTGCAGCTGGTTTCCCACCCTCCAGCTCCCTGCAGATGACAAGTGGGAATTTGTCGTCACAGACAGATCCTGCAGCCAGTAATGATGGAATAAAACTGTAACATCACCTCCCATCCTTCCATAGCTTCTAAGTCCTTTCTGCTTCATTTTTTCACTGTTACTGGTGTGGTGCAGACAGTGGCTTGCCATATTGGAAGAAGTTGTATTGCAAATTAATCATGAAGTAGCTAAAGTAATTAACTAAGAACTGATTGTGTCCTGTCCCCTCAAATGCTACAATCAGACTTCTACAACAGGCACAATAAACCAACATCAAATCAAACATCAAACCATAGTATTATGGGGACAGGAAGATGGTGAGGGGGAGGGAGAAAAGAGGGGAAAAAAACCCAAGCAAATAAACAAAAAGCCAAAACCGGCAGTCTTTTCTCAATCTTGTTTTTTCCTTAATAAAATAATATACAAGTTCATTCTTTGACAAAAAGCAAATCCTATGATCACATATAATGCTGTGATCATATGCACACATAAAAATATCACGTGAGTGTTGGTTTGTTCAGGTCAAATTGATGGCCAGTTTAAAGGTCCTATGTAATCTGGACTGCAAATCTGCTTTTCAAATTGTTGACTCTGTGATGCAAAACGAAATGAATGTGAAGTCTTTATCCTGTATTGCTTGCACAATCAGATCATTAGATAATTAAAACAACAAAAGACACACAGAAATATTGGCTATAGATGTAAATCAATTACTCTAAAAGCTATTACTTTGGATCTAAATTATCCAGGGTTGTGGGAGATATATAATATTTAATTTGCTGTATGGGTCTGGCACGAGTCCAGTCAACAGCAGCAGTAAACAAAAGTCACCACTTCTCAGTCAAGGTAAAGAGCAACAACTCCATTGTTCTGCATTGGTGACCCCAGCTCTTAAAGCAAAGATGCAGTTAGTACTTCAACAAGTTATGGCATGGAAAGAAAATTCAGATACTTTGAATGAAAAAAGCTTACCATGAGCAGAGTAAGGATTAGCCTAGGAAAACCATTTTCTCATTTCTTCTAGGTCGCACATGAATTCTGTCACCAGATATGTAAAATTAATTAAACCTTTAGTCAAAAAATATGTGCAGTAGAAAAAATGCAGCTGGATACTGTAAACAAACATATGCTGCAGCATTAACTGGATTTTCAGGTGTTTGGTTACTCCAGAATAATCAGGACCTGGCTATTGCTGCAGGAAACTGTCAGGCACATCTCCCTGTCTTTTTTAATTGGCTGTTCTTACAGCAGAACCTAAGCTAGGATGAAACACCTTCCGAGATGTTTTCAAAGGGATATGAGGAACATCTTTACACCAGCCCTGAACACTTGGAGTTGTACTATCACTGCACAGCTGTACCACTGGTGATGCTTTGATACACGCTGACTTCTTGTTTTTGGCCCAAGAGGAAGACAACATTTGAACCTCGATAGGCTGCTTCGGTTAAGGAAAAGGAACTAAAGAAATAATCAAGTAAATCTATTAATGAAATCTCAGTTATCCCATGTATTTAGAATGCGTGCCCACACGTTACATTCCTCCCTTCAGGAGGGAAAAGGAAGATTGTGCCTTTCCTTCAGAAGCAGTAGGGCCTGGAAAGGGGAGAAGTAGTGCATGGTGGAGGGGATGGCAAGAGCAAAAATCTCTGCAAGGGGGCTGGGAGCTTGCTGCAGCTTTAGGAGAAGTCAAGCTGAATCCCTAGGAACCAGTGAGGACCATGCAGAGTTTGCTGAAACTGAGTGGGCTGAAAATTGGCATTGCTAACTTTCCTGGAAAATACAAAGTGAGCAAGGGAAGATTTGTTTAACATCTCTCCCTTTCTTTCTTTCTTCCTGCTAGGTTTTACCTAGTCACTTTGAATGGCCATTACAAAAAAAAGCAACGGTTCTTGTCTTTTTGAACCAAGAGAGAGGGCACCTGGGCGTGTCAACCTCAGGCTGCTGGCTGAGTAGCATCCCCACACAGATTGTCCTACAAGGCCTTATCTAGCTACAATCGTTAACCAGAGGAAGTTACTCTGAATTGGAAATCACAATTTTCTATTATGAAAAGCTCCATCTACTTGCTCATGACACACTTCTTGTTTTTTTCTTCCCCAGTTTGACTGTTTGCCTCCTTTCTCTGTGATCTGCCACCCTGACCACAAATCCCTAAGTGCCTGCCCTAGTCAGGGCAAAGACTCTGGAACAGCACAGATTAGTGTTGCTTAGAGCTCAGTATATGGTCTACTGCTTTGGGTAGTAGACCATATGGGGCAGTATTGTTAAGGAGGATCCTTATACAAGGTAAGCTCTGGAATTTGCAAACGAAAGATTTGCAATTTCACCTGTTTCCAAAAAGCTATCTTAGTCAACAGCTACATTAAAAATGTCTTTTTTCTCTCAAGCCACTCACGCAGATTTGGTAAGGTGTGCTCTGGCACACAGCTGGTTACACAGACCAAGAGCACCAGGGAAAACCTTCACCACCTCCTTCAAACTCACTTTGCATGGGCAGAGCTGCACAATGACTAACCCTGTTTCTCAAAAAAACATCAGGGCAGTCCCCTTAAAAAAGATTGCATCTCTAAGAGCTCTGGTGTTTGGTTAACGTATGCTATTCCTGCTTCAGGAAGAAGTCTCTGTGCAAGTGACCATTGAGAACACAACATTGAGGTACAGCTGACCATTATCAGAGCAGGCAAAATACATGTAGTCTAGTTGTATGGCATCTAGAATCTCTCATGTATCCCAAAGCTCATCAAAAACTGCATCATGAATTTAAGAGAAATTAATTTTTGTGTCAGGCCAATACAATTCTGAAGTCACAGTCACAGCTTTTCTTTGGAGGAAAGCCCAGTAGCAGACAAGATGAGGTTTCATTTTAATTTTCCATTAGAGTGAGAAGTGGGGGAAGAGGGATAGTTGGGGTCTTTGTCAGAGGGAGAGAAGGTAGTATAATGCTGCAAAAGGAGAAGGGTAATAGTTAAAGGTAATCAAAAAGAAAATTGCTCAAAGTACCATAAGTAGTTCTAAGAAAACCTCAAATCCCACTTAAGAACTTAAAATAGGACAAAATTGGTGCTTGAAGAGGCACACTGAACTTGTTCTGAATATCTTAGGCTGTTCTGCTAAATCAATTCTCTTTCATTGTACATTTAAACTGCTCCTCTGTAAACAAACTTTTGGCTGAATAAAATCCCAGGGCAGACATTTGGCTGAATAAAATCCCCAGACAGTGTAGGGATGTGGTTCAGTAGGAGCTAGGAACTAGTAGGAACATAGGAACTGTAGGAGGTTCAGTTCTGGGAGCAGGTCTCTCCAAACTAGTCATTTCAAGAAAGACTTTGGAAAACTAACCCCTTTTAACATACTAAATAAAATAAACTATTAAAGCAGTGGGACAGAGCTTTTGTCATACCTACACCTCAGCCCCCCCCCCCACCTCCTCAGCCCCACAAATGCCTGATGGGGAGAGGCACAGCATAAAGCCACATCCCTGATCCTGTGCAACTACTGGAAAAATAAATTACTGAGCTAGGAATGTGAGAGAAAGAGCAATTAAAAATTTTCCTCTTTTTTAATCAAGGACTGGTTTGCCTTGGGGGCTTGGAGGGATAGGAAATCAGGTTTTTCAAGCTTTTGCAGAGTAGGCTTTGGAAAATATCTGTAAAATACATCCCTGTCCTTTAAAGACTGCGTTCTACCCTCTTTCTTTTGCTTATGGGACATGTGTAGGGAGGTTTGTTAGACCTTAAACTTGTCACAAATGTAGTTGCTAACAATTTGCCCCCATGTTCAGATGCTCTTGCAATTGCTTTCTCCAGTAATTACTCAGTGGGTACACCACAGCAAGCTCCATAAGTTACAGCTAATCACTCTTAAGTGCTGGAAGCAGGACTATATTTGTGCAGAGAAACAGCAATCAAATACGGTAAGCAGATGGCTGTTTCTTGCCCTGTTACCACACTGAGCACAACAGATTAAGCCATGATGGATTTATCAGCACTGATGGATACATTAACACCATATGTTTTTATAGAATAAATAGCTTATGACATTTCATCATAACTACTGATGCCCCAATTTTTTAAAAGCTTGTTCTTTTGAAATTAAAATGCAGATGTTTCCAGCAAAGCCTGTAGGTATTCCTATGTTCTCCTTAAATGGTGCAGTTCAATACTTCATGTTACAAAAGACAGTTAAAATCCCAGAAACAGTTGAAGAAATCCACAGCATTTCTTTCAACCATAAATTGAATATGTTCTTTAGAACCTTTGCAACAATCAATTTTCATAATTGATAAATGCCAGCATTTTAAAACTGATGAAAGTCTTAGCTCATTTGCCATATCTCAAGAATCACTTACGACATTATCTAAACAGCAGTAAACCAAACATAAGTATCCAAAACCTTTTTATTTCTTATTTACAGGCTGGATTTGTAGGCTAGGGGAAGGCACTGGAAGTTTAAATGATATTTCTCAATCCTATCAGAAAGCATACCCTCAGATTTTTCTAAAGTCCTCATCTTGTGAGATGAAGAAAGGTAAAAAAAGTAGGCAATTTTCTAGGAATGTGGGTGTCAGCTGCCCAGGCTGCTGTCAGTAAATGAGCAGCTGAAATGTATAAAGGGTGCATTCATGCACTGACACAGCAGACACTTCAAACGAGGCTCCAAACAGTGATTGCGCACAGTCATCATACAAAGGGTGATCAATAGGTATTCGTTTCTAGTCCTGCTGCCTCTAGAAAAGCAGAATGCTAGCTACTTAAATCGCAATAAAAGTGTTGACAAAATCATATGCTTTCTGGGGACAATAGGCATTTTTGGTGTCTCTATTCAGTAGCCCACAGTAGTAGAAAACACGCTTAAATGCCTATTCAGTGTCACCAGTCAAAACCAGCTGCATGCGTGTGTGTGCACTGTTGCACCTTTTCCGTTCCTCCCTTCATATACTTACGTTCCTGTACAGGTCATCAGTTTGGCATTTGTTAATTGCTCGTCTGCAGTCTAGGTTTTAATCACCTGATCCATCAAAAGCCCTTCTTTCCCTGCCTATATTCGTCTTGTCAGTTAGTGACATTTTTTGTAATGAAAGCAGCAGATCCATTGATAGCATCCCTCAACAGAGTGGAAGGCATTGTGCATTAGCTTTGTCTTCTAAACCAGCCTGTTCTATTACAATTGACCTTCTCTCCTTGATTACCACACAAATCATAGTCCTCCCCCCCAGTCCTCCCCCTTCTTCCCCCCCCCCCCATCTCTTAGGGTGTTTCCTCTGTAGCCATTCAATTGCCTGGCTGCAGCTGGTGATTGGATTCATGTTTGGAGCACAGTTTTCTACATACAAGCCCAGAATAATCCACATAGGGCCCTGGCCTAGGGCTGAGGCCATATGTTAAATTCAGATTTGAGTTTGTAAGATCCGGAGCACCCTGACGGGAGTATAATCCACTTAACAGCACAAAATCCTGTCTTATTTACAACCTGCACTTATTTTCTTCTCTGAAGTAAAATTCCATTTCGTTACTCTTTTAAGATGTTAAGGGCAAGGCAATTTCATTACAGTGGCTTGGTGAAATGTAGAGATGGTGTTACTTTGGCAACTGTCTTGCCTCACTCTAGGTTTCAGGAAACAATGCAGGCAGTTTTCAATTATGGTAATACAAAAATTAAACACTATAAAAAGTAAACCCCCAACCTACCAACATTGTTTGTGTATACAGCAAACCATCTCACGCGGTGTCTCTAAAGCCTGAAACTCACCTCTGGGAAGAAGCTCAGATAAAGCTCTTGCAACTAAAAGTAAAAGTGCAGTTAGCGGTATCAGATCTGCTACTTCACACTCAACATTATTTCAGCATCAGTTTATTCACCTGAAGTTAAATAATACAAAATGAAATGCAATCAAATTCATCTTTCTTCAACTATGAGGGTTTGTAATTTCTCATTTTGTGTTTCTCAGGCCCTTACACAACCAGTCCTGAACTCTGTACTGATCTGCAGCCCCTGTTTAGCCTCTGCGCTAGCAGCAATCAGCAGGTTCTCTCAGCCTGGACGTTTGGCTCTGACTCATGACTCTACAGCCCATCACAGTGCCTAACAGCAGTCCCATGAGACAAGTTTCCATCCTCTTTCTTGTTAATGCCATCTGAACCCCTTTTCACCTGAGTTTCTTCCAGCATAATCCATAGAAATAACATCAGTTGTAATGCCATAATGCACATCAGCCTCATATTAGAGCATCTCCCAGTAGCCCTAAGGATAGTACGGATACATGTTGCTCACACATATAAAGGACAAACAGCTCCAAAAATGAATGCAGACTTTGTACCTACCATGTTCTCTGGATCTTCTGAACCTTTCTGCAACATGAGTTATCTCCCAGCCCAGTTACTACACCTAATCCTGAACCTTGCTTAGCCAAGCAGTCTTTACCAGCTGAAGAAGTAAGTATAACACAAGTATCACAATTGATGATGGTTCTTAGTATGAGGTCCTCTCCTCCCAGCCTTTTGAACAAGACCACCCCAAACATTCCTCATTCCCAGTACACAACAACCTATGAGCAGTGAAAACACCTAAGTGTCCCTAGAAGAGATGAGAACTTAGGCTTGGGTATTATTACATACTCTCCATTTAAGCATTTTCTTCTGAAACCAGTTCATTACCTGAGGGACTTGGTGTATCCCAGCTTGAGCCCAGGCCTCCACATTTGCACCAGTTCTCCAATCCCAGACCACATAATGGAGATGTGTCAGGGGAACAGGTTGGTCTGAAAGCTCCTGTGCTACCTCCCAGGTGCATGGTTATACACATGGCCACCCAGAGCTGGCTTCCATACTTTCCCTATCTTCACAGTTTGTCAAGGGGTGAAACCACCAACAGGAAGCAATTTGTTTCTGTCTCCATGTCTTGCAGAATATCAGAAAACAAAGATACCATTTTAGGAAAATATTTCAAAGTTTTGACATTTGAGTGAGAGGTCATTTCATACCAGTACAGTAGCTTTTGATTTTCTGGTGATAAAGCACCCACCTGCAATGTGGAAGATCTGGGTTATGCTTCCAGCTGTGCTGGATTCAAAGCAAACTGGGAACACAAGGGCCTCTGACGCACCTGAGAAACATGCTCTCGCTGCCCCGCCACACAATCAGCTTCATTGCTCTATTTTTCACAAGCAACTGTTCCCCCCGAGCAGGTTTCAGAATATAGTATCATATATACTATGCACACACCGTGCAGTTCCTAGATTGTTGCATGAAGCTTGAAGCAACAACTTGAAACTGCTCTCCCCCATCACAGATTTAACTCTCCCTTGTTCCCGTTTCACTGCATGTCCATTTCAAGACCTAAATTTTCTTGCTGAAAACATCACCTAAAGTAGCAGATTCCTGCAACAACATTCGTTTTGGCAACTTGGCATTTTCAGGTGTCCTGTCTCCAGAGAAGAGTAGCTCTGGAGCAGCATAGATAGCAGCACTCCACCTCACTAATCAGCCAAAATTAACCAAAGTACCACCAGACTTAGAGAAGAACTAGAAATTTTAAAAATGTGTGTCTCCTACCATCCCCTCCACAACTTCTGCTCTGAGTTTTCTCCCCTCTTCTTTTTTCATCACTAAAGGTCTGAGCTAGAGATTTATAATATTCACCTGAGCCCTTTAGCCCATTCTGGCATGTTATCTATTTGCAGCAATAAAAATAAATTACTACTAAGCTACTAAACTTACAAATTCAACTTATCAACAACCTTTAAGGCTCTTGAAGGCCCCTACTTAAAGAAAAAAAAAGTTATAATCTTCACTTTTTGTGTTCCCAGCATGAGAAGGGGCTCATAGAATAGCTGTTGGCTCCATCCATGATGTCACAGTTTCCTACAATGCGGCTTTTCAAAGCACAAGAACTTCCCTGTCCATTTTTGAACTGCTGGTTTCTAACTTTTTTCCTTCTTTACCTTGAGAGTATGCTCTGGGACTTAGTAACTAAAATCTGTCCTTGGGGTTTAAATGCTGGTGATGGTCTAATTTCCTCATCTCTACTAACAGGATTCATCTGTAAGCAGAATTTATCTTTTCACCCACATCTATCCTACAAATAAAATGGGGTTTCTTCTACACTACCTGATCAAAAGTGTACTGGAACCAATGGAATCTGTCTATTGCTGACACCATCAATATTTTTGTTGTAGCTCTTAACCTTGCTACTTTCCTCAGAATTGCAGTTCCTAAAAGTTAGCCATGAATTAAAAAAACTTCATCTTCCTCTTTCTTACTTTCACCTACCACTATCTCACCCTCTAAGCCTGAAAATGTTACTGAAGTGAGCTTTAAAGCCATTAAAATGACAGAAAAAAATCTTTTTCTTTCCTTCCTCTTACTCTTTTATAGCTTTAAACTCCTGGCTCTTGTAGAACTGAAATGCCCTCCAAGTCATGATTAAAGAGACCATTTCTGGCCATGCAGTGATGGAGAGCCTCTTCACAGGTACTCATCAACTTTTACCTCGCAGCAGGACATTGGAAAGCTCTGACAAGCCAAAAGGGACTGAAGAGCTGCTTCAGATTGCAAGGTGTGGTTCACCTCCTCACAAGTCTTCTCATTACAGGTCAACTCACTTAAGCCATTTCCATGAGTTTCTGGGCTGAGAAAAATAAAAATTATTTCAGTGAAAAACACATAATAAGCACAGATTCACTTGTGACAAATTATTTCTCTCTTGGTCATCATTAATAAGCACATATTCACTCATGACAAGTTATTTCTCTCTCAGTCATCATGCAAACAATTGCAAATGAAAGAATACAGGTGCTGCTATCTGTATTGTCTTTCTTTTTGGTTTTGTGAGAAATTTGTCTTTAAGTTACATTACAATGTGTCTGCTAATGCAACTAAACCATAATTCTCTCTGTGGGAAACAAAAACTGCCAATACTTTTATAAAAAGTGCCTTACTGCACTTATCTCAGTCAACACTTATTCTATGAAATGTAATCAGGATGTTAGGTGTTTCTTTCTGGAAGGTTTGAGATGCCATCTTTTGCCATCTGTTCTAATTATTTTTTAATAATTTGGCAGATCTTCCTTTTGTTGCTGAACTAAAGAATCAGACTGCACCAGTTGGGATCACATTAAAAAAAATGTTGGTATTTAATTCAAAACTGCAACAACGTTAAAGTGTCACATGTATCAGTAGCACGCAATCAGAGGTCTGGAACATCCAGGGTAGGGTGATGAAGTAGAGGTAAGACTTTACAATTCTCTATGGGATGACATAAAAATGTGAAAAAAATAGCAAACCCAGATAGGGGCTGGCATCAGGTTTTGTGCAGTATGTCCCTCCTTTTCTGGTTTATTTTCCTTGAAGAACTCTAAATCAATTTGTCAAGTTATTAAGCTCCTGATCACAGCATCTAAGACCCTCACCCAGGGAATTGTTATCATCCTTTCTTAAATATGGAGAAACGAGATAGAACTCAGTAAATGAATTCTCCAAAGTCATACAGGATGTCTGAAGGAAAGTCTAGGATGGCACACAGGGGTTTTCAGCTCCAGACCAGAATGTCAGGAATCTTTTTGGAACAACCAGTACCATTGAAGTGCCATTGTTTTAGGGCATGAAACTCTTACTGAAACATTGGGCAGAGTCCAGTGCAATAGGTTTCCTACCTGTTTGGTTACAAAGCTCTACTGTAGTATAAATGCTAAATACATAGTATTACATTTCTGGAAAAGCATAAGCAGGATGATCCAGTAGAAGTCAGTATTGAATGCTGAGTAGCAGGTTCCTCAGTTATTTATTTTGGAGAGAACTCAGTCACCTCAACCTACCTCACTTCAAAGCACACTTATTTTGAAGGAGAAAAACAAAAACCCAACTGGAAATAAACTCAAGAGCCAAGTCGTGAGTTCTGATCCAGTTTTTGTCACCGGCTGGGCACACGACCTTCACCAAGCCCTTTGTTACACTGCCTCATTTTACCAGCTGTGAAACAAGCCAGAAATTCCTCCCTATGCTTTCTCGCAGTGATGCTGTGACAGCCGATGGATATTTGCACAGCTTTTTGAATGTAACAAAGGATAGGAAGAGACAAAACATCAGCTGAAGGCTGACAATGCCAGGGTTGTGTTATGATGACTCACACATGTATTAAATTTTATGGAAAATAAACAGGCAAAAGATGAACACTAGCTTCAGTAATAACACCAGTCTGTATTTTCAGCTCATCTGTAACTGTTCGTGTAATATATACATAAATGTGCTTGAATCAGAGACAAGAGTGTACAAGGTAGCTGGTTTTGTTTTTCTCTTAAGGGTGTACCCATGTATCGGGGCTGGGTTCATGATCAAGATCAGTGTTTTCATCCCCCAGGCTTAAACAAAGCCAAGGTGCAATGTTTTCTGGCTTAGATTTCTCTCTACAGAAGGCACACACAGTTTGCCGTGATGCCCTTATAACCAGATCACTCAGCAAACAGAGTTCATAAGAATGTTTTCTTCTGTTTTTCAGCTGAAGAAATAAGACACTGTATTATCTTCTACAGAGAGTGAAATGTTGAAATGATTTGGGAATATCAGAATTCCTATTTTTCCACTGTGCACTGAAGAAATGTGGATATGTGTAGTCTGGACAGGAATTATGAGACCCTCCCCGCCTGATTCTACTCCAGTACCACCAGCCTGGTTTGGCACCATATTCCTAGTCAGAAAAGATTCTCCCTCTGCCAGATCACCATTGCATGGATTGAAACTACCAAAACCCATTTCATTTCAAACTTTACAGATAGTTTTTAAAGCCAATGTTTTAGAAAATTGCTCTTGATTTGGAGTTTACAATGTAAGGTTTGACAGGGCTCACTTCTCACTGTGAAAAGATGAAATACAGGAGCAGGATGTTATTTACAGATTCAGAGCACCATATATACCTATATATATGCTATATATATAGGTGCTATATACCTCCCAAATTATTAACTCTTTTTCATAAAACTTTGGTCATAGTTCCCAAATCTCTAGCAATAGATACTATATCATAAAGTGACTACAATTATGCAGAACTTCTGTATTTGGAATTTCATTTGCACTGGGCTTTGCAATTAATAGACCACTGTGCTGTAGGAATATTTTAAGCAGTATTAAAGCACAACTATTTTAAGCATTCAGATAAAATTGCTTGCCAAAACTTGAAAAATAAAGTTAATCCTTATGGGTTTTCATCACAGCTATTTTTATGATGTGATTCCTCGGGAAAATCAAAATCCATCTCTGGCAGGTAAGACACGCTACTCTTTCCCATATATAATATAGTATAATATTGACTACTTCAGTAGCATCTTATTAATACATATGCAAGCAAGGTATTTTAGCATATTAAAATATTCATTACACTTGTATGAGTTCTACAATTAAAAAAAACCAACCCCAAACTAATGTAATTTCTCTTTTTTATACGAGTCTCAGCAAAACACTAGAAAACCTCCAAATATTTGTTCACAGTCTTTCACAAAGAAAATAGGAACATTTCTACAATGTTAAATGGAAGTATTTTCAAGAAGCTTGCTTTTTGTGAAACGTTCTTAATGAAAAACTCGATTTTCCAACCAGCTATAATAGCAATTGCAATATTATAGCAGAAGTCATTCTAGACACAAAGAACATGCAGAAATGAACAGCAGTTTGGATTAGTCAGTGGACCAAATTCAGCCATGATGTAAGCAAGAGCTTGTTAATTTGCTGAAAAAGGCACCAGAAGATAGAAGCGAAACAAAGAGAAAAGTAAATGAGAACACAGAAGGACGTGGCAGATTGCCAGTATGAGATGGAGTGTAAATCCAAGTTTACATAAGGCTAAATAAAAAAGTGAAGATCAAAAGGAAAATTTTCCCAAGCTGTCTTAAAGGTGAGGTGCTGAAAAATATTTTTTGTTTTAATAGTAACAATAATAACAACACCTTTACTCTAGGAACTGCAAAAACAGCCATTAAGAAGACCTGGGGGAAAAGGGGAAGGACTTAACATATTTCCTGATTTAGAACCTGGTAAATCAAATAATAAAGAAAGCAATTAGGATAATTTCACTCTTCTTTTCAGACTTGTCTATACAATGATTACAAAGACATTGAGCCAAATACATTTCTAGTGCAAATGGGCCTAACCTTCATTGTCTTCAGTTCAAATTATACTGAATCATGTCATTAATTACTTTGATGCTGAAATTGCTATCAATCATACGTACAAGGACCTTACACAGTTAAGTAAAAGAGCTATTAAGAACTTCAGAGAGCAAGTTTGTTCCTACTAAAATCTGTTCAAACATGTAGATTTTAATGTTAACATTTTACTACAAGCTCTAATTTACTCTGCAAACACATCATTCATTGTTCCTCACCAGTGTCACACATTCTTAGACAATATAAATTCAGAACTTGGCTTTTACATGTATCTAACCAGCAAACTCTGCAATCATTGGCTATGAGCAGGGTATCAAGGTTAGTTCTTTTTGGCTCACATTTCTCCAGCACTGATATAACATCTGCAATATAAATTTTGTTTGTTAAATAGTACATACCCATTTATTCTTCCAAAGCTGCGTTGTGTGAATAATGTTACAAAGAGTAGAAAACATGGAAAATTTTATCTTTGAAATAGCACATATCATCTATTTAATACTTTTGATATTACACAGAAACAAAGACATCCTATTAAATACTGCTGGTGCATGATGAGAAGGATAAAATGGTAATGACACAAGATAGTGTTTTGAAGCATTTGTAGTAGTGACAAATAAAGACACATCCAAACTCTTGTAGACCTGCAGTGCTATGAAAAACATTAAGGTGTCAATCTACCCATATAATAATAATTAGCAGACACAAACTATTCATATAGGTGCTTCTAGACTTTGGACATATTTGGACTCAAGACCTCTCACAAGACTTGCTAGGCCAGCAGAGGTGTCCTGAAAGGATGAACAAGAGCAGCCTAGGGGCAGTAATCTTGTAATCAAGTAATCTTGTGTTTTGTCAGAGTGGTCTCTGCAAGAGGAAATCTGATCATGATCTTGCATTAATACGGAGGCCTTAGGCCTATGCAGTTTACTTTGTCTCCCAAACTGGAATATGCTGCATCAGTGTTAACACTTATATTTGAATGCATTCCTATGTGTTCTACCATGGGAATTCACGTTTCCTATAAACGCAGAAACCAGGTGAGGAGGTTTTGATTCTTATGGGGAGGATACCCAACAAAAAAAAAAAAAAAAAAAAAAAGTTAGTGGACATAGATTAGATGTTTGACTGTCATCATTCATCACCCCAGAAAACTAACATAATAATGAACAAAACTCGTAAGTAATAAAATGTAGCTAAACATAGAAAGCAGTTTACACATAAAGAACTCAGATTACTATTCATTACCTTCCTTCACATTCACTGTGCTAAGCATAACCAGTTACATTTTCTAAACCCCTAGTGCTGAAGATGAAAACATCCAAATTCATTTTGTAATGACACTTATAAACTCAGGAGTCCTGTGCATGGCACAGAGGACTATCTTTGCAAAACTTCATGGTACCACAGGACCCTATTGTCCAGGAGAACCTAAATAATATCACTACCCCTTGCATTTAAAACGCACTCATGAGGTCTATGCTCATTTGTTACAGGATGCTGGTGAGGTGATGATAAGGAAAGAACAGGATTCTTACATATTTATAAGGTCCAAACAATTAGCAAATCTCCAATTCCAGACCCCAGACCCAGCAAGACCATATGGGAAAAAAAATCACATAATCATACATCAGATAATAATCTTGTGAGTTAAAATTACCAGGATTACAAGAGGAATCAATGCACTTCTAATTAAAAAAATGTCAGCTCTAACAAACGTTCACTCCTTTAAGTCCAGTACACAAGGCTGGAAGGGATCTACCAGATTAGTCCTGTCTCCCACAACACAACCATTTAGACAGTGAAGCTTTGGCCCAGAAAGACAGACAGAGCATTTGCTACATGTGCCCTTACACAAAATCACACGTCACTGCCCTCTATCAGTTTCAGGCCTCCAGCACTACCTGAAGGAAACTGAAATACTGGAGGAAATCAAGGGTCTTCACTGGTCTACTAGCCCTACTTGCCACCTTTGACAGCAAGGTTAATGGTTCTCAGGTGAAAATCTGTAGGTCACTTCTGGAAACAGAGTAGGCTCTGGGGAAGGTCCCTTACAGCTGATGTGCACAAAAAGCAGAGTTCCACAAGTTACAATTCCAGTAGATACCAATCCATTACGTTTTTTTTTTAATTTTTTTTTTTAGCTGTGAGATTGAAAAACCTTTAAAAACTGTTTGTAGAAATACTAAAGTATTCCCATTTCCTTATGGGAAGTACACGTAAAAATTAACCTTCGCTATAGACACTTGCAATAAAATCCCAAAGACTGGTGGAATTTTTACCATTGCCTTTACAAACACACTAATCTGCAAAAAGTGCTCAGCCGTACACCATGCTCATCATCTCCACAATGGCAAACTGCAACAGTATAGCTGTCCTGGCTGAAGTTCATGGTAAACTGTAATTGAAAGAAAAAAATCTATACTATCAACAGGCTTCTGTTTGAAAAGCCTCTATTGTCTGTCTACAAAGTGTACAAACTTCATACAACTGAAGAAAAATCACCACTCAGTGACATAAGCAGCTTTGTTGGAACAGGAGAGGAAACAAAGAGAGAGTGCTTCTTCTAGCAGCAGTTTTGATTTAAAGTGTGGCTGAATTACAACATCAAGTAGCAATAATCTGAGATCTTTCATACTTTCAACTCAAAATCGCTTTTAGAAAGACATGAACAAATGATGGTGAAATGTTCTCATTAACGTCTTATCCTCAAGTTCTACAGCACGAATAGTAAATACAGGGATCCAGATTAAAAATACATGAAACACATATTCCAAAATCTGATACAAAATCCAATATGATGTGTTTCCTAAAAGGAAAAAAAAAATTGAGTGAGCAGCCTGTGTACAAGAGCCTTCCCTTTACATTATGAGACTTGTATATCTTCAAGAAACTTCTGAAATCAAGAACATTTGATGGCTGCCAAAGGAGAAATAATAAATTAGTCAGGATAGGTGCCAACATTTGCTAACATGCACACACAAATCTGTCAGTTGTCTCAACTTCTTTGGTCTTTTTTAGTAAATTATCTCTTAAGGATGATTTGCAAACATCTCTGACAAACTCTTTTCTTTAATACCTTATGTACAATTGATACTACTACTTCCGTGTACCTTCGCTATAACACAAACGAGAGAATTACATCTTGTTAGCAAGTTTAAAATTCAATTATATAAATCCAAATTTTTATGTAAATTCTTAGGCTTCTTAATCACACAGCTAAGATGCATAAGCAAATATAGCTTACAGTAGAAGCATGGACATGAGATGTCACCTCGGGAGGTGGCTGCCTGACAGAGGGTGGTGCATCTGGGTTCTTTCTTGAGGCTCATGGACACCCCTGGCTCTGAGGGATTTCAGGCTAAGCAGGCAGCTGGGAGTCCAAATGTTAGCCTTCAGTTTGCAAATACCATTTAATTCTTCCTTAATCTATGTTACATTAAATCATTCTCTCCCCCACACTCACCAATTATGTAGCACATTCGGGTTTTCAGTAGGATTTGGATTCAATAATTTGAAAAAAGGTGATATTTTCTGTGAAGCGTAGCAATTCCTGTTCCCATGAAATGCAAAGGTAGCTTAACTCCCATCTCCACTTGCTATTCAAAGGTTGGAAAGAGCCAATGTTTTGGTATGCTTTCCACCTGGCTTATATAGCTGTGAGTCACACAAAAGCAGGCTAAGAGCGAGACTGTTTCTTTTCTAGGTTAGAAGACTGTGCAGAATGGCCCTGGATCCTGCAGAGCAATCAAGATCTAATTTTGTACACAAAGACTAGGTGTCTCTGAAATCACTGCTTAATATCAAGTTAAGTAACACTTAAATACCTTGATGGATGTATATGTTTAGCACCTGGAAGTTCAAGCTTTCTTTAGGAAAAAGATGTTCTTATCTAGTCCCTATACTTGAGACACCCGGGGAAAGGTCAGATGCGCACTCCTCCCTTCTTAAACAAGCAGCACTATATCAATTGGATGCTCATCTCAGATATGTTTGAAGACAAAATGACATGGGGACAATATTACAAAATAAAACGGAGGTGGATAAAAATAACGATAACCTTACATAAATATATGCCTACAGAGAAAGAATAAAAATCTTAACCATGACTTTGGAATAAACTCTAAGTAGGTTAATTTCAGTCTTCCAAATTTCAAGAATTATATTGCTGGAAAATTATATCTAATAAAATGCATAACCCAACTAATTAATACTGTTGCTCATAAATTCTCACGAAAGTCACTCGGCAATCAAAGTAAGTGCTATAAATGTAAGGTGAACAGTCTTTCTATAATTCGTATCTGACAAAGCAGGTTAAAATATTTTAAGTGAAATTTTAACTAAGGAACTATTGCACAGTATATATTAAAACGTGTAAAAAATGTATTCCTACAAGAATATTCTCATGATCAAACTGCAAAGTTTTGTGATATGTTGATTTTTGGAAGGAGAACACAAAATGCAGACAGGAAAACCCCCATCCAAGCAAAAAAAATACATATTTAAAAGAGGAATTTCACATCCTAAAATTATAACCAAATCTGGTACTATCATACATTCTTCAACAGCCTACTTTTTTTTTTTAAAGAGCCTTATGTAAAATCCACAAGCATAATATCAACAGACCTGGGACTACTCAAATCTTGTAGCACTGAAGATCATGCAACATTTGCTGTTGTTGTACCAAGCACATACTCATGAAAGCTGAAATGAAGCATGTTTTGGACTACGCAGATTAATTTTTTGTTTTGGTTTGGGTTTATTTTTAGTTTTCATTTGAAGCTCTATTTGAAATGGGGCCTAAGGAAGGACATGTCTTTGTACAACCTTCACTAAAGAAATATCCACATCACAGACAAAATTGTAATTGAACTCCTTTCTAGTAATCTATACAAAGAGGCAGAGGTCTAAAGGAAAACATAGATCAAATGACTTGGAAGTGGAAAATAACTACAGATAAAAACAAAATCAAAAGAGACTACAAAGTTAGGTGAACATAAAAGTGTAATAAAAGTCTTTTATGAATATATGCTTTATGGATAAAATAATGACCTAGAGTACCCAACGTTAATGCTTGAATTTTTAATTTATTTTTTTTTTTTTAATAAGATTACGATTACACAGTGTTTTCCTAGGTCATCCACTCTTCCCTACTCTCATGCTCAGGATGTTGTATGGATTAAAATACTATCTGCCACATACAACAAAAATGTTCTCAAGTTTTCTCTATTTTGAATTACAGAATAAGAAGGTGGGTTCTTGTGTAAAAATCACATCTGATTGATTAGGTTTAGAGACACAGCTTCTTGACATTCATGTGGAAAGCATCCGAGTCCTCAGTGTTGTGACTGAACCAGGTATGGCAACCTATACGGGAGCACCTCCTGGTGGGCCGTGAACCCCTCTCAAGACCTAGGTTGGCTTAGTACGAAAATTTAATGTTGAGAGGGGTGGAGATAGGTTGCAGTGGTTCAGGGCCTATCCTTATATTCAGGTGAGCTGGTGATACAGGACAAGCGGGAGGAAGGAGTGGTAGACATCACTCCCACCCTGTCAAATACAGCCCATGGTTCACTGAGGTGAGCTTAATTTTAGGCTGAAAGTCTAACTTTCCAAAAGGTTTACAGACTTCTCAAGACCCCACATGGCTGGCCAGCAGTGAACGATGGATGGGAGTTTCCCCAGATTAGCTTGACCACCTCTGCATCAGACTTCTGCTCTCCAGAGATCAGCTTGCTGCAGCTGTAGCGAGCACTAGGGCTCACAGCCAGCTATTACTTCCACTAATGACATTTTTAGAGGGTGAAGACCTCATTGAATCCATTGATGTTGACCCACGGGGCTACATTTTCTCTGTGCTGCTCAGTGAATTAGGCAGGCAACTGCTATTAATGAAAACAGGAGATCTGTATATCCAGTTCTAGCTCACAGGGCTGCTAACATACCCCATAATTTGAGAGAAATATGTCTTAAAGGCTACACTGTGATAGAGAAATCACTCATGATGAAACAATGTTTAACTGGTGGAAAAAAGTCTTGGTTCTAATGTTAAATGAATTTCTCCAACAGAGACTTTCGAACAAGGATTGCAGGATGAACATTTCACCCTTCAGGATACCTAATTTAAAATAACAGCTTATATCTTAGGCATTCTAGCTTATTGAAATAATCAGGCCCTCTCTGTGAAGTGTCTGTCCCAGTTCATTTTGCCTGGAATGTGCTGCCCTGCTTAATCAAAACAAAACCTAAGACATCTACATTTACTTTTTTTAGCGAATATAACGACTTTGAGTGGAAATTTTTATGCTGCTTTTTGCAAGAAGAGGTGGTACCCATAAAAATATAAGTGACCTAGTACCAATGCCATTACTTTAATTGACATCTGTGAGCATATTTTCTTAGGTTGCATCAAGACAGACGAGGGCCCTTTGTGCCCTTCTGACAGTGATGGCAATCATTAAAGATTTACCAGGTCATTAAAGTGAGAAATAGCAGTAATGCAGAGCTGAATACCACCATCCCATGTGGATTCGACTGAAGTGCTAAGAAAGCCAGCACAGAATTAGCCAAGATCTTGCACTGTCAGATAACCTTATCATAAAAAAGAAAAAGAAAATTTAAAAAAAAAAAAAAAAAATCACCTACTTCTTTAAAACACATTAGAGTAGCACATTTCACTTATATGGGAGCTATTGCCAGTAAAGGACATAATGCTTCCCTTCGCATGAAAGCACTACTCATGCTTTCACATGGTACCAGCTACAAGGAGAGCTGGCGGCTGGACCCAGGGTCACTGCATTAGTGTGAGCCCAGGAAATGTTTCTGTAGGATTCTCCTGGGACACTGGAGCAAATACAGCAGGAGGCAGCTTGTGGGCTACCCCCTCATAGGGCTGCGCCCCCAGCACTGAGCGAGGGCATGTAAAGAGAGACTTTGACATGGGTCCACTGGAGAAGTCCTCTGAAAAACCTGCTTCATGTTTACTAACTGAAGCACGCTTGGCCGCAGCGTTGCGCGGGATGTGCGTAGCAACTCATTCTTGCCCTTCTGGGGATCCTTGTTGAGAAATCAGCGTAGTCCTGGAAGCACACTGATTTCAAGGAAAGAGAAATTACTATGAGTCAGTAGGTTGCTACCTTACAGCCCAGCCAAACCTGTTACCTCTTTCCACAACTACCTGTCTTCCTCTTAATGCTCTTTTCTCTGAGCATGAACAAGATCCTTTGTTCATCATTGAATGTTCAAATCCAATGTTAAAGCAACATCCCACCATATCATTCAAATGCAGTCCTTACGTGTAGGCACTGTAACTATTTTTAGCAAAGACCAAAAGACACCAAGATGCAAAGAAACAGACAGCTGCAGGTTTAATAAGGTTTAACATGTTTAACTATAAGCCTGATGATTTATAAAATGCACGCCTTTCTGCAGCAGATATATGTAAATTATTTTAAGGTAAAAAAAGAAACTATTTTAGAATCATTATCACATGTGTGTTCAATTACTATAATACCTTGTGAACTGACATCACAAAAACCTTTGGAGAAAAGGTACAGGGGGTTTCTAACCTTGCTTTGATTATCCTGTTCTTTATATCAAATGGAACAGGAAAGTGATCTCCTATGGGAATCAGTCACCACTCTTGTTTTAATCCACCCTCTTTGATTTCTGAAGTAGCTCAGATTAAAGATAGACCTTCTTTTCCATCTGATGTGACGCCTTGCTGCAGAGCTCTGAGAAGAAGCAAGAAACACAAAGCCCATTATCTGCCAGGGCTGTGCTAACCAGCTGTCCCATGTCCTGGGTACAGTGCCAGCTTGTTCAGTGGTAGAAAATAATGCTTCCTGTTAGTCGCCTGAAAAATGAAACAACTGACAGCACTGGGCTACAAAAACAATCGCAGGTTAAAAACAAACACTGTGACGATGGCTCTGGGCATGCAAACACACAGATGCACACATATATATTTGCAAAAAAGCAAATAATACACAACAGTTGTGAGCCAATTAGATGCAAGTACCCTCTCTACTGCATTATGGATGTTGTTTTTGTTGAAGCTGTGGGACTCTGATGCTAAAGTCCCTTTCAAGATAACTTTTACCAGTCTTGCATATCCCAGTGAGAAAAAAAAAAATGATGCTTCATGCTCCTGTTGACTCACACCTGATATATTGGTCCTTCAGAGTCAGACATAATTATTGCATGATGCACAACGGTAAACATGTTTTAAACACATGTTTTACATGGTACAATCAATCACAATGCACCTAATAATGCTAATAGTTGGTATACAGTAACAATACACCCTCAAGCTTGTGCAGTAGTGAGATAATGTGTTTCCCAGGTCATTGGAGGCACTAATTTCACCTTCTGCTTCACGATACTTCCAAGGAGGGTGTTATCTCAAGGTAACACATGTCTGCTGGTACCTGACTGTTTAATTATTGTACACAGAATTCCAAATCAGAATAATTGTCATCTCAAGGTACCGCTGTTCACTGCGGGGTCCTCCTGATGTAAATGAACAAACGCAAGTTATGCAGCAAATAGAACGACCTTGGTAGAGATTTCTTCCCCAAAACAATGGCATCTCACAACTTTAAAGCACAACGTGAAGAAGAAAACAATACAAATGCTGTAATTAAATTTTCAGTTCAAAAATTCACAATGGTTTGCAGTTTGTTTTTAATACGGAATTTGTTTATGCGAAAGGTGTTTTGTTGGAAATACACAAACCAGGATCTCTCAAAATATTTTCCCTGGGCCATATATTAGCAGCAGTGGATATTTTAGTCTTTCTTAGTCACAGCCATCCACTTTATGTAAACAAACACACACACACACTGTTTGGAGCAAGGCTTTTACATGTGAGGTGAATGGGTTACACAGTCAGTCTCCAACGCAGTGAAATACTTACACGAGGTGGAGCAGCAGAAGCAGGAGTGGGAAGGACCCTCTCCTGTGTGAGAAGGTGGAAGCACTGAGTGGTGGGTACTAAGCTTAAGGGTATGGGTGACCCAGTCCCAAGTCTCCAGTAGGAGCAGCACACACAGACTCGAGTTTGCACCTGAATCTGCTCTCTGTGGCTTGAACATCTGAAATACCGAGTGTCTGCAGCAGATATCATGCGACATAGAGCTAACGAGTTTTATTTTTCTTTCAGGAGAAACCCGATCTCAGAGTTGGGATGAATTTCCTTATACAACTCAGCCTCATAACCAAAACCATTTCTACAAGCAATGGGACCTCTGATCAGTTGCCATTTTCTGTCACTCCATATCCCTGAAAAAGAAGTAAAGACTGATCCCTTAAATATCCACAGGCCTCCAAGAAAGTCTTTAAAAAAAAAATTAAAAAAAAAAATCAGTCATATCTAATTTTCGTTGTTATTTTTCAAACATTCAAATATTTTGATGGTAGAAACACTTAAGTATCCAGGCACATTTATTTACTATAAATGAGGAACTTTGGGGAAACATAAGGTTTCATGTAAACTCTGTGCTGTTTTGAACTATGGCTGCACCATCAGTTCTATTCTGACCCCTAGAGCAATTGGTCTTGACTTGTCATGGGATTAAAATCCGCCACTCAAATAATTTGATATTTGGAATGGCAATTCATCATCCAAGTTACTTGATACACAACATACCAGATAATAACTTACCACAAATCACTAACAAGAAGATATGGAATAATACAAAAAATAGAGCCTTAAAGGATCAATAAAGGTGATTTAGTGCAGTCACCCACCCAACAGCAGGATCACTAATACTTAACCCAATCCTGAGAGATGTTTGCACAATCCATTTTTTTACATAATCGAAACTGCCCAAGCATAAATGCCATGGTGAGGATGTGAGGCACAGTGGCAATTGTGACTAGCTAGTTAAAGGAATAAAAGTTTAAGAAATGCAACAATACCAATTAGCTCTTAAAAAGCAATAGTCATGACTTTTTTTTTCCTGGAATGAGGTAATCTTTTAGAGGCCTGAGGCACATAAGCCCTTCTAATGGAGTATTTATGAACACATGCAACTTGAATTCTGGTTTTGTTCCTACTTGAACAGTATCTTTCAAGACACCTAAAGCAATCAGGACTTCTCCAAGAATTGTTTTTCTGTTTAATTGTTCCTTTTTTTGTCATTGATATTTAGATATGTAACTAAAAGGCATTTATGAGGATACCAGTTCTACAAGCTTTCTACAAACAGCAATTAAATCAACATAAAACGGGAAGATTTTCTTCTGGAAACAAATGTTTCTGAGGTCCTTGCATCTATGCTACAGGTGTTTTGCTCTGGCCTATGGTCACTCTGATCACCTGGCTGAACATCCCCACTGTGCCCATGGTTCAGAGTTAGCTCAAAAAAAGCTGTTGGTTCAGCCACATTCTTCTCTCCAGCAAAGACCTGGAGCAGTTTATTTTCCCTTTAAAGGAACCTAGTTCACATGCACTAAAACTGTGCAGTGAACCACCATGAGATACATAGTGATGATCAAAGCGTGGACTGTGAGCCCGTTTGTGCTAAAACTGCACTGCTCCTCCATCCTCAAGGGCAGGAGTGCCTTCACCCTGTGTTTGCCACCAGCAGTCTCTCTGTCAAACTGAGGAGCAAGTAGAAAAATTCTGAAAGTATCAAGTATCACCATGAAAGCGATCAACGGCTGTTCACGATCCTGCAACAGACTCCGTTGTGAATTAGCCACTTGAGAAACAGTCCACTTACAGTGAAGTGAGAGGCTGTTTGTAGGCGCACTCTCACACACAATATCCAGAAGCACAAAACCTTATACTTTTATTTTTTGGATGGATATTTTTTGTATCTAAAATGTGTTGCCACAACTTTTACCCACCTGTGATTTTTCAGTTTCACACTCCATTATGGTCTTCCTCAGATGCAAGAAAAGAGAAAAATTATGAACTCTTTCACAAAGGATACGGCTTTATTTTACTTGGGATGAGAAATAAAGGATGCCCTGACTGGCAGCATGTGGTTTCTATTTCTGTTTATAAGCAGCCTTACAATAGTAGGTCAAAAGGATTAGAGGAAGGTCAGTGTTACTGTTTCTAGAGGAAACCAGCAATTGCAGATTCATTTCAATGTTCTTGCTTTCCAAAGAAAGTGGAAATCTTATATGACAGGGTTTTTCAAACACCTGCTCTTTCTCTTTTTCCCTTTTTCTTTGGTAATTGAAGTAAAGAGTTGTGGGGTTATTTACCTCTCTTTTTTTCACTTTCATTCATTACATGTATTATATAGAGAGTAAAAAAGTTAATTCATTGTCTGATATAGGTCCTTTTTTTTTTCGTAACTCCAAAGCAAAGCAGCAACAATATCAGTACCACCCACATACTATTTAAGGCAAAAACACACAGAGGAGCTATATCACCTCTGAGCAACATCACATATACTGTAAAAGAACAAAATGTTCTCTGCAGTTTCTGCAGTTCAGTCTTTTCATTTTCCATTCTCTCACAACAGTCTGATCTTGCTGTTCACCAAAGTCACAGGGGGAAAAGAAAACTAACTGCTCAATTCACATAGTTTACATTGGTTTATTGATTTATTAACAACTTGCAAATAACTGCCAATCTCTCTCTGACCTATATATTCAGGACCAATAACAATGATACAGCAGGTAAATCACTATGCTAAGCACTTATAAAATGTTAATTTGTGCTCACCAATGTCCAAGCTTCATTCTGCTTTGTCACTCCTTTTCTAGCTAAGTCTTTTTTCTAAAGTTTCCCTGCAATTTCCTGGTTACTATTTAATCCAGCTGAGGGTTCACCCCCTCTTTAGCATGATGGGTGTTTGTGACATCCACACACAACTTACACCTCCCTATCTTACCAGCTGTTATCCAGGCTATTTTGGAAAAAGTGGGGCTATATGTGCACCCTCCCTGTCTAGCCATCTCATGGTGGAGAAACTGCATCCTGTACACAGTACTGCAACACATGCAGAGCAAACGGAGCACATGTAAATTTTCCTGAATTGTACAGTGTGAGACTCACTCTATTAGGACCTATTTCTCCTTCCAGAAAAAAAACAAAAAAGAAACCTTAGGGAAAAAAAAATAAAAAAAATTGCAATGCTCCAATTGCTTTGAATGGCTGAATAATCATGTTCCCTTGAGTGTGAAGATAAGCTGAGAGCATTTTTAATTAAAACTCACTCTTCCTCATCTTTATCCCAAAAGTCTGTTTCATGTTAAAAGCCAATCTTTCTATCATTCCTTTACACTCCAGACATGTCTTGCAGACTACCTGTTTGCTCTCTTTCAGAAGGAAACTAGATTGCACGTACCTATTGTAAAATGCGACCTGTGCATGACCAGACACATCCTAAATTCAACTACAGGAACACATTTGTAAGCAAACCAACCTGCAAAATGACAGTATTGCTCTGCTGCGTGAAGCAATATTTTCTTACAAAATGCATGCTCCACACTTCATATTGATGCAGCCAAATAGGTGTAGAGCAGTGAGCTGCATGCTGGCCTTACAGCTTGCCTTCCTAGGGCTGAAGTTAGGGATGCCCTTTGCAGCGTCAGCAGCAAAGATACTAATGCAGCTTATCAGTGGGGATGTCACCCTAGGGACAAGGCAAGGAGGTACTGCAGACCTACCAGATACGCTAGTTACTGATGTGACCAGTTTGCGACTCAGCTCTGACTGACAGGCGGCTCAGGTGAATTTGCTGTGCTGGGTGGGTGAGCCCACAGTTCAGTGCTGCAGCACCTCTGTGTATGTGGGCTGCTAATGCTGACAAGGCTGTGGGGCTGGGGCATTTTCCCTTGCCACCAATGCAGCTGTACTCTTAGCCTGCTCATGAACACAGCCTCTCACTTCTAGCGCACACCAAAGTATCAGATACGTGTCCTCTGGCTCTTGGCCCTGGGACAATTTTAACCTGGAAATGCAGATTTGCAGAAAGAAAGGTTGAGTACTGCCAGGGAAGTTAAAGGGAAGATGAAAGTGGAAATGAACCCTTAAATGGATACATGATAGCAATATAAAACACCTAAAGAATCAGGTCTTGTCCAACAACTTCACTCAAATTACTTAAGGCATGAATTTTACCCCAAAAAGCTAGAAATCTCATTGACCAAAACTAAACCAAGACTGCTTCCAACTAACAATTGGCCAGAAGAAATAGGTCAAAACTGGTGCTGACAAATACATCCAGCCCTGTACCTACCCCAAAGCTACGCTTCCAAAGGCAGCCTGCAAAGCACTGGGATGCTTTGCCCCTCAGCAAAAGTTTTCTCTGAACTGCCACACCTTTTTCTGTAGAGATCCCAGGGATGCATTTTATCACGACCACAGCTGTATCAACAGAACCAAACAAAAATGACCAAAAGTCTTGAGAAAATGTAGAAATCACTTATCATTGCCTCCAATGGTAATGTCTGGTATGCAAAAAACTTACTTATGTAGGGGTTTTAAACAAAAGTAACTGAAGAGGCAAAACACATAGTCTAAAAAGAACCAGCTGAAGCCTAGATGAAAAAGGTCTGTGCAATTAAGCAACACACTTAAATATGGTGAACTGAGCTTGGTTTGTTTGTCTTTTCCTCAGTCTGTGTTTATACCGTGGGATTTTTGGAGGCGAGGAAGGTACTAAGGCACTTGGAAGATAATTTTTACTGTTTTTCTCCCTCTTCCATTTTTATCATATGTTTTGTTTAGATGAGGCTTTGTTTAGATTGGTTGGGTTTTTAATTATTATTTTACCACAATCTTGTTTATGCTGCAATTTTCATGATTTTGCCCTGAACTCATTTGATTACTCATCATATTTTTACAACGTTCATTTGTAGAACTATTATCTTTTGATCTTCTGCTGTTTTCCCGTATGTTTAAAGATTTCAAAACTAATTAAGATGATTAACTAAAAAAGACTAATTGCATTCAGAAGTGAGATGTGTCACTTCTGATTAGCAGGTGGCTCTTTTCTGTTTTGGATACATAAAAGCAGATGGAAATGTGGCAGATTAAGCTATATTTAATCTGCCCACTTCCTTCCAGACTGCTCCACTTTCCAGTTAGCATTGTTAATGACAACGAAACCTATGAATGCTTCAGATTACCTTTTTTTTTTCCTTTGCCATTTCTCATTTGGCAATAGACATCTCATTTGAAACCCTGGCCAAGCCTAACTCAGAGTTTCCAAAATGTTTTTTTTCCTAAACGTTTTGTGACTTCACTCACAAGCTTCAAGGTGCCTGGAAGGACAGGAGAAAACATACTCAAACCCAAGAATTCTGGTTTTGATTTTGGTATGCAATTAATATTCTTTGGTGTTGATTTTCAAAGATGTCTAAAACGACTAATTCTGCTCTTAGATTCCTTTTTGCTGTATTTCAATATACAAGTAGACTTTCCTTTTCCTATATCCAAGATTTTTTCTGAGTATTACCAGAAATGCTTACTCTGAATCAGCTGTTTCACTGTAGTACTGTATTGTCCTTTTATTTAGACTTCTTTTAAACTCTTATGTCTCTTAACTTACGCTTTTCTATACCACTATTTACTCATTAGTTAACCTTTTCTGTGCTGCCATTTTTGATACAGTATCTTCAATTCATCCGTTGTCCAAATCTTGACATATCCTCACTTAAGCATTTTTTTGTTGATATTCCAAACAAAACTTAGCCCATTTCAGTCAACATCTGCACACCTGGTACACATCTATTTTGTAGTAATAAAGAAATACTAAAAATTAGGTTATCTTTTCATTCCCATACGCATAATATCAGAGAAGGAAGAAAACAGTTACATTTTGCAAGTTCACATATTCAAAGCGCTGGGAAAACTAGATCACATTTTCCTCTTTGTAGTTTTACACTGACAGTGTCCTTTATAAACTGCGTGTGATTTATTTTTCAGTTGCTAACAGTCTCTTGTTTCTTAGTATTAGGCATAGGTATGCTAAATGTGTAGCTCAATAGGAGCTTATAGGCTTTATGTACCTTCACATGTTTTCTCCAGTGCTTCAGAATTACTTTTTAAAATATGTAACTGTTTGCTAGCCAGATGTATTGAGGATAATGTCAAAAAGCTCTTTCTTTGTTGTGCTGCCAGTCTATGACAATTTTACCACTGCACAAACAAGAGCATAAAGTAACAGTACTGCCACGTGACATTATGGGAACTAACTAGTTCATAGACGCCTGAGGAATGGTGGTAACTTATAAATTTTATATGTAAAATACATATGCTACTTTGAAGTAGATGAAAACAACTTAACAGTTTAAGTGTGGAGCTAGTTTGTTTTTCAGAGGTTACTTCTCATAAAAGAAGCGTGACATGAATCAAATATTGATCACTCTAAGTTTTAGAGCTTACTGTGCAAAACTCTTTTCTATACACTTACATCACAATAACTCTACAAAATTTTATCTGGGGTTTATGCAAGTAAATTTTGTTTATGTGGGCCAAAATGACTGATTTGACACTAACTTTTGAATATGCAGCACTTCTGATTGAAGAGGAGGTATTTCAGAAGAAGTGAGAGAAGATGCAAAATAAATAAATAAATACATCAGACCATAAAGATTAAATTCTTTTGGAGCAAAAACTCCAACTTCTTCTATACCTAATTCTGGTGCTTTGAATGTCCTCAATGCATATGATCACACACTTATTTAAAAACATGAGAAATTTGTATAATTTTTGAGATGTCTAGCAGCTTCGTTTGTGTTGTATCATGTAACCAAAATCTGGCCAGAGGATTGGACATAACATCTGTTTCTTAAAGTAATGGTGTAATTGAGACAAATGAAAACAAACCAGCAGATACACAAAATAGGTGGTGATGGTGCAGATTTCCACATGCATTCAATAGTTAGAAAGGTTACCGTCCATAACCCTCACTTCTGTTTATCTCAGTTCTTCTCTATTCAGACGTACACACTAAACAACAGGACTGAAATGCAAAACTGTGTAGCTTTTAAGATAGCAGTAATGAGAAAGTATGCTAAGTCCCAATCGCAAATGAAAAGGACTACACTGGTGTTCAAAATAGGAAAACATAATACCAGGGGATTTTCTGAAATTAAGGCTTTTATTATATCCAGTATATTATTGTGAATAATAATATGCTGGAATTCTAAGACAAATCCAGATCTTCTTGTCTTTAACCCTTAAGATATTTATCTTCAGCAAAAATCTTAGATGCATAAAGGCTTGAGGAATTCATGAGGAGTTCATGAGTACAGCTACATACATATCATAGAATCATAGAATGGTTTGGGTTGGAAAGAACCTTAAAGCTCATCTAGTTCCAACCCCCCTGCCATGGGCAGGGACACCTTCTGCTAGACCAGGTTGCTCAAAACCCCATCCAACTTGGACCTGAACACTTCCAGGAATGGGGCAGCCACAGCTTTTCTGGGCAACCTGTTCCAATGTCTCACCACCCTCACAGTAAGCAATTTCTTCCTAATATCTACTTTACATCTACCCTCTTTCAGTTTAAAGCCATTACACCTTGTCCTATTTGTTGTTCAAAAAGCAAAACCTGGAAGATATCTTTGCTAATAAATTTGAGTAGATGTTACTGAATACTAGCACCCTGCATCATCTGTTTAAAAGTACTGCTATAGAGAACCGTATGACTCAGAGAATTAGTAATGGGATATAGAGACTTTCACCTCTAGGTCAATAGTTATAATCTGAAACAGACTGAGAGACCCCAGGAGTCAATGCCATGTAATTCCCATCTACTGACTTTAGTAAAATTAGTCTGCGGCCTCCAGACGATTTCTATGGAAGAAATACTGTAACCACAATGGGCGGGAGAAAAATCACTGGCACTGGTATCTGGCACTGACAAGAACAAGAAAGCCAAGCAATTGTCTGGGGGAATATGCGGTCCTTCTAAAATAAGTAAGTGGAAGTGTTTCAGTAAATAAGCAAAGGGAAAATCGTTTGCAGTAACTTTTCATCTTTCTATGGCACTGGCAACTCTCATGGACTTGAAGCCACTGAAAATTTTAAGTGTTCAGCACTCATACAAAATATCAGACAAGA
This sequence comes from Strigops habroptila, assembly GCF_004027225.2. Taxonomy (NCBI): domain Eukaryota; kingdom Metazoa; phylum Chordata; class Aves; order Psittaciformes; family Psittacidae; genus Strigops; species Strigops habroptila. The sequence goes on from NC_044278.2 coordinate 15,428,158, forward strand.
TAAATCATGCATACCATAAATATTGAGCAATACCCTTAACTTATACACATCAATATACTGTACATGTCACCTCAGTAACATACAATCTTCATTTGCTCTGGCATAGCTAGTCAGACCTATAGAGCTGCATAGTAGCATCACAGTAAGAGGCATTCAGACTTCATCACGGGTCTGCAAACAACCTTTTGTTGGAAACTCCCAGCGCAGTGAGGTTTCCAGTGATTTACTCTGTTTTGATGTACATTTGTGATTACGCAACCTCAACCTGTTGTGCCATTACACCCATCTTCACTCTCAAACTATACTAGACTGTCTTTGGCAGAGTTTAAGAGGCAAAATACTGCATACCACTACTCCTGCAGCAATAGACTTCCCACTAAAGAGAGGCTAATGATTGAAAATTGAGATACGCTGCAGATACTTCAGTATTGATATCTCAAAATATCTCAAATTTGAGATATTCTGAAGATACCACGGAGAAATGCTGCAATAATAAACCTTCCACTATAGAAAGGCTAACGATGATTAAAAATATCAACATTTGAAGTAAAAAAGTACAGGTCAATCATTCTGTATTAAGCTGAAACATGGATAACCTTAACGCCACCAAGAATATCAACAGATCGAAGAAAAGAAATCAAAGTACCTATGGCTAGGATACATGATACTATGGGCAGCAACCTGAAGAGCCGCTATACAGGTGACATGCAACTCCACATCTGGCGAGCTCTTCTCCTGTCTGCAATGTATACAAATCGGGGTCAGGAGGCTTGAAGGGCAGTGAGATATACTATGGGCAACGTGAAGCTGTGTAACAGTGTTATTTTTCAAACACACTTTGGACCCTTTCTGGAACGAGGGTCTGGACTAATTTTTTTCTAGTGTTAACTGTGAAACTCAGAAAACAAGTGACCCCATTTATGTACTGGGAACTGTGTTAATCTTTAGTTGTGATGACATTGACAAATCTATAAAACTGAAAAATACTTAAAAGTCTCTGGCCATCATGTGCAATGTATTAATCACCACAACAAACACATCAGACAATCAGACACTTCCCTACAATCGCACGAATGAACTTTTATTAACACAGTTAAAACCAGTGGGATTTAGTTTAGATTTCTGATGCCTACTTGATGGTCTCATGCTCTCCACAAAAATACCAGTCTGTACTAGCCAATGTAGATGTTCTCCAATAACTTCTCTCAAAGTTCTCTATCTTTTACATTCATAAAAGTTCAGATAATCAGAAATGTGCCAAACAGGAATCATGAATTTTTAAGATAAATTATCTCCCTTTCACAAAAGCTACTCTTGTTACCTATATTACCAAATGGCACAGCTCAGCCCCCAGTTTAGAAATAAGGTATGTTGGTGCTCTCAAACCTCCACAGCATTTTTATCTTCAACAGTGCCCCTGTAAGTGAGACATAATAAGTCAGAAACTGGAGGAAACATTGTTTTTCTTCATTTCTATTGTGTGATTTTTAACTCCTGAGTTGAAATTAATTTCTTATGCATATGAGTAAAATAGATACAAAGAATTTCAAGTGGAGACTAAGCCTTGACTAACTTTTCTTCACCCACTTTTATGAATATGAAAATATTCTTTTGGAGATGAAAAAAGTACATTTCTCAATTTTCAATATTTTTCCCCTTGTTTATGCTAATCCATAAAAAGACTGGGAGGTTCTGTACCCAGAAACACTTTTCACCAGAAAAGTACAAGAAATTAACCTTTTTGATTGCCTAAACTTTTTTTTTTTAATCCTTTTTAAAAAATGAAATTAAATTAAATAGGAGACTATAATTCCAAAATAGAAAACATCAAAACAACTGTAACACTTCCTAGGTGAGGTTTTTCTCCCCACCCTTCGTTTTGGTGTAGGCAAAGGTAAGAAGACATTGGCAGAAAAATAAATTCTTTAAACCTGACCAGCTAGTTTCAAGTCAACTGAAGAGGCATTTGTCTTTCTCAGCTTGCTCTCTTCCTCTTGTTCAGTGCAGGCAGATTTATGATGTCAAAGCCAGGATTTTGGCACCTGTTTTCTCATCAGTTTTAATGAGAACTGAGCATTTAAATCCTCTTTGGACAGCTTTCAAAACAGCAGCTCTAACTTCTTCATTACACTTTCTGGGTAATACAAAGGTGGCCATTCCAGCTCTCAGAGCATATAGCTGTGGGGACCTTTCCAGGGTAGTGGTCCAGCCTGCAGGACATGTGCAGGGGCAGAGGCACAAGCCAGAGCCGGGGTTCTCCCTAAGGCCCCTGCTCTGATAGATGTCCCTCACCCATGGGCACCTCGCAGCCCTCTGTCCCCCCCTAGCACTTCTTGTAAGGATCCCCCACCTCCGGTAGGAGTTAGCACATACCCATGCTGACAGCAAGCTCTTGACAGCAGTGTTACAGGTAGGAAAAACAAACACACACACACTGGAAACCTCCCAGCCCTGAATCACATTTCTACACCCTGCAAATGCTTCCCACTCCCCTGGCCATTAACTTAGGTCATCCCTCTGTACCCACCCTCTCCTCCTCGGTTTCTAAATTTGACTTTGCTGGCAGGATACGGCCAAGAAATGAGTTGAGTTTCCCCCAGCAGGATAACCATTCTTCTTCAGACTTTTCCTCTATTCCTTGGCCTGTGACAAAAGTGGGAAAAATAAGGGGTGCAGAAAGGAGAGGCAGACAACAAGAAATGAAGAGGAAAGCAGACAGGTAGATAGCTCTCTCCCATCACCGGTGCATCCCTGCTGAGCTGAGCGATGCAGTTCTTGGAGATCAGCTCGAATGTGCTTCCCGCATACATTTGCGTAAACCAAATTACTAGCTGCTTTGGTTTGAGTTTGGTTTTGGGGCTTTAGGGTTGTTTTTTTTATTTTAACTTTTTTTTTTTTGTATAATTTTTATTTGGGCGCAGGGGGAGGGGAGGCTGATTTTTTGGGTTTGTTATTTTTTTCAAAGCAGTCCCTTCTGATATCCATAATCTCCATGAAGATACAGATAATTCATGGCATTCTGTAGAACTTTACCAGGCTGTAGAGCAGAGCTGGCTGAACTCACTGCAAAGGGCACTAGATTAAATGCAGGTAACAGACATGAATCGTTGTAATTTACTGACTGCAGCAGGGGGAAGACAGAGGGCATGGTGTGGTTTTCACAGCATGAATTAGAGTTCTCTGGCGAAATGAGGGTGCTTTGTGCTGATTAAATTATAAGAAATGTGCACCTGGGCCACATAAAGACCTGACGTTCTCTCCCTATAGTTCGACTGATAATATAAATGATGTACATCATAATTTCTGCATCATCTGAAAGTTTAATACATGTAATTGTGAGCTGCTTTTCTTCTTTGAAATTGCAAACACAGCGAAATTGCAGGCTTGGTGCTACTGATGAGTCATTGTTGGCCTGCTGTATCTGTATTACAACGGCTATTTATAAAGAAAAGCATGACACCCCATTTACCATCATTATCTGTTTCCTTTTGAGTTGTTCCCACAGCCAAAAGGTTCAGAAGGATCCTGGGTCAAGTAGCGGGGGAGGAGGAGTTGAATTGGTAGATGTTAACTGAGATGAGTTGGTATGATCTCAGCCATCTAATATATGCAGGTCTGCATGACAGCTGAGTGAAAAGGCACTTACAAAAGTATAAGCTATACATGTAAAAGCAAAAGATCAAACATCAACAGATAAATGCAGAAAGCAGCATGTTAAATAGCAAGGCATCTTTTTCCTCCATTGATACCTATGAAAGTTTAGAATACAGTATAGAAGGGAAATTAGCCAATTTTGTCAAAATGGCAACTATCTAAAAATACTTTAATATCAACCAAAAAAAAATAAGCACTTCAATTGCTGGAGCACTCCATTGTTTCTTTATTAAACAGTTGAAAGAAAATACTTTAATGAAAGAATGTATTATTTCTTATAGAAACAAAATGGGGAAAGCTGAAGAGAAACATCTGTATTTACTAGATCAAAGAGAGTAATATTGACTTTTGTGAAAGTTATAAAAAAGGAATATTTAGGTAAAAATTCTATGAAAGGCTAAGCTGCAGTGAACAGGATATACTAGAATAAGAAGGCACTCCTGAGGAAGAGCTTGCTTAGTTCAGTGTTCACTTCTATTGCTGCATGCCAAATTTCTCTGTCATCCCAGGTTTTCAGAAAGCATGTAGGGGGAAAAGTGCTTTATTAATGTTTGCTCTTTCTTACATAGATCACAGTGTATTTGTATGTTTTTCACAGAAATAAAACTCTAATATGGCGATGTTACTCTTGAATTGCAATTCAGTCAAATGATGCCTATCTCTTATTCACCTTGAAAAATCAGCTTTTAAGAGTTATTGGAGAGTGATAGAGAACAGCTCAGAGAGAAGCAAACTCAAGATGGTGCTTTCATAGCCGCCTACCAAACTGACTGCTACTCCAGACCAGAACACAGTGGACTACAGCCTTCATTAACTATAGGATCAACCTTGATGGACACTGCCCATCTTGGTGAGGGTGAACTCTTTCAATCAAGCTCATACTCTCTCTTCTAATCTTAAGACATTCCTCTAAATGAAAGACCTGTGTTAACTATCACACAGCATCCCTGTGATATACAGCAAGAATTTGATTAGGTAGACGGAGAACGTACGTCATGGTTAGTGTAGCAGTTATGACAAGTTGTTGGGCTTTGAAATATTACTTTCTTCCTGGGGATAGATTTGGCATCTCCATTGTAAAGAGCTTCATAGTAGATAGTAGTAAAATGCATAACAACACTGCATATTGCGTTGAATTTCTTCAGACCACAGAACAGCCGAAAGAACGTACTGGTTTAGAGTCTGACTGCCTTTTTTTTCTGAACTACAGAGCTAAGTATAATAAATTACAGTTTCTGAACGTGAGTTTATTAAGTTCTAAAATTATTTCAGGTAGAAGACACTTTCATCATCCGAAGTAAGGAACTGGGGCCTTTCAATATGTGGTTGTGGCAGCTCAACCACTCTCTGCACATAAAGAAGGCATTGCTCTTTTAAACTCAGAAAAAAGGCTTACTCTTACACAGAACTTATTTCTCATGACTTTCTAGTCTGGTAATAAAGATAAGAAAAGCTGGAGAAGCAAAGGAGACAGAGTAAAGGACTATATTGAAGTCTGACCAATTTTTCCACAATCTGGAAGTTTCCCAAATACATAAGGGATCATGGTAGCAGTGACTTGATTTCACAAAGCTTGCCAGGACTCAGTCCTTCTCTGCCAGAAATCTGCCACAAGAGTGAGCATGCCTAAACTGTCACTTGGAAAATAAACATTTTCAGTCTTCCCTGACAGTGACACCAGTCTGGATAAAAGCATTAGACTCCAGCTAGCCCTTTAACTGCTATAATTTTTTTTCAGGTTAGGAGAGAATCAGACAAAATAAGCTAAAAGAGCATATGTACAATAAAGTGACAGAAGAAGGCTGTTGGAACTAGGTTGGTCCTGGGAAAGAAGTCATACACTGGACACAGAGACTATTGAGCCATAAACGAACAAAGCAGAAAGACACAACTGCTTATTTATTAAGCAATGCTCTGCCTCCCTTACTTGCAGTGCACAGTATCTCACTACAGTCTCCCTGGGACTATTACAAGAGCAAATTACTGCTCAACATGAATAAATATGGAAAAGTCTGGGTCTAAGCTTTTAAGTGGGTTTTTTAACGTTTTAATGTGTTTTAAATTGTTTTTATTATTATGCACAGCTACATTATAGGGGCAATTCTGTGTAGATGAAGCTGAGCTGAGCTCTCTGTCGAAAGGTCAAGGCTTGTAAGTCTTACTAATTAGGGACACAGACACAGAATGAGTTATATTTCCTTAGATAAGGAAAAGGAAAGAGACCTAGCTGTTCTTTAACATTACATGAAATCACTTCTGCTTCTCTGTGTCAGAGTTTAAAAATATCATGAAACAGATGCCCCAGCATTTTGCCCTACCCAATAGGTGCAGAATCACAAGAAAAAAGCAAGTATATACTAGGCTATTTCAAATTTCAGAAGAAAGCTTATCTATCACAATGGTTTTGTCAATCTTGTTAGAAGAGGCTAACATGAGATTTCTCTGTCAGAATCCAGCTGAATGAATCAAATGTCAGTGTGGAAGGGGATGCAATGAGAGCACAGAGGGTACAGAGAAGGCAGGAGGTGATATACAAAAGCTGAAAAGTCTATTTTGTAAAGTCAGGGAGGTGACAGTTGGGACCAGTGAATCAGAATGCTCTCTTCAGGTTGCAATTCTCATCAGGGCAAAGGATGCTCTCTTTTAAAGAAAAAACTTTGCAACTATGACGTGTTACAGTTGGTACACAAGTGCAACTGGAAATGAGAACAAAAAATCACCACTGCTAGTGCTAACCTTTCCTTACAGTATCAAAAATCAGTGTGAATATTTGGAACTTACACTATGCTGTTTCTGATGGCCATGCACCATCTAGTTAGACAAAGAGCTAATGCCTGTTACTCGACAGGTTACATCTGATATAGGCTCACATCTTCACCTTGTACCACTTTCAAGATGAGCTTCTAACCAAGTAGCAAAGAAACTTACTGTAAAACAATAATGAAAAAGAAACTTATTCAAGAACAACAATTAATTGTTTCCTTTCAAATCACAAGTAGGCTGAGCCTCACCTCTAAGACAAATGCTCAGATCTGAATTCCTGTTATTAAGGTGATAGAGACTATGATAATTTACAGAGGTGAACGCAGAGGTTACACTCCTGACAGCTCTCGATTGCTTTGTCTAAATTAATAACAACTCTGAATAAAAGGCACCTAGTCCAGCTGTACAGTCTCACACTTAACTTTTCCATTAGTGTCACCGGCCTCCCAGGGGTCTTTTCTTGTACTTCATATGTTTGTCGACAAGACATAAATGACCCTATATGCATCAGCTGGGCTCAGTGAGCATCTCTCTCTCTCCTCCTCTGCTATCCATCAAAATTATTCCCTGCGATTACACTATGGTCATGCCAGAAACACCGCCATACTTTGAAAAGCTAAATAAAAGGCCTAGCAACTAATCCTGGAAACCTTATTCACACAAGCAAGCTCGGTGTGAAACAGAGGTACTGCAGCTGATGAGGCTATTGCACCTGCATGTGTAAGAGGCACAAGTGCCTCTTGCAGACAGATCCCTACCGGTTTCCACTTAGCTTTTCCTTTTTACTGCTCAGCATGCAGTTAGCTTATGAGAAATAGGGGGTTTGCATGATGAAGTTGTATACAGAGTGTGTGAAATAATAAAGCTCTTACCTGCTCTCGAGACACAGAGAGGCACTGCTCCTGTCATAGAGCTCTGGATTCGCTGCTGAGCTTTACCTCAGGGATTCTTGCTTAACCCGGGATGGGGTCATCAGGCTGCCTGGGGAACACAGGTAATGCTGGAATACACATCAGTGTCACCTCTGAGAACACTGGAAAATGTTCTGGATGGATTTCTTTTGTCACTGTGACTTTAAAGATCAAATAATCAACAAGAAATGTTTTCAAACAGACACTTCCTGATTATATCAAAATGCCCATTCTAGAGATGACCTTAGGTCCTTAAAACTTGTAGTAAGGAGTTCCACGAAGACAACTGGAAAAACCACGTTTTCAAGTATACATATTTGCTGTCTATGAAAACTAAGTAGCTGAGTGACAGTCAGAGCCAGAAATTCAGGAGAAGCTGAGCTCAGCTGTTCCCAATCATAACTTTGCTGAGGGACACGAATTACTCTTCAAAATCCTGTCTACTCATCTGGCCACCAGCTTGTCTGTGGCATTGACTGTTAACTGTATCATGTTGCTTGATAGGTTTACAATGTGGACGCATTAAAGAGCAAAACATGCCTATCGAAACTAATTTCCAGTGTGACCTATGCCAGGATTAAACTGAGGTCTCAAAAGGTGAAAGGAGACTGTATCAATCAACTGCGCCTTATAACTACCCCACCAGCCACAGAACACCTATCAAATAAAGTGCTAAATCACCTTAGCTATAGGCACAAAATAATTAAAAACTATTTATTGATTTGCATTTTCATTGAAAGGGAGGAAAAAAAGACAATTAAGCTCTTTTGGTATGGAAGCTTCAACATGTTGGTCTCTCATATGCAATAGCTTGAGATTTTATTGACACTAAAATAAAACCTTGCAGCCTGCAAATACTAGACTTCCTCCTTTCCACAAAAGAAAAAAATTTCAGTATAACAACGTATGCATTTAGATGGATATATGCAATAGATTCTGAAATTATCCTCCCTGGACACTTATTCCAGATTTCAAAGTGCCGATTCACTTTAAATTATGGAGCTTGTAAGAGACTTAAACTACATTGAAATAAAAGGCAATATCAATTTAAAATTAAAATCATCCATGTTAAAACATAGTGTCAAAATATCTGTCTGCACTGAAGGAGGCCTCTTAGGCCAAAAAAGCTTCAGAGGAAAAACTTCATTGAATGGCTTAAAAAGAGTTATAATAACTTTAAAACAATCACTGAAGATACACTAAAATTTAGCATTAATTAAAATTCTGCTTAATTAAAAAGAAAAACTCTGGGGGGGGAAAAAAAAACCAACCAAAAAAAAACCCTAAAAAAACCTTATTATAAAACAGTCATTTGTAAGATAATGGTCTGTTCTCTACTGTAAAAATAAGTGCTTGCTAATAGCATTATGTAAATAGGTCTATATGATTTATTGAAAATTCAGCAGTAGCAGGAAAATTCCAAGAAGAGGCAAACTCTCAGCACCAAGCTCACGAAACATTTTATGTCACACTTCACGTTACATTTAGAGATGACAACAAATACTGCTAGATCTTATGGAAAAAAATCCCATTGTCCAAGACAGTAACAAAAATCAGGACAGGTTTACAAAGAATAGGCTTTAGGAACACAGTTCCTTATTTATTTAAATAAATTTATGCAAGTCAGTAAAACAACTCACATGGGTAAGAGATGCAGTGATCTATCTCTGATAGTTATCAAAGATATATGACTACCTAGAAAGGAGAACTGAAAACTGGTTGACAAAACCAAGGAAAACATTTATTGCAATTATTAGAAGCAGATCGCATTAGGTAAAATGATATAAAGTATGTGGAGAAAATAATGTGATATGATATATAAACAATTTTTAATACCAACACACTTTCAAAAAGGCTCAAATCTAACTTGTATGAGCTTAGTCAGGATGACTGTTCTAAATCCGTTATGTCTGGGGATTAAGTGCATGATGCCTTTACATTTCTTTCACCCTGTTCCACAGTTTTATTGCACCTTTTCCTTCCATTTTGCCCTGTTTGATGGGTTTCGTGCTGGACTTGTTGTTAAAAGGAAATATTTCACAGCTGTAATGTCTGGAAAAACTATCCTTGTGAAGAATAAGGACTCTGTTGAAGAAACAAAACCTATCAACAAATTGCAGTTCCTAGTATTTTTCCACTGTTTGGGATTAGTTCAAGAATAACGAAAAATTTCATACAACCAGGACAGCTCCCTGCTTGTCCAGATTTAAGGTTTGGTTTGGGGGTTTTTTTCCCACCTAAAATTTGTAATACTTTGGTTAGGCACAGTCTTGCTCGGTGTGTTTTAGATTCATTGCCCATGCACTAATTGTGCAGAAGCTGTACATATACCCTGAAGTCTAGAAACATGCTCAAGTCTCTGACTTCAATGCAGATGAAACATGGTTTTGGATGGGTACTGTATAAAATAGGTTATCATTATGGATACTCACAATTATGAATTGAAAACTCACTTCCCATTTTTGTGCCACAGAATTAGCATAACATTTATTGCTCCAGTGAATATTCCCTTTATATTCTGCAGAATATTCATGGAAATTAAATGGAAAAGAGGTACAATCAGCTTCATTAAAAATTCAAATGAATGTTTTCCATTTTTGGCAGCATTCCTTACAGATCATTAAAAACCAAAACAGTTATTCCACAAGAAATGTAAGTATAAACAAACAAACAAAAAATACCCTGTGACTCCCCTTCCCTGTGACCTGCTATTGAAAGAGTCTCCTCCTGCATCCTGTGCCCAATGCAACCCCCTTTCATACTCCCCAAGGAAGGCCCCTGCTCCCATCCTCCCTCCTCCTTCTCCTCCTTGAGGAGGAAGATGCCCTGAGGAGAGACAGAAGTGCCACTGGCTGGTGACACACTCTTATGTGTGTCACCGTAAGAGTGTGTCATATGTCGCCATACCCTTACCCAGGAGCCACTTCCCTTTGGAACTTGCTGCTCCTGGTAAATTCGGCTGATGTTGGCCAGCGCATTCATCTGCTTTCAGGAGCAGGAAAAAGGGTGGACACTGACAAGGTGATTGCTTAAAACAACCTAGTACCAGAAAGAACCACAACCCAGTCCACTGTTATTCATTTCTTTCTCAGCTGTCAGATGCATGTCATATACAGCAGGCAAGTGCCTTCCAATGACTCTATTTTATGATGGAATGGGATTTTCCAAAAGGAGAAGAAAAAGAAAAGAAAAACAAAAAGAACCTTTTAAAGCAAGCATGAGTCCTTTCATTGGATACTCTCCCACACTTTGAAGATAAAGGCATGATCTGTGCAGCGGCAGGGAACCACTATCAACACCAGCAACAAAGGAGGTGCCCATGGGAACCTAGGATGATGCAACATAGATCAGCAGACACAAGGCACACGTGCAGGGCAACACCTGATCCTTGACACCTTATTTACAATTTTAGAGAGTGGGGGCAAGGAGGAAGGACCAGTTAGAGGGAAGACTGATTCTAAATCACATTGTGCAGTGTTTTCAAGATCAGGCATCATCAAGGTTCCACTTACATGTGCTCATCATTTCTCCCTATTCTGAAAAGCATTTTTGTTTCCCCTGTCGAACGGGGAAACATGCTTTGTTGAGTATGAGCACACCTAATACTCCCGAAAAAGTAATGTTGCCATTGCATCCACTTTGATATGACTGAGTCTGCCCAGACAGTCTTTTGCACAAAGATCTGAGGAAGCTGTAGTCAATTTTGTTAATAAAAAGGCTTTCCAAACAGCATTTTGGTCCCCATCATCAGAGCCATCCATGCGAGAGTAGCAAAAGAAGTGTGTAAAGTCACCCAAGTGCTTTGCAATCTAACTGTTTTCCTACTTCTGACATGTAAGAACTGCTGCTATCTTTAGAAACCACTATCCACAGGGACAGCAAATCTAACTTGTCATATTAGCAGTTTGCCTGTACCACCATAAATAAACTGGATCAAATAATAAGGTTCAAGGAAGTGGCGCGTTGGTTTCCCTGTATAAGGGAGAGGATAAATTATGCAACACCTTATCCTGGCCATAATCAAGTCAGCTCAGAAACAGATAGAAACCAGTTCACCAATCACATACACTACTTGCTGAACACTGAACGTCACACCCCATCTTGCCCAGAGTGATGGGACCACACAGCATAGAAACACCTATGTGTTTCTGGATGCAGAGCAGGAAGGAGCAGAAAGCTGTCCTTCTAAACTAGTTTTATACCAGCAGGACGTTCTCCGCAGACAAGGCATCTGCCTCTGCCTTCAGTCCCATCTTTCATAATCTCGGTACACACAGATCCTCTTTAGTTACTTCTCCATGCACACTTATGTCTGCTTAAAATATGAAATATTAGGTGAACATCTCATACAACAATGCAGTTTTTACAAAGCAACTTGATGAAGGTCACTGTGTAAAACCACAATTTGACATTGGTAACCATGAAAGGCTGTCAGTGATCCATCTGAAATGTCAACACATTTCAAACGTTCTTACTCAGAGCCGCTTGAAGCATCCAAAGGCAGCAATATCAAAAGGATAGCTATCTCTTTAAAAAAAAAAAAAAAAGAGCAGAAATAGAAAGGCAATTAAGTCTTCCCCTAGAAACAGCCCATTCACATTAAAAGGGAATACTTCAAAGAATGGTGAAGAGGGAGACAGTGTGTGTTTCAGGCAAGTTGAGTGAGGAACCTAGGGCAGAGCAATACGTCTGCATTTGAAATAAGAAGAGTTAAAAACTGGAAAAGAGCTAGAAGCCAAAATAATTCTCTAAACCCAGTGTCCACCTGAAAGAAGAGCACCCAAAAAATGCAGTACTGGCAAATGCACTCTCATCCTCCTTTTCTGCATGCTTACTCTGAAAAAACGCAGTGACAGTGTTTGCTTAGGTCTCATCAAAATGTTAACTGTGGAAAGAAAGGACAGCCCAGCCAAGAGATGCAACTGATGTCGGCCTAGAAGCCAGGAAATAGGTTAAAAGTAAATAAAATTCAGCAGTTTTTGTGGAGAGAGATTTCTTCAGACATCTCTCACTGCCCCAGACAGAGAGGAAAGATCTCGTGTTGTATTTCCACCTGACTGTGATGGCATAATCAGTAATGATGATAGCATCAGTGGGCTTGCATGGGAGGAGCTCCACGTTTCTGAAGATATTCCCCTAATGCTGTGTTCCATTCCCCTCTCCTATGAAGCTCCCCTCTGCTAGTTCTTTTTATGTCTTTTCCCTGTCAAGCCAGTCAGCCCAGTGGAAATGTCTGTGCTGCACCTTCTGGCAATACCCCTTCCCGTTTCTTTGAAAGAGATCAGGGCTGTCATGATGTCAGATCTACATAGACAAGAAAAAGAAAATCCGGGCCCTTCAATCAGATTGACCAGTTTAATTTCAAAGGGAAAGCCCCTAGGAAAAATAAAAAATGTACACAATAGCCAGGAAAAAAAAAAAGTTTCCCTTTGGCTTATTTTTCCACTGGTTTCTATGTCCTTCCACAAAGTCTGATTCCACTGAAATTCAAGAGTCCAGGGGTCACCTGCTGTGTTGATATTTGAAAAAGGATGAGAAAATGGACATAGAGGAACCAAATACCATGCAAAACTCTCTAGTTTATACCGCCTGTGATGCATATCTGTGCATGACATGATCTCTGGCTTTTATGTGAGATGAGATTGAGTAATTCTGGATCATATGGCACTCTCTACCATGCCACATAGATATTTTTAGATCAAAATTATATTGAATCAATGAGAAAAACTCCATTTAAGCTAAATTTCAGAGCATTTCTGGAAAAGAAAAATAAAAAGGCGGGGGGGGGGGAACAAAACCAGAAAATACTGTCAGATGCTTCAGAGAAATAAAGGTTGCACAATTTTTAAAAAATAATCTTTGAGAAGGAGAGAAAATAAATTATTTATATTAAATACATGTATCCATATGCAGAAAATGTATTCTTTGCTGTTCACGAATACTTATAATCTAGGAACAATCTCACTTCTTTTAAACTTTATCCAACAGTTTTAAGCACAATAGTACTTTTGTTCCTGCTTTTGTTCTGGTTTTCATACAAAATTTTTTTTCTACCATGAGAATATCTATCATTCCACACTATGAAGTCTCTAAATACTTTATTTTTCTTTTGAGCAGGGACACTACTACAAAACATAAGAAAAGTTTAAAAGGTGAACTTTTCACTTATTATTGACCAATTATGCAAAATTTCACCACATTTCAATTGCTGACTCAAAAAAACTCCTCTTTTCATTAAATTCAACACTTTCTTAAAACAACACATCAAAATGCTACTTAAAACCTTCAACCTTTTTTTACATTTTCATAAGGGTTGAGATAAAAATTCACGCAGATGAAAGGCATCTTAAGGCAAGACAACGACCACAGAGCATGTACTGATTGAAAGGCAGATTAATATCTAAAGGAGTTTGTCAGTCTTTAATCCTCAGGCTTCTCTTCCAGAGTTCCCTAGTTGCAAAGTGATGAAATTAAAAGGATAGTTCCTACTCAGTGGTTTTCTTCTGAAGTTCTTTACATAGGCTAAAGACCCAATCAGTTCCCATCCTGAAACTGTGCCTACTCCTGCAAATGCAGGAGTAAATGAAAACTGCTGGAATGGAATATTGCAAGTATTTCAATGCAATGCAACATAATCACTATACCACAACAGTAAGAAATCTAATGAACTATTAGTGGAGTTCAAAATGGACAGTCTTATTAAAACTAGTGATGCTAGTAGGATCAGACAACATGTTTTAATTCAAAGGATACTTTAAAGATTTTCTTTTTAAGACGAAAACTCACAGAGCTTGCTTTTTTTTCCTTCCCAGACTTATTGATGCCTTTTCTTTTTTCTACATTTCACATCTAGTTTTCTTTATCCTTTTTTTTCTTCTGCTACCAAATTCAATAAAAGAAATTATATCAAAATACATTGTTTTTCCTCTTTCTGAATTTTGTCTGGTTTTTTTGATAGTGTTTTCGGGGGGGGGTGGAACCCAAAAAAAACCCAAACCCCAAACCCCACTTGTCCTGTGTTTTGTAAAAAGCAACTCATGTAACTCATCCTTTCTTACAATAAGGCACTGATATGCTATTTTTACAAAAGTATGATTTAAAACATTGTTCCTTTTCCCAAAAATTCAGCAGTCATTTTGTACTACACCAGTTCCTTAGGCTGGAGCTAAGATCTATGCGAACACACAAATGCAAGGGTTTCATCTTTGAAGTGGTAACTCAGTATCACCCAATAAAGGACTATCAGAACGGAAAAGTGCTTTTGCATATTTCTTTATTCCCATGTGGTGCAGAAGAACACCAGCTTTTGCTTAATGTTAAGACACCCTTCAAAGCTACAAAAGTTAAAACATTTCTTAATGCAGTATATACTGAAACAATTGGACAATACTTCAAAGGTTTTGGTCTTAAGTCTTTTGGTATAACCACCATTCAAAAAAAAAAGTATTTATACAACATTGTCAAACAAAAGTTATTTTGCAGCTAATCTGACAGGGTTTTGGAACAGAAGATAATAAAAATCTATTGCATCCTGTTTATTTTCTGAAAAAGTGAAACAAGATCAGATCAGGCATTTTAGTTCTGAAAAACTTTAAAAACATTGACACTGTTTATATAATTTCAATGTTCAGTATTTATCAGCTCTAAACTAGGAAAGGCGTAGAAAAACACTAAACAAGCTTTCCAAAAGAGCGCAAGAAAGAAGCAGATAAGGCCAGCTGACTATTTATCAATCTCTAATACTCATAATCTACTACTGGCAGGGCATGTGAACCAGAAACAGTAAGATGTACTCATCTATAAATTTATATGATTGAGAAACACTCAAAAAAATTAAGACGATATTCTGCCCACAAGCCTCTTATTAATAGGAAAGAAACTTATTACCGCTTGTTGCTTGGCCGGTGGCTGGAAATCCTTTCATTAATTTGCTCAACTACTACTGACAAGTTTATGTGTTTTCCACTAGTTTGGGAGGTATTTAATCATCAGTCTTTCACATTCCTTTTCTTCTAACTCATTTGATTTGGAAAGATAACCGTATCCATGAACATAAATGTCCAGTCACTCCTTTCCTACATCACCACCCATTCTTGTAATGGCCAAAGATTGCAGAAACAGTCCACGTGGCAGGCTGGAAACAACAAAGCCCTAGCCTACCTATCCCTGCGATCATGACCCTTGCAAGTATCACTCCTGATTTATTTTTTTTTATCCATGGGTGTTTTGAAAACATAATAGTTCATCTTTTCAAGACATACCTGAAATTATGTCCTGAAAAAGTAAAAAGTAAATAATTTATTCCTGTATATATAATGGACTAGATATTCAAATAGGCCACTAACTGGATGAACTGGAGAAATGGACAGGATATTGCATGAATACATACGAAACTCAGACCTGAGTTTTGAGTTCAATGCCACAAAAAGCGTTGCCACCCACAACAGCAAAACAAGCTTTCCTTGGACAAGCCCTTCCTCATAAAAAAGCAGCCAGATCTACATTGAATCTGATGTGTTTGCCAAAGACCATCAACTGTTTGGCATTTTAAATGAACCTAGAAAACAAGATATGAGGCTTGCTTTTTAGAGCTGAACATTTTTCTGGGACAGAAGTACACAGAAGCTGGAGGTTTGTAGCAGTTTAATAACCAATTGACCGTCTCCAGTTGAGGTGACCTGACAAGAAGCTGTCAGGGCTGAGACTGAGCCCTTGGGTTGGATATTAGGTCATGCAGCCCCCGAGGTTTCTGAACTGCCCCTCTCAGTGTCTAGGATTAATCTAGTCCTCAGTAAGAGAAGCAATTTAGTCTCAGGCCTTTTTTAGCCTCTGGGAACAGTTTGTAGTCCAAAGAGCACTAGGGAGTCAGGCACTACGGATTATCAGGCATGGACAATACACAGTGTTGTTCATGTTAAGTGAAATGAGAAGTCAAAGACTTTATGCACACCTGAAAGATGCACATAAAGACTTTTTGTGACTTTGAATAACCCATGGCCCTTCAAAACTAATTGCCCTGTCTCATCTTCCGCATGATTTTTCCTAAATTTACGTTTTATAGTTATTCGCAATTATCCCACAACAGAGAGAGTTTTAATCCACATTCTTGAAATTAAACAAACAAACAAACAAAACCAAAACCATACAACTTTATTACATAAATTTAATCTTTACCTAGTTTTCTAGATATTGCAAAGAAATATAATGACAAACAACAAAACTATTAGCATGCCAGTTAAACACACTCTGGTTCAGCCCCATATCCAAACATACTGCATGTAATTCTATATGGGTACTTGGAAAATATGACTTTCTTCACAGCCGTGCAGCTTTCACTGGACCGCAATATATACATTTCACAGTTCTCTAAACACTAATTCCTATTGAAATCAGTCGTTTACTATTCTACATTTAGATTTCATAAATCAAATACAGTATTAATAAACAAAGATACAATTTCTGTGTAGAGACTCTGGAAGCACCAAAGTAGCTTTTATTTTTTCAATTCCATTTTCTGTTTGCCATGTGAGTTAAGCCAATCCTAAGCATCACTAAAAGTGACTTCTAAAACTGATACAAGAATGTCAGCAACTCTACCACTTGTGTATAATTTTCTACATCCTGAAAACAACAATTTACATGGAAGTAGGACTGAAAAGTTGCAACACGGCAGAATTACAACTGCTGGATGTTTAAACTGTGCTTTTCCTGTTTTTGAAAACACTTTGGTTCATTTAAAGATGAGATTATATTCTAAATTCCTGAGGTTTATGAAGATTACTTTTAGTCGAATTGACCAAATTGTTGTAATTTTTAGCAACGAGAGTTCAACTATTACAATGGAAAAAAATCAAACAACGAACCAAAACAAAATAAACTCACACTTAATTCCAGCTTCACTTCATTTCTGGGACAAATGCAAACAGGTTTGAATCTCCTTTCACGTAAGTATTGCAATTTGTAATCTGTAGTGACACCAGTGTGCAAAAGGTGCTATCCCTGTGGAGCGAGAAGCCTTTCAAATACTATATTCCTTGAGTAAACACACAGAAACATCATAAGTGGTAAGAAACCTCTGTACAAGCTACCCTATTTTAATATAATTAGCAAATAATTAAATATAATTTAATTATAATTTATAATTTATAATTTATATATTATATAAAGCAAACCTAACCCAGCACAACAGCTATGTGTTGTTTTTAAGCACAATCCACACTTTAAAAACACAGAAATGTTTAATCCAAATAGAAAGAAGAGTTGCAAACTTCTCTAGATATTACATGAGCTAATAAAGTGAGAGGTTAAAGTAAAACAGCTAAACTATATTTTGCTATAAAATTGTGTCCCAGAACAGTCTGCTGCAAATGACAAGATAACAACAGAAGCCCAGAAGGATTTGTTACTGTGACTGATTCTGTTTAATGGGTTCATACAAATTGTTTGGAAAAATGAAAGTGGCTGTATGTTGTCCAAATTTACAGATATATTAAAAAAGAGGAATAATAGTCGGAACTGTCTCAGGGGTAGGAAATAAACACAAGGAATCTCAATAGGGTAGGACAATAGGGACTGAGAGATCACGTGCAGTGTCAAGAGATATGATATAATGCCTTTAGGGAGGCCCAGCAAAGGATTAAAAATAACTCAAGTTTGACAAGACACAGGGAAGATGAATCATGGATAATGACAAAAAGAAACAGCATGAAGACAGGATCACAGAATTTGTGTTCCCCCAGCAGTAAAAAAGTTGAAAGGTCAGTGAAGAATCGGTAGGTGAATCAGGCACTTATGCTGTGTATTGCCATCAAATAATCAGCTTTCAAGTTTTAGAAGAGCAGTAAATTTACAGACTTCATACACTTTTAAAAATGAGTGGTGATTTGTTTCAGACAATTGATCTTCAGTCTAACCAGAATTTTCCTCCTTTTTGCTGCTAAGACTGCATAACACAGTGGGAGAAAACAACAGTTAAGAACGATAATCAAGAAACTAGTCATTGACTACCATTCGGCATGTACCTGTGGTAAGGGAATTGTAGTGCAGTTTCTCCTCTCTCTTTGGCAGGTTATCTAAAAGGCTGTTTTACAGAATGTTAACTGTGTTAAGTATTACTATTTTTTTTTAGTTTGGGTTTTTTTGTGGTAATGGAAAGGGGGGAAAAAAGAATGAATGAAAGAGGGGAAAAAAAGAACGAATGAAAGGGGGGAAAGAGAAAAAGGGGAACAAAGAACTAAAGGGGGAAAGGAGGAAGCAGTGCTTATGAAGAAGCAGTGTTCACAAACTGAAAGTTCTGAAAAGGGAAATGTATCATTGCTATAACAGACAGAGCATGCAAAGCAACAAACAAGTTCTCAGAATTTCATAATTGGGAGATATAAGTTTAACAAGTAAGATGCCAGGATTCTCATGTTTTCAAAAACATAATAACATGCTCAGAAACACACACGTGCACCCCCTTGCACTTCAAAATGTTTCACACATTCTTCAGCCAGGCTGGAAAATGGCTATCTAAATTACAGAGTGACTAGAAAGCATTACCCCTTGAAGAAGAGAGAAGGAGAGAGATGAAGAAAAAGAAAGTATAACGATGTGTTCTTTGTTTTTATAAGCAGTGCTTTGAAATGTGGGAAAAGAGGCAGGAAAAAAGGATCCCACGAAGCAGAGAATTGAAGGACACTGTTGTCATTGCTTTTCACAGTTGAGATTGTGTTAAGTACTCTATCTTCAGGAATTAATTCTTTTCAGACACTCATTGGCAATGGTTCTCTAAATATTACAGACCTTGCAACACAAACAACATGCATAATTCCTGATCAGTGAGTCTTGCCCTGGCCAGCAAAGCAGGCTAAAGCTCTGCTCTTTTTCTCTGTATCATTCAAGGTGCAGCAAAAGCACCGAGTCTTTGGTATCTAAATGCCAAATGAAAAATTAAAGACTTTTTCTGTTTTTTTACCAATTTTTATAGTGCTTATCCTCAAGGCTTAGTACTGCATTTCACTATAATAATTCTCAATATGTTTTAAAGCCATGCTTATGCCACAGACTGAGCTATCCATACTTACTATACCAGTTGGAAACATTTCTGATTATAAAATCATATTAAAAAAAAAAAAAAAATAGAACAGATTTTTCAACTGTTAAATAATGCCTCAAAGTAAGTATATCTTCCTATAAACAGCAAGACTTTCTTTCCTTTTGGGTTTTTTTTTTTGTTTGTTTGTTTGTTTTTCTTTCCTTAACAAGATATGCACTGGCTATGTGAATTATGTAGTTTTAAGTAAAACAAGTTCTCTATCTGAAGTTCATTTGCAGTCACAGACATTAGATTCCATCGAAAGAGTGATAAATTGTATTTAGGTCACTTAATCATTGAAATGCATAATTTTTTTACTTTGCTTTAGACTGTTGAGATTTATTGACATTTTGAGTGCTCCAAGAAAGTGAAAGAACAGTTCCAAGCTTAGTTTCAGAGTTTAGAATCACAAAACTGACCTATTAATGTTGGAAAGGGAGATTTTGTTTCGATGTATTTGTAAACTCAATTCATGCAAGTTACACTTGAACCTGCATGTCAAAGAAACTGGTCAGGAACTGGTCAGCAGATGTGCCAATAGAAACAACTTATAGAAAAACCTTTAAAACCTGGGTTGGTTGTTTTTCTTGATTCTCAAATTTAAAGGTGTTGATTGTGTAAATATATGGTAGGAAGCCTCCAGCTGAATATCGTGTATCATTAAAATGAAGAATGTATGATCTTCATAAGTGAAGCACTTTATGAAACAGCCTTTATCTGTGTATTTGGTTGGGTTTTTTATGCTCTCCATCAAATTACCTTCATTCAGTACTTTGAAGGCATATGCATCTCCTTTCACAACCAACCTCTGAGGGAACTTTCTGAGCTCTTCAGTACATTATATAGTATATCGCAATAATTCAAGGAAAAATTCGTATCACAAAAAAACCCTAGAATTCTCTCTTTTTGTACAAAAAATATATTCTCACATCAGTGCTACCCCCTGCATCTCTCCATCAAGCCATACTGCTGTGTGATGGTAATAGCTGAAAAAGTGATTCTGATGCACATTCTTCTGATTACAAACTAATCATGTTTGAGCAGAGAACTGCAAAAATCACAGACCACAACTCTCAAAAATCTGCATTTCTGAAGAAATATCTTCTCTTTAAAGAAAATAAAAACTAAACAAATTAAACAAACCCAACAAAAACAACAACAAAAACACAACAACAAAAAAACCCCTACAGACTGATGCTTTCTGCATGTAAATGAATAGCCAATATTATATTACCAGATTTTATCTGGGCAAAATTGAGATAAATAATAGTTTCAATTATGAAAAAAACCTCTTCAACACTCCATCCTTACAGGTAATGTGATGGCCACACAAGCACATGTACGTATTAAGCTCATGTGCCATCTTTCCCATCACTTCCAGGGAAAATTCCATGGCAAAGAAAAGTTTCTTATTTTAATGATGAGCAATCACTTAAGTCTTTCTTAATACTAAAACACCTATCACCATACTGCTAAGTATTGCAGTATTGTTAAATCTGCTAAGAAAAAATGACACCGAATTAAAAAATTAGGCACTACAGAGTGAAAGCAGAAGTCTTTCTCTGAATTACTGCTCTATGGGTCTACATCCTGTTCCTGTGGCATTTCACATTATCATAACAGTTACAAGACAAGATGGCTCCATAATCCCTTGCCCTTTCGCACTGCTTGGGGATACTATTTCTGATGTTCCTCCTAAAGTATCCATGAAAATTTACTTTTAGGTTCCCTCCTCCAGAGCGGCTGTTAGCGTGTATCCACAGGAGCTCCACATTCCAATAGATCACCTTGATTCATTGACAAAGCATTTTGTCTAACAGAAACAAACATTAACTGGAAAATATACAAGCACAAAGAAGTAATTGCAATTTTGGTTACTATTTATGGAGAGGTATAACTACAAACATCCAAACTAGGAGCGACAATTCAACTGCAAGTAAGGAAAAGCAGCCAGAGAGATGGCATGCCAGACCTGTCTTTGCACAGAGTCCTTACAAAAGTCCATCCAGCGCTCCAAGTTCTTTCTGTGATGCAAAAATTATCAATAACACTCTTATGTCTATGACTTCTGTCTTGAACAGGGCTAAGGTGGATATTCCCTTTAAAGATTCATCATCATATAATTTCTTTACTTCCTCTGATTTTAAATTAAAACTTGGATCCTGACCCAGAAGAAATAGGCTTATAAAATAGCTGAAAGCTAACGTAATATTTCTTTAATGAATAGAACTCTTATTGACTGGGGGAAAGTAAAACACAATATGAATCAGTTTGTGCCTGTTCTGACTGTGCATTTCAGTGCTAATGCTGTATATGATAAGCCTAAATGGTACTTGGGGATAATTTATGCTTTTAATTTGTGCTATTTTTTTGGCATAACCTAGGGGTCAAGTTGTATTTTGGTTTAAATTCACTGTGCAGCAAGCCTGAGTAACTTGATCATTTTTTATATTTACCTATTTGGTTTCTCCTATTCGTACCATACAACAGTTTGACAATATTGAAGGACAAGGAGCAAAGCAGAACCAACCTGTCTTTTCCAGTTGAGATGGGCTGACCATGGCTGGCTGCCAGCCTCCCACCCAGTTGCTCTCTCACTCCCCTTCCTCGATAGGGCAGCATGGTTCTTCTCCACCGGCTTCAGTCCTTCAGGAATAAAATTTCTTCTGGTTTGGGCTCTCCACAGACCATGGTCTCCTCAGGGCATGTCGACCTGCTCCCGTGTAGAGTTCTCCCCAGGCTGCAGCCTCCTGCTCCAGTGTGGTCCTCTCCATGTGCTACAGGGGGATCTGGAGTGCCTCCTCCTCCAAGTGGTGTTTTCCGGACTGTTTCTTACACCCTCCCCAATCCTTGACAGCATTTTTACTTTCTAACTTACATTTTTACAGAGGTGCTACACACATGGCTGATAGGCTCAGCCATGTCCTGTAGCGTGGCCACCAAAGCTGCCCATTTCTGGCATAGGGTAGCCCCTAGCCTGTCTTCACAGAGGCCACCCCTGCAGCCCCTCCAGCAGCCAGCACCTTAGCACTATGCCCAATATACCAGCCTAAATGTAGCTTTATTTCTATGACTGTATAATTCAAATTCAATAAAACCAGGAGGGAAACAGTGGGAAGAAGTTGGTCTTTCAACTTACCCTGCATCTATACCTCAACCTTAACCCTAAATGCAGAGCTGTCTCTGGTCTTGAACCATTATTAACACTTCACAATTTGAAGAACTAAAGTGATAACTTCATGAGATTTGGCATTAACATATGACCAAGGAATAAACAAAGGAAATGGAAAGGCTTTATTCATCTCTACTTCTTTCAGGAGTTTCTGCACTATTTAATGCCATCTTCTACTGTACACACTAAAATGTCCCTTAGCCTTGCCCAGCATGGCTACAACTATCAGCATCTGAAGCTGAACACATCTGCAAATAAATGGCAGAAACGACCACTCTGCCAATAGAAGTTTCTGCATTGATGTAGAGCCACTTATTGTTCTGAAAAGAGGAATTAAGATTTTTGGGGTGTTTAATTCCGGATCAGATTGAGGCACTATGTTCAAATAATTTGGCCCATTTATCTAGAAATTTGAAGTACTGGGATGGCAGGAAAGACAACAGTTCTGATTGTTAAATTCTACCTCATATCATGGGGCTTGGACCGTATAATCCTGCCACTTCTATAAACATAAAAGAGGATGTAACGTGAATTTTAAGACTAGTCCCAGGAGAATTACTGGAATGACTTTGAAGTTAACTGAATTGACACCAGATGAAAAATGAGCCTATAGTTTAAAACTGCATAAAAGGTATACTAAACAGTGGTCCCATTTCATCATCAGTATACAAGTTGTTAAAAAGAATTACCACTTACATTGCAAGGAATCATATGCTTATTCGTCCTATGGGATGCAAAGGAGATACCCATCTTTGCAGAATTATTGAAATCTGATGATAACAAGCAGATGAAGTAAGATGCTCTTAGTTTAATAGTGGCTGTGACATGCATCTGTACAAGAAATTGAAGATGGGTGAAATCAGCCTTACATGCTGACAGATGAGCCTCAGCCCATTCTAATACCAAATTCACTTTTTGCTTCTTTTTTCATTACTCACTGGAAAAATAGGTGCTCAGACTAAGATATCTTGTTATTTTCTATTCTAGCTCTTTCAAAGAGTTCCTTTTTTCAGCTGTTGGATGAACAGCAGCATTGATCATACAAAAACTGATCAAAACCTGATACATACTTTATAAAAACTTTACTTTTTTTTTTTTTTTTTTTTTTAATTCTGCTGAATAGATATTTTAAATAGCTGCTGTCTTCCTTTCCCATTAAAGCAGGCCAAATTCTATGCAACTGATTGCTTTATTGTGGAGTCTAACTTTTGACTCCCTGGTGACAAAAGCCATAATAGATAAACAGCTGGGGTATTCTCTTCACTCTGAAATTACCTTTGCCAAGAATGCTTTTGACTGTGAAAACAAACACACACACAGACACACACACCAGGGAAAGACTGTGAAAATCATCTATGAAAAGCTGTAAACATTGCTCATTCCTTCTTTTTAGGATTTTCTGTCATGCTTGTGACTGTACTGTGGAAGTGACTCATAGTGCACAATTGAGCTTAGCTTCACAGCATTGCCAATTACAATTCTCTCAGTGTTGCAGGGAAGCAACCAAGCACAGAAATGTAAAATGCATTCGCTAAGATCATAAAAAGCAGGTACAGCATAGACAGGAATAGAAGGTAGCAACATCCATATGCTGATTTCCACAGCACATCTCATTCATTCTCTCCTTATTCCTGGGAAAACTGGACTGTACTTTTGGGTACTCGTGGATCTAGCCTCTGATCCAGTGTACATCTACTATTGTGTATGTCACAACACACATAGGCAATGAAAAAGAACTTATTTCAGAAAACATGCACATGCCAAAGGCTGAAATCATCTAAGGAGATGAAAGGAGAATCACTGGTATGAAGAAGAAAGGGAGCTAATGTAACCAGTGTGATGCACTAGCAGGATTATTTTAGCAACAGCATTTCAAATGAGCCAAGCACAGTGGCAGCCATCAAGACCAAAGAAAAGATGGGAAGATATGACTACTTGGACATGGGTTCCTAAAAGAAAGATTTAGCCTGAAAATGTGAAGGGGTGGTAAGAAGGGTGAAAGGCAGTTTCAGTGCAGTATGTAAGAAAGGATTCAGTTTGGAGAGAATATGAGGTGAACCTTAAGGGCAAAAGGTGCAGATAGCAGTCACAGAGAGGTCAATTGAGGAATTCAGAGGTAAGGGAGAAAGTGGATAGTGTTAAGGCATGAAGAGGTGAAGATCAAGTTTAAAATGCCTGTGGTTGGGTGGGGCTCTGAGCAATCTGATCTAGCCAAAGATGTCCCTTCTTATTGTAAGGGGGCTTGGACTAGATGATCTTTAAAGGTCCCTTCCCACTCAAACTGTTCTGATTCTATGATCATAGTGTATTTTTACTGGGAAAAGAAACTTGTATACAAGGTGAGGATGAGAAAGGTAGGCACTGGGCTAAGGTTATTAGGAGTTTTACAGACAGGCATTAAGACCATCTGCTCCAGAGAACTTATACTTTTCATAAATGAAATTCTTGCACAGCCTGGGACTTTGCAAAATTTCAGTCTTTGTTAATATATGGATCAAACTCACAGACGAGCTTCAAGTGTGAAATATCCCATCCGGCTTGTAGCACTCACCAACCTTTAGACAGAAATAATAATAATGTGGTGAAACGGGATATGGCATACACCATCTGGCAGCTGTGCAAACAAGAAGAAGAACCCTATGAAGAACATTATTACACGTTTGGGGACCTGCTGATTACTTTGCATGTCTAAGGTTAGACATTTTGGTGCATAAAACTTGAGAACACAGTCTAAATCTTGGATAATTTAATAGGTTGCACATGGACTCTACGTCTAGTTTGTTAATTCTTTTTTACTCAACAATATATCCCTTTTTAAAAGATGGTCTTGCTTTTATGGTGAACTGCTTAAAGTTCTGTTCCAAACACACAAAGCTGAAAGGAAGAATTGTCATTTTTCTGTAACAGTAGGAGTGTGCATAGTGGTCTGGTCCTATCAAGGTGTTTAGTACCACCATATAGCTAAGAGTTCATATTTCAAATTAATATATCACCTGTGTAGATGGCAAAACCTCTTCCCCTTAGAAAGACCAAGGAGTTTGTTATTCATGCCTTTTTTTTTCCTTTATGCAGGAGAACAAAAGAAAGTGATTAAGGAGAGTGTGTTAATAAAAAAAGCTCTTTAAACCAACAAGCTTATGGATTTTGAAGGACTGCCAGGAGAGTCATTAACAGAAAAATATTCAAAAGGCACTTAAACATGTTCTGTGACTTCAATAGATTTGTTTCTGTCACCCCAGAGGAAAACAGAACAATGAAAATCTCAGGCTTCCTCCCTGGCTGGTTCTCTGCTCGGCAGACCATTTCAACTACCCATTCAGGCTTTTCTTTGCTGCCAGTATTCTCTCTCCTGCTCCCTCTCCATCCAATAAATACTCATCTTTCCTTCACCTATCCTCACATTGACCATTTCTACTACTTGAATCCCTGAATTCTCACTTCTCCTTTAAACCATGTCTATTACCAAGGCAGCATATTTCATTGCACTTGACTTGCACGTGGTCCCCTATGCATTCCTGCATTCTTTTCCAATCTCCTCTCACTGCCTCGTGCCAAATTCCTCTTCTTTCTGAAATGCTGTGATGTGTACATCATGATGATACTGCAGCAGATGATGCTTTGGAAAAAAGACATCAAGTCCACAATTAAGATGGACAGATCTGAAATTGC
The DNA here is from genome assembly GCF_004027225.2 of Strigops habroptila. Taxonomy (NCBI): domain Eukaryota; kingdom Metazoa; phylum Chordata; class Aves; order Psittaciformes; family Psittacidae; genus Strigops; species Strigops habroptila. The sequence continues at coordinate 15,454,403 of NC_044278.2, forward strand.
AGATTGAGATTAAGTTTTCCAGGTACCGAGAGGATGTTTGTATCAGATGTCACACTTAGAAACTGACCTCAAGCACCTTGAACCCAGGCTACTATTAGTAACTAGGCCTCAGCATCACTGAAAAGAAATTCTTCCTCTCAGTTCCGCTATGAAGGCAGGAACATCACCTAATATTGATTCACCTGTTCTTTCATGCTGCCTCAGGACAGAAAAAGCACATTGTTTCAGAATTACAGAACTGTAGAAAATTTGTTTTCTGTTCTTGTCTCAAGTCTTCTATGTCATCCCTACCACAATACCATTAGACCTTTTCTATAACTTCTAGCCTAACATTATGGTTCTCTGTCTCATCCCATCCTTTCTGTGACTGTCATAATCACAGCTCAATCCCTCCTGTTTTTCCTTTCAATACTCTTAGCTTCCCTTCCATTACTTCTGCATAAAATTTTGGGCTTGTTGACTAGCTTGGCAAGGAACAGTATGTGTTTTGACCAGTCCAGCCCTCTGCATGCTAACCATCCTGATGACCACTGCCTTGCTTTTTCCCAACGTCAACATTAATTTAGTCTCTCTTCAGATCCCAGATGCTGACTTCCACAAAATTCTGTCAGATTTGGCATGTGGAATGACTGCTTAAGCCTCATTTCCTTAGGAAACCAGCTAAAACATTTCACTTCCTTTTTCTAAGCTGGATTAAATAACTGCAAGATGGATGGTGTAGCAGTCGGACAAACATGACCTGGTCAGGAATGGTGCCAGGGCTCACAGGTGCTCCTTTCAAAGGCTAGGGAAACAGCGCACAGTGTTGACTCATCTTTCAGCCCTCGTGGATTCTCCTAATTGCTCAGTGAATTATTCACCTCAGCTTGCTATTCCCTCTTTTATTCCTCTAACACCTACTTTGCTCACGCATTTGCATGCAACACCTATCTGTCACCCTTATCCTAAAGTACCTATAATAACAAATTCAAGAAGATAGCTCCTGCTTCCACAGCATCAAGGACTGACCCTTCTAGAGGTGGGCTGTGGCACATTGGCGAAAGAACAAACAAACATTTTGAAGACCTGAATGATGAAAGAACACCCTGTAACAATCAGGGTACAATTGCAAGTAACGAAATGTGCTCCAATGGAAGAATGGACCTGTTTTAAAGCTGAAGAAGAGCTGAAATTGTTCAAGTACAAAAGTATTTGTAATAAAATACAAGAGGAGGATTTAGCGTGGTAACCTGCAAGCTAACTGACACAGCACTATTTAATTAGACCTTAATTTAACTTAATTGGGAAAAATACTCCTTTTTTTGCTGTGCAATATGTTCTTTTAAAATACACAGAGCACATATTACCATAGCTTTTCTCCCATTATGTTCAGAAAAATAAATTAGATTTGAAGTTACCTTCTTAGTAGATGTCAAAGCCAACATAATATCCGGTCAGAATATTGAAACTAAAAATCTGAGCTATTTGAATCAGTGTAAAAGAATAAATAAATACTCAGTGAAATGATGATTATAACATGTTGGTTTTTAAACAGGAGAAACACAGAGTTTGTACATGCAAGGCTGAAAAAACCCAGCAGTTTTGATTCCACAAATCCTTTCAGCAAAGATTTCAGAGAGGTTACAAATCTTAATTGACCATAGCACCACATGTCAGGAAAGGTAAGTAGTGTCATTCCTATGCTGAGGAGGAAAAAAAGACTACAACAGGAAGGAGCAACAGGTCAAGCCCAGACAGCATGACAGCCTGGACTAGAAGCCAGGCATTGCTGGCTCTCAATCCACGCTTAAAAATCACCGCTTCAACAACAAACAAGAAAATTGTCAGTCAAATTTGATTGAATTTGAGAGACTGTTGTATAATCAATCATGACAGGGTTAATTCTCCTAAACTCTCACTAGCAGATGCTAATCTGCCCTGGAGTACATTCATGTTTCCAGGATAATTATGAATGCAAATCTCAAAAAGCAGTTTTTAAGTCAAGAATTGTGCATAGCTTTATTTTTTTATTCCTTTTCTCTGCCTCCCAATAAACTAGAATAAACACACACAAAACCTTTAGCAAACACTCTCGCTAAAACTAAAATACTACCTACATCACATCAAGGAGATGTGATGAATATACAGATGGATTAAAATAACCCAGTTAAACTGCAATAACTTAATAAAACTAATTAAGTGGGTCCAGTATGAGGAAGCAGAGGGCTCCCATGAAATAAGCCACAACTCCAGGAGCACTCCACTCTTCACAACTTCACTTACCTACAGAAACCTTATTATTCTAGCTTCTTTCACCCTGTACCCCAGTAGAAAATACCTGAAGGGGAATTAGGGTCCCACCAGCTGAATTCTAGACATGTGTTTATCCTTGGTCCCTTCTGACCTTCAGTTCTATCAAGTGCCCATTGCAAGCTGCTTTCTTAAAAAGTTCCACTGAACTTTCTAGTATCCAGGTACTCCATAGCTACTTTGAGATCAACCCATTTTGAACTCTCTCTTCTTCTGCCAGAACAAAACAAACCCCCTCCCATACCAGAAACCCAACCAACACACAAACACATTCCCTACCAGGTTTCTACCAATTTCTGGAGAAAGAATTCCTTACTTCAAAGTGAGCAAACAGTCAAAACCCTATATAAAAGATACATGAAAGAAGAAAGCAGTAGAGAATTCAGCAAGAATAAGAAGTTCTCGAAGAGAAAGGCAGAATTTAAATCATGGAACTAAAAGAGAAGGGGACGGGGAGGCATCAGGTCATCAGCTCTTATCTCCTGCTGATGGACTAATGGGAGTGAAACACCTTTCTAAGAGGAAAGACCCACCATTTTTTTTCTCTTAAAATGCAAATGCTTTGTTGCCTATTCTGGAAGGATAATCCTCACACTGTGTTCAAGTTGCTTTTCCCCACCCACCAGTAGACAGTAGGGGTTTCACATAAAGCATAACACATGAAAGTAAATGAACAAGCTTCAAAAAACTGAAATCTCCTGGAGTGAGCACATCACAGCATGCTAAGCTTTTTTACGCTGATTGCAGTGGTTCTGAGAACAAAATAGTTGGGGCTATAGCATAGCTGTTAAATTCCCTGAACAGAAGTCACAACGTTGCATTCTGGGTTTTTTTGAACTTTCTTGACAGCTACCTTCCCTCACTGGCCATAACAAATATAAATCCTCCCTAAGATACCTCAATAACAAGAGCACCTATGCACAGGCTAAGCAGCTGGCCAGCAGTTCTTAAGTGGGATTGCTGAATTAAGTCCATTCTCCTTCAGCTGAAGCATTATTTGGGGTATTTTCTCCTATCCCTGGATATCTACTGGGAAACTTACTGTACTTTTAATGATCTTTGAGACTTCAGCTTCATTTTCAAGTTGAGTTAAAGCAGTGGAATTAATTTCAAAATACTTTGGAAGGGGAGAAGAGACAGACAGGATGGGACTGAGAAAGCAACTAAACAAACTTCACTGCCTTGGGACACACGCCTAAAAAAGCACTGCCTGGGAAGCTGGCTCCAGAACTCAAGGTTAGAGTTTGGGCTCTGTAGCAGTCAGCATTAGCTTAAGAAACCAAACGGGAGAGCTAACAATCCCTTCTAAACCTACAAGTAAAAAGCCAGTTGTTCTTCAAACAAATTTTTAAATAAAAATAAATAGAAACGAAAGCAAAAATAAAACCAAAACCCAAAACAAGAAACAACAGCACAGTTATTCTGTCTCTCTAAATAGAGGCAAGATTCTTCCAAGGTCCTCACGGTTTCACCCGCTTTCTCCAAGTAACCTCTTTCTATCATTCCATCTGAGTGGTTTTTATTTTTCAAAAGGTGGCAGGGGGCAGGGGGGGAAGGAGGAAGAAAATGTCTGTGTGGATGTGTTTGAGAGACAGAAAGACAAGCAGAGAATGAATGAATCAATCCCTAGAGCTGAGTAAAGTAGCATCTACCCAAACATGTTTATCATATTACTATTTCTGCAGTCAAATGAACAACTGGATGACTGGCATTAAACAGCACAGTTAAATGAATGGAGAAGTGTGAATTTGCAGAGGTTTTTTCAGAAGTTGAATAATTTAATTTCAATAGCAGTGAGGTCAGTAAAGCATAAATCCAAGAATATGTCTTTAATTAAGTGATAAAGCTAATTGGATCTGGGTTTATTTCCTGATAATAGCCTGCACTGCTGAGATAAATGGCTAGGAAAAGCCAAGGGAAGGATTTCTCTTCTTTAAGCTCCTGTTGAGGGACAAGCTATGATTTGACTTGATCACAACACTATTTTTAATGTTTGAGATGCACTGGAAACAATAGAGACTATATTACTTTCGTCAGTTAAGAAGATGTAAAAAAACAAGGGAGTTGATACATGACCATCATTTGATTCCCAAGCTCTAAGGCTTTTAGTAACCCAAGGGCTGAAAGAGAGAGGACCCTTTGAAATACATACAAAGAGATGCTGTCCTCACTGTAGCCTAACAGAAATGTACTTCCATTTTTCTGATGGCAAAAAAAAAAAACCCAAAACCCAAAACCAAACAAAAATACCTCTAAACTTTCTGGTATAAACTAGAGTCAAAAAAAAAAAAAAAAAAAAAGAAAAATATCACCCCCAAAAAAACCAACCTGAAGTATCTTTCCTTGATAGGCACTGATTCTGTGATAAATCTAACTTGATTCCACTTAGAAACAAACAAAAAGCCACTAAGAAAGCTGAGCCAATTAGTATTTTGCTTAAGGACATGTTTCCCTTCAAGTGCACAAATGGTCTCATTGACTTCGATATTAAAGTATCTCACTGCATTGCAACAAAGTGCTAAATGTGTTGCAGAATCAACTCCTAAATCTCCAGGTGTAACAGCAGGAAAGAAAACATGAATGTGAAACCACAGAACTGCGGCAGAAATGTCTGCTCAAGCACTGGCTCCAAGAAGCATAATTTTCCCAGAGGTCTCAGCAAGGGGTTAACTCAGATGCCAAGCAAATATAATTTAGATGTCAACATTGTTAATTATTTAATTGCTCATAAAAGCACAATGGGTGCAGACTCAGCTATGAATGACATCTCATTCCCGAAACAAAGCTGGGGGGAGGGAGGTTTGCTTTGGGAAACATTGCGGTTTGTATTGCCTCTCTATCCCCCCCACCAGCCTGCTGGAGCCAGCTGTCCCACCCTCCCAGCAGGGAGACCTTTTTCACAAAACACCTTGGAAGGCCCATCGATTCATCCGCTCCTCCAGTAGAAGGGCCCAAGAGCCCAGAAACCTCAACCATCCACCTGCATGCAAGCACAACACCTGCACCACTGGCTATGTGCCGTGTCCTGCGCCAACAGCACAGCTCACTAAAGCTTTCCTTCGGGGAAAAGCTCAAAGGAGAAGCACCAATATTTTACTTCCTTCGCTATTTTTTTTTTCTTCTTGTCATAGAAAAAAACAAAGACATCAACAACATGCTTTTATATTATGTGTAATAATGTCTGATCAGCAACAATTATACATTTCCCGGAGTAATTACTTTTCCCCACAGATTTACCATTCTGAATGTGTTTATCCAGAATGTGATATACTGTTCTGTCAGATATTTTTTTTTAGGGGGTCTGATTTTTAACACCAGTAGCTCTAAGCTGATTTAAGAAAAATATTCCACACTGGTGGAAACTATTTTTCACAAGTGTTTTTGTCCTTAACTGAAACAGAAAATTTCACAGAACAATTTATTGAAAAAAATCTCTTCCCCCCCCCCCCCCCCAAATGGTGTCTGACAATGCATACAGGAAATAAACATTTTGACTTCAGAAGAAGTGAAAGAGGAAGGTAAAAACTGTAAAAACTGACATTTTTCTCTTTATGATATCCATGACAGGAACAACTCCCTCTCTCTTGAACAAGCCCGGCTGAAAGAAAGTGCCTAGCTACCTGTACTATAGCTATTACCACACATTTGAAGCACTAGAGTTCGATTTATTATGGCTAACAGATCTGCTTTTGTGCCCCATTGTAGGATGTCTTTTAGAAGTATTCCACAATTAACGGCTTTTTGTTTTCACAGACTTGTCAAAACAACCCAAACTAAACCAACCAAACAAAAAACCCTACAGCTTTTCATCTCATTTAATATGGAAGTATGATTTTTTTCAAAATGCTACCTGAAACTTTTAAATTGCCACTTCAAAACAAAACAATTTTCAATTAAAAAACAATTTAAAAAATTCATATTAAACAGCATAGAGTTAAAATAGAAAAATATTGTACAATTATGTTCAGTATGTTGAGTATGCTAAAAACTTTTCTATTTGTCTACAAAATATTCATGCTTCCATGAACCCACATATTTAATCAGAATTTTCATCAGAAAAGTTAAAAAAGTTTCGTCTCTAAGAATGGTAAAGTTAAACCTAGCGTTAGGTTTGACAAAATGAGAAATCAGGTTTCCCCCTTAGGAATGGCTGTGCATCGCTCAGTCCCTGCAGAGCTACCTGCAATAATCGACTTTATGGATCAGTTCGGCAATTTTTCCTGAGAAGAGAAACGCCCAAAGCAACTCTGAGTAAATATCACAAGGTAACCCTCAAACCACCTTTACAGTATAGCCCATATTGATTATCTGGTTAATGTGATATGATTTTTTTAATCCTGCAGATGAACCAACCAAGCAAGCCAAAAATAAGGTTGCCTCTCTTTGCACATAGTTATGTATCACTAAGACCCTACAAGTATTAGATTTTTTTCTGCTTTATATAGCCCTCCACAGAAAAATTTATAATTTTCCTCAAGATTTTTCCTCAAGAAACTTAGATTATTTCTAAATTAGCAGGTAGTCTGATAGAATTTAGGCATTAAAAAGTCAAAAACAAATGGCCAAAAGTACTTTGGTGGAAGGATTTCTTTAAGGAGAAGTGAATTTCCAATGCAGATAAGCTTTTCTGAATACTTCCTATTATCTCATTAGCATGTTTTCTGACCTCTGGACTTGAAAATCTCTTGCACAGTCTGGATTCCTAATCTTATTTAAACCCATATTTAAATGCAGAATAACTGATTAGCCAACATCCTTTGTGCTACACAACCACACAAGTTTCATGCTTTTATATTGAAAAGTGTCATCCATTGTTTTTCATTTCTCTGACCTTGCACTCTGAAAGAAAAAAAAAAAAAAAAATAGGAAAGAAAAAGCACTGTGTGATAATACAGTGTGCTTTTTTACTGCAAATTCAAAGACTTGTTTTTTCCAAAGTAGCCCTACAAAGATGTTTGCTGGACTATATAGTAAAACATCATATTTCTTACATATGTGAACTTCTATGATGCCAAAGTGTGCAAGTGTAACAGTTAAAGTTCCTACATATATTGTTATTAAATCTGTCTGCAAAGGAGATGATATGCCTGCAGAGTTTAAGACGTGTTGTCGATAAACCTAATTTCTTTAAATTATGATGCTTGTTAATGTATACTGCACATATAGATTGCACAGCCCTTGAAAAATGTTTTTAATTAATATTACAAGATCACAAACTCACATTGTGCATTGGGTCCTCTCAGTGTTCAAGTGAAACAAGATTCAGCCTCTACTTTATATATTCTACGCAACATAATTCAATAAAACGAGGTCATTTGAGTTATGCAATATATCCCCCACCCCAAATCTCAGAAATTCTAAATATTTTATAGTGCAAATTCTATCTTACCATATAGCTTGAATATTGTGAACACTTCCAAAGTATTTCTAAATTGAAACATATTTAGAAAGAGGACTGCGTTGCTTCCATTATTCTTTACTTCTTTTGTTTCCTGTTTTGAATTGTAAGACATACATTTCTCATGCTTTCAAAGCCACAAGTATATCATGCAAGTCTTCATGGTGGGTACAGTGCTAGGAGAGCCACGTTAAAACTAGTTTCATATGAGAAACTATCAAAATTGTCTTTGCTTACACTGATTTCCATTGAGTTAGAGATCACTTGCTGCAATTATTACTACTTTTGGACGCACACATTTTTTTAGAAAATCAAGGGAAACTAATTATGTGGCACTGCAAAGCATAAGGTTCACTTCTAAGTCTCTACACAATTTCTGTGTGGTTTTGAAATTAACAATTACATCTAAAAAATTCTATACTAATCAATTCAAGAAATTTGCTAAAATGCAACATTGAATAAAAATAGTTAATCATCTTTGTACAATTAGTATAAATTAGTATATCCATTACTATATGAAACTATGTACATATTTATACTAAACCAGTAATTATTTTTTTAATACTAGAAACAATACGGTTCTGTAGATGCTAATTCAGAGCAAGCCTTGAGGAATGTAGCTGTTTATTTCATACTGAGTTTCAGTAGGGATAGTCTTTAAAGGGTCTGTGCTGATTATTACTGTACGGGTTTATGATTCAATTTGTGACCTACATGTCAGAATAAAAACTGCAGAGTGAGATGGCTCAATTAACCTCATCTGCAAATAATTTGTAACACAGAATACTAGTAGTGCGATACCAATCCCTAACCCTCTGTTATTTTCTGAATCAAAGTACACATGCAGTAATTACTATCAACTGTCATTAATGCTGCTGGTACTTGAAATGGGATTAAGGATTTAACACTGGGGAGAAAAAAAGACCAAAGACATCTTTTTAAATTCAGTTACATTCATTTGAAAAAGAAATATAAAGTTATCCAGATTGAAAACAAGGGTCAGAGAGTCATCAGAACACGGAACCTCTTTTTATCCAACCTGGGGCTTAATTAAGCTGTACAGAAAAATACTCCTGTTGTGTGATACGTCATGCTGATCTCTTATTTGCTTATTCTACCAGGATACCTGCTACTATTCTTCAAAGGGGAGGAGAGGAGCTACCATGATTATGAAACAAAATATGTACAGTAGTTTTTAATTCACTATATAACAGTGTGAATCTCATCTGAAATAGAGCTTAAGAGGGAGAGCAATGAATGTAAAATGAAGAGCTAATTAAGTGATGCTATATACTGCTTTGGGTTACTGTCATTTTTCCTAACTTTCCTGGAAAAAGAAATGTAATTTTTCAATTTTGTCATACATAAACATGAAATTTCAACCAACTGATACCTCATAAGGCACTTTGTAATTGTGTTTTTCCTTGAATGTTAATTATAGTTTTCATTTTTTCTTTCCCTGCTACTGGCAGTTGTTCATAGCACTGTTCTGACTTTTATATGCCTGCCTTCAAGATTTCCCGCTTCACTGCTAAGGACTGACTGAAAAAGAATATTGTGCCTTTAAGCGAAGTGCCTTGTGTGTGTTAACAAGCAAGTATTCCACAGACACATGATTTATAAAATTGCACACTCACACCGGTAACTTTTCCTCCCCACAAACGCAATATCGGGAAGAACATGTGGCAATAGTAAAGCTTTCGGGAAGGAAAAAAAATACAACAGGAAAAAGCCCCCACCCTTCTGCTCGGTTATGTGGGCTAGTATCCTCTCCTTGCGTGATCAAAACAAAAGGAATAAGCACGACAGATAATCCCTGAATACCCGGGCTTTAAATATGCAGGAGCCTTACGCACGCAGAAGCAAGTTAGGTAAATGCATGCATTATCCAAATTGGAGGTGTGGAAGCAACAGACAGCAAACCCCCAACCTTAAACAACTTCAAGCTCTTTTTCTATAAGCAGAAATTTAACAATGTAAACAAAGACTTTTTCCAGCTTTTGGGTGGAAAATAATGAAGCAAACTTGAGATATAATTTGTGGTCATTCTAAAGTGGTGATGTAAGGAAGCTGTCACTTTCCATATTTGTCTAATGAGCAGTTGACTTACAAAGGCCATAAGGTACATGCACATCTCATCTATTTGCACCTACTATTTTTATGACAGCTTTCTAGAGACAGAAAAGAAAAAATAATCACTAGTTAGCTCTTTTATATTAAACCAATGCTTTTCAAACTGTCAGGCAAAACTCATTTAATGTATATATTGTACCTACTAAATAATTGTTACATCCAGGTAAAGAAACTTTTAAAGAAATAAATTTACACTTAAATGTAAGCCTCATCACTGCCCCAAACATATTGTTAGAAGGCGATGTATCATGCAAAACACATAGGATGGAAAACAGTATTACCAAACTCATGTGATCATGCAGTTCGGTGGACTGGTTTTAAGTGTACAGAAACCAGCACTTTTCTGCACAATTTCAGTAACAGTCTCACGGCATACTCTCTTGGAGCATCTTCTAATAAATACAACATATTCAGTCTGACCTCCACCAGCAGAAGCAGAAATATACTTGTGTGTGCAGGTAATGTGATAAACAAAGAGAATTTTAAGTCATCAGTCTTCCTTCTTATGGCTCTCTCAAGGCAGCAAGTCAAAAACATGACTACATGCTTGCTGAGCTCCAAAACAAAGTGTCTCCATTGCCCATTTATTCTCTCCATCCCCTGCCAGGCCCCCCAGGTCAAATACCCCTCCCACACCCCTCTCAAATATTTGCTGGTTTTAGTCTTTGAACCAGCAGATTACGTCAGATATTTAAGCTTCATTTTTAAGAAAGGGAGATTTTAAATATTATATTGCAGGAGAGAAAACTGAAAGTATAAATACAAGAGGCTGAACATCTATTAGACAACAGGGGGGAAGTGAATAATCAGCGACAAGCATCAAGAGTGTACAGAGTAAAAAAGAAATACCAGTATAAAATATGAAAAATTTATGGTTAATCACACTGACAGTGAAATTCCATTCAGGATTATCACTGTTGTTTGATTACCATTAACAAAAAAAAATAGTCTTCTATAAATAAAGAGACTGCCCACCACATAAGGAAATTATCCAAGCCATGTTTCATAGTTGCTACAAAGTAAATTCCCTTCTGTTCCTTAGCTAGCAGTAGAAATACTTCTGCTGGGGAAGAATGCAACCTTTAATTTTTAGTGAAGTGAATTAACCAGAATTAAGAACACAGTCTCAGTCACTGTCCTGGGTTCAGCTGTAGCAGTCATTTTTCTCCTTCTTAGTAGCTGGTGCAGTGATGTGTTTTCAACTTTGCCCCAAGAACAACACTGATATATTTCATTTTACCCCAGCAATTAGATGAAATCACATTTCAATAAATAGTTAGATATAACAAAATTCACTTCTCCTCTACCTGGCCCTCTCAGAAAAAGAAAAAACAATCTACTTTAGTGTGATAACTCCAGAAAAAGAAATACCTATTTAAACATCTATTAAAAAACAAACAAAAAACAACCCAGAAAAAATAAACAAACAAAACCACCCAAACTACTAATGAGAATTACAAAGAATCCATGACTTATGGACAACTAAAGCAGTGTCACACTTAGTAATGCTATACAAGACAGTTAACTCCATACTGTCATGGAATAAAGTACGTCTTCCTTATACATTTGCACACAAAGCTGCAGAAGAAGGACACAGGAGGACCAACTCCAACCTGTTCCAAAACAATATACTTGCTTACAAGAGTAAGCAAATGATTGGGAATAACACATCAAGACAAACACAGACTAGTGCTTAAAGTACCTTTGACCATGGTAACCTTTCTTAGACGGATGCAAATTAGGGTTAGAGCAAGAAGTATAGATGGAAAATTGCCACTTTTTTCATATTGCTTTAAACATGGCTACATCTTGCACTACAGATTAGCTTTGCTATGCATCATTTCTATGAGATTGCTAGGTGCTTGGGGTTTTTAAATACAAGACTTTGTTTTGGTATTAATCATCTCTCAATTTGCATACAAAAGCCTCAAAAATAGCTTTTAACACTCCAACTTTGACAATATGAGGATAAAGCCAAAGGATGAATCACCATACTCAAGAGCAGAAGATAAAGCAGCATGCAGGGCTGACCAGTGGTAGTTTATGCCAGAAACACTGCTGAAATCCATTTTTCTATTTCTTTTAAACCCAAGCAAACAAAAAATTCACAAGCCTTGCCTGAATATACATACACATTACCGAAAAGATACTATTTGAAATATAAGGAGCATTTTATTGGGGGGGGTGATAGATAAGTTCTGATATAAAGTGGAGTAAATTTTGTGTCGCTTCAGTTAACATGAACTAGTAAAAACAGAGAATAAAATGTGCTCTATAATTCTCTGCAAGTTTATTCCACTTGTCAACTTTCACCCACAACAGAACTAAATCAGAGTTGTCAGTATTTACTATTAAGCTTTTCATTGTGCAACTGCCTAAAAAGTTAATAAAACAACTACTGTTTCTATTTTCTCAACGATTAGGGGGGAAAAAAAAAAAACCAAAAACAAAAAACAAAAAACAAAAAAAACAAACCCCAAACCTAGTTTAAATTCTTGAGTTTCATCTTGTGCAAGTACTTAATTCTCTTTAGAGCAGGAGCAAACTATTGTTCCTGACCCTCATATGCCTTATAATAGCATTAATCATGCTAAATTCTTTTGGTGCTCATGTGGATATAATGTAATTAGAACAAATTCCTGAAGATAATTTCTTATTCCCATTGGTCTTTGAGGCAAATCTAAAATGTACTTAATTTCTATAAATGAAAACATGCTGCAAAACTTCTCTTTGTATAATAGTGGTTATAAAGTATATAATATCAATAAGGAAGACTAAAAATTATTAAACTAAAAATTATATATACTCAAAACCAATTAATTTCTAATGTATTTTTCCATGCTTTCATCCCATTACCCAAAGCAATAAAAGCCTTCAGAGTACTGTCTCAAATGAAGATTATCGCCCTATTAAAAAATATTTATTTTTAAAGCACTTAAATCTGGAAAACATTCTGTATGGACACATGAGGCTAATCCCCAAACACAACTTGCAACCTGGAATCCAACAATATTTACATCCTAATAAAATGTTGGCAGATAGAGGATTTTTTTGAATTCACCATTTGTGCTTTTAAAAAAATGCTAATAGGAGTGTTTGTTATTTTGTTTTGGGGTTTTTTTAAGTTGAATATCAATTGAACTTGTCTGCCAGGAGTGTAATTACTGGCCTTCATATACGAAGTTGCTGAAACAAGCCACAAAACCTCCGTTAGGTCAAACCACAAAATATTTGGAGGACAAGATTCTTTATCAATAGATTACAATTTTAAGAGTCCTGTTTTTTTTTCTCGTGTAACACATCAAACCAGATTTAGTATACAACCTCATTTAGAATGTATGCCTTTTAATAACAGTCAGATACAGAACCTTCACATTCTCAAATAGCATAAAGAAAATCTACCAAGTGGACAAATTTAAGATACAAATTAAGGAAAAAAAATCTTTAAAAAAATTTTGAAATGTTAGTTGTTACTGTGAAAGTTTAATATAATGCATTTAAAAAGGAAACCTGTAAGTAAGACTTTCTGTAGGAAAAGTGTATCCAGTGACACCTGAGGTAAAAAGAGCCAATTTTTGAAGCATTTCTCAATAATGATAAATACTAGACACCAGGATGTTTATAATATGTCTAACTAAAATATACGTCCTAAACCAGCCTATTCTTTGGAATAAGCTTCATCTATGAGAAAATGATTAAGTAATTCTGGTAGTTAAACTGCAAACGAAAGAACTCATTTCTCTCAAGTTTCTTATAGCTCAAAAAAAAAAAAAAAAAAAAATACAATGACCTACAATATTAATTGTCCACAAAATTTAGATTTCTGAATTACAATTTAAAAAATAAAAAAATAAAATTAAAAAAAAAATGCTGCTCTTTTATGTAGTCTTTAAGATGATCCTCTTCCTCTTATTAATCAAATAAGGTCTACTGGTCCACTAGGAACAGACGGAAGTTTAGGACCAGATCAAAAGTGATTTCAGAAACACACAAACAAAACAGTTGGATAAGTACATTTCACACAGTGAAGGTCCAACATTGTCTACATTAGCAGTCTAATACAAATGATTTCATTTCCCTGTGTTGAACAATGTCCACGAAAAATAAACTTCATTAAGTTCCTAAGTAGCATTTCATTATCTATTTTAAAATCCTGCCCCTGATCCCTCCATTATGCTCTCTTTCATATTGTCCCATATTACATCTCATATCACACAACAGATGAATTCAGTACATAATTTTAAACTTAACTGGCTGATGCAATACAAGTATTAATGTTTTCATGAAAAGAAAAATTCTCTTCATCAGAAATGCCTGATTATTGCTTGTGATTTAGGATTAAAAAGAAAGGGTGAAATGAAAGAAAAAACAAGCTTAAAAGCTATAAACTTTCCAGGAGCCAAGACTACGATTTCCTCTGTTTACATGACACGAACCAGAGAGGGTGCCCTTTCCTGCTCACACCCTGTGGATGCTGCTGCAGCACAGTAAATAATTATAAACACTTCCCTTTGTACAGTATGGCATTGTTGATAACAGCAAGTACAGCAAGCCTCTTGCTCAGAAATCAAATAGTATGTGGCAATTGAGTATTTATTTTAATAGGATGCAATTGGAAAAACTGGATGCCAGTGCAGCCTCTAATGTGTCAATACCACTTCATTTTCACCTTTGAGCACAACTAATATAGATGCTGCTATAAAAGGTTTTCATAATATCGCGTGCAATGCAGGGCAGGGCTGAGGCCAAGTGACATACCCCATGTGTTTTCAGAGACTAAAAACAAACTAAAGACAGGCATCATCTTCAGGGAAAACCATAGCAAAATAAATACATGCACAGAGAAACATGGATGTGCTTAAGCCATTACACACACAGCCACCACCTTCCCTCCCCCTCCTCCCCCCCCACCAAGAAAAATAGCGAAATAAAATTCAGATTGTCTCTGTACAAAGTGATGAATCTATGAACTACTTTCCACAAAAGTCATAGGTATGCCCTTTGCAAAACCGACATCTTTGTACAGAAAATGTGACAGTAAGAGCAGCTTAATAAACCTTTGCTTCCTTTCTTGCTCTCCACAGATCAGGCATGGGAATTCCCTCTACTGAGTCCTTCATTTGTGAAAAGCTGAAGAACAAAATCCAGTAATGAAGCCTGGAGTCTCCCTACTCCCTGACCTCTCACTCGCAGACCTGGTTCCCCCTACATGTTTCCAGTTATTTGAAACGGAAAGATGCACAAACCTCAGCAATGCATTCACAAATCCTCATTCTAGAATTAGGGACTATTATTCATCCCTGGGTCCTTATTTCTCTGCTATTTAGTTCATCGCTTTGCTGTTGCTGTGGGTGGGGAGGGTGGAGGGAGAGGCAGAGGAAGGTATTACTAAGTTCCCAGACCTCCTTAAACTGTTCAGAGCAGCATGGCTAATCTGACCACGCAATATTCAGAACAAGTGCTCGTACAAGGAACCTTCCCCTTTGTTTGAAAAAAGCAAAACAAAACAAAAAAACCCTTCCCCCAGCCTCCTTCTGTGCACATTAAAACCATTTTTATTCCATACTGTGCCTTTCCCCCCCACCCCACCCCTCTCCCTTTCAAGACCCTCTCCAACAGTAACAGGGGGTCCTGAATCAGCTGGTATTTTTGCACATACAAATAATAACCACTCAGGAGTGAGTGTCATCTTCATGTGTATAATGGGACTGCTCACATGAGCAAAGATCCTGAGATGCCTAAGGATGACAGAGCCCTACACAAAGAGATAAAAAAACAAAATAAAAACATGTAGTCTCTGGCCTTTAGATGCTTAGGTTTGAATACACAGCTACAGTTGTACTTTGTGTGGCTTTACCTCCTTCACCCAGCAAGCCTTCTCTCCTCTGCAGTAGATTTTGTGGCCATGCTTTGACCAGCTAATCAGACTACACTCATCTCAAGTGGGCTGTTGCTGCCAAAACACCAAAAACTGCAACATCTCACCTGCATGAGAGCAGCTCACCTGCCACAGCAATGACTGAGGACAGCCCAGACCTACTGTGATGCATTTGCCTTTCCCCTGAATGCAGTGTACTGTACCAGGTGTTGGCTGCCTTGGAAAAGGAGTATTTTAATATCACACAAAAAGTGAGTAGTTCACATAATTGTCACTATTTTTAACTTTCACTGTTTAATATTAAAAAAATAAATAAAGAAAAAAGAGCAGTTGTTCTTTACAAGGAACAAAAAAGAAACACCATTTCATTTCTGTCTGGGGGTTTTACTTAATACCCATTTGTTCACACAGTACTGCTTGCAAAAAAATATTTGTTTGATATAAAGGACATTGAATAATTTATGCAATATTTAATAATGCAGTAAACCAGGGAGAGTTCAGCAAGACAGGCATGGCGCTCTACATTATTTGCCTTACCCGCCTCGCTTTTCCAAATAAACCCCCACACTTAAGGGCCATTAGCACATGCAATATAACCAAAAAAAAAAACCACAACAAAAAAACAAAAAAAGAAAAAAAGAAACCAAACAAAAAAAACCTGTCTGATTTGGAAATTATAAAAAAACCTGGTTCTAGCTCATAGGATAAAACATCAACTTTCCTAGTCCTGTATTTTTAATAAAAAATAAAGGCTTCAAGAGCAAAATAAAAATTAACGGAACAGGATTTATATCAGTATCCAGTCTGTTCCAATTGAGTCCAGAAGCCATATGAACTAAGTCACAGTAGAGTATTAGTGTGATAAATGACTAATGGTTCCTCAGCATGCTGCACAGGGTATCCTGAAAGCAAATACATTTTAGAATAGCAATAATTGCATCAAGCCAAGTACAAAGCTTTCACAACATATTATGGGTCTCCTGACTTTTCATTCTTTAAACAGCCATAATATACATAAGCAATATATCAATTTCCAGAGCATTTTGCTTTGTTTTCTGGCTGTTTTTTTAAGCATGTAATGTACCTTTTACTCATTCCTTAACTCCAAGGTTTTTTTTCCTCATTTGGCTTCTCCGAGCAAAACCAACATGAACCCAGCTTTCAAGAGATGCTATTTTTCTGAGTGAAAAAAGCAGGAAGAACTCTGTATTTATAGATAAATGTTTAGAATACTATGTAACTTTCTAAGGATCTCCATTTCTTTTTCCTATTTTCATATTTGCTAAATATTTTTGGTGAGCCATATATCAAGGCCTGACTTTTAAACAGTAAACAGATAAGTAGGGTTTAAGATCTCTGGATAAGAAAAGCCAAAACATGCAAGTCTAGGATTTAAGCATTTTTGTCTCCTTCAAATTATAACTTAATGTTTAGTCTGTAGAACCAACTCTACCTACTTCATAGATTATAGGTTTTCTTCTGGGACCGTGCACTGTATTGTTAAAGAATAAAATGTGATTTACAGAAACCAGTGTGATCTTGCATGTTTCCTAAACTCATTATAAATACTTTGCTTGGGCTTTTTTTTTTTTCCCCTTGTAACAACTTGTTTAGTACAAATAAATTATTCATATGAAAATGGACTACAGAACCTTTAAACTGTATTATTTTGTACTGTATAAAAGACAATATATATTTCTTACAGAAAATCATGTAACCAAAGAATATACATGTCTATACTCCATCCTTTTTATAAATGCTGACTCAAGAGCTACAAAAAAAGAGATGAAAGTTTACAATTTTGCTTTCACCACGAGCATCAGGATCCAAAGGAGACAATTTTCACTTGTACTTCACCCATATAAAAAAAACCAAACCAAAACAAAACCAAAAAAATATCTCCAATCTTTGTGACCCCTCAGCTGAGCTAAAATATGCTCTTCTATTTGGCAACACTCTTGTTTTCCATGAGAATTCCTAATGCAAGTTATATTTAATTGCAAACAATAACAAGCACTGTATGCCTAGATATCACTTCAAACCAGATTTTCCCATTTGCTATCTGATGGATTAAATTGTTTCTAAATTTTATTTTCCCTGTTAAATTATTGTTTTAATCAATTTGGAAAAAGTTCATTGCTTCAGGAATTTAAGTGTCCTCTTACGCCACACAATGACTCAGGGATGTTTGCTTCAGGGAATTTAAAAATCTCACTTCTGTTAGAAGCAGGCTATTGTTGGTGCTTTTGTCAGTCTCCACTCAAGCTCTTTTCCAGAATTTTTGTGTACTCACTGAGCAGTAAAACAAGTTCAAAACGTCCAAAACAAGAGGCCATTAATAATGAGCTCCAAACTTTACCAAAGGAAGATCACGAGAGATTAATAATTGTGGTAATTATTAAACAAAACAAAGGAAATGCTTTTTCAGTTATTGCACTTAAAAATTATATATGGTTTGTGTTCATCAATGTAGTTGCAAGCTGCTAAATTGTAAGACAGATGAAATAGCACACACAAAGTTCAATTTCTGCAAAATAAACAAGTATGTGCAGCTGCTTAAGGATTTTGTTTGTATCTAAAAAAGCTTCATCATTACAATTAATTCTGCTATTTACAGAGAAGATAAATCCCACTGGTTTTCAACTGAAAAGCTCAATCATTAGGCTAAATTTCATGTTTGTCTACCTAGTGACACATTTGCCATTCTTCAATCTGTATGTTTATAAGAGCATAGAGGGCATGCAAAGGAGAAAGTGAAGGGCAGGAGGGCAGAGAAGGATTTTTTCAGGCCTGAAAGAAAGATCATTTTGTGGGAAGACAAGCACATATATTGCCTTGTTTCATCCAGAATCCTAGCAGCCAGCTTGAATAGCAAGTCAAAGCCTGCAGATGGCCTCTTCCATTTTCAGCGAAAGGCAGGGGAGGAGGGAGACACAGAGCGGGTAGTTGCTGAAGCATAGCTAATCTGAGAGGACAGTTCATGCTTATTATAGACCCATTGCTGATAATAAAATCTGAATCAAACTGCCGACTGGAATCCAATTGAGACTCTCCGCTCCTTTAATTTTTAAAGTTATGGAAGCACTTGACACTAAGGTGGATCAAATATCACTAGTTAGCGTGCAAATACTTACTTAAGCAATCCAGCATGCCCCAATCGGTGCAAAAATTTCAGGTGAGCACCATGAAACAGCAACTAATTATGATGTTCCATTACCCCTTTTCTAACAGTCACAATTGGCCCTAAGTGGTCACGGCTGATTTATTTCAATTAGTTTTCACAGGCTTAGAGTTATGACAAATTCATGTTTTGGCTGCAGGAAATTGGTAGCAATCACGAAACCACCAAAACATCAAAACAGAAGGGAGTGCCCCTGCTAACAAGGAGGTGGCTCAAATCCCTGGGCTGGGAGCAGGGCAGAGAGTCTAACAGAGGTCTGGGAGGAAACTACTCCATCTTCTCCTGGGTGTTTCCTGTGCTTTTAAGTGAGAGACTGGGGAAAAAAAGCGCCTCCTCTAGATGGCACTAGAAAAAGAAGGTCGTGGTCAAGTGCTCTAGCAAAGAACAGTTCTTTGGATGCAGAATATTTACCTGTTTTGTCGCCTTTAGTCTCTGTCCATACAGTGATTGCGCATAAAAAGCAGGAGTCCACAATGTAGTTTAGAAGGTCTGTATCTAAAATGATTACATTAGGAAGTGTACCCAAAAGGCATGAATTGCCTATACAGCAAACTATTCTCATTTATGCCAGTAAAAGAAGAAAAATTGAATTTCAGTCTACCCACAGATTCAAATGCAAGTTCAAACTCAGATGTAAGCACATTTCTTTCTGAAATCAGAGACTGAATTTGACTTCTTGTCTTTTTAAATAATACCTTTGCTATAAAAAAAGCAGCACATTCACACTTCTTGATATAAGCATTAATTCCAACAGCCTGAAATGTTTTATATAAGCATTAATTTCAACAGTCTGTCACGTAAATTCAAATGATTGAAATTTATCTATCTTGTATAAATCAAAATACGTTGCTTCCTTCCCACAGTTGACTTAAATTCAGAAGTCTTGTGGTTAGTAACTCTTTCCTTCCTTAGCTCTACCTTTCTACAGCATGGAGGGAAGAGGGAATCCTACAGTACTTCAAAAAAATGATGCAGTGTTAAACATTATTAAGCCAGAAAATCTATCATGATGCAGTATCATAACATGATTGTATTGATTTTCTGCAGGATATGCAAGTGCATGCACTATAAACATTGTCATAAATTAAACTACTGTATGACAAATTTCATAGTAATACAATGAAATTACAGCTATGCAGGATCTTTGCTATACCCAGAAGCAGTACAGGTAAAAGCATGGTTTGTTTTTTACATATTGGGTGCCTATTTCAAAAATATGTACATGCCTCAAATTACTTAAATGGTTCACTTACAATATATCTTCAAGAAGAATATCCATTTTTCCAAAACACTGAATTTCTGTTTAGTAGTAGAGCTGGCTGAATATATTTCTACAAAACAGTTTTCCATTTTAAAAACACAAGTACTTCATACAGATGAAACAGTTTTCAGGAATGCAACTATTTTAAAGA
Organism: Strigops habroptila; assembly: GCF_004027225.2. Taxonomy (NCBI): domain Eukaryota; kingdom Metazoa; phylum Chordata; class Aves; order Psittaciformes; family Psittacidae; genus Strigops; species Strigops habroptila. Next base: position 15,474,694 of record NC_044278.2, read on the forward strand.
AATTTTTCATCAAAGGAATAATACATCTTTATTTCTTTATATTTTTAAGATTAATACTTTGATAAGATATATATGTACATATAGGAACAGTATGAAAAATAAAGGTTTATTTCTAAACCAGAAAACATTAAAATCAGTGTTGCACTATAAAAAACATGTTTCAGCAATCAGTTATTTTTTGCTCTTACAGAAAAGAAATTCTTATCCTTTTCTACATCTATTTTTAGTAACATCGAAAATAAAACACTGAAATTGTGAAGGAAAAAGAATTATACCCATAATGACAAAATATTTTAAAAAGTGAAAATTAATACCTAAAAAAGAGTGCCTGCGTGTCTTTGATTTTCAATAAACAAATCCTTTAATTTCATCGGCTTTATTCAATACTTCTGTAATTGCTCTTCAACTATAACATATCAGTAAACTTGACCTAAAGTTTCTAAAACTTCCAGCACTCCATGACTGGGACTGAGGAGGAACTGTAAATGCAATTGGAAGAGATGTATGGGTGAACGTGGGCTAACTTATATAATTTCTTGTCAAAGCCAAGTAACGGTTTTGAATGGCTCTGAATATGGTAGACTGTTATTTCTAAAGCAGCCCTTTTGACAGTCTCTGTATTTTGATATAAGATTACCATTACAATTACTATCATGATTAATGTTAGGATACAGTTCAACCAACTTAAAATTCATCAGCAATAACTAGAAAAACCTTAGAGTATGCGTAGTCTGCATGTCCCCTCCATGGAGCCATCAGAACTTAAACACGTGGAAAACAGTGTTTAACCCATAAGTATATGCAGAAAACATTACCTTTAAACTCCAAAACTTGAGGGCAGAAGGCAACTTGGTGTTTTTGTAAGCAATAGGTTTAGGTACACTCAACTATGGTGCACATACACCTTCATGTTATCTTGTGTTCCATTGGCTGTGGAAGTTGTTTACAAAGAAATTGAAGATATTTTGGTTTTTTTATAAGGGCCACATATATGAAAACTACTGTTACTGCTCAAGGAAATAAAACAGCCTTCAGCAAAGAAAGATCTAGCCCTGTCACTCAGAAATCCCCTGAGAAAGCGAGTACTCACTATTTATCCAATTGTTCCTGGGTTTTTGCTTTATTATGTCCTGGCTTTTCAAACTTCAAGTAGTTTTAGTGTAAGATCTAAGCGAATATCTCTCTCTGACAAGTTTTCATTTGCTTTTTGTTGTTAAGTCTTCGTCTTGGTCCACTTTCAAAAGTTCCAGGCAATCCACCTAAATTTTTTTCTCCACTTTTAGCGTTTTTTTATGGTCTCTTCCTGAGTTTGGGACTTATCAACAATAAGGAACAGCATAACCCCCCAGAAGTTGGCATTTTCTGCATTTATGGACTGTTGGTCTTGGGTGAAAATTTCTAGTATGATCTTGTAGAGTTTCTGATGAAGAACTTCAGATTCTGCCAGAAACTGGCTTAAGTCCATGTTTGAAAAATTTATGCTGCACACATTCCTTACTTCGTCTTTGTAATAAAATATTCTAGTCCCTTTACGGCTTTTTTTTTTTTTTTTTCCCCTGTTTACATAGTCATTAATGAACCTTACTAGACACTTGATCCATTTTCCATATGACTCATTTGCTCATCTGTTTCTACAACTGCAGAAGCAGGGGTCAGGGATATAGTATGCTTTAACAGGAAGTCTCAAACTTCTTAGCTGCAAACATTCACAAAGTTACACCCAAGATTTTTAATTCAATGCAGTCTTACAAAAACACAAAAATGGAATAATTCAATACAGCCTTAGGAAAATACAAAAGTGGAAACAAATAGAGCAACGCAATAAGTTTTATTAGCAGACTTAGGTTTCTTCAGGCCAAGTTCTAAACTGAAACCAAAGCTTTAATCAACCCTTAATTACATAACTTAATGCACCACAGAAGTTAAATTCAGCAATCCAATTAAGAGAAAGTATAACCAAACATGGATTCATTTCTTAAGAAGAAAAATATCACAGGGAGGCCATCATTCAATTTAATATCCTTCCAGACCCCATAGAAATGAAAAAATTTTGCCAGGATTGTTTTGCTTTCTGGTAACATAACTAAGCTTTGAGTTCCAACACCGTTACCTGGGACTATCATCCTAAGTCTTTTGAGGGCATAACCTTTGGAGGATAGATAATTCATAAAAGGACAGATTACCAGCCCAAGAAGATAGTTTCAAATTAAATGGAGCAGATAAGACCGTAGGATATCATCTCAGCATGAAATGCTGAAGTATTCTTGTAGAAGAGGTTTTGAGCTACAGGATTTGTGAAGCCCAAAGGACACCTGAAAATACATTTTCTGTCACTGAGTAGATTAACAAACTGCTTGGTGGATTTTATACATTGATTTCAAGATAGAAGAAAGTATAAGGTCCAGAACTAGTCTAAACTCTGTTTTGATTTATGAAATACTTTTGGCCTCAAGTTGTGCCACGGGAAGTTTTGGTTGGATATTAGGAAAAACTCCTTCACTGAAAGAGTTATCAAGCACTGGAGCAGGGTGCCCAGGGAATTGATTGAGTCACCATTCCTGGAGGTATTTAAAAGACATGTAGATGTGGTGCTTAAAGACATTTAGTGGTGGACTTGGCAGCGCTAGGTTAACGATTGGACTCGATTTTAAAGATCTTTTCAACCTAAACAATTCCATGATCCTACGATTCTAAGTGTTCCGATAAAGCTGAAGGAAACAAAACTGTGCTTGGCTGTGTCGTGCCTTTGACAGATATTAAGGGATGTGACAATTATCCTAAAACAAGAAACTTGCTGAAACTATGAAGCCATATTTACACACAGGACAGCTCCTTTCCCTTTGGTGAATCTCCGTAAAGACAGTATACAAAAGAGAAAAAAAGGACTTCTAGAGATGTCACTTTTTCCATCCCAAATATTTTTTGGAAAGGCGTAGTGTACTATTTCATCTCACTTGTTTTAAGTTTATTAGAATAAGAGAAAAAGGGGGGTATCATTCTCTATCCAACTCAGAAATTCAGAGAAACCTTTGGAGAAAAACAAATTTTTAATTCTTCCTCATTTGTATTCTAAGGGAACATAGCATCTGAAGAAGTTGCAAGTCAACTAACAGGGTATCTTATAGTAATTCATCCATAGCAGATTCCCGTTTAATTATCATAGGAAAAGCAATACAATGGTATATTTGAGGTAAGAAACCATTTTACTGTAGAGCAGCAAACTATTATTTTTATAACAATAGATTTCCATCATAGCTTGTTATATATTTGAGGTGCAGAATCTGTCATTATGGTAACTATCTTGATTAAGATCATAAAGCCGAACCTCCTGCTCAGGCCAGGGTCAGCCATGAGGTCAGATCAGGTTGCTCAGGGCTTCATCCAGTCAGGTCTTGAAACCCTCTGTCATGGTTTAAATCCAGATAGCAACTAAGTACCACACAGCCGCTTTCTCACCCTGTCCCCTTTCCACCCATCTATCCCGGGCAGGATGGGAAGGACAATCAAAGGAATGTAAAACCAGCAGGTTGAGGTAAGAACAGTTCAATAAGTACAATATAATACCACTACTACTAAAAACAATAATAAGGGAAATTACAAGGGGAGAGACTATAAAACTAAAAGGGGAAAGGAAAAAATCCCATAAACACAAGTGAGGCACAGTACAATTGCTCACCACCTGCTGACCAATACCCAGCCTGACCCGAGCAGCAATCAGTCCCTTCCAGGTAACTCTCCGCAATTTACATACTGGGCATGACATGCTGTGGTATGGAATACCCCTTTGGCTAGTTTGGGTCAGGCGTCCTGTCTCTGCTTCCTCCCAGCTTCTTGTGCCCCTCCTCACTGGCAGAGCATGAGAGGCTGAAAAGTCCTTGATCAGGGTGCTACTGAGCAACAACTAACACATTGGTGTGTTATCAGCATTGTTCTCAGAGTAAAGCCAAAACACAGCACTGCACCAGCTACTAGGAAGAAAATGAACTCCATCCCAGCTGAAACCAGAACACCCTCCAAAGCTGGAGACTGCTCTGAGCGCCTGCTCCACTGCTTCACTGTCCCCAAGGGTAAAGTTTCTCCTTATATACAGTCTGAACTGCTTTATTTCAACTTCTACCTCTTGTCTCTCATCCTTCCACTATACACCACTGTGAAAAGCTTGGCTCCAAGCAATTGTACCTGTATTTTACATATGTATCCTTAACTGCACAGAATTCAGATCAATGTTTGCTTTCTAAAGAAAGATTAATATCATTCATAAACAATACATGCTAGGACAACCCACCAAGTAATATTCAGTGCTTTAAAAAAACCCTAAAAAAAATTACTTTTAGAACAATTTTTTAAATCAGCTGTTTGGTTGGTGCAAGACTGCTCTAAAGAAGCCAGCCTCCTTTCCTGCGTTGCCATTGTCATGCTCCCAGGATATGAAGCCAGCAAGCATAAAGCATAATTCTAAAATATTTACGCAGATTATAGCTACACAGACTAGGGAAAATGAATGATTAATGCTAGAAGACAGATTTACCAAATAGAAATATCAGGGTAAAAGCAGCAAAAGCCTCTTTTAGGCCACATTACATCTTTCTGAGCAGTCTGTTTCCGCACAAGACTGGCAGCTTTTTATTTGCTTCCTCCACCTCTAGCTGACACTGGCTCAAAACTCTCAAAACAATATTTTCCTCTAGCTGAGTGAATTATTGGGTTTATTGCTTCTATTATCACACAGTTAGGCAGCAAGATATCAGGCTGATGATTTCTGCCAGGGCTCTGCAGGGGCTGATGGCAGCTCCCTGGGGCAGCCAGGGTCTGTTCTACCACCCCAGCCTGGAGCGTGGTGACAGGAGGGGACAGCAGGGCTGCCCCAGACCCCAGCATGTGGCACCTCACTGTGTTTGGGGACAGGCCAACTTGTCAGCCCAGCCTGGCTGCTCCTGGACCACAGGAAACCCTGGGGAGACCAGGCAAGGACAGTTAGGCCCCTTAATGCCTGCAGGGCTCTGACAGTTTTCCCAATATCACTCTCATATGTTACACTTCACAGTTAATAGAGGTAAATCTAATTTTTCACTCCTAGCCTCTTATTTTGATTTCAAACTGTTGCTGGTGCCAAAACTGGCTAGTCGCAATAATCTGCCCACACTTAGAAGCATAAAATCGTTTAGGTTGGAAAAGACCTTTAAGATCATTAAGTCCAACCATTAACCAAACACTGCCAAATCCACCTCTAAACCGTGTCCCTAAGTACCACATCTACATGTCTTTTAAACACCTCCAGGGATGGGGACTCAACAACTTTCCTTGGGCAGCCTGTTCCAATGGTTGACAACTCTTTCAGTGAAGACATTTTTCCCAATATCCAATTAAAACCTCCTTTGGCATAACTTGCAGACGTTTCCTCTTGTCCTATCACTTGTTGCTTGGGAAAAAGAGACTGACATCCATGTCACTAAAACCTCCTTTCAGGTAATTGTAGAGAGCGGCTGTTTTCCCTCAGCCTTCTACTCTCCAGAGTGAGCAACCCCAGTTCCCCCAGCTACTGTCCTCACAGGCCTTGCTCTCTAGACTCTTCACCAGCTTGCAATGTTATTTTCCCCTGTGGCTGAATCAATTCACTGAATCGGTTCTAAATTTTTTCTCAGGGAAACCTTCCATGTCTTCCTCTTGCAGTCAGATCTGATAAAGTAGCATGCAAGAAAACACAGGGACACTTCAGAGGTGCTCAAAGACACAGAAGAGCAGGAAAGCTCTAGACAATATTGAGACCACCAGAAATATTGATCGTGCTGCTCAGGAGCAGCCAAATAAAATAAATGACTCTCTCTCCTCCCAGCACCAATAATTTGGAGCGTATGCAGGCTTGTAGTCCCTTGGGACCATGGACACATGTTGTTTTCAGAAACATCCCTGAAGCTCCTACAGAAATAAAGAGTCAAAGGACAGGCATATGCTGCAAAGATGAACTAGTCTTTCATCAGAAAACTGGCAGAGTCTGGGGAAGTCTGTATAATTCTGTCTGGTAACAATCTGTACTCACTTTCAGTACTAAAAAAATAAAAATGAAAGCTATGCAAGGCAGGATTTATTCTACAAACCATGAGCTCATGTGATCAACCTGACCACATCCACCAGCGAGACTGCTATAGAAATTTCTGAAACATATGATCTTGTTTAGCTACAAATTAAGAGCATCAATGCAGGAATTCCTAGGTGAAGTTTCATCACCTAAGTTACATCAGGAAATCAAATTGAGCCACAATATTGCCTTTATATGCCCTATGAAAATCCAATTATGTTTAGTTATTATTGATCAATAGCATTAATTCTATAGCAGTGACTTTAAGACTTGTTTGTCTTTGCTAAAGGATGTGGCATAGTTTGAGACTGGTAACTATGCCATACATATGATACAGTACATAAGCCTTCAATAAAATGCAAGGTAAGCCTCTCTGTGATTGAAGAAAATATATTGTCATCAAGTGCCCTAAAATAATTACGTGCTTTGAGCCCAGGCTCACCAGCAAGTGTTCAAAACTGATTCTCTCTCTGATCAAATTATGGAGCTTTTCAATAATGATTTTATGACATCCATTACATTAAATGCCACCATGCCTTTATCAACAAGAAAAATGTTACTGTAGTACGAAGTGTTAGAGTGCCATGTACAAAATTTATCAGCTACCACTTCTGAAAAGTGCACTACTAGTATTTATGCTTTTCTAAATACAGAAATAAATTAACGTTACTAGTTTATAAGTAGATAATGAAAAGGTTGACTTTAGGTATCATGGAGGCACTCAGGACTCCCCACCTCATGTTCCTGAGGATACAGTATGGCACAGGGCTGTTCCTAATGCGTGGTGTCCTCTAGGGGCTAATAATCTAAGGCTAAGAACACCAATTACCCCACATAACACTTTGCTACACATGGCAGCATGCTTTTTAAGTGGCATGGGCCAAATCCTTAGCCACATCTTTGATGTGGACAAATAGGGCCCGAGTGGGAATAGACATCACAATGCCCAACACTGCTTGTAGGCAATATAACAGGTTTAAGTGCCCCCATGAAGTCATCAAAAGCCTGGATCTAAATGAAGGCTCGTATAACTCAGCTCCAGATCAAACGTCCTCTTTAAATAAGATAAAATATGCCTGAATCTTTTAACCAAGACTACTGCATCCATTTAAACGTGTAAAATGAGCAATGGTGATGATCTGCTTGTAAGACAAGCAATGACTGCAGAACATTTTAACATCCTTTGGTATTGCTGTACTACAACAAAATTATATCATTTCTACTGTCAGCCTGGTATACTTGAAGCTCTCTAAAAATTATTTACAGCTCTGATTAATGAATGAAGCAGACTAAAATCAGTCAAAGGACAAAACCAGACATCTGAAAGCACTTACAGGCAAGGAACTGAATAAACTATATTTTGGCTGCAAAGACTGTTTGACATCAAACCCAAAAGAAAGAATTGTCAGTATTGCCCCTATCGGCAAAATGAGCTTACAATTTCCTCTCAGAGCACGCTGAAAAAACTCCTCAAGATGGCAGAAAGGAATTTAAGTAGCTGATTTTGGAAGCACAACTTCTAGCATAAAATTTTTCAAGCAGATTTTGATGGTGTGAATAGGGCATCCAGAATTATGACAACTTCAACTACGATGAACAGATTCTTGAGTGGAATCCAAAAAAAGTCCTTAAGGAGATATGGGCTACAGTTTTGGCATATTTCATTTAAGAGATCTAAACTTCTTTGTGTAAAGATCATTGAGATTTTATGCTGTCCTGAAATATTCCCAACAGACCAATGTAAATAATTGATTTCTCCAGTGATGAGCCAAACTGAACAGCAATAACAAATTCACTTTAAATTAAATATTTCACTTGATCTGAAACAACTTTAAAATAAAAAAAGAATGTTTAAGCCTTCAGTTTCAGCCCATTTCAAAAAGCAAACAACATTTTAAACAACAAAAAAACCCAAATAAACACTGAAAAGCTTTGTTTGCAGAGATAACTGTTCTGTTTTAGAACTATTTCCTCAATTAGGTAGTAAACAAAAGTTTTGGTCTATTTTTACTCTCATCAAATAAACTACATGTTAGAAAGTAAACAGGCAAGGTCCTTGGGAGTATCTGTGTCTGCATCAAAGCTGAAATATGTTATGTTCATCTACAGCTTACCACTTCAACCAGCACTGGATGGTTAAAACTTCACCCTATGCATTCTTTCCTTGTTATTATTCCAACAGATGGAATTTTAACGGATAGATGAACATCTGCCAGCTCTAGATCTTAACATCTGTTTTTTCATGAAGGCAGACTAATAGGGAGACTTCAGACAACATTTCGCCAAAGCAGTATTTTTCATCTCAAGCAAACGTGCAGCCACCAGATTTCTGGGGAGACTGGGGGGAGAGGCACCTGAAGAAGCTGCTTCTTTTTTTAATCCCAAAGAAGCTGCTTCCTTTTTTTTTAATCTTCATCTTCCTCCACCTCCTCACCCCATGCCCCATTCCAGAAAAGCAGCAGATAGAATTCTATCTTCTACATTATTTGATTCCTATTTCAACTTATTAGAACTAAGCCACATGTGATTGTTTGCACATGGTAGTTTTTACATAGAATTCTCACTAAAAAGAGCCCCTACTCAATGCCAGTGGTACTGCTTTGGGCATGGGGATGCTACCAGGGCTGGGGCCAGGCAGCTGCAGTGTCCCTTCTGTCTGCCCTGAAACATTGCTTTGGGCTGGGCACTCTGAGCCACGTAACTATGCTTTGTCATCATAAGAAACAAAAAACAGTACGTAATCTTGCCCTCTTCTGTGGTATAGAAAAATATACTTTCCTCTTCTTGCCCAAGTCTTGAATTCCTCTGATGAGGTACAACTGAGGCAGCTGTTTCCTCCATGCCAACCTGCAGAGGTGACTGGATGCCTGAGAACATGACAGGGTGCAGAATAACTTTAGTGGATGGACTCCTATTTGGCCAAAAATAGATGCAATCAGATTTTAAACATAACCTAGAAAATAAACAGTAACAGCATCTCTCAACATCTGTTAGTATTTTTTAAATCCTAAGTAAAAGATACACAATACCTTGAATCTTAGGCCTATTTGATTCCAAAGGGGTTGAAATGAAATTACTTTTATTGTCATCTGTTTTTCTGCTTATCAAGTTAAAGATGTTTCTTACAGGTATTGCAATGAATGGATTAATGTCTTCAAAGTGCCACAGAGATGGTACAGGCACCTGTTCTTGGAAGAAAACATGCAATACCTTATTCTTACACAGTACATTATATATTAGGGTGTAAAAATTCTTTAAGTTGTTACTTCTCTGCCAAGCAATATTACCTCAGATCTGAATATAAATTGAAGAATAAAGCAGTGAGATTACTTGGGCAAAGGCATGCATAATAATTCAGTAGAAGAGTTCAGAATCATGGTTTCCAGGCGTCCCATGACAACTCTTTTCTCACAAACCCAATTTATTTTTTTATTTAGAAAAACAGATAGCAGTAGCACGTTTTCATTGAGGAACAGAAGCCAATAAATTTTGCACGTTACTTACACACTCATAGCATCAGTTGCCCTGTAATACCATATTTCTTGTTTATTAAGGCATAGAAGCATGTAAAGTAATGAAAGACATAAAATCATTATTGAAAAGCTCCATAATTTGACCACAAAGAGAAAGATAATTGTGACTGCCTCAAAAACTTAGCTTATTCTTTGGCAGCAGTGATACTTCTTTTTCTTTTTTTTTTTTTTTTTTTGCATTTGTATTGGGTTTGCGTGGCAAGGTTTTGGTAGCAGGGGGGTTACAGGGGTGGCTTCTATGAGAAGCCGCCAGAAGCTTCCCATATGGGGGCCTCACACTGGAGCAGGGGAATGCCCAAAGGAGGCTGCAATCCCGTGTGAAGCTTGCACTGGAGCAGGCTCCTGGCAGGACCTGTGGCCCCGTGCATAGAGAAGCCCATACTGGAGCAGGTTTGCTTGTAGGACTTGGGACCCATGTTGGAGCTGTCTGTTCCTGAATGACTGCACCCCTTGGAAGGGACCCACACTGGAGCAGGGGAGGGGTGTGAGGAGTCCTCCCACTGAGCAGCAGAGACAATGTGGGATGAACTGACCCCAATCTACATTCCACATCCCCCTGTGCTGCTGGGATGGAGTAGGTAGAGAAAAATTGGGAGTGAAGTTAAGCCCAAGAAAAAAGGAGGGGTGGGGGGGAAAGTGTTTTAAGATTTGGCTTTATTTCTCATTATCTTACTCTGATTTGACTGATGATAAATTAAATTAATTTCCCCAAGCTGAGTCTGTTTTGCCCATGATGGTAAACGGCGAGTGATCTCTCCCTGTCCTTGCCTTAATCCACAAGTCTTTCATTATATTTTCTCTCCCCTGTCCAGCTGAGGAGGGAGAAAGAAAGAGTGGCTTTGGTGGGCACATGGCATCCAGCCAAGGTCAACCCATCACAGTACTGGATCCTTGATACCAACCACATTGTTACCAGATAATTCTGAAGTTACATCAAGAATGGTTAACAAATGCCTAAAAAGGACTCTGAGATGGAAATTTCCTATTCATTATTATAATACTTCATGTTAACTTATGCCAGCTTTTTTTGTGTGTGTGTTTATTTATTTAAAGGTAAGAGAAAGGACACAGAGATATCTTTTCATTATGGTTTTGCACTTTCTTTTTCTATGACCAAAGACTTTCCTGATTAAAAATGGTTACCTCACAATTGTGACCAAAAGAGCTGTCACTTGACAGTAAACCCTTCGTAGCCTTCAAATCCATTAGAAGCAGCAAGTGCCTTTCTTGGAGTCAGGACATGAACCATCATCAAAAACTTTAAAGCTAATGCTAAATCAATAAGTGTAAAGTGCCTATCTTACTTTGATATAATATACAAATCCCACAATGAACAAGCAGCACAAAGACTATCCATTCCAACATTGCTTACAGAGTAGGAGAATGGCAAAGTAGGGGGTGTATCTTTTTGCCTGACAGCTGGACGCAAAAAGTGAAGGAAAGATCTACTAATGAGGTAAAGAAGAGTTCAGAAGAATTGAACATGTACTAATTCCAGATACGTATTTTACTTAAAACACACGGCTGAAAAGCCTGCAGTCTTTAATTTTCTCACACCTGAGAATTAAGAACTGCAATAAACATACACACAGAGCTCTGTGCATTAGCTAGCCTTAGGCTTCTAACAGTGATTTGGCACATGCATTCAAAACCCAATAGAGAATGCAGCATTTGTAAAATCTGGAGATCACTAGGGCAGAAATAAGTGGCTGTTTTGGAAGATAATTGCCTAGCAGAGGTAGGGCATGGCAACAAAAAGTATTCCCGGAAAATATAGCCACCTGCATTGGCCAGTTTTGTGACACCAAGATATTAACAAATGAGAAAATTTTCTGTAGGCATTTAATCAAAGGCCTAAGTGAACTGGTTGGCTACTAAATCTTACGAATTAAGTAGAGCAAAGGTGAATTTCCTAAAATATGTACTTCTTTCCTAAGTGTATCAACTTTGAATTGAACTTGACCCCAAAATATTGTGTCATTCGTAAGAGTTTTAGTTTGCTAAAATGGCAATAATAGATCACTTGAATTATGGGGGGGGAAAGTGGGAGTGGAACTAAAAAAAAAAAAAAGGGTGGGGGGGGAGGCCAACAACAAACCAACCAACCAAAAACACAGTTCAGAAATAAAATGGCGTTTATATGGTTAACATAAGCAGCAGGAAAAACTTCTTATTGTCAACAGGAGTGGAACTTTGTCTAGAATTTCTAGGGTGAGAAAGCCTCCCAGATACTTGGAAACCACAGGGAGCAGTTTTGATGGCTTATCAACAGATGGTGAAGGCTTCACAATACCTTACTACTCTTGTTGGATCCCTCCAAATCCCTGCTATTCCTAGGTTTAGGTGCATTGGCAAGTCAGCACATTACAGAAAGATCTGCTCTATCTCAAATCTGGTACAACTAACACAGTATGTCCCCATACAACATGTCTCGATCAGCTAGCTGCTTTATTTGACAAACTAGGAAAGAAAATCCCAGATATTTTCAGCACTACAGAAGCTCAGATACACAATACAACTCTAACATTAAAGATAGAAATCTATAACAAATACATTTTTCCTGCAGATAAAAATATGCATTTTGCACTGACTACAAAATGCCAAACCTATTAAACAAACAAAAGTAAATCTTTAGTTTTATAATTAAACTTTCATTTTCCAGCAGGTAGCAGGTATACCCTTTAATGACAGATCTGGGATTTGCTGATGACTCGCTTATTCACCAATCAGAGGTCTAAAGAGCTATGCCAGTTTTGCCTATTTCACTCCACAGAAGATACCCATCTTTTCCCTTAACATACAACAAATCCCATGTTCACATAGTAACCCTTAATCCAAAGTTCTGTTTCCATGGAAACAGCAACAAGCAGCTATTTTTCAAAGTCCTGTTAATTTCTTCATGAGCATGAAATGGATGAGCATCTGCTGGAAACACAGATTGAAAAGAGTGACAATTGGAATACAAATACTTTTCTTCAGGTTTTAATATTAGTTCTTTCAAGAAACATCTATAGAGAAATCCAACTGAATTGATGGATTAAAGTAAAATTCATGCAAACACACTGTTTGAGGAATAAGTGTCTGAAAACAAGTCAGTCAAGAACTGATTATTAGAAGTATTTTGTGCAGATCTACAATGGAGAGCAATTATATTGGTAAGATGACTCTAAGGACTCCAGCTTCTAAGCATGCACTGGTTGCTATACCGGTTGCATTTAGTGTACTTGTAGAATTGCTGGCAAAATCAAACTTAGAGCAAAACAGGTAAGTCAAAAATCCCTTGATAAATACTGAAATACTTTCCGCATGAAAATGACCTTCACACATCTGTTTTTCTCAGTAGGGACCAGCCAAATGCATGCTTAAATACTTAAATTCCTGGTCTGAGTCAGCAATTATAAATATTTAGTGAAGAGAAATGAAGGTATTTTCCAAAAATTAAACTCAAAAAGTGGAGTGACAACACACCCATACTGAATATTTCATCCTTCAAACACTTCTCTTATGTCTTCATTAGTATCACCAACAATCTGAAGACCAAGCAAGAGTTTTGTGAGGAACATAGTAGGAATACTTGGGATTTATAAAACTCTCCAAGGTCCATGCATTCCTGTCTGCAAGAACATTACCATATTTATACACTCTGTAATCTAACATTCAAAATTTTAAAATACTTGACCTAGCTGTAGCTTCAAGCATTGTCCAAAAGCAACACGTTTGGAGGAAAGAGCCCACGTAGTATGTTCACTGAAGTTATTAGCACGTGCAAAATAGTTTTTAAAACCAGAAAACAGTGAAAACAATATTTATGTCAAAATCAAATAGTTAGTGCAGATATAAAATGTCAACAGACCTAGAAAAAACAAGAATTTGAAAAATATTATGCTATTACCTTACAGCATGTTTCTACTAGATACCAAACTTGAAAATACTGATAATGTTATCCAGGAAGCTTGTTGAGCAGCCCTTAACCCAAAACTGTGCACGTGTGCACTACAGATTTTGAATACTTGCACTTCTTTTGTGGATATCTCAGGGTGATATGTGGGCTTTGATCTTTTAATAAATCTGTGTAAGAGGGTTTAACTGTAGGAATTAATCAGTGGTCTTCAAAATGCGTTAATTAATTCTACTTTGGAAATCATTATTATTATATAACCATCTTACATAAGGTAGGGCATCTAAACTTTACATTCATCCAGTAACTTCTGTGAAAATCAAGAGAGCCGCTCTGCATTACAACAAGGAACAGAAACCACTGCACAATACAATTGGACACTTAAGTGGAGTGTTCAAATCGCATTACTGTAAAAGTAACAATTTAGGGGGACGCCCTCAAAAATTTAGTGGGAATAATTAAAGGAGTTTGAAATATGACTCTCTTTTTTATCCATTTTCTTTGAACTAAGTGAGTTAGCTTGATATCCTTTGTATTTTTCAGACAGTATTAATTTTCAGGACTGTGAGGGGGAAGGCCTGGAGGGCAAACTTGAAAAAGATTAGTCTAATTCAAGTCCTATGTACAACAGAGAGAGTTTTATCTGTCAATTTGAAAGGGAACTTTAAAGACGCTGTGATATGAAGCAGAATTATCACCACTATTAATTGCACAGGCATATTAAAAAGACCCTGGAAAGTGACCTCCTCTGATACAGAGAATGCATGTAGAAAAATGTCTTAATCTTCTTTTCTCTACTGAGATAAATGTCAAGTGTATCTATCACCTCAATTAACCATAGGAAAAAAGCTGTCAAAATCTAATTCTTTTTCTGACAAGGCGTTTATTCTGAAACCAGCAGAGGGAGAAACAGGCACTTGTATTAGAAAAAGATGAGTGTCAAAGGGTTCTGAAACACATGGTGGGTTTTCCATGTGCGAAATGCTGATTAGAACCATGGTAAATCAGTGTTAGTGTGTTCTGGGTTTGTTGCCTGAGCTACAGGAAAATTGAGGGCTTTGTGGCATGGTTTACTTCAGCATTGAGGTTACATTAACAAAAGAATGTTTTTCAGCTACAGTACCATGCAAAATGCGAACGAACTAGTGAAATGAAAGAACCTTAACTTCAGGAACATTAAAGACTATTTCACAGAATATTGTAAAACATATTTATTGTGATAGTTTATTTACTCTTTGATTTTTTCCTTTAAATAGAATTGAAACCTTTTTGTTCCTTTCCCTGTTACATCAATGTGATCTCATCAGGGTATTAGGATAGATTCGCCCTTCATCAGCTTGAGTCACTCACACACAGAACTTTTCATATGCTACTCTTTTTTTTTTTTAACTCTCCAGAAAAGCAATAAAAGACAAAGCAGAAAAACAATATTTGCACATATCTTTTTCATAATTGAGCTTTGAAAGCAAAATGACTGACCTACTAATAAGGCTTTTGTATTAAGGGCAGCTTGAAAGAATTCTACTAGGTAATTGGTACAACCAAACTGCTTCAGCTAGAAGCCATGCAGATGAGGAAACCTGCCTATCTAAAGCAGTGCATTTAGAAAGAGCCATTTGGGACCACGAGATTTCCTTAAAATCATCCAGATTTTAATTTTCAAAATCTGATGTGTGCCTATGTACATGTGTGTTCATTCATTCAAGTTTTGGAGACTGCTGCCTAGAACAAGAGAGTTTGAAACCTTTTTTTCCTTTTTATTTTTTCCTTAAATGACAATGGAACTTTCATGCAAAGTATTAATTTTAAGCATGGAGGGAAATGACTATAAGAATTGAGACTGAAATACAGAAATAGTCTAGGATTTTTCAACCTCCAGAGCTAAATCATTTCATATCTCTCGAGATGGGCATCAGAGCAGTACTATAATGCTCTTTGCCACCATAGCTTTTTTCAGAAACAAATGGTGCCCAGAAAAGCTGTATATATACACTGGAAGTATATGTGACTTACAGTGTTTGTTAGAAGGTAGAGGCGCATTCAAGGATTAAAACCATTGCATCTCACAAAAAGGACAGGCCTCCCTAGGGAAAGCTCTAGGATTGCTTGTTAGCTGTAGCACAATTGAAAAACAATAGATCAGTCCTCTACTTGTTTACGTTGTCATATGCTTTTGAATTCAGTAGCACTGTGTCACATTGTGTCACAACTGGCTCTCTGTTCTGCAAGAGTAATGCAAATAACGGATCCTGAAAGCTTAATAATACAAACAGGAGTCCTCAGGCCTGTTCCACCACAATTTTTTTGCTGTTTTTCCAAACATTACTCAAAATTAAAAACTGGCCAAGTCAGAATCACGTAAGGCATGTTCCTCTTACAGGATTCTTTTAATATGAGCAACAGGTAAGGCTAGCCACAATGAAAGCATGCATGTCTGCTGATATAAAACTCTTCAAGACAAGAAAATAAAAATACCAGTAATATTTCTGAAAATACGTATTATGGAAGTTAAATTATTTCCAGAAAGTACAATAAAGCAAACAATCATAGAGAAAATATTACTTGTAACATGGAGAACTCAGGTAAGCAATCTGCCTGACCACTTTGGTGGCCTTCTATGATGGGGCCATGGAACTGATGGACAGTGGCAGAGTAGTTGACGTCATCTACCTGGACTTGTGCAAAGCGTTCGACATTGTCACGCACGGCATCCTTGACTCTAAGTTGGAGAGACACCAATTTGATAGATGGACCACTCAGTGGATAAAGAACTGGACATGGAGCTGTCGGAGCAAGTCCAGAGGAGGGCCACGAGGATGATAAGAGGGCTGGAGCACCTCCCGTATGAAGACAGGCTGAGAAAGTTGGGGCTGTTCAGCCTAGAGCAGAGAAGGCTGCATAGAGACCTCATAGCAGCCTTCCAGTATCTGAAGGGGGTCTACAACGATGCTGGGGAGGGACTCTTCCTTAGGGACTGTAGTGGTAGGACAAGGGGTAATGGCTTCAAACTTAAACAGGGGAAGTTTAGATTAGATATAAGGAAGAAGTTCTTTACAGTGAGGGTGGTGAAGCACTGGAATGGGTTGCCCAAGGAGGTTGTGAATGCTCCATCCCTGGCAGTGTTCAAGGCCACGTTGGACAGAGGCTTGAGCCACGTGGTTTAGTGCGAGGTGTCCCTGCCCATGGCAGGGGAGTTGGAACTAGATGATCTTAAGGTCCTTTCCAACCCTAACTATTCTAAGATTCTAAGTGATACGCAAGCTTAAAGAACTGAGAAATTTTCTATTTGCTGTTTTTTAACTTATTCCAAGGGAATTTGGATAGAAAAGTCTTGGTATTCTGCAGAAATTAGATGAATAAAGTATGAGACAATCATGCATGTATAAAAACATGATTAGCATTGCATAATCATTCAACACAACATTCCCCTTTTGTAAACTACAAACACTCTGGCGCGCTCAGTTAAAACTGATAACAGCAGAGAAAGGATTCACTTTCCCAATTCCCACATACTGTAACAGCTATGCCAAGAAGGGGAAAAAAAAAAAAAAATAATTAAAAAAAAAACCCTCAACATCCCCCCATGCCCCCCCCAAATAAAAAAAATAGAAAAAAAAACTCCAAAAAACTGGAAGTCTTTTTTTATTCCAAGAAAGTGCTACCCGATGAAGCTTTACGCCAATAACGCTGACACACTCTCGGATCTAAATATCTGTTCTTCCCTTCTCTCAACTACAAGGCAAACTAGGCACATGCTCTTCTCAGCTAGAAGTCCAAACCTGACAGCTGTATGTGCGGGCTTCTAGCCATTGTCGAAGTGGGATTTCCAGCTTAAGCTCAGCTGGGCTCCAGCTCTCCAGTATTGCCCGCACATGCCTCAGGAGGCCTGACTTACACCCCTAACTCACAGCAAAAGTACAAAGTGCCTTCTGGGCCCTCAGCAGCAGTTTCCATGTGTGTTTTTAAGCTTGCAGCAAAGGTGAAATAGTTCAAATTTGCCCCGTCTTGTTTTTGATTGCAGACTAACCTTACTATAAATGCATTTGCATATCCTGTGAGGTCAGAACCGAGTTACCTTGGCTCACTTAATGCACAACATTTTCTGTCTCACAGTGTTTCTGTGTCTATCAGATACGACAGGGGGTCTTCTGGTCCTTGAAGGACAATAGAAAGCGCAGGATGCATTTTAGTGTTCCTAAATAGGAAACCATCGAGATATTTAATAGGAACATTCAGGACACAGGTAGTAGTGATACAGCACAGATTTCTGCCATGAGAGAAAAGGAATGAAAGACACAGCAGTCCATTCCCACCAGTATCTCACCCTTGGCACATGCCAAAGTCCTGCCAAAATCAACAGGCCCTGAGTGGCTTTGCAATGCAGCACATGGTTTTACAGAAACAAGGGTGGCTCACATAGATGATTGCTTTGCAGATCCGATGAGGCAGATCACATCTGGTCAGTTTATTCTGGACCAGTAACAAGAACTTTAGCTGTTGCTGCTCTTTGGTTGTGGTGCATGGAATTTGTTAAAACACACAAAAAAAACCCCACAACAACAACCACCACAAAAAAAAAAAAAAAAAAAACCCACAACAAAAACCAGCTCAAACATTCTATCCAGTCAGAAGAAAATACCACTTTGAACTGGCCACGGTCCTGATCCTGTTTGATTCCCAGTATTGCTTTTTATTTGCCCTTTTTTGCTCCCTTTTCCTGGACCTACACTTGCACTTAATAATCTTATTAAACAATTTTCCATTATCGAATCAAGACACGTACTCACCTCCACTCATTGTTCACAATATCACAGATCATCATGTAGCAGCTCTACTGATGCTGACACTCATTTTACAGGTAGCAAGAGAGACAGCGAACATTTAAGTGGCTGTTCCTGTGTCCCTGCCTGAGGTACAGTACTTATCTGGAAGGCTACCAAGCATCTTACCTTCAGCTCTCATTTCTCACCCACTTGATCACACAATTTTAATGAAGTTGATACTTTTTCCTGACACAGGCTTTACGTACTTAGCGCCAGTCTCCAACCAGAAACAGAGTGAAGCCTCTGTATTCTGTCTTGATGCATCAGATACAGTAACAGTACTTCATTCACATTCACTATTATATGAATAAGAAATTTAAATGGATGTTTATGTAGAAGTTACACTACTACTAAATAAGTTGTGCTTGATACAACTCACATAATAGTGTGAATAGTTGCACCATAATAATGGACTGACTTGTTCCAATTTGTTTCGAGCTCTTTTGAACATAGTTTCACAAAGCTCACTTATATGAACATCCTGAAGATTTCCTCTTGGGGGAAAAAAAAAAAAAAAAAAAGAAAAAGTAATTTTTTAAGAGCATTTCATAAGGTGATGGTGTTTGCTGCTCTCTCATCTCTCCTCCAACGTGGGAAAGAGTTAAGATCTCAGATTTGAAGATCAGTATTCATATGGCTTGATAAGTTAAGGGAGCTGGAGTGGATAGGAAGGCACTCTAAGGTGACTCTTTGCGGAAGAGATTATTAAAAAGTAGTATATTTACTTTTATCTTTACTGTAAATGCCTGCTGAAAGCACTTGTGTTCTTCATACAGTTAAAACTGAAGAGAACAAGGTACCCTAAATGCAAGGGACAGAGCACAGTCCGTTCCACCACACCCATTTCTGTAACCTGACTCACACCCTGCCATCAATACTCTGATGACAGGTCATTGAGGAAAAGCTGGAATACGATAATGAACAATTCTTGTCTAGTGAAAGATAGTTGATTTGCCGCCAGCACACTTCTGTTATAGCCTATGATTAATATAATACAGAAATAAAAGGAAAATATTAAAGTGGACCTTTCTGTCAAATACCTGTAAGCAGTTTCTGGTTAGAACTAGTAAGCATTAGGCAATGATTTTCTTTCACTCAAGCCAAAACAAAAGTCTATCTGAAGCATGCAGCATTTGCCTTCACCATTTATGGTTTTGTATGCTGAATTGAAAGATTTAAGAAGGTGAAAGAGATACAATCAGGCTTAGCAAAGCAGTAAAATCTTACAGTGAACAAAAAAGCATGAAGATTTGTCTAAATATTTGCAGGAACTGAAAAGAGCAGATGCACAATCAAATAATCAAGAGGATATGCTTACGCTTCCTTTTAAAAAAAAAAAAAAAAAAAAACCCAACAAAAACCTTCCTGTCCCAATCTAAACATAATAAGGCAAAGAGAATGCTTTCATCAGCTGGACAGCTCCAAAATCCTCCAGTCTGGATTTGTTATAAAATTATTTTATTTTTTTTTAAACAAAGAATCAAAAAACCCACACATGCCCCAAAAAAATGAACACAAAGCTATTATGGAAAAATATATCTATAGAACAACTTGTACTCTAAAATATCAATGTGTACTTAAAGGTAGTTCTTCTAAACAGGTGATACAGCCTGCATCGATAACTACTCAGAATATAACTTTAAAAATAACAATATTGCACCAAAAAAGTAGTAGAAAAATCAGGTGGAATTCTGCTGGCATGATTTCATACATCAGTTCCTGTTCCTCAAATGGCTGGGCCCGTCTCTAAGGGAGATATGCCTAATTCATGTGTCTGCATCATTACTGTTTGCCTGTAATATGTTTTTGCATAGCCGTGCCAGTTCCTACTGAGTGTGAGAAGACTCGCAGAGTGTGAAATCTTGCAAACTAAATGAGCCATAGGAACAGTTTACACAAATCTCCTATGATCAGCGTGGTAACCTAGTCACCTAGTATGTTATTTCTATTATTAGTAATAACAATTATTCAGGCAAATAAATGACAGAATAAACCCCTTGGTCTCAATGTTTCAGCAGTGCTGGGTTTGAAAAAGGACTATTATGTTTTTCCATGCACAAAGAGCAACTGTATGCTAATGTATCCCCTTCCTTCACTAAGCTGCTGGGAAAGAGGCTTGTCAGGCTCTCGGACAGCTCACACTAATGCAAGCATGCTCCCTCCTCAAGCACTCAGGCTACGGAAAATGAGCTGGGGCATCTTGAGTGTAATAGAAATTTGATGGTAGTAGGAAGGGAGTAACTTGTCAGTCAGGAGAAGCCTCCAGGTTGGTGCACAGTACTGAGAAAAGGGATTTAGTGGGGTTTTTTGCCTCTCATTAGAGCCCAAGGAAGGTCCAGCCTTGCTCCCTAACATGGGGAATCTTGGAGCTACTCCCTGACCTTTCCCCAAAAGGCACCAACACAACCAGAAAGTTTCAGTTTATGTTTTCTTTGCCCCTGATCCCAGACAATCTGTGCATTGCCATCTGCAGCTTTGTTGTGCTAGAAGGGAAAACAGTACAATATTTCTCTTTTTCTAAATGGTGACCACAAAAAGAACCTCACACCAGATAGTCATTGAAATGCATGACAAAACAAAATGAAAGAATTTACCTAGATGAAGGGGGGGGTGAGGGGGGAATAAGTAAAAAAAAAAATAACAGTTAATAAAAGTATCAGCTCAGAAATTAGACAAGAAAATAAGAAATTGCGTTTTCACAATTGAGTTGACCTATCCATTGCCAAACATGTTGAAACAGGTTTTAGTTGTACTTCATTTACAGCTACCTTCAAATAGAATATTGTCTGCAGTTAATGAGCACAAGTTGCTTGGGAGGTTTTTGCTTTTGGATTCTGTTTTCTAAAGGGGTTGGGGGTTTTGGTGTTTGAGGTTTTGAGGAGTTTGCTTTGTTGTTTTGTTGGAGTTCTTTTAAGTGGTGTAACTTGTTGGGTTTGTCAGGGCTTTTTTTAAATTAAACTAAACATGACGTGCTGTCAAAATTTTTCTGATAAATTTAGGAGGAGAAGCAGGGAAAACCACAACCCGAGCTAGCACTGAAACATTTGTCTGCCTGAATATAGACATGCATTTGGCATAGTAAAGATGGCCTATTTGCAATCACAATCGTATATGACAATGACAAGAGAAGTGGAAGGTGTAGAGACCCTTTGGCAATCCATCACCATCTGCTCAGATTTCATCACAAAGAAATCTGTGCAACTGAACCTTGAGGAGACATTATGAGAAGACCTTCAAATTCTTTAGAATGAAGATATAGAACACTGATTCAAATTCACTACCAGTCCTAGTATCTCATTTTCAACCCACTAGTATGAGTGAGTTTTAAAGAAATGCTTGACAAAAAACCTTTTAACCTGTTACAGATCAAGTGTAATAAAAATAGTGGGTTTAACCCCGAGGCTGAGAACTCAAGTGTTTATATACCAGGTGAGTACAGTAGCGCTATTTAGGATGAAGATTATCAGGATAACTTAAAGATGTACTTATCTTGGGATAAGCATCTAAATAGTAAAAGAAAGCAAGCAGAACTGAAACAATAATAATTTTTGGTTCTTAGTTTGCCTGAAAGCAACATCTCTTTGGCACTAATGTATCATTTCCACATTTAATTACAAACTTACTATTGTAGACACACCACAGATTAATGATTGGTGAGGAGTCCTTGTGAATCATGCCATGTACAATACAGTTCCTCTTTATTCCACTCTTAATGCCTTACTCTAATGCCTTCTCGATTAGGTTTGCCTGTCAATATCCTACAAAAGTAGGATGCATAGACTGAAGGTGATCCTAGTGATGACATCAATATCTTTAATGTAATAAATATGAGCAATGAACTACTTTAAGATGAATGTCAATTTTCTGAAAGTTTCTGCTCTTTTATCTAACTTTCTCTTCTCTTTTTGTACTCATAGGATTTGGAGGCCGTGATTAATTTTTTCTCTGATTAATGCAGGACTCTGCTGGGACAACAGGGCAGGATTAGGACTACAGGACTGGTACACAAGGCCTGCCCCAGGAAAGACCAAGTAGTGAAATGGTACACACACATAGATCTGAGGAGAAATCCCACAGCTCCATTCAGCCTGGGGAGATACCTCCCTGCTCCCAGCTCTGGCTGCATCCCAGCCAGCTGCTGGGGAAAGACCCACATGTGCCTATGGGAAGGAGCTGGAGCACAAGCCATGAATCAGAGCTATGTTGAAGAGCCCACCACCTCAAAACAGACTCAAACCCACAGCCAGACAGCTACGACATAAGCTGCTTTGCTGGGTCATTCCATTTTATTAGATCTTGAGTACAGCTTCCTTATGTGACCTAAATAGAGCTCCAGTACAGAGATGTTGTCTTGATCCATTTTTTTATCTGCAGATGATCATAAATTGTTTTCACCAGCCTTGCAAACAATCCCCAGCATAAAGAAAGAACATTAGAAAGATCAAAGAAAGATCAGAAAGACCTTTCAGTGGTGGAGAAGGAAAAAGATAAATAGCATGCTCCTGAATGTTTCTGAAAAAGGCTCAAGTTTTCCTGCATTTCAAAAAAAGTAGTAATACAGCTAGGCATTTTTCAAGAGAGGTGAAAGTTATCCTTCAACAGAAGTTTTTAAATCAAGACTGCAAGACTGAACTTTCTTCCTAAAAGAGGTGCTTTTGTCATCATTCATTGGACTTGGTGAAAAAAGTTATTAAATACAACTGCATTTTACGTCAGGATGGATTAAATAGTTGCAAGTGATCCTTTCCCTTTCATATTTATGTCTCCAAAATCTATGAGCTTTTATTTAGTTCACTTGGAATCAAATTATCAGGAAGCAATTAGCCTTCTTAAAATGGAAAAAGGCTATATCATGCTCACTTATTTTTAATACCTCTTATCACATACAACAGGGAATATTGAGGATCAAGGGAGAAAGATCACTGCTCACAGAGAAAAGCATGCATTAGGCAGATACATAATATACCTCAGAGAAACCCACTGCTATTGCCACCTCATATTCCTGAGCTCTGAATTTATACACAGTGTTTAAAGTTTTTTTGGCAACTGGTGCCCTGCAGGTCTGCTTACAGTCTTGAGAGATCATATCGAGGTCTCTCAGAGAACAAAGGACCATAACTGGATTACATCTTATTTATCTTATATTGATGTGCCTTTACAAACCAAGACCCCCTCATCCTAGGCATTACAGAAATACAAAATAAAGGAGACAGAGATATTCAGAGATGGGACAACTAACACTGGCCTCTGGTGGCCTGTGCAGAAACTAGCCAGACGCTGGAAGCAGTAATTTCCGAGGTGGAACCATCCTTTCCTTTGGGAGGAGCCCAGGCTCTACTGGCTGGGTGTTCATGGTGTTAATGGCATGGTGTTAATCAACTACCTGCCATCTAGGACTGAACAGGGTAAGAAACCCTGAGCTGCATCTTGTTTTCCTAGGAGAGCCAAGTCACATTTACTATTCAACTTCTCAGACTCTCCACAGCCTCTCTCTCACCTCTGCCCCTCTTGTATGCTGAGGGAACAGCCCATTCCCCCAGCCCTATGCTACTAGGTCCGCTTTCACCCAGAGTGCTGAGATACCCCACTTTGAATCAGGTAGTTGTCCTACAAAGCTTTATAGCTTCAGATGAAATCTGTCATTTTCCTCCAAGATCTGAAATCCAAAGATCATCAGCAGTGGGCAGACAGAAGGGTACACCGGCACTCCCGAGTGCCCCCATTTCCAGCAACTGAAGCCCTTTATTAGATGCTTGGTTTGAGCTGCCACCCTGCCAGCTCACAATACCTACCTCCTTCTCTGCAGGCATGGGACAAGTATTGCCATCTTCTACAGCCCCAGTGCAGCCTCAAAGAATAAAAGCAAATACTCACCCAGGTTTAACACTTAATTTTAGGGGCAGGGAGATTTTGCACCAGGGTCTAAGTTTAGAGCAGACTGAGAAAAGTTTTGGGAACTTGTCTAAGTGCTCTGGAGAAAATTCTGGGAACACTCCCTGTTGGCTTCCACTCCTGAAAGTGGATTTCTTTGTCCTGTGCATCGCTTTTGACTCCTCTTTGGGACTTTCGAATATGTGGGCTTGTCCCATTGTCTTCACTGCATACATTCTGGTGGAGTTGCAGACGCCTGATAACTCCTATTTTATCAGGGGGAACAAGAAATCCCCATAAGCAGCCTCATACTAACCAGAGGACAAAGGTTGCCAAAGGCATTGGTAATTCATGCTGTCCAACCCATAGCACCAGAGCATTGCACCAGGTAGGATTTACTGTACCCTTTGTGCACAGCAATGGTCAATACCCTTGCTCAGTTTTGCAATCGCAGTAGAAGTAGTCGTCTCATAATTTACTATTCATTTCAATTCTCTAGGCATGCATTCACTTTAAAATAAGAGTGGCAGCTTACCCTCTTCTGCACAGGTCTGCACCAAGACCAGGCAAAAGCTCTGTCAGCCAGATACTTGGGGTTGACTGGGACAGAGTTTCAGACTATCAGTGTGGCACATCTCATGTCACCCTGGGCTAGCCATGTTCCACTTATGTCCTGTATCTCCTCTTTGCTGCAGGCATCACTCAGTGCATGTGAGTGACGTGCCTGCACGGCCACCTGGTAGTTCACAAGAGACTATTTGGGAGGCCCAGAGCCTACTGACAAAGCCAGATCCAGCGCATGGGCTTCACAAGTGCAGCTTGGTTCAGGGGTATTCATCCTTCTGCTACACTGACAGAAAACAACAGGCAGTCACCCAACATCCTCATTGTTCATTCGGGAGAAAAACAACCTCAGAATGGCTACAAAAGGAAAAATATGTATGGTTACTCATGGCCCAACATGTGCTTTGTCTGGTCAGTGATACTGCCAAGAAAGACATGGCATTTGGCCAAAAAGCCTCGGCACACCAACAAAGCACACTGAAAGCTCAATTACGAGGTGGCAAAAATGATCACGGGTGTTTGTGATGATGTGACTGAGTGCAGTGATGTATGGTATGAACACGCAGAGCTGTTCAGGAATGACTGTGTCCATCTGTCAAAGGGTTGGATACACGACTGGATGACAGGCAATACTGGTCAGTGTGACAGCCCATGCTTTCAGCACTTCATCAGAATCGTTTTCAAAGTGCTGCCTAACAACTGTCAAGTATCACCGTATCATAGGAGTTATAAAGACATTTTCAAAGGACAATAATGAAGTAGCTTTGTGAATTACTATGAAGATCTCCACTCAAGCATGAGGGGCCTGGCAGGGAAAAAGGCATGGAGAGGAAAATATAAAAAGCAGGTGATAAAAATAAATTCCTTCCTTCTACCAAGGAGATGTCATCCTGAATTGTGAAGGAGATACCAAGTAGTGGATGAGAGTGTCCTTTGTCAACAAAGTCAAGGTATCTGGATATGAGGCATGCAATAACCACAGAACTGTTGAACTATGTGACTTCTTTAGGTCACAGGGTGCTCATACCATGCTTCTGGTGGGAATCACTGGATTTTAACACTTCTGCTCACTTAATATTGAAAGATGAATGTGGGATTACAGGAGAAGTTCATCTTTTACACAGGTTTGACATCTGTGCGCTACTGAAATTACCTTTACAAGAAGACCCAGAGGCGGCTTCTTCCCATGTTTCAAAACCTTCCTCTGACAGCATTTGGAGATATTCCTCATCTTCCTCATTCCCTTTTCTTACATTCCCAGAGTGAGCCCTGAGCTTTGCGTGAGCTACACTGTTGGTAGTTTTGTGTGTAGGTGTGTCATTGCCCAGCCTGTGCTTTGCTGATCCTGATGACTCAGCTTGGCCTTGGATCCATCTTACCATTTGAAATTGGTCTGGAAGGCAGTGGCCTGTCACCTGAACCAGGTCACTACCACTTCATTCATCCCACTCACCTCACTGGTGTACTGCAGGTCTGCACCCAGTGATGACACTGTCCCTACCTGCGCCCATGCCACCCTCTGCTCCCAGCTCATCTGCCTCTGCTGCTCTCCAGCAGGCAGACCTCTCTCTTGCTTTAACCTGTACGTTATCTTTAATATCATAGCAAAATTGGCTTTCGGTTCAGTGGATGGGCAATACGCATTGGATGAGGAGGAAAATTATGCTGTATTGCTCTGGGAATACTCAATACAAAAAATCAACCTACAAAACACTATTTCCTGGATATTGTCTGGACAGCCCAATGCAACGGCTGTAGTCATAGACCTTCTCCACACCCCTCGTAAAGAATTGGCTGGTACAGCCAACACTTCATTAGTCATCCCTTAAACACTTTCTACTATTAGAGCCAAAGGTAAGCCAGAGCCAGTGATCTAGAGTTTAGCAGATGAAAAGCATTCTTAGTTTCTGTAACAGTTTAATTTCTCTAGTCTATTATCAATATATAAACCATTTTCATAACCTTATCAGTTTCTTCACTTTCTGTATGCATGCTTTTATTTCTTAAGTCTTGATTTCATTCTATTTGTCTATATCTTCTTCAGACTTTTGTTACATCTACTGAAGGAAAAAAGCTATACGGGTGTAGAACCAGGGTGAAGCCGCAACTCCACAAATTTTCCATGTAAAGGCACTTCCATAATGTGCATAGTAAAAAAATAACCCACTCATGTCAAGCTGCTTCACATTTCAGGCACTATATGAAATTTACAGTTGTAAAAGGATCAAAGTATTAAAGAATGTATATGAACTCGAATATGTGAGGCTAGCCAAAATATCAAGTGAAAGAAAGCATTTTCTGATAAATATTGGTTTGCCAGAAATCTTACAGCAGTTTCAGTCAGGATTATAGGTTGGGATTTTTTTTTCCTCCAAGTCTCATCAGGAACTGCCTGTCTCTTCTGATTGAGGTTTTAATCCTCTTGAAATTCATGTACTGCTTCTAAAGTTAATTCAGCTCCTGAAACTGTTCCACCACTTCTCAAGAGGTAACAGGAGAGTCAGTCATTCTATAACAACATCTTTCATAAAAGAATTTACTATCTATTTGTAGCAAAAAGATTGTGAAGTAAACATTTGTATTTACACTATATATATTACAGTATGTATACACAATATACAAATAAAAATATCTCATGAATTAAGGTCAAGACTAACCTTGAGAAACTAAATGTCCATCCAACAGTTATGATAGTTGGGGTTTAAAGTGTCTGCCTTAGATCTTCTGTAAATCACATAGTCCTAAAGGGTCTGTGCTTTTTGTTGTTTTCAGAAGCTTATCTTTCAGACTTTGAATGAAGAAACAACTCTTCATGTGAGGAAAAACTACTATGGACTTGCCACCTGCTGTAGGGACCTGCATCAAGTTGTTAATCTGCAGGAGCACTTAGTAATGAAGCCAGGAATACACTTCTTTGCTAGTCCATCACAGTATTTCTAGCTATGCAAAAACACTAGAGAATTTGGACACTCTGAAGCATCACCTCAGCCACTGGCTGAGTGCCCTCACAAAGAAGAAATCTAGAGCTGTTCAAGTTACTGCATGAAGAATAGTGACCACAATAACAGACCGACATGCTGATGTGCAGTCTCTTGACTCATTCCACCCAGATTCCATTCCACCTCAGAAGCCAAGTTAAACCATTTTGACTTCAGAAGCAAAGACACAGCCAGTAAACACAAGATCAGTTGCAGAAATGGACCTAAATGGACAGAATAAAGACGGGGGAAGATGGCACAATGCACAGCTCCACCTTACAGAAAAGAAATGAGAGTACAGACCATTTAAGAGACTTGCCCCATAATCAGAATTTGTCTGTGAATAAGCTGTGAATTAAATCAACATCCACTTCCATAAGCCACAAGCCATCCTTTTATTAAGCCAATCATAAATGCATCCTTCCTCTTAAGGGAAATGGTGGATTTTCTGAACAGAAGCATAACTCAGGCATTTCTATGGATTAGGTCATTTCTTATCACCAGTCATAGAATATATTCTCCTTAATGAGAATTTGACTGTTCAGAAAACCAAAATAAGTTTTCTAAAACGGTACTGAATTAGTATTCAAAGCAGATACATGAAAAGAATGTTTAGGTATCTAAAGCTGTAAGTCTGGATAACTATTATGATCCTCTTCTATTAGATCAACAGGTCCTACTTTATTATGAGTGTATTACAGAGAAAGATAAACTATTTGACATAACAAAAGTCACCACGATAGAATATCATCACTAAATCAGTCTCTCCACATCTTTTGCTTTGCCTTCCTTTTATTTTTAATAAGTGTCTGTAGAGTCTATCCAGCTGGACAAAGTTGCTACTCTGTAAGCTTTCTGGATTCTGTGCATATGAACTGATTGACAAATGTTTTAACATAATTTATTTTTGATACAGTATGCCATTGAACTGAAATAAATTTGTTATTGTTTAAGCAAACTCATTATTTAGGGAAGAGAGCATGTTATGATTTTGTATCTTAGACAAATCTTAGTGACATTTACTTTTTTCAGTTCTATCACAGACCTCTGCAATTAACAGAGAATTCTTTAATATTAATTTTCATAGGAACTAATAAGGGGAAATGAGCTGTTCAGTGGCATTTAAAGGAGAACCCAATTTTAAGCATTAACTTGGCCAGGGCATCATATAAGCTTTAAATTAATGGATACCAAGTTACATATTACTATTTAATTCTGTCTTGATGACCTCCAGGGATGTCTCAGAATCTGGCTGTGATTTGATGCTCATATACCGATATCATGTATCAATGAATACAATCAAAATGGGTGTATAAACTTAAAATAGCAAAGCTGTTGCACGGTAGACAAACTGGAATTGTTATAGGCAGTTTGTACCAATTCAAAAAGTTCAGCCAGTTAACTAAATACCTCAGGCAATCTTTCAGCCTTCAAAGTTGGAGAAGAGGTCTATTTCAGCACTAGTGAGTAATTATACCCAGCCTAGTGACTGGCAGTTGAGTTTACAAAAAGGTTAAGAAAGCTCTAGGTCAACATAGCCAAATAACACTGGGGTAACTGCTCTGAGATAGCTTAGAAGAAAACAGTAACTGAGCAACAGAAATGTCAACACTTACTCGTCGTCCTTTCAATTTTTACAAGGTTGGAAGAAAACACTTGGTGCTAAGCTACCAAATAGCCTTTGCAAAGCAGTATCAGTTATGTTTGGAAGTGATCTAGATGTTACGTTTTCCTAGGGACATTGCTTTTCCTGCCTTCTGACTACAGCAGTCACAGAATGTGCTTATACAACAAATAGCACAGATTACTAGGTGTGGAAAACTGCAGCAAAGAGTTACCTCCATGAATAATGTCTATTTCATCAAGCTTTAGTAACAGCCAAAAGAATTCCCTGAAAGATCTTAGGAAAAGCTTGGAGATGTTAAGAAAAACGTGGCTTGAGGCCATATAAAGACTATTTATTACTTAAGAGCAATCCAATTGCCTTAGACATTCTCATATCATTGTCCCCTTGCTGTTTTATACTAAAGTAAAAGGCCATTCATCCACGTTACTGTAAGATTTCAGAAAGGAGAGATGACCCATTGAGCAGGTGATAAGACCACAATTCCAGCCCCAGGATATTATTGCCATCCCACCATACAGAAGGCAGTGACTGGAGAAGAAAGGCAGTCACAGTAACTTAGACAACAAATGTTGCCCTAGCACTGCTCAGTAGGTGAATCACAGCACAAAATATGTCCTTTTCCCTCTCCTTACTTGTATGTAAGGGGCACAACTCCTGCTAGATATCCTTACTGTCCCACATGGAGAAAAAGGGAAGAAGAGCAGAGTGACTTAACACTGTCTGCCACAAAAGGAGAATGAAAAAATATCCTCCTTCTGGCTCAAACAGCAGAAGTTATTTTGAAGTCTCTCAAACATGCTATCTGCACCAAGATGGCCACAGAGTCACAAGTATAGCTTTCTTCTCACTGAGCTCATGGAACACTTTCAGCCTTAGAAAAACAAAAAAGAAAGGAAAATATTACCACATAATTCTGAGAATATAAAGACTTCCGTAGGATTGCCTTGAATAGCAAGCTCAGCTGATTTACTACTCTTAAAGCAAGCAAGGGAGAAGGCACCCTCATGCTAGATGAAAAAATTAAGTGAGGAAATTACCATTATAGGAGCATCTGAATTTTCACTGATCTAATTCCAGACAGACATACCAGCAGCAAAGAGTTTACTAACTATGGGTTCCTCCTTCCTCAGGTATCTCTCCTCAGGTTTTTACCACAGAGAACAATAGAATCAAAGAATGGAGGAAATACTTAACATTTTTTTGTAACTGACAATTAGTACTCTTCTTGGGCAAAAGCTGTCTCATGCTGTTCAGCCTTTATAAAAGATTTGTTGAATACCAGTACAAGAATGGCATCATAATACAGAAATACCACTGGATCAAATTCCCGTGGTACAATATTGCATTTCTTTCTCTTTTATTTGTTGGCCCCTAAAGTGTTTTGAGCGTAGCCCGATGGGTTTTACCTGAATACTTAACTGCAAAAGTAGACAGTAATTGCAAATATTAAAGCTTCATGGTCTGTACCACTTATTACGTAACCAATATTTTTTTATCACCATTTTGCCCAAATGACAGCAATAGTTCTTTTCTGGATGTATATCCAAAGGCACAAAACTGGTATTAGGGCAGAAATCAGCAGCTTTAACAGAGATAAAATTCATGTTTCATATCTTGATCAAAAATAGGGTTGATACTCAAAACAGATTAGCCAATCTGTTTAATCAAAATGGCACAAGACTGTTGGATGCTGTCCCCAATAAGCTGGTGTGCTCTAACAGCAATAAATGCATTCTGTTTACAGTTTAGCTATTAAACACAGTAGCCAACACTGTACGCATGACGTGCATGGAAAAAACAAAGTCTGAATGTACTACTATTTTCTACCTTGCATATTTCAAGCCCTAAGAGCCCAAATGAAGTCAATAGAAAACATCATCATTATTTCCAAATATGATCATGTCTCCAGGTAGATGTGTACACCGTATTTTGACCTGTGCATGAAACATCTGAAGGAGGAATTCAGCTCTCCTAATCAGAAATGTGACCTTCAAATATAGCAGAAGGCCACCATGGATAAGCAAAAGAAAAAATTCACTTTTTGGTGAATGGTGAATATCCATTGCTGCTGACACATGACATCAGCACGAAGGTTTTTCAAAATTCCCAGCTCTTGGGAGAAAAAATAAAATCAAATCAAATCAGGCAATGGGTTTATTTATTACATTTCTAGATATCCTTGTTTAAAAAAAGAAAAAGCTTCAAAATCTAACTCAGGTACATCCTCAATATTAAGATATTGCAGGTAAATAAAAAGACATCATAGATTCTATCTATTTTATATCACCATTTTTAAATGGTCATTCTTTTAGTGGAAGTGCAAGGCTGGATCATGGTTGAAAGCCTGGTCTTGCTCAGATTTCGTTTTTCCAGTCCTCCATAAGTTGTTAGTATGAAATTCTAACTGACTTAATGAGATTCTTCTAAGCTTATTCTGCCTTGAAGAACACAGAAGCAGCGACTTGTTTTGACACAGTTGAGATATATTAAATACATCTGCAGAACTTCTTGTTTAAACACACACAAGCATATGAAATGCATCTATGAAGCCCATTTGTCTATATGGATGTGAGATGGTGGCAACAATAATTTCGTATACTATATGAAGAGTTTAGAAATAACCTGCACTGTGTGTGAGGAACTGATAAAAAAATCCCTTTCCTTACCACATTAGCAAAGATGAGAACCACTGTATGTTCTCCATTTCCTCTCCATTAGGCTGAGCACTCCTGGTAGGGGAATGGGTTAGTTCCCTCAGCCACAGCCATTCCCATGCCCTGGCATAGCTTACAGTGTTGTCTATCAAAATTTCACATTAGTTACCGCATTCAGACAGAATTTGGTCACTATAAGTTTATTTCCATTAGTCACCATTGTAACTGTGGTCAAAATAATGGTGCACAACTTCAGCAGCTGTGTCATCCACTGTCTTGCCATGACCTGCTCACAGAAGATGCAAGGGTCCAGCACGCTTTCTTTATTGGCAGTTCTAATGCCATCAGGGAAATTGGATCATGGGGAAACTTCAAAAAATTAAGGAGAGGGTATATCCAGTGAGGAAATATTCATGCCTCACATAAATAATACTGGTGAGTTCACTGAGGTTGTAAAATTTGGGAAAGACTACGCCTAAAGAATTAAGGCTATTTATAAAACAGAGCAGTGTGTTGCCAGAGCACAAAAAGACTTTTGATGCTCTAGTTACTACTACTGTTTACATCTGCATGCTCATAGGTCAGCTGAAGGGAGCCCTTCACCTCCAATGCAAATATAAATAGAGATTAGATGTTGAAAATAATTCAAGTACATAACTAGTGTGGTAGCTCCCTATCCATGAAGAATAAACAATTCTTTTCCAGTTTATCCATATGATACAAAGATTAGTTTTATAAGTTCGTCCCTCTTCCCCACAGCACAAGTTGACAATAAGTTCTTCATTCTATTTTGAATATAAGTGTGCAAGAAATTTTAAATAGCATTAGATCACTTTCTATTCTCCATAGCTTCCTTTAACTGTAGTTTGTGCTTGAAGCACGATGGCACATTAATATCACTGTTCACTGGAATGAAAGGTGGGAAGTGGGCAATGAAGAACTAGTCCGCCTAAAAATGGCAACACAGGGCCCTACAGGGAAAGAGAAACCAGCAATGAATTGAAAAAATAAAAGCAGTTTCCGTAGCCTTGTGAAAATGCTTCCTTGTAGGGGGCACATCCTCATCATGAGATTTATAAAGAAGCCCCACATGGTTCAGAACATGTCAGAACAGCAGTCTGACACAGCTGGATGGCAGAGAATGACCTATAAAGAACGATTTCTGGGACACACATACACACACACACCACCTGACACTACTGTTTGGAAATCACCCACTTCCTGCAAGACTGAAATACCCAACAGGTTTCCACTGTCATGCCAGACATTTATTTTCAGCTTCAACTGGTTGGATTTAACAAAAACCTAAAAACATTTCAGCATAGCATCAACACTGGGACCTAAGTAAACACCTGGTGCAGTTAAAAGTCAAGCTGTTACAAAGCTAAATAACATCTCCTTTCTGCCATGCCTTCACCTTATTGATCAGTATTCTCCTTCATATCATTCACTTTACTTCAGAACTCACCCTGCAAAAATAGACATCAGTAACCGCAGCATCACTGAAGTCAACGAGACTACCAATGTCAGGCAGATCAAACGGATGACTTAAGCCTCTCACTCCAATACTGGGGATATTTATTTTCATGCCTCTTTAAGTGAAGCCTATAATTGCACTGTTATTTGATCAATTCCATAAAAAGACCTCAAGTTGTACACGCTAATAAGGAAGTCCTTCTCTGAATTTGTTCTCTATTAACCAGCAGGTCCAAATCAGCCAACCACAGAACAACAACAAATCTTGAAACAGAGCTCCCTTACCACTAACTCCTAATCATTGCAAATACTGTCTTGCAGTACATGATGGGAAACAAAAGCATTACTTTCAGTGCACCCTCACACCAAGAAATTCAGACAGTATGAAACTACATTTGGGGAAAATAAGTTTTACAAAGCTGTACCCTTTAAAAATCATGTCACAGACTTCATAACACGTTGTCTCCATATATCAAGCTATTTCTGAGATGAATGTGACACATGACGAGGCTGATGACAATTGCAGTTAAAAAAAAGGCACAAAAGGAGTAGCCTTGTCGGATCTAGAGTTAAAACAAGAGGGTGTATCCCAGCAGAAACCAGAACAAGGCTGAAGAAGTTGGTTACTCATTTTTTAGTTTAAGTAAAATGGTTAAAGAGCTAACTTACTGCATTTCCTCATGTTTACTTCAGGTACCAAGGCAACACTTGAAGTGCCTTATGCAAAATATGTGGGGTTTATTCATTAGTATGGAAGTGTGGGGTTACATTTGCAATTCAATGATTGACACTTCACATGAAGTTCAAAAACAGATCACACTTCTCCATGACCAAGCATTCTGTATGTGGGAACTTGTTGAAATTCCACACATTTCTCCTATATTATTTTAAAAACTAGTTTTCCCTCATGACTACTTCTTAAAGCAACTTTCTCTCTAGAAAAATAATTAGTGGTAATCCAAGTCTCAAACAAGAGTGGAAAGATGTTCACAGAGTCCACCATTTGAAAATCTTCTCAAGGCTGCTCCACATTTTCACCTTCCTAATAACAGCAAACAAAGAATGATGACTGGCCAGAAAGAAATCATGAGTACTAGATTATCACCTACTCACACATTGCATGGTATAGTAATGAAACAAATTCTGGTTTGTAAACTTGAAGGCTCCTGTGAGCACAACTGTCAACTCAAAAAATAACTTCATTGGTAATTAACTGGGACTCCATCTTTGCAGCAGTAGTTTTGTCCAGAAAATACACATATACTTGAAAAATGCCTTATTTCAGCTGCCTAAGAACTCTTCATGTCAAGGTATATAGAGCTGGCTAAAATGGCTACATTTATTTTTACTGTGAAATACATGAGGAAATAACTGCTTTAACTCAAAACACAGAAAGAAAAAAAAGAAGTAAAAATAATAGGCATGCCATGTAGCAGATTAACTTGAACATTAACTGCAGAGCATTGATAAGAGAATGAGTAATTATACTTAACTCACTGGTGATGGCTCTGGTCTCTAGTTCCCCATTGCTCTCAATCAAGAGCAATTCTGTTCAAGTTAGTCAAATTGACTGAGGTGAAATTCGTGTGAGATCAATACCCAGTTCGAGAACTAATGAAACCTAGTAGAGAGTTTTTGTAGGGTCTTTTGTTTTCAAGAAAGAAGGTCATTAGGGGAAGAGGTAGTGGTTTATTGTAGACATTTAAAACTTGGTTCAAGTTCGGTCCTTCTTTCCCCATAGAATATCAACAGAAAAATTGATGTCTCAAAGCACCACAATTTTTTCAGTGTTTTAGGGGTTTTTGCTGGAAGTTTTTGCTACTGTTTGTGAGGGGTGAGGGAAGAGAAATGGTTGTGCTGTTATTTTTCATAGAAACTCCACCATTTCATGACATTTTAGAATGGAAAAAGCATTTGAAGAAAATGTAGTCTAGTCTGAAGATTTAAATACAGTTATTGAAAAAGCTTTTATACCTTAGCATTGGAAAAAAATACCATATGTTACACTCCAGGCACGTTATCTAGTCTTTGTAATTTTATGTCTTTATTTATTGGAGCAGTTTAATCCATTTCTGAGGCTGTAAACAGAAAATGGGGTCACTTAAGTTTAGTGCATTGCCTGAGCTGCACTGCTGGATGACTCCTGCCCACCCACCACTCCTGCAGACAAACCCTCTCATTGGAGGGAGCCACCTGCCCTCCTGGCAGCATTGCTTCACAGTCATTGCAGTGCACCTACAAACAGCCGGGATCTGGCCCATGCCAAGGGCAACTCAGCACAGGCCAGGTCATTTCTGCAGTTCAGCTTTCGGGTACCTAAGTACCTAGGCAGGTCGGGAAGGCCAACACAGGCCATGATTTTTGAATGCAAAACTCTGGGCTGCAATACCAGCTTAAAGCCTTTACCCTCCCCAATACCTGCGCTCCCTTCCCAGCACATTTACAAGACACTTGTCAAGGCTATATTATGAGACAGATCACACATCTGATCCAGCTTTAAATGTAAAGCAAAACCCTGAAATCAGAAAATCCTCTGGGTTTGGGGTTTTTTTCCTCCCAAGTCGGTTAAGCTCTTGGCACATCAAAAGGATGTACTTGGCACATCAAAAGGATGCAGGGAGGTGAGGTGGTGCAGGGCTTGGTGTCCATGGGCACAGACACCATGAGTGAGACTGGCTGTTGAACATGTGGACCCCAGAACAAAAGCTGTTTGGCCAGAAATGGTCACTTTCCAACCCACATTTGATTAGGAAAGACACATTACCTCTTGCCTTCCCATGACTTCCCTAACTATCCCCTTTAAATGACACTTTCCCTAGGAATGGTATTTAGCAACAGGGTTCAGCAAGTACATATGTAGTTGTATACCAGGGAAGACTCCCACTCGTTTTTCTAGGGCTACTCAATAGATTACAGTTGTATACATTCAGAGATAACTTACAACTAAGGCTTAGAAAGCTTTGGTGGAAGTCAGTTAACACAGCCATCAACCGAAGTACAGTTAAAAAACCAAAACTGGTCTCATATCCTGTAATTTTCCCACAATGCTGAAGTAGGCACAGAAAATAATTGTTCCTTCTTGCACCAGTTGTATCGTTGTGGATACTTCATGCTTACACTGACACAACCAAGAGCACAAGATTTAAGACTAGATTTTTTGTTTGTTTCATCTGGGGAGAGAGAGTAGGTGGAGTTTTGGGGTGGTTGGGTGGGTGGGTTTTGGGGGTTTGGGGTTTTTTGGTTTGGTTAGGGGATTGTTGGGTTAGGTTTTTTTGTTGTTGTTTATGGTAAGTCAATAGCTTACCACAAGATACCTGTATTTTAAAACACTATATAGGCATACATTTACCCTCAAAATCATGACACCTACTAACAAATTTTCAGGATGAAAATTTGAGCTAATCAGAGATAATACTTTTGCATATTCAAGCTGGCCCTTAAAAAAACCTGAAATTCTAAATATACTAGAAAGTTTTTGTTAGTTTGTTTTTAAAATAAAATTTATTTTGGTAAGATACATTTGTACCCATGATGGAGACAGCATACAAATTTTGCTCTTTGCCTACAAGCATTTCAGGCTCCACTCCACCTTCTCTACATGTAAATGTAATTTAGTGTACAAATTTTGCATGTATGCTATTTGTCAGGCTCATAAAGGAATTACCAGCTGACTCTACAACCTTATTTTGCAGCTACCCTGGTGGTCTCTCCCTCGCCTCCCTGCCACAAACCCGCAGGGCTTTCAGGCTACACTCAGCAGGTGGTTTTGCACCACACTTAGTTCAAGTGACCTCAACAGCATTAGCCAAACTGAATTTTTTTCACAGGTAAGAAGGCTGCACAAGGCAGAAACAAGTACAAAGGAAAATAAAAGTTTTGATAGTAAAGGGCCAGAAGGAAGAAAAGGTCACAAAGAGCCTGGGGAGCTATCACTCTCAGAGCATCTGGAGGGCCACAACTAGTCCCTGTGTTGCCACCAGCAAAATAGAAACCACAGCTTTTTTTCGGTTCTGTCCCCAAATCTGTCCACAGGCCTCCACTACCAAATGCAATTCTCATTTATTTTTGTGCCTGGACCCAGCTCTAAGTAGTTTTCACTGTATCTATGCTACTGGAACAGCCCTTATCTATAAGGTTCATTAGTTAGAGATGAAAACATGCTGGGGGCCACTCTCTGATACAAGCTTTCCCCATGCTCCACAGGAAAGGGAGATGTACTTAACCTCAGAGGACAATTATTAATAGGAATGATATTTAAAATACTAACATTTATGCTAAGTGTATGCATAGTCAGTACACTTGCATAATTATATACTGGTATAGACAATAAAAAGCAAATTAAAGGGGTTTAGTTTTGGCTTTTAAAACGCCCTTGAAAATATAGATGAAATCACACTCTGCCTGAAACCATCAAACAAACATACACAAAACAAACCCTTCCAAAGGTGGCCTATGAGGCTTATTACTGATATTAAACATGTACTTAATGTCATCTCATACCATGTAATCAAATTCTACTCATTTACTGTATTCAAGCATAACAAAACAAACCAAAATTAAATTCTCACTCTGGAATTTGCACCTTTCCCCCCTTTCCCTTTGATTCACTTCAGTGCTTAGAGAATCAAGTATCTTGAGAGAGCACACCTGCCCATCCCAGCTCACAGCTCTCCCTCCTACAGCCCTACACACCTGGCAAGTGCTGGTGCCTGGCTGAGAGCAGCTGCAGCAGAAACATGTGAGCAAATAGACCTGATCCAAGCACCTGAAGCAGTCACGAACACAGTCACTGTTGGTCTCTGAAGATGTTACCAAACATAATTACAGGAGTTGAGTCAACTCCATGGGGTGGTGGGGGAGAAGTATCTAAAAGTTCACCTGTCTATGGGCCATTCCACATTTACCAGCACATTAACATCTGCCAGTATGTCCATTCGTTCACAGTAGATCACTTCATGATCTCTACATACCTTTCTGAAAAAGCTCACTTCTTTGACACATGATATGCCTGATGTTTCATCTTTCAACTTGGAAAAGACACACATTTGAAAGTTGAATTTTCTCTGGATGGAAAAAAAAAAAAAAAAGTAAAGAAACCAGCAAACAAAAAAAACCCCAAACCACAAACAAAATTCACAAAAACCTTATATTGAACTGGATGTGGGAAAGATGTCTAGAGATAAACCAATAATATTTCCATACTAACTTCTATAAGTAGTCCTGGGGATATTCACATGTTTATAATCGTACGTCCACTGAAGTGGCTTGACAAGTGCCTTCAGCATGGGAAGTCTGATAGGAGTCTGCTTATATAGACAATTGCTGGTACGTGCAGAAATTCCTAATGTTTGCTAGAGACAGTCATGTTTTTTCTTGTAGTGGGATCTCTAGGATATCCAGAGATTAACAGAATAAACTGGCACATATCCTCATGGAGTTTTCAATAAATTCTGGTTTGCATTTCTTCCCCTTGCACAGAACGAGATGGACTTTTTTCCTTTTGAAGAAACCTTTCAGAACAAGGACCATAAACCTCTGAAACCTAACATATCATAGGCAAACACATAGACACACATACGTTCTTTGTGGTGCATATACAGCAGATTCATTGTTGCCAGGGAGCGCTGGCTCCATGAGCATGCAATAGACGTAAAGGATACTCAACACATGGGGGACACACCACCAGGCTGCATGCACACAAGAGCAGCATAACAGCACCAGTCAGTGACTCTCCCCAAAGCCCTAGGTATGGAGATCCTCACAGTGGCACTGACTCTCACATGTCTGGTATGCATATTGAGAGACATCAGCTATCTGGCAACAAGGTCCCATTTCAGCCTGTCTGCCATAAAAATAAAATAAAATTAAAATTAAAATCAAATCAAAATCAAAATAAAATAAAATAAAAATAAATTTTTAAAAATGCATTAAATTGTCACTTTCTGCCCAAAGTTTCTGAGGTAGGAACAGCAGGTGCCTGGTGAAATCCAGAAGCCCAGCAACCCTCACCAGCCTTTGGGGACAACTTGCTTCTTGACTGAGTGTATCTTTAAAGGGTGCAAGAGATGAGCAGTCAAGTGAGGTGGGAAGGTAACTCACTGAGCCAAAACCAAAGCTGGTAGCCTGAAAACAGTGAGGTGTGATGCTGAGGTGGAGACAGGCTTCCTTATCAACCTCCTTATCACCTTCATCACTGATAAAAGCAATCGGGTCCCAGCCTGAGATATAGACACCAACGAATGCCCCAAAATATGAGAAATGATAGACAGATTTATTTTCCCATTCAAACACTTGATGTCTAAAAAGCCATTAAAATGTTGGTTTCTATCTTATCCACAGAAGAAAACTGTACTCTCAACACCACAATTCCCCATATGGGTATCTGTGTTTACAAGGCTCATACTTCCCAGGCAATATATTGTTCAAAACTGTAAAGCAACACTGGGAAAAGAAGGTGGGGAACAATAGTGCATGTCTATTGAACTATTATTGCATTCTTTCTGGTTTTCACAAGCTGTCATAGTATTTTGACCCATAGTATCTCCAGATATGCCAAATTTGAATTTGAAAAACCAATTCAAGTTACAGATTACTGCTATAACAAACCAAGCGCTCTGGATGTATTCAGCCATTCTGCTTTGAATGCCCACAAAATTTGTGATAGTTCTACAGTTAGTTTGCTATTTAAGCATGCTTCTAAATAATTGGTCTACATTGTATGGCTTGCACTAACAACATCACACTAAAGACAAAGTGAGAATTTTAATTTTAAGGAGAGCTTTTAACAGATTTCTCAGAATACTAACACCACAGAAGTCCAGTTTTCATAAATGACTTCATAGCTGTGTTTGGGGAGGTTTGGGGTTTTGGTTTTTGCAGTTTTTTTAATAGGAAAAGCAGCAGAATTTTTCTCTAATGCAGTAGTGATAGGAGGTTTTACGTGTTGTTAATGAGAAACATTATCTTACCCAGAGAGCTGAGTCTTCTAATTTTCATTTATATAGGAGATTGATTAACACTTAGCTAATTGGCACATGCAAATAAGGATTAGCTGGATTTGTTTTTCTTTACAACTCAACAACTATAATTTAGATACTTATTTAGATTAAAATCTGTTATTATTTTTGAAGGTAATCATCTGCCTGTTGTCAAAAATAAAACAGCAAAATACATTACTAACTGTATCTTCTGTATGTTTCAGAAAATAGTTGATTAACTTTACTAAAAAAGTAAGCATAAAATAAGCAAAGCTTCACCTCACAGTATTGGAATCAGGAGACCAAAGAAGACACATTTTCTCTAGTAAAGTAAGGTCAAATAACTAGAAGATAACTAGAGATGCAA
Source organism: Strigops habroptila (assembly GCF_004027225.2). NCBI lineage: Eukaryota > Metazoa > Chordata > Aves > Psittaciformes > Psittacidae > Strigops > Strigops habroptila. The sequence goes on from NC_044278.2 coordinate 15,515,538, forward strand.
CCACATCTGAAGTCATGAAGATTTCCAGCAGAAAGCATCTGCAATATAACTAGAAATAGGTAAATGGCAGTCTGTCTTTTGAGTCCCCATACTAGATGAAAAATATGCAGCTTAATTTTTCCAGCAGTAATTTAAACAAGATCCCTAGTATTTGGTCTCCTACCCACCCATCCTTTTCCCTTTACTCCTGGTAAGGCATACTCAGGGAACAGCTGAAGAATAACTGTGGTAGGATGGGGCAGAGAGTTGTTTTTAAGGCATTCTGGGGGTTTGACGTTCATTTTGGGGGGTTATGCTTTAGTGAGAACAGGTGGTTAGATGTGGGTGTTCAGCAAGTAATTACAAAAGCAGAGACCTCACAACAGCAACTGTGTGTGGCTCAGCTCATTTTATGACTTAGCCTGATACAGACATTTTTCCCCAAAAACTTTCTCTTTGCTCTCTTCCTGCACTGTTACTGGAGAAGGGGAGGCTGGAGGGGCTCATATGGATGTAAGAATTAGTTTTAATACTTATTATCTCATATAACCAAGGTAGCTAAGAGTATGTACATGCTATTGAAAAGATTTAAACTTTTATTAGCAGCTTCCAAGATTTATCTTAAAACTATCATATGTATTAAGCTAGTTTAGTAGATCTTTTCATTATGTAGTCATGAAGCACCAAGCAATACACCAAAGCCAACTCCACTCAAGAGATTACAAGACAACATTTTGAATTCAGAGCAAGCACAGTAAATCTACAATGACCAGTACGGCAGCAGATGTAAGTGTAAAATACAACCTTAGATTACATTGTTTGAATGTTTCTATAATATGTAGTTACTATTTTTCCAATTTTTGACAGGGCAGTTCCTACAGCAAGTTCATCATGCAACCTCCCCAAAACCTAATAAGTTGGTTGTCGGTTGAGTTTATCCAACATACAGTGAGTGGTGACCATAATGAAGCAATCATGGGACTTGACTCAGTTCACTTACTTCACACTTAATTCAACCCTCAATTCCCTCCTCAAATCCTAGTAAGCAGCAGTAGAATATCCTCTAAAATTAATCTCCTCGGATTATTTTTTTGCCTAGCAGGATTCAAGCTCCAGGACTCTGCCATGAGCACGTTGGTCCTCACAAACAGCTACTAAAATTACATTCTCCACTTATCAGTGGAAACACACACTGCACATCATCTAACATGCCCTTCACCATACAAAGCAGAAACACCTTCCCTTTTTTCTGAAGGCAGAGTTAATTCCTCACCCTCTCTGCCTCAAGATGGAAACTTCTCAGAAAACTAGGAGGGAAAAAGCACTGTCTAAATGCTTTCTGATTGTTAGTCCACCTTCTCTGCTCGTATTTTGTTTTTATCTGGATATCTTGGTTATTTTTCTCTTAAATACACACCCATTTAGTGCAAGGGAAAGAATTGGATTACTGTTTCCTATTTCATTTGAAAGAGGCTATCCAGAGCTAGACAGTCTCTCTCCTTACTTCTCTTTTAAGTCCCCAATGGGATGTCATCAGAATCGCTCCCTGTCTGGTTGTACTCTGACTACCAGAAATGTATGCAAGCAGATGTCTACACTTCAGTCTGAGGTGAATCAAGACAGAATTACCCATACCAACACAGACTTTATTGATCTCTTTGTAGGATATATTAGCCCATGCAGAGCTTCTGTTGCATACACCTTGTTTCTAATGCTCAAGGTATTGGTATGCCATTAGGATACTCAGGATAATTTCATAACATCCTTCTAAAATCAGGCTTAAACTATTCAGTAGAAGATAACCAACTTGAAGTTATTATTATGTCCAAGCACATCATTCACCTCTTGAAATCTTACCTGGAAACAGCAAAACAAGAACACCTAATTGTACTTCCTGAAACAGTTTCTGTATTCCCTTCAGAGTATTTCTCTCCCAGAATTTAGCACTATCATTCTCCACAATGCTATTCAATCACGATGCAAGCGTTACCTCCAAAAAATTAAATACTGAAACTGGGGTAGATGGCCTAGAACAGGGCCTACTGCTAGCAGTCAGAGTGACTACATTAGATGCTAGGTCAGTTCCCAGGCAGAGCACAGCAGAGCACCCCTTTGTTTCCACTGTTTTAAAATCCTTCTCTGTCAATCTCCGAGTAAACCACACCTAAAGCCCCCATGGCACATGGATATTCTGCCCAGGATCAATGCACTGCACCCAGATCCATCTCTAGTGCTGTTAAGTGGCTCATTTTGGAAACCTGTTCCCCTTGGATAAAGGGTCTTGCCTCTTATCAACCTCTAAAAGCAATGCAGGAAGACTGAATGACAGAGCAGAAGCAAATGTGCAAGCTACGAGCTTGTATCCTGTAGGGTGGTCAAAGAGAAGCTACCTACACAGGTACACGCATGGTGTCCTACTGTACAAAATGGAGTTCATCATATGCTAAGTAAGAACAGGGGAAGAGGAAACATGCAAATGAGCAAGAGAAAGTCAGAGAAGTTACCACCTGCCCTCTACACAGAATCAGCAACTGGCTAAGTTAAAATTTCTAAGTTACAAGTGTATATGACAGATTACAATCAAGTAAGCTCCACACCAAATAACTTGAAAAAGTTGCCAAAAATGCAGAAAAAGGTATGTACATTCTTCATTAAAGTCTAAATACTTTAAAAGCTTCAACTAAAATGTCAGCGCATGTCAAGAAATATTAACTTATATAATACTGCCGCGTTTTGCTTGCCAGATAGTTAGTATGCCAAGTTTCTGTAATATTACTTCATGCTTTTCTAAGTGCTCTTACATGACTACAATAACTCAGCATGATTGAGACAGCAGTAAATTTTTCCCTGTTTAATTTTCACTTTCCATTTTATTCCACAAATGCTATGAACATGGCATAGCATTTGTGGAATGCCATGTTCATATAATACCAAAAGTAAAATGACTTATGTTAAGAATGCTTGTTTTCATACATCTAGACTAAGCTAGTCTTTAAGGAGTTGAACACTTGAGCACTCATTTAATCAAATATCATTCTATACCACTAACTTCATTATATATAATCTTATATAAACCTTTGCATCCCTATATACCTTGAAAAATAAACATTGAATCAACCACCTTTCTGAGGATCCAGCTCCACAAGGACTTCAGTTTCACAAACACCTATTAGCACATCTAAGAGTTTTCAGAGGAGCCAACCCCAAGACAATACAATATTTTTAATGATTACTACAGGAACAATATGATAAATGAGTGTCCTTTCCTCTAGCATAAATACAAGACTGAGCCATCTGGACCTTAAAACCTGGCAAATAGTGGACAGACTTAAAGTAAGATTTAGGAAAGTTGTTCCATAATGCAGACTATTTATTTGAGAACTAGCTTTGATCTAGGCTAGTAGAATATAACAAGGATAGTTGTTTGGTTTTCAAAAATCACATAGAGATGCTGCAATTCTGTAATCTATATCAGACAGTAAGTATGCCACACAGAATTATCCTACCCGTTTGCAAACACCCACTGCATTTTTAATTACACTTCATATGTGCCTTGCAATGCCTGATTTGAAATCTTTCCCTGTCTTGAAGAAAAGATGACTGTGAGCATCTGATGACAGAGATGCAATGAAGACTAAATGAAAGTTCTATCCTGGAAGGCAGAACTGAATAACCATAAATATCTGAGGTACAGTCACCAAACTCCTGGTGGTTTCCAGGATGAACGCTTGATAAGTCATGCTCTTTAAACCTGGTCATAATTTATGTCTGTTTTTCTGGGAACCCAAGTCCTGTGGCTGCATTTTAGCTCTCATTAACTGCTGTAAATTAAATGAATAAATGGATAGTTAAATAACTTGCTAGAAAACCACTGGGGCCACTAACCAGATATCAGGGTTTGTAACCTTTCCTAAAGCCACCGGGAATAAAATATTAAATAACGTTTTTATTATCTCTTGGTTGTTAGATATTTATTCAGCTTTAAAACAGTGGTATTCTAAAAGGTGACAGCAAGCCAAAAGAGTGCAGCCCAAGCCAGCTGCATTCAATCCACGTTTAAAAAAAATATACAGACCTAAATTCAATTGATTTTTCAAATATTTTTAATCTTCCTTCCAAAGTATATCAGATAATTAGATATTGCATATTTGTTTTTCTTAATAGGGAACACAGTACATGTGGATTGATAGCCTGATACAGAAATAAAGACATCATTAACTGAATTTTGCTTTCAAGCTACCAAAACCAAGAAAAGACTGGAGATTAAGGAGTCAAAAATTTCTTTTGGCAGCATTTTAGTGACTGGTAGAAGTGAGAACAGGATATCAGGGCTAGCAATTTCAGAAATGGCTGGAGGTTGGCCTGTGCAGGCTGGTCCAAGCCTCTGGATACATCCTGCCTCTGCCACTGGGGGCTGGAGGGACACAAGCTGCCTCCACCTGGAAAGGCAATAACTGTGCTGGGTGAGCATGCTCTCCATTGCACAGCACTATGCTCATGAGATTCAAGGTTTGCCTGTAGCCACCACAGAGGACTTGAATTTACTGAACAGTTCATGGGACTTGAACCCATTTGGAAAGCCTATGCGGAATACACCATTTCTAATCAAACCTGTTCAGATCTTGTCCTTGGATGTCACTCTCATTCTGCAAATAACTCCAATGGCTTTAGCAAGATCATTCACAACAAAACACAGCACGGCTCATAAATGAGAGTTTGCAGCAAGATCCAGGGGTTTTGTGGGAGGGGTTCAAGCTTGTCTACTTGAACAACTAGATAAATAACCATTAACCAGAAATGGCATGAAAGGGTGAAAAAGCCCAATGAAAACAGACATCTCACTTCCTGATGGTTTTTCCCTCAAGTAAAAAAATATGTTTGTGTTTGTACACTTCTATGATTTTTCAGTTCAAAAAAGAAAAAGTTTGTTTCACCAATATGCTGCACATATTATTGCCTACTACACCTGGATTTTTGATATACACACTAGTCATAGCAGTCTAACTCATTAGCTAAGATGATTGTGTAGTCATAAATATAAAGCATAAATATATAATGACTCGTCCTACACCAGTTATTCCTAGCAATTTAAGTCTCATCCCAAAGCATTCATAAGATCACCTGCAAAGACTGATAATCCTCACTTGCACAACTAGAACATCCTCACCAATATGACACTTCATTTTAGAGAGTACAGTATTGAAAAGAAAAAAGCAAACATCTGGAATGAAAATGTCACTAAACAACTTCTAAAAAACCCACTTGCCTAAAATAACAATTTTTTTGATCTATACATATCATGCAGTGTGAGCCAGTGACTGAACAGGTAAAGCAGACCACACTGTATTGCAAGAGCACTTTAAAAACCTGAGCATGTTTTACAACCACATTTTTCAAATTTGCTTTAAGGTATCTGTGCCAAATTTCAATTCAGAAGAATTTTCCAAAGCTGAGATAACATCTCATAAAATAAGGAGAAACAATGGAAAGAAAAAAAAAATATCCCACACCCACACAACTATGACAAATTTAAACTTGAATTTAAAACAAACAAAAAAAAAAAATATCCAAACCAACCCACTTCACATGGTCACACGAAGATTTAATGCTGTCCCAAAACCAGACACCACAGAACACCAGAGAAGAGGCTGAAGCTCTGACTTCTCGCAAGATGCTGTAATACAGATTTCTCCCTGTAAGACTCTCACATGAGTTCTGAATTTGAAAGTCATGCTGAATTCTCTTCACAGGAAATCCCATGTTCAAATTACGCTTTATCAGCCCTCTGCACCTTTGAGTGTTAATGTACAAGAAAAACTAAAATTTGTACTACCCGCACTGCTGTGAGGAAAGCCCGGGAGGAAGTCTATCCATACGCAGAAGTGAGGTGCCTGTCGTTACAAGTCCTAGAGATGCAAAACTGGAACTACACTTTAATTGTTTCATAGTGACACATTTTAAGGCACAATCACAGTTCAAGTCTACCACTATTGGTGTATCTGCATCAGAAACCCAGGGCAACTCCATTGAGTCCAAGGAAGCTGTACAAACTTGACATGAACTTGGCCTGTAAGCTACAAAAAATAACTGTCTAAATGTAATTTTGTTTTGTCTCTTAAAGGTCTCTTCACTAGAAGTGCCTTATGACCTTCCGTCACAAAGAAATAAGGAGAATCTAAGCCAAGTCATTTTACTAGGCCAGGTTGGGTGGGACTTTGTGCAACCTGGTCTAGTGGAAGGTGTCCTTGCCCATGGCAAGGGAGTTGGAACTAAGTGATCTTTAAGATCCCTTCCAACCCAAACCATTCTATGATTCTATGAACATGATCACAAGAAAGAGGAGGTGTAAATATAAAATAAACTTTTCTAAGAAAAAAAATCACTTGGAGAAAATAATGCACAAGTTTCGTATTAGTGATTTTGACAAGTCACAGCTACGTCCCTTTCTGGGGAGAACGGTAAGGGGAACAAAGTGTTATTTTGTGACAATGCAACATACCATCAAACTGCACTGTAGCTTTTGAATATGAAGGAAGCTGCAAGGGTGGTTTTGGATCGACACTACCAACCACCCACACGCTTCGTGGGCAGCTCTGGATTCACGGCACTGAGAGAGGAGACAGAACATGGAGACCTGTTGCTTTGATGTCTTGTCATGTTTCTATACAGCTTCCCAACAGATGTATGCTGCTGGTGCTTCTGCTTTCACTCTGAAAGTCAGTGACATTTTTTTCCACTCCCAGTCTCCTCTTCTGATTGATATTCTCCAACATACAGAATGTTTCTTGCCCAGTGAAGGTAAGTATCTGTGCGTGAAATGATGTCTAATATGCAGCAACAAGCATATTACCTTAAGAAACCATTTAACATTGATTTTCGGGTTCTGCACTTCAGCCTCCCCACTGCTGTCAAACTCAAATATTAATGAAGCACCAGGTAGACCTACCTAAAATTCTGCACTTGATTGAAAATATCAGATTTTTTTCTATTTAATTTATGTCATTTTTTGAGCATTCTAATGTAAGCATTCCCCCAGAAGAGTGAAGACCAGAACCACAGCTTTGCAGAATCTGTATATGAGATTATCTGTAAGACAGCTGCAAAGCCAAGCAAACATTGCTTGTGAGACCTGCTAAAAAGCCGGTTAATAAGAGCCATTTGCAGCTCACAAGAGCAGCAGTTTGTTGAACCTGCATACTTATACGCTATGACACATTTTCCTGTGCCAGTAGATTTCCATGCAAGACAGATGTGTGTATGTAAATAGTTAATAGATCATGTCTTTTCTATAAAGGCAGTTCATCTGACAATAATAAACAAAAATGTGCAGACTCAGCACATGAGAAAATGCCTGAAGATAGCCCAAATTACATTAAAGACAGATGTTCTAACCCTAAACATATTGCTTTCCTAAGGATTTTTTGTTGTTGTTTTATTCTCTCAAGCATACCTGTACATTTTACACAAAGTAAAAAAACCAAGCAAACAAATTTGGTAATACTTTTTATTTCTTGTGTATGGAACAGAAAGTGACTGTAAGGGCCTTGATAGATTTTTGCTAAAGTTGGATGGTTCAAAGTCATTTTGAATGTAAAGACAATGACAACACTACCACAAAGATAAATTTTACATGCTCATTTTAATAAGGAATTTTATTCTATTTCTTTTCATTGCCCTCTTGTGCCACTCAACTGAGGACTCGGATTTGCAAAAACCCTCAAAATCCTGTTCCCATAAAGAAAGAAAACATTTCATTCCAGACATATTTGGGGAATTGAAGGGCAGGAAATAGGTCACTGGTTTTGCAAGACATTTACATTTTAGGAAAATAACATGTTTGGATGGGGGTTTTGGTCCAGTCAGTTTTACTAAATATCGTCATTTCCTATCATCCCTGCCACTACACCGCACAGAGGGGAGGCAAGCATTTGTATGTTCCCATGAAACGCGGCTCGTGGGAAGCACTGAAACTGGGACTGTGGCATATGTTGAACACTACCCCTTTCCCTCCCCTGGCAGGCATCCTCCCTCGCGAAAGCCGCAGAGCTGAAGCTGGAGCGTGAGCAGGACGAGCAGCTGCTCTCAGTGGCACGATTCCCAGGCAGGAGCTGCTTCTCCCTGCCCCTCCTTTAGCTTCCTTCACTCGCAGCAATGCGCCCAGCCTGGCTCCTGGGCAACCTGCTGCTGGACTCCTCGCATCTATCTTTCTTCCTAGGAAGCTGGATTTCCTACAAAACTTCCCCTCCTGCTTTAAGTTTTCCTGAGTGCAGTTTCTCTCATCTTTTTTTTTTCCCCCCCTTTTTCCCACTCGCAGCACTTTGCCAACAGCAGCTGCAAGCGAAACTTGCTTTCACACAGCAAAACTAGTCTGGATTCACAAGCACTACCCTCCCCCCACCAAAAAAAACCAAAAAGTTCAGATAACTGTGTTTTCAGGCTACACAGCAGAAAAAGTGTCATACTGCTCTGTACACAGGAACTACACTTTGGGCACTAGCACAATCAAAGGTCAGAGGCACGTTGTCTGAAAATTAATATTCAGAGGAAAGAAAGGGGAGGAAGTTTTTTATATTCCTAAGTTTACAGCATAGTCCAAGCCCCCAGAAGACAGCCACAAGGAAACCAATGGTCCCAAAGAAAGAGTCAGTGAATCCTGTGGATGCTACTCCTATTTTGCCCCCACTTACAGTAGGCAGACTGCACAGGAACTCAGGTATATTGTACAGGGTATCCTTCATGCATTTCTATTTTATTTTCTGCCCATCTTACCAGATCAAGTTTCTTCCAAAGTTCTTTTTTTTATCCTGCAGAAAAATCAAGAATGCTATAAAAAGTTTCAACTTTCATTCCTTAAGACTTGTTAGCAGAAATTAATGTTATCTCAATATTTTCTGTGATTAAGTCTCAAGCATATTTTCAGATAAAAGGAGTTTGTAATTTCACTTTAATAACAGCTGAGTGAGCCTAAAGCTAAAAAATTCATCATCACACCAACAAGAAAATGATCCAGAACCATCTTAGACAAATATCTTAATAAGTAAAACAAAACTTTTCCCTCTCACTTTTGAAACAGAGATACTCAATTAATCAGATCCCTGTTTAAGTTTTACTTGAGAGGAAGGAAGGGAAGAGCTGAGGCAAATAGTTGCAGTAATTCTTCAAAGAAACTTTCAGGCAGCAGATTAGAGCCTAAGAAGCATCAGTCTTCTCCCATTTATAACACAGAAGTGGTAGCTCTCAGCTCTAGCATGAATTTCACATCTGACAGCAAAGACCACACACAATTTCACAGGCATTGGCAGGAGTTCACATGAGCCCACACATTTCTAGTAGGGACAAGAACTCAATATCTTGACCTAATCTAGGAGCAAACCTTAAATTTGCTGTCAATATGCAGAACAAATTTAGACATGCTAAGTACTTTAAAAGCGAAGACGGGAGAATCTGTAAATTAAAATAAAATACGAGGAAAAAATCTGCTTTGCAAGAGATGGTTGGTTGAAGTGCAGGAACATCAGAAAATTGTGGTAAAAATACAGTCTGCTTGGCCAGAAGCCTGTCAGTAGAGAAGCAAAAATATTTCATCTATTGCATTGTTCCAGGTAAACTTGTTTCCCTGAGCAAAACTTAACAGGTCTGCTGCTCATTCCAGCTGCAGAATCCCTCTCCAAAAACATCACTACAACCCATTCTCAACTTTGTTTAACAAACCAACCTTTAAAGTCCTTTTTTTTTTTTTTTTTTTTTAAACACTCCTGAAGCCCTATGGCATATTTTGCAGAGGCCAAGAAGGAATCTATATGAAGCATATACAGTTACATAAATTGTGGTCAAAGACTTCCTGACATGAAGATCTATGAGGCTGTAGAATATTCTCCCAAAGGAAGTGGAAGAGTCAAACATGCGAGACCCTTGAAACATGTACTAGCAGAAGAATAGCAGACATTAACTCTAGTAACTAAAGGACTATCGCTTGTAGTAGCTACTCCCAGAATTTGAAGTTTGTCATGGTTACCCTCAATAGAAAGGCCAATTAAACACTGTAAAAATCCAACAAAAGACCATATAAATCTATTTGTATGGTTTCCTCAATCTTTAATAGGTTTTTGCAGGACAGGAACCAGATGTACTTTTATTGAACTGGGACCTTAAATATCGTGTAATCCATATGGCAAAAATAACTAGGTAATAATAGTGAATTTACTAGGGGACCATAATAATTATAGGAAATTTCTCTTCATGATATATAAGCAAAATTTAACCACAAATGTAATTTACAAACTATTATTTTTATATATGAAATAAGCTACATAGTAAGTGGCAGTGGGACCTCACCAACTGAAAACAAAAACTATGTTTCAGGAAGAAAAGACATTGAGTATTACCATAGCTGGATTCTGTTTATTCCCCAACTGAATAGCAAGGAAGAGAACCCTCTCCGAGCACAGATCCCCTTCCTGTCCAGAGGAAGGGAAAGAAATCCTCACCTCCCGACATCATGTCTCCCTCAGGCAGGACCTTCAGGAACCCCTGTACTATATTGGAGATCTGCAGCCCAAATGCTTCCAGGACTAGAAACTCCTGACCACAGCCAGTAAAGCCACATGCTTTACCCTCAAGCTCACAGTGCCAGTACAGAGCAGAGACTCTTGGGCAGCCAGAGCTTGGATTTTCATTCCTTCACGTATTTAATAAAAACTACTCCCAGCCATATTTGCTTTGCTACTTCCCCAGACTCTTTCTTTACAGCTGCCCCAGATAGATGTTTCCAGAAAAAGGAAAAAAAGTCTCAACCCTGACTGCCAGCCACTGCTCTCGTTGTTGTTATTCATTGCGCAAAGGGCTGTTTGGGTAAATAACGCCTATGATTTTCTCGTTTGCTCCAGTTAACATGACTTTTCAAGAAAACTGTTCTAATACAAAGTTTCTCATCCAAAAGTAACAGGACAACGTTTAAGTCTAATTGTACCATTCTTTTCTTTTGATATAGACCAAAGCATAACACATGAGCAGTTTTTAGTACTAGACTAAGGGTAGCAAGCGCTGGGACATTTCAACATTTAAGTTTCAGCATTTCAAAATTTAATCTCTCTTCATGCTATATCCATATACTTAGCATGGATTTGTCATGCACTTCACAGGATCTGGTCCAATTCACAAGGGTTTTCAGTTTAATTTTCAAGTTATCACTAAATGCTTTTAGGGTTCATGTTGTTTTGTTGCTGGTTTGGGTTGGGGGGGGGAGCTGGGGGTTATTTTTAGTTTTACTTTTCGTGAGATTCAGCAGCTGAACATGTGTGTTTATATCATCAGCTTTGTCTCCAAATCACATTCAGAAAAAGTACCTCTGAAAAATCATTTGACAACTTTCAATTGATTCAGATTGAAATAATACAAATAACAAGTTAAGTTTCTCATCTGCATTTGAAATTATATCCTACAGTATCCCAGACTGTTTTCTCCAAGAGTTTCTGAACTCTCATCCTATTTTTTTGGTTTGGATTAGGTTTTCCTCTCTGCAAAAAGAGATGCTTTTTAAAAGGTTTTGTACATTTTGGCAGCAGAATGCTCGAAAATTACCTTTTCTCCCTCCACCAGTGATTGTATGAATGTGTATCTAGGTAGAAGTGCAAGTGAAGCATTTCGAAGAGGAAGGGATGAGAATGCAGCTCCTTCACCACCTCACTCCTATCAGCTGACCTGAATGGCAAATAGCTTAGGTAGACAAATTAGCCAGCCACAGTAAGACAAGTATAGCAAGACCCCATACATAACACTGTGTAATTTACCTCTACATTCTCATGAAAGCTTTTATCTATGCAGAAATTTTTATTCAATTTCTTTTTTCTGATGCCTCCAGACTTTCTGTTAGCATGAAAAGTTTTCCTTTTTACAGAGAGCAGCATTCATTGGAAACAAAGATTTTAAATTGTAGAGTGGAGAGAGAGGGAAAAAACAATTCTTATAACTTCACTTTAGTTTCATTAAATCAAATGATTGAATGAAGGATATTGAGTGTCCTTTGCAGTATCTAGCAACTTCTTAGGTGGTCAGCTTCCAATAAGTCTCTTCCAGTAAATAAGTACCCTTCTGAAAATCTAAATTTAAAAGCATATATAGTTCTCATAAAAGGGGATAAATTATGTTAACCCAACTCCTCTATTTAGCCACCGAGCAGAGATAGGCATAGTAACCAGTATGCAATGCATCTTGGTCTTGTTGTGTGAGAGACTGTGTCCAGCCCGTTAGGTAAAGCTGAATGCCCATGCAGACTCAGTGTTGCAGAGACTCCTACTGTACACATAATAATTTTTAAGATACAGCTACACGTCCACTGCGTACAAGCTGTGTTGGCTTCCAACCAGTCCATCAGCAACAACTTCGTCACCTCAACTTGTCTGGCTTCAGCATAAGAAAGTGGTTGCAGGTGAAAGGCTCTGTACTCTATCACCCATCACACACCAGCTGCTCCTGCCAACATCCATATATTAATTGCATAGCATTCACAAACAAGAGCTTGCTTCTTTGTCACCATTCAAAATCAATTCTGCGAAGAGCAACTAGACCTTATAAAGAACAGCTAATAATTAATTACACTCCAATGGTCTTCCAGCTAGCTCCCATACATCATAGGCTGTTGGATGCTTTTAATCAAAGTGCTTCATTATCATATAGTAATGTATCACCTTTTTTTTTTTTTTAAATAAAGGATGACATTTTTATAGCAGTAACCTTAAACTTTCCAGCCACACATCTTCCTAGTTAAGAACTGCCATGAACAACTACAGGTACGATAGCAAACTATTCTTCTCTTTAATAAGTGGCATCCACACATATTTGGGGTGGCACATGGTGGGGAAATAATGGGTATTCTCATCACTTCAACAGTGCAGCTGTATATGTAAGCAACTTTAATATAATTCCCTCCCCAACCCACACTGTCAGCAGGGTGTGGTGCTACTGAATTCCCTGATGCAATGCTACAACCTATATGGTATTCTCTCTGTTAAACAATCTAGTTCACCACTGAAAAACACATTTTGCACTTGCATTGATGTGTACACTTGCAATGGCCATTTGTTCACTACTTCTGAATATCCACAGCATAGATTGTTATTCTGACAAGCAGACATTGAGAAATCCTAGACAAATGGTCACAGTTTTCACATTCCTCCCAAGTGCTTTCCTGAGGGGGCAGGACAGGGGGGAGAACACAACACAGACACCACAACTTGGAAAATCTGGTTTTGAAACAACCACAGGTTATGAGGTAAGAATCATGTCCGATCACCTATACCATTTACTTCTGCATTTTACCCTGTCAAATAACCAGAGTCCTTCCCACACATGTTCAATATGTAGTACCAACTACTCTCCAAATTGTATAATAAATACTGTCTTGAATCAAGAGAGTCCCTTCTAAATCATTCCTAGCAACTGACTTTCACTCTTCCCTGCCTTCTCAAGGTTCACCCTCCCCACCAATGCTTGCTCTCTAACAGCTGGCCTACAACTAAGAAATGTAGCTAACTTTCATAAGACTTTTTACAATGTGGAGGATTTTTTTACATTTGTTTCAGCCCTGCTGTTAATCTGTGGGTAGTTGCTGTGTTTTCATGGGAATTACATATATTATAGGGCCTTTGTGTGATTTGAGACATAGTAATAATCTGCTAACATTCTAGTGGAAAATTAATCACACAAGATCAAAACCATCTAGCCTCTCTACTCAAAAGGCCAGGGTAAATGGCACACAAAATTCATATTCCAAGAGCACGTAGTCAGCTTTATGCTCATATCCCACTCCCAAATCTGTTAGGGCTTCTGATGAAAAAAACTTCCCACAAGAAAAGGTATGCTGAATACAGCTTTAAAGATCCTGAACAGCATGGAAAATAAAACATGGTTTTGGCTAGACAGGCATGATTTATTAAAATAAAGCAAGTGACACAGGAATCAGTCAAGTCGTGCCATGCAATCTTTCCCATTTCTTTCGCATAGAGATGGAAGGCAAATACCATTTTACCTACACAGATCAACACATAGTACAAAATTACATTGTGAAGGACGGCTTTTACCAAGGTTATACACATCTTCAACCCTTTTCTAGAGCACATGGCCTTTGTAGCGTGCTTGGTAACTGCTGCTGTAACAAGCGATGCTCAGAGTTCCCACAGAGCAGGGAGGCAGTCACCAGTAAAGAGCTGCTGCACTATTTTCTAGATGTGAGCCACGACAAAAGCTCCAAAGAAACATTACAGGTTATCTTGTAAAGCCTTCTAGAAAGCCATAAAAATATAAGCCTTTGGTCCAATTCACTGCAGTGGTTTTAGGGCTCAACAAACATATCACATGGAAACAGGTCTGTCTCTATCTGTGATTTTAAGTCCAGTACTACTTTTTTCTTCATCATAACCCCTAAGATCTCATCTTTCATGTTTTCTTAAAGAGCATTCTGGACATATCTGAAGAAAGAACACCATACTAACATCAAACTGAAAATAAGAGGTATGGTTAGTAAATGGCTGAAAAGGAGCACAAACCAGTACAGGTTTTTCTGATTGCTTTTTAAATACTTATGAGGCAGAAGTATAACATGGAAAATCTGATTCCCTTCTCACAAAAGAAGAAATATCAAGAAACAAAACTTCATCCTAAATCTCTAAAGTCTCATCCATCTTGCTTTTCCAATGAGCATCCCAGACATACATGGGAAAAGCACATGGTATCAATATCACTAGAAATTTGAAATATCATCTCTTTATCAGATCCCATCATTTCACATATGTTAGACCTAGCTAGATGTTAGAACAAATCAGGGAGAAACCCCTCCTTCAAATGTTTGCGTAAAAAAATGGTGGCTTCCTCCAATGAGCAATGCTTCATGAGCAAAATCAAACAATTCTCAGCTCCAGAGTATTTTAAGAAGCATAAGCTAAGATCCATTTGCACTCTCACATAATGCACTTCTGGGACTGAACAGGCAGACAACATAAGTTTCTGAGGCACCACACACCTTCGCTGGCACTTGGCCTCAATGCTTTGCTGCTTGTGGTATGAGAATGGCTGTTCACAGTGTTCAGGAGCAAAAAAGATGTAACAAATAGGAGAAGTATTTTGAGGGAGGGGAGCTTTCTGGTCTCCTCTGTCCAATGTGAAACACATTTTAAATTGGCCCTTTAGCACATAGGTTATTTTTACATATGTGGTAATAAAAAGATAAAAGAGTGTAATGCTGAGAGAGTGGAAATAAATTTAAGGTACTGAAAACAAACATAAGTTTTTACCTTCACCTTAACAAAAAAATGTTATCCTAACAAAACCAAAAAAATTATGGTATCATACAAGCCGATTTGAAAACCCTGAAAAGATGTATTTTAAATTAGTTCAGTCACAGGTCTTACAAGTAATCTTTAGTTTCTTATGTTATTTGGTACCCAGATCTTCATCTCCAGAATTTTAAAACTTTTTCTTTTCTTTTTTTTTTTTTTAATTCAGCTTCTTACAACATTAAAGCAAAATGTAAGCAGTTCAGAACTATGTTTTCCAATAATATATATTCAGGTAAGAATGAACAATTAAGGTCCCCAAACCGCAGCATCCAAGTAGCTCCTCAAGCACAGAAGGCATGCAAAGTCTCGGTTCATTTGAACACACTAATTGCCTATGAGACGCACCATTTCCTGACCTTCTGTTTATATAGTTTGTTTTCATGCAAAGGTCTTATTAAAGCATTATACAAAGCATTTCATTAAAGCTGGTCACTGGATCGCATTTGTCCAAGCACAGTGACTTCTGCCAGCACAACACACGATGCTGTGGAAATGGAGAGGCAGCAGCAAGATGCAGTGCAGCTGGAGAAGACAATCATTGCAGGTCCCTTCTAACTGAAAACATTCTATTCTAAAAGAGCATCCATGTCCTCCAACAGCAGGTGGCCAGGCGGTCCCCAGGAGTGAGCCAGGCTGTGCTCCAGGGACTGCTGCCCACAGCTCCCTCTAAGAACCTCAGCTCTCTGGAAATCCTGGCAGGAGTTCCCTGTTTACCACAGTTAGAAAACCAGGGAAGTGGGGAATAGCCTTGCCTTAGACACAGTCTGCTCATCCAGCATTTAAGCATTAAATTGCTATTTCTCACCACGGTGACTCCAGCCAACAGTGACAAGCTCACCAAGAAGCTGAGGAATTTTCTTTCTTCCTTTTGTAAAGATCAGAAACAAACCCTTGACCTCTCACATCAACTCCCAGACAGGCTGTCCCGTCTCTGAGCCAACACATCAGGGGCACAAATAAATATATGCTTCCCCCTACACAAGTACAATTACACGATAAAGCAGCTGGCAAAGGATGGCTCCTATGACAAGCTAAACCCTTAAGCTTCAGTTGTTGGAAGCCACCTCCAGAAGCACTTCACATCACTCAGCTCACACGATTGACGCCTGTCCTCTGATCCGCACGTCGTGCCTGCGCAACAGTATTCAGACTCGGGATTTAACCCCTTGTCATGGTTACTTCACTGACAGCCCTGAAACACCTGGATGTCTGGAAGCACTTAGCAACCCCAGAAATATCTTGAGCACCTTTGGTTCCTACTCATTACAGATATTTGAAAGTTCAAGAATGCTTAGGCAGTGTCCTAGGGCACACTCACAGTGCAGTCACACCTCTGAAATCACCAGCTCAGGCTAGTGCAAGAGCGCACACCGCAGCTCAAGCTCATATACTGACAGTCTCTTTCAGACACTTCCCCCCCTCCCCAGGCAGAAGTGTGTCTATTGGGTATAAAACTCAGCCCCTGAAAATTGTCTTTCCTTCAAACCTGATCTCTGCCAATTGAGAGATGTCATTATTCAAAACAACAAGCTTAAAGAGGCAGAAGGAGGGGAAATAATTCTGAATCAGGAGGATGAAGTTACTGCCACAAATGAAAGGTCATTTCACCAATTATCTCCTGCACATATTTTGCATTAAATTCTGCATTATTCATAGCTTCACCAGGCTTTCTTCTGATTGCTATATGGAGAACTGAATATTTACGTAGAGCATAAGGTTAAATTACGAGTAATTGAAAAATTACGATGATGGATTTCAGTTTAATAAGTAGTGACATAAGAGGAGAAAAAAATATGTATATATATAAAATAATTATACCATGCTTAATTGATTGGAAAAACCTGCTTTCCTATTTTAAAGTGCTCTCCCTCCTATGCAAGGTAAGCAGCGTTAAGGAGGGTTTCAGGTTAGAATAAGTACTACCCTCTTCAGTGATTAGGCATTCCACATTAAGGCAGTTTAAAAGAGTTCAAATTTCCTTTCCAACTTAATGTTCTGATGGATAAACTTTTCCTAATTACATCATGCTAATATTAAACTACCTCCATTTCATACTGAACAGAAGTCTCTGAAGACATACTTATAGCAAGCTCCCCCTCCTCTCTCCCCCCTATGTGTTTCAAAGCAGCCCACTGATTCTCCGCAGAGGGGCTGGAGGATACCAGTCACCCACTCACCTATGACTGATGGTGGCTGGGTGGAGGCCAGGCGCGAAGCCCAGGCGCGAAGCCCAAGGGTTGCTGGTGACAGAGACAGATGCCTCTCAGAAACAAGTACATAGCTGTACAGATGGCACCAGCAAGACATCTTTGGCTTCTTTAACTAGGGGATGTTATCCCATGAAGAAGTGTCTCTGAACAGAGATAAGAAGAGCAGGGTAGGAAGTATCAGCTTGCCTATCAAGTGGGAAAGATTTTAAGCCAGATTGAATAGCAGTGGATAACAAAATTCTCATGTTCTAAAAGCAACGATCTGGCCCAGAGGGCTGAAATCTGGGGAAGTGATAAGAAACTGTAATAGAGTCTATCAGAAGAAGCAGCAGTGAGACACTTTGAGAAACTTACTTAGATGTATATATAGTAACCCTAGGAGTGTGGAAAAGAGAAAGGGAAGGCTTAGAACCTCTAATATTTGAACCAGTACTAGAAGAGACATTCTGGGGCAAATTCTGTACAGCTGAGCATAACTTACTTTATAGGAAAAAAAGCAGGAATTTAAATTAAATTTCAAGAACATATATACAAACTGAAATGAGGTAAAGAGAAAGAAAGAAAGATTAATGAATTATGTCATTATCGGAGTCTTAACATAGCTAGATCAAAACACAGGAGGAAAGAAGCCACTGTTCCCTGATACACAGGGCAGAGAACTTCAGCTAGGTATGTTGGTAAAGCAGCATGGTGCCACATTGACAAATTGGAATCCAATGGGATAACCTTTCAGCTGGATAACCTTTCCCCTCCACCCCCCACACTCCCCCCCAAAAAGAAAAGATGCAGAGGAAGTACTAGAGAAGAGCTTTTTCAGCTCCAGGCCTGACTAACAGGAGAGTAAATTGGGAATTTGACATATGGGGGTAATAAATAACACTTTGGATTAAAGCAATCAAAAAAAAAGTATGTGTATACACACACAATTATTTTAAGCAAAACAGGTTTTCTGAGGAACAGAATGCATAGCAAGACCATCGAGGCTGTGCCAAAAAGAGGCACTTGAAAACAGAAAGACACATAAATCTTATGTCAAAAACAAGTATACATGACTGAGGAATAAAGAAGAACCAACATTAATCAAAGTGCATTAAAGACAAGACACAAAGCTAACTAGAAAGAGACAAAATGCATCAAGATGAACTTTGCTGGCATATGAGAAGGGGAAACAAAGGAAAGCAAGGCTTTCTTCCTAAAAAGAAGATGGTGAAGCATTTACTCCCTTCTGCCACAGACTTCACCAAAAGGGGAAGCATCCCCAGCCTCATGGGATAACTAAAGGGAGAGCAGACTGCGGATCTGGAGAGGCGAGTTTCACACAAGCTGTCAGATATGGACAACATCGCCCTGGAAGAAGTCAGAAGCTGCAGAAAGTAATCACCAAAGCAGATGCGAACACCCTTACAAGCCAACAGGGCACAAAGAGAGACCAGAGGGCTGGAGACAGGCAAACACAGCACCAACTTGTGTTGAGGAAAGTACCAACTGCTGGTGTCTGGGGACAGTGAATTGCCCAGCCTAATGCCACTGCAAGAACTACTCTAGCTCTGTCAAAACCTGGGACTCAGTACCCAACACCTGATGTGATCAAAGGGGGCAGGTTACCACAGGCAGACCAACCTGGCCTGTAAGGGAGGTACGTCACTTTGATGAAATGCGATTGGCTCATTTGGCAGGGTCTAGCTGTTAAAAAGCTGGATAGCTTTGTAGAAATTACCTTCCTAAATTAATTGCGACAACAGGATAGAAGTCTCATTTCCAGTCTTTGCTCCCTCTCTCCTCCTTTCCCTCCTATACAAGGCCTTTGAAAGAATAAATAGACAGGTATTTCTCTGCAGTTCTCCAGTGTCTACTTGATCTCCATGGGAAATTCTCCATTGACATAGGATAATTAGGAAATTTCATGCTGCTTGGACCTGTAAGAGTGCACATCTCTTTCTGAAGTGGTTAGGAAGTGGTAGGTTTGCTCCAATAAAACCTAAATTAGGACAGCATTCCCCTATCATTATCTTTGACTTCTCTGGGAAACCAAATCACAGAGAGGAAACATTTAACTGTCATCTCTAATCCAGCTGTGTTTGCACAACTGAAAAGGACCCAATGAAGCCTCCTGGCTGCACTCAGGACTGGAGCCCAAACCCTATTTGCCTCATAAACACAGACTGTACGCACATCTGGAAAACAAAGAAGACAATTTTAAACATGTTGGGAGGTAAACTACAACCAGTAACAGATCTTTAAAAAAAATTATAGTCACATGGGACACATGAGAAAGCATATTTTAAGTCAGTAGAAGCTGCTTTTAATCTGGAGTCTCACTGATGCAGTTATGTGTTGTTTTATCAATGCATTGCATGTCCAATGAACATTATGAACATTTCAGAAAATGCTCCTTACATTTTAAACACACACATTAAACTCTTCAGCAAATGAAAATGATGGAGGATTTCCCTGTATTTCTTGTTTGGAAACATTAACTTAAACCAGTTTTCATAGGAGAAATATACTTTCATGATAGTAGATAGAAAACATTGGACTGAGTTTATGCTTGAAGAGTGCTTAAGCATGTTCCCTGCATACGTAATGTCAGGAGTACATCAGAACTGAATTTTTAACTACTCTCCGTTTAATATATTTTGCATTTTAAACTGTTATCAGTGAAATGGTAACCACAGTCTCTTTATACTTATTCTAATTTTCCATGTCTTTAAAAAATAAAAAAAAATAATAATAAAAAAAAAAAATCATTAAAACACACACTCACCAGCTTTAAAAGCTTACAACTGAAAAATGGCTTGATACAATCTGGTCACTAGTACTTATGCAAGGAGAAGATCTCTCATGAGTATCACCTCGATAGCAGAAGACAGACCAAAGGATTTTGGCACAATGCAAGAGGCTGTAGACATTAGCCAGATGATTTCTACTTTGCTATAGGGCATGTGGTCTACACGTTCAGGGGCAGAAATGCTTTCATTTGCACCAAAAGACATACAAACTAGATCTTAGGAAGGAACACCTGTAAAACAAACGAAAAACAAACCAAACAAAAAAACCCACCAAGAAACAGCAAAGGTTTTAGATTAGTCTAAAAATTAGTCAGACAGATTAGTCAGACAGATTAGTCAGACACCCATCAAGGATGACTTCTGTATGCTTGATTGCACTCTAGTGGACTACTTTTTATTCAAGTTCCCTCCATTTTTGTTGTTCAATCAATCTATCACAAGATGTCCCAGAAATCAAGCATGAGATGTTGCGGCTGCAAGCCAGTTAGGCATGGGAGTGGTGACATATGAGAATTGCTTGTCGTTATTTGATCTCAAATGATTTTCAATAATGCTTTGCTGTCACAATAATTTGCATCCTTATTAAGATGAATTAAGATCACGGTGTTACATCACAACACACCTCATTAATACAAAGCGGCTTTGCACCTTTATCAGTAAGATGCATTTGCACGAAAAGCCTAATGTCCTTGTACTGAAAAGCTTATAATGTTAAGTTACCTGTTCGATATTTTCTCTGCACAAGCATGACAGATCCTTTCTGTGGCTTCTTTGTGTGTTATAAAGTATTGCGTGTACACAGAGGCGACATTTTGCTTAACGTATAGTGCAAGCACACGTATTGCATTAATAGTACCCTTGTACTGTTTCTGGCTTTCATACCCAGAGATAGCACAGTGCATTAACACACTCCAGTGAATTTAGGTTAACAGCTGAGTAATGAAAAGATAAGCATTTATTAAACTTGATATGATATTGGATCCATTTGGACCAAGACCAGCTATCAGTGCCCCATGAGAAAGTAAGTGATGGGGAACAGGAGACGTTCTCTCTACCCCCATACTCTATTTTATTTTGACTTGGGAACATGATATAATTTGAAATACGTACTCTCCAACCAGCTTGATGGAGAAATTTCCTCTCTGAAAAGCAGGAAGCTATTTTTCAAATGCTACCTTTTAATTTTGAAAAAGACTGCATTCAAGCTAGAAGATCAGCTACCAATATTTTTTAAGTGATCTGATGCATGACAAGCTTAACCAGCAACAGAAAACCCATGCAATCTATCCTCTATTGTCTGAGGGTTAATATAGTTATACCAAGCCTATTACTTCAGAGTTGCCTAATGAAAAATGTTCTATTTAACAAAGTGAACATCAACATCCTGAAGAGGTTCCTCTGCTATCTGTCTTCTACCTTTAATTTTAATTAAGAAAACAAATGGACAGTAAATTTGAAGCAAAGAATCAACATTAATCTCTAAATCAAAAGGATTTATATTGAGATTACAATTAATCACATGCATGAAATATCTTTTTTAATAGGGTGATGCCCTCAGTTACTTTGTTTAATCACTGAAACAATTCAATTTCCAAAATTAGAATTTGGAACCAATCCAAACATATCCCATTAAGATTATCAATTCAGCAAGAACAGTGACACTAAACCTCTGAAAAATAAACTCTTCAAAACTTTTTTATTCTTGCACTGAAGAATGTAAAGTGTGTGCAGACAGACCAGCCTTCAGTTAAAAATAAGGAGGGGTAATGCAACATCTAATCAAGGAGGCAGGACATTTGTACTGGAACTTACTGGTGACATTACTCAATTCCATTCAAACAAAGGCCATTAGGCCAGATTTTAGCCTCAAGTAAGCAGATAAACTCCTAGATTTCCCTCCAGTTACACTGGATGTGATTTCAGCTAATTAATATAGAAAGGATTTTGCCATCAACCCCCATAAAGAGCAGAGAGGGCGGTCTTAGATTTGCACTCAGAATTACCAGCTGTCGTGTGGGATATTGCACAGAGATCAGGTCTTGGCCCAGATGCTCAGACATGCTGTCATCAAAATGTAGGCTCCAGGGCTCACCACCAACAGCCTCCACAGCTGGCTAAGCCTTTATTCAGGTTCACTTTAAACCTCTTTCTTCAGCTGCCTTATTCAGAGTCATTTTCCATGCCCTTCTCTTGTCAAAAAGGGACAACCAAACATCCCCAAGAAAAATCTCCTGTTGCCCACAAAAATGGGTGATAGGATTTGAGAAGGCAAACCAACATAGTCAGTTTGGGTTAATTTAGCCATAATGTTTCAGCCAGCACATCAAAATAGGTAGAACAATTCATCGAAACATGAATTTACACACACTTCTTTTACCTCAAGCCAAATGCCATAAGTCTTCAGATATTGCCTCAGCAAGATTTACGCAAGACTATTCATTACATGATCAATAAGCCTGTCCTCTTACAGGCTCTTTTTCTCTTGCCCCACTTTGCTTCCACTCTGTGACAGCATGGATTTATTTAAAGATACAGTATACATTAACTGAAGACTGAAAAACTGCCTAATGATTTCTGTTCTCCTCTTATACTCTAGCACTATGTCTCTCCCCTTTATAAAAGAAGGGGGTGGTCAAGAAACTGGGTCATGGTGCTCTGGACACCCCAAAGTGTGGTTGTAGGATAATGCCCGTGTCATACCGTAATAGAAAAGAGCAGTCACATACTGCTTTCCTATTTAAATGACACTTCTCATTTAAAAAGTCATTTTTCAAGTAGATTTTCTCACTCCACGTGCTCAGAGTCACGCTGTCAGCAGAGGAGAACAAGCCCTTCTGGCTCCCTGCCCCCCTTCACATGCCAATTCTCCTCCAGTGGCACCTCAACCACCTTCTCCTTTTCCTCCCTCCTTCACACGGCTACAGCCACATACCACTCTGCAAACCCAGTGGCAGACCCAGAAGAGCAAAAAGCACTCCCAGGTGCAAAGCCAGACCTGCCACAGAGATGACATACCCCATAGACACACACCCCCAGCATGTCCCCACCTTCAAACATGGCCACCAAGACCCCTGCTGAGACATCAGTCCACCTTGTCCAGGGGGCAACCCCAGCCACAAAAGACAACCAAATTTACCAGTACCCCCCTCAAACCACTGGCCCATCTCACTGCCAGAATGGGTGAGTGACTTTGCTCCTTCCTCTAACCCTGAGGAAAACACAAGTCAGCTCATTAGAGCAAGGAGCTCAAGGATGCCCTGGGACTCGCATCAGACAAAAGCAGACATCAACATGCAGGAGCATACCCTGGGCATTTTCCTCAAGCACACACTTAAATGCACAATAAAACTGATGGAGATGACTGCTCACAGAGACAGTGACAGAACTGAAGTCCAGAGCCACTACTGACCAGGACGGGTAGGGTGTCCCCTGCACGGTGGCAGAGAGTGAGGCTGGATTGCAGGGGGAGCTCCCTGCACCCCGCTCCTGGGTCCTGCAGCACTCAGTAGCTGTGGGTGGAAGCAGGGATTGGAGCCTTTTTAACACAGCAGTTGTAGCAGTCTGTTTAATACTAGCTCTAGGGGGAAAGCAGTGAGTCGTGGTTACCCAGGGCAGGAGCTGAAGGGCTGTGCAGATTACAAGTCTAAGCTCTCACTGAGTGCATATTGTCTGAATATTAACAAAATGCAAATTGCATATCAAAATAGATAAATTTGCAGGATAGTAAGAGACTACTAATAATTTGCAGGGTAGCAAAAACCTAACAAAGATATGGGTGCTGTCATCATGCTCAATATTTTAGTGCTGTATTTTTATGAAGCTTATGCTTATGTTTCTTCCTCCTAAGAGCTTCTTTTGGTAAAAAGTTACTTTTATATCACACTCTTTGGCAGTTATTTTTGAAAAGACGACATGTGCCACATATAAGGGATTAGAGTTAGGACTGTTCCCTAACCAGCCTTCTTATCCGCTGAGAAACATTGTTAGTTCGTTACCTCCAGGGATACTGTATGCTTTAATTTCCCTGTGTTTCTGATGCATGTGGAGGAAGTACCAGCAGTTAATGCAAAAAAACGGACTAACTACTGGAGGGGGCACCATCTTATAAAAAAAATAATCTTCATAGCCAGCTCTGCAGCTTGTCTTCTTGATGTGTCAGCTCCCATGTTGCCTTCAGGCAAGAAATAAGAATATTAACCAACAAATCAAGTAAACACATCTTCTTGTATGATTTTGGACTATAGCAAGGTAACGGCTTCCTAAATAAGTCTTAGTTTTGCTGGTGCAAGACCGGAAGAAGGATACATGCAGAAGCAACCCATCTTACCTCTTCTGAGCACTCACAGCAATTTAAAGGGAGCCAAGAGCAAAGCATTAGCCTTCTCTGTTCCATAAAACCTAGTGCAATAAATTCAGCAAGAAGATGCAAACATCTGAAACCAAGGATGGTGACAAGAAGGCAGTCCTTCTTGTCTGCATGAACCTTAGCACTTGCTCCAGCAGAACCACTTGTCCTTCCCACCACGTCAGCATCCCCCCTGAAGCCGTGCCAGCTGTGGGCTACTTGAGGCAAGGACAAGGCGCTGCCACTGAGCCTGTGCTGCTTTACAGAGGTCATGCTCAGCTCAAGGACACTCAGCCATGCAGCCATTGCCACCCTGCACAGCTTCCTCATGCCCGTAGAGCCAGGGAGGACTGGTTGATCGTATTAATGGGGGAAATAAGACACCTTACTTCGGGGGAAACCGATCCTTCCCTGTGGCAGTACAGCCCCTGCCCAGAGCAGCACTGATGCTAAGGAAAGTGGGGTGATTAATGGAGAAGAATTGATCCACCCAGTCCTTGTCAGGCAGCCAACTGCTGCCTTAAACAAAGAGGTCTATGTGTAACTCTGCCAGGCAGTCACTTAAATCATGCCACAGCTTATAACGCCTCCCCATACATTCCCCCACTTAAGTCTGCCCTTCCTTTTTAACAGCTACTTATGCATTAAGCAACCTCCTTTTCTATGCATTTTGAAGACTGGCAGTGGAAACCTTCCTTGAGGTATGGCAACCTTATCCACCCAACTGCCCCCCGATCACGTCCCACTTTCTCTCCAAAACAAGGCTATGAAATGTTTTCAGAAAAATCAAGGGATTCCAGGCCAAAGAATAAAGATGGGGGGAGTCTTGTTGAAGCTTCCTCATCTAAGATAAAGTTAGTCAAAAGGTAACAAAGGAGCTAGGAGGGAGGATATGCATAGCTTTCAGTGCTGAAGCATACTGTGCCAAAACCTTCCTTGGACTAGATACAATGAAGTATTATTGTTATCTGTTGCCTTTTGGCAGTACATGTCACATCTATAAAATTCATTTTTATCTTGATACGTTTTCCTGAATTAACAAAAACTATTTAATTCCACAACATGGTTGGGCAAGAGAGTTCCATCAATCCCTTCATGAAGGGCAGAAGCACACCTCTCCTTCAGATTTGACCCTCAAATCTCATTAACTGCAACAGCATCCTTAGGGCCTAATGTTTGCACACGATGTTCCTGAAAGGGGAAGGGAGGGAGAAGAGACAAGTGCACCCCCAGCGAACAGAAGGCTGAATGCTTGATCTGGCTCCCCTTCACCCCCACCATAAAAGTCCCCAGGGCAGGGCTCTGCTAACAAAATGGGGCTTTGCAAATACCATGCTAGATAAGCACAGTAGCATACGCAGCTTTTGGCATCTGTTTATCATTAAAGATAACCTCACCTGAATGGCTGGGGAAACAGCCCACCTGTTTTTAAAAATAGGTTTCATCTTTTCTCACAGCAATCTGCCTGTGCTGAGTGATGCTTTAAAAATATACCAAGACATAGTGCTAACACTGAAGCATTTCCTTACCCAGCCGGGCAGGGATAAGATCTGTATCTCACAAAAGGCCAACATATGGTGCTGATAGCTCCCTGATTATGTCAACATTTATTAGTTAAGTAAAAATCACCAGTCTTCTTTAAAGGAAGGAGCCCAGATGCCTGCAATTAATATTTCTCCACCCCACTGAAGAAACTGTAACGTAATTCCAAATGTCTCTACTTGAAAAGGCTCAAAACTCACAAATTATGTCATTAGAAACAGCAATGGGTAACAAGAGGTTCAGTATAATGTATTTTCATTAGCCGAGGCTAATTGGAGCCAAATGAGTAAAACAATGCTGTAAGGGTGAGCAGCAGAAATCCTTCGGTCTTTAGGAGACGAAATAAATGAGGGTAATCAGTGGCGTATGCAGAATACAGCATGTTCAATTAATATAAATAGGATAGCAGTCAACTGCAGCACTCCGCTGGGGCGCAGATGAGTGCTGGTGGGCAGCAGATGTCTTATTATATTGTACAAACACAAGCAGTATGGCAGCCGAAACCAGTGAAAACACTCCGGTTTGAGGTACACCCAACAAACAGGACTGGGGGGGTGTAAAAAACCCAACACAAATTGCCACGGGAGGAAATCCTGCCAAGCAGAGCGGAGGTGTTCACAGAAGCCAGCATGGACCTGGGGAGGAGATGGAGAAAGGGGAGGAGGCAGCTGCCTGTCACATTAGAGGAGAGACAGTCGTGGCAGCTCTACCCTTGGCAGCTCTAACACTTGCCACCTGCACACACAGATATTTTGTGGGGGTGGATTATCTGATCCATCCTCCTCCTCCATCTTTTCATCACGTCAATTTAATTGTTACAGTAACGATAGTAAATTGATTTTGCAATTTCAGCTTTCAGACCCTTCTGAAGCGAGAACAACCAACCTTGTCTTTCACTTCAATCTTCTTCTCAATAAGATCAAGGCTGCTGTCCCTCAATTTTCTCTTCGTTTAGAAGAGAGAATAATGATGAGATCTCTCTTCAGCATTTGCTTCTGATCTAATCTGTGGCAGAGCATGAATTTTTTTGTTGTTGTTGTTCCCATTAGGCAATCCCCCTTTTTTAATATTATGCTTTGGGACTTCAGGCTTTTCAGATACAATTTTATAGCTCACAAGTCACAAAATGCCTGTGCTTTTTCAAGTTACTTGCATTTTTATGCAATTCCTGATATATCTTTTTGCAATTCCCAAACAGAAATCGCCAGTAATGTTATTCATGTTCTCCAAATACAAAGCTCAGTGGCTCACATCTCTCTGCAGCCAATGCTGAAGTCTACTGTACAAAAAAGTACTGAATTTAAGCAAGCTATGTGAAAACTTAGTGAGCTATCACTCATATCCAGACATCCTACAGAGTTTTCACATTCTGCAAAAGAGTAATGACATTATGCAACCATTAATATAACAACAATTTCATGATCAAATCCACACTGACTAATCTAGGCTTTTGTCATTTAGCATCACCAAATGATGCTTTGGTGGCTTAGCCAGTGTATGATACACGTTTTTAGTCAAGGATTGATTTTATCTATTACCATTAATTTTTGGTTTAGCATTTGATACACACAAGTTTGGAAGGGTTTTTGGTCTTACTTCCAAGATCTCCCCTCCCTCCAGAAGAAAATAGCTTTCACACTGAAGAAACATGGGGAAAAAAAACAGATGTTAAATACTAGGAAGGTCAAAAAGTCATATCATTATGAAACTGAAGGCGAGTTAGCATTTTTCTTTTGTGCTCTATTGCATGGCTCGTGTCTAAAGGTTAAGGCAGGCAGCAAATTACACAGGAGCTAACTTTGCAATACAGCCACAAGAAAAAATAGTCAAACATACAAGATGGATACAACATACTCCATACAAAATAGAGTATCAGGAACGGTTTAGGAAAGAGTTTCATACAAGAGTTAGAAGTAATCATGGGTAGTAAATCATGCAAAATTATTGATGAGCAGCTGAACATTCATATCCATGAGCTTTTAAAATACATTCCAAGTTCCTGAAGTTTGCCTAGACATTTGTCTCTTAGCATTATTTACTGGTCCCAGAAATCTATCTATATCAGAAATCTATGCGTATCAAATCCAAAAAATATCTACTAGTACAAAATCAAACCTCTCTAATCCTGCAACAAATGTCTGAAAGAGGCCTGAGGCTACATCATCCAAACAATGCTTTAAAAATCAAGTAGAGGCCAGCTCATAGACCCGCTACTGGTGAATCTAGAATAAATACATGAAATCCACAGCAAAACATTAAGCTAAAAGAATGAACCCAAGTAATCCACTAAATGCTTCAGAAGCAACAATTGCTGCTCCTGTTTTATTTATTCTGCACCAGTTCAATTGCGCTGAGAGACACTAGCTTTTTTGCTGTCCTGTGTGGAGGAAACAGTTATAAGGCAGACTATGCAGATCACCTGAAATGAGTGAAAGTGCATGCCTGAGCTGATCAAGGTTGATTAGCAGTGCAGACAGATAAAAGATCAGTTCCTTGGATTGCTTACAGACACTAAAAAAGAAGTCTGATTTGGGTTTAAATTTTTTTTTCATAGAAAATGATACATTCCACAGATACTTCCCTGTGAAATATTGGAGAAAAGGGAACAGATGTGTGAAATCCATGTACTCTTTTTGTGCTCCTGGAATTGTTAGATTTCCACCTCAACCAAAATTATTCTGCTCCCTTCTTCTCTCAGTGGCTTCTAACAAGGAGAAACTTGAAGGAAGAATCCATACACCCAAGAGGAAATTGAACTTGAACAGCTTTTAAAGCTAGGGAAGAATCTGTGAGAATAGGAGAAAAACCTCAACATTTGTTTGAGATTAAATCCTGGTACCAATTAAGATAGCCATGAAACTCACAAGAAGTCTGTGAAAGTGCCCCTCTGCTTTCTTGTACTCCTCCCTCTGTTTTTACCCAAACATAAAAAGGGTTAAAAAGAAAAACCTGAAATATTTCTGTAAAATAAAACCAAAAATCCCCAAAAAGACAAAACCGCAAATCAAACTCATTTTAAATAATATTTCCCCTGAAATATCATTAAAAAGTAAAGCAAGGGTTAAAAATGCATGTGTGAATACTTGCAGGTGGACAAACTGCTGGCATTTATTTCCTTGTTAGAAACAAATCAGGATGAGTATTTCTATTAATAAATACGTATTTTGAGATGGATGTGAGAATAATTTTCTAAAAGACCACAGAAAGAAAGCTAAAAGGTGTTATTTCCAAGCACAGTATCCAAACTACCTCCAAAGTCTTACAGATTTTCCTATTATCTCAGTATTTAGCTTTCACATGAAATAGTAAGGGAAGGGATAGGAGGAGAGTCAGAGGGAATAAGTTGCACACTTTTCAGCACATAGCTGACATCTACCTTTCACATTATCTCAAAACAGCTCAGTTAAGCCCCCACTAGAAGAGGCTTGAAGGAGCTACTTAAGGTCAGAAGTCAGACAGGCTTCAGCTCCAGGACCTGATACAAGCAACCTCAGCATGTCCTACCCTGGGCTTTACAGCAGCGCCCTGCTTGGCACGAGCCTCCCCAAGGGAACCCAGCCAGGAAGAGAGAAGCTGCGCTAAGCAAAGAGAATGAAGCCTTTTGTATTGGAATAGAGTGCATCATCCTTTAATCAATCTTAAATAAGCGAGTTTACTGTAACAGTGAATGCAGTCTGAACTCTTACGTTTTGGGTTTTAAGTTGCTCCTTTAAGATTTTCTCCCTTTCACAAAATAATCTCAACAGAACAGAGGCACTTCAGGTTTTCCAGATAAACAAAACTTGTTGAAAAAAAACTGGTTTTCCACATTATATGTACAAGTGTACATAGTAACTTGGTTTAGTTTTTATTATATAGGTCATATTATGTAGGGCAAGTAACTTGTGAGCCAGACCACTGTGACATCAAGGGTACTACTAGACAATCTACCTGCAGCAATTTGTTTTTCCAGCAGCAAGCTCATCCCAAAGGTTTATCTGATAGATTGCTTAGGTTAAATTCCTGTACTCCATCTCACGTTAATGTACATGTTTGGGCATCAGTGTAGAAAAGCTCCCTGTTTCGCACAAGCCCTGCGTCCTCTGCTTCCTCCTTGCCCTATATTGTCTTTTCTGTGGGGGTAAAAAAAAAACACAGTTTCTTTCAAATACAATAATAGTGATTTTCAATTAGTGTGTCCTCTTCCATCTCAGACTTGGATATCAGCCACAGAAACTACAAGGGCTGACCCAGTGACCTTCAGCAGCTTTCCCATCAATATCAGCTAGGACAGGGATCTTGTAATTTTTTTCTCATAGAAAAAAAAGCTCAAAATTCCACTATTAAACCTGCAGAGCTTTGTATCACTGTATAATAGAAGAATAGTACAGGTATGTGGTGTTTGCATTTTACCACATCACCACTTCAATGGGACAAGAACATCAGAGAGCATTTCCACTGCACCACTCAGAGAAACCCCTTGGACGTTTACCAGTTGTATTTCACAGCCAAAGAAGATGAAGATACTTAGTTCAGCTGATGTTTATTCAACAGACTCGCAGCTGAGGTTCACCTCTGCAGTGCCCAACTAGGAAAATTAGCAAGATACCAGTGAATGTTTCTCTGCAGATGCTCTTTATTTGCTGAGGAACTACAGCAGGGCAAGGCTTTCTGGCATGACAGGCTATCTGGGGTTTGTGGTTTGACTCCTCGCAGACCCTTCTCTGCCAGTGAACACAGAGAAGCTGTAGGAAGGGTGTTGTTCCCCAGCAAGGAGGATTAGGAGGCTCAAGTGTCCTTGCTCTGGTCATCATTCAGGAGTCCTGCATCTGATATTTCCAAAGAGGAATATTTAATTCTCCATCTCCCCTCCCCTCCCTGGAGATTATGTCAATCATTCACCTTTTCCCACCCTCAAAGGAAAAACAGCTCTGCCAGTTTCCAACAGCACTGTGAGTCTGAAAAGTACAAAATCCACTGTTTATTGCTTTGCTTTGACACATTTAGGATTCTCCCCCAGAGAAGTTTTCTTCAGGGGCAGTGGGAGAACCTCAGTCACCATGATATCCAAAACACACAACCTCCCTTTCACAGCCTCTTGGAAACACACAAGGAAGCAGTACTGCTAGCATCACAGGCATTTACAAGCATGAAGAAAGTCTTAACAGAAAGTTACAGACAGTAGCAAGGGGTTTTTTTCTCCTCACCTTGTTACCATTGAAGTGTTGATAAAGTTGCATGTCATTACCACCTTCCTCTACACTTACTCAGCTACCCTATTACATCTTCAAATTCCGGTGTCCCAGTTACACCCTTACAACATAACTTGCATAAATGTCTTTGTTCAAATCTGTGTTTGCTACGAACAGAAGACAGTTTTCCTATGAACACTTGTATGCCAGCCTTGTCCTTATTTCTACGTTACACTACTAAATTCACCAGGCTACTAACATAATATTATATCAATAAAAACACTCCAAACCCAGCTAAGATGAAAGGCTCCAAAACTCTCTTGAGCACCTTCTACTCTGATAAACATTGTACAACTTTCAGGCTCAAAGAGTTATATTTCATCTGTTGCAAAGATATGTGTGCTTCAGCTGCTGTTCTCACAGCTTGTGCTTTAAACAGAAAAGCAGTATATGAATGTGAGCATGGTTTCTAACTATCCTGTTGGCGTGGAAGTTTCAACTCTGATTTCTCCCACCTTTCTCTTACAAGACATTATTTGCTGTACTTTTTATATTTAGAAGGGAGATTGTTTTGATCTTGAGAAATACAATTCATAATTAAAGTTGCAAAGAGAGTAGAGAAACTAAAGAATGGGAGCAGGGGAGAGAAAAAGAGAGCCAAGACTTTATGAAGGCAGTTGTCATAGACCACGCATAAAAGGCATTAAGGTTTTTCAGAAAGGTCAGCAGCTCTGTAAAAGCACTAACACAAACAGAGGCTATGTTCATTTCCAAACAAAGCACATAATCAAAAATGCCTCATACTCAAGCAATGCCATAACAATAACAGAAAACTCAGCAGCCACTAGTTAACAAACCCAGAACTTCATTGCATTCAAAAGCACTATACCAGCCTTTACTGTCATTACTCTAAGGCAGGTATCTCTCACAGCATGTCCTCAGACCTCTCAGGTTCAAAGCACTTTAAAACACAATATTTTGTCTTTAGAATAAACCAGAATTAAGACTTAAGGACCAAGCTTTTTTTCTATCATTTCTGAATAATTTTAGAATATCTTAGTTCAGCACCTCTAGCCACTGTTCAGTTCCCTTTTTTCTGCAGAGGGAGAACAAAAGCTACTGGAGCTGCTGATTGTCAGGCCCCTTCAGAAAGAACTTTCACCATGACAATGAAGACCAGGTCAGCAAGAAGTAATTTCACCACTCTATCCGGTACAGCTACCAACTTGTTGAGCGACACTTGTTTACTCCAACACCTCACCACAAACAAACTCTAATTAGTCTTTCTTTCTACCTCTAAAAATGACCAAACAGGCTTTCTCTAGCAATAATCTCTTTCCCTGGCCATTATTGCTCTCATGTCAATTCTGATAACCAGATCCACCAGGTACCTGAAAGACCAATGAGCAGGAAGCAAAGCAGGGTGGCCAGCTCACACAGACTGTGTTGGTGGCTATTGGGCTGCACAGAAGTTTTCTTACCACCCACTGCATTTTCCCCAATTTATATTCAGTTCACACAAAGCATGTGGGATGAGATTTTATACCACCTGAAGTGAGACACGTGCCACGGAACAGCATTGCTCACAACTTCAGGAAACAGCTATTCTTTACTCTTCTGGCTTTACCTATGCCTTCAGATATTGGTATAAAACATTACAGAAATAACCCTTGCACCCCTCTTCATGAGGGAGTCCCACCCACTTTCACCAACCTTCTCCATGCTGGGGGACAACCAGAAGAGTCCTTCTGCTGGAGTAAGAGGTCACTGCACTCAAACAGGGCATCTTCTGCAGCATTCGAAGTAAGCTTTAAGAAAATCCCCTTCTACTCTAGAAGAGAGAAGGAGCTTGACCTTAATTGCTGCTTAATTTTTGTATTACACTCCCATCATTCACTGCTATTGACAAGTCAGCTGTGATTAATCATACATGATTGCATAAACCAAGACACACCACAAAATAATAATTAGTAGATTAGCATATACATATAACATTGCACTCTAGAAACATTTTACAAACATTAACTAATCAGGGTTTCTTAAACTCATTTCACCTGTCTCTCACCTAGCTCCCTCCTTTCCATTTCTCCTCCTCTCTCGCTCAGCTCTTGCTCACTTGCAGGGAAGCTCCTTTCTCTCCCAGCTGTAAAACAATTTTGATTCTGTCCTTTCAAACCACATCTTTCTCCCCTACTCACTCCCTCATCTTCTCTTTTCTTCTTTTCACCCTCAGGCATCCTTGTTCCAATTAAAAAACCCAGCTGGAGCAGCTGGAGAGGCCTAAATAGCCTAATGAACAGCGAGGTGTAGCAAAAGAGATATTTGCAGCTTTACAATGAGGTGAGCAACACAGAGGAAAGGAAATATGAATGACAGAAAATAGGGTAAGGCGTGTTTGCCTAAGAGTGAGGACAGCAGAGAGCTATGGAAAAGAAAGAATTGGGATAAAAGAGGAAAAGAACTGTGCCCATTAACGTTTGTCTTTTCTCATCAAGAAGGTTTCAGGTGTGGCGAGCTCTCTTACTGCAAGCTGCCCATGGAGACACAGCACCATGTGAGCCTGTAGTAAAGACCAGAAGCTGATGCTGGCAGATATGTAAATGCATGCAAATTCAGTAACTCAGGTTTCATTCT
Source organism: Strigops habroptila (assembly GCF_004027225.2). NCBI lineage: Eukaryota > Metazoa > Chordata > Aves > Psittaciformes > Psittacidae > Strigops > Strigops habroptila. Next base: position 15,549,540 of record NC_044278.2, read on the forward strand.
CTATCAGTTTCCAGATAGCCACAGAATTGTACTGAGAGGTGGATAAAATTCACTTTGTGTTCAAGAAAAAAGTAAAGGAAATTGTAAAATAAATACAAAAGATTCAAAATAAGACTCTTCTGTTCAGTATAACATTAAAAGAAAAAAAAAACAAAACCAAAAACCAATAGACGTTTCAAGGAGATATAAGAATCATTTCATTTGAATGCAATACATGGACAAAATCAAAATGCTACAACTTATTTGAGCATAAATTTTGAAGTAATCATTTGAAAGTTTCTAAGAATCAGAAAAGTGAAGCTCTCATAAAGCTTCTAAAGCAAGATGATGAGGAACCTTGGTTGCATCAGCTCAAGTCTGAGACCTTGATGGAAGCAACCGTACAACAAAATAGAGAAATCCATAGAGAAAGAAAGTTCAGCTGGTAATGCCAGACCCCCAGTTTCTCTGAGGAGGTGCAGCAGTGGATCTCTCTTAGTTTCCCCCTTTGTGCTGCAATGGTTCCACACTTCCAGGTGCACTGTGGTCACACACAGGGTCCAGCACTGACCTTTGGTTGATGTATTTCTTCCCTTGATACATAACTTGGCTTTTTCAAGAAAATTTCAGGGTTCCTGTGAGGTGCTGCAGACTGACCAAATACCAAAGTTGAGAATTTGCTTGTGCTCATACTATGAGCTTTTGATACTGGAATTGTCAGGTTTGAGGTAAAGGAGTCTTCCCAAAGTTGAGATTGAGTGGGGCCATTTTGCTTTTAATTCTCTTCCACAAGTAGTAATCAGTATGATTTGATTTCCAGGGATAACTTGGGAACCTGACATAGGAAACCTCCCATTTTCCTAGGGACCCATGATATTGGCTGATCCCCCTCCTCTGCTCTCATTCTGCGTCAAAAGGCAACTGTAGCTGTTGGTCCTTCCTATGAGGCTTTGCATACATTACAGCATTTTGGAAAACATCTTGGAACTCATGGAGAAGATGTTATGCAGACACACACAGAACAAGGGGGAAAAAAAAAGAGGAGGTAGAGGAGAAGAGGGGAAAAAAGGAAACTTTGCAAATTCATTGTTATCTGTTCTTGAGAGGCAGCAGGGCAATGTACTTTGAGCCTCCAGCATATGCAACTCTCTTCCAATCCCACTCACTTGTTGAAGTGTTCCTTGGCAACACTGAGAGTCACCAGCTCATGATGCTGGTCTTGTCCCCTGGCTTCCCAGGTGACTCCTGCCACAGCACTTGCAGCAGCTGCTGGCTCTGCTGGCATCACACATATCGCATCCAGCTGCCTGGAGGTCCATAGGTGGGGTTCGACACGGAGGCAACCTGCTGCCTCCTGGCATTGAGGCAGCTCATCTGAGATCTTCCTGCTCTTACGTATGGGTCTTCTGATGGACAAAACCTCCAAAGGCACCCACAGGACAGGCAGGGACTGTACAATAGAGAGGCATCTGCCTTGTTTGCACAGTGTAATGCTGATTGAAAACCAACGTGTGGGATGGTCATGCTATGAATGACTTCTGTTTTGCTGGTGGTGGGAAACAAGAAAACTCTTGTGGTAAAACCAGCTCAATAAATTACGTGCAGCAGAGTTAATGCAGGTGTGCTTTCTTGGCTGGGGCTTTACGTGGAGCAGGCAAGGGACTCGAGTAGTGGCTCTGAGGCAGGGAAATTTGAGATTAGTGGTTCTGCCTTCAGCAGAAAACTGATTATTTGGAATTAATGTTAATAAATCTAGCTTTCTTTTCCTATACTTACTCCCCCTTCTCCCACCCCTTACACAAAGACGCCCTGCACGCTGCTGGCTGATTACAGTAGCCAGCACAAAACAAACCTCTTTCCTCTTCTTTGTGTCACATATATCCAATGATACAAACCCTTTGTCCTTCTTGCCATGGCTGACATGCCAGCCAGAGCTAACAATCTTCACTTGGCAGGAATTTCCATGTGAAAGGAATATTTTGAAGACAGCCTGTGGGCCGGAGCCAAGGTAAAAGCTCCTCACTCCCCCTAGCAAATGCTGCTTTTCCAGTGTGAAAGTAGGAGCCACTGCCCTCTGAACGGCTGTTCCCATGGATTTGCCCCAGGTTGGAGCCTGTCATCTTCACAGCAGGAGCAGGATGAGGGCTTTACAGTGGGATGAGGATCGCCAACAGCATGAACATTGTTTCTCCATGAAGGAAAACAAACTTTGGCCCGAGGTTTTGGCCAGCAACGGCTTTCTAATGCAAACAGTCTTCAGTCACTTTGCTGTACAGTATATAAAGAGCTGTCAAGGGGAGGAAATGCCAGGTAGTGAAGGGTCACTCGGCCTAGCAGGGAGAGGTATAATCACAGGCAGTGGCTGGAAGCTAAATCCAGGTGATTTGAAGTGAGAAGCAAGGTACATTTTTAACAGTTACCCATTGAACTGAACTGCCAAGGGGTGAAACTGGGTGGGTTTTGTTTTGCTTAAATTTCTCAGATCGAGACTAGTTGCCCTTCCCTGCATCAGAAGTTATTGCAGGGAAGAAAAGCAGACCTGAGCGAGACTTGTTGAGTTGCAAATATCCTTGCATGGGGTGAGCCCTGTGAAAGAATGAAGCTTTGTAGCACCAGGATTTCAGCAGGAATATTAGAAATGACTAGTATTGGTACTGATACTCTTTCCACTGGAGCCATTAGTCAGATTCGGAGTCTTGCCAACAACGTCCCTCAGGAGGGGAAGCAGGCAATGGAATTGGGAAAGTCTTCACACAGCTTGTCCCCGAGCACAGGAGGAATCACACAAGAGCAGTCAGTGACTTTACTGTTGAGCCAAAGCCCTTCCCAGTCACCTCAGCAACAAAGAATCCTCTCTTGGCTTTCATTATGAGTATGCCATAAGCATCACCATCAGCTTTTCTGCCTCCTCTTCAGTGCATCTTTCCTTAAAATACTCACATAGCTGTACACCAGCAAACTCTCATCCCTAAGTTTACCTCCAGATTTCAGGGCAAAACTGCATGGTTTTTTGCTCAGTAATTCTTACCGTTTCAGCCATCCATTCCTTAAAGGATCACAGTGGCTTCCTACTTTCATGTGGAGTGAGGAAGAGGGAACTAACTTCTTAGCTCCTGCAGGCTTCACCCGCTGGAGCCAAGCCGTGCACACAGCACTGACTGAGAAGCCCAGGCGACAGCAGGCAGCAGCAGTAGGTGGATGATTGCTAAAAAAGCCCAGCACATTTTGTGAACTATGTGGGCAGGAGCACCACCAGGTGCCACTCTGCCAAGCAGCTCTCTGCTGATGTCCCTGGAGATGAGCTGTGCATGTGTCGGCATCAACACATGGAAGGTGCCTGTCATGCAGGCGAGATCCTGTGACAGGATCCGTGCTGGACAGGAGGATGTCAGAGCATCAGTTACTCTGTGTGCTGTTGCTGTCACCCCACAGCACATGTTGCCTGTGAAACCTGTCCCCTCTTGCTGGGAGTTGTCCTGGCGCTGGTGGAAGGCACATGGGCTGTGGTGGGCTCGGCTGATGACACTGCAGTGGGGCAGCAGGAGGCATCGCCGCACATGCCTTCTAATGTTTTCTGCTGTAACTGGGACAAGTAATGCAGCCAGAAGAGGCTTTAAAAGCAACTGCCCTCACACAGGGATTTAAAGCGCACGTTACCACTTCCTGCCCCTCTTATTTAGGGCATAGAAGCTGGCTTAACCAACAGGCATAGGTGGCAGATGCTGTAATTGCACTGCAGGTGAGACTTAATTGTTCTGTACGTTAATTGCAATACATACTCTTTTTGTCTGCAGGACCCGGGAGGGGAGAGGATCCCTGCAGCTCCCCCCATCCCTTCGCGCCCACCTTCGGGCTCTGCCGGGTTCAACTCCCCAGGGCTGCGGGAGCAGGGGGTGCCGGACCCCCCTCCCAACGTGGCGGGAAGCGAAGCACCGGGGCGCCCGCTGCCTGCCCGCCGCCAGCGCGGGGCAACAGCGCCGCGCCGCGCCCGCCGCCCGCACTGCACCGGCACGGAGGGTTCGGGGAGGCGGCGGCGGGGGGGGGCCTGAACTCTGGTTTTATAGTAAACTTGAGCACATCATGAATAGTCATCAGCAAATGGGGCTGAGCTTTCCTTTCTCGGGCTCGACAGCTGCTGAACACGGGTCTTTGAACCACCCGTTACTGCAAAGGGCATTTCTTTTCCTAACGTTCATGTTTCTATTGTTGTTTTGTCATCCCACTTGTTTTATTGCAAATTACAGCTGAAAGGCTCTTTCCTGGAAAAAGATTCCTTTCTGTAGAGGAAATTTGGTTATTGCAAGCTTTCTGTGGGCAATTACTTGGACCATCCTCAAAGCAAACTTCTGCTTGTGTGGCTGACATTGTTCTGTGCTGGTGGTCATGAACTATGGATGTTAGTTCACTGGCCCTGAAAGAGATTATAGATTACCTTTAATATATATAATCACTTGAACCAAGATTCCATGCCGTCTCCTGCCACTTGTGTGAAGGGGGGGGCCTTTTCTTTTGGGCAAGCTAGCACAGATGAAATATCACACAGAAATACTGCTAGTACGTCGCACACACCGTGGTTTCTGTCTTCATGGCATTTGCCGGGCAGCAGGCAATCAGGTACAGATACACATGCCCCACTCGGGTATAACGATCACACGTATAAAGGCAAATTCCCCCTCTGTGATCCCCAGAAGCCCTGTGCCTGTTCATGCCGGCATCCAGCCAGCCTGGTACCCCCGGTTCCACCCTCCTCCCCCAGTCCGCAGATAACCAGATACTCCTCTCCCTTCTAGTCCCTGTGCACCCTGTCTCCCCCCACTCTATCAGCCAAGGTAATCACCAGAGGGCTCCTTATCTCCACGATGACCTCCTGAGCTGCCTTTTGTCTCCGACAGCTAATTGCCCTGCCCCTCACCTGCTGGATCAGCTGATCCGCATTGGGAAAAAGAGTAAAAAAACCCGAACTCTGGGAATAATTAAGAGTTCGGAAAGCTTTCAAGTTCAAAAATAAATAAAGGGAAGGAGGGAGGGAGAACCGCATGCTTCTTTTGATTAATTCCTTTTCTTCCCACCCCAAAGACCATGCGGTAAATAAAATGAAGTACAGTCCTGACAGACACAAACCTTGACTGTCTGTTTATAGATGGCGTGGTGCCAATATTCCAGAGGGACTGTGCAAAACGAATCTGTCAGTGAATCAGAGCACATGTTACAGAGTGTGAAGGTACATGCTTCACATTAAAAACAAATCCTTCAGAATGTGCAGAATACCCTAAATCTACATCTGCCACACTAGTTATTTCTATTACGTTCTTAAAATTCATCCTGAATTTTATTTTCCACATCTTGGAAGTGTTAGATCTGCAAAACAGTATTATAACTGCAGCTGTTGTGAAGTTCAGCTCTGAATAACTATGTAGCTGAATGTTGGCCGGAATTCTGATTCTTACCCCTGAATATTTTTCCAACCATCTTTTGGAAGTTGCCCATTTTGAAAAACCAACTAGCTGAAAAACCCAGATTGAGAACTATCACTTCTGCCTACCACTACCGAGATCACCGATACCTACCACATTTCGGGGTGATCAGAAGATGCCATTTTTTCATGCCTGACTCTCCCCAGCTCCCTTGTCATCTTTTCCTACTCTCCCCCTTCGGGTCCACCAAGCCCCTGCTGTTACTGCTGCTGCTCCTGCTTCTACACCACCAGCACTTTAGCCCAAAGAGCCACATTCAATGCCAGTGATGACACGGGCATTAGAATGAATTTCAAAAAGCAGAAAGAAGCCTCACATTGCCAGGCAAATGACAATTTTTTTTTTAATCCTTTGTCACTATTACTACCTCCAGACAAAGGAAGCTGACTTGAGGAGCGTTTATGCTGTACAGCAATTTACAGTGTAAATTCTGAGTCAGGTCTCTGATCATACCAGAATGCAGTCATCTGCATTACTAGGCAAGTACAACGCAAAAGAAACATGTCCAGTTATGAGATATGGTTTAGTATCAGCTAATAGCGCTATTGACTGGTTTGGGTTTTTTTCCATAATGAATTACAGCTACACTATACACAGTTGCTTGCACTGGTTTGCAGTTTGATTTTCAAAGTGTCATTTTTCAGACATAAGATATTTATAAAAACTTTCCTTCCAACAAAAGCCATACACTTTCTATCCTAATATGATAATGTGCAAGTTTGTGTCTACAATGCAACAACAAATTAAAACATTTTAATTCTTTTTTACGTGCATAAAAATGAGTGCAGGTTGGAGCACAGCAAAAGCCAAACCCTTTCACTGTTAAGGGCTACAGAACAATCCAGTTCTGCTCCCTCTAATGCCATTTTTACATGGAGGTGGAAGAGAAGACAACTGAGCATTTCTTCTGTGCTCCTACATATCAACACAGCTGGAAGCTATCACCTTCCTCTGGTTGGACTTTGCCAGTTGAAATAGAATAAAACATTTTAGCTTAGCACTCCTGGTTTAGCTCAGCACTCCTAACTCACAGCTCTTCCTACAAGACTTTGCCTGAACAAATCTGTTTGCTTGGAAAACAGTTCAACCCTTTCCCACTCTCAGGCTGGAGCTAACAGAACCAGCCAAAGGCATCAGCACAACTTCACTAGGTCTGAGCTGTGTCTCTGTGGACTGTTCAAACTCCTGACATGAAACCAAGCCTAAAAAGAGAATAATAATTTAAAAAAACCCCAAAACCCAAACCCATCCCCTAACCTGTTGCTATGGATTCCAAATCTTGGTTCATGTATCAATTAGAAAGTACAAAAAAAGCCACATGGAAGGAAGGGCTGGAAAATATTCTCTTCCCTGACTTCTTAAAATCAAGGTCCCTTGTGCTTGCTGAAGTTTTTTATATCATTGCATTTTCTCCTCAGGTTTATACTGCAAGCAGGCAGACAGACCACCGTGGCCCCTATGGTTCCCCAGAACTCAGAGCAGAGGGGACCATCCCCTCGCCCTCAGACCCACGGTGGGTCACCATCCCCTCACACTTTTGCTGCCACTTAGTCTCCTTCAAGACATTTAGAGGGATCGACACCTGGACCAAGCAGCCTGCTCCCAGGCAAAGCCTTGGTTTCCTTTACACTCTAGCATCACCAGGAAAGCACACCATGGATTGCTCTGAAGTTCATGCCTTCTCCTGCTACAGCATCCAGGGAAGAAGGCCTCCCCACAATGGCTATTGCCAGCGTTCGCATTCCATTTGCATGTCAAAGCCTGTTGATTGATACTTTGGGACAGACACCAGCAGTTCTCTCTTATGCACACATACACAGCAGGGACCTAAAGGAAAGCTACTTACTTGATGCTGAAAAGTTGCTTTCCTGACCACTCCTCCCTGCATTAGGGCATTATCTGCACACACAGTCATAGTGTTAGATAAATATTACAATTACAGGCATATAAACTTCTACGTACTGCCAAGGTCACAAAGTCAGGTTCACTCCAGCATTTAAACGTGCGTTTTTCACATCAACAGACATCCTCCTCAAAGCAGCATCACCCTAGTGTAGAAGATCTTGCAGAATAATTATGAATGCTGTGAGAGTGTTTCCTGCCCCGGGTGAACACGGAAGGCATACCTAACACATGCTGCTGAAGGACAGGAACAGAGGGTTTTGTTTGCTCTCAAATCCACCCATCAAGGAAATACAGAGGTAGCAGTGCTGTCAGACGTACATCACCAACCCAGAGAAAAAGGTCAGGCAAGGAAATGTGTGAACAGGGCATGCTTCAGGGATAGCATGAAATTAGAAAAAGAAAGTGACTTAATCAATGCAAAATGTTATTTTGCTCCAAAAGAAAGAGAGTCACTTTTGGCTGTACATTAAATATGAGAACAAATGCATTTGGACACAATATTTGACTTAACCAAGACAGCAATCAACAGTGTTACTGCAAGAGACAACTTCCCTTTCTACTTGCCTCAGATTCTGAAATACACCTCTGCATTTAAAATGATAAGAAGGAATAAAATTAAATAAATAAATAAATAAAACACACCAAACAGGAAAACCCCTAAAGAGCTTGCAATATTCTGTCTAGCACTGTTCCTTGAGGACACTGTGGAATATCTCAACACCAAAGCTGAGGGTAGGAGAGTGGGCAATATGTGAGTCAATAAGTAAACCAGAGAGCAGGCCCCATATACGTCCAAAGAAAAGAACAAATGAAAGAAAATAAGAATTTGAAATTCAAACATACTAAATACCTCAAAGTCAGAAGCACAAAGTTAATCCAATAGCTTCCACCTGCAGAGATCAAACTACACCATGAAAAAGTAGTTACAAATAGAAATCCATCCAGCAGCCCTTCGCTTTTGGCCTGGGATCTGAAGCTGTACTTTTCTGGCCCAATTTTACTTCTCTTCAAAAACTGTAATACTAGAAAAAGCATATCTTTACAGACAGTAGGACATAAAGTACTCACTTTTGTACCTGGCAAATATACCTAACCTAGTTAGGATTTGCCAGATTAAAAATAGACATTAAAGATTTGAAGTGTGGCAGGTGACTCGAGCAACCACTGTCTCCCACATAAAATACTACTCCCAAATGGATCCAGGACAGACATGCAAACCATTTTCCTACTGAACTACAGTCTGTAGTGCAGCAGAGGACTCTCCATGTTACTGATGCTGCAGTAAGCACCCCACACACAGTGGCTCAGAGAAACAGAAGCTTTCTTGAAACAACCATTGGAAAAATGGGAGCAACTCTCCAGGACTACCATTTCCCTTTTGCACACTGAAAACATGAGGGATTTGTGAACACGGAGTGTATTACTCGCTTGTGGGGACACTGGGAGCAGAAGGAATCTGTAAGTGAAGCAAAGAGCTCAGAATTTCCTCCTTTTGTAGCCAAGTCTCTCTTGTGTTGAGGAGGAAAAAAAAAACCCATACTAAGGCAAACAAACTGGAAATGTATCCAGTATGCAAGTCAAAGGGGTGAGAACTAGAAGATAATGGAAGTAAAACCAATTTTCTTTTAAGCCTATTCCCTAATTTTTAATGCTTTAGTTACTGTAAGCAGATAGGAAAATATAAGGCCTCTGATTCTCTACAGCCTTCCACAGGGTGTGTGAGGCCAAGGGAAGCACACAGTGGGATACTACATATGCTTTCTGCTACAAAGCCCAGATTTAGGGCACTCTGAGAACAAGTGACTTAGGCATACGTAGCTGCCCAAAACAGTGCATAGGTAACTGCACCACCACCATGCAATTACAACATGGCACAGTTACTAATTAAACTTACAAATGTATAAAATACTTCTGCCTTCCAGGACATGAGAAATCAGCTTATTTCTGCAGAAGGAACCAGTATATTACAATCAAGCTGCAAGACACTTTTACTTAGCAACTTTCTACACGTGGAGTCACACACCCAAGGAATGTGTTTCAGGATAACCACACACTCTTACCTCTGCCCAGGGCTGTTGGAGGACAGGGTTGGTGGTCTTCTCAAAGGAGCTGCAGAGCTGTCTCTTGTGCCAGGGAACCACCAAAAGGAATCATCTACAGACCAATTTCTCCCTGTGGAGCCTTCGATTACTTGGAGCCTGCAGCCAGATATTTTTCATGACGGAGGTTTAAAAAATTACATAGATCATACTTAGCAGCGTCAACTGGCTGCCAAAGTTCGTCAGCTACAGCTTGTGAGCATCCAACTTTCTTTTGGCTTGAATCAAAGCCCTCTGTTATGTAAGTAAAAGCATTAGGGCAAACATTGTGTTTGCACTCCCAATGCGAGATTGCTTTGTGGTTGGTTTTCCCTGATGCAAAAGCCTCTAACAGTGTTTTAATTAGAATGCTTTAACAGAATATTTTTATAACCTAATCAGTTTACTGTCACCACTCAGTGTACCAGTGACACTGCTTACACATACAGGTCCTTGTTTACCAGCCAGCTGCAAACAGGTGGCATGCTGGGCTGAAGCAAGTGCTGTCTTGTCAGTCACTTTCTTCTCACTGATGCTGCAGCACTCACAACCCGGGCGCTCTGTCTACAAAACCTGACAGATTGGCAAGATCATCCCAGTTTGGGCCAATAATATGGAACACCAACTAGCACTGAAATTCAGCTCACCCAGGGAAGAATTTGCTCTTCTGATCCTCTGAAAACTCTGGTCTTTACTATTAACCCTTCACTGACATCAAAGTAAATTGCATGTTATTCTCCTGCCCCTGGCAGAATCCTTTCCCTTATGTCTAGGGAAAGCCATTGTTGAAGAGAGCTGGAAAGAGACCTTTATGATTATTATAGTAGCTGCAAAGTCATACACACCATGGCAGCACTCAGATATCTGTCAGTTTCTATTGCAGGCTCAGCAGCACCAACACAGGTTTTAATGTAGAAATCAGTCTGCGGACAGCCAGGGGAGCCCACGGCATCCCAGTTCAGCCACATTTCAGAGCGGCAGCTGCCAGAAACTGGCAATACCCTACAAGATGCAGGAGACCCATGGAAGGAAACGTCGGGGACACACCTGGAGACACATGTAGATGGACATGCTCCATGCCAAAGCGGAGCACAGCTGAGGGACCCCCACTGGGGAAGGGACAACCCTGAGGGACCACAGCCAGCCCACATTAGGGTAGAGACATCTCTGAGGGACCATGGCTGGCTGGCTGCCTATGCCAGAGCAGGGACCCTGAGGGACTGAGGGCAACATGTCAAAAGCAAGGGAAGGGGAGACCAGGAAGGTGTTTGACTGAAGCTGACCCTGGGAAGGGAAAGCAACAGGGTATCCCTAAGTGGTTATTTTCATTTGTGTTCTTTCTTCTCAACCCTCAAATCAGCAATTAAAACTTCTTGTTAAATTCAGTCACGTAAACATTCCTCAAGTCAAGACAGTTTTGCCCATGACACACAATCCCAAGGTAAGTTCGCCCCTACCTTAGAAGGCTTCCATCTTATTTTATCCTATTGTACACGAATCTTTTACAGAGGTGCAAATCTAACACACTAATCTAAGCAACAACGTCAGGCATCAACAAGGCAGGTGTGTAAAGTATTTCAATATCACATTCTTTTACCTTGCCTTAGTAGTCAGTGGGTAAGATGCAACAGGTAAATTCAGTCCTTTTAACCCCTTTAGCTGAGGCATAAAGGGAGGATACATTTCACAGTCTTCATCAAAACTATAGCCAATGAGGATGCCTACACCACTATCACCCTCTGAAACAGGCTGGTAGAGAGAGCTCATTAGGTTGGTCACTGCCAGTCCATCTCAGATGCAATAATGCGTGTCACTGATTAAATTGAAGACTGAATGGTAAATTGAAAATATTTAGAATCTTTTAGTGCCGTAACAACTATTTCTAATAGCGGTGTTTAAACTGTTCACACCTCATAAGCTGAAGTTTCTAATTTCAGAAAAAAATGGCTATTCTTCTGAGCATTTCAGACGCACGTTAGCCAGCAACCAATCGAAGACAAAGCGGTTTTCTGTAATAATTATTAAAACATAATGAAAACACCAGAGTAAAATCCTAAAGTTCAACTCAATACATCACGCTAATCTTCAGAATGGGATTTTCTCACCACTAATCTTGTTAGAGGTAGGGCACTGTGCAAATATATCTAAACCCATAATTACTGAAGAGATATTAAAAGGATCAATTTATTTCAATAAAAAATGCAAACTTTGAGAAGAATTCATTAATACTCAAAATCCAGCCATGCAATAAATACTACTAATGAACTGAGAAAAAGGAATAGATGAACAGGTACTGACATGATGTCTTATGAGTATTGCTGGTAAAGGGGAACTGACAATTACTCCATTTGAAGTGCAACTCTAGTAAGGGGAACACTAGAAAGTGAGAGAAAGACTTGTTAGAAATATGTATGTACATATATACACACACATTTAAAAATGTATGATGTTGAAAACTGATTTAATTTAGTCCAAAGGAGGTTATAATACCATTTTCAACACCCTTAAGCTGTGTTTACATTAGCAAACTGTGCTGTGCAACAGGAGCATGAAACAGCTGTTGCTGAGACGCTGCCAGCACACAAGCTATACATATGTTGTGGGGGTTACTGCCAGCTAGCTCCAGGCTCGTCCTGTGGACTGACTGCCATGCATGTGCCTTAGGTGCAGGGCTGGAAGATCCCTCTAGTTGGGTTTTGTCAGAAGGGAACTCAGAATGCATACTGTAAGGCTGCTCTGTAATGTGAATCAGCACACACTGATTGTGTGTGTGGCAGCAAACATGGCATTTTCTTCAAAAACAGCCTCCTGACTTGCACTAAAATGCACAGTGGAAGCACTCCAACACCATAGTTGGTTCACTCTAGGACAAAAACAGCTAGATACAGAAGAAATCTAAGTACAACACACACATTACCTAGAAGATCCAATGATAATGAAGGGTATCTATAAAAGCCTTTTCAGTACAATGAGCTGTGATAGCTGTCAAGACAGAATGTAGTAACATGGTTTTTTCCATATGCTTGTGAGCTTCTGCAACTTGCTAACAGCAAAAATCAAGCACTTGGTTTGCTATTTTGGAATTATAACATGACTATTCAAATAGTGTACTTGGAGTTAGCTGGGCTGCTTCAATTGACATTTGCATACCTGTATGTTCACTGCTCCTTAACTTCACTGGCACTTCACTGAAAGGAATTCCTGGTGCCTCAACTATGATACAAAGAGCAGATTCATTTCATGATGGGATCTGCACTGGCCACAGGCCTCTTCGCAGGAGATGAAGGTTTGTATGTTACAAGAGAACACCTGGTCACACCATATTATTTTTGAAATGCCAACATGCAGAAGACAGCTGTCATAAACAGGCCAAGTATCTGTTGTTATTTTTACCACAGGAGCTACTCCCACCACCACCCCCCATTTGTTTGTGTAGTTGAGAGGATGTAGAGTACCTAGGTCTCCTCAAAGAAGTCACAACACATCCAAAGACTGAAAACGCCTGTCCAGAGAGCTGAGATACTGTAATCCATCTACATATAACAGGCAAAGAAAATAAGTGGCAGAAATGTAGAAGACAGATTAAAAGAAAAGGAACACTAGAGATTGAAAACTCTGACACTTAACTCAGCAGAAAGCAGCATCTCCTCACTGTTTTCTACCTGCCACCTGTGAGTTTTACTCAGTTCTCCAAATCCTACAGTGCAGGAGGTGGGGAGTTGCTACGCCCTGCTAAGCACCTCTCCTGGTGTGGGAGCCCTAGCCCTTGCCTGAAAGCTGCTCCTGCCCATTATTAGGAACAGTAACTATGCTTTTTCTTCTTTTGAGGTTCTTGGACACAGCCTTCAGGCTTGTGGCAGACTTTGGCAGCTCAGTAGAGAGAAAGCTCCAAGATAAAAGATGAGCCTCTCTTTTGTTTTGTTAAATCACAGTCAATTTATTAAAAATCACCATTTTTTTCTCTCCACAACCTCATGGGAAAATGCTGGCTAGGCACCAAAACCTCATATAGATGAGAAGATTTGGCTTTTATCAGTTTTAAAATGAATGATTTACGGTGGCACGTACACCATGATGTTATTCCCCTTGCAAGTACACTCTCGGAGTGCAGAGAAGAGGTGGGTGTGCACGAATTACATGTCCCTTGCAGACATTGCCAGGAAGCTGCCTTATTACCGTAATGTTTTCTTCTAGAACAACAGGTTCTAGAAGGAACAATCCTAGAACAACAGGTTTCCTGAATATCACAGCTTGAAATCACCAGTGGGCTGAAATGTTTAAAACACCCTTCAGATCCTTATTAAGGGCTGAGGGATTGCCTTCAAAAGCCTTTCTTCTGATCAAGGCAAGGGAGCCACTGGCGGTGTCAGGACATTTGGTAGCCAGCAAGCAAAGGGATAAAGCAGGCAGTTTTACCCATCTCCAGAGCAAGCCTCGAGTGCTTGTGGCTGCATCAGCACACGGTTTCCTCAAGCGCACAACTCCAGGCAAGCAATGAATCTGCCACCAGGTGTCACCAAGAGGCCATTATGCCTGCTGAGACTGAACCAAGCCTCTGGCTCTCCTGCAGACAGGGCAGGGATGGTTATAGCACCGTTCTTATCCTTACACTCACGCGAAGTCGTTCCTTTCTACTTCTACGAGCTGAAAATAAGTTTTAAAAGGAGGATTCCTTGCAATCGACGGGCATCACTGCACATTCCAGGTTGACTTCCGTGGCATACAAGCTAATTAACCTTTACAGAGAGAGGCTTAACTTCACATCAGTCACAAACTGAAACTCTCAATCTCTGATTAAGGATTTTAACACCGGTGGGAGTGTTGTCAGTATATACAAAATTCTGCTCTTTAACATCTTCTCCTCCTCGATTAACGAGGCACTCCAGCAAGTACTGCTGTGGTCACAGCTGTCAGTTGCCAGCTGCTTGTCCTCCACATGGGGAGGATATGGGTCCACATAAATTGCCTTACTTACACACTTGTTATCAGTCTTTACAGATGGGTGGACTACTTGAGTTTATCTCTGGTTACTATGGTCCCTGCTATTAGTAGTATTTGAATTGCCAGCTGCACTGTAAGTATGTCATCACTGTACAGAAGGTAGGAGAGCCTTATGTCCTGCACTGGTGAATACATCGGACTCAAAACCAGAGCCTGATGGTTCAGAGTGAAATACATCTGGAAAGATAGTTGCTGACAGCAGTTCCTGTTAATTCCAAGCTGGAGGAAAATACTACATTTAATTTAGGATTTCTACTTTGTTTCCTGAGGAAAAACAAAACCCCAACACCCCCAAAAAATCCCCAAACCCCAAAACCTTTCAATCTGCAGAAAGCCTTCAAAAACAAAATCCTTTGAACACTGAAGTGTATCACATGAGCTAAAGCCCAAATCCTATGATTTTTGTTCTCTTTACTGAAGGTCTATATTCCACTTTTTACAGAGCTTGCAGATTTTAACCTCCTCAATCACTTAGGGGAAAAAGAACAAGCTATCAACATAGATAAGAGACTGAAAAAAACCAGCAAGCAATGCAAAAAGAAGCAGAAGCACCTCATGACAAGGAAACATGGAAAATTTCCTGCTATGATGAAGTCAATTAGAACAGGAACAAAATAAAAGCAGCACAATAAATAAATGCTTATCACCTGGAATGCCTTATTTAGCTACTTAAGTCATTCATGGTCTTTAAGTGCCTCTACACTGAACTCCTAATATGAGCATGCATTAGCGGAAACAGCTAAAAAGAATGTGGCATTACTTATGCATCTTTAGACTCCACTCTAATAAATACCTGTGACTCTTTAAAACCAACATCAAAAGTATGTGACATTTGTCCAAAATAACTGGAATGAGAGAAAAATCAATATTTCAAGCAAATATTCTTCTCCAGTTCTTCACATGTAACAGTTGAACCTGTCAAGTTCTCTTGCTTTAGTTTGAAGAGATCAAGAAATCAGTCACAAGCTGAAAAAAAGATTTCAATTAAAGATACATGAGGAGGACTGGAGGTACTCTGCAGCCAATGTGAGAAATGCCACTGTTTAACATTTATACAAGTCAGAAAGTTCTGCTTGCTTTGTTGCAAGTCAGTATTTTGCTTGCAACTGTTTCAGGTGAGAAAACTATCACAATTCTAAATTGTTTTCCTCCAGCCACTGATTTATTGACTGAGCTACTTCTGCAGCACATTACAATAAATTTGAGAACTAACAAACTAAAGCTAATTCAAGATGTGAAATACTCTTTTCAGAAGCAATGAAGAATCCACACCTTTTGAAATAGAAAACACCTGAAATAAGCATTGGGGTTTTGAAGTTCAGGGAACTGGATGTCAGAAACAAAGATAAACTGACAGCTCACATAATGGCACATTATGAAACAGTAAGAAGAACAGGCAGTGAAGTCCATAAAGGCAATGCTCATCTACCTTTTCAATTCATGAGGCAAAAAAGTACAACCTAGCAAGTATTTTGATGGAAACCTAGTCATCAGCCTTAAAATTTCTTCCTTGGATTACTAAGCCAGCAGGACATAGATGAAGCATATTAGACACTTATTACAAATTCCTAAATACACTTATCATAGAATCATAGGACAGTTTGGCTCAGAAGGGACCTTCAAAGGTCATCTAGTCCAATCGCCCTGCAAGGAGCAGGGACATCTTCAACTTAATTTCATGTGGGAAGCGGACACACAAAGAAAATACATTTATTTCATGACTATTACAAGCTTGGTAAAATAACATGTGGTAGAGCACTGCTGGATACTTACAGCACCAACATAAGTCAGAATTCATCTAATGCTCTGTGGAAGGTCTCCTTGTGATTGCTTTTCTTCTGCATAAGGAGAGTAAGCACAGCCAAAGCAATACAGTGTAGCCTGCAGTAAGGTAGCTGGCCTGCATGCCCACAGAAGTTCTGCTCACATATTGCTTTAAGATATTCAAGCTTCTTACTTCAGAAAAGCATCTGGTGTGGCTGATTGGAATGGATGGTCACTATTTCCACTGTTGAACATTTATACAAGTCAGAAAGTTCTGCTTGCTTTGTTGCAAGTCAGTATTTTGCTTACTATCGAATTACTTTCCAGAGATAGAAAAATAGAAACCTAGCATTTCAGCTTAAGCAGTAGTGATAGACATAAGAAAATGTACTGAAAATATTTGTCTTGAGCCTTGATTAAATAGTGATAGAGGAAAACTGATGAAAACCGTTTTATAAAAGCTTTTTTTTTTTATCTACTAAATGCAACTACAATGGCCATTGTTTCCAAGGGTAAACCAACTAGAATTTATTTCAATTCTGAACAGTAACACCTAGAGGGAGTGATGAAATCACTTCTGTAAAGATTTCAAGTTTTTTTTGGCTGTACTCCATTTAAACAAGTCCTAACTACTCCCTTAAAGTCAAGGCTAAGCTAAAAGTACCTTCTCAAATGTACCCTGCAGTTAGTGTTTTTCTATTCTTAAAAAAAATAAATTCTGAATGTGACAATGATTTGAACGTAATTCAATTTTGAATTCTCAACTCCCAGTAAGGATACTTATTATAAACAATAATCAGAACACCAGAAAAAATATCTGTGATATCCTTTGGTGCATTATTGCAGCTACAACCTCACAATTCTCACATGGCACAAAACAAACATGCTTCTACCTACACAAAATGTCAAGGAGCAGAAGCACCACCGCCTCTCTGCCTCCCCTGCAACCTGACTGCAAAGAGGTCAACGGGTGCTCACTGGTCCGGCAGCAGCTTTCGAAACCCAGTTCTGCATCCTTGCGAGGTGGAGAGCCTGAAGAACCATTACAGAACTGGAATCCTTTTTTCCAAGTGGAAATAAAATGCATTTAGAAGGGAAGAGTACGTTTTAGAAAGAGGGAATGCAGACCTGTGAGAAAAAGAGGAAGATGTATCACAGGATAAAGAGTCACACCGGTTAATAACTGCAAAACCACAGTTACTCAGCATCAGCTGGCTGTCAGTGCCTCGCAAATATTCAGGTGGTGCGAGAGTAAAGAGCAGATACTGAACAGTTTCCTGCATTTTGCAGCAGCAGCCTGGGATAACTGCTGCTCATGAGCAGCCATCAACTGCTCATCAACTGCCGATACCAGCTGCTCTTTGGTAACTACAATTTGAAGTAACCCACAAGCACACATCAAAATTAGCTGCTGCAAAAATCAGTTATCATTCAGCAGCTAATGAGCACAGATTCTTAACAGCCTGATCAACTATGCAAGAGCAGCAATTGCACCAACAGGTCATCAGTACATCATACAGCACCTACTCCACTCCTCAACACTTACACAGAGGTCACAATGCTGTAACAATTCAATATTTTCTTGCATATTTTGTGTAGAAGAGCTGAAGGAGTAAGTCCAAGTTCATTAGGTACCAGCCTTATTAAAGGGTGATTTATCACAATGCTCCTTGTATTCATCAGCATTTTGACGTTATCAAGCATAAGCGTCTCGAATGTAAGAATTAACCAGGACTGCTATTTGATCACTTGCTTAATCTCGCAGAAACTCAAATGACCACCAAAAAAAGCCCCTAAATTCTCATCTCTGTTCCTCAAGCTGACGCTAGTTCTTGTGTGGCCAGCCTTCTTGGAGAGCTGCTCAGCCTGAACGGTTTCTGATAGTGAGCTAGGTTCCACTGGATCCGCCCCCATTCCCCCTTGTTCAGAGTTATCACAAGCATTAATGCTGATACAAGAAGGAAGCAAGACATGTGCTTGGATGGAGGAAGGGGAGCATCCGCACCACATCAGCTTAAAGCAGTAATGAATACTACACCCTTAGTCATGCTCATATTTAACACACTGACTAAAGCAATAGCTATGCTGCCAGTTATGAAGTACAGTTCTGCCAAATGTATTTTGTTGAATTACAGACTGTCACACTGAATGTTGAAAAGGTACCCACACAGGCCTTTAGGGAGGCTTTTGTCCTCACCTGAAGAGGAATGCAGTTCTCAACATATGAGGAAACTGCTTCTTCCAAATTTTTAATTTGGGTTGATTTTTCTTTATTATACATCAGTAGCTGAAGAAGCCACAACTCAACTGTTTATTGGGAAAGAACATTCCAACACATGTATTTGAACTTTTGCTCAGAAAAGAAATAATTTTAGGTATTCTTAACCCCAGATCCAGACTGATCAAAAACATCAGTTCTGTGCATACCTGAATCTTCTTGTTTCCCTTCACCCACCCGTACTTTTACCATCTGTCCTCTTTGACAAACACGGGAACAGTTCGTTTGGTTTTGATACGCTACAGGGAATGTTTCCATTTTCACAACTTGTACTGGTGAAGCTGTAAAACAAAACTCACAGACAATTCAAGCAAGCTGTGAAAAAAGAAGTTTCATCTCATTTTACCTCTAACCCCTTATAAATAAAGTAAAAAATTAAAGTTCTACAATGGCAATAATGTCAGTTATTAACTAGTAATTGGATTATTTATATTGCCTGTCATTGTAACAGCCCAGTGTTAACAAACTGACCTCTAATCAATGTAATAAAGCAGCTCTGAGCAAATAAAACTCTTATTTTGAGAAAATATACAAAAATCACAGCTATTATATTAAAAACTCTGTTGTAAGCATATACAAAATAATTATCAACACATTTGGTTCATACAGTGCTGCTTTAAGTCATGAAATCAACTACTTGATCCAAGCAAATCAGTGCTAGGAATGGATGCAGGGACAACCCTCTCAAGTTTGTCTGCTTGGGGTCACAGACAGAATAATAGAGTTTGTCTGTATTCACTACAAAGTTGGAACCATAAGGTAAAAGGAAAGGAAGCTGTTAATGCAAAGAATCAAACAAACAAACAAACAACTTTCCCTGCAGTATCCCATTAAGCTATTTCTGTTTTTCTGTGACAGGACCACATTTAGAACACAAATGGCAGCAATCTCCATTCACACTATTTTGTCTGTTCTCAATAAAAACTCCTAAAGCGCACATGGATTTCTTGGGACTCAGATGTCCCTTTAAACATTCACCAATCCCAATTCCAAAGGCCAGACACAATGACTTCCTGTTACAATTCAGGTTAAGAGTTTAAACTGGTGACCTGAAAAGAAGCAACCTGCAGCTTGTGAACCCCAAGTCATCTAGTTCATTACATAGTGCTGCAAACCCATATTTAAATATAACTATGTTTTGTAACCAAGAATAATCCATTCCTAAATGCAGTACAAAATTTAAAATAATACACTGCAGCATTTGGTAGCTCTTGAAAGGTGCGTAAAAGCATGACCTGTATTAATACTTTAGACTGTATCTCAGTTTGTCATCCAGCAAATTGGACTCAAAAAAGAGACAGCATCACATGGCTCCAACCACTCCTCCCTCACCCAGTCACTCAGTTGAGGAAAAATTGCTCAGAATTTCTGAGGTTCAAACACCATCAGTTCTTTCCCATCATACAGCTCTCGCAGTTGGTTTGACTCGTATTTTATGGAGGGTTTTTCAATTTGCATCCCAGGCTCCAGAGCATTCTGTCCAACTATTTTAAGACTCATAACTTTTATTTTCCAGGTATTCTCCCTAATGGGACAGCTAATGAGTCCAAAAATCTGTTCAAAGATACCCAAACAAGAGTTGCCTCTATGTACTGTGCCAGCCACTGCCACTAGCACTAACCCATGCGGAGACATGGCACATTTCAGTCCACTAGCATGCAAATTAGGGTTGAACAGAAGATATTCTTCTTTAACCAAGGAGAGCAGACGAAGGCTCACCATTTCTGCACCAACATATTCTTCCACGTTTTTTTCCAATGTGTTATAGGAGAACTTCATCTTGGCATCATCCCAAAAATGCTGTGGTCCCCATGTTTCTTCAGATTTTACTGCCAAGGGATGTTGAGAATTCAGGAGGTCAAAGAACCACTGACAGAATTCTTCTCCTAGATAATGAATATCATCTTGCAGTGACTTTTGGCTGTCTCCATGACTCTGCAATCAAGCACATTTTTTTTTCTTAGAACTATTTAGCTTTAACATGTGAGATTACTACTTAGAACAACATAAAATCATGTAAATACTTATTTTTAACATTCTAAGATTTCAAGTCTTCTTCAAGTGTTCTGAGACAGAGTGCCTGAAGAAAAACAACAAAGTAAAATCTTATTTAAGATCATCATTATCTTGTCTAGACAATCAGGGCAGGTTCTCTGAATTACAGTTAGCATAGTCCTTCGCTTTGTCTTGGTCTACAATTTATAAAGTAAGGGGAAAATCCTGGTTCTACTGTAAAAAGGCAGAGGAAGGATTTTTGAACAACTTCTGTGAGACCAGGATTCTCACACTGAGAGACAAAATTTCTGCTGAGTAAAAAGTGCCTGGGTTAGTAACTTTTCACTGGCCTTTACGTTTCCAAAGGAAGGTTACAGAAAAACAAGGATACAGACCCAACCTGAAAGGCTAATCTCATATTAAGGCATGTCAATTTACTAAAAAGTGTTTATAAATAAGTATTTATGTTGTCATATTTTTCTTGTTCCATGTTGCCTTAAATATCTTCTTTTTGTTACCTTTTAATTTGGTAAATTATGTTGGGTTTGGCATCTTCATATAGCTGATAAATAAAATAGTACTGATTGGGAAGTCCCCTTTTGAATATCCACATCCAAATACCTGAAGCTGACCTAATACTTCTGATTTATGGGGGTATTTTACCTATGTTGGTGGAACACGCTAACAAAATGCACAACTAATTCAGGAGGTCCTGAAAGTCAAAGAATTAATGTATTCCAGATTTTTTTCTCCACCAGATCATATGCGTGAATTTAACCCTGCTTGGCAGCAAGACTGCCAAAAATCATCCAAAAGGTGCTTGGTCACTTTCATGAGTGGTGTTTGTAGTTTTCACCATATTTCTAATAGGAAAAGAGCCCAAACCAAAGAAAACCGTAACTTACGTTACGTTTGCTGCTCCAAAATAGACAGAAGTCATGGGGTATCTCAGTTACTTTTTTAATTGTACAACTGGTCACTTGTACAGACTGAGACAATATGACATTGGGATAGAAGGGCTGTGGGGTTTTCACACAGCAGCATAGGCTAACCCTGGGAATAAAGGCACCTCCGTTCAGCCTGTCAGAAAATCCATCCCTCAGACTGTCATAAAATCCTTTGTTCAACACTGAATCTGTTGAGAAAGTATTTTTAAGTAGTGAGACAAGGTAAACATCCTAGCAGACAGCCAAACCTTCAAAGAATAATTTGAAAAGGCTCAGTCAAAAGTTCTTGTCTTGTCTAGAAGCCTCTGAGAAAAATGAGCCAGTGAAAAGAAGCATGACACTACTCAAAACACATCTTCCGCCAGTTCACCATTGGTCATGGACAAGCACTTGTGCCCTTTTTCCCCTTATTTTACAGAAAATGACACATACATGCTAATATATATCTAAGATGCAGGGGGATAATAAATACTTCAAAATAATACTTAACAGTGGGTTGCTGAGACTGACAAGAGAGTGGTGGGTATAAAGTTTTGAAGCTGAATTCACAGTAAGTGGTAAAAGCAAGTATGGGTGTGGAACCAATGGTCATGTAGTTAAAAACTTATGAGAAGAGGGTGACAAACCACACCAAGTGTTGTATCACTAGATATGTACTCCAACAAAGCACACAGTAATTTTTTAGACACTATTATGGGTCAAGCTAAGAAATTAAAAAAAAAAAAAAGTAACAAAATCTATTCCCTGCAGTTGAATTCTTGGTGTGCCTGTAACTATGTGTAATAGAAAAGCAAAAGTTAAGCACAAATATTTAGGAAAGAAGGTGCCTAGCAATTAGATATTTGTTGCTGCATTGCTTCAGCCAAGACTTGCAGAGCTAAGCCAACCCCCTGGCTTAGGGCTAGAGATCACAGACACCAATATGGAGGATGATCAAATAGCGTTTTATTGAACAACAGCAAGCATTATAAACCTTCTGCCACGCGGAAGTACCTATGCTGATCCAATCAGAAGGCAGGTTAACAATTTTTGCCTTTTATGGTATCGCCAGGCCTTACCCTACAATTCCCCCTCTCCATGCTATGGGGGCTCGTAACAAGGCATATACCTGCCTGCGATGTCCTTCATTAAAAGGCACTCGTAACCGTCGTCTAAATACAAGCAAAATACGGCTTGCTTTAAAAGCGTGTGATAACAAGCCTGCTAAAATAAACTCGAGGCCTATCTGTGCCCGACTAAAACGCATCCTGATAACAATGAAACAACACAACAATAACGCTATTGGCTATTAGACATATCGGGGGAGGGGCTCTCTCTTTCCGTACAGCGCGATATCTTCCGGCCGCCAGACCTTAACTACCTACAGATATTTAAGGTTTTTAAGTTGATAGTAAAACACCCATTTGGTTTAGAGGACGCTTCTTTCTAAAGGAAGCATCACTGTAAGAGGCAAAAATTGGATGCCCAAGTAACAGTTCTGTGAGCCTATGTAATATGTACATATGTAGTTTGTTTATCCTCTTCTTTCTCCTACAACAGCTAAGACTTCTACTTACGAAAAATAACCCAAACTTTCCAATGTAAAGATACATGACCTCCAACTGCAAGGTGACATGTTTTTTTGAACAAGAACTAAATGTACAGTTACTTTGTTGGGCTTCTCAGTATTTGCAACTTGACGGCAAATTGATTTACTTGTTAGAAGTACATCAAATGTAAAGTTTGCTAACACTGAAGTCGAGAAAGTATTAAAATGAATATGCTTAAAGTAAGAATTAAATAATTAAGTATGGAAAGTTGGAGATTTTTATATGGAAATGCTGTATTTGTTTCACAATAAACTGTAATTTATTCCTAATTCTGTTACACAGGTTCATGATACCCATCTCTTCAAAATGGTGAGGGCCACAAGAATTAAGAGGAAAAAAAGGCAAAGAAAGATGTATGTGACAAATAAACCAGCTGAATTTCTCATTCTCTGTGAATGTGTTTTAAGTATTTTGGAGAACTTAATTTACTTACCTTCAATCATAAAACTTTGCTATGGGGTAATGGAATGGAAGTGCTCTTGCAAGAACAGCATTTTATTTATTTATTTATTTTTATTTCCGAAGTATGCAAACGAAAAGTTGTTTTGAAAATAATTCTCAGCTACATCATAATTCTCAGCAGGTAATCCCTGAGAGAAAGCTTATTGCAATAGGTTATCAACAGCTACAGAGCTCTAACAGTCCAGCTGGTGGGGCTGTTGCCCATTAGGTCGCTGAAGTATAACACTTGAAAGAGCAAGGTGGTTATTTAGAACTACCTGGTGAAGATCCAAGACAAATAAAACATTGGAAGTTAATTACACCCCAAGGATTTGCTAAATATCATAATTCTGAACTTCCAAATAACTTGCAGTTGCCAAAAAAAATAATAGTTGCACTGTATCAAGTGTTTCTAATATCAAGGGAAAAAAATTACATGGACCTGGCAGTGCCACAAACTTTACAACGGAAAACAGCCTGCAGGCAGTGCTACTTTGACTGCGCTGTCTCTAGAAGTAGATCAAGGCCACCTACAAAAAGCCAGTTTTCTCTCTATTCTCTTCCTCCCCTGCAAAATTTTAGTCCATAGCCTGCCAGATGTTTTTGCCCTATGATCCATCATCAACAGAATCTCTTTGCTCTGCTCTGGGAAGTGCCCTACCAGTGGTATTGCTAGAGGCTGGCATGGTTGGAGGATGACTGGAAACCCTGGATCTATACCAAAAGTTTTAAGATGATCAACCACATTAAGATAAAGACACGGGGCTACGCAGGTTTCTGCATTTTTAACACTGTTTTCAGTTGTCCTTGAATCCACAGAATTATGTGTGAATACACTATATTTTAGCTTACAGTACAACTTAAATATTAAAAGCATGGAGAAAACCCCACACATTAGAATTCAAATACACTAATATACTTTGCAAGACAGAGCAGAAGACTGCTTTGCAAGTGATACCTGGGCACAGACACCATTAAATGATGTAATTAAAACAAGAAAACAACTAAATCCAAACAAACCAAGAGTAAAGAGATTCAGTACCTTCCTAAATCCAAGTGAAGAGCCACATTTTGGATATACATTAGAACATTTACACTGGTTATCCTGCAAAAGCAATGCTAAGCATCCTCAGGTCTTTCGGAAAGCAGCACTCACCTCTGCTTGTGTTTTTCTCTCCTCTGATGCTGAGGCATGTGTTGACAAACGCCCGCTCCAGTACTGCTTTACATGATCAATGAGTACATGTTTCTCACAGGAAGGAGACACTGCAATTCCTTGTGTTGCCAAATACTTAAAAATTATTTCTCGATAGACTTTTTTGCGTTTCAAAAGTTCTTCTACACTTCGGCTGTAAAGCACAATGGCATGAATGGCTTCTGCAGGTAAAGAAATCCAAGTTAGCAGGGGCTTCTCTCACAATTAAAACACAAACCTATGCCATTTCTTAAACTCCTAACCACCTCCAAACACAGCACAAGACAAGCCTAAATGAAATGCAAAGACTTAAAAGTTTGTTTGCAAACTGAAACCTGACTTCATCATATTAGACACAGAGGATACCCAAAGACTTGGGAACATGTTTAAAAAACAGTGCTGTTTTTACTGAAGACTTTGCTACCTTGTAATCCCTACTGCCGGCATTGATGACTGCTTGGAATTTGTTATGTATTATTTCAGCTTGATGAAAAGGATGCAACTTTTTCTTCCAAATGAAATTACTAATATTCTTGAAGCATTTTCAAGCCGTTTAGAAACTTCAAGCGCTTCAAGAAGTATAAAGATTCTTACATACAATGCATTCTACCTGTACTTCCACAAGACGCAGCTAGCCTTAACTCAAAATAAGTTAATTTAACATGATCATTTAGGGCTTTCTGGTTTTTGTCACCATACAGCATCTCCACTCAGCAAATGCTGAGCTTGGTTTCAGCCTCCATTGGAAAAGCTCTAGGATATTTCAAAAGAGGCCATCTGCCTGTCTTCTTGGAAGCAAGATTACACAGAGAAAGAAGGACCAGACAAATCTTTTACGGTTCTGTATATGGAATGTGGATCTTAATTTCTGCATCAAATGGGCAGTTCACATGATTTGGTCACAGAACACATTGTTATTTTGAAGAATAAGCTTCAAATAAGCTTATGAAGAATAAACTTCCTTGGCAAGCTTTCAAATGTTTCCTGCAAACAGAAAATTGACAGAAATGCAGACAGAGTGGTAACTAAAGTTATCTCTGATTCCTTGTATACTGAACAAGAAATCTATTTCCAGAAGTTTGGGGTTTTTCAAACAACACATAGTAATTTGTGAAAGCGAGGTTCCATCTAGGTTGCTGAAGATTGACAGAAATGGAATTAAATCTGTTTTATTTCCACACTCATATAATTACTACTTCCAGGTTCGTAAGAAAATGAAACACATCGGAGCACAATGACACTGCATTGAAATGTAACATTCAAAAGAATTCAGCTACAAGGCTCTGTGGCAAAATTAGGAAACACAACAAACTTAAATTCACTTTTAAAGTAGTTGTGGTAGCTAGTTCTCACCTGAAATGAGGCTAGGTATTTATCATGTTACCTATAAAAATTCTTACATTTAAACAAGAAGAGACTAATAGCTGGAGTTATAAAACAAACAAACACACCTTAAAAACTTTTAATTTAACCTACAACCATTGCAAAAAGTAGATTTAAAAAGCAAGAATAAAAACCACAGGCATAAAATCTTTTTAAGAAATGTGTTTTGCAAATCTTAGAGGTCGGAGTTGTATCACATGAAACATAGCAAGGGGTTTGGATAAGTGTATTTCAGGGCAGTATACTGAGACACCTCAGGTAACTCGAAAAAGTTTTACAAACCAAATCTCAACATCTACAAAGCGATGGGGGGTGGTCACACCTGAAAGTGCTCCGTTCTACAAAGAAATAAGCTTAAGATTAGGTTTGTGTTTTACCCTTTCAAAACCTGAAAGCAAACTCCATTAACGTCAACAGCAAGAGCCACTTGAGTTTTCAGCACGATTTTAAACACTATCAGGGCGTAGCAAGGGCACAGCAGTGCTCGAAGCTCACCCCAGGGGCAGGGAGAGGATGCCTAAGAGGCAAAAATAAGTGCTTGAGATCTGCAAGTCTGCTACAAACACTAGCAGCCGCCCGTCCCCCGGCCACAACCACCTCCCAGCAGCCAGACCCCGGTGCTGGGAGATCCGGATGCGCGCGCCGGCCGCTGCAGGAAAAGGCTCCCAACAGCTACAACCAACCAAACGCGCTTCCCCACAGCTCCGCACGGGGACGGGGCGCTGAGAACCCCCCGGCAGCTCAGCACACCGGCCGCGGCCCCCGGGCGGGCGAGGCGCTGCGGCGGCTGGTCCGGGAAGGCCGCGGCCGGAGCCACCGCTGCGGGCGCGGGCTGCGCGCACCTTGCCGGCTCTCAGGGTGCACCATGCGGTTGGTGACGGTGTCGGTCAGCGCCAGCAGCTCCTCGGTCTCCAGCAGCTCCAGGAGCTGGCGGCACCCGGCCACCTCCCGCTCGCTCAGCCCCAGCGACGCCATGGCCGGGCCCGGCCCGGCGGAACCGGGGTGAAGCGCCGCCGCTTCCCCAAGTGAAGCCCTAGCAACGGCAACTTCCTGTACCCTTCCATAAGCAGCCCCCGGTGCCACCCAGAGGCGCCGGGTGGAAACAGCGGCTGCCGCTGAGGTTCCGGCCGGGAGCCGGCGCTGGGGGCAGTGACCGAGCCCCGCCGGCTGGTCGAGGGCTGCTGTCCGCGGAGAGCAAGGGCGAGGGTAGCCCACCCGGTAGCCCACAGGGGGAGGAAAGCCACAGGGAAGGCCGATAGTATCCTGGGGTGCATCGGGAGGAGTGTGGCAGCAGGACGAGAGAGGTGAGCCTCCCCCTCTGCTGACCCTGGAGTGCTGTGTCCAGTGCCGGGCTCCTCGGTACAAGACAAGGAGCTACTGGAGAGGGTCCAGCGGAGGCCACAAGGATGATCAGGGGTCGGCAGCATCTCTCCTATGAGGAGGGATTGCGGGAGCTGACCCTGGTTAGTCTGGAGGAGACTGAGAGGGGATCTCGTTAATGCATATAAATACCTCAAAGGCAGGTGCCAGGAGGATGGTGCCAGGCTCCTTTCAGTGCTGCCCAGCGACGGGATGAGGAGCAGTGGCCATAAACTAAACCACAAAAAGTTTCACCTTAGGATGAGGAAGAACTTTATGTTGATGGTGTCAGAGCACTGAACAGGCTGCCCAGGGGGGTTGTGGAGTCTCCCTCTCTGGAGACATTCAAACCCACCTGGACACGTTCCTGTGTAACCTGCTCTAGGTGGCCCTGCCTCGGCAGAGGGGTTGGACTGGGTGATCTCCATAGGTCCCTCCCAAACGTGATGATTTTGTGATTACCCATCTCTTCCATCAGGTTGAGCAGTGAGCATGATAATTTTATCCCCGCCCCTGATAAGCCACTGGAGTATTGCCAGGAAGTGTCCAACCTGTCCTGCCCCAAGGCACTGGCCCCCTGGCCTGAGGTGACCACTAATCCTGCTCGCCTGCAAACGAGCAAAGGCAGCTGCTAAGGAGAACAGAAAGTGAATGTCCCACATGTGTTTAATGACGACTTTGTTGTTCATGCATTACCCACACATTCAGCCTGCTTGGAGATGGAGGCCTTCCACAAACAAGGCTCCTGGTGGGATCCAGCTGTGTGCAGCAGCCACTGTCAGATCCTTGGGAATGGCTCAGTGCTCCTGCTGAGGTCCAGGCAGATGCTCCTGGTGGAAACAACCTTTGGAAGTCTACTGAAAGGCCTCAAGCTGTGGTAATGTCTGCAGTAGTCGCTTCAGCTGTACTGGCGGATCTTTGGATACCTGAGATGCAGCCCCTAAGGTTTTGAGTAAGTCTTCCATTTGCAACGCAGGGACCCGTGTAAAGGACTGTTGTGGTTTAACCCCAGCTGGCAACCAAGCACCACTCAGCTGTTCGCTCACTCCCACTATCCTCAGGTGGGATGAGAAGACTCAGAAGGTTAAACCCGCAGGTTGAGATAAGAACAGTTTAATAACTGAAATTAAGTAAAATATAGCAATAATAGAAATAATAACAATATTGATAATAATATAGGGAACAACAAAAAAAGAAAGAAAAATTGAGAAAACCCAAGTGATGCACAATACAATTGCTCAGCACTCACTGACCAATACCCATCCTGTCCCTGAGCAGCAAAACAGAAGCTCCCAGCCAACTCCCCCCAGTTTATACACTGGCCATGACGTGCTGTGGTATGGAATACCCCTTTGGCCAGCTTGGGTCAGGTGTCCTGTCTCTGCTCCCTCCTGGCTTCATGTGCCCTTCCTCACTGGCACAGCATGGGAAACTGAAAAGTCCTTGATCGGAGTAAGTGCTACTTAGCAACAACTAAACCACCGGTGTGTTATCAACATTGTTCTCAGACTAAAACCAAAACACAGCACTGCACCAGCTACTGGGAAGAAAATAAACTAGCCCAGTTGAGACCAGGACAAGCTGTTGAACACCTTGGGAACTAACACCAAGCAAGTTACATGCGTCTGCAAGAGTGGGAAATACGACAGCACAGCCCAGCCCAGCCCAAGGAAATGAAGTTCTACAAGCCAAAGCTGCTTTTCTACAACATGCAAGGCTTGAGCCACTTGGCAGTATTTTTTCTGTGACAGGTGGAATAACGAGTGATGGTCACTTTATGGGTAGGGGAGAGAAAAATAAAAGGAGGGAAGTAACAGAAAAAGGGGAAAAAAAAAAAATAATCAGAGAATCACAGACTGATTTGGGTTGGAAAGGACCTTAAAGCTCATCCAGTTCCAACCCCCTGCCATGGGCAGGGACACCTTCCACTATAGCAGGTTGCTCCAAGCCCCTGTGTCCAACCTGGCCTTGAACACTGCCAGGGATGGGATGGCCACAGCTTCTCTGGGCACCCTGTGCCAGCGCCTCAGCACCCTCACAGGGAAGAATTTCTTCCTCATATCTAACCTAAATAGATAGACTTACAGGTAACGTATATAGTATTAAGGTATCTGACATGACTAGAACTAGTTATCGCAGAAAAAAACATGTTTCCAAGAAGAGAGCAGAAGCCTTTGTTGAGCTAAGGACCATAAGCCATGTGAGGGCTCGTTCTGAGAAAAATACAGGTGCAACAAGTGCTTGACCTTGCTGTGGCAGCAGAAACAGGCACTCTCATCAAACCCATACTTTAATATGGGTAGCATAAGGAGGCCATCTTTTGGTGCTAAAGCTGCCTGTGGTTTCAAAAATAGGAAGACCTAGATTCTTCAAGGACACGCAGACTGTCAAAGACAGGAGTTAAAATTACTGGTGATGCTTTTGCACAACCAACTGAAAACTTCTTTATGGTAGGCTCTGTTCAGATGTGTAATAACAAGTGCCTGCCCTCAAGATCTTGTAAACCTAAGATAGAACATGTACATGAACAGAGAACACATTCCTACCCCATCCTACTATGCATACGTTTTAGATGATTGTTTCCTCTTACTGTCCATGCGGATCTCCCAGGCTTGTCAGGAGGAAAACCAACACACATTCAATTAGAGCAATAGCTATTCTCTTGAGCTATAGCAATGAATGTAACATATACCAGAAACAGCTGAAACTATTTTGCCCATGAATTTTAAGTCCAACTTTAAGATAAAAATTCAGTCCTAAAGCATCTGGAAAGATTCAACACAATAACGCGTACTGTCTGCTGTGCCAAATTTCCCCTCATGTCTATACTGATTTAACATTCTTTCTGCAGTTAGAGCAACGTATAACAGCTTCTACTGACAAGATCAGCTGCACGTATAAAATGAGTGGCCTTGCCATAGAACTATTACACATTCTTTAAGACTAGTTACTTGCACGCTCTTCATGTAGAAGAAAGACCTACCACCACAATATGCAGTGCAGTATCCTGCATATCCATATTAGTGTACGGAGCAAAATTGGTTCATCAAAAATGGGACTACCTACATGCCACCAAGTTAATTTTGCTGCTGAAATTTTGAATTTAAGATTAATCCTTATAAGCTTAAAATTAGAAAATGCTTCTGAGAAGTACACATGACCTTTCCTTCATTTTGCTAATGTTTTAATAAACCTATTTAGATTTGCTGCCTTCAGGGGAATAATATCTAACTGAATATTCTAAAATTCAAGGGAAAAAAATTAAAATGCCATTAAAAAAATTAGATTATTTTGAGAAGTTTGCTATGTTTTTCATTACTCTTTTTATTGGTGGGGGGGAAAGGGGGAGCCATATTGCCTTGGAATGGTCACATTCCCATTAATCCCAAGAGAAGAAAAGTGAATGGCAAGGTTTTGGTAATGGAGGGGCTACAGGGCTACTTCTGTGAAAAGCTGCCGAAAGCTTCCCCTGTGCTCAACAGAGCCAAAGCCAGCCAGCTCCAAGATGGTAGTGCCTCTGGAATAACATATTTAAGAAGGGAAAAGTTACTGCACAGGAGCAATTGCAGCTGGAGAGGAGTGAGAATATGTGAGAGAAACAGCTCTGCAGACACCAAGGTCAGTGAAGAAGGTGGTGGGGAGATGCTTCAGGCGCTAGAGCAGAGATTCCCTGCAGCCCGTGGTGCAGCCCATGGTAAGGCAGGCTGTGCCCCTGCAGCATATGGAGATCCACGGTGGAGCACATATCCACCTGCAGCCCACGGAGGACCCCACACCCGAGCAAGGGGATGCCCGAAGGAGGCTGTGACCCTGTGGGAAGCCTGCACTGGAGCAGACTCCTGGCAGGACCTGAGGCCCCATGGAAAGAGAAGCCCATGCTGGAGCAGGTTTGCTGCAGGACTTGTGACCCTGTGGGGGACCCACACTGGAGCAGTCTGTCCCTGAAAGATGCACCCCATGGAAGGGAGCCATGCTGGAGCAGCCTGTTCCTGAAGGATGCACCCCATGGAAGGGAGCCACGCTGGAGCAGTTTGTGAAGAACTGTAGCCCGTGGGAAGGATTCACACTGGAGAAGTTCATGGAGGACTGTGTTCTGTGGAAGGGACCCACGCTGGAGCAGGGGAGGAGTGTGAGGAGTCCTCTGCTGAGAGGAAGGAGCAGCAAAGACAACGTGATCAACTGACCGAAACCCTCATTCCCCATCCCCCTGTGCTGCTGGTGGGGGCAGGAGGTAGAGAAAATCGGGAGCAAAGTTAGGCCTGAAAAGAAAGAAGGGGTGGGGGGAAGGTGTTTTTAGTTTTATTTCTCATTACCCTACTCTGACTTGATTGATAATAAATTAATTTCAGCAAGTCAAGTCTGTTTTGCCTGTGACAGTAATTGGTGAGTGATCTCTCCCTGTCCTTATCTCAGTGCATGAGCCTGTTGTTACTATTTCTCTCCCCTGTCCAGCCGAGGAGGGGGAGTGATAGAGCAGCTTTGGTGGCATCTAGCTAGGATCAGCCCACCACAAGTGCAGTGTCATCAACTGGCCCTGGAGAGGCTCTTCAATATTCAGAATTGATCTCTCCCTCCACCCCCCCACCTCCCCAATTTTAAACCAAGGCCAGCCCCTTTAGTGTGATTATACTGATACCTTCTACTTCCTCTTTGGGGGGCGGGGAGGGGGGGAGGAAAGAGAGAAAATCTGAGTAGTTGTTTTGTCTTTCCCATACTCAGAATTCCCTGTAGAGTTTTAATTCAAACTTTTGACTGCCTTTGATCATTGACGAGGAATGTAAACTACCATTCCTAAAGGGGAAGAAATAGGAAAATTAGCCTATATAAACAAAAAGGTGAGTAGAACTCTTGTAAGATTAAATTGCTGTCATAATTCGGGGAGTCACTACAAGTGATACTCTCCCTCCCCGTTTAGTATTTTATTTATTGCAAATTATATGATAGAATCACAGACTGGTTTGGGTTGGAAGGGACCTAAAAGATCATCCAGTTCCAACCCCTCTGCCACGGGCAGGGACACCTTCCACTAGAGCAGGTTGCTCCAAGCCCCTGTGTCCAACCTGGCCTTGAACACTGCCAGGGACAGGGCATCCACAACTTCTCTGGGCAACCTGTGCCAGGGCCTCACCACCCTCACAGCAAAGAACTTGTATCACCTCATCTAAATCTCCCCTCTCTCAGTTTAATGCCATTCTCCCTTGTCCTGTCACTACGTCCTCTTATAAAAAGCCCCTCCCCACATTTCTTGTAGGCCCCCTTTAGGTACTGGAAGGCTGCTGTAAGGTGTCCCCATTGTCTTCTCTTCTCCAGGCTGAACAAGCCCAGCTCTCTCAGCCTGTCTTCACAGCAGAGGTGCTCCAGCCCTCTGATCATCTTCATGCCCCTCCTCTGGACTCACTTGAGCAGGTCCATGTCCCTCTTGCGTTGGGGGCCACAGAGCTGTACACAGTACTCCAGGTGGGATCTCCTAAGAGTAGAAAGGGAGAATCCTCTCCCTTGACCTGGACACGCTCCTTTTGATGCAGCCCAGTATACGGATGATTTCTGGGCTGCGAGCGCACACAGCCAGCTCATGTTGAGCTTTCCATCAACCAACACCCTCAAGTCCTTCTCAAGGCTTCTCTCAATCCAGCCTCTGCCCAAACTGTATCTGCGATTGCCCTGACCCAGGTACAGGACCTTGCGCTTCGCCTTGTTGAACTTCATGAGGTTTGCAACGGCCTCCCTCGCAAGCGTGTCAAAGTCCCTCTGGATGGCATCCCTTCTCTCCAGTGTATCAACCGAACCACACAGCTTGTTGTCACTGACAAACTTGCTGAGAGCGCACTCAATCTCACTGTCCATGTTGCTGACAAAAACGTTGAATAGTGCTGGTCTCAGTATCAACCCCTGAAGAATGTCACTCCGTCACTGGTCTCCACTTGGACATTGAGCTGTTGACCACAACTCTGAGTGTGACCATCCTGCCAACTTCCTACAGAGCGGGTGGTCCATCCCTCAGTCCAGGTCTCTCCAGTTCAGTGACAAGGATGTCATGCAGGACAGTGTGAAATGCCTTGCACAAATCCAGGTAGATGATGTCTATTGCTATTCCCTTATCCACCAATGCTGTCAACCTGTTGTAGAAGGCCACCAAATTTATCATGCGTGATTTGCACTTAGTGAAGCCATGTTGTCTGTCGCCAATCACCCCCTTATTTTCCACGTGCCTTCGCATAGTTTCCATATCCCTGAAATATCAACTATCCTCTTACTTTTACAAGCACAGTGCCAAAGTCAGGCACTGAGACAGGAAGTACTGGATTGAATGACACTGATAATTAGGAATATAGCTTTAGACAGTGCTAGATGCTGCTCCACGTCACACAGGCACTGCTCTGACACCAACAAGACAGCACAAATACATCCAAGGCTATTTGCATTGGCAGGAACTGAACTGAAACATTAGTTACAGGCCTGCCTTTTTTCCCCCCTTCCTTTGAAAGCTAAGCAAATTAAATGAGAAATTACTGACTACAACACAAGAAAAGACAAATTTTAGTGTCATCTGTAGAAGTAGTTATTTTATAGGGGGGTACAGTCATAAACTATAATAAGTTAAGGATATTTACATACTAAATGACACTGGCCACTGCATTACCTTATTTTACCACTACCACCCTACACTGTATTTTCCAGTAAGTTAGCTTACAATAATTCTGATTATGCTGATGAAGATGACATGTATGGCCTGAAAGAATATATTCTAAAAATGGACAACAGTAGCTAGTTAGAGTATGAAGCACATTCAGTTTAACCGTACCTCCTGTTCAATTACATTACGTAACCTTGAACTGATATTTTATACCTCCGACCTGCCATTGATAACTTTTTCTTGCGTAATTCTACAAATCACAAAAATAGAGTTCCCAGTCTGACCTTTTCAACATATGAAATTCAAGTATGTACAAAGGTATCTGCATACTCAACAGCCAGAAAATTGGCATTTGTCTTAAACTCACACAGACTATTTCAAGCACCTCGTTGAGCAATTTGGTCTATCAAGCTGCTTCCAATTGTTAGGTGCTTCATTCATCCAGGAACCTTAACCTCAAAGCTCAGTACTTCATCCTCACAATCCAGCTGTGTAACACTGGACACCTAACTTCCCCTGCCCTGTTTTCTAGCCACACAACCCATTGCCAAGTGGGCCACTAACGAGAAAACTTACCATGCTGCATTGGGCTACCAACTTCGGGGACAGTTCTACTGAGAAATTGTTACTTCTGACATGCTAACATTTCAGGCAAAGGAATTAAAACAATACCCAGGGAACAAAAGTTTACATTTGGTATGTTAACGTATTTTGCAATGAGTTTATCGAATGGCTTATACATGCATTGCCATTTTGATAAGTATTTTGCCTGCAATGTGCATATACCGTAGTACCTAGGATCTGAGAACCCTTACCCTTATGCCCAAACTTAATAACTTTCTTAAGCAAGGGCCTTGTCAAAATTACACAAACTAGAAAATAAGGTAACTTTGAAGTTACACCAAAAAAAAAAAAAAAAAAACACCATTCAAAACTTTGCAGAAGACAGTTAAAAACTGCTGTCAAATAACACTACGAATTTACAGACTGTGCGTAATAAAACTAAGTAATCCAGCATTTTTGATAACAGTATTGAACTTTTTGAAGCCAAGTGAAAAGCAATTGCAGTGTCTTTATCTCTGGACTACAGTATTCCATCAAGGGGACTAAACAAAGCAACAGAAAACAAGCATATCACACCAGAGGTTACTATCTCTATTAGCAGCAGCAGCAGAAGCAAACACAGGCTCATCAAGTGGAAAAACTGAGGCTCAGCTCTACGTACTAGTGCCAGCACATCTTCCTAAGAGGTTCAGGCCAGCATTTGGTACTTGTAATGCAGACCTACTGAGGAGCTTCAGCAATTTTATGATGGAGGAAGAACTCAAATAACTAGAAACAGTGGTACGTCAAAACTGCTGCATCCAGACTCATCTGCAGCCCTAAATGGGGCTTTTGAGTCCTTCACACAACAGCTTAGGAGTGGCTAACATCCCCACATTTTGAAGCCACTGCCCCCAGCGGTAAACACCATACAAGCCGTTAAATCAAACATGGATCTGCTGATTTCTTTAAACAGCACATAAAAATTTCCTTGCAAGCTTTATTCCTCTCAAGCCCTACCACCTCCACCTCTGCCCTGGCAGCCTTATGCTGCTCTCCATATGCATGTTACAAAACACTGGACCAGCCCTTTCTCATCAGGTCAATCTTCACAGGCCTGTCCTGCCCGGAGATCCCAGGTGAGCAGATTCCCATTACCCACCGTGTTCCAACTGATTTCCTTTATTGGGGGAGCATACCATCCAAACAATACACTATGCTTGTAAATTATAGGTATATGCACTAACTACGAAGCCTGTTCCAATGTATGTGACTAATTCATCTTAAAGTTGCCAGTGTTCTGAAGATGGTCAGAGGCAGTCAGACTTGAGGGGTGCACTGCATGGTGTCTAAGGTTCGGATCTGATGGAAGCTTTTTTCTGCAGGTGTGTTCCTCACGCATCCCAAACTGAAGACCAAAAGAGCTATCCCTCTCCCTCACACACAGGCATGCTTCTCTCTTCAGCAGTTACTTGTAAAGAATCTGTAGTAATACTATGCTTTTTTGAGGACTTCTTGAACTAAGAGGTTCCAAATTTACGAGAGCAAGTAGTTAGCTAGAAGAAAGAAAAAGGGAAGTGAGGCAGGGAGGGAGAGGCAGGAATTCTAAGAGTTCTGGTTCAATTTCCTCGGTAACCCTGGGTAGTCTTGGATCTACTTCACTAGATTTAATCTATTCAAATCCAAATATCCACACCTGGTCACCTGGAACAGCAAGATGTGGCAGCTTTACACAGATGCTGTGCAGCAATCATATACCAAACATAACACAGTAACTATAAACACTGCAGCAGTATTTTCAGAGTGATTTCCCAAAAGACAAAATCAATTTCTATCAACAACAAAGACAATGTTTTATTGAACAAATCTATGTACAGTACAAAAAAGTTTTTAAAATGAAACACTACTGTTGATTTATTGCAGTTTGATGGCTCAGTTTTAATTTGTACTCTTATATAAAATGCAAAGTAAAATAATTTAACATTCAACAAGGAAGCGCAAATTTCCTTTCTTGCTGAACCTGTAACAGCGTTTTACAAATTAAGAGTCCCAAAATGCATACACTGCATTTAATCAGAAAGGTGTTATACAGTACCAAATAAATTAAGAAAATAGTAACACTACCACCCCTTTCAGTCTTTTGTCCATAGCACTGGTGTTAAAACAATAAAAGAAATGAGTACAGCTGAACCTTCAATGTGATATTAAAATCACAAAGTTTAATGTTATAAATTATCCAAACTATACAATTTATATAGTTTTAATGAATATGGCTAAATAACCAAAGTACCAGTGACCTTTCCCCACAGATATGACCACTTTCAATCTACTTTCAGTACTTTTTTGCAAAAGGTGTCTACCAAGCGGCAGCTCTTTGAAAATTAGAACTTACATGACCCTTACAGTGAACTGTGATCGGGTTAGAGTAGACAGTCTTAAAAGGAAAGTCTAAATCCAAGTTACAGCCACCTGGAGGAATGTTATTAGAATACAATTATCAGCAATGAAATGCAGAGACTTTGATCCAACAAAGCTCCTAAGCTCATGTGTAACTTCAGGCAGCTTTAAGAGATTTGCATGCTCCCATTACACATGTACTTCCGTATTTATTGAATCGAAGTGACACATCTTGAAGAAGTATTTCCAATGCTTAATGCCTGGGTGAAAAAAACCCTTTCAATTTTAGATTTGGAACCTTTTTCAGCTCTAGGAGTTGCAGGCTTAATGTAGGGTAATACTCAACACACTTAAGAACCCTTAAAAAGCATGTAGAGTTATCACCCACACGTCCCAAGTATCTCTTAGCTCATAATTAAAGTTGCTTAATACTGCAACTATCTGAGAATACCAACAGGTATCAGAGAGTAGTTTGAATGAAATGCAATGTCTTTTGAAGTAAAAATGATTACTCAAAACAAAAATGTTACCACCCACTTGCTACTTCAAGTCAATTCAGTGTATTTCTGACAGGTGTTAGGTGATGCTGATGTCCACCTACAGAAGAGTTCAGTTTTCCAGTTCTCCAAAGTGTATATACTGAACACATAGTATAAACAAATGGTGGTGTCCAAGAAAAGCATCTTTGAACAAAAATTAGTTTAATGCAGGTACAAAAAATTATGGTCACAGTTTATGCATGTACATAGATGCATTTATCTACACACTTAAAGAAAATACAAGTCTCAATCATGTTTTTAAAGCATCTTCAAACACATGGAGCTCCAGGAAAAGGCAAAAAAGCACCAAAGATTAAAGGTACATTGAAAAGACTTTACACAAACATTTTTGTAATATCTATTGACGGAATTTTCAGATTCTTTAAACTGTAATACTTCAAAATTAGCTTTTTTTCCTTTTCAAATATATTTAAGCAAATTTAACTAGATTAACGATGTTAAGCAAAGAAAGGGGAGCCTGGGAATTTAATATAACTCAATATAACTGGGTCCTTAAAAATTAATTGAAAGCAAAAAAATGTGAAAGTGCATTTGACTGATAAGGTCCCCATTTAAAACTTAATTTTAAGTTTTAAAAACTTTTAATGTATTTATACATGTAAATATATATATAGTGTGTATATATGTATATATAATGAATGATGCATTTAAATCAGTTTTTTTGCAACTGCAAAAATAATTCTTTGGTGCCTCAAATGTCACACAAATCTCAAAGTGGGCCAGTCATAGGTATTAATGTAATGCACACATACCTGTGATCATAATTTTATAACCTTTTATGTTAATCCAACTCAAAGTTAAGGCAAGAATGTTCTACAATTCAGAAGAGCATTATTTTGATTTTGCATTCTTTTTACCTCCCGGGCGGGGAAAAGGAAACAGAATTAACGCAAATATCTGTTTAATTTCACAGAGGATTATTAGCAGAGGCATTACTGAACTATTAAGTTCCAGAGCTACTTAACAGCCTATTTTACAATGAAACTCTTAGGTTTGCAAGTGTGAGCCATTGCTACAATGAACAGATCTTTTATGTACCTCTTGATTTTTTACTCATTAGATTTTACATATCTGTTGATTTAAGCAAGTTGATCATCTTACTATGCCATACAAGCGTGGTGATGAACTATTTGGTAAGCAAACTAGCTGAGCAGGAATAGTTGGTTTTGGCTGTCCTACATTTCTGTGATGACTCTGCCAGTACACACCAGTTTTTACCACTACACTTTCCGTGCCTACAGTCACATTAAATTTTTCAGTTACCCGCATAGAACAGGATCCCAAATAAAACATTTTTAGGTGGCAAGACAGTGTAAGGTAAATTAAATCAGCACAGTAATTAGACAACATGCATGTTTGCCACACCTCTGTTTGGGGTGGAAAGACCAAAAACTACAACAGCACCTTTCTGGTTTCCAAATGTTCTGTATTTCAATGTTACATATAGAGCTGAATGATTCAAATTTCCTGTCTTCAGATTCTGATTGTTTCTATGAACAATGAATTTTGGATAAAGTGCTTAACATTTGAGCTAACACCTTCACTTACTTCTGGGAAAGGCTATCTTTTCAAGAGATGCTATTAGATAGGGTCATAACATGTCTTAAGGTTGAGTCAGTATGTATTTTCTCCCTTCCTCTAGACAGTAAATAAGTAGTTACAGTACTGAGTTGCAATCCACCACCATTAAGCAATATCACATGTGAAACAGGCTCTTCCTGATCTTTTCCAACTTGACATGTGCTCTGCTTTTGTCTGCCCTTTCCCTCCCCTCCCTTTTTAAAACAGGAAGCCATCTCAAGTTCTTTTCGGTCATACAAACAGCTGAAGGACCTCTGTATTTGCATGAAGTTAGTTTAACTCTGCTCTGTAATGCAAGCTTAACCCCCTTCACATTCTGTATTTGTTTCAATCTGCTTCTGTTGACATCCACGCAATCTGCACGTCTACTGCTTGTATTAGTCTTCCTGCACCTGTAACAGATGTTTTACAGGACACTCTTAACACACACCTTTACCATAGCCTTGCAGAGGGCTTCTCTTCCACTGTGCATAACTTTCACACTTAGTATCACATTAATTGACTTTTCCTTGCACACTCTGTACTTCAAGATTTTGGCTATTTAAGCATTCCATCCATCTTAGATTTCTTTCTACATTCTTCTTTTTGGATTCTAAGTTTATTAAATAAGCTCCATACTTTTGGGCAGATAATGGAATCACATACTCAAACTTTGAAAAAAGAAGGCATGGTTCTCTACACGTTTCTTATCCATATTACACTAATGTAAGACTTTCTTGAATGATTCCTTCCCAGTTCTGTGGATGGATACCCTTTAACCACATATTTTCCAACTAAAGCAGCTTTCAGAATTGGCTGGCTTTATTTCCATAAGGCAATTAACACCTCTGCTTTCTCTGCCTGCTCAACTGTATGCCTTATTTTCCTTAAACCTTCATGCTAGAAAGACTGTGCCACTAAGCTTCAATCACACATTGGAAATGAATGTGGCTTTTCGGATAACTGGTACTTTGGGGATTTTGTAGCAACCTTTCTGGACTAAAGACCTGCAGAGCTCCTATTATTCCTCTGTGAGTTTTGTTTAGAAAATGTGCTTTGTCTTTATCAAGGTCATGTTTTTCTTCAGTAATTTGAGACTGCTTTATGATTAAGGCCAACTGGGAAACAAACTGATGCTTCTTCATGTAGTGTTTTCTTACACCACTCCTCGTTTGATACATTTTCCCACAACATCGAATCAGGCACCTGTAAAAGAGAATGCACTGGGATCAAAATGAAGACTAACCAAAGTAAATCATTCCTTAATCTAGAACACTGCTTATGTTTTTCAACATGTTTAGTTTCAAACTTGCAAGGAAAGACAGACTCAATTAGCCCATTCTGTTTTATGAGAAGCCTTTTCCATTAGAGTTGCCTAACAATTCTCACTACCCCTTTCTTATTCTAAACAGCACATTCAATTTGAACTTCCAATTTAGCACAGTGTTGTGATATAATTGTCTAAGTTCTGGCATACTACAACTGCTTGGAGGTTACGTCCGTCTTATCTATTCCATCAGGTTGCCTGTTTTCAAAGACCATTTTCTGGTTGGTATTTACCTCCAAAACAAACCAACCCAGAAGGAATGTAAGACTTACTTTCGTCATCTGAATCGAATCCAAAGAGCGTCTGACACTTCTTTTGTGCAAGGTGAGCCTCAAGTGCTTCTGAATTACAGTAGATGGTCAAGCAGTTGCCACATCTAAATCTTTCTGTTGATTTGCTACAAATTTTATCTTGTTCAGAATAAGCATCTACTTCATCAGCCAAAATTTTTCTACGTTTTGGCATGCTAATGTAGCGTTCATCAAGGTAACTTGGAGGCAATGGTCTAACATACGGTTTTGTTAAGATGACACCATATGAAGTATTCTCTGTTGTTGGATTTGGTTTAGAAGGTAATTGCGAGGCACCAGCATTATTTTGTGGTGTATCAGTACAATTCTGTAAAACTGGTAACACTGACCCATTTTCTGTCCTTGTTTCATCTGCCACTCTGTCCAAAGGTACTTCTGATGACTTTGATGATGTTTGATCTACGTCACTGTGCCCATTGACCAGCTGGTCACTAACAGCATTACAGTTTTCAGAATTTGGCTGTAACACAGGCGTCTTTTGGTCTGTCAAACTTAAAACTGTAGTGCCACCCTCAGATGAACTTTCATTTCCATTATGAATTACATTATTTGCTTTCTTCTCAACACTTTGAATGTACGTCTTTGGTTCTGTAGAATCCTTCCTTGACTTCCAAGTTGGAATTGGTAAATCTACAGTTTCTTTTTCATTAACAGATTCATCATCATCTTGGAAACTACAAAGTTCTGAAGGATCATCTGAAGACTCTTTTTCACTTGCATCTTCTGAACATTCTGGTGTTTTATTTAAATAATGCTGAGCCTCATGTTCATACAGCAAAGGGAGCTCCTCAAATAGCTCACAGCACTCTGCAAAATTGCACTGCGCTTTAAAAATACTATGACTTTTTGTATGTTCTGCAAGCTCTGTTGACAGCTTAAATCTCTGATTACAATTAAAGTGTAAACAAAAGTAAACATTTGGATACACGTGTCTCTTCAGGTGGTCTATAAAATGTTGGGAATCAGCAAATTTTCTCTGGCAGAACCGGCATTTTCCTTTATTCCACTTCATTATATGCTGCTGCACCTTCAAATCAGTTGGATGACTTTTTCTTGCATGTTTATTGAGGAATCTTATCTTTTTAAATATTCTAGCACAACCATTAGCAGGGCACTTAAAGCTTCCTTCCTCATCCATAGCATCAATATCTTTTTGAGAACAAAAAGCTCCATTCACTTTATGCAGAATAGGTGACTCTTTACTGGAACTGTCATCATCTTCAGGCAAACTTTCTGTACTTAAAGCATCAGGAACATTATTAAAACAGCTGTCACTACTATTTTCAGTAGCATCATCCTGGTCACTTAGATGGTTTCCCACCACAAATACCTGTTGTGTGTTCTGCTCCTCCACTTGGACCACTTGGTCAGCACTTGCTGCTCCTGCAGTCTCTGGTTCGTTATCTTTGGAACCATCAGAATTCCCATTTTCAAGAGACGGAGTGACATCAGAACATTCTACTTCATTAAGAACAGAAGCCTGTCGACCAGCCTCAAGAACTGCAGCAAGATGTTGCCTTTCTATCTTCCTGACATGATTCTTTAAGTGCTTCAGCATAAGTCCTTTTTGCCTGAACTTTCTGGAGCAAAGTACACAGGAAAAACTGCCTTTTTTTTGGTGAGCTTGTGCATGTTTTACAATGTGACCACCAAGAAATTCCTTGTTGCATATCACACAGCGGTGCCTTGGTACAGTTTGATCTAACATTTCAGATGCCTCAAGAGCTTCATCGTTCTTTTTGGCATTACCTTTGGACTGGGCTTCAGAGAGATCTTCTGGGTCAAGCTCCCCATTGCTTACATCTGTTAAACAGACACGCTCATCACCCAGAGCCCTATACTCCGTTATCTTCTCTGTATTTGCAGTAGAGTTTTCCAGTGTATTTTCACTTATGCTAACAAAGGCTTTATCCCCCAACAATGCTAAACAATTCTGCTTGATCATCAAGAAATTCCAAAACTCGGGATCAAAAAACAAACCTTTTTTCAAAATTGGAAGCAGTTCAAAACGTACACGGTTTTGAACAGAACTAGTGCACTCATTGTATTCTTCATCTGCACATTTATATAAATGTTCAACAGTGTAGTAAGATTCCAAGGTGCGCTCAAGAAAAAAGACTGAAAGAGCACAAATTCTGAGGATCTCTAAGTCATTTGGCAGAAAATGAGCAATTGCTTTATAAATAAGACTTTTCATGTTGGGATCTTCACGGAGGTCCAACTGTAGGGCACAACCACATATCTCAACACATATCTGAAGACCATCATCACCAACCTGCAGAAAGGAAATCACAGTAAACATAATTATAGAGTATGCATAATGGCATTTTCCTTATGGGCTTACAGAAGTCTACAGCTTAAAAAATAAAAGAATCAGATTCACGGGGGGGGGGGGAGGGGAAGAAGAGCTAGTATAAACAATGCCCAAACATTCCATGTATTTATACTAATCTACGTTCAAAACAGCAGTTCAGAAAGCATCCTGCTAGCAAATTTCACCTAAAGGCATGTACATTTTAAAATAATGCTCAAAGAAGACTATGAAATACAGGCACAAAAATGCCCCAAAATAACATCTGCTTTGCACTGAAAGCTATGCAGTTACTATCAGCAAAGCTTCAGATACTTTTGCCATGTGCAGTACTGTAGTTAAAAGACAATTAATTATTTGGGCATATAAAACAAGACTGCAGCAAATCATATCTGTTCTAGCAGTATCCTCTGCATCTTCATTGCTTAGGCTGTTTCACACTATAATTGGACAGTTACTCTATATTTTATCCCTGTTCTAACTCATTTGACTTGCATTGCATAAAGATACAAGCTATATAATATTGCCCTCAATTTTGAACAATAACCACCACAGAAACCTTAACAACCCATGGCCAAGCATTCTAAAAGGCTTGAGTCTTCAGAGTGACTGACTATCCTTTCAATGAGCAGAATCCCTATTCCACACTTCAGGCTGCAGGCGCTCCCATTCAGATGGATGATCAGAAACATACTGCCCAACAGGTAGCAGATTAATGTAAAGAGTTTCAGGCACTTCAAAAATTAATACCCACCTAAACTTAAATGTGCATTAACAAATACATACAATGCTCCATATGTAGTAGGTTATTAAAAAAATATGATCATTCAGATGAACATACAAATAAAAGTTATTCATTTCACAAGTGTTTTAGAATACATACTGAGATTAAAATCTTGAACAGCAGCAAATCACTTAATTTAGAACCGTACAGCAGCACCCGTGACAAAATACTTTATAATTCCCTTAGGGTACAGCACATGAAGGAGTTCTGTGCAGTCAGGGTAATGATAAAAAACACATTTGGAAACAACTTGCATGCCTGTGTGCAAAATATTGCACGTGACATCTTTTGCACATGTTTGTATGGGACAGTGTAAGCCTAACACGCGAAGCATGAAACACAGCACACTTTTGTGAAGCAAAATTATGTCTTCTCCTGTTTTAGTCTAGCTTTTCCTTTATGTTACATTAAGCATTTCTTCAGATTTGGTTAAAACTGGTGAAAAGATTCAGAACTTGACGAGGGTGAAAGGCAGATAAAATGGCATTATGCAAGTCCTATTTCCTTAAGGAGCCAGGCTAAGGATCCACAAAACAAACCACCGAATCTTTCATATTTACTCCATGTATTTACTATTAATTTTCCCATTTATTTCTAGGGGATGACATTCCTCAAATTTACTACAGCAGAAAGAAAAAAAACTTAGAATTCAGTAAAAAAAAAAAAAAAAAAAATCCTTAAAAACACACAACAGATCAAGGACAATCATAATATTGATGTGCATTATGGAACTTGACAAATTTTTAAGGGAATATTGTGTTCTTCCCCACCCCCTCTTAACTTTGCACAAAAAGTGGCATTACACAATGTAAACATCACTCCTCTTTGGTTACAAAAAGAATGGGGGATAGGGTAAAAA
This sequence comes from Strigops habroptila, assembly GCF_004027225.2. NCBI lineage: Eukaryota > Metazoa > Chordata > Aves > Psittaciformes > Psittacidae > Strigops > Strigops habroptila. Next base: position 15,594,214 of record NC_044278.2, read on the forward strand.
ACAAACAACCAAAACTTACTTCATCTTTAATGACTTTCATGAAAGGGAAAATTACTCTGACATTTGTTGCAATTCTTAAAAGCTGGTAGCACTGGTCGACAAATACTTGTTTTGATGGGTTAGATTTAAGCTGCAGTTTACTCCAAATGAAGATCAGGTCCCTATAAGTACAGAACAAAATATTTCATTAGATTGAGTTTTAGAACTCTATCACTAAGCATGATGCATTACTAAGAACAACTATTTGCACATTCTATAACTAAAATTATATTTGAGGGTGTAATACCAAACTAATTGACATCACGACTGTACACAAAGTGCACAATGGAAAATGCAGCTTAATTACTTGGTTAAAGCACTCAGGGTATCTCCTATCACTGAGCCAATTAAATATTCAACAAAATATTAATGTATTCAGCTTAGTATCAGAGAACTGCATAATAAAATCAGATGCTACAGCATCTAGCCCTTAACACCACAGGCAATAAATGTCAGGCTGAACAGCAAGCTCTATGTGCTCTTGGGATTAAGTTACTTTCAGTGCAAGGATAAGGAGTCCTTCAGGAAAAGAAGTGTTTGAATGTGGAAAATGGGAGCGTTGTAGAAAGCTAGCTTCTAACACAGTCCACTGACAGCAAATATTGATGTTCTCCAGTTGTGCGGTTTACAACATGACTTTCTTTTCTTACTGCTGTCATCACTGCTCTTTCTAGCCAACAGCAGTTACATGAAAGCATCAGTTTCTACAGCTATTGACGCATCTCTCTGATCTTCAGTAAAATAGCATTTCTGACTGATACAAGGAAACGTAAGAATAGATTGCTAGACTCTGCAGCAGAGCTCCTGCACACGTAATGTGTTTAGTCTATAAAATATAGCTAATTGAAATTTTCGGCCTGTAAGTTCTATGCATTTTAATTCAGAGACTTGGAAAAGGCAACTGGACTTAACTTTTAGTTATAAGAAAATTTGCCAGCACAAAGATTTTACATGGGAGTAGATATAGTCAGGACTAGGCAGAAATCCCACCATAATGTTACAATGAAAACAGGGGACCAACTGACTTCCATTTTCTGAAGGAAGACGCTTCTTTATTCCACCAGCCTCCTCCCTCAGAAAACACTAACGCAGCTACTGACAAAATATTTAACTGATCTTCCAGAGTCTCTAGTCTCTGCGAGATACAAATCAGACAAACCTTTTGAGATTACGCTTGTCTAGTGAGGTCAGTGCCAGCATGAAGGGAAGTGACAGAACTGCCTGCAACAAAACACCAACTTCGCTTTTCAATTTAGGACAGCTCTACAATTCTGCTTGACATTTTAAGGGCTAGACAAAAGAACTTCATTGTTTTCTTTCATTCAGAACCCAAGAAAACTGAAGTCAAAAGACAGATCAAGCTTACATGGGGAAAACTGTGAAAAGGGAGTTCTATAAGCAGCTCTACCCACAAAAAAATCAGTCTTACAGGTTTTCTAAAGATACAAGCTGTTCAACTCTGCCTTTACCAAGCTAAAATCAAAACGTCTGAAATCTTTACAAACTTTACATACAAGTTTGAAACTTCTCGCACCAAACCATTCAAAAAATTCAGTTAAAGTCTCAACCTGAAGTACAGAAGAAAGAACTGAGCATTTTTGCTGTTAAGTTACCAAAATTAAATACTACAACTTATTCTCTATTTTGCCTCACACCATTTCAGAGCAACCCATTTCAACACTAATCCCAGGGAAACTGAGAAAAGTCAGATTATTCTTCTGAGAGATTAGTGGTTAAAATGGCTTGTCATGTGTTCAGAGAAGCTGGTACAAGGGAAGAGCTGAAAAAGGAATGGAGAAAACTAAAAGGAGAAGGAACAGCTCTGTGGTGAAGAACAAGCTGTTAATTCAGTTTAACCACCATGTGACTAGACCCTGATGTGAAACAGAAATCAGAAGCATTTGAGATATTTCTGTGTCACTGACCATAACACAGATAATAAACTTGAGATAATGTAGGCAGGGGCAGTTTTCCATTTGCTTGGTTATTATGGCACAGTAATATGGTATTTAATGACATTTACTTCTTGGACAGTCTAACTTTGTTCACATTGAGGCCTGTGCTAAAACTATTATAGACATGCATTGGGGCAATTTAAATTGTTACTGGAAGATCACAAACCTCTGTAACTCTTTACCAGAGGCACCCAGCCTGTTAACCCCCTACAAAATACCACAAAATACAACTGTGTGCCTCCATCAGCAACATAAAAGAACAGGTAAGCCCGCCCAGCCTTAGCTAGATCTAAAACTTTACTACTGTTGACAAGAAGAAAGTCTATCTTTCCTTGGCTATAGATAGCACACTTTACCAAAATGTTCTCCAGTTCACAAAAATTACCTAAATGTAAAAGACTTAAACATGTGGGAAAAATTCTTTGACTTACTGAATTTACTAATTAGGAAGCACTTGAAAACAGACAAAACAGCATTTAAAAATTGCCTGGCAGAGAAGGCAAGCCATTCTGCTATGCTTGTTCTATTGAAATCTTGGCTGTCTTCCTGAAGAGACATCACTTACTGATACTAGAAAGTCGTTAATCACTGAACTCTTCTCTTACCAATACCTTGTAAACAAATGTCTCTAGTCAGATCAAGCCCAGCTTGCTTTGTGCTTCATTTGTCAGTGGGCTTTCACTTCAGAAAAATAATTCTGATCATAGCTTATTCTTAGCATCAATGAAAAACAATAAGAGCTTTGTGACAGAGCTGCTTAATCTTCCTCTGAGATAATATGGGGCTAATGGTTTCACCTTGAAGATTTCATACAGGTTGCTTTGCATGAAGTGGTAACAAGCATCTGCTATTTACATCTTTATAATCTATTTTGATGTTTATCTTTGCTAGTAGTGTTTGCCACTAGATGTCTGCTAGATCTGCAATGTCCTCAGTTCCACACAAGGCAAGATGATTCATGCTGTGCCGAAGACGTTAAAATCTTCTACATGATGTGGATCAATTTAACCTGGCTCCTACTTCTTCAAATATTTGAATTACAGTGTAGACATGCCTTCACAAGCTTTGTTCCAGTTTACATTATCTAGTAAGCATTACGTAGAATTCTCTTGTTGGGTTTAAAACTGTTAAGGCTCAGCATCTGTAAAGAATGAAACAGCTGTTCTAGTTGCAGAGACGTAACTGCTCTGAACTCGTTCAAAGATCCTCAAGTGCTATATTTTGAACAGAAGATCAAAATACTAAGAGATGCAAAAATGGTTTCCTTGATAAACAGGTATCAATCAGTACTTTAGTCTCTTTTGGAATTTCATTTCTGACATCCACTTTGTCAGAACAAAAGGACAGACATCTTGTTTTGACTAGCAATTTTAAAAGTGGCTGATGCAAAACTTTATGATAAACTGGGTTAAGAGCAAGGTTAACATCTAACTACAGCAAAAGATATAAAAAGTAGGTTTGATTTAAAATGTGTTTCTTAAAAGACTGAATCCCCGAAACAGAAAGCACTAACCATTAGTTAGTAACTAACATGTATCTAATATGTGTAAGTTACATCTGCAAATTTCCCAAGAAGTAAGAAGTCAGGAGATGCAGCATTTGGGCAGGAATCAGCGAAGTTGGATTCCATTCACAAACTATGTACCTTTTTGGTTGAACTTCTTCATCTGTCCTATGGGGACAGTCATGTCCACATTTTCCTGGACAGACCGAATGAAAATTAACACTAAGTATTGACAATATATTGTATTATAAATGTATGTTGATCACATTTCTAAAGGTTTTGATGCAATGCAATCACTTATTCAAACAGCTAAGAAAAAACTTTATTAAGAAACTAAACATTATAATTTCTGACCTTCATTACTTCCTTGAGAAAAAAAGAAAAACAAAAAACACGTCTTACTTCTCAATTCTCTGAAATCTGGGAACCTAGACACCCGATATAGATTCTAAACTCCATATTAAAATTAATAAGCTTAATAAGATCTCTATTGACTGAAGAAAAAGAAAAATGCTTCCTGACTAAGCTTTTTTTCTTCAACTATGTAATCAAACAAATTAAGCATACTTTATCAAGGAATGCAGGTGTTACTTTAGATACAGAAATTATACAGGCTAAACAGGAGGATTATCTTCCTTAGCCATCATTCAGTCCTCTGAATGATGAAATTTGTTTTGACAACTCTTTAGAAAACGCTTCTAAAAACACAAAAACATCCAACTATCAAGATGATTTAGTGTGTACGAAGACATTATTACTTAAATGTTTTCTAGAGTACCACCATTTATTTTATGGCTCTATTTATGAAATAAAAGCTGCCATACTAAGTAGCACATTTTCAGAACCATATATTCTCTTTAGACATATTACCCCCTCGTTATTATAAAGCAGGACTAGCAGGACATTTAACTAGCAGGACAGAAAAATATCTGCATTACCAGAGAGCCTACAGTCTGCATATTGTTACACATTGCTAATAATAAAGGCCATACTTGTAGGTATTTACAGCCTAAAGTATGCGAAGGCCCACCCTTCTGTTACTTTGAAGCAGTTAGTGTGTTATGTACCATGTAGGCTACCATTGTACATGTTTGTGTGTAAAAAGGCAAGCAGGCATAACAGATGTAATAGGAATGTTTAAAAATCACGTTAGAATGTTTCATGTTGTATTCTAAACTTGAGTTACACCTCAAAGTAGATGTGTCATTTTAGCAATAAGCATTTGTTATCTGCTAAGCTGCTTCACCAGAAATAAAGTATTTACCATATACAATACATGTCCCCATTTTGAAGCTGAGGGACTAGGAACGATTCACATAGCTGTAAGGCTAAGGTAGTCTTCCCTTCTTTTTCAGTGTTGCAGATGATCTCAATTCCACTCTTGCAATCAGTCCTCAACAAGTGCTATACAATTAAAATAAAATCAATTTAGATAAATTTGCTAACATGAAATAAAACCCTATCAGACCTTACTATATTAAAGCTACTGAAAACTTCAGGAATTGCTACTGACATAGGATTTCTTTGGAACAGCTTTTGTGTAGGTCTGTAAATGGAGATTTTGGAGATATTTATAGAGTTCTTTCATATTTCTTAGAGCAATGACAATCGGAATAATTGTCCAAGAAATTAAAAGACTACACAAAAGCACTTTTTTAGCATGACGTAGCTTGTTCTCAAAACAAGGTTAGGAAAAGCAGTGTTATCTAGTAAGTGCCATCAGTGGTAAAGTAGGGCCACATTCAGCTAGAGTGTCATTTTACATATGGGGGCATCATTAAAAAACCTTAAGGCTACTAAAAATTTGTAACATACAGAACACTGGACTGACATCAGTAAGGCTCAAGTGCTTTTACTGAAATAATAGTCAATAGTGAAATCGTCAATATACTGAAGTTACAAAATATTAATGACTCAAGTTATTTAGGGACTATATCTAAAGTAAACTTGACCAAAAATTTGTATCTAGGTCAACAAGATTTGTAGGCACTTAACATTTAACTTTTCAAAGCTTAAGCAAGCACTAAGTTAAGCAACACCAGTGTAGTTGCCTCATTTTATGACATTTGGTTCTACAAAAACAAAGTTCCATATGCTCCTCTTGACAACTTGTATACAGCAAGTACTTAATTAAACAAATGTATACTGACAAACAATACCTCCTGGAATAGCTGATCTTCTAATGGTGACATATAAAGACAGGTGAAAAGAGCTTGATGGAAATACAGATCTTTACTGATATCTGGATGATTTATGCAAGATTTGATAAGAGCCATTGCCTCAGGGATGCGTTCACAGGCAATAAGGTATCTGGCACGCAGTTCAAAGAACAGTGGATTTTCAGAGCTTAAATATTTGTTAACTGTACAGAAAAGAAAGATTTAAAGGCAATTAGAATATGAAGTCCAAACAACAAATATATTTAAATGTAATGTTGTTTTTAATAGTGCAATGTCAACAAATAATATATAAAAAAGGCTCTGCTAAAGAAGCTATCAAATATTTAAATACCATCAAGAATCTGTCCTTCTGCTTGGAAATAGAAATTGTTATTTTTCTTACACCAGTAATCTAATTCCGTATTTTATTTCTAACAGATTAACACAAGGTGCTGCAAAGGATTAGTAAAATATACACTACATAGAAGCAGATATGAACATTTTCGAGAAAGCAAATTCCCTCCTTTCTCAGAACTTGTATCTGGGTGATTGTCAGAACTATAGGATTGACATCACTTCCAAGGCTATAATTATAGATATTTAAAACAACTCAGGATACTCATTACCTATTAAAATGGAAGACGTCGAAGTGATCAAAAAGTTAACTACAATTCATATGCTGTTGCTTTTAGTAGTTTTGAACACTTTGATTTTGCTGGTGAAGTGGAAAATACACTTTTTCTTCTTCTAAAACTACTAGTGGGCACAGTTCTTACATCTCAATCCTTAAATACCTTTAAATTCTAAGCCCAATTTCTGGAAATCTGTTCTTCAGATCTAAAAGCTAATCTTAAAGCTAACATTTGAATGAAAACGTTTGTACTGAGATACTCAAAATACTTAAAACATTTAAATAATTGGGAAATTATGAAATACATAAAAGACATGCTTGAGATCTTTCACAGATCATAGAAATTCTAGTATCTCAAGATTAAAATATCATTCAAGACAACAAAATACAATAATGCTGCTTTTATTTTGAGAATTGTTTGCATCTTGTCAAGTAAATGCACACTCTGAGGTGTCAAGTGTGTTAACATTAATGTAATGTATTGGACAATATGGGCTGATCTTCCTGTTATAGTCTCAACAGCTACCTTAAGAGTTAGAACCCCATAATTTCTAGTGCATTCCCTGTAGTACTACTGTACACTGTTGCATAATAAAGAGATTGTCAATTTAAAGTCAACAAAGGCTGAAGTGAGCCCAGGAAGTTTATACCTTAGAGGGAACATGTATTAAGAAAATTACAAGCAACTTAAAAGTAACACTTAATAGGATTAAAAACAAAAGTGGTTGATGAAAACCACTATCTGAGCAGCCATGTGATTCCCCCCCCCAAAAAAAAAAAGATTATGTACATAACAAGAGTTAAACTTTTTTTTTTTTTTTAATAAGGACACCTGGTTTAAAAGACATTTCTTATGATCAGAAAAAAGGATTTCTGTAGTATCTTTATTTTTATGCAACCTAATGACATTATATGCTAATGAACACTTAAGGAATATTATTCAAGGTGATAATAAGGTTTGTTAATAGATGTACCATAAGGTCCACCATAAGAGAAAATCTCATTCCCACTATTCATTAGCACTTCTGGGTATAAATTTAGTAAAGATGACTGAAAGAAAAGCCAGTGTCTAACAGCAGTCGTTAACTGCAAGAAAAAGTGATTATATGGAAAAATCCTTTAAGCCAATGCCTCTCCTTTGGAATTAACATAAATAAGATAATAAACCTCATCACCGGTTTCAAATGCAAACATTACCCAATAGATCACTGAATATTCACACTGAAAAATTAGGCTGGGAATACTTAGCTTTTATTAAGTGCTGATGTTAAGAAAATGCTGCATATCTAACAACTGGTTGCATCATCCTTTTCACTCAAATGGAGGAAGACTGCAGACTACAGTACAAGTGATGCCTCTCTAGAAACACGGTAGGAAGGGGAACCCCAGAAACTACAGGCCTGTCAGCCTGACCTCAGTGCTGGGGAACATCACAGAGCAGATCATCCTAAGTGAGATCATAAAGCATGTGTGGGAAAATGGGGGGGATAAGGCCCAGTCAGCATGGGTTCATGAAGGGCAGGTCCTGCTTGACCAACCTAATGTCCTTCTAGGAGAAGGTAACCTGCCTGGTTGATGAGGGAAAGGCTGTAGACATTTGTCTATCTGGACTTTAGTAAAACATTTGACACTGTCTCCAACAGCATTATCCTGGAGAAATTGGCTGGGTTGGAAACTGCCTGGATGGCAGAGCCCTAAGAGTGGTGTACATGGTGTCACATCTAGTTGGTGCTTGGTCACTAGTGGCGTCCCTCAGGGCTTGGTGTTAGGGCCGGTGTTGTTCAATATCTTTACTGATGATCTGGATGAAGGGATCAAGAACCCTCCGTAAATCTGCAGATGACACCAAGTTGGGTGGGAGTGTTTATCTGCTGGAGGAGGATAGGAAAGCTCTGCAGAGGGATCTGGACAGGCTGGATTGATGGGCTGTGGCCAATGGTATGAGGTTCAACAAGGCAAAGTGCCAGGTCCTGCATTTGGGCCACAACAACCCCACGCAACGCTACAGGCTTGGGGAAGAGCGGCTGGAAAGCTGCTCATGGAAAAGGACCTGGGGGTGCTGACTGACGGCTGCTGAGCATGAGCCAGCTTGAGCCCAGGCAGCCAAGGCGGCCAAGAGCATCCTGACCTGTACCAGCAATAGTGTGGCAGCCTGGCCAGGGCAGTGATCATCCCCCTGTACTGGGCACTGGGGAGGCTGCACCTCGAATCCTGTGTTCAGTTCTGGGCCCCTCACTACAACAGAGATACTGAGTTGCCGAAGTGGGTCCAGAGAAGGGCAACAAAACTGGTGAAAGGCCTGGAGCACAAGTCTTACGAGGAGCAGCTGAGGGAACTGGAGGTGTTTAGTATGAAGAAGGGAAGGCTGAGAGGGGACCTTATCGCTCTCTGCAACTGCCTGAAAGGAGGACAGAGAAAGGAGGTGGCTGGTCTCTTCTGCCAAGTAACAAGTTCATAGGACAAGAGGAAAACGCCTCAAGCTGCACCAGGGGAGGTTTATACTGGATATTGGGAAAAATTTCTTCACTGAAAGGGTGGTCAGGCATTGGAACAGGCTGCCCAGGAAAGTGGTGGAATCACCATGCCTGGAAGTGTTCAAAAAACGTGATGAGGCCATTAGTGACATCGTTTAGTGGCGAACTTGGCAGTCCTGGGGTAAAGGTTGGACTTGATGATTTTAAAGGCCTTTTCCAATCTATGATTCTATGATTCTAAGTTAACTTGTTAAATCATTCTCACTTTCTGTGTGGGAAACTCGCACCTCAGTATGCTCCTCTGCTTTGTAAGAATCCCACTTCTGGCAGCACAATCTCCCAGGGAAGGTTTCTCCTACACCCTCCAACGCTGTTTTTAAAGAGACTACAAGTTCCAGCTACACCACTGGCAGGATCGCGCTCTCTCCCCATCGTGGAATGCTCTCTTTTCCCAAGGCAGCATTTATAGTTCTTCTAACCCCCCGAAGCAAAAGACAACTGCTAACTACAGTAGCATTTAGCCAAATATGTGATACATTCAAAACGGCTTGGGGAAAATAACAGCTATTCCTGTCCAGCATGTGTGGTGCTTTGCTTTAGAGCAATAGATCCCGACCATCAGCTTAGAAGCTAATTAGCTGCTTACACCTGAGTGTACCTCTGTCTACAATATTTTCTTCTAAATGTTCACAGCAGGCTGCCTTATTCTCCCTAATCTATTAGAAGTTTATTGCTCCTATGTTTCAAGTCTGCTATTTTTTTTTTTAAACCCAAAGACTGCTTTCCTTTCCAGCCACCTCAAAACAGAATGCAACGTCTCAAAGTATACAATTCATGTAAAAACAGACACAGCGAGGTTTGTCTTGGCCTGAGCTTCTCTGTGCAATTAATGAATCAAAGACAGGATTATGCAGTTCACACAGTACATATTTATCAAACTGACTTTTGCAGGTAATGGTTGGTGATTCAGCAATAACATGTAGTTTTCCTCATTTAAAATACTGATCCCCGAGGGAACTATATGGCCGGGTTTCAAAATATACACCAAATATACACCAAATACTGCTAGCCTAATAAGCAGCACAGAATGTGTTCTTTGTGTAAGACTTCAGAGGAATCAGATTTTAGAAGAAGTGAGACAAGAAAGGAAGAACTTCCAAAAGGTATTATCTAAAATGTTTGTGATCACAACCAAGACATGTCAAGGGGATATCAGAAGATAAAAGGAGGGAAAATACCTCAGCAAAGGGGAAGGAGATGTGGCCTACAACAAAAGGAAACAAAGTGATCATCTACTGACAACAGGCAGTGTAAAACTAAGTCCCCAAACTGTTATCCATCATGCAGAGGCTTCATGATGATCAAAGGAATCATTAAAGGACTAAAACAATTTTTGCTAGAGAGTTGGAAATTGAGCTCTAACTTCAGATCACAACTACCAAAAATTCTAGAGTGTTATGTGATGCAGAACAAAACAAGGATAATCTTTGTTTTCATTTGTTTCTGTAGGTATTTGACTAGAAGTTTATTAGATATATAATATAAATCACATGTAAACTATTTTGCTCAAGCACTTGCTTCACGAGAGAGATAAAACAAAGACTACACACTTATGTTAATTTGCTAGCAAAATACTTTCTTTGCTTAAGGAGGCAGCTCACTCAGCTGTTGTGACTTTATAGTCCTTTTCCTCACTCAACAGAATGAACACATTGTCATAAACACAGTAATGAACTAGTATTTTTTATCACTATCAAATATAGTCCTCTGTGAACACTGCTAGCAAATATGTTGCTTAAGATGTTAGTAAAGACTTCACTGTAGATTGGATATTTTTCCCCTTGTCAACTTTCATTAACATTCCAGTAATTTTGTCTTCCACACACTGCCTCTTTCTCCTACTCCCAATTACAGGAATTACATATACATAAACAGAAAGCAGCTATCAGGTGTAGTCACAGGCATCATTCTAAACACAATGAAGAAAAGCCACAAGCCCCGGTATTAACAACTTACAAGAAAGATTAAATGAGCCCAAGTACCATGAATACAGGAACACATATCAGGTCCTTCCTTGATCATGCTATTTTAGTAGCCTGAGGTCAAGTCACTCTCCATGCTCTTTCAGTTTACCTATATTTGGTAAACTCATTTTATAAGTAACTGCTCAGTAGCCTCCTGTATCTCAATAATTTGATCTCTACACTGTAAAAGTAGACTTAAATTACTAGCAAAGAAATTAGTTTTCTTTCAAATAAAAAAAGGCACCTGTACATTTTACTACAGAAAAATAGTTATGTGCAATGCCAGCTGACAACACCTGACCCTAATATCAAAAAAGCATAATTTAACACATTTTCCATAGTCTAAAAAAATTAACTTAGTATATGAAGTACCTAATTCCTGTGACACAGGCTTTGCTTTAAGAATTGCTTGTAATACTGGATCCTCCCATGGTCCACCATCTCGGATGATTCGAGTTACTAGTTCCAGGTTCATATTTCTGTATCTACTGAGAAGGTTCTGACATTCCTACATGTAAAAAGAAAATCGATTAGAAAGAAGGAAAAAAAAAAAAAAAAGTTGTCTAAAAATAAAGTTAGGTCATCCAAAAGATACAAGAAAATCCAAGCATGTTTTAGCATTTCCTCAGTCAACAATTCAAGCCACAAAATCTTTTCTTGACCAGGCCTACACAAAACCCTAAAGCAACAACTTATATTCTCTAAAACCAGTAATACACAACTGTGGAAGCCAGAATGCAAGAGCCTGCCATTTGCATAACAATGTAAAACTGCCTTTCCTTGAATTGGAAATATTACTGGCACACGCTGTAGAAGTCTTCACCTCATGCTAGTCTGCACAGATTTAGACATGTTGCCGCTGGATTTGTGATCCAGTGATGGTGTCTGAATTCTATGAGGGAAAAACTGAATTAAGCCATGTGAGTCACCAGCCCTCAAGCAACCATTTTTCTCCAAATCTCTATGTCATAGAAATTATGCTTGCCTAAAATAATCCAGCATGTTTTAACCATCCATTATTTTCACATATGCCAAGTTCCCCCCATCCCTCCACGCACCTTATATTTGCTGGTAAAAGTGTCAACATTAATGTAAATCAACAGTAGAATTTTAATCACAAAAGGTATCTAATTTTAAAACAAAAAATGCAGCTGAAGAATGGCTTCTATGCACATACAATTAACTGCTTCACGCAGGCTTTTTTTCTGTAAATTCAGTTTCAACTCCGTTTTTTCTTTTGTATTCAGATGAGTATGTTTGAAGGTAAAGAATGGTTAAGTAACTGAAGCAATTAGTTTGATTACACAACTGATTCAGAAATTCTTACATAGAAAATTGCGTAAAGATCTATTTTAATACATTCATTGCTTAAAAGTCAAGGCAATTGAGAACTGTAATATAAAAGCACAGAGAAGAAAGCATTATACGTCAGACTTTTTGCTTATGTCTCTCTCGTTCATAAGAAAGTTTATGAAACGTGCTTATTGTGGGTCTGCCAAAATGTCCCATTACTCTTATGCAAGAGACCGTACTCATTCCTGAGGCTGCTAAGCCAATTCCTTCACCCCATTCTTCCACCAATTCTAATCTAGCACATAATGGCTGCTGGTTTGATAAATAAGGTAAGTAGTGGTGGCACATTAAATTGTAGCAGCAGTAACAAATAGGTATCAACATAAAAATAACAAAGGAATAGCTATTTCTTAAACTGCAGTTCCATGATCAGTATTAACAAATGAAAGAATCCTGTTGTTCATCTTTTCTTTCCCTACACAAAGTTTCCTCTCACAGTGGCACAAAATGCTTGTGTTCCCATGCAGTGAACTGAACTCTGAAAATCAGTCCAAAAAAACAACCCCAAACAACTTATCTGGCAAAAAAGTGCAATTTTTTTAAATCCAGGCTCATTTATCTAATGTAGTTGTATATAGCCATACAAAACATTGTCCCAGTCCAGTCAAGAGTACAGCAGTTTCAAACAAGTTCATGTCATGAACTGGTGTGCAACACTGGATTGCATTAAGCTCTAATTAGTATAAACAAGCAAAGCTTCCCTCTTTTATATGGGAAACACCCAAAATATGTCTTTAACAAGAATGTTATTATACAGAGAAGTACATTTTACTTAGTCCAAATAGATTCAAATAGCAATACTAACAATAAACATACGAATAAATGGCTTTCCCTTCAAATACCCTTCCCTCTTTTTTGGAGGGGTACAAATGTAGCTAAACCAGCTACCTTTTTTCCCTATAATGGCATGTTTCCCCCAGGTTATATATCCACGAAAACTATCTTTACATGTACTAAAATAATATTAAAGGTTTATATGAAAGTAGGCAACACTACCTGGATTGAACCTAAAATATCTTTCAAAGGATCTTCATAGAACTCATCCTTTCCAAAGAACAGCAGCAATTCAAAAAAACTCCTAAAAAACAGAAGTAGTGACAAGTCAAACTAAAAGTGTTCACTGGAAAAATGAAACTACTGTAAGTCTATTACTTTTCACAGCACTAAAAACAAAATTAGGACTTTCATAAGTTGTAGACCCGTGACCATGCCAGAGTCACTCTAAAACACTTGGCTAATGCCCACACTCTCTAAATCAACTCAGATTTCAAGAACTTTATGTTGGTCTGGTATTTTGTGCTGGATTTTGGCAGTTAAAGACTTCCCCCCACACACCTCAAACACATTTTTCATCAGGCATCTAGTTGCAAATACAACAGTTTATACTTAAGCACAACTTAAAATCCCTTCTGCCACACCTTTTTCATAAATTTGAGACATTTAGACTCACAGTACCTGCCTGATCTTCTCCCTCAAGAGCTCTTATGTGCTCCATACTGCTGCTCCCCATTCACCATTCCAAAAGTGAACCTTCCTGAAAAGCCCAAGCAGTTGTCACATATGCAGCAATTTTGAGGAAGAAAGAGGACGACTGTAAAATGACTATAGGACACAGAGTTTATATGGAGTTACATTCAAGGAATAGTAACTTCATGTGAATGCTGATTCCCAAGAATTCATATTTTCAAGTATGATAAGCACCTTCTACTAACACATTCTATTGCATTTCAGTCTGTCTTGACAAAATGCCCACTGAAGTCTCTGTGAAGATGCAGGTTTAAAGGTGCTATTTATTTAATATTTCCAAATAAAAGCCTTTTACCATTAATTTCATATTTCCAAAACCAGCTTTTGAAGACGACTTTCAAAGAGAGAGCTTTTGTGCAAATAAGCAAATGGAACTACATTCATTTTCTGTATGGCATTCAAATGAATTGATAAAACTTCAATTTTACCACCCATAAGTTCTTAAGCAAGTAAGGTCTATGCGAAGCAACATTCATAATTGTTGCCTCAAAACCAGTAGCAGATAAAGCAGAAGGCAGGACTGATCCTTTCAACAGCAGCCTAGATGGAAGCTGATGTGTGGCCTCAATGTTTTCAAGCATCTTAAAATATTTACTTACTTTATGTACTTAATAAACTGACACAAATGATCCTGATAGCAGAATCAGAGAGGTTGGTTGGTAAAAAATAGCTTTCCAGAGCTCAAATCAATTTTGATCTTCACTTGCAGAAGCATATTTCCAGATAACACAACTCAGTCAATTCCATCAAAAACTAGATAGTTGGATCTCATGGATTTGCAGATGGCTCCAATGCACCTATTACTGATTTGCCTTAAGATTATAAGAAATTTAATTTCTATTGCGAAATGGTAACTACCAAGTGCTGCACTAAATCTGCAATTGCTGGTTGAGAAAGTCATGAGCAGCAGACAATAACTGAGCAACTCTCAGAGGGAAAGACTGTACTGAAAGAATACCAAAAGAAATACTGTGCATCTAGGGCATTACAGAAACAGGACTGAACGGCAAAGGCTTTGGTCTCATAACAGAAAATAGGCATAATTTTCTATAAGATTCTTCTAGACATTTTTTTCCAAATGAAGAGGGAGAATAATGAGGCAGAGGGGGAGAAGGTGAAAGATGACTCCTCAAAGAGATTCCAGCACACTTCCAACATACAAGTTTTTGAGTCAAGATCTTACTGATGGCAATTTCTTTTCTGACTACAGGATTTAGTCTTCTGTTGCAACAACTCTTAAAACAGAAGGCAGATTTTCATGAACAGCTGGACAAGGAACTCTCTTGCAGAACAATTAAATTCACTGCAGTTATCAGTGAGTAAGTCAAATTTAAATATATTTGAAGAAAACACCCAGAACATTCCTAAAGAACAAAATGTTTAAGTTTTAATAAAGCTAATTCAAAAGAAGTTGAAGGGCAGACAGAAGGCAATTTTTCCTCTGAGTAACATTTTCAGAAATACTGTCCGTTAAACAATCTTAATAGCCACATAAAATGAAGGTTTTTATGGGAATAATGCAAATGTATCATGAAATTAGGTTTCCTTTAGATTATGCTGCAGTAATTTTTTTCCTAACCAGTGATAAACTATGCCTAAAATGGACTTAGAAAATTTAAGATACAAATCCATTATGTTCAATGACAGGATTTTTCTCCAGAATAGGTCCTTGAATCTCAACTCAAACATGGACTGAAAAAACAACCAGTACCCAAATAAGTACTTTGTTCTGAAAAACATTATCTCATTTCATGTTGATAAACAAAATTTTGCAGCACACTTGACTCTCAGGAAAGGTCAGACATGAGTCATGTCATGATGTGGAAAGCAGCCAGACTGGAACTTAAATAATAAGACAAAACTAGTTATAGCAAGTGATGCATGAATCCTTTTTTATTTGCTTTGACTGATTAAAGAGAATAGAACCTTGGAAAAAAAACATAATCTGGAAATTAATAGCGAACAAGTGTAAACTACGGTTTTCTTCCCTGTCAACGCACCTGTTCCACACTCTTATCAGCCTAATAAAGGAAGCTATCAAAGTATTTCTATTTTCTTATGACCAGTCTCCGAGTTAAAACTACTACAGTCAATTTTGGCTTGGCCCAGTTACAATAGTCTGCAGCATTGCACATTCATATTTTCATCCATTTATAATACTGGTGCTTATAGAGTTATCACATCGCTATTTTGATATTATGGGCATCAGAAGATTGCCCAAGAACACCCGTATGGTGGCACAATTATTAAAACCCCCTGACATGAATGGCAATACAGATGCTGCTTCATTTGAGGTGAAGCAAGGCTACTAAGCAGAGGAAATGCAACAGTCATTACTGTTAATAGTTTTTGTCTGGTTACCAAGGAAATCTTACTCAAGTATGACAATACAGTCAGGCAGATTTTTACTGTCCAAGAACTAAGGCTTAATAAACACCAAATTTTCAGAAGTCATTTGAGTAAGGATTCCCAGGATCCTTATCTGCAGGATATCCCTGCGACTACTAAGCCCCCAGGATTTCCTTCACGATATCATGTGCAAAACTATGCCAATCAACCAGAGTCAGAAGACAAAATAAGCTCGCGTTCTAGAATGGAAGAAAATCTTAGTGAATAAACCCAGCTCTACAAACCAAGACAGGAAAGGGTGACAGGAATTCAGTCACCAATTCACTCCTAGATTATCAGGAAGTAACCACCCCACATGCAACAAATACTTGAATTTCTACCATTTTTCCCTTCCAAGCATTGCTATTTAAAAGTATATAAAAGCATAGTTTGAACCTCAGGAGGTTCCCTTTAAAAAAAAAGTAGTGAAAAAAAAAAAAAAACCGAACAAAAGAGGTCACCATGTTTTAATCCAACTGCTAGTTATTCTTCGATACTTGAGCATTCTGGTTTTAAAATTGTGGTCTTCTGATTCCATAAATAGTCCCATGTCAAATAGTTTCATGCACACACACAACCAGCAAATCTCTTTGGTGAAGTTTCACCAACACTTAAAGGTAGTATTCTGTAAGTGTACAGAATAAAGCCTTTTCTCCTACATAATCAGTACTAATATCTCAAGCACAGTGGAAAAAATAAGGAACCCAGTCCTCCTGACCAAGTAAAGTAAGAGAGAAAGACTCAGAGAGCATTCACTTCTGAGGAGTAGATGAGGTGAGAGCAAGACATTCCCACACAAAATTCTGAACTGAATTTGAAACCACCTGTATTTGAAATCACCGCTCAAGAAGAAAGCAATTTAACCAGCTGGACAAATACATCTGATTTGCTCAAACCAGACTCAAAATATAAAGCTAGCTTTCAGGCTTTTGTCCCCATCTGCTGAGAGAAGATAAAGTACATCACATCTCTGCTAAGAATATCTAACTTGCCTAAAGATTTTTTTTTGCTTCCATTCAACAGTGAGGTTTTGAAACCTGAAAAGTGGGTTTTTAGAACAAGAAAAAAATGGGACTTTAACTGATCTACTAATCATTACCCTGACACTTTCAGCCTTCATGTGGGAAAACCACCAATGCACTAAGAAAACTGAGATTATAGCAAGATTTATGACCTAATATTCTGCACTTCTTCAAGCTGAATATGACTTTTGGTCAGTTAACTGTATAACAGATCATTCCCATAGGCATTTTGATGACTCAAACATAAACATCCATTTTAAAATTGATTTATTTCTTAAACACTACAAGAAATTTACTTTAACAAATACTTAGCTTAGCAAATCACTAGAGGTAGAACAGTAAAAACTTCAGATAAATTTACAGTTATGTACTGTCAAAAAGGTTGGTCTTCAAATACACCAAAATAAGATTTTTCCAAGAAGAAGTCTGTAATGTGATCACTTATTTCTCTGTATTATTCATTTTGTCAGAAGACTCTTATGACACAACATTGTAATGCCTAACTTGAATGTTTAACAAGGACATCAAAAAGACTAAATTCTAGGGTTTGTACCCTCAGTTAGCAATTCTGGGCTCTGTGTAGCTACGTCACCTGGTAAAACCACTCAGACTCTGAGGTTCTCTGAGACTCTGTTGCTATTGTAAAAGTAACAGTCTATATTGCAAATGAAGTAATAACAAAAACCATATACTTACAAAGCTAGGCTACTCAATACGTATTGTACGTGCTCACATTCAGCTGGGAATGATACGCAGGCAGACGTGAAACAACAGAGCGCCGTCTGAAGCACCTGAAGCTGAGGCAAAGGAACCTGCCATCTTCCAGCATAGTCTTCAACAACCTAATGACAAAAACATTGAAATATATATCATGATGTAAAACATTCTCTTTAGTCAGAAATAAGTAGTTAATACTGTACCTGCTTTATCTCCCCTCCTTCCCCCTCAGAAGTAGGGTTTGTAACCAAAAAACCCGACCATCTTGTGTTATCAAACTGAAAAAATAAATAGAAACTTTATGACCTACATTATAATAGATACACCACAAAGGACCTACAATTCTTCTTTTCAGAGGGTAAGGCAGAAAATACTTTCTTCTTACACAGTGGATAGTACACTCTTCATTTAAACACTGTAGATAGCATACTGTGCATTTAAACACAGTAGATAGGACACTCTGCGTTTAAACACAAGGTTTTATTTTCCAAGAAGTTACAAATTAGAGAGTCTGTAACAATATCCAGACATTCCATTCTAAAACTTTCCAAGAGGGGAAAAACTAGCCTGTGCTCTTCTAGCCTCGACGTCAGCAGAGAAAGGCATAAACATACCAGTCACCCTTTCTTATCTGTTCAAATAAGTCAATTTGGCCTTTTTCATCCATACGATGGAACTAAGGATAGTTATGTCCTGATCTACACTTACAAAACTGCATAACTATTTATAGGGAAACACGAAGGTGAAACATAGGTGTTTTAATGGAGAAAATGAAGAAAAATCCTCGCCTGCTCATCTAGTCAATCTTGTTTTTATTAATAAATACAAGTTTCTAGCACTGCCTATGCTGACATTGGGAGGCTGAGTAACCCAGCTTCATCTGGTATTTCTACACGTGTATCCCTACACTGAAGTCCTCTGAAAGGCCTGGTCTATTTAGAGCACTCCACAGATAAAACACACAGCACAGAGCTCAGCACGAAGCACAGCAATAAAACAGATGTCTGTAAAGGCACCCACCAATTCTGTGACAGACCAGTCATTACATTCCAGTCCCCAAGCAAGCAGAATGCCTTTGGGTCACCTCTCCTGCTTTAATCAACAGCTAAGACGTAACTCATGCAGCACTCTAAGCAGAGACTGAAAACTGTATTTCTTCCACATTCTTGGCACATAGCTTTATCTCATTGCACTACTGACAGACACCTTTTGCTCACTTACTCTTGCCTTACTTTTTCATCATAACAGCACAGTTTCAATATAAGAAGAAGAGCGGACTAGCTGCACTTCACGGCCTAAGGCACTGTTCTCCACCCGAGGAAACCTAACCTAGATCTTCTACATCCCGAGAAAGTAAGAAGCAGATGGAGAAACACAATGTCATCAGCTGTGTAGTAAAGGGAAAGGTAAAGCACTCCATAGCATACGGAAGAGACAAACAACTGGCTTCAAGAAGGCTGTGAAGTGCCAATCCTAGTTACACCTGGCCACTTATCTCAAGAGCCAGGCTGACCAGCAAAGCATGGACTAAACCAAAAATCAGATCTATCCCTCTTCAGGAGTTCTTTTTGACTTAAGTCTGTGAATCCCACTTAGACTTGTCTCATTTCCCAGGAAGTAAACCAAGGGCTTGTTAAGTCAGGTTAAGTGGCCTACATTTTTAATTCTGAAGCTGCATGCCTAATTTTGTTTAAGGCTCTGCAATAGCAATAGGCCAGTGTCCCATTCCTGGCAGTTTGGCTATAGCCACTCCAGAGCAAAGCAGCTACTGATAATGGGACCAGTAGCTTTTTTCTCCTCACCAATAACAGCTGAGACTGATTTATAAAGTGGATTCTGACTTTCCACCAAATTCTAATAATCCCTGTTTGAAAAACTTAATACAGCAAATATCTAGATGAACTCGAAGAAACCTGCAAGAACTGTAGCTACTCTTCCCTCACTCACCTATTCCACGTTCTCCAAAATACTTTTAGCAAGGTCCCTTGTGTAAGAAAACACAAAAGACATCAGAGAAACAAAGTAGACAGAACAAACATCCTTTAATGGTTTTAGCCTCTTAAGTGGTCAAACAAAGGTAGAAATAAAACATCAGTTTCCACCATGGTGTTTCACAACACTGTAACCTGAGAGGCACAGTATAGATATGCTCATAAGAGATTTCAAGCAGTGAGACAACATTTTGCGATGATGGTAGCTTAAAGTACTACCTGTAAAGAACTGTAGAAAGGATTTATGACAGTGGGCACTGAAATTCAGCTTAGACAAGTGCACAATGGTATTTTGGGAACAAAACAATCCAAACACATGATATGATGGCCTTCGAACCGACAATTACTACCCAAGAGTAAGACTGTTATGGAAGACGTTTTAATGAAAAATCACCTCGATGCTCATCCCAATAGCCAAGAAAGCAGATTAAATATTAGGAGAATAATAAAATAAAGCAGAGTGTTAATGGCTTAAAAGCATAGCACATCCCCATATAGATAAAATTGAGTGCTGGTTTGCTACCCACCCGTTTCTATCTCAAAAGAGAATGCAGAAGGCCTAAAAAAAGCTTTGAAGAAAGGCAAGAAATGCTAAGTAGTGAAATAAATTTCACATAAGGATCAATGCAGCTAACTAGGACACTTTAGGTTGTAAAGAAATTACAAGTGCAGGGGGAGGCACCAAACAAGGTTGGCAAGCAGGATCAAAGTAAATTACGGGAGGCAACTCTTCACACTGAGCAGTTTAGCTGTGGAGCTTCTTACTAAACGGATGCTGTGGATGTTGAATGGCTACATGAGACAAAAAGATATTCACCAGAAAGTACTAACTATAATAAATACCTGAATTGTAATCAGAGAGGGGAAAGTTACTGTATTTGCTTGTCTCACTCGTTGGTTAGGCATATATGAACTTCTGGTAAGATTCTGGTCCTAATAATCCCCAAATATTGAATGCAAATAATCACCATTCAAAAGCAATACAACAAAGGCTCATGCTAATGATTAAAGTTAGTGTAGTCTCTGAAAGGTGCAGTCCTACTGCTCACATTTTATAAAGAGCATTACAGTCCTACCAGTTGCTCTCAGTGCACCTACAATGCTTCACTGAACCCAAAGCAAGCTAGGTCACAAAGTAATGGGCAGACAGCCTCCTCTCCCAGAAAAAAACCCCACCAGTCACTGCCTGCATCAGCTCTCTGATCTGGCCTGTCACAGATGTCTCAGCAGCATTGCCTTAGTTAGGCAGTCAATCTGGAACTCAAATGTATCCACAAAAGGCTCACAGCAACAGCCCCCCACTCCTTCAACTGGTCAGCAAGAATACTAATAGCATACTTCTCTTCTGAGTATGAATACCTGAAACCACGCATTCGTCAGTCCCAGGGGGAAAACAAAAAGAAACCAAAAAACCCCAAACCAAAAGTCTAAAACTTGGTCAATTCTCAACAGACTTGCAACAACCACCAGTAAAAGATGGAGGGGGAGAGGGCTGAGAAAAAGCTAAACTAAGTACGAAAAATTCCAAACCATACTCCACACACATTCTATATGGAAGGGGAGGTTTGGGAATTAATGTAGCTTTGTTTTACAATTTTATGTAAACTCCAATGTCTCTTTTTTAAGTGATCTCACAGAATAGCTTTTTCTGTAATAGAAACTAACACCTTTTTTTTTTTCATACCCAACATGTCATGCTTTGAAACTGGGCTGTAAAACAGAACATAGGTAAAAGTTTATATCAAAAAGAACCCCCCAAACAAACAAACCCCAAAACCCCTTTACCGCTTCTGACATTTTTCAAGGAAAACAAAAGTTGAAGGGACATGTCTATATTCACTCTCAAGTTGTAAAGTTGTATTATCAGAGCACTTCAGAAAATTAAATCGATTATGCTGCTTGAGTCCTAAATGCTTTATTTAAACATTATGTTTATCAGCATATTTTCTTAACAAGCACACTAATTTCAGTATAATGAAGTCAGCCAAACAAGAAGCACATAACAATGTCAAAACAAAGTGGCCTGTTCCTTGTCCAATACACAGTGCAGAAAACCAGAAGGGAGGTGACATTCTTATGTGATGTTCTGCAACAATTCCCTTTGAGAATTCCATTAGGATGCAACTTTTTATATATCTAAAGACTCTCCATGCCTCATCCCCAAATCTGTCTTTACTTTTTAAATTACTACCATCCATGAAGAGACTTTGGGGCTGTTTGTCTTCTCTTTCTCACTCATTACAGATACAGACACTGCAAGGGAGTCTGAAGCATCTTTCTGTCCCCTCTGACCGCAATTCAGCTCCATCTTTCTCCCGCACCAATACACTACTTCCCCTTCTTTAATATGTTTGAGTAACTCAGAGGAAAATCCATGATTCAGACACATCCTATTAATAGCCTGTTAAAAGTCAAGACCCGACTTATCGGTCTCCTATGTGAAGTTTCTAAGAACACAGCTAAAGCAGCTCACCCTGAAAATAACAAAGTGGTAATTAAAGACCTGAACTAATGTTAAAAAAGAAAAAAAAAATCCCGGAGTATTATGTTTTGACGGATTAAATATACACATACATTTTAAGTGACCAAATATACATATCTAGAGTCATTTGACTATACTCCAAACACTTAAGAGAAACAGCGTTGCTAATAACTAGATTTGCAAATACACAGGACACGAGAAACCTATGCTTTATGCAGTACTAGGCCTGAAGTTGCTACAGCTTTTTCTATTCCTCCCCACAAGAAGAAGAAACAAATCCCAGCAACTTTTAAGTTTTGCATGACTAGGATTTTAAATGAAGTTACTCCCATAACTTTTTAAGATTTAACAGCACAGGAAGTCACCACAAGATTAAAACCACAACAGTTTTGAGTACTTTGTTTATAGTTTTCGGAAAAAGAAAGCTAGTTGTCAACTACAGTGGTTGTAATTTGTTATAATAAGCAAATATTGAGGAATCAAATAGAAAGAACCAAAAAGGATTTAAAATGCCAAGCAAAAAAAGGGCATGCTTAAAACAAAAGTTTCCTGAAAATTAAAAACCATAATTAAAAGCAACACCATGGTTGCCCATTCAGCTGAAGTACCACAGCAGCTTGGATATCAAAGTTCTGTTCTAGAAGAGAACTTCAGTAACACTAAATTCACTTTAGCTGGAAATTTTAGAGGAATAATCACACCTTTTTTTACTGTCTTTTTAACCTGTTTAGTGGATGACAGGCATTTTTTTCTGTTTCCTTAAACAAGCTAACTATGCTGCTACAAAAAAGGTCCCATTACCCAAACAGAGTAGAAAAAGCCTTAAGATTTTAAGATATCAGAAAATATTACTAAACAGGTACACGTTTAAAATGGTTTTATATGCTGTAGCTAAAAAATAAAAACACCAACAAAAAACCCACCCAATGTCTTTGCTGCAATTCACATGTGAATATTACATAAGGAGTAACCAAACATAATACAATCATGTTTCTGGCAAAAAAAAAAACATCACCCAGCAACAGCATGACACATGCGACAAGTACCTGCCAAATCTCTACCCTTAAAGCTAAATGCTTCCTCCCACCCCTAACC
Source organism: Strigops habroptila (assembly GCF_004027225.2). Classification (NCBI taxonomy): domain Eukaryota; kingdom Metazoa; phylum Chordata; class Aves; order Psittaciformes; family Psittacidae; genus Strigops; species Strigops habroptila. The sequence goes on from NC_044278.2 coordinate 15,617,575, forward strand.
ACTGAAATCTCATCCATCCTCAGCCTGCTTGAAGCAAGAATATCTAAGACTGGGTTCCATATACCCATTACATTTAGCTACCCAAAGAGCCAGTTTCCACACGTATTTACAGTCCGTCACTTGCACAACAGTGAAAACTATACTAATCCTAGAAAAGCAGTTTTGGTTACTTGTAGCACTGTAGTAAATGAGCCTGTGTAAGATTGTATGACTAAAAGATAAATATTTATATTGAAAAGTAATTTTCCTCCTCACCTTTTCACATTATACCTTCCCCCGAGCCAAAGTCAACTAATTTAAAGAATTGTTTTAATTGTATATGGAAGAAAGAACTGACAATCTTGTGAACACACATATGAACTTGTATGTCCAGATCACCAGTAACATTAGTAAAACACAACTTAAGATGCTTTTCAAGTAAAAAATACAATTACTTCTGTCCCTCATCTGCACAACTGCTACCCCAAAGGAATTAACTTCTTGATTTTTGCATTACCTACTGCAATAAATGTGCCTTTTCTAACCTGAAAAAGCCCACATAGCAAGGCTACCGGCCAGACTATGCTGCAGAAGCATAGATAGCGTTCAATGGATATCCGTCTTTTTAGGTATAAAAACCTCCAACTTCTTTATAAGTCACAATATTGATACATTCTTCCAACCAAAACTCAAAAGCTTATTTTCATGCAAACACTAACCTCTGAGATAAGGCATTGAAAACTGAAGAAGTAGCAAAACCAAGGTCTTTGAATGCGAAACAGAAAAGTTTCAAGGAAGTGGAAGGAGAAATACATTGCAAAGATCAAGAATACAACATATTTGTACATTTGTGCAACGTTCCCATTTTTAAAATACTAACTCCTTAATCCCACTTTTAAAACAGGGAGATCATTTCCCAGGGTAAAGCTAAAAGGACCCCAGGCACATGAGCTGAGAAGTCAGAATGAAGAGAGAAGCGGATATGTGAATGAGAAAGGACTTTATAATATTAACGACAAGACAAGAGCACTGAAGACTGATTCCTTCAGGCCACCCATTTGCAAATAAGAGGTTGCAAATCAACTACTATTGTGAAATCTCCCGAGAAGCTGACTGAACACAGCCAAGTGCAATGCTTATACCACTACCTAGTCTTGCATGATAGTGGCTTATCAGGTTTCCCATCAAGGGTCAAGCGAAAGTGCCACCACTGAACCCAGGACACCCATCTTTGCAGACAGGTAATCCTCAATAGAACTGAATGCTACACTGGGCATTCATCTTGGGAGTAAACACAACCTGGTGCTTGCCACTGCTATTTTATACGGATTTCCTTTTAAACCTGAACTCCACTTGACTTTCAAGCGGCACAATGCTAAACTGCTAACTAGCAAGTTGAATATGCTTGTTTTCACCAGCCAAGCACAGAAAGAAGACCCAGTAAATAGAGAACACAATAACAGGCTAAAAAAAATCTGAACTGTTTCAAGTAGTCCTGGTATTCTTTGATACACAGGTAACTTAGTTACTGCAATGTATGGTTTGTCCTTCTCTTTACAAGCTTTCACACAAGCAGCAATGTCACACATTACTGATTCTACCTTCTCAGAAAAATCAGCTTGAAAGAAATTGAAGAGATCACTTTCCACTACTAGAACTCATGTGAGCAAGGTCTTTGTAGCCAAACTTTAAAATAAAATAGTGTACAGAGATCAAACATGGGTCCCAAGGTCCAAAATGTAGTAAAATAAAAGTCTGGCATAACCTAAAGGTTTAGGGGGGGTTGGTTTTTGTTTTGGTTGGGTTTTGTTTGTTTTCTTTAAAGCAGTTTAATGACTATTAACTTGAAATTCAAAGTAAGAGTCAAAAGTGAGTACTTTCAATTTAAGCACATGACAAAAAAGGTGAAAGTGTATTAAACCCAAAATCAGAAGAACAAACATTCAAAGACATGTGTATTTTTCTGCCATCATCCCCACAAAGACAGACAGACAACAAGTTGAGTCATACACCCCTGTATTTTTTTCTGTCTACTAAAATAAATCCAGGAAACACTATCTTCTCTAGCATGTTACTAAATTTTACTTCTTGGCTTTCAGGTTTATAAACCCCAGAATTATTTTTCTAGTGGTGACTCAAGATACCACCAATTAATGTAAGCAAAGTAGGTAATCTTTATTTCAGGAAGTCAGGTCATACTGGAAGGCCGTAAGCTGATGCCACAGTAAGAGCAGATCAAGTAGTGTTTGCCCCTCTTAGTATTAGCTTGTCACTTTAGATGAGACTCACCTGGTGTGTATTTCAGTCAGTACCAAACAACATAAAATAACAGCTAGTACAGTTATGCAGCCATGTGGACAACTACAGAAATGCTGGGAGTAACCTGTAATATGTTGATAGTACTTAATGTTATGAGAAAAGATTCTGAAAAGAAAATGCCATTTCAAGCTAGCTGATAAAACTACACCCACTTCAAATGCAAGAAAGTAAACTATATCCATTTTCCAGCTTGCTGTTAAGGTTTGTTTTCAAAACAAGTAAATTTGGAAACTCATCCTTCTAACTATAAAAGTACTCCCTCCACCCTCGTATCAAATGGTAACCATCTACCATCTACTTTCTGTGCCCTTCATCATTTATATTTCACTCACACAGGAACATCTCAAAGGCTCCGGTCCCTGAGAAATCTCATGAAAGAATGTCAAATTCCGCATTTAGCATTACAAGCTGAAAACTCCTGAAGCTTTTCCAAACGTTTAGACTGAGGGGGTTTCTGCTAGGTACCACCTTTCCAATTTCTTTAAACCTACAAAGCAGTTACAGATGCCTTGTTCTTTTGCTTGTCAAAGTTGGGAACAGTAGACTTGCTTTCCCCAGTGCCTATGTGGTTTCAATACGTGGCAAACTTGAAAAATAAGAAAAAATGCCACATCAGCAATTTTTAGAAAGTAACATAGAAACAGCTGGTAAGATGCATAAGCTGGGAAGCTGAGCGCTTATCTTCCAACTGTCTCTTTTCATTCCCAACCACAGAAATCTCGATTTTTGTTTTCCCCATGTCATCAATCTCAAATAACAATCTAAGAAAACATTTTATTCCACTTTGTCATGGGAGATTCAGACTGTAATGACTCTGCATGACCATGTATACCTTCAACACAAAACAGAACGCAGAAACTACACATGTTTAGAGGCTCCACATTCTGACTTTATCTTGTATCATATGGTTGTGATTATACATATATTTAAGGAAAATGCTCTGATAAGCTAATCATCTTTTGTAACTGCTATGTAATCTACTCTCTGAAAGCAAAGTTCAGCTGAAATACTCCAGGCCTCAGGAGTACTGAATCTGGCTTCTTATAGCAATATTTTACCTTTCTAAAATATTTCAAGGATGAAGGACATGCACAACAATGCATGTCAAGGTCTAAGCCAGGTTCCTAAAGATCAGTGAAGAGGTCTTTGCTTCTATCTACAGAAAATGGCTCTACAGATCGAAACAGCTTTACGCCTTGCTTCGTTTTTCCTACAGCTCTTACTGAGAGACATGGACGCGCACACACGTCACACAGCAGCATAACTATAAGCAATCTAAACAATATTCTTCTCAGCTGACACCAAGCTTCATCACTACGACTGAAGCACAACCATGTATTTTAATTGGTTGTTATTCTGAAAACAAAAATGTTTCTTTTGGGTAGTTCAAATTCATGGTGGTATCACAAAGCAACTATTTCTACAACTGTTGTTCAACTTTCAATGCAAAACCAGGAACGCAGGAGGCAAACTAGTATGTTTCGAAGTGCTGAATAACCATTATGGTAAGCAAAATTGTGTTATCAGTGTGGAGTGGAATGAGGTGGAGAGGCCTGATCTGCACAACAGCCAAATATGACCTTCAGAAGACCTGGAGAGAAAAGTACAAAGCAACAGGCTCTGACAAAAACTAGAGCCAAAGAGAAAAACTGCACTAAAAAAAGACATATCTGGCAGGAAGAGGGGAGGGAGGCAGCTAAATCTACTACAGCGAGTATTTGACAGTGAGAAGGTTTTTCCAACTGTTACGAGAAAGAGCTGACCTAAACTTCATGATACTTTCCAGAAGAAATATAAATATACTTCATAACTTATTAAACAGGCTGAAGGCTTATCAGCCTTCTGTATGTACAGGTATATACAGATCAGTATAATTACACCACTGTCAATCTCACAAGGCTAAATGACAGCTAATCTGTAGCATATGTAACTTCATTTATTGTCAAAGCACAAATGCCACACAGCTGCTAGCTTTTCATACCAGCACATTACACCAGTTAGGATCTTGTGTTTATATGGTTAAATCAGAAGAAGAAACCACTACTGAAAAGCAAGCTTAAACAAAACATGGAAGATTATGTTCTGAGTGAGCACGTGACAGCCGATGATAGCAGGCCAAATTTAAACAAACAAACAAAAAAAGTCACTGGAGACAAAGTGTAAATATGTTAACTCACTTTCATCAGGATTGTTTAAACTATGCATTGTTAAGAAGAAAATTTAGGAGAAAAGAAACAGAGCCCTTTATATACTCAGAACATTGGCTGCCCATGTGGAGAGTTCATAAACTCAAAGCAAAACAAAGTAGAGGAGAGGGCTTGGCAATCTTTCTCCAAAAAAGAAACTGCAGGAGAAGTCAAGGTCAAATGATTTAGACACTTTACCAGTAATAAGTGTGATACAACTACTCTATAGGAAAATTCCTTCCCTGGTCTTGTCCTCTTCTGCTCCCTACTAATTCCTACCTTTGCCTGGGAAACAGGATTGGCATCAGTTTATGAAGTTACTACCCTACCCGCACTTCCTCCACAACACAATGAATCCAACACACAGTAAGTGTAGCTAGAAGAATTTAGGATAAAATTCTCTGTGTTCAGCAAAAGCAAATGTCTTTCTAACCTGCCAACTTAACCAAACACGGTTGTGATTTCTTACAATTGTACTTTACGCCATCCTTCCAAAAACATTCACTTCGCCTTCTACTGGCTTCATGATTCCGTTTCACACATACTAAGTTTAGAGAAATCACTGAACAGAAGGAAATATAAAAAGGCTGATAAAACAAAAAAGCAACCTACGGACTTGCCGTGCAGTATGCTACCCGAGATGATTTTAAACATGGACTACAGTAAATAATACTTACAACAGATGTTTCATTAACATCTTAAGCGTTAAAACAGGAAGAACAAAATAAGGCTACAGAAACGCATTTATTTAAATGGAAGAACACAATCGCAGTGGTGAGGTAAACAGACAAGAAGTTGACGAAATGAAATAATTCCATACATGAAACCTCTGGACCATGTTTCGGGAAACAGCAAGTAGCACGGCTGAAATATACCCAGCATAACTAATGCTTCATCAACACCTGCTGATGAAAGCAAGTAAGAAAAGCAACCTGTTGTCACTTTATTACTTTGCAGGGCATACATAAAGAGGTTGCAAAGAGCACAATAATTCCGGGCCCGCATAAACAACTGCTGCATTCCAAAGAAACCCAAAAAGCATACCCTGGTCTAATGTGGCCGCCGCTATGGGAACTGTTGCCGAGGCCCTCCCTGCCTCCACCTCTCCGTCGCCCGCCCAACTCCCCAGCCCCAGCAATGCCATCCGGAACGGTTTTGGCCGCAGCACCACCACGACCCCACGTGTCCCGCTCCGCTGGGCCCGGCAGCAGCGTGGCCCCGCCACCCGCGGCCGCCCCCGGCTCTTCCTCGCCCGCTCCCGCCCCCCCGCCGGGAGCCTCCCCTCGTTTCCCTCCACCCCGCAAGCTCCCTGCCACCCCATTCCCACTCCCGGCTCCGCGCCCGTCCCGGCCTCCACTCTCCCCCAAGCCAGGAGCGCCCCGCAGACGGACCGGCGTCGCCTCCGTTCCCCTTCTCCAGGCGGAGCGGACTAGGCCGAGCCGGGCCTGGCCCCATCCCCCTGAGCCCTGCCCCGGCACTGACCCCAGGCAGGGAGCGGCTCGACCCCGGCCCCGCGGAGGGCTGAAGGGCAGCGGCGCCGGTCCCGCGGCCTGTCCCGCCCTCCCCCCCCCTTACTCCCGGGACCCCGAAGGGAACGGGGGACCCCGAGCTCCGCCGCGCCCCACCCCCGCCCGCGGGGGGGAGGGGCGAGGCGCGGGTCGGGGGGGCGGGGCGGCGCTCACCTGGCAGAAGCGGCGGCAGTAATACTGGCTGTTGAGGAGCGCGGGCAGGCCGGCGGTGGGGCCCGGCGCCACCAGCGCCTCCAGCTCCTCACTGAGCCGCTCTGACTCCTGATCGCTCTCGTCTTCCGCCATGCTGCTCCGGCCGCCCTGCGCGTACCGAGCACCCCCCTGCCCCCGCCCCGACACGCCGGAAGGGGCGCCCCCCTCCGCGCCGCCTCACGTCCGGCCACGCCCACCCGCCGCGCTCCTATTGGGCCAGCCGCCGTGCCCATCAACGGGCTACGACGAGAGAACTCGCCGATGACCTCTGGCTCCGCCCTTCCGCCCGGCCCCGCCGAGGCGGCCTCTGATTGGAGCAAAAGTCTCTTCGTTACTTTGTCTCCCCCTCGCCATTGGCTGCTCGTCCCGCCTGTTACACCTCCCTCCGCAGCCTCTTGCCGACCACTGGCCAAAGCCCCCGTCCGCTAGACACCACCCTCGCCTTCGCGCACGCTGATTGGCCTGTGCGCACCTCCATCACGGCACCTACGCCCGCCTCCCACTTCTAATTGGGCAAAAGTGCCGTCCATCTCTGGCGCCCTGGCTAGAGGGAACCAATCACTGAAGGGTTTCTCCCCTCGGCAGCCCCGTGGCGGCGGGCGGGCGCGGCGGTTGCCAGGCGGGTTGCTAGGTCCCGCCTACCGCGGCCGCCAGGGTGGGTCGGTCCGTCTGGCTGCGGCGCGGCGCTGGCTGGTCGGCGGCCGTCGGCTCGGCGGAGGGGCGCGTCCGGCCCGCGGCGCGGGGCCCAGCGGAGGAGCGGCGGCGGGGCGCGGGGAGGCCGCGCGGCCCGAGCGGGTAACGGCGCCCGGCAGGGGACGGGCGGGGCGGGCGGCGCTGCCTCGGCGGGGGCCGCTCTCCGCCGCCCGTGGGGTCCCGGGGCCGGGCGGCGGCGGGAGGGGGGGCGGCTGCGGATCCGCCGGCGCCTGTGGGGAGGGCTCCCGGCTCTGCCATGGAAACGCCCGCCGTGGCGGGTGGGGCGGGGCCGCACCTGTCTGCCGCCGCGGGTGAGGGGGATGAGGCCTGGGGTGCGGCACTGCCGCCGCCGGGCCGGGCCCGGCCTGCAGCCCTCCCGGCACTCGGGAGGGAGTGCAGCGGCCGGCGGAGCGCGGTCCCCGCCGCGCCTGGGAGGCCCTCCTGGGTTAAACGGCGCCGTCTCTCCGGTGGCCAAACCCCAGGATTCCCTGGGGAATACATCGAGTTCTGTCCGTCCCAGGGTGCGTCCCCGGCGACGGGACAGCGAAACCCGGTTAGCGGTTGGAAGCCCAGAGCTGTTTTCCTCCTCACCTAAAACAACGCCTTTGGGCTCGCCGGGGCTCTCTCTCCGGTGACGCTTTTTAGCCGAGGCGCTCTCATCCGCACCCCCGGGCTCACGCCGCTTCGGTGTTACCGTGCACAACAGAGGGCAGGTCGGGTGTCTGCCCTGGGTGCCCGGCGTGCCCGCACGCCTGCCCTGCGCTTGGGAACCCAGGAGCAGTTCAGGCATTAGTAGGCATCAAATAACCCACACCAAAACTTGAGGCAAAAACAGCCCCACTAAAAATCCTTTGTTTTGCCGGTTGTGCTGCTTACAGAATCCCGGCGGATTTCGATGCAGCATAAGTGCAAACACCTAGCTCAGTGGGGGATTCGTTTTGACGTTTCAGAAGCCTAAGCAACAAGTGTGTGTGAGTTAAGGGCTGTTTTCTGCTTGATTTCAGGAAGCGATCACTTAGGAAACTCATGGGGATAAATTGTATAAAGCAACAAAAAGAACAAAGTTCCATCGATGCTGCAAAAAAGATCAGTTGTCTTAGTTTGTGGTGTTGTGCAGTATCAGCCAAGACTTGCAGTTCTGGAAAGTAGCAGATAGTCCAAAAAAATAACTAGGAAAGTAGCTAATAGCAAGATCTTTGTCTCCTTTTTATTTCAAAAGGTTGTCATCTTTTAGTCTAGCAGTGGTTTAAGGAAAAAAAAAAAAAGGACAATTTTGAAAACTGAATTTTCTGTGTCTTTATTTCCAGAGCAAGCAAAAGGCATTCTAGACAGGAAAACTTGATTCAGTCCTTAGAGGTGGACAGGCTCAACTTACAGTTAGTTTGCAAGTTCTGGCCTTTTAAAGTCAGATAACCTAGTATATTTCCTCAAAATATTTATCAAAATATATTGCATTAAGAAATAACCTGTTGCCCTTTTTTTGTTAAGGAAGTGGGTAGTTAATGTAATGACCAATTCTTTTGCTAAGCGAACTTCAAACCTGAACACAGCTGTTTCTTGATTTCAACTTTACTTTGAAAATGACTTAAATTATCTTGGCTGAGATTTACACCAGCTACTCTAGTTCTCAACAACAAAGACAGACGTAAGTCCTGTTTGATTTTAATACACTTGGCCAAGTTATTGCCTGCTTTGGTAACATAGTGTAATTTGGAGCAGTGTTAAAAAGTGTCCAGCTCTCTTAGTTATCAGTTACCTTCCTCAGAGAAGTTGTCGTCTTTGAAAATACAGGTTGTTATTTTGCATTGAAAAATAATTTGCCGTTTTCTGTTCACATCAGGCTGTTTCATTGGTCTCTAGTTGCTGTGACAAAATGATTTGCTCCTGACTTTGAGTTAAGGTTGAGTCTAATTGCTGTGGTGTAAGCTGGGGCAAAAGTGGGGGGTATTCCCAAATGAGCACTGACAAAGCTCAAGTTTGGGGTTTTTGGTTGTTGTTTCGTTGGACTTTTTTACAGGCTTTTGTGACAGTAATGGCCTTCTTACCAGATATTTCAACAACTAAGTTTTTGCTAACAGAATTAATACACATTTTCAGGAAGTAAACAGAAAAATACTCAACGTAAGAAATTATCAAATATATTGAAGATACCAAGAGAGTACCCTTTAGCATAAAAAGGGATAAAAACAATCTTCAAGAAAAAGCCTTTCTATTTGACTTTCAGTGATAAACAGATGGAGTTTGAAGAGTTCCGTTGAGCTTTGTAGTCACAGAAACTAAAAAGTATTTTACTGACCCATGAGGAACGTCAGTCTCCTATGTTCTTTGGACTTCACGATGAAGAACCTTTCAATAGTAGTTTCACACATGTATCTTACATGTAATTATATTTTACCTGTCAGCAAGTGCTATATTGGATATTGAATAGACTGCATCCAGAACTATTCAGTTGAAATCATTAACACACTTTAACAGCATTTTTTTTTCCCCAGCTTTCAGATAAAGCTTATTGAAGGCACAATGGAACGGTTTGGAGTGAAGTCCGCTCCGTCACGTAACCGCTCGAAGACTGCTTTGTATGTAACTCCTCAGGATCGCGTAACTGAGTTTGGCAGCGAGCTGCACGAAGATGGAGGAAAGCTCTTCTGTACTTCCTGCAATGTGGTTCTGAATCACGTTCGCAAGTCCGCGATCAATGACCACCTCAAGTCTAAAACACACACAAAGAGAAAGGCAGAGTTTGAAGAACAGAACGTCAGGAAGAAGCAAAGGACTCTGACTGCCTCCCTTCAGTGCAACAGTACTGCCCAGACAGAGAAAACCAGCGTCATCCAGGACTTTGTGAAAATGTGCCTGGAAGCTAATATTCCACTTGAGAAGGCTGATCATCCATCTGTGCGAGCCTTCCTGTCCCGCTATGTCAAGAATGGCAGTTCGATACCTAAGTCAGACCAACTAAGGAAAGCATACCTGCCTGATGGGTATGACAATGAGAACCAACTCATCAATACTGAAGACCGTTGAGAAGAAAACTGTTTTCATCATTGTTGTGAAGTTTTACATATTGATGGTGTGGTTTATTTTTATATTCATGCATATATACAGTGTTACATATTGGTTTTACAAGCTATTTTGTATTATTGTAGAAATGACAATCTATTTGTGAACTTAGTGGTATGCCACAGACTGTTGCTAACCCTGCTGTAGACTTCCGAGCTACTTTGATGTAGAACTCACGATGAATGTAGGGAACATAACCTGGCATACGCCTTATCCACGTTCAGCCCAGCTGTACCTGACGCTAAGAAAAAAGCACTTGGATGGAGGACCTCACTTACCTAAACTGTACATCTAAATATACAAGGAAGATGATCTGATAGAGATGGTTAATCATGTTAGTGGATTGCTTTTTCCAGTATCCTGTCCATGAGTGATCGAGAGGAAGTGCTGCACATTTGAAATGCAAGAAGCTGTAGAATGGTTAGTTAAAACAACCACTCTGTTGGAGGAGGATTATTGCAAATTCCTATTCAAGTTCAGTTTACGTTCTAAAATGGGAAACATTTTTCTTCTGGAATACTCTCTTATCTGATTTGGTGCAACTGTGGATGTATTCATTATCTGGCTCCAATAACTGGTCTCTTGTATTGATCTCTGAACTCTGCTGTTCTCATGAAGCTAGGAGTTCTGCATGTTTACCATTCCCCCTTTTCTAAAAATCACAGTTTCATTGTCTCTGTTTAACATGTCCCCTTCAATTTCATTGCCAATCATTGAAAGTTGATTCCACAAACCAGTAACTGAGTGTGGCTTGCAGTGCAGCTGCTGGCAAGTGAAATTTACACTGGGTGAAAATCTTAGTAGAGACGATTAATGCCTTTTTCTTACTAGCAGGACAGGGGATGTTAAATCTAAATTGGGGATGGTGGAGGCACTAAATAGTGGAGTTGAGAAAGCTTTTTTACAGTGCATAGGAAAGGAGGCTCCGTCAGCTTTCCCTGAAGGTCCTCTATATTTCTGGCCTTGTCCTCAGCCTTTTATTCAAAGCAATTAAAATAGTTTTCAAAATGGTTACTGGAAAGGCTGTTCAGTACCTGTAAGCACAAACAGAAAAGAGTGTATGCTTTGAAGCTGTACTGGAATTACAGACCTGGGCTGTATTTCTTAGTCTGTGCTAAGGCCATATCTGTAAGGGGCTAGAAAGGGCTAGCAAAAAGTAAAATGGGAAATTGAAGAATTTCAATATGTTACCCTCTCTGAAATCTAGTAAACTATTACTGAGCTATTCCAAATTATTATGCCAAATAATCCACTCAATCTAAGTGCTCTGTAAAGTTTTTGAATGGAATGAGGGAGCTTTTTGCAAAATGCTTCAGTTAGGCCAGCTTCTGCCTGCTATAGTTTTCCTTGAGGAGTTCGAGATTCAGGGAGGCGCCAAGCATTTTATAATAGCGCAGAACTCCTGTGCTCAGTGGATAGAATGGTGTGACCATGCTGTAACTCCCTCAGATGGAGCCAGTTGTTCTTCTCAGCTTCCTTTCCCCAGCAGAATTTCACAGTATTTGTTTCTCAGCATTTATTTTATTCCAGGTATTTCCAGCAATACTAAGTAATTGCTAAAAAGAGACAAAATAAGCTGCTTATTTTGTTTCTGTAGCTATTCCCCTAGCTATTTCTAGAGCAGTCTCTTTTGCTGGGTTGAGAGAGGCTTACATACTAAGTACCAACTAGTTTTTGTGCAATTAGCTTCTACAGAAATGCACTTGTGTTACATTATAACCACGTCTTGTAGCCTTCTGTTATTAGACCTGTTTGAATAAATGGACAAAAGTAAAAGGCAGAAGACTGCTTACCCACGTGTTCTGGTGCATGGGTGCTAAGTACACTGCTGCACCTTTGGTCCCTGTTGATGAAGCAGGACTCCATGGAGGCGTAACAATCCTGTGGGTATAACTGCAGGTATAACAGTCAGTTATACTGGTTGCTGGTTTAGAACTTCAGACAGAAATAACGGTAATAATTCCACCCCACTCCCCCCCCCAACCTAGATACCAAAATATGCCTTGCAAAATACTATTTGCTCTTGCACGAGCTTGGGTTTAGTTTAAGATCATGAACTGCCTTGGGCTACAACTGTTTTATAGATCTTCTTAAGCCATGTTAAGGGTACACTGCCAATAGCTTTTTCTGTCCTGACAATAATTGAAAGTGTTCCTTTACAGCTGCTGTTTCGTTACAGTGAAACATCAGCCTTGCTTTATTTTTTTTTTGTTACCTTATGAATGCTGTCTTAGAATTGAAGCAAACAGAAAACAATGGAGTATTGAGAAAAGAGGCTTCCATTAAAAAAAAAGCATCTAGAGAGGATGGTATGATTACAAGGTATGAATTTGGACTAATTAGCTCAGTTCTTGCTAACATGGGATTTCAGAGGCTGCACCCCATAACCATTTTATATAGGATTCAATGCTGTATGTTTTTCCCTCGACAGGCAAACTGACAGACATTTTGGAAAGCAAGCTTAATGGTAACATTAAATAGGCTCTTGCACAACTGAAAAAAACCCCAACAAACAAAATGAAACAAAACCAAGTTACTTTCACTTACGTAGTTTTACGTAAAAACAGAAGTTAGCAACATCAGCAGCTTTTGTTAAAAAAAGAAACCCAGCCATTTTCAGTAAGGCAAAGCAATGTTAGAGCACTTGGTTTCTCAAAAGTTTACTCTACTTGTGAAAGCAGTCTACTTGTAAAAGAGTCTCAACTTACAGAAATAATACAATTCTGTAAATATTTTCAGTAATTAGTACCACTTTTTTAATGCAGAATTACTGCAGAGGGTATGAGCCTGGTGAGGAACCTTACCCATAGGCTATCAACTTATGACAATTTGGAAGCAAAAATTGGTCACCAGGATTTTGAATGAAACTGATTTAGTTCCCATGCACAGCAGTTTGTAGGATGCTGGTGTCTTAATCATGGATTATTTTTTATTTATTTTATTTTTAAAAAAAGTCACAGCATTTTCCAAGCTTTTTGAAAATCAAGATTCTTATCCATTGCAACAAAGTTTCAGAATGGAGTAAACCAATGGAAAATAAAACACTTCCAGGTAATCTAGAAAGAATAATGAGTAAGTTTATATTCATGGACATAACCCAGATCATCAACAAGACAGTTACACTTATTTCCTTTAAAAGGAATGATTCCACTCAGTCTTGGTATAGAGTCCTGCAAATGCTGAAGTTTAGAGCCAGTGTGGCTATAGTTGGATAAAGCACAACCTTGGTTTAATTGCTACTGATCTTAGGGAAGATTTACAGCAGAAGTTTTCTGGTGTATCTAAACCTAATAGCAAAATCCTAGAACAGAGGCTGTGGTTGTTTAACAGTCTCCATGGGTTGTTTTTTTGGTTTTTTTTTCCTGCAAGAACACTGCATAATTTTTCCATGTATTTCTTGTAAAGTGTACTCTCAGAAGTAAAAGGAGGCTGGTAGCAATGTCTGCTTTTCATTTTACAAGCTTATGTAGGGACAAACTGTAAGGGATACTTTTGCCAGGTGGTTTTATTAATATATATGAAGCTGTAAATGTAATATAAAAAAAAGGAAAAGAAGAAATATTTTCTTGTCTGACCACACACTTATATCAGTTTAGGCAACTGACAGCTAAAATTACTCCAAACTGCTTTTCTTGAAACATCAATTTCAAAGAATAAAATACAAACAGGAACATTCTCTGTTTTGTGACTACTTACATGTATGCACCATGTAGTTAGTTTCAGCTTGCATGTTCTTGAAAAAACATGAGCAAGTTCTAATAATTTTAAGCATTTTGAAGCCTGTAATTAATTTGGCAGGTCCCTAGAGGAGGTGAAACATTTGACATAATGAAAGGGAAAGCTGTTTTTCCATTGAGAGAGAAACTTGGTTCTGCAAAGTATGAGATATTCTCATGATAGGACTATTTTTAGCCAGAGCCCCTTTTAGCAGTTCTGTTGAGCTGAACAGTGAAATGTTCCCTGCAACGTTTTTCAGCATAATGAGCTGGTCTTTGGGAGTGGGGAAGTGGGGAGAGCTGGAAGTTTGGCAAGGATAATCTCTGTTTATATTTACGTATAAAGAGAGGCAAGAATCACTGTTGTTGTGTTCACATTGTACTCCCCACTATATCTTTTGTGTAATTTGAGTGCTTGTTGTCTTTGTACATTTTTAAGATTGTGTCTAACTTGCAAAATCTTTTTTTTTTTTTAATTTTTTATTTTAACGAAGCTTCTCACTGTAATAATGCTATTAAAAGTTTAGGCTCTTTTGGGCTAGTGAGGATGCTTTATTTTTGGTTTGGTAGTAGGGATGTTTCACTAACGGTTAAGTGGCCACAGAAATGGTTTTATTTAAACAAGTCATGAACTTGTGAGTAGATACTAAAATGAAGCTGAAAATACCTGGATCCTGCAGTGCCACAAGACTTCCTGTTAGAACAGTAAAACCAGAGTAAGTGATTTAAGTTTTTATATTAAAATATTATTGGAAGATAAATACTTTACTTTGTAAAGTTTTCACTTGGTAATGGAAAAATGGTTCTTTAAAAACAAACAAAAAAAAAAATAAAGGAATTCCTCTTTCATAGAATTTATGCATGATCTCTTATTTTGCCAAGAAAGTGGATAAAGAACATGTGGTAACTCACATATAATGATAATGTAAGATTGAAGAAATGGGTGGTGACAGGGAAAAATAAAGAATCTACATGCTGTTGTTGTAGCTTAAGGTAGTATCAAACTACATGTTGAAGCAGTTCGTTGATGTATCTGTACAATCACACCGAAGTCCAGTTATTCAGGACTGGTTAATCAGAACCCCTGTTTCCTGTCGAGTACGTGACTTCCTTCATGGTGACAGAAATTCCCTAATTATGCCTTCTGTGGCAAGTGAACACCAAGTGAAATAATTGTTACAGATTTTGACATTGCAGTAAACAACTGGTAGGTATAGGATCTTGCAGCTGCCTAATACTTCAGGTCTGTTCAGAAAGGGTTTTTGCAATGTGGAAGAATAAGGTCTTTCCAAACTATCTGCAAAAGAGTCACAATTTGATCTCTTTCTTCTTTAGGGACTTAATGAAAAGTGAGCAAATAGCAGGAGTCCATCAAAACTATCAAGTGTAGATTTGATTGTTTACACATTCCTTTTCCTGAATTCTTACCTCGCTTGACATCTCATGATGGATCAGTGATAAACTAGTGTAACCTCTTGACTCATGAATTTATTAATCATTACTTTCTCATTTTCAGTTGTTTTCAGGTCACATTAAGATTAATTTGCTTTTTGTTGCCCCCTATATCAAATGGAAAAGCAGCATAAAAATAAACATATCCTTCTGTAAAGTTTTCTGGTGTGGACAATTCCTCTGTGAAACAGCATATGTGTATTTGCAGAATCAATGTATCAGTAAGGACTTGTGTGGAAGAATTGGGTGCAATTGATTCTGATGCAGAATTGGGTGAAGTATGTATTTAAAGTTTAGCAATTGAGCCATGCTCAAATTCTTGCAGTGGTGTTTTAGTTTCCTAACTGAATGATGCAGTTTAACCCATATCCAAGATGCAGCAGGATGAAGTATACATAACTGCTTTTAGGCCATATTCATACCAACAATTAGGTTTGGCATTTGTAATTTACATGGGATGGACAGCGGGGGGCTGTAAGATATACAATCTGTGCAGTTCTCCTTAGGTCAGATAAGGGGTTTGGGTTTGTTTGGTTTTGTGTTTTGGGGTTTTTTTTCCTCTCTCCATCCCTCCATTTTTTCTACAAGGGATTTGGAATTTGTGGGTCTTCTGGTGGTAGAGGCCACCTCTTTCATACTTGAAAGCAGATGGGACAGCTCAAGTAACATGCAAGTTGCAGGCTCTGGATAGGGTACAGAGACCTACTGCAACTTAGGCTTGGCAGCCTCAAGACCAGTGTTGCCCTGAAGCTAAATGTTACCTACTGGGTATACTTAATACAGTTCTATTCTATAAAGTAGAAAATTAAGTGTAAAATAAAAATTATAAACAATTGCTGAATAACTAAGTCCAGATTTAACTTCTGAGTGCCCCAACTCCATGCTCACTTTAGGTTTAAAAAGCCAGAAACATTACAAGATTTAGTCTTGCAAAAGAACATCTATTTTACTAGAAGATTTCTGCTGTTCCTGGAGGAGGACATGAAGAAAATTACAGGTTTCACGTGGTACGCAAAGCCCATGTTCAGCTGAGACAAGCAACCATGAGCAGTTTAGATTTATTAATGTTTAAAACTAAAACTTCAATCTAAGTACTTAGGTCTCTCTGTGTCTTCTCCTGTCTAGCAGTGCACAGGAAGGGGAAGTAAAAGCAGAGGATTACATAAATGCAGTGAAATAACCAGTACTCTCATATTATGTGTGGTCCACAACCACACTAAAATAAAAGTACACATTCATTAGGAAGTTTCTACTGCCTTTCAGTGGATACTTCTACTTTTCTCTCCTATCTGATCTTTCTGTTCACTGAGAACTACTGTGTCCCTGAGGAAAATAAGGAAATCTTACATTTTCTGCTAACCAACAGAGCAGCTTAAAGCAATGCAGTGGACAGGGTATCATTCAGCAGTTCTGTAGGAGCTTTAGAGGTTCCTGGTGTGCGTGGGGGATGTATATTGGTTTCCCACAAGTGCTTTTTTAATCTGTTCTTCAGTGTACAGAATAGCTGCCAAATTCAGTATTAAACTTCACTGCATTAAATGAGACCTCCTTACCTTAATTATTTTCTAATTAGCTTTAAATCACTTCATCCCTCCCCTCGTTTCTGAAGCTTGTCATTACCTTAAGACAAATCCAATAACTATGATACCCATGCTTACACTCAGTCAAGTGTTCTATGTACAGCAAAACGCTGAGTAGATTCTTAACCAACTTTGCATTGAATGAGCTGACACCACTTGTGAGAACAAGCAGAAAGGAGGTAGAGGAAGCAATGAAGTGTCAGCAGTGACAGAAGCCATATTTGCCCAAGACTTTTTAAGAAAGGGGCTCCAAAATATAGATGACTATCCAAGATATTTACTATTAAAAAATGCAAAGAATCCTCACAAGCCACATACAGTATGTAGTGCAGGGAATATGTGGTCCTTGCCACTCTGACCCATTTCACCTCTTCTGAAAGGCTGATGTAGGACAGTACTTGTCGTACAGTTCAGAATGCTTCCAGATAGTTACCAACAAGGAATTACCCACCTAGAAAGTCAAATCTCAAAACACCATAGAGAACAGACATAATCTTATCTTATTAAAAAGCTTCAGACAGTAGCAAAGGACACAGCCCAAACCAGTTCTTCTAATAAGAATACAGAGGTCGAGTACCAACTACTAATACTAAATTTTCAGCGTAAACTTCAGATAACTCAGCATCTGCACAGGCAGAAATGACACTGCCAGGAAACACATCCTTTGATAACCAGTTTTACTAAGCTTGCTATGGATTCAGCCACTAGATGTCTTCACTATACAGAAATGCACCCTGCTACTAGTATTTTGTCTCAAGTGGAAGCATGCTGTGTGTGAAGTTAACTCTAGGAGTTTACTTTCACAAATATTTTCCACTTAGGCTGGATTGTAATTTTTGTAAGGCTATTTCAGTTTCTCACAAACTTCAGTAAGATTCTCATGATCATCGCTTACTTAGCCAGGCATTTCCAACCATGAAATTATGGAAAGCTGTTCAATTATTTTGTCCAAAATATTACTTTGAAAAAATTCTGATAATTTAGATTTTTGTTAGAGCATAATATGCATATATTTTGTCTAAAAGGCATGAAGTATTTAGAATAGAATAGTTCAATTGGAAGACACCTACAATGATCATCTAGTCCAACTGCCAGACCACAAGTTAAAGAGTATTATTAACAGCATTCTCCAAATGTCTCTTAAACACTGACAAGCTTGGGCATTGACTGCTTCACTAGGAAGTCTGTTCCAGTGTTTGACCACCCTCTTGGCAAGGAAATGCTTCCTCATGCCAAGTCTAAACCACTCCATTTTAACATAGGATTTCATAACTGCATTAGTTTCTTCGCTGGCTCCTATTTGTAGTTGTTCTGTTTGCATTATAAGCATAAGTGATAATCGCTAGATACAAAGTTCCTGTTCAAACTTGGTTTTGATTTAACTTTATGAAGAAACTGCATTGGCAGATTTTTTTTGGAAGGTTCAGCTAAATGGTTCAGCATTTAAAAAATATTTAGGGGAAAAGGTGTTGAGGATGTGCTAAAAAAGAACCTACAAAATCCAAACTCAAATTACTCAGCCTTATGTAATGAGTATGCTAAGACTAAATAGTGGAAGCAATCATCTTCTATAGTGAAGATTACTGTAAATTAATCTAATGCAAATTAAGACTATTCAGACATGCATTTCTGACATTTACCACCTTGTGAATAGCGGATTTGTTCAGCTTCCTAATTTGTTAATGTTGAATTAGAGTAATACAGAAGGACTGAACATGTTTAAAATACTGTTGCGCACCCCTTCTCTCTGCTATATTGCTGCTTTTAAAGTCAAAATCTCAATAGCAACGTAAAAAAAAAAACCCCAAACAAGACCCAAACCTTGCAGCTATGTGTGTTACACTGAGAGGGGAGCCAGAGAAGCGTGAAAGATGTTTTACCTTGAATTGCAGAGGAGTTATGAGGTGATGTGAAATGATCAAGCAGTTCATATTTCAACCACACAAAAAGACAACAGGGTAACCCATCAGATTTTTGCACATACATTGCTTCCCCGCCCCTTTTCTTCACTGTCTTGGCAGAAGAACCAGAAAAGGGAATCAGCTCAGACATACACCCCAGGTAAACCTAATGGGATGCAAGAGGCTATCTGAGCTGCACTTTCTAAACCTACAAGAACCCCTTCTCTCTACCATGCCCAGAGAATGAAGGCTCCTCCAGTCATGTTGATAAAAAGGATATTACTGTACATCCTTCCAGTAATGCTGGCTCAGAGCAACTGTCAAGTTTATGGTAAGATGTGGTTTTATAATTTAACTTGTCTGCAGTTATTAAACATTGTGGGGGGAGAACAGAAACCAAAGCAGTGCTTAGTGTACCTTGGAGATAATCTGTCTTATTTTATTACTATATCAGAGACTCTTAATTTGATCAAGGAGGAAGATAATGACAGTAATTGAGAAACATTCAGTAACTGTCTAGACCAGAACTCTAGTACTTGGGGACCAAACGCATTTTGCTTTGTGGCCAAAGGCTTTGCCTTCAAAGGGTTTGGCAGCGTTCAAACCCCTGCTTGAGATCTGGGAATCCTACTGGCTCTGAAGTAGATCCAGTTTGCAGTCAGGTTATCCTTATCACATAAGTGTACCTTCAATTACTTAGCTTAACTCCGTCTAATTTTGATCCCACTTTCAACTTTCAATCACCAAAGTTTTGAATAGAGAGGTTCTCCTGATTTGAACTGTCATGAGGACTACACTGTACCCAGTATACTCCTAGTATTGTTTTTACTTTATTTTGCTTAATGAGATTGTTTTGTTTCAAATTCTTCCGTACTAGTATCTTACAGGAGACATAAGCATTAGCATTGAAATGAAGAGAGTCAAACAGAAAATATAGCTGCTGCAACGGATGCACTCAGCTGCTGTTGACACATTTCAGATGTATCAACTGATAAATTGATCAAAATAGCATTTTTTATAAGGAACTGCTGAAAATTACGCAAACAAATTGGCTGTGTGAAGCTTAGTTGACATGCATGACTAACTCTGCAAATCTATAGCATCTTTCAACGCTCCTTGTTTTTATGAATAAAACACATTATTAATATTAATAGGAAAGGTTAAACCAGCATTCAGAGCATCTGCCTGGGAAGGGAAATCTTTAGCTTAAGAGACACGAATTACCACATCAGTTAGATGCAGCTGTTTCTTAATCAGGGTGTGATCTGAGCTTGAGAAGGCTACTGAACTCCTTCTCGCTTGATTTTCAAATGATTAAACTAACATGCTTCTGAAAGGGCTGTATCTATAGCTGCTAACATCCTTCATGCCCTAAACAGAAGTGTGTTCTTCTGAGAGTAAGCTGCTCTTCTGTTCATTAAGTCTGCCTGTGTTATTAGTCTCTTTCACAAGCACCTCCTTCCATCATCCAGTATAGTTCAATAATTCACGGACAAACCCTCCATACCCATCCACCAGGTTCCTAGATACTGGGTTTAGAACAGAATTTCATTTCTGTTATGCTGCCTATCACACGAATCTTGTTCACACAGAATTTATTTTGCTAGGTTTTATTCTTTGACCTACATCAAAACTACTTGGGCTCCTCTGAGAACACTATGACTTCCTTCTTTACACCTATAGTACTACAAATACCAGAATCACGTTTATAGGAGCATTACAGAGAGAAAAGTTTTGCAAGCCAGTTTCTACAGAACCATAATGTAATTATTTTTTTTTAATGCATTTACATTTTAGACATAAGTTTTCCAAGCTTGTTTGGTTTTTATTTTGGTTAGAAATAAGCTGAAAATTGAAGCCAACTTTAAGATTTGTATGTTGCAAATCTATTCGAGGTTTCTCTTACTCCTAACAGATACAAAGTTGACCGCTCAGATTTCTTACACAAGGCTAATAACCAGCAAACCTTTTTAAAATTATGGAATGAGAAGTAAGCTTGTTTCTGAAACTTACAAGCATGGTGTGACCTTCTCCCCCATAACCCCAGTAATTTTAGTCCAGTTAGACCGTGCCTCCTTTGGAACACCAAAGGACAGGTTGTTCCCATCCAGCCTCACAAAGAGTGGTTGCTGCTGTCTGGCCAGCATACATAAATAAAGGAAGCATTTCATCCCAACAAAAATAAACCCCAGCAAATCTCCCCTCACTACAAGCACCCTCAGCCAGTAACTTAGTACGTGCACTCATGCCCGCCAACAGCGGACACAGTTCTCAGCTCAAATAACACCATGCTGTTAGACCTTCTTGTGGGAGAGTATGCCTGCACATGCTACCATTCCGCTAACCAGAAGTGTTCCATTTTCAAGTTTGAGTCGTCAAAATATAAAGGCATGTTTTCTGCACCTACACAGCTTTCATCAAGTAATAGTTAAAAAGTGATGCAACTCTCCATCAGCAACCTCAGCAAGCAGGTCAGCTTTATAAATACCACCATTGCTAGGAAAAAAAAAAAAAAAACCAAAAACAAAAACAAAAACAAAAAAAACCACAAAAAAACCAAAAAACACAGAAAAAACAAGAAACACAAAATTCTTCAATGTACACCAAATAATCGGAAAAAGCACATTACTGTATCTTTAAGATGACATGGGAAAAATCAGGTGAATAGGACTAAATTAAATCCCATTAACAAAATGACATTCTTTGAAAAATTCAAATTGTGGTACAAATATGTAAAATAACTAAAACAAGATTTTACGTCATTCCTTGAAAAGCCTTCCCTGAAGCCGGGAGAAGTCTGAAAAAGGCCTATCCAGGCATCACTTAATAGGACTTCTGAAGTGCTTCTCTTTCTAAGTACTCCTTACCTGAATTCAAGAAAGGAGCGTATTATTCTACGAGTTCTCCTCACAGCCTGTTTCCCTTTTTGTTGTTAAATGTAGCAAAGTCATGAAGATATCAGCGTTAAATGTGAACCCCCAACAAATCAATGAGCTTTCTGGTGTAGTTTTTGTGCTATGACCCTAACCAGAAACTTCCCAGAACATTGGGCCTGAGTTAAAATCATTATTAGTGATTTGATGTGTTCACAGACAGACCCAAATGCAGGATTCAAAACTAACCATAGACATTTATTTTCCATGAATAATTGACGTTTTATACCCCAGCCATTATCTGCCTCCGGGAATGATGCATATGACTAGTATTCTATCCTGTCTCTCTTGCCTTCGTTTTTTAGAAAGGGGACAAGAGCAAAACAAAGTAAAGAGAAATTCTTTCAAAAACAAACATCTCAAGACATTTCAATTAATAATCCTAGTTTACCAGACTTAATCAGATGTGTATGACACCATTTATAATTCAAAGATTAGAAGGCTCAATATTTAGCTATTATTTTTTCTACTAATGGGTTGAGTTATGTAAATGGAAAGCCATCTCCATTAAACTTCTTTTGTCTGCTTAATGAGTCATATCATGACTGTTTTCTGAAATATTAGAACAAGGAAAAAAAATTAAAATTGTCTTTATTAAAGAAAGTACTCTTATGGGTATTTCCCTATTGTATAAGTTATGGAATACATGCTTTCGTTTGAAAATCTTATCTTGGTAGTACACTATACAGAAAATTTTCCTTACCTGTGCAAATTAATTCTTGGTGCAATAGATCCTGGCTCACCACCGCATGTTCAGGAACACACTCAGCTGATCTAAAAGCAGATGCACTTTTAGTCTATCTGAATTTTACCCGGGAGTCTAAGTTTGAAGCTGATATGCAAAGCTTCCGTATGTTACAGATTCTTTTACGCTCTTGAAAACTGCGCATTTAGATATTGATCTTGACCACGCATGTGTTAATTTATATACGGGGGGGGGGGGGGGGGGGGGGGGGGGAACCAACCCAAACCTAGAGGAAATGGAAAAGAAACCCAGCAGCCTGAACCCCCACTTATTCTAAGGGAAAAGAGGAAGAGGATTTGTATGCTAGAATTAATTGTCAGCAGGCTGCCAAACACTTTCACCTGCATTAGCTGCCAGGAATGAAGGCTAAGAGCCAACAACAGCTGTGTGTAGATCGGTGTCATACAAACTTCTATCTGAAAGTGCCTCTGAGGGTCAGTGGGACAGGAGGGCTCTGCTGCTCAGCAGTCATGGGCAGGCAGTGACACTACTGGACTGGGTACCAATTGCAGTACAGGTTTTCCAACATGCAGTTCCCAAAGCTCAGCAGCATGTTCCATAGCGAATCTTTTGGAGAAAATGAAGGTGTTGGAGTCAGGCCCACTCGATGGCAGGGGATTTTACTCTGGAAAATAATTTAACCAGACCTGATTATATTGGAATTACACTGGTAACTGAATGATAACCACCAGAAGATGAAGGAGCAAAACTGTGGTACACTTTGGCATAGGCACTTGGGAAAAAAAGGAGAAACACTATTCAAGCTCACCTGACTGAGAGATATACTAGCACATTTTATTTGAACTCTCTTAAAAATATATAAGCAAAAGTAATACAAGAAATATCAATACCAGTGGAACCTTTTGAAAAACCTCCAAACTGTAATCAAGCAAATCCTTTGTTAGTAGTGGAATAGTTCCTTATGACTTCATTGGTAGTAGTGCAGGGAGTTGTATGGAGGGAAGTTTCTCGTGACATCTGTGCATGCATGTAACACTTGAACTGCTTATACCTTTCACCTATGGAGCAAAGGCTGCACAAAAACTACTCTAGAAGTATATCCAGACCTCAATAAGGCTTCTGCTCAGGAAATTTCTATATTTCCACTCCGGATGTGCCTGGAGGGTAATTTAAAACTTTCTGTGCACCCAGTATCACCCCTGTTTCCTCTCTCTGGGAGGTTCTGCCACTGAGTGTTACTCTATATTACACCGACCAATGCAAGACAATAATTTCTTTAAAGCAATATTTAACATTGAGAAGACATTTTCCTTTCCAATCACGTACACAACTAATGTTCGTCTGAATTCATAAGGATTAGTAACCCCGTCCCAAGTGAATGCTGTTGGATGTACAAAATTTGCTCAGTGCTGATCAAGTGATTCTTCCAAAAGTGACAGTGTGCAGTGATGTATACTTTGTTGTAGCAGCACCAGATAATTCAAAGTCAAGGAAAACATGACATCCCTGCACTGGAAAAAGATGAGAATGAAAGAGGTACAACAATTCTTACCCCTGTCCCTGGTTAATAATGACGATCAACGAGGGAGGGTCACTGAAATCTGTTTTAAAACTTTTAGAGAAATTGGACTTTTTGGACCTTCTAGAAAAGTTTTTGGTTTGTTTTGTTGGCTTGGTTGGTTGGTTTTGTTGGCACTTTTTTTTTGTTTCCAAAGGAGATTTTGAAAACGATAAAACTATATGAAAAGTAATTAGATTAAGGACATCAGAAAATATCTGTTCTGCAGAGACCTGCACACTCTTCTGGAAATACCTGTCCCATAGGATTATATCAGAAAGAGGGCTGCTATCAGGAAACAATCCAGACTTTATGATACTCCCTGAAGCATTATGTTCCATGGCAATCATTAGTCAAATAACTGAAACCTCTACTTTCTAATTTGAGCTTCTAATTTGAAACTGTGATTATCATTACCAGGGATATATAGCAGATTCCCACCATCACAATTTTTGCTATGTTTTTCTTCTCTTCCAGGATTTGATGGCTCAGGTTGTGCAGCTGAAATTCAAGGTAAAAGACACTCTTGGTACAAAATTTATGTTGGGAATTCTTTGATCATAGACTGTCCGGTTTGTTACTACAAGAAAAAGCCAGTCACGCAGGGG
This sequence comes from Strigops habroptila, assembly GCF_004027225.2. Taxonomy (NCBI): domain Eukaryota; kingdom Metazoa; phylum Chordata; class Aves; order Psittaciformes; family Psittacidae; genus Strigops; species Strigops habroptila. The sequence continues at coordinate 15,641,987 of NC_044278.2, forward strand.
TGCAAGATAGAGGTGGCTACATGTATGCAACTGAAGGAGGGCAAAGCAGAGTGAAAGTCCAATGTGTTTACTTTGGAGGTTTCCTCAGTTCATCAGAATGATAGTGGACTTTATCATTGCAAAGCAATAATAGACAACTTTTCCAGTGAAAGCCACTGGTTATTGTTGAAGGTGAGGCCCATATATTATGAAAGAGCCCTTTTAAACAAAAGGATGCCATGTACAGAAAAGCTCCTGCATGCTGGATTATGGCTTCTCCCAACATGTTTGACTGGTAGCACAGTTGTGCTGGTACTTAACCACCTCTTTCATGCTTCAATCATGCCTCTTGGTAGGATAGAAAGAAAAAGGAAAGAACAAAACACAGAAATAAGAGGAGGATCTGGAAGAGAAAAGCAGAGCAGCCAACGTCAAACAGCCATTAGTGAACTATCTGATAATAAAAAAATACCAGTTGGAACAAAAAAAACATTGTAGGAGGACAGCCTGGTTATACATCACATGGACTAGGTAGGATGCAAATGGTCATATAGTAGCAGATGATGAGGCCACACAACAGTTTAGAGGACAAGGAACTCAAGCATCTTGTTGAGAAAGCTCTCCTGCAAAAAAATAGTGAGAAATCACAATCTTGTACTCCAAGACAGGGAAAGATTACAAAAGCTTTAAATCTTAACTGCAAGTGAGGCCTTCACATTAACTTAAGCAGTTGAGATACCAAGTCAAGATTATGGCAAGCCACATTGCCCTCCTCAATATTGCTCTGCAGCTAGAAAGTGATCTGCGTGGTTGTGGTGTCCTACTGACCCCAGGCAGTAAGGCTGTTCTGTTGCCAGTTCCTCTCCTAGTAAGTTAACTGACTTTAAAACCTTGTTTAATGCCACACGAAGTGCCCAAACAGAGGCAGCAACATCAAAATTTATGGCTATAATGTGCTAGCAGACGCAGTACATGCCCAGCTCACGATGCAAGTTTCCTTTGAAATATGTTCTGCTGATCTATTTATTTGAATGCCAAACAGGTCTGAAAGATAGAATTACTCTGTTGGCAGTGGGAGACCAACATATCATTCCCCTCCCTCCAGAACACCCTCCCCTTTGCTTTTTGCATTATGCTCCCTCTTCCATCACCAGATTGAAGGAGGGCCTGTGAAGACCTCAGTATGCGGTGCACAGAACACAACTGCAATGCAAAATGTCAGGTTGCTGTTTCATTTCCCTGTCTTGCTTTTCTCTTTCAGAAAAGTCTGCAAACATTCTCACAGTTTCACCAGAAAGTAAGTTCTGATTCTTGTTTCCTCTTTAAGATAAAGGAACTAGTCTGTATTGCTATGAATTTCTGGTAAGCGTTTTGTGCACTGAAGACAAATATAAACTCATTGCTAAACTACAATTGCTTTCTTCCCACTTGGACAAAATACAGCTTCTCAAGGGTTACAGTTTTCAAGGCCAGGATTCTCCAGCATTCAGCATAAAAGGGACAAAGCCAACCAAATTGCCTCCTGGTGCTATACTCTACAACCTCACAGTAAAGAATTTCTTCCCAATATGTTCTGTAAATCTACCCTCTTTCAGCTTAAATCCATTACTCCTGCCCTATCACTACATGCCCTTGTAATGTACTCCCATGTACTCCCTCTCCAGCTTTCCCGTAGGCCCCTTTAGGCACTGGAAGCTGCTACAAGGTCTCCCCGGAGCCTTCTCTTCTCCAGGCTGAACAAGCCAACTCTCTCAGCCTGTCTTCACAGGAGAGGTGCTCCAGCCCTCTGATCATCTTTGTGGCCTCCTCTGGACTTGCTCCAACAGGTCCATGTCCTTCTGATGTTGGGCCTCCAGAGCTGGATGCAGTACTCCAGGTGGGGTCTCATGAGAGTGGAGTAGAGCAGGAAAAACAACTCACAGCTGGTCATTGTTCACAATTGCAATTGCAAAAATATATTGGAAATTCAGAGCAGTGCTCTAGTTCTGACCTTTTCTTTGCTTCTGCCAGCCTGCTGCCATGCGTTGTTTATCGATTACACTTTCCTGTGCACTTTTCCTTCCAATGTCTTCATACTTTTTAGAATGCCCATGGAGATAAGGTTATCTCATGACATGCTGTACCAAGTTACAGGATGTTTAAGTACATTAAAAAACCAGTTGCATGAGAAAGACATAACCAAAAACACCACAAACAAACAACAATAACAAAAACACACACAAAAAAGGTCAGTCAAATATTTCTCTACACTAATACATGCTAATGCAATTCTAGATACCACTAGCATCTCAGAAGAGTCCCAAGAATCTGGAAACTACAAGATATTGCACATCATTTATGCTTCAACATTCGTAGGTCTATGTTTTCCATTCATCGTTGCATGCATGTTTTGGTGCCTAAGGAGGCGCCATGGTAAGTAGTTTTGCCATTTAATATTTGCCTAGTATGCATTTGATTCCACTCCTTTTCACAGTTTCACAGAAGTTGGATTCAACGCTCTGTAAAAATCCTCTAATAATTACTCCAACCGATTGCTGGGATGTCCTTGTCAATGTACCAGTTAGGACACTGAATTATAGAATCACAGAATCATAGAATAGTTAGGGTTGGAAAGGACCTTAACATCATTTGCCTCATGTTTTGTTACCTTTCAGAATTAAAGTAAGAACAAATAAAAATCTCAGATTTTATAATAGTTGGATTTTTTTTCTCCTGTTTTGCAAATAATCAAGTTAGAAATAAATAGAAGTTTTAGCCATGCAAATGCAGTCAGGCTCTATCCAGTTACATTTTATATTCCTAGTTTTCCCTCAATATTATCAAATAATTACAGTATTAATCTCTCCTGCTTTACAGAAACTCTTACACAACTATCATGTCCTAAGTCAAGACTGGAACTTGGAGTCCCCCATATCTTACCTAAGTGATCTCACATTTGCCTATTATAATCCTATGGGTTTTCTTGGTTGGTGTTTGGGGTTTTCTTTTGTGTGTGGTGGGGTTTTTTTATTTTAGGAAAATGAAATTATTTAATCAAAAAAAAAAAAAAAAAAGATGCTTGCTCATAGGATTGCTTTAGGATTTTCTGTGCCTTTTTCTCCCTACCAAGTTTACTGAACACAGAGAAAACTGGCCACAAGTACATTGGGATTTTTTCTGCTCCTATTCTGAGCAGCTCTGTGAAACACAGAAACTAATTCTGTAAATATATCAATCTGTGTTGTGTAGCTTTTGTCAGAATAGTTATTCCCAAATCCAGTTTGGAAATAGTTTTTTATTCTTTTAGGCCCCGTCAAGAAGGCAAGGACTTCTATAGTAATTAATACTCCCTCCATAAGCAGAAAGGTACCTTTTCACAATGATTTATTGAAACATCTTTTTTTCCTCTTTTTCCCAGCAAAACAAAAGAGAACTCCATTAACCCAACAGAAACAGGAGAGCCTGGTATGTTCAAATTTTTCTTTCATCAAAACTTGACCATGTCATGCATAACCATGTACTGAGAACAAATTATTGTGTAGTACAAAGCATGGCATAGGATTGGAGACAGATTTAGAGACCCTCTTGGTACCTGGACTTCATGGCTCGCCTGATGGGAAATATCACCATGGCTGAGCTGAGGGAAGGAACTAAGGGTCTTGGTCACAAAGGTACTTCAGGCATCTAAAGTCCTGTTAAAATGTATTAATTTGTAGGTACCATTCCAGTAAGAGTTGGGGTACCTAAAGCACCTCTGTTGATTTGGCTCAGACTGTCTGTATAAGACAAAAAATGACCCACAGAGTGAGGAAAATGCTTGAAAAGAAAGACTTTCATATGTGGCTAGCATGAGTTCACACAGGTCTTGCAATCAGTTCCAGAGAAACTAGATGGACAGAGGGTAGAAAGCAAAAAACGGAGCTGACAGCTGTCAATCACAGGGGTAAGGGGGCTGGGATCAAAGGGCACCAGACAAGCTGCAGAGCTCCCAAAGGGCAAGTTGAAGGAAAGAAAATTACAAGCAGCATGTTCTAAGTCTCTAGAAAAATGATGTCAAAAGAGGGCTTCATTAGAGTGACATAAATTTGTAGAGGAAGTTACAGATTTTGAAGGAGAAAAATTTATTTGGAAAATAATGAGACAAAGAGGATAAGAAGGAAGAGATTGGAAAATGGGAGAACAGGGGCAAAGGTAGGAAAAGGTAGTCTGGGGTTTGGAGGTGAAAAGAAGAAAGATTTAACAAACCGAGAAGGGAAAGCCTTGAATGAGTAGCATAGAAGAGCTCTCACAAAATGATAAATCAGATTTGCTTTAAGTTGACATCTTGCAAGAAAAGACATGAGAGTTTGGGAAGGGAAATGGAGAAAGGCAGGGGTTACAAGAATGATTTCTAACTTTATATCAAAGATCAATATAAAATCTAGTGACCAGGTGAAGCCAATTCACCTCTGCTCAAAAACAGTTTTAAGGGGATAAAGCAACTTGAACAAAATCTTACACGCCTCTTATGTAGCAGGAGCACAGGCAACAACCAGATATGCACAGAGCAGAACCCCGTTCTGTTTTCTGCAGGTCAGTCATCACACAGCTACTCCATCCCATGCTGCTGGGACAACTCAAGGTTCAGAAGCAAGCGCCCCACTTTACTATTGCTCCATGGCTAGCCCAGTGCAGGCCTTGCACGGCAACACAATTTATGACAACGATGTCCTTCCCTGGAACACTCAGAGAACAGCATCCAACGCTCCTCGCAATCATCCTGTTATTCCTTCCATCCCGGGTTTGTCTGAGAGCCCAGATGTCCTCACATATGCTGCACTAAATCATTCTGCTTCTGCAGAGAGGTGCCAGAGAAGAGAACTAACTGTAGAAAATGAATTTACAGAATATGCCTCCATTAAAGTAAATAAGTAAATGTGGCAAGGACTTCTCCAGACAACCATTTTGCATGCAGTCCCAGTTCTAGTTTCCATCCAGGCTGTTGTTCTTTTCCTTTTTGGGAAAACTTCTCTTTTGTTAAGAACCCATGGATCTTCCCCTGCACCAGAACTCAAAACACATCCCATGTCTATGGGTATGTATCTGCACTGTGTGTTTGTCTCTTAAATGGGGGTATACAGTCAGTCAGCCTTCTTACTTTCACCTTCTTCAGGATTCTGCTTCTGGTCTGATTTGGTTACAGTTTGAATATAGACAAAGGGGAGAAGAGGAAGGTTTTCATAGGATAGAAACATGTAAAATGAATCTGTGAGGGAGATGATACTGAGTCAGGTTAATTTCTCCCAAGTAAAAGCTAAGAATGTTTGTGGGAGAATTTTTCTCTAAGCTTCTAAGAACATCCTTCCAAGGATTCAGTTTTTAATTCCGATTTACTCTTTCTCCTTGCAAAGTTCTTTGAGCACCATGAATGTCTAAAGTTATTATTCATCAAAATCAAGTGAATACTTGTGTGTGATTGTATTTCATGGAAGACAAGGAAGGAGGAGAAGGTTGTTTTCCTTTTATAAAGAAATCTCACAAATAAGGTGTGAGAAAGTATTGAAATATAGTGCACTCTGTTTTTCTCTTGGTGGCATGATTTGTTAGCTAAGTTACTGCATATTGCTTCTGTCCATCATGTATCAATGGAAATAACAAATGATCAACAGTGACTGACTCCAGTCAAAATCAGACAGTTTTGTTTGCAAATAGCCACGTATAGCTGTGCCATGCTGGGTTTTCCTCCCAGCACTGGCACAAAAATGTGATTATGCTTCACGCTCAGGTTTTCAGGAAAGAAGATAAAAGGGAGGTAAAGACCAAGGTGCCATTTGAGGTTTGAAAAGTATGCTCACACTCTTCTCCTGCACTACTTATTCAGCTCTAATTTGGATACCATGCATCTGCTCTTGCAAAATAATGCTCTTAAAAATTACTCTTAGCAATATTTGCACCAAGACGTTTACAGCAAGCAGCGAGCAGAGTCTTTAACTTGGTTAAAAGCTTGCACCACAGTTGAAAAGGAAGGATATATTAGGTCTCAGGCTGCACGTAACATATGAGACAATTTGCACTTGAGTTAATAGAGGAAATTAGGGCTCTTCTATCTTCATATATCGTTTGGTATCATTCCAGCTAACACCAAAGCTATTAAACACATATGTATTCCTACTGCTATTTTGGTAAGCTAGATGGGTTATTACGGTTATGGTACACTTCTGCTCTGCCTCCTCCACCACCTTTGAAGTCAGTCACAGTATCTGTGTGGATAAAAATCCATGGTAATTGTTTCTGCACTAAGTTTTTAATTCAGGACATTACATATGTTGATATTTTGTTGTCGGTTTTTTCCTTTCTTTTTTTTTTTTAATATATAAATTATCAATCCAGTAAATCATTGATAATCCTCATTTAAAAAAGAAAAAAAGAAAAGTAGTAGAAAACTGTCTTCTAGAAAAATTCAGTTTGCTCTTTTTGTTCTAGTGGGCCAATCTTTGTATGGCTAAAGGCTATTTTAGGTGAAGGACTGGGAAATTTTGAGCAAGTTAGGTATGAATTAGCCCAGAAGTAGGCCTCTAATTGCATTTACTGCTCAATTGATAAAGGTACAACTATTTTCATAGCCTACAAGTAGCTTTCAGAATAATAAAACAATGTTTCTCTGAAATAGATTCTACCTCAGTGGTCTTAAACTGAAAAACCAGGAGAGCCATTCAATGGCAAGCCTAAACGGATTTGAAACTTCTGTAACTACTTTTGATGACCTGGATACAGGCCTTGCAGGCAGAAGGGAAAGAGTAAAAAGGCCATCCTTCCAGAGAACAAGTATATGCGAAAAAATATGGTTCTCAAAGATGCTTTGCAGCTTTTCCTCTATCCCCCAGTCAGATGAAAGCACTAGCAGGTCCATTCAGATCAGCCCCAGAATGACAACTGGCAACTGGGACCTAGAATGAGACTGAACACACATGGAAGAAGTATTGCACCATTAAGAGACGAGAGGACTAGTGAAATCTTAATGTGACTTGTTTCACCTATACACAAGGCTGAACTTTGACTTAATGAGGTCCCCAGAGATAAAAGTTTGATTTGGAAGATAAGATTTTTGTAGATAAACAGGAAGTAGCTTACCTCCTTACCATCAAACACACTAGCATAGAAAAGTGAAGCACAGGAGCCTGCAGCAGGTTCATTTTTTTAAGCAAACAAGTTGAAAGACTGCCTTTTGAAGCAGGGAAACAAAAGGCGCTGACTGAAACCATCTGCTTCTTAAGGTGCATATAATCCATTCAGATAAAGTACAGCATTGCTCAGTTTTCACAGCCTTTTGAAAGAAAATAAAAGAGTCGTTATTTCCACTGTCCAGTGGCTGTAAAACTGGGCAGTGAATGGAAGGTCTGTACTATGTCTCTTCAGGTGCTACATGTTTATCTCAATCATCTATTGTACTTCTCAATAACATGATGTCATGTTTTAAATATCATACCAAGTGATGGTTGCATTAGGGCTTAGTGGCCTCCAGATTTCAGAGTTGCATCCTACCCGGGGGGCAGGACACCAGTGGGAGCAGAGCAGTCTCAAGGTTCACCCTGTGCGCTCAGTGCCTGACTGGAAGCAGCCAGCAGGGAAACCACACAACCACAAGAGTGCACTAAAGGAAACAGGGTTGGGACCCAGTCTGTGGTAGATGTATGGCTCCTGTGCAGCCTCCCTAAGAAATGGTCCAAGGTATGTAATTTTCTACTTCTTGTTTTTGCTATTTTTGCACCAAATATGCTGCACAGGTATAGTCACACAGGAAGTACAAAGAACAGAAACAAAGCTGTACACCTCTCAATTACACCCACAAACCCACATGGAAGAAAAACAGCAAAGTCTGTGAAGCTGAAGATCTGTTAATGCCAGCAAAGCATGCATTATTTAGTTTGCAGTGAAGAGTTATTGCTCTTCACTGCAAACTGTTCTTGCAAGGGAGGAACACGTAACTGGCTACTCCCTCCCAAGCAACCCGCAGAGCACACAAGCCTCTTACAAGATTAGATGGTATGAGTGGGTACTAAGATATGAGTGGGTTCTAAGACGTGTCAACCATCCTAGTTTCACTTTATGCAGCCATTCCCCCCTCAAATTCTGCTTCCTTATAAAGTCATAAAAAATTTAGAATACTGTGAGGTTTATTCATTTGCCAGCTTTCAGGTCGCAAATGTCTATCAGACAGGGGACTGCTTCTGGCAAACCACGAACCTTTTCATATTGCTACTTCATCTCACACCTGTTGGTATGTAGATATTCGGTATTCGAGTTTTACAGACAACAGTTCTTCAAGCAGGACTCCAGGTAATCCGTAAAGTCGCTATTCACAGGCTGCAGTCTCAGAGACTACATTTATTTTCTCTCATGTAACCTGTGCTAAAACAATGCCTGTCTCAGTAAAGGAGATGGGATTGTTGACTTCTAGTATGCACTAAGAAACTTGCCTGCTTTCTAGCACTTCTGGATTATGGGAAAGATGGTGAAGCAGCGGTGGCTTCTGTTAAATTTCCTTAATCCTTTTTTAAGTTGTTGATACCCAGAAGTTTACTGCCTAAGCTTTATATCAGGGATTTAGCCTCAAAGGCCCACAGCCTCTTGGAAACACCACTTCAATTGCATTTAATGAAAAAAAAAAAAAATTATATAACTTGCAGCTCCCTTTGTCCATGCCTTAGTCATTGACAGTATGGATTTCTGGAAGAAACGGTAGCTTCAGTAGATCCTCCATTTTCTCAAGAAATTCATATTTAAAAGGTTAACTACAGCTAACTTTTAACCTGAACTACAGGCAACCTGTGTCATGGGAGGAAAGCAGGACACAGAACCTCACCTTCTGCAATTTGTGGTTATACTATCACTACCAGCTCCCCAGCTGAGGCCCTCACAGACACACGATGGTCCACTACCTTGCCCAGAGGCTAAACCCCCTGTGATCTATCAGCTTCCTCTTCTCTGCAGTCTGGGAATAGACAGTACTAAAACAGTGGTCTCACATATAAGCAAATGATGGGAAGTAATAAGCATGCTTTGATTTTGGACACCAACTTGTGATAATGAAACAAAGGTTGAGCGGAAACGGCTTTCAATATGCATGCAAGGCTCTCATCTTCCACCATGGTTTCTTTTCTTTCTTGAAGGGGCTTCAGAGCTCCAAGCCTACGAAAGAGAAATGAAAGACAAACCAGAAGTGCTAAAGTACTTTGACCTCAAATTACTGGAGTGGATGCCAGGAAGCAAGCTCAGAGTATAAGTGAACAAAACAAGAGCAGAAACTCTCCTCAGTATCCTGGAGAACCTACAACAGTCCTCTGGGTGTAGCCCTTGCTGAAGCGCAGATTTCCGCCAAGATGTGAAAGCTGACAAATACTCAGAGAGAGATTTTAACTGGGTCATGTAGATGTGCAAGGCTTCATTTTCTCATTTTCTGAAGGCTTGAAACACCTTCCTATTGGCAGGAGGATACCTGGAATCAGAATTATCACTGCTGCGTCTGTCACTAGCACAGAAGGCCCTGGGAACTTTTTCCCTAGAAAAAAGAGAAGAAATGTAAGTCATCTCTGAAGTAGTCTCCGTAACATATTCCTCAACATATTTTGCAAAAATGGACCCATTTCACATCTAAGAAATGTGAGTGCTAACTGCTTAGAAATCAAACAACTTCTGGCTATCAGTTCCAATAATGAAATGGAACTGCCTTCCTGAAAACCATATGCATGCATTTTTGACTCAGTGTGATGCATTTGCTCTTAGTAAAGCTACATAGGTCTATGCTGCTGTTCTCTCTGCTCTCTCAAATTGTTTTACATCTTTGCTGAAGCACAATGTCTAAAAAGAAATCAGAGTCGCTTACCTTCTAAGAACCTATTCTCTGAATCAGCAAATACAGTTCTCGAATAATTCCTTAGTTGCTTTACAAGGAAGAAGAAAAATCAAGCTCTGTCCTACACTAGATAAAAGATTGTGAATTGATAGGTCTGGAAGTGCCATTCTCATTCCTGAGAACAGACAGGTACTATGTAATAAGCTTTCACCCTAATATAATAAGAACAATCTTAAGGCCATAATTCCAAGGGAAGCATGGACAGTGAAAACTCTTCATACAACTAAAAATGAACTTTCAAATTATATGGGTTTATTTTGCCAGAAGTTGTGACAATCCTGAGCCTGGGCACACCTGCCAACACCTACTGCAAGGACTGTGGAAAGAGGAGCTAGCAACATAACTTGTTTCTTCCTTCTCCTGCAGAGATGACATAATATTCTTTTACCTTAGAAAACAGAGATATGCACAGTGATGTGGCCAAATACATAACCGAGCTTTTTCGGTGGTGAGTTTGCATGCAAATAGCTCATCTTTTTGCTCTGTGGTTGGGGACCACAAGAATTCCTTGCAAACACCGTGCTGACCAAAGGTGATCAAGTCACATGCTTTGACATCTCATTTACATGGAATGTGATGTGGAGTTTACATGGAGTCTGTCTGAAAACAGATCAGAAAGACAAGTTAGCTTAGATCTTTTGAAAATTTAGCTAAGATCTGTAAAAGCTATCTGGCAAACACGCTCCTAGACATACAGGGCAAGCACCTTCACTGCAGAAGCATAGTCTGTAGAGGGTCATGCATGCTGGGAAGGCTGCACTGCCGGCTGCTTGGTAGGTGAGAGGGAGATGATGCACTGTGTCCTGGAGGGTGCGTCAATCACCTGCGGCTTGAACAGCTAGGTAGGAGACCCCTCTCGAGGGCTAATGTTCTATCCCCATCCCCAGGCAGGTGCCCAGTGCCCAGGGCTGGGGCTGCCCTGCTCCTAAATGGGGGGTGGGACAGGCCCTGGCTCCCTGCTGCCCCTGGAACCCTCCAGCCCTGCTATGCCCCGACACAGGCAGGGAAACCACCTGTCGCCCCACTCCACTGCTGTCAGATACACTCTGAATTCTCTGGGGTGGGTGACGGGAAAGGATATAAGTACAAAAAGATGAAGTAATCTCCCGTTTTTACTTTGTCTCATTACCGTGAAGGGTAAGGTGGAAAGTACCAGACTTTTGTAAAGCACACGATTGTCTTTCACTTTCTACATGTGAGGAAATTTGGACAAATGTGTCAAAGTATCCTACTTCCTCTGGGAACTGTTTTTACCAAAGCTCCTGATAATCTGAACCCGTTTGCAAAAACAGTACCCTGAAGGTTTGATCTAGTTGAGATTACTTTCTGTATTGAAAGTGTCTAGTGAGTCACACATGTAGGGCCACTGCCTGTGTAAAAAAGCTGAATGCAACTCAAAGTTCTTCCAGGGAAAAAATAATATGCTCAAAATCTATTCAACAGACCAAAACTGTACACAGAGAACAACTTCTATACTTCCTGTGAGTGTGGAAAGAGGACTGATCGAACTGTCAGACCAACCCACTCATCTGCATTTTCAAGTCACAGTTCCTCTTATAATAGACAGCTTCTGAGTTCACCATCCTAATCTAATACTTTTTTCCAAATAGTTAAGTGACAGTAAAGTCTGACAAAATGAGTGGATGCTGCTGAGGGAATACATGTCAAATATCAAGAAAGGCCACGGGGGGGGGGGTTTACCCACACCAGGGGATTTTCTCCCAGTGTTTGCCAGTATTTTACCTTTCTGCTGCTGTGAGGGAATGTGAGCAATCCTGAGAGTACACCCGTGGCCAGGCTGACCACATCAGGGTGTCCAAGCCTGGAGGATGCTGCTCCATCCAGCCCAGTGGCACCGAGGACTGTGATACCACGATCCTGCACTTCAGCGCCGGCAAAACCCAAGCCTAGTTATTCAGCAACCACCGAAGGTAAAACTTTTTCCAGCCTAGACAAGGTTACGAGTGACCCAAACCTCTGCCACCGACCATCTGAAGAGAAGAACGCAGAAAAGGCAGAGGGGAGCGGATGGAGGATGCGGGAGCGCTACGGTCGCTTGGCTGTGCAGGGGCGGAACGCTCACCGCCTCTCGCAGTTCTCTCCCCTGAGCATATAAGCACCCTCCCTCTCTTCCGATCGTGTTTTTAACGCCGGAACGTTGGGTTGAAGAGTACTGCTTTGGTAGACCACTAGATGGCAGGAAACGGCAGGAATTGAGCTCCCCGTGCTCCTTCCTCTCCGGAGAGCAGCACTCCTTATTCCCCCGCCAGCCCCCAGCTTGCGAGCCAAGCCTTCAGGGCAGCCCTCTAAATTCAATGAATGCATTAGAGCACAGACACACCTCCTCTTCTACACCCAACAGACTTCAGACTCTTTGGTTTTGCTTTGTTTTCTCACAGTGCTGAAAGAAGATGTGGCACCATTGAACTGTGGCACAGTGGCGGTGTGTGACCAAAGCCTGTTTGGTTTAGGAAAGAGCAGATGCTTTTCTGCAGTTCTTTGGAAGACAAAATAACATGCCACCAGTCAAAAGTGGTTTTCATTGATTAAGAACAAAATAAAACCCTTACACATTAAATTATATCCTTAACTGCTCACTCTTTTGCTCCTTCTCCTGAATTGTCAGGCATCCAGAGAGAAAATCCCACAAAACTGCTGAAAATAATTTTACTCTGAGGTGTTTTCAGCACTACCATCTGGGGTATCATTTTTGTTTGCATATTTGGCCACGACAACTCCTATTTGCTTAACCAAAACCCACCAAACCTATTTTATTATATTTGTTCAGTTTCAGATCTTTTCTCGAAGTCTGTGCTTTTAAGTACTCTGGTGTCAGTGAATGACCACATCATCCACAAAGTTATATTCCAAATAGAAACAGAACAAGATTCTTCTTAACAATATCTTTGCCACCTTCTGTCTTTGCTGATCCAGAGGAAACCCCTACAAGGATGAAAGTTTCCCCCTGTACCATCCTTGCCTTGGGCCCTGGCTGCGCCTGGCTACATGAAGCCAAGGCAGGGAGCTGAACATCTTTTGCTTCGGTGACTCTTCAGCTGCCACAGGTCCCAATTCCCACCCTCAACCTGCTAAGACTTGCTTCTATTTGGCTGTCCCAAATTCACTGCTAGAATGACTTGGCAACTTTTGATATTCTTAACCCACTCCCCCCCCCCTCCCCCCAGTTGCTTATGAATTTAATTTCTCTGCATATTCTAATCCCATTCAGCTTTGTCTCTGATAGATACAGTATTTCAAAACATGTTCACCTTTCCTCAGAGTTGCTTTCTCCTTCAAGAAGTGACTAATCCAAATGTAAAATAAAAGCTGATTTGCCACATGGAATACAATCAAGCATCCCAGAACTGACTTTATCATATTCCCCCGGCCCTGACTCTGGCATGGGATTCATCCCACCCACTGCAGACAGCTACAGTGGAATGTTCTATCTGAGCTAACCACCACCAGGGTCCCTTAAGAGTCATGGGAGAAAAATGAATCAAATCTCACAATTTGTGCATGTTATAGTTAATTGGGCACCGGATGAACACCATAAAAAGGCTAATTCACTCCTTCATTGTGAAGAAAGCCTTCCCATCCACAGAGTAGGGACCAAGTAACTTCTCTATGAGCTTCACCAAGGAGAACACGATTTCCTTTGTTCTGCTGTCATACACTTATTTTCCATCATGAGCAAGATTCCTTTCCAAGTGCAGTAGAGTATATCTACTTGGATCAATTAAGGCAAGTCTAAGAATGTGATCTGCTCACCTGGCCTGTATGCTGGGTCTGAGTTTGATCCATTAGGTCTAGATCTGGGACTGAAGAGCCTCAATCCATGTTAATTTGTGAGCATCCTGCTCACAAAGGAGTGGAAGCAACTGAAGCTACAGGGTTGTTCCCAGGAGCTCAGAGCAGTGAGCATAACAGACAACACAAGGAAGGTCCCAGTGCTAGAGGTGGAGTGCAGCCCTTTGCAATGCAGAAGAGAGTTGCCTTCTTCCCCCCTAACGTGAAGGTGGCAGCAAAGGGAAGTCAAAGATTTGTAGGAGTAAAAATCTTCAGGTCAACTCATAGGTTTCCTCTGATCCCTGTAGACTTTAAGTGAGATTACAGATTTTTTAGGTAAACAAGGAAAAGCAGGGTGGGTCTAACATTACAAATTTTGTATTAGATGAAGCGAGTACAAAGCTTAGCAGTGGTGAGACATTGAATCTCAGCTTTCTCTTTTGCTGTACACAAAATAATTTGGTTGCAACTTGTCCCAGTCATATTCTGGGATAAACACCTTCTGAGGGCACTTGGTAGATTAACCAGAAGGCAGAAAATTAATAATGAAAGAAAGGAATATTTTCATAGTTTCATGTTTGTCTAAGAAGAGATCATTGGTGGGAGAAGACATACAAAAGCTGTTGCAGCTACATTTAACATCTTTCCATCATGGATGAGAACAACTCCGTTACAATATGTGGGGGCAGGGATGTTAAATTCCCTGGCATGATTTACTGTTACAGCAGCTCTATTAAAATAATTGAAACATAACTGTTAGAAACACTCATCAAGCATACTCTAGAGAGTAAAGGAAAACCAAAGACTAAATCCTGAACTACTGCTTCTCCCCTTCTTCCTTAGCCAAAGATGGGACTCCTGGAAGAACCATCAGAGAGTGACATCCACGAAGTCAGGAGAACACCAGGTCAGCCACTTAGCATAACCCCTCTTGCATGAATTCCAGAAACGGAGGAGAAGGAGTAGGGAGAAATAAAGGGGATTTAGTCAAGGTCCACCCAGCACATCACTGCAAGTATGGGAAGAGCAGTCAAGCCTGTGGTCGGTAGTGCACACCTGGGATCAGCAGCAGAGCTGGGGACTGCAGCGTGAAAATTTCCTCCCTGCGTTTACTATTCTGATCCTTGTAAAATGCCTTACCCAAAGGACTGTCCCAGCAAGGCACGCTAAGTACAACTTTCCATAGCCAGAAAATACAAGTATTACACTTAACCATCACTTATCTCCCAAAAAATAGAAAAAAAACATGGCCTATTACAGGGCCCCTGAGAACTGTAATTTGCCCAAATATGGGGGAGGGAGACTACTTACTCAATCTTCCAAGTTTTAACAAGATGTCTAAAATTAATCTCCCTAACATTCTCATGGTTTTTTTCCATAAATAAATATCCTTTGCTAGCTACTATTTTTTCAGAATAGGTCTATATTACCAGCACATGTACGTTTGATTACTACTTGTACAGGTTTAGATTATCTTTAGGTTTTAATCATTCTTGCTTCGCTTTGACATTCTGAAGTGCTAGATACACTCTCTAGTAGGTTAATCTGTTGCTTAAATGAAGATAGACTTGGTTTAAACATTGTGTATTATCACAGGCAGAGTTTTGAAACAGCTCCTACTTTGAAGTACACAGAATGCAAATTCCTACCGGTAATCCCACCATCACTTCAACACCACTACTACAGGAACACTTCTATTATAAGAACCATTTGATGCCATGGAGCAAATTGCATATACTGAGAGGATACTGTGACCTTTGAATATTTTTCTTTCATATAGAGCTTTAGTTATTGGTGACAGCAACTGAGACGTCTGCATCCCTGAAGGGTGGCAGGCAGACAGAAAAATACACAGAGATGACTTTTGCAACCAGCCAAGTTAAAAGTACTTATCCCCCATCCATACATGCAAGATTCAGGCTTCACTAGCTGTGGCCTGCTGGCTGTTAGAAAGCAAAGGCAGCAGTGTTTTACGTGGCTGCCTCAGGCAGTGCCCCTGGGTCTAATGACAGGTAAAGCTCACAGGAAGACTCAAGACTCTCATTAGGTTATCTGATCTAGCACACAGCTGTGTTGCAAGTTTTGATTTCCTCCAGACTCACCCAGGGGTCATGAAACCCACAGGCACAAGTGGAGCTGCCGACATTGACAATACACAGCGAGCCATGTCAGAGCAGACCACAGGCAATGGGAGCAATGGGCCCCTGGCAGGTCTTCAAGGAAAACAGATTGAATGATGAAGTTCTGCTTTTCCTCTTACAAATGGTGACTGCACTGTGGCCCTCCCCAGAGCGGAAAGACTACGATAAAGAGAAATAAACATCATTAGTTTCTTCTGAGAAAGTCCAGAGCTTGCAAAGGTCTTTGGAATAATGAGTGGGCACAGCACAGCTTTTCAGATGCCAAATAGAGGTTTTAATGTACTTCCTTTCAAAAAAATACTTTTCTCCTACCAGCTCATCTTTGTTTTCCCTGAACTTAGTGCAAATGTAATTTTGTCTCCAGAGGAATGTTATATGTGTAGCAGATAAAGGACCATATTCAGGGTGTGGTGTACACGGAGTGATACCCTACATTTTTCGGAGACACGTAGGTGTCTGTGTCACCTCGTAATTGCTTCACTATGTCCAAACCACAGGCTTGATCTCTGTCAACAGCCAAAGAAAGAGGAAGGGGATGCAGAATGGTAACTGGCCCAGCAAGGCAGGCAGATATCAAGATGGGCACAGCCATGTGCCATCCCCTGGAATTAAATACTGGGATTTGGGCTGGGCATGTGCCAAACTGGGTCCAAACACTTTGAGAAGGGGGGACAGGGTTGGGGAAAGAAGTTTGAAAAATCTCCAGGAGTTTCAGGTGTATGAAAAGAACATTTTTATCTAAAGAAACGCAAAAGGTATTTGGCAGCTCTGTCCAGAAAATCATGTCGTCTGGGATACCCCAGAGGAGGAGGATGTGTACAGGATGCTCAGGGTAGTGGTACATACTTGTAACACTTAATGCAGTTGTCAGAACAGATCCCTTGATCTTTTTCCACAGGAAAGCTTTACAGAGTTTGTCTCGTCATAAATTCTCCTAAGAAGTTGACAGAAATGTTCAGGAAAAAATATTTTCTAATGAAATATACCATTTTTTTCAGATAGGTTGTTTTTATTTAACAAAGAATAATAAAAAAACCCATTTCTGCAAGACTCCAAGATTTCTTTTCCTTACGAATAGGAACAAGTGGTTTATTATTTCATTTGAAAATGTTGCTTGATCTCATGTGTGGCTTTCTTTTATAACTACTGGAAATCAGCTAGCCTATCACAATATTAGCTGCTACTTTAGAAGTGGCTGCCTTGGTAAATAAATGAACGAGATCTCGAAAGCATAGGGCAAATAGTGATTTTATGGTAGGCAAATAAATTTTCTGCCATCTTTGTTTGTATTACATAAAAACCATTGTCTTACTCTATGATTACACGTTACTTAAAAGAGAAGACAAAGATAGGAAGCCCCTTAATCCTGATTGTATGTTACTCATTTCCTCAGCCCTCATCTCCCAACCAAAGCACATCGCCCCCAGGCACCCCTGTAGTTCCCAAGGGCTCTGCACACCCATGCCCTCCTCTTCCTCAGGAGTGAGAAGGAAGAGGGAACAGGAAGCTATGGGCCTCTGAAGCACTGACTCAGAGTGCTCAGAGCAACGATAGTCACTGAAAACCACATCTTGAACAACAGAAATAGATGAGTGCTCTCTGTCCTAGTCATTGAATGAGGGAGAGCCACATGGGAAAAATGTGTGTTGAGACTAGGCTCATTCACACACAAAAGGAGGCCAAGTTAAGATTACACGCATAAGCTTTTCATTCTATCATTTCATAACTTCCATTTACATAAGGGTATAATGCCGTTTTTCCTATTATGCATCCTGTTATCTGGGCAAGATACTTAAGATCTCTTTTTTGCATTTTAATTTCAAGGGTGGATGGTGCTGTCTCTGTCCATGCCTTGGTCTTTTCTGTCCTTCATGCAATTATCTTTAAACACTCAAAGCGGAAGAGGAATTCAGACACCCTTTTCCTGCGCATTACTTACTGCCCATTCATAGGTGAGATCGTTGTTGCCTGATCCTATGAGTCTTCACCAATAAAGTAACCAAAATCATGGTTCATCCATCTAGGATAAACACTGTCTTTCCTGTTGCCCAATGTAAGCTGCTCTGTGACAACACCCTGAGGGCAGTGGGCTTCTCCTCTGCTACCAGAACCATATTTGGGGTCTTACTGAATATTTTGTGGCACCACCAGAAAAATTCCTGTCCAAGCAATTCCAGGAAACTAAGTAAGTTGCAGTCAAAAGTAAATGCACTTGCTTGCTACCTAGCGCTCAGACTTGGACATTATGAGCACAGCTTTCAGAAAGTCCCTCCTTCTCGGGTAAGCTAGCTACTCACACATTTTTAAGAACACAGAGGGGGTTTACCTTTAAAACACCAACTGCTTTAAATAAGGTATGGAAGAGGGGATCTCCTTGCTGATTTCACTCAATTTTAGATTAGCTTGGCCAGGAAATGCTACCAATATAATGCATGATTCTTGGCCTTAAAGGCTTGCAGGACAGTTCAGAAAGTGTTGATACGTGTTTCATTTAGTTTTGGTGAGGCTTTTCTGTCTTCATTAAGAGCATTGCAGCTCAGTTCTCACACACTTGTTAGTCATCTTTACTAGGGACATATAGGATTGGTAGACTTCTTCCCGTAACAGGGTAGTGGGTTTGTGCTTTAAGACTGAACATATCACCAGTCTCATCTGAGCATTACAAGAAAAATATTTTAATATTATAAATGTTTCTAGCAAACAGGCAAGAAAATTCTTCATCTGGGTAGCTGACTTGAAACAAAGATGAAGAAATAGGTCCGCCTTTCTTGCATCTTCACATTTAAGTACAGAAAGAGCCTTTGCTCCATCTCAGCAGGCAGACATGGGGCGGTTTTTTTTCCATGCAAAATGCTTAAAAATTTCTACAGATTGCCAAAAGATTGTGTAAATGTTCTGTGCTCCTTGAAGCCTCTAACTTCAGCAAATGTTTGAATTTAGATAAATTTTAAACAGAAGCCAAGACTACATACCAATCCCATTAACTTAAAATCAGTGAACTTTTTTGCATTTTTCCCTCTCATGTCTTAGATTAATTTCCCAGCTTTCAGTTTCAGCAGTAAGTCAGTAAAACAGTAAACAAACTCCATGCAAGTAATTTTAAGTGAGAAATGAACAAGAGACAGAATCAAGAATTGGCATTCAACCTGTTTGACCTTCACGGTACATTTGAAGTTCAGCCTCTAGGTGGAAGACCTTCTACTACAATGTTTGCTGCAAGCAGATCCAGGTTGTGTATTATTTATTTGCTTATGAGAGATTAAGTCTCCAGAAGGCATTCCTCCAAGACTGTAGCTAACAGCGGAAGTCTTCTAAAATTATTTATCTTGGGCAAATCCATGAATACACTTGTGTGGGATCAGTACCTTTGAAGCTCAGTCTAAACCACAACATACACCTGTTCAACAATATTGCAGTATTACATCAATAAGTGCCTGTCACCCATCTTTGTATGAGCTGAAGAAAAGATCCAGGTAATGTAAAACCACAAAATAGAACATAGGCATCTGTTTCACATGTCAGTAATTAATGAGTTTAATTCATAGTAGAAAAATCTGCTCTACATCAAAAGCCACAAAAATCTCATTGAACAAAAAAAGGTGGCTTAATGCTCTGAAACCACAAGAGTGACACCAAATGGGCTATCAAAAAGGCTAAAGCATGAATCCTCACCGCAAGCCTTTATCCCTTGACCTAAGACATTAACTGGTGATCTGTGTAGCACACATGCTCTGGCTCCCACATAAGACATTCGTTCCAGCTTTTCCACCAACTTTTTTGCCCTCTTCTGGATGCATTCAAGTATCTGAACATCCCTCTTAAACTGTGGGGCCTAGAACTGCACACAGTACTCAAGGTGAGGCTTTGCCGATACTAAATAAGGTGGGATAATTACCCTATTGACCATCTGGTTATGCTGTGTTTGATGCACACAGGGATGCAGTTTGCCCTCTTGACTGCCAGGGCACACTGCTGACTCATGTTCAGTCTCCTATCTTCCTGGACCCCTTTCTGCAGGGCTGCTCACCAGCCACTCCTTTCCCAATTTATACTTGTGCCCAGCATTACTCTGTCCCAGGTGTACAATATGGCATCTGGACTTGTTAAATTTCATCCCAGTAATCATTGCCCTATGCTCCCAATCTAGATCCCTCTGCAAGGCCTCTCGTCCCCCGAGAGAGTCAACACCACCTCCCGGTTTGGTATCATCAACAAACTTGATAATGGTGCATTCAACTCCTGCATCTAGACCATTGATAAATATATTAAGCAGAACTGGCCCTAGAATTAAGCCCCGAGGAACACCACTGGTGACCATTCACCAGCCAGATGTAGTCCCATTCACTACAACCCTTTGACTTCTGCCCTTCAGCCAGTTCTTCACACAGCACACCATGTATCTGCTCATCTCACAGTTGACAGCTTGTCCAGATGGATGCTATGAGGGACAGTACCAAAAGCCTTACTAAAATCCAGAAAAACCTACATCCACTGCCTTCCCTTCATCCACTAGGTGGGTTCCCTTATCATACAAGGATATCAAATTAGTTCAACAGGACTGTCCCATTGTGAGCCCATGTTGACTGTGCCTGATGATTGCATTGTTCTTTAAATGACTTTCAATCGTACTCAGTATGGTCGTCTTCATCATTTTTCCAGGTACTGAGGTTAGACCAACAGGTCTAGTTCCCTGCGTCTTCCCTCAGGCCCTTCTTGTAAATTGGAATGACACTGGCTAGCTTCCAGCCACCAGGGACCTCCTCAGACTCCCAAGACCTTTGGTAGATGATTGAGAGGGATCCTGCCATAACATCTACTAGCTCCTTCAGTACTCGGGGATGAATCCCATCAGGTCCCACGGATTTATGAACACTCAGCTGATGCAACTGGTTCCTCACAATTTCAGCGTCCACAAATGGAAAGCCACTGTTCGCACACTTGTGGCCCTCTGACTCAGAGGACTGGGCAACCCAAGGTCTATCAGTATTATTAAGGACTGAGGCAAAAAAGAAAAATTAAATACCTCCACTTTTTCTTCATCCCTATTTGTCAGGTGACTATGTTCAACAAGTAGTGATCCAGTGTTTTCCTTTGAAAAGTCCTAGAAAGAGTCCTCCTCTTTCTATTAACATAGTTAAAAAAGTCCTTGTTGTCTGACATAACACTGGACAGTTTCAACTCTAATCCAACTTTGGTTTAAGAATACCTCATCCTGCTTCTGTGCAGGAGCTTTGCATGAGGATAGGGAAGGGACTGATGCTGATCAGATTCATAGTCCCTGGAAAGAGGGATTTGCCTTTGGTTTCTATTATACAGTCATTGTTCAGAGACGTCCCAGGACATACATAAAATGACATAAGTCACAGAGTACGCACTGCATCACTGCTGCTCCAGGACTTCAGCGTAGCTGCATTTACATAAGCAAAAGCAGAATATGACACTATACTAGATCTCTGAAAATACTTCCATTATCCTTCCGAAAATTGTTTTTCTATAATTAATTATTTCCCAGAACAAACCTCACAAAACATTTCCTTTTTATCTTCACAGTTCTTCAGTTATTCTCAGTTAAAAGGGAAAATGACAAAACACATGTAACCAAAAAAAAAAAAAAAAAAAAAAAAAAAAATGGAAAAAAGAAACCACTGGAAAAAACAACAAGGAAAGTTACAGTTTATGACATTTAATCAGAGCTTCTCAGATCTGGGAGTGGAATACTTGAAGATACTAACAGTGGAAAGAATAAGCGGTACCATGTTTTTTTCTCTGATCGGGAGTGAGTCACTCAGATAAAAGTCACCTGTGAAACACCAGGATGTAAAGTCTGCACTGATTTCCTTTATAATTATCTTTTCATCATTTTTACAGTAACAGATTCTGGGAATAATGTGACCCTCTCACACTTTGGGGCCTTTTATTGTAAAAAGAAATTGTAACATTTAATATTTAAATTTCTTTTTTCTCTCTTTTTTTTTTTAATAAATTCTTATCTGAAGAATAAGCCGATAACTCAACAAAATTGATGGCACATACTGGACTAACCACACCCCTGCAGCATATTTGTCTATGGCTGAAAATAAATGGCATGAGGCTTTCCTTTGACCTGTGCCTCTACATTCTCTTCACCGCAAAGCAAACCTTTCCATTCACAACCACACCAGTATGAAATCTGCCCACAAAATGTACAGGCATCCCAGCAGTACTGCCAAAACGTATGCAATCAATAGGGAACCAAACGCATCATTCAGTTCACTGCACTATATATAACCTTTGAGCATGACAGGTTACAAAGGAGATGGCAAGTAAACAGCCAAAAAGGCAAGCAAAACATAAGGTGGAAAAAAAAACCCACAAAAAAAAGGGTTGTGGGTAGTGATATATGTTAAGACACAAGAACCGAGGAGATATAAATTGGAAAGATAGAGAAAAACTGTCTGCGCCATTAAGGTCACTGTACACGTTGCTATCGTACCTATACTAACAACTCATTGTGGCTCTCACTCCCCTTCCCCTCCCATCACTTTTTGTGAGCTAAAACTCACTGCTGCACATTCTGTTCCTTCCTGGCAATTTTCAGCCACATTCCCTGGATTCAAGCAGTGAAGGCTACAAAATAAGAAAATAACTCAGCAACCAACCCGCCTCCACACGTACATCTCTCATCCTCCCTTCCGCAGTGCCCTACTTGTAGGAAATTAGTGACTGCCACCAGAAAACCTTAGAAAAAACAAAGGATGGGAGGTAACCATTTAGAAAGTTTTGCTACAAGACTAAAAGGAGTTCAGCCTTCACCCTCCGGACTGGGTCGTTGTATCAACAGCATTGCTCACAGGCAGCAAGGCAAACTGCTGGGTCTCACCTCTTCCTGCACAACTGCTTGGGAAGGGAAAAAGACACGCTGTGAATAAAGTAATCTGAACTTTCTCAGGATGTGGGAAAGCCAAGAGGTTGCTGGAAGCCCAGTCTCTGGAGATTATGGAGCAGAAAGAAAACACAGTTAAGATCAGGATTCAGTGAAAAATTTTCATTCCTACTCTCATGGGACAAAACAATTTTTCTTCCAAGTTAGGGCAGAGAAGTGTTATTCTTAGCACTTTTTCTTTTCTGCACTACACTGCTTCAATCATATATAGCACAAATAAGATGAGAAAGAAGAGCTACATCTCGACATTAATATCCAAAGAATTTTTCCAGCCTAAACCCATGGGTTACACAGCTGGGTTATGTCACCTCTCCCTTATAGGGAGACTGACAATACTTTTGGTATTGCATTTTTTTCTTTCATACCTTTTCCTCACAGAAGGATCGGTGGACTGAGAATTTCCCTACTGTCTGCAAGGAAAGATTAAAATCTCTGATATGCAACAAAATCAGACATTTTCCTCTTGGAAGACAAGATATCCTGGGCAACCTGGACTCACTGCACACACAGAGGGCTGCTATGGGGCACAGGGATAGTTGTACTCCAGTAGTTACTTACTAGGGGTCCTTTAACATGGTCCCAGGCCACGCTGATGTGTCTTCCATTGGGTCTAGATACTTGGCTTCTTAAAGAAATGAAGTTTCTGAAGTGCCTTTTGGGGATTTGGGCCTTCCTTTTTTCCAGTTTGGGCAGCATGTGTCTTTAGAAAGAGAGCGATTGGTTCAAGTCAGGGCAGATTCAGAATCCCTCCTCTGCCTGGGACGCTCTTATCAGTGCTCTGGAGACAAGGATGCAGAGTAGTGCGGGGTTGTTCTCAGCTCTTCCTTTAAGACAATTCCTCATCACACAAAGGTAAGGGAAACTGCAGTAACACCATTTCTAAACACTTATTAGTTTGGAAATGAAAGGACATTCATAAAAAAAATCCAACCTCTACCTAAAGTCTTAGCACAGCTTATTCAGTTTGTTGTACATTCTAGTCACTGCTCTCTTTCCCCCCACTCTACTGCAGTCTCTTACCTTCAAATAGAACAGTAAATCAGAGTCAGAAAATGTAGAATTTTACATTACGTAATGTTGTTCACAAGTTACTTATTCCCTAACATAAAACATTTTCATAGTAGTTTATAAAGGTAAAATAAAGCATTGTGGAACACTAACTTAAAGACTTACTAAACCTTGAAATACTTCTCTCACAAAATATTCACTTATTCCACTGAAAGTACCTTCCAGTATTTCAGTGGGAAAGGCAAAAAAAGCAATTGTTTATATTTACCCTATTTTTGGAAGCAAAATGTCTGGCAGTGAAGAAGTAATATTTTCCTTTTTGACTTAACATTACTTACACTGTGACAAGCCAAATAAAAATTCTTTATCTTTAAAATAGAATACCGCATACATGCGTATGCCAGCAGAGAAGAATGATTTATAAACATCTCGACTGTACAATATCTGAACTAAGGCAGTGTTTTGGGACAGGGCTGTATCAACAGCCCTACTTCTCCTAAATGCCCGTACAGGGGAATTTCCCCTTTGAGAATCAGCCCTAAGCTAAGTATTTTCTCAAAAAGATATAAATGCCTGTAAATTCTAAACATAGCTCAAAACTCTCTCCTAAGTATTTCATCAGGAAAGGCTAACAGATGCATACCAATTCAATCAGTTACATATATGAAACACACAACTATGAAATCTGTCCCTGCCCATGTACTCTGTAATGGAATGGGTTATACAGACACCATCAAAACAGCCATTCTGTACACAGTACAATCAATAAACCAAGGATATTATGTCTGCTTTTGCTATCTCAGGAGTTTTGTAAAACCTCTAAACAGAGGATTTGCACTTGTGTTGAATGATTTGTCATATTATCCACATAATACAAATTAGACTGATGGTAAATAAATTACGCCCTCAGATTTTCAGACATCAGATTAAAGTTTCTCACCCAAATCTGGCCTGTGCAGCACTAAATGCACCTAAAGACTCAAAGTCCAGATCTCATGTGAACCTGGACAGCTAAGGTCAGTGGAGCACTAAAAGAACGAACTCTCCACAGTCCCAAAAAGCACTTAATAAGAAACACAAGTGGGAGACCACAGCAAAAACCTCAACCTCAAGTGTTAAACAAGGCTGAGTAACTCCTGCAGTCTGATGCTGTAGGTCAGTCATAGGGCTTCACACCGCCTTCATTTCCTTATTGATTTGGCGGGGACAGGACCAGGCCATTCCCATCACTATGCTTTCTGTGCTGTCCAAGAAAATATTCTCCAGTGTTTCCATTAAAGCCTCATGCATTTTGCTAGCGCTGCTCTCATTGCCACAAAGCGCTCACCCCCAGACCTGTTGGTCCTTCAAGAAAACAAGCCTTACACCAAGTGTATTTCACAGTTACCTTTTGATTTCTTATACTAGATTGTGCTGTGATACCAGAGGCAGAACAATGCCAACATTTATCACCCTTACATAAATACCAGTTAGCTGAAATCCCCTGCTGCTTAATATAAATTAAACTTAACACCAGTCAACAGTGGTGAGGGTATACTTCCCTTTTTCTCCATGGTGAAACACCAATTATGTTGCTCAGTCAGACCGACAAGTTGCACATTCTCATTTTCTGTGAAAACCATGCAGCCCAGCAAGGGAGGAGAAGACACGTCAGTGGGCTCCACACAAGCACCAGGCAGTGCATGTCCAAGATCTAGGCTCTGTGCAGCTCCTGTGGACAGACAGTCACCTCCATTTCCCCAGGTCTGTCTACTGGTGTCCAGGTTATTTTCCTTTCCTAGAGGGACAGCCTTCTGGTTTGGAAACAAGGACGAGCTTTGACCAGAGTTACTTTCACAGTGTGGTTACTGTGACCCAGGAAGATGATAACACTTTCATGTTGTGAATTCTCGGGTATCAGAGAAGGGAGCAGTCAGAGGGAGAGTGCGTTCAGATAAGCAAGAAAATAGCACTCTTCAGGCAAAATCCTTTGCAAAGAACAAAACTGTGACCAGAAAGTGACTTGTCCAGGACTGAGAAGAACAAGAGGTCAGGGAAACCTGAACAGGGAAGGACATAATCAGGAAGAAAGAAGTTAAAATCAGAAACACTTTAAGAGTGGGGGAAATCGGGTATAAATCAGTCATTCTCTCAGTGTTTCCTTACCAAAATACATTAACTAATAGTTTGTTAACTGTTGCCAGAACAGGCAATCTGATACATACTTCATCTGCCAAGGAGTGACCTGTTTAAACCTGGGTTCAAGTAAGCAGTGGGAAACACCCCACTTCCTTTTGTCAGCCTACTACACTCAGCTACATTGTTTTCCAGAAGTGTTTTTACTAAGCTGCAATTAGTAAGGAAATCCATTTCCTCTGTTTCATTAAGGAAACCCAAACTAGCACGGCTTGGGCTGCAATCTTATTCTTTACTGCCCAGTTCTGTCTGTCCAGACAGCCACATTTCCCTCTCACAGGCAGACTTACTCCTGTTGTTCCCATTTCCTTTGAGCCATCCCTATGTATCCTGTGGCAGAAGGACCCTTGGTCTCCAGGGGAAATACCGATCCTTTTGGCATATGGAAGCTGTACATTGGTTTTCTTCTTCAACATGAGGCTTCAACTCACTACCCACAGGTTTTCCTACCAAGGCAAGGCAGACAGCCTGCCTTAGACTCCATCCAGGCAGATATTTTGAAGACAACACATGCAAGCTGCTGGACATTAGAAGGCACACTTGCCGTCTCAGCACTAGGGCTGATGAACTTTTGGATGCACTAGCAACACCATGAAGTGAGTTTCTTCTAGGACACAAAATGGTCAGCGCACCATTAGGCAGTTGACTGTACAGAAACAAGCTGCGGAAGGCTATGGATGTTTCCAGCTGGATGTTGTGAGGTTAGAGCCACCTATAGAAATAGAAAACAAGAAACAGAAACAAGAAACACCCTATTCATGAATTAAAAATCACATGAGGTCCCAGAGAGAAAGCAGCAGGTGATATATATATACAGAAAGTGAATGTTGTTCATTGCATGTGGTCTCAGAAAACCATATTTAAGTGCTCTCAACTTTAAGCTGAAAGCTCTTTAAAGCCTTTCCAGGTGATAAATACTGATCATCAACATGCCAATTCTTGTCCAGTGCTGATTCTGCCAATGACTCTGCCTATCTCACAGAAAAAGAAAATCCAGACAAGCCCCTGCCCACAGCACATACACCCTCTTAGCTTCTAAAATTATCCCGCACTTCCTACCTTGATATCCAGTGCTGATTCTGCCAATGACTCTGCCTATCTTAAAGAAAAAGAAAATCCAGACAACCCCCCGCCCACAGCACATACATCCTCTTAGCTTCTAAAATTATCCTGCACTTCCTACCTTGATGTCTTGTTATGCAGCAGACTTCAAGAACAGATGCTGCCATGCTTTCAAAAGCAAACAGCTTAGTTAGTTGTTAGTTAGCAGGGCAGCAGCCAGGTGATGCAGAAGTGAAGTAGGCAGGCACATGGGATGACATGACAGAGAAAAAGTCATCCAGAAGCATCCAGAAAGTCTACTTCTCAGACTCAAACTGTAAATATGTTGTGCAGAGGCAAAATTCACGGATTGTTAAAGAACAGGATACAAGAGAAAACCCAAGCATGTATTCACCACTTCTTCAGAGGCAGCTGGAATAGCTGTCCCAACCTCAGGCTGGGTGACCAGTATGGCAAGGCAATGACAAAACCCCCAAGGCAAAAAGAAAAAGTCATCCTCATACTGCCATCAGAGGTGATGATTTTTTTGCAAACTCCCTCTTTCCTAGAAGCCCATCCCTGCCTTCTGGGGTTTTGAAGACCCTCTCTTTTCCATCACCATTGCCATGCATGGAAGCTGTGATCTCCAGCAGACACTTTGCCTTCCTGTGTTCTATGTCAGCACAATTCAAGACTAAGAATAATGGCATCCTTGAGCATGCCAGAGACAAAAGCACATAAAGAGAGGACACAGCTGTAGGAACTAAACAATTCACTATGGCTTGAGAACAAAAGGAAATAATCTTGACAGGTTCTGAGAAGCAGACTGTCAGCCAAAAAAAGCAACCTTTTACAGGTCTTGCAGCAGCCTTGAGTTTTCCCTGAGGAAACCTGCTATTCTGCATTTATCTTTTGTGACGTTAAGGGTGGTCAATCTTTTGACCCTGCTACCACACCTTAGCCCCAGCCTTAACTGCCCCAGCCTTCACTGCTTGGTTCCTGCCCTGCTGTGCCAATACAACTCACCATGCGACTGGTGGGCCAACCAACACAACAAGCAGCCTTTCTGCTCTTCTGCCTGGGAAAGCCACAGCTGATCCACACCGTGCTCAGGGCAGCGGTGCTCCTGGTTCACTACTTTCCCTTTGTGTGTGGAGAGATGACCTGGCTGATCTCAAAGTGCCAGATTCCCAGCAGAAGAAATTACTAACTTCCACCACTCCAGGTGAGGTATGTCAGCAAAGAGACTTGCACTTCTGGCCAGCATCTAGCAGGAAGTTCTTCAGAGTCCATCAGTAGTGACCATCTTTTTCCCTGAAAAGTCAAGAGTGGGGGTTTATGTTGCAATCTCAAAACCTCTGGAAATCACTGCCTATTCTACTAACCAGCAGAGATCAGACAAGAAATAAACTGCTGCCTTTCACTGGTATTGGAAGACAGGACATAATCCCATGACGCTCAGCTCCTTTAGGGAGAAGGCAGCATTGCCGTGTCCTTTTAACTAGACCCAAGTTTCTCACTATCACATCTTTTAAGAAGAAAAAGTTGATGCCATGACAAACAAAAATTATTGTGGTTTTACAATTCACCCCAAAAAGGTCATATGTCTTAAAGAATACACCATGTCATTACCACCTTCCCCAAAGGAGTTGTTTATGCACTTAAAAGCTCATATGTGATGCTTCTCTCACCAATTTATAAAAGCTCACAAGCAGTGTGCTACAAATGAAAGGAATCATGCAGCCTTATGTTCAAAGTTGGTTTATTTGATTTTTTTTCAGCAAAGGCAAATACAGAAAACAGGTCAGTCAATTCATCAGTAAGCATATAACTTTAGTTAAAGAATAATTAAGGAACTTACATGATATACACAGAATACCTCTAAAAATATAAAATGCAATTTTTTCGTTGTCTGAAGTAAAATGCAACTGTTGTGATCAAAAATACTTCTGTAAATTTATCTCAAAAGTTGTTTTGATCAATTTTTTTAAGCCTAACTTGCAGTGAAGCATTTCTAGTATTCCAAACAAGCAAAAAAACCCCACAATCCCCAACCTCCCTCCCCCCCCCCGATGAAAAGCTGGTGTTTGTCTGGAT
The DNA here is from genome assembly GCF_004027225.2 of Strigops habroptila. Classification (NCBI taxonomy): domain Eukaryota; kingdom Metazoa; phylum Chordata; class Aves; order Psittaciformes; family Psittacidae; genus Strigops; species Strigops habroptila. The sequence continues at coordinate 15,671,010 of NC_044278.2, forward strand.
CAAATTTGTTAGTTTAGGGTTTTTTTAATTAGAAAACATGAAATATACAAATAAATAAATCATATTACATCTACAATAGCAACAGCAAACATCACCTCTCACATCCTCAGTAATGCACGCAGACATATACATACACACAACTTTTTGCCAGGCTCTAGAGAGGCTGCTGCTCTGGAACCAACAAAACATTGGTTCTGAACGTTCAGTCGTAAGTCTTGCACCTGCTAAACCTCTGTTGATTTTTTTAGATTGACAGTTTGTACCCTCAGTAAACATATGACATAAAAAGCACAATCCAAAACACTGTGCACTTAGTAAGAGAGAATATTTCAGATGCACAAACAGATGTTAATCAAACCCAAAAGACAAGAGGATACTCTAGTGATCCCAATATGACAACAAATATTGAGAGAGAAGGAAGACTGAGAAACCCTTAAACTCATCATCAGAACAAAATCATCAGAGGACCCCTGCAGGCTTCCCATCTGTCTGTTCTGTCAGTAAAATGGGCCACAGAGTCGTACACCCAGAGGTAGGCATGTTTTTAGCAACTTTTGCTCGTGAAGGGGGCATAGAGCCCTGCCAAGGCACTGGGAGGCTGTCATGGTTTAACACCAGCCAGCAACTAAGCACCACACAGCCACTGCTCACTCCCCTGTGGGATGAGGGAGAAAGTCAGAAGAGTAGCCTTATACTAGATCCTACAAAGAAAATTAACTCTATCCCAGCCAAAACCAGCACAGAGGAAGAGGGCACGCTGAGGCTCCGGCCCCTCACAAATACGATATGCTGCAAGGCAGCGCCCAGGTGCACTCTGGTCTCACAAGCACAGCAAGCAGCGGCGTCAGGCAACTGGAGCATAAAGCCTGGAAATGACCAGATCAGCAGGTCTGAGCAGGCAGTGAGGAGCAGCTGAGGGTGGCCATCAGGGAGAGAAGCTCCAGTCCTACCTGGGGCAGGAGCAGAGTTAGGTCCCAGTTTGTAAGAGTGGTGCAGTGTCTTTATCTGCTACCAAAACCAGGGCAAAGCAGTAAATTCAACTTCTGTAAGACTCCCCACTGATACCATTACATTCACAGCAGTGACACACAATAGCTCAGGATGTAACATCCCCCACGAAAAGGTCCAAGTCTGGAATAATGGCTTTGGCCAGCAGACCAATTTGTCTGTGTTTAAAAGGACATCACAGAAAAGGATGAAGACAGGGGAGACTATTTGGAACAGTGCATAAAACAACCATGAGAACTATTGACAAACCTAGTCCATGCATTATGACACCCAAGCAAGGAGTAGACTGGGTATTAACAGTTGTTTCAGAAAAAAATGAGAGAGAATTACAACAAAATAGAAAGGAGAGGGAAAGAGGCAAAGGAGGAAAGGGAAAGAGGCAAAGGGGAAAGGCAAATGAAAAGTGGGGATAATTCCACTAGGCTTTGCTTCCATCTCCTCCTCAATTACATGTTAAAAAAATATATACAAAATAACTAAACAACCCCAAAATCCCCCAACCCAAACATCAAAACCCCAGGATTAGAAAGAAAAACTGGATAAATAAATTACTTAGAACTATTTTTCTTCCCCAACTGTGGCTGCTACTGCCTTTAATCTGTCACCTGCTTGGAGCCCTATTGCTCTTCCCCAGTAATTTCAGCAGATTTGGTGTGGCTTGAGTCCTCTGATTTTGAGTCCAGCAGGTCTCTCTAGAAAGACTTAAGCAATAGTTGTTGGCACACTCATGCATTCACTGAGGAAAAGGAATTGGATTAGCTGGATAAGAGAAGGAAAACTTAGGATGTCAGGAAGAGGGTAATAAACGCAGGGTTGCTGCAAATAAACTTGCAGCATGTTTGGTAAAAATTAAACCCCTCTACTCCAAGAGCAATTAGACACTGGAAGAGGATCTCCAGAGAGTTTGCAGAGCCTCCATCCATGGACATTTTCAAAACTTCATTGGAAGAAGACAAATACATTTGGCATGCTAGCATATTTTGCAAGCATGGCACAAGTGAAGTAGATTTTGCCTGGCAGTGGAGGAGGAGGCTAAATGGTTCCTCTGGTCCTACTTTTTGTAATTAAGTGTCTAGACCGGATTACACACACTGTGCTATTCTTTTCGACTGAGTGATCCAACTCACTATCTAGATAGGGTGGTGTACGTGGTGCATTTCTGTTTTATTGCTGTTTATTTCCAGCTAGTCAAGTCACTGCTTGTAATGCTAACTTCAGGCTCGTGGGTTGTAATGATGGAGTAGGTGAATGGAAATCTTCTAGGATCCTAAAAAACAAAGAAAAAACAGGAAAAAAAGCATGAATCGTGGCCATTGTGTTGCTTACTCAGGTCTTGCTGAGTGGTGGGGGGAAAAAAGCACAGTGGGAAAACTGGGGAGGAACAGTCACAAAACTGCCCTTTGATGAACAACCATAGGACCTTCCCTGCTGTACAATGAGTAGCAAACCTTCCTAGAGTACAACAAAACAGGCTTCAGCCTGTGTTCCCCCTTGCTCCCTACAGATGATACTTTGCCTTAAATTTAAGAAACTACCTTATCTTTAACAGCACAGACTCATGTCTGTCACACAGTGTCAATACACACAAGGATCTGTGCCTAAACCCAAAATACCTGAGCCCAGCACTGCTCACCTTGAGCGCTGCAGAAGCCTGAGGAGCCACAGGCAGCATTGCTCCCAACCATCAGCGCTCACTCCATCCAGCTTGCACTGCACTAACAACAGCACCCCCCCGACTTCTCAGAAGGGATACTCTGAGGGATGTTCAGCCCCTTGATATTTCGTTATGCTCAAAAGACAAATAGTCTTAAAACTGGTGGGGAAAAAACAATACTTTTTTTCTCTCCCATTTTTCCCTTAAGCAATAGAAATTCCTTTGGGAGCATTTTTATGAGAAAGCCTGAAAACAAGTTATGAAAATGTCATGCTATGCACTCTGCAGCAGCGTTTTATCTTGGGTGGGGATAAACTACCCAGCTCACCAACATCCCATTCAAAGGCATTTACCACCAGCAGCAGGGCAGGAGCTGCCTTCAGACCATTTCACCCTGGGAGCATTCCAAGTGATCCTGACTTGGCAGTAGCTCCAAAAGACATTAGCAGTGTGGAGGGAAATACACTACTGAAAAAGCCCATTTACCTGTGAATTTCAGTTTATGACCCCTGAAGGAAGACTTGCAGTTACTACAGTACAACCACCAGAAGAAACATTTATTCTAAAGTAAATTTTGTAAGTAAACTTTTAAGTAAAGGTTACTTAAGTAAACTAATGAAAAGAGAGAAGGAGAAAACAGAATTACATTGGGAGATTGAAATCAAAGCCTCTTGCCTGGTGATGTCAATCACCAAGATTAAAAAATCAGTCCAGCTTACAGCACTCTATAAAACTGCCAAATCATTTTTGTCTCTCTTTCCCTGAAGATGGTCTTCCTACCCTGAAGTTATTCTAAATCACTCTACAGGTCTGATTACAGTGCCTAGAGATGTGGTTAAAAAAAGACTGCTAGCCTTTGCCCCTGGGCTTGCAATGTCAAGCCTTCAGCCAGCTCACTGGTTATTCTTATTCTGCCCTTTGCTTTCCTATCACTTTAAAACAGCAGCCAGCCCTCTTCAGAAACATGGAGGAGATCACATATCAGGATGAAGTTTGCACATTCTGCCATAACAGCTACAGTGGAAATTCGAAAAGATTGGCTTAAAAGCTGTTTCTGCCTTCAGGTAAGCACTGGAGCAGCATGCATGTGGTGGCACTGCTTGTGCTGCACAGCACCATAAGCCAGTCCTTAAGCTGACTGCAGCCATCTGAACTACTGCTACACCCCATAACCTTTCCCTCTGCCTCAATGCAAGCATGGCTTAGATTCCTGCACTTGCATCTCCTGGAAACATAATAGGGTACCTTAAAAGTAACTGGACAATTGTAGTGTCCCTTTGAATGTAGAAATTGGCAGCTGAGTGCAAAGCCTTACTGCATATTCACACAGTAGAACAAAAAAAAAAAAAGACATTTCCAAACAAGAGACACGCAACATGGGATGACATGTTTTCAGAATTAATATTAATCTCTTTACGTATAACCATAGAATGGTTCGAGTTGGAAAGGACCTTAAAATCTAGTTCCAACACAGAATGATCTTCTGAAAAAAAAAAAAAGAAAAAGAAAGAAGCAAAAGAAGGCATTCTCCATTTCCTACTAATACAATACCAAATGAATCAATAAAGTTATTACTGTTCTTTGTTTTCATTAAGACCACCAACACCTGTTCAAACAATATTTCAGATTTTTTAAATAATGAAGTGAAGAAAACTTTGTGGGGTTTTTTTTTTTTTAAAGACTTTAAAAAGCCCTTTTTTTTAAGAAAGAAAACCAAACCCTTACTACATACCTGCTACTAAACCAAACATTTTTTAAAAATTCTGGAAATCACACACACTGCAGAATTCAGACTACGACAGTAAGGTAAAGAATATACAAAACCCTAAATGGATTTATAAACTGTGAAAAGCAAACCAATGCTCCTGGTTGGCAATACACAATACAGTTATCTATTGAATATATAAATAGTCTGATATTTCAGAATATCGTTCTGATGTCTGAGCACCAATTTACAGTACTACCTTTAAGTGGCCTTGAAAAAAAACCCACCCCAAAACTATATAACATCCTTACTTTTCATGTAAAAGAGTAAGAAAAAAGTTTCCATCTCCTTACCTAATAACCCTGCATACAGCCAAAAATATTTTGCAGAGGAAAAACATTTCAGAATTGAGCATGCAAACAATTCTTACTAAGGAAGTAAATGAGAAACTGAAACAGCAAGGCAACTACACAAATATACTATTCTTTTCTTCCTCTCGGCTGCCAGCCATTTTATTTTAATATAACAAAGTCCTATTATCGGAATGAAAAGGAGAATGAAGTACTGGAATATTATTTCATAATGAAATACAAGGACAAATATGATGCATAGGATAGAAATTGTGTTAATCACACATAGTAAAGGCCTCCCTGTTTGCAATGAAATGGCTTCATTTTTAGTAGCCTATTCTTCGACACCTCTTCTTTTTGATAGACAGGACAAGCTCCGAGATGTTTCCTACAACACTACCTTCATCCTGTTGGTAGCAAACAGGATTTATTTCATCCTTCCAGACAAAAAGCTCAGCCATGCCCCAGGAGTCCTGAATTCAGCTACGTGCCTCCCACTGCTTCCTCTGTCACTCCTTCACCCAGCTCTTCCGAGAAATGGAAAGCTAGAGGGGGAGCATGCAAAGCACCAGCTGTCCCTGTCCTTCGCCATGAAAACTGGTAGCACTAAATTGTGGAAAGCTTGTAAAGAGCGGCCACACTATCTCTCTCTAGGTTGTAGACTGGAGGGTACTGCCAGGCACGTTTCTGTGAGCAGAAAATTAAGTGCACAGAAATTGTCTGGAAACAGTGTGTGATTAATCCAGAAAACATTTTCACTTCGGTGGCAAAATATTTATGTCTGCAGGCAACCTGATGAGCAGCCTGACAGCAAAATTACCCCTCCGGTGATGTGTTAGTATGAGGTTGAGTTTTTTGCTAGTTTGTTTTTTTTAATTTCTCCCCTCATTAGCTCTGTTTGCCTACAGAGTGTTTACGGTGTGGTTTTTTTGTTTGGTTGGGGTTTTTCTTGGATGGGTTTTTTGGTGTAATGTAAAGAATGGTAAAGAAATGAAGCTGCTGTAAGCAAAACAACTTTCACTTATCCCACTGCATTTTTTTGCTATTTTGGGGAATTCAAAATAGGACAAATATAATCTACTCACAAAAAAAGCCATGCTTGAGAGGAAACCAAGGCTATTCTAAAATGAGCCTCCCCAGCTGGAAAACAGCAGCCAAAGACCCGTTCTTCTGTGAGCAGGGTGTGTTATATCTATCTGCCTCATGAAAGAGGGAGTTACGTACTGAGTTTGTCATCTGAAAGGCTGATATTTAGCTGTCACTTCAGGAAAAAGTATTCTGAAAAGTCTCCTAAAACTGAGCTGCTACTATGTTGTTCTCAACTACCTAGTCTCTCACTGTTAAGAAAACCAGCTGTATGTCAAACCAAATCCACTCAACTAAGCAAAGTTACAGATAAAATAAGAATTGTCTTAATTTTTAAGCCAAAGCTTAGAAACAGTGTTCCCCAAATTGAATAAACACTAGAGGATACTGCTATAATTGCTCTTCCAGAAATAATTCCCATCTTTCCTATAAACAAAGCAATGGAAAGTGTGTGCAAGTGCTTGTTGTTGCAAAGTTTCCCAAAAGATCGGAATCTCCTGCATAAGACTTCTATGTTTGCCAACCTTTCAGCAGACTTTTGGCCACCAAAATTTAGGTTTCTGATACTTACACATTGTAGCTGATCAGCCAAGTTGCTATTTGCAGCCTAACAGATTTGCAGTACAGAATCTGTATTATTTGTAGCAACTTCCAAACTTCAAAAAATAATAATCAGGGCATCTTAAATTCCTATTAAGGGTATTAAGTGATCTGTGGCTGGTATCTATGAGGTATTTTGAATCTGTTTTATAGCACTTGTGTAACATTCAAGGAACACTGAAGTTCAGCATCTCTTTGAAATATAGTTAGTTGGCTGTATTCAGACACAACCATCTTGAACCAAATACTTTAATGCTCTTTAATCTAAGTTCCATAAAATTCCTACTTGAAATAAAATCTGAATGTTTCAGTTTCCAAACAGGAAAAACCCACTAGTATGCTGGTGCTTCCTGCAGAATGGAACTTTTTTTCATTGGACCTAGTACCTTTTTAGGTGTGTCTTCAAATTCACTTCGTCCAGGTTCATTTAATCTGCTCAGCTTTTCTTAGGTCCCAGTATGTATTCAATAACAAGCTTAAAGAATTTTTTGTCCTGTTATAGTTTTTTAAACACAAGTATACTATTTGGCCATTTATAAAGCTTTCCACATGGCAAACATGTACAAGCTACCCAAGAGAGAGCAACATACCAATGCTTAAAAAAACCCAACCAAACAAATAAAAAAAATCATGCTGGCCTTTACAACCATTTGTGAAATAGCCTGTCCTCACAGATCACCACAAGCCTCCATAAAACTGTTTACATGGAATTTTATCCTCTTGCAGACTGCTAAGTCCTGAGAACTGACTATAAATCTTTTTAACTGGCCAGGCTGAAATGCGAGTACCTTGCAAACCTTGAAATACACAAGTGATGCTATGGATAGCATTCAGGTTGAGACATCTATGCAATAGGTAAATCAAAGGACTTTATTCAGAATAACAGCCTTTATTTTGCTTCAATCCAGGCATTCAGCTTGTTAAATAGGCTGCTTTACATTGGTGTAGTCTACAGTCAAGCTCTGTTAGTTGAGCCAGGTAGGAAATGGTGTAACTTTTTACCAGAAGAGCAGCACTGAGAAACCTCCAGCACGGCTGAAGTTATAACTGGTGATTCACTGCAGGCTGCTCATTGCACTTCAATCCAGTGATAGGCATGCTAAGTTTGCCTCTCTGCTTGGCAGACGACAAAGATGGGAATTTTCCAAAGCTTGTGCATCAGCTCTCGCCACAAAAGCTGCTCAGTTTGTTTCCAAACAAGTGACTTTTTGCCAAATCTTGTGAAGACACTTCGCTTGGAATGTTTTCAGGGAGAACTGAGATGTATGCATGCTCTGTAACTGGTATGCAAGGCAAATGTCTGAGGGATGGGACATCAACTTTGAGCCCCAGCTCTTTACCTGATTCTCAAGCATCTATCATGGAGAGGGGGGAAACAACAAAAATAAAAGCTAAGCAAAACCCAACCATGCTCTCAACAGCAGAAGCAGAAGAGAAGAAACTTTGGCAGACAAGGGTCCCCAAGCCACCCAGATAAAAAAAGCTGTTGTTTTACTCTAAAAACCAGGCATCTTGACAAGTCTGGAAAAGCTTTGCTTGTTTTCTACTGCAGAATGAAAAGAAGTATTGAAGCCCCAGATAACGGTCTCAGATAGACAGTGGTAACCTCCAGCCAGCACCATTAATTTTCTATCATGCTGTTATAAAAAACATGCCCAGAAATATGTACTTAGGCATTGCTCCTTGTTCCAACACAAATATGAGGATAAGAGGATAAAAACAGAAAAAGTGACAGTGGAATTATACACAAAGTAAGTTGCAACTAACTTTTATCAGCAGGCAGAAAAGAGCATCTAGAAAATAAAAAATAAAATCAGACAGTGAAAGAGTGATCAAACTGCACCAGTATTGAAGTTTTACAGCAACCTAATTAATGAGGCCTTCAGGGAAACAGACATACATTAGGAAGATGGACTACATGTTTCCCTAAGTTGCTCATTGTATAAAGGAATAGCATCAGCTAGTCAGTATTACTCTGGATAAAGTAATGTTGCCTTTATGCAAAAAGGATCCAGGTCAGCACATCACATTTTCAAAACTCAAGACTGAAAAGCATCTGAAAAGATACAGACCAAGATTGATAAAAACTAGGCCATATTAAATGAACAGAGACTGAATAACATAAAGCCCACTGCAGAAGTCACATCTTGGTATCACAGCTAATCAAATCCCATGATAAATGGGAAGGAACACAAACAATTGAAGTCCCTCAAATCCTGCTTCTATTAGATAAACTCTAATACAACAAACTTACATCCACTGCTAAACATTGCTCATCTAATTTACCCCCTCTGCCACACTGAACAGATATTTACATGACGTCTCGCCCTTGTGATACACTGGCACACATCTGGGGCCAGGAACCCAGACGTCCTCCCAGGTAGCAGGGTGTAAGACCCCACTTCTCTTGCTGACAGAGAAGGGCTTCAAGCTCCGAGACACTAGCTGAGGAGGAAGGGGCACAGTGCTTTCAGTTTCACCATATTGTGATTTTCTGCATTTTAGGCCAGGGAAAGGAGCTTTGTTCAAAGTTTCCAAAATAATGTGTAGGTTCTGTAGTTGCACATAACAGGTTCCAAGCCTGATTCCTAGTGGGTGGTGTGGGGCATAGGAAACCTGTGAAGTTAACTGGACTGCCTGCTGGGTGATGGTCGCCTTAGAAGTTATTGCTGGAACCACATGTGGGCATTGACTTGGGAACCGCTAATACCTGAGAGCCAGAATCACGCCAGGAGGTATGTTAACATCCTCAGCCTAGTCGAAACGTGAACCACCTAGCCTTGTCAAGCAATGTTTCACTGACTGACCTGGCTCCTGCTTCAGGCACCAGTGCAGTCACAGCACCCCAGTGTGGTTCTCCTCATCTGCCATGCAATAAAGGGGCTTTGAAACTCTGCAAGGCAGCATCTGTACCTCTTTGTGCTCTCTTTGCCTGGTCACTCTCCGATCTACTCTAGCAGGTGACCCCAGATCTCTGCCAAGTCACCTCTTCAAGGTCTGCTTAGTACAAACTCATTTATGTTTGGAATGGTTGTTCTAGAATAAAGATATATTTTTCTTTTGAGCATTTCACCTTTTTCTTCTGATCCTTCAAAAAAAAAAAAAAAAAAAAGGAAAAAAAAAAAAGATTTAGAACCAACTCCTTGCCATTTAACTTCCAGGTTGATCTGAAAATTCAACAGAAATTTTCACTTATGTTTATAGAATCAATGGAAAGCTCACATACATTTTACAATTAAGAAGTTATATTTGGGGTGTAAGAAGTGTTCATTTCTCTTTCTTCTCAGTGAAGATTTTTTGTGTCTCTGGTAGTAGCAGATTTACTAGATCAACCTCTGTTAACAGCAGATGCTGTAGTCTAACTTCACAATACACAGGTCTGATACTCCTCAAAACATCTCCTTACCTTATATCATGTTATCATCATGATACAACTACCTAAATATTCAGGAACTGAGTTACTGTGCACTGGCATTTCTAAACAGATTAATAGAATTTAAAGCCTGACACAGCTAATTTTGATCTAGTTAAGCAAGAGTGAAACTATCAATGACCATCAAATTTCTGTGATTTCTGAAGCCTAAGGCCTCTCCCTCCTCTAGTTTTTTTCCTTTCATTCTGTTTTTAGTAATAAGCCTAGAAAGCTGAGTTGATCCATGATCAACACATACAAGGACATTACAGTGACTGCAATTTCTCCTTAGTTCATTAACAGGAAGCAGACTCATTTGAGCGCGGTTCTCCATCACATTACACTGTCTTAAAAACACAAAGAGGGTGCTGTGAGCAGAAGAAAGCCCTTCCCTTGAGGACACATCACTGTATGAGTGGGTTTCTCTCCAACATACCTCTTCTGCCAGAAACTCCCTGGCCATACTTACACTGGACACTTTTGTGGCCCTCCATGAAAATGTGAAAGATGAGTGAATTACTTCTGCTAAGACTTCTGCCTGAAAGCAAACCAAAAGCAGCATGTCCTGCTCTGCTTGGACTCTCCCCTCATGATTTCTGGTCCTGTATTGGCCCGCAGCAGTAGCAGTGGAAAACAGCTTTTAAAATTACATGCAACTGAAGCAACCCCTAATAACTGTAAACATATTATTATAAAGTTTACTTGTCCGATATAACAGTCTCAACAAAGTCTCATTCTTCTTTGCAGATGACCATATCTTATTATAGGCTTTATGAAAACCATTGGTTTCTATGCATTAGTTACTCACCACTTCAACCCCTCCTGCAAATCCTCCTCCTCCAATACAGCGTGATCAGAATCAGAACTATGCTGACAATTAAAATCCCCCCAGTAATCGGCAGCCAAAGCCACGAGGAACCTGCTTCTGAAAAAAAACAAGAAACAAAAAAAAAAACCCAAGCCAAACTTAGCTAGTTTATATAAGTAAAAAGAACAAAAAAAGAGGCAAGTGGATGTTTGATTAATGACAATGGTTTCTCACTGATACTGTGAAAGCTGATTTTTCATTCTCCTAGCAAGGAACAACAACAGTCTCAGTTTCCTGCTTTCTGAGATACACATTTCCTTTTTCAAAGGCCAAAACAAAAGAATATTGCATTTGAGACTGGACAAAATTATTATGCTTTTTCCACTTACTGCCACTCAGAATTAAGAACTAATTTGCTTTTGAATTTTTAGAGAGAATATATTAAAAGTCAGATTTTAACCTTTACTACTATTCCTATAACAATCCCTTCTTGAGCACATAACTCAGGAATTAACCCAAAGTCCTAAGCTGCATTTCCTGTCTTTTTAATTTCCAAGTGGTCTTCCTGTTAAGTCTCTGGATTTGGAAACACATGAATTTTAAATCACCTAAGTTAATGTTCCTGTGTGAACCAAGAATGGTTCTTCACCTTTTAATGTTTCTATTTCTCATCTATCGAACTGGGGTGACAGTCTTTCCAGCAGAACAGGATGCAGGAAGAAGAAATAAATTAGCACAAGGTATTCAGATGTTACACTGATGTATTTAAGATGTCCCCATAAAATCAGTGTAAGTATGTTCAACTGATCATCTTCCTGTCTGCCTGAAAACACTGTTCCTCCCTGACCACTACTGCAATGCACGTCTGTCTTAGCAAAAACATCAGAAAAATAAAAATATAACACACAGGTTAACTGTACCAAAACATGTAGTAAGTTTAACTGAAACATTTTGTTAATTGTTCAGAGATAGTGTACTACTAATTTCAAAACTTCCACTTCAGTGTTAAGTGACCCACAGAGTTTTTATTTCATCTAGATACTTATCAGGTGACAAGTATTTATATTTATCTTTGGACTGTCAAAGAAACTATGAAGGCCTACGTGAAAATTGAAGTTTGACTTGCTGCAAAAAGCATGATGCCTCTGAAACCCATAGCCCCCTAGGTGACTAGTTTGGCTTTTTAACCCTCTTGGAGGGGACACCAACATATTATCATCTCAAACATGAGAATGAACGCAACATAGGATTTTATTTCTTCTTACTTGGCATATACACATTTCACTCCCCCCTCTTCCCAGCAGATTCCTATCTAAACATGCTATTGCAAAACACAGAAGCCAAGACAACACTACCAAGCAGCTTGTATTATTCACTTACCTCCTTTCATTTTCACAGGCAATTCCCTTTTTTCATTCATGTTGCTTACTCTGCAGGTCAAGTCCTGCTCACCAATGCTCTTAACGTTATAGATCTCCAGTTTACTGCTGATGGACACCATCCCATTGGCGTGGCTGACCTTCTCCTGTGTAGGAGTAGAATTGAACAACTTGTTCCAGGTGATGGTGGGTTCTGGGAGGCCAACAGCATTACAGATGGCTATCAAGTGACCTTCAGAAATATTGTAATGGACAGATGCATCGAGACCTTCCAACACACAAATGAGACAATCCATCACCACAATGAGCACCTGGTCATAGGCAGAGCAAAGCCTATTGGATTCACACTGAGCCCAATGGTATGGGAATGCAAAAAGAGTTCACTGGCTCAGGCTCCCCCCATTATTCAATACCCCTTCCCTTTTACTGGAGTTATATAGCTCAAAAGTTTCACTCAACCTAAAATCCCAGGTTTTAAAATAATTTAAGTAAAACCATTTCTTAGTCCATGCTGTTCTATCTGCTAATTCCCTATCAGCGGTAGGGTTTGGCACAGCAGTTCACAGCACCAGGGCTGTACCTGGTACCAAGAAGAAACTGCAACAGGCAGTATTGGTTTGCCCAAGTTCCAGCTGGGACTACTTGGGGGCTTACAAAGAAAGATCCCACTCCTTGCTTTTTAGCTGTTACTTAAACAAGGAGAGCCCAGAGCCAAACCCACCACAACAGGCTTGAATATGACCCCACAGAATCTTGCTCACAGCAGTAATGCTCTGTTTCTATACTATGTGCCACCAAAGGATGCTCCTGCCACTGTGGTTCCTGAGCCCATTCAAGGAAATGGTGTGGGTGAGTAAATACGCCTTTTTTCCCCACTAGAGAAACATCCCAGCAGAGAATCTTACCAAAGACACTCAGGCAGGTCTGCCCTGAGAAGGAGCCGTAAGGGAAAGTATTGAAGAGACACATGTAACACCCCGAATCATTCATTCTAGCGTCCCAAAAAGTGATGCTTGTCTCATTGAGTACCAGACTGGTGAAATTCAGTCGGTCTTGATAGGGCTCATGAATCTTTAATCCTTTTGCTGTACTGTATGTAGCTATGTTACTGTGGGATTTTTCAAAGTCCTTTTGCCATGTCACTTGCAGAACATCCTTGGGCTCGGTCAGGGTACAGCTGAGAGTCACGCTGTCGCCCACCTTCACGTTTCTGTGTTCAGCCTGTGGAACCACTGCAATGATACGAAATAGTGAAACAGGCAGATATCATACATATTCAGAAGCTTAATTCTAATTCTAAGGCCTGGATTACCCAACAGATGCAACAAGTCCAACAATTACATATGGCTTCTGCAGTTTTCCCCCACCAAAAAGCCCTTCCTCTGCATCCTCCTCAAGGAGGATCAACGCAAAGTTGAATGTAAGATCAACGAAGTTAAGTTGATTTACATCAACTAAGGCTCTGTCTTTCTTCTAAACTGTTTAAAAGAAAAAGATGTACCCCGTTTCTGTACCCATCTCTGCAGACTTCCCACCTCAGTTTTATTAAATCTACTCATGGCTTCCCATTCTCAGCAAAAGTTCAGATTTTGTCTCCTAACAGTCAGAGGAAGATTGAACGCACAAGTGAAGTACACACTAAGCCATTCACAGAAAACTAAACAGCAAAATGGGCTAAAGAATTTCTGGGCTATGTAGCTTCAGAGTTTGCAGAGCATTTCAGAGGGAGACAAAGAAAAAAAAACATATTTGTTTCTGAGGGGAGGATCTGCTACGAGAAATTGTGAACTCAGGTGAAAAACAGTGTCCAATGTCATTGTAGATATGGGATGCTTCATGTCCCTCCCATCTCCAAATGCTGCTCCAGAAGGTCTTGTCTCACATCTGCCACCTCCATACCTATGTCTCAGCCATCTAACATATGTCAAACGGCACCACCAATCTGCATTTCACCTATTTTTGCCTCTGACTGTTGAAGCCTCAGGAACCCAGAACCAGTTCCCCAACCATTTTCAGGCAGATTTCATAGAATGGTCAGGGTTGAAAAGGACCTTAAAATCATCTATTTCCACCCCCTTACCCCCTGTCCACAGCAGGGATGCCTCACATGCCCAAGGCTCTGTCCAACCCAGCCTTGAACACCGCCAGGGTTGGAGCATTTACCCCTTCTCTGGACAACCTGTTACAGTGCCTCACCACCCTCACAGTAAAGAGCTTCTTCCTTGCATCTGTGAAGCAGTTCTGGGTGGGGATGTCAGGTTTTAGAGAAAGCCCCTTGCTTTTATTCATCCTCTTACTCTTTTTTTTATTACAAGTTCTCAACCTCCTGGAGTAATACTCTTCTTTTCTGTGTGTACAAGGGGGGATGCTTGTGGCCCCTGCACAGTTTGGGACTGGAACAAGCAGTCCAGCCCCCTCTCAGCTTCCCTGACATCTTTTAGCTACTGACAGTGTCCCGCAGCTCAGCCCCTGCTGCAGGAGGACTTCCACCAGGGCGCACTGAGTGCACTTGGTCTATTGTGCAGCCTTTCCTCAAAAGACAAGTGGAGGCACTTTCTACACTCCCAGGTCTGCACTGCAGCCTCCCCTCTCATCAGCTCCATCTGAGTGGTGACACTGGCCACAGCCAGGGCAGTGAGTGCAGAGCTCCCAGGCTGGACCCTGGCGCTAAGGCGAGTGCTCACCATCCCGCTCACCTGCCTGCCCCCTCACCTTGCAGTGTGAACTGCCGCGCACTGATGGCCCTTGCCGTGCTCTGAGGGCCCGCTCTGTTCGTCGTGCTCCCAAAGGTGGTGTTTTATGTGCTCAGCAGAGGTGCTGTACCTCCTACCGCATCCCCTGCGAGTCAGCTGCTCATGCCAGCAGAGCTGCTGCCTCCTGGGCAAGGTCTGACCGGTACTTAAGGCTCCCTTGGTGCCCCTCTGCCGTTCAGGGTTGAGACTCCTGGACACTCAGTTTTCCCCACGCTCCGGTGCTTAAGTCAGAGCTACTCACCTCGGCAAAACGATTTCAGGAAATTCAACTTACCGTTTGCCTTCCCAAGCCCAGCACAAGCCAGACACAAAACCAGAGCTTGGAAAGTCATTTTGGAAGGTAAAATCTGCTTCACCTGAAGAAAAACAAGGAGAGATGGTTGACTCAGTGACAGATCATCTTCTTGTGATACCATGTCTCTTGGGTGCAAACATTCATAACAGTTTTGCTGTGTGAGAAAAACAGTTCTGGGGGCAGATGGAGAATTTTAGCAGGTCTTAACACACAACACAGAAAGTGCTCTGGTCATCGTGGGGAAAAAAATGGCATGGAAGTTAGAAGGGCATTAATCCACCGAAGTATGAGATATTGGTTGTCCAGCACTAGCTGTGGCACTGGGAGAGGTAGAGTGAGCTGTGAGATCAAGGGATAAACTGAAAGCAACTTCTCTGAGGACTTCAGGACTCCCCATCTGTCCAAAATTAAACGAATTGGGGAGGTTTGGGGCCATAGTGCACCTGCTACATACAAATATATTTTCAAAGTGGGAAATAGGCAAAAATCAGGTTATGTTGCTCCTTTCCCTAGTGAACAGCTTTTGACCTGCTTCCCATTCCCTCAATCAGTTAATACTGCCACAGTTCCACTGAACTGTAAACCTGCTTGGAATGGAAGCTGGTGCCATATTTAAATGGTATTGTGGTATAAACCCAGGTGGCAACTGAGTACTATGCAGTCACTCACTTATTCCTCTTTCCACCCTTCCCAGGTGGGATGGAGAGGAGAATCAAAAGAATGTAAAAACCACAAGTTGAGATAAGAACAGTTTAATAACTAAAGTATAACATACTGCTACTAATAACGGAAATAATGAGAGATATGAAAAAGGGGAAAGAACAAACAAACCAATAAGCAGTGATGCACAACAGAACTGCTCACCACCCATTGACTGATACCCAGCCCAGCCCATGCAGCAATTGGTCCATTCTGGGTAACTCCCCCCAGTTTATACACTGGGCATGACGTGCTGTGGTATGGAATACGCCTTCAGCTAGTTTGGGTCAGGTGTCCTGTCTCTGCTCCCTCTCAGCTGCTAGTGCCCCTCCTCACTGGCAGAGCATGAGAGACTGAAAAGTGCTTGATCAGGGTAAGCATTACGGAGCAACAACTAAAACATCGGTGTGTTATCAGCATTGTTCTCAGGATAAAGCTGAAACACAGCACTGCACCAGCTACTAGGAAGAAAATGAACTCCATCCCAGCTGAAACCAGGACAAGTGGAAACATTATTTTGCATGAAATACCTCTGTAACACATATCACCTACACCTAAGGGTTTCTGCCAATGTCTGCAAAATTAGCTGACGTGTCTTGAGAGTATCTTCTGCCAAGAAGGTAAGCAAAGCCCAACTTGGTAAAGGTTTTCACAAAATGAAAAAAAATAGAAGAGTCAACTGTAAAGCATTTTCTGCTAATATACAGCTTAAAAAAAGAAGAGGGTGGATGAAAAAATAGATGAGTTAGAGAAAAAAAAAAAATCTCCTTAAGAAAGAAATTCCCAGCAAACTTGTGCACACAATGCATACACACGCAACCAGCAGCCTGCCTTTAAATTTTAAACACATTGTACTAAACCAACTCCTGATACAACTCCACAGTTACCAAGCATGAATACAGACCAAGTATGTAAAAACATAGAGACATGTAACAGCAGGAAACAAGAATCCATCAGCACCAAGCCCAATAAATAATATTTTCACCAGATAACACAGTGTAGCCAGATACATGAGTATGGCTCTAATAAATTCATATATTCCTAAAACCATGTAGAAATCGAGGGCCAGCATAGCAAATGAGATAGAAATTTCAAGTTACTGCTTATAAACCAGTAAAAGTTTATAAAGAAGTAATAGAAGTTTATAAATCAGTAAAGGTTTAGCAACTGGAGAAAAGCAGTTTTCAATAACAACCCTCTATCTCACTGCTTTAAGACCCGTTGAAGTTTTTAACATGCCATTCCTCGCAGCCGGTGTAGCTACAAGATTTCATGTAAAGAACCAGATTATGTAGCTAAACCAGTCTCAAAACAAAAAAAGCTTCACCCACCAAACAGTATAAGGTGAATGCAAGTAATAAGCTAATCATTCATACTTCCCCAAGTCACACAGCTCAGAGGTCTCCTGAGTCACGGGCTGTACCCCTGTGCTGGATCCTCTACTCCTTCGCGACCCGGCTGCCGGAACCTTTCATATCTCCGGCGCCCGACTCCAACACACCGCCGGCGCCGCTCGCTCCAGCAGGCGGCTGCTGCATGTACCCCAGCTCAGACATCCTGTCCTGGGTTCAGCTCTAACAATGAGTTACCGGCTCGGCTTAAGTCACGACATAGCCGCTGCACCGGTCGCTGCCGCCGCGCCTGCGCCGCCTCCTCCCAGTTCACCAGCTCCCAGTTTCCCGGGCGGCGGACAAAACTGCCCGGGACAGTTTACCGGGAGGACAGACCTCTCCCCCCAGCCCCGCTTTGGGGTTTTGGCAGCTTTTCCTCGCCCCGCACGGACACCCGCGGCTTACATTCCCTCTTCCCCAAACCTACCTCAAACCATGGAAATGCGACAGAAAGAGGGAGCAGTAAAGGCAGCGAGCGCGATATTCTACCGTGCGCCTGAGAGAGGCAGGGCCCCTCCATGGGAGAGTAGAAAGAAGAGCGGCGGGAGCGAACGCGCCGTGGTAGGCAGGAGCGTCCAGTTACACGGTAGGCGCCTGGAGTGAGCTGCTGCGACTGCGGCAACGCTATTGGTAGATACCAGCCTAACCCTGCGTTGCCGCTGGACCTGGCTGCAAAGGAGTTCCCCACCCCGTTTTCTTTTTATCTCCGGGGTTCTTGAAATCGACCAAAACAGCAAACTCCTCTTGGAAGAACAAATAAAAAACGTGAAAAAACATGTTCTTACTTAAAGCAAGAACAGGGTAAAACCCGAAAAGCGGCAAGGTTTCAGCAGTACGAGGCTGACTGCTTGGAGTTACTTCCAACAGCTCTCCGGGATGGATTATCTCGCTGCTTTTGAACAGCAGCCGCAGAAACCTGAACATCCTTCTAAGAAATGTTGGATTGCATTCTAGCGTGCAGCAGAACAAGCTGCTTTTATGTTCAAAGCATGTCCCTCCCTAGTTTCAGTCCAAGGGTAGCAACAGTGACACCAACAATGATTTTTTATTAAAGATCTCTGTGCTATCATTGATCACTAAATTGAGAATTCAACAGCAGGAACATAATGTAATAATTATTATTACAAATAGTAATATTAATAATACTAACATTGGCAAAGAGCTGTGACATTCACCATCTGGATAGTGGACTGCAAATACTCGGTGTTCCAAAAAGTATGCTGTAGGTTTCTCGAACTTATTTATTGTAAGGCTTCACTGGAAGTTGTACAACAAAAGTACTAAGGTCTTGGTAAACCTGGAATTGTTTTTTTCTTAATTACCACAAACTGTAATGATAAGCTGCAGGTCACTAGCCTGGCAGTAGTCAGCACTAACTAGACCAAGGCTCTGCCTCTTCTCTGGATCCTCAGCCCAGAAAAACAAACAAACACCACCTTTTTTTCCTGATGTTAGGCTGTAGGAAATTAACATAAAATAAAAAAAAAATAAAAAAACCCAAACAAACAAACAAAAAAAAAAAAAACCAAAAAAAACCCAACCAAAAAACCAAAACCAGTGAAAGATCTTATGGAAATGAAAGGTCATTTTATTACACAAAATCTCTAGGCAAGTTTATTTTATGCCCAGTTTCATACTCACAAGCTGTAGGCATTCAAGCAGTCTGGCCAGGAACTTCTGGACTCCTCTTTTCTAGTGATGAGAAACTGATCTTAGGTTATGTCTCTCATATCATTGGGAGTGGTCTTTTGCTGCTACCTTCCTGTTGGGCTGAGAGGAAAAACGGCAGCATGAGGGATACAGGGCAGTGTCGTTGCCATCTTCCTGTTGTTAGACTACAGGATCTTCCACTCATAAGTTGCCTCTGTTGTAGTTTTATCAGGTTTGTCCCAGGCTTGACAGAAACAACCCATTTCTCAATTAGATTAATTAGAAACAGCATCCTTTGCAATCAGTATAGGACATTCAGTGCCTGCTGTTTGCTGTTTCTTCAGCTGCTTTCACACACACACCTGCACGTGTCCATAAATCGTTCAGACCAACTGTAATACTCTCTTGTAAGGCTCTATAAGGTCTCCTGTTTTAAAACATACTTGCTTATGAGGAAAAATATCAGACTTGGCACAATTTCAAGCCCCAACCAAAATTAATTGACAAAGATGCCCACATACTGACCAAGAGACCACATAAAACTAGAAACTTGATCTCATTAAAGACACAGATGTGTGGGAATACTTGGAACACTGCTGTTAAATTGTCCTAAGGGGTGGTGTTTGAGCTTTTCCTGTGTCATCCCAGGCTCACCCATGTGTTAACCATGCCTGTTTCGCTGCTCTCAGTACCTCAGTGCCCAAAGCAGTGCCTACTGACCTGCAAAAGAGGCAAGCCCCCATCACCCCACCAGATGAGGTCTAACCTGTTGCTGAAGGCTGGGGGTCAGGGCAGTGGCTCTTCCAGCTGTTCTCGGAGACCTTTTCTCCACCACTGTGCTCAATTTAGCAGAGCTGCTCCTCTGAAAACTGACAAACCACAGCCCAAGCTTCGCCACTACCTTATTTTCAACATTTTCTTCTGTCTCCTAGGCCTGATAAATAGGTCTCCAAGTCACCCAAATTTCCCTCTATCAGCCTTCCCCTTTTTGTTCCAAGTAGAGAATGGGCTCCCTCTAAAGCAGGTCAGGTCTCCAGCAACTAATGTACTACTTGTTTGAGGTTGACGTACCTACACCCTTCACAAATATTTTTCTTTTTATGAGGAAAAACATGTTAGCAAGTTTTCTGTGTTCACCTGCCTTCACTACAATTGAGGGGATTTCAGAGGGAACTCTAGAGAACTGCAGACTACACAGCTTAAAGTAAATTTATCTAGAAGTGCCCTGTGCCATCAAAGCAACAAAAGCAGGAAAGTCCCAGGGACATCTTCCTGCTCTTACTTCATGAAAATAAAGGGGACATTTGAGGGACTTGAATGATATTTTATATTAGTTCACCCTGTAGCTCATATCTACTGAGGTGGAACAGTTCTAGATTTATCTAAATGTTAATGCCCCTTCAGTGGGTTGGGGAAACTTAGAGAAGAGAAAACAAAATGATGAAAGGGTCTGGAGAGTAAGAGGGCTGCTTCTTTAGAAGAGAGGGAAGAAACTAGCGCTGAGCAAGGAAAAGATAGTCCTGAAGTAGTAGATGAAGACCAGAGGTAACCTCAGGGCAGACAGGCAAAGGGAAAGTACTCCAGGCAGACCAGCAATGACAGAAGGTTCAAAATCTCTTTATATTCATAGAAGAAAAAGATAGAAAAATCCCTTTCTGCTCTGTTCTGTGCTCTCAGGTGAATCATTTCCTTTTACAAGGACGTATCTCTGCTTGTATAAATTAGTATATCTCCCTTAATCATCATATTCAAGCAATGCTTCCTCAAGTCATGAATGCTGGTTGTGTGGATCCTCTTAGAAGTGTGCTGCATATTACACAGGCTAATAAATGTACTTGCACCTCACACAGTGCAAATCCTAGGAAGAAAATCAGGTCGATAGTCAGGAAAGAATATTTTGTAAAAGAAAGGTTAGGCAGTCATTACAATTTTTTATATTGATTTTTGCCATCCCAGAGGGCCTCCTTCAGCTCTCGGGACAGGCACGCTAAAAAAAGAAAGCACGCTTGGGCATGTTATCTGGGTCTTGTGAGTGAAGCTGGCTTTGGGACAGCTTTGGTTTCAGCATTTTGTTTGGGTTTGCTTCTAAAACTGATAAATATCTTCCTTATGAAAGGAAACAACAAAATTACTAGGGCTGAAAGAAACATTTAATTCAATTTCATCAGGAAGAATCACAGAGCACTTCTAAGCTCCTGCCTGAAGAGTAGTGAAAAACGGGTCATCTGCCCTGTAGAAATCCAGTGCTGGACTGTTTTAAAAAAATCCCTCAAGTGAGATGTTCTGGAAAAAACAAAACTTCTTCTGCCTGTTTGTTTTCTGAGTCCCTGCTGTGCATTTCACCATATTTCCAGTTTTCCTTCTCAATCACCAAAGCTAGCTTTTTATTCTTTAAAAAACTACATTTTGCACTGAAGATAATTCATGTATTCGCTGCCAGAAATATGGAGGTGAGGCTATTCCTCTCCTCCTCCTTCAGCAAGCTCTGAACAACTCAGCTGGCGTACACTTGTAGCTATCTCACAGCACTGAGCCTGCACATTTCCACTTCCTGGGAAAAAGTTATTTTTGAAAAGCAGTAATTAAACTCACCCGACTCTTTTGTTTCTGTGTTTATACACATATATTGATATCTTCCAGCCACAGCCACAATTGAAGATCACATGTGTGTCCATGGTTGCCATGGAAAAACACAGATAATTTCTCTGAAAAAAACCCCAAAACAAACCATTTAATCTCAGGAAACTCTCATTAGAGGAATGCCAAGTTGAAGCCCCCCATTGTAACCTACATGCATGTGGCATGACAAACTTCAAGGCAAGCTGAATCAGCACATGGTTTTCAGAATCTAGGAAACAGTTGTCCTATAAATGCTGAGAAACTTTTGGTTAAGACATGACTCGAGACTGACTTCTAAAGGTCCCTTGGCCAAAATGCCAGAGATTGTTTTCTAAAGGTCTGTTGACCACGAAGCCCAGCTGCAGAAAATTCAGCTCTCTCAGGAGGCAACCCTGGGAAGAGGTTGTCAGAGGGGTTTGGGCAGCCTAGATGCCTTCCCAGGTACTACCAAATGCCTGCCATTTCCACTTCTCCTCTAGCACACCTTTGATCCATCGCAGGCCAGCCTGGCAGCTTGGAGAATAGACTTGGGAACATTTCCACTTTTCCTTCTCTGGTCCTTTGCAAGAGCTCTTTCTCAAGAGAGCAAGGCAAGACTGAAACCAAATGCCCAGTTGTTTCTGTCAGTCCCTTTCAATAACTTCTTTTCCAGTGACCACAGTCAGTATCCACCACATAAAGTCATAAAGTCATTTCGTCATGTTGTTCCTGAATGTCTTTGGATACGGTAGTTGCAATTTCTTGATACCTGGGATAAGGTTGCTGGATACTAAAAGACTATTTGGAATTCCAAGGGAAAAAACCAACCCAGCACTTGTGAGTTACTATTTTAATGGAAGACCCACTGGAGGAGTTTTCACTCTCATTCATGCTCTCTCCCGCTAGAGGGTACTCTGCTATTATAAAAGAAAGTGCTTTGCTGAGGCTGCACAGTGACAGAAGCCCATGATTTGGCTGGTAGGTGGCTATGTTCTGGAATACCCTTTTCTTTTCTGCCAGTTGACTTGCAAAACATCCATTGAGAGTGAGAAGTTGCAGTAGAAGTTCGCCTCTCCACCCAGGCCTGCCACAATAACCCTATCCGTTTTCACAGGTTCCTTCAAACCCAGGAGCAAAGCAAAGCCCAAAATCAGAGCAAGGGGAAAAGCAATTCACCTGGAGAAGGCTATAGTGCCAGTCACAGTGTCCTCATCTTGCAGAGCACTGAAGCAAGGAACTCCATCACCAGGCTGTGTGGCACACTGGGATACCGTGGACACCTTGCTCTCTTGGTTGGCCATCACGTTATTAGCCTATGCTGTACATTTCCTGTGGTGATAAGAAAGGCGGCACAGGACCAGAGGGCAGGCAGGCATCCTCTGTAGTAAGCACAGGAAACTCAAGCCCAAGGCTTGTCTGCCTGCTTCTTCCCAGTGCTATTCTCTGAGCTTGCCTTTGTCACGAGGAGCTCAGAGACCAGTCACAGCAGTCACACAGCAACCAGCCAGTAAAAGAGCTCTTGCTCCTGAGAGCATCCCTGCTCCCCTCTCACTGGCACCTGCAGGGATGCAGGGGAGGCAGAGCAGCCCAGGATGCCCCACAGCTAGAAGGCAGCGCAAATGGCTGCAGAGGGTATGCCCCTGCCCCAGCCTCTCCCAATGGAAGTGTGTGCCTCCCAGACACGTGCATTGGAAATACAAACCTCCTCCATCCCTTGTGCTGAGGAGCTTAGCAACACTTACAAAGAAAGGGAATATACAGGCTGAGCATACAGCTTGAGTGCAAAGACAGACTGTCCTATGCCCTCTCTGCCCTTCATTTCCTGATTTTGCTGCTGACCAAGCCCCAGATTACTAGCTACCGTTCCAGCTACCAATTCGTATTTTTCAGTCAGGGTGGCATTTGGGTCTCCCAGCTTGCCAGGAAAGGCTGGTGCTGCTCTGGAGTTAAGCTTGTGTGGGGAAAGGGTGCTCTACTCACCATCACCAGCTCCTCCGGCTGGCAGCGTTGGCAAAGCAGCAGCAGGCAGATTTCAGCCCAGCAAAGCAGGGGGAAAGGCATCGTGGGACAGAGCAATTACGTGGGAAAGCTGAGCCCATTTCCTCACATCCCTCAGAAGGCAACTGGCATGCCCAGGGGATGGCTGAAGATTTTGTGCTTGTCTTCATAGCGCTCCTCAGAGGCAATGGGCAGGTTGGTGTCAGGGAGCTGCCAGCCAGGCAGGCCAGAACCCACTGGAGAGCCTGCTGCATCACAGCCCTTTCAGGCTGGGATGTTATTACCCATGAACCACGATTTGCCCCCTTCTTCTGCATCCTAGTCAGAAGGTGTCCACCCTTTCCCTGGAGCCTGCAGGTTGCTCAGCACTTTCTGTTGGTGATGCAGCCTGAGCTAGACTCTGAGGAATGCTTTCTGATTGTCTCAATGCAGTCAGAAATCTTTACAATGAAGATCTTCAGAAATAAATGTTGAAGTTATATACACAGGTAAATACTGAAGCATTGACTAGAGAACTGACACCTTGCTTCTGTTAATAAATCCTTTCTAGAAAAGAGACAGCCTACTTTTAATGCCCTTAAAATTAAACTGCTCTGAAGTAGATATGCAAAGATCTTCAGAAAACTATACGAGGACATTCCCCCTTTTCTCCTCTTTGTGTATAGGTTCTGGAATTTAGAGAAAAACCTATAGCAAAGATACTTCCTTTTACTCAGCCAATAGGCAGCTAAAACCCCAAAGCTGAGCAGACTACAGCAGAGTCCATCTACAAAGAACTCGGACAGGAGTTCAGTGCTCCTTTGACACACAGCTTTATGTGAGCAAAGATGAAAGCATTGGAGATGTGAGAAGGCTCTTTGTATGGCTTCCAAAATATGAGCAATTTCTGGTATACCAAGAGTGAAAACAAGAATACGCTTGATTTTTGTCTGCCTGGTTCAATATTCTCATATATGAAAAAAAAAAAAAAAGAAAAATGCACCCAATGAGTGCATTCTCTTATTTCGGCTGATTGGCAGGGGATTCGTGTTGAAAACTGAATGAAAAAGAATAGGTTATATTTTCTTCCATGTCTGAATTCATAAGAAAATCTACTGGTGTGGTATTTAGTAGATGGATCATTTCCCCAGGGTTACACAACAAAGAAATAAGGAATGATGCTTTCAATCTTCTCTCACCAAAACAAAGTTCCTTTTCTCTGTGTGGATTTCGACCCATGCCTCTGCCAGCACTGGGTTCAGCCACTGACTTGTAAAACATGTAAGGGCAGCATTTCAGCTGTATTTCAAAGACACATCTTCAGCAAGAGCTCCAGGGGAGATTCCTTTACACTTTACTGCTCTCTTAGAGCTGGGAACCTGGTACGCAGCAGAGAAAACCACCAACATGTTATTTGGTACATCTCTGAAACAGCCTGGCACGCAAAACCAGGGACCTGGACATATTACACAGCCTGAGGACCCTTTGTTACATATATATATATAAAAATATATAAAATATACAACTTAAGAGAACACTGTCTTAAGGACCTACATGAGTTAAAACCTTAACAGAAGTTGGCTAATGTCAAGATCAAAGGATCCCAGAGCTGAGAGGTGCAGGCTAAATAATGTTATTTGGTTTGCAGAGAAAAGCAAATTTTCCAGAGCCAGTTTTACCCAAGTAAGAGGCAAGCAGGAGGGTGGCATTCCCACTTGCCCTCTTTCCATCTGTTAGGGTAAAATTATGCCCTGCATCAACACCACTGTTGCCCTGGGCTGGACAAGCTGCAGTGACAGGAGGTGGCCGAAGGCAAGGTTGGGTCAGTCCAACAACTGCCCAGACATGAGACAGGGTCAAAACCTAAGATTTTTTTGTTTGGTTGTTTTGTTCATTTGTTGTTCAGGTTTTTTCCCCTGGTGGTGGTAATAGTAGCTCACAACATTCCTATAAACTTTGCAAATATGCTGTTTCCATTTACTTACAAAGTTAATCTGCTTCATATCACTCCTATTGGAGCAGCAAACTAATGCAGTCTATCCCACTTTAATTTGTTACCAGTTTCATTTTTACTACTCAAGACCTATTCAAAATTTGCAACATTTCATAGCCTAGGTACTATTTATTAAAATAAGTACTAAGTATATGTATAAACCCATCTGAAATATAACCTCCAAAAAGAATAACTGCCAAATTGTTAACAGATAACTAGACAGAAAAGCACAAGATAATCACAAAGAAACCTCAGAACAGTAGTTAGGATGTTATTCACCCACAGTAAAAACTTCTGATCCCCTCAGTCACATGCTTGTTTGTTCCCTGAAAGGTGGTTTGTATCTATTTCATAGTCTATTTATTTTCCAGCTAACAGCCAGTTAATTTTACATCGCCTGTATACTTACGTTCCTTTTATTGCTACATGAAGCCAAACTCCACAGCACTACCATATAGCAGTTTATGGCGTTGCATTTTAGTAGCTGGTTTTATACAGCATGAAGGTAAAAAAATATATTAGTTTTAAGAGTTCTGCCTTTGGATGTCATTTGTTGTTCTCATTCTGATATTGTGAATGACAAAGTGATAATGCTTAAGTTCTGTCATTGGGTCTCTAGTCCTATTGTGCTCATAAGCAGAAACCTAAAAAAGCTTTTCACAGTTCAACATTCAGCTAAATAGTAAAAGAAATTACAATTCCACACATAAATGGACTCTAGACCCTGCTTTCCCTCACTCCACGTGATCAGAATGTAAAAATTAATAGGTAATCTCTGCAGTCTTCCTGGGTTTATAAAGGTTTCTCACCAACTTTGTGCCATTCTCTCTTCCCTCTGAAAATCCTTTTTATTACCCTCATGCAGACTCCCTGTTTCTGTGAGAGACTCTTCTTTTAAAAAAGACGCATTAGTTTGAGCATTAATGGAAACCTTCTTTTAAAACTCAAACAGTCCTCTCCAAATGCCCCCTGAAGTGCAAGCGTGGATGCTGATGAGCGGTAGGGGCTGATGCTGCACAGCCTGTTCAGCAGCAGTGCAGGGGATGAGCCTTGCCCTCTCACGTGCATCCTGCCCCCCACAAACTACCAACCTAGGGGGAAAATCTTGCTTCTCCCCTGGTCCCTTCCGTCACACAGGAGGAGAAAATTAAGCTGCAATGGCAGGAAAGCTTGGACAAAGTGCAGCTTCCTCCTTTGACAATTATGGGGCTCAGGAAAGAAATTCCTGATTGCAATGGTTGCAGCCAGTTCCCTCTTCCACACATTCACCAGCTGCGCTATTACTAAGCATTAGGGAGCCTAAAAAAAGCATTTAATGACAGGACTTACTCATTCTCAACTTACGTAGTCACTTTCATTTTAGGTTACTTGGGTTTCTGACTACAACTCAACCTGATTCATCTGAGATGCACATTTGAAAGACATGGGTGAGGAAAATCCAGATGACACGCGCTTACTCCGGGAAGCCGAGAGGAAGCAGCCTGTACTGTCTGCCTTAATGCTCTCCACAAAACCACACCAACTGGACGACCTCATTTCTCCTTCCTGGGTCTACAAGGGAAGATTTCATGGGCATAGGGTTTCAGGGAATTACAAGACAACAGCTCAGATCTGACCTATCAGTTATAAGCAATGAATTTTAGCAATAAGCAATACTTGTTGCCCTTACAATAGTGCGTATCTTCCCACATGCAACCTCCAGCCCCACACTCCTGCTGGCCTCTTACTTCCCACTGCACATTCCACACCACCATACCCCACAAAACCCACCAGGCTGCCTACTGCCCCTCCAACTGCCCTTTTATTTCCCTACTTCCTCGTTTTCCTACTTCCTGTGGGCAGGTGGGATGCCTGGGAACACAGCTGTGATGGATTAGGGGTATTCAGAAGAGGGCTGTGGATACCACAGAAAAAAGAAGAGGTGGTGGTGGGGAAAGATCTACGTGCCCTTTGCTTTTACATTATTTACATTACTTTCTAGGAAAGGCTGGTGGAAGTTGGAGTGGGCAATTTCCTCATGCCTGATGAGTCCTGGCTGGAAGCCTGTCTCTCTAGGTGCCTGGGTTACAAGTTCAGACTGGTTGCAGTCTTGGCCTGATCTCTCATGCCCTTTGGGGAACAGGTTCACCACCCTAAAGCTCACAGCAGCACGCTGGGCTGCCCCACAGGTTTTCTGTACCCTGGCTCCTGTTGGGGCTCTCCTTTGGCCCATCAGCACCTCTACAAAATGCTGCTCTGTTTCAGGCAACCCGCCACCCAGTTTTGAGCTTGCAATGTTAAGGAAAGGAATAAACACAACATTCAAACCCTCAGAAAATACAAAACATGAGTTTCATTATGCAGATCCAGGCAGCCATCCTGAGTCTCAAATAAATACTTTACAGTTTTTTTCCCTACAAAACAGAATATTACAAATGTTACAAAATAAATAAAAGTCTATTATAAATAGTCCTATTTTGTATTCCTCTTGGAGTGAGTCACAGCAGGTTTGCTTGGAAGCCTGAGGTTCTGTTGGAAGAAGTTCCTCTCTCGCATGTGTAGGGCAAGCAGCTGCTCAGGCATTCAGTCGTGTGCCACGGCTGGGGAGGCACTGCTGGAGCCTGCCTGCCCGCAGCTCTGTACTGCCCACACTTCTTGGCCTTGCTACAGGCAGGAAGGACCTAACAGAAGAGAGGTTGTTGGGGTTTTTCCTTCTTCAAAATGTATGGATATTTTAAGTGTGGGGGTAAAGATCCTGGCTGTGTGTTACCAAATACGTCCTTGTGTCTCTCTGTGTGAGAGACTAAAGCTTTCCCCTCGCAACCGTCCCAGTAGTTTCCAGCTTCCAACTAGAGGCATGATGCCCATCGAAGACATGTATCACATTTCCTCCCACTGCTTTTTTTTCCTCCAAACCCTTCATCAGATGACAGGGTACATCCTGTGGGCATATCCCACGAGGAGGCTGAGGTGCCTTCAGCATAAAGCTGGGCTGAATTTTCTGAAATGATGCCACCTCACTTGGTTTACCCCCACCTCCAGCTTGCATCCTTCACCCCCTGCATCAGGACAATCAGCAGCAGCTCAGCCCCTGCTGCAGTGCAGCACCCTCGGGTTTCCTCAGAGAGGAATGTTTTTCCTCTAAGACCCCATTTTGTTTGAGATGTGTCCTTGAAGCTGCTTCCTTCACAAGCTGCACTGGCCATGCAAGGGGGAGGTTATATTAGGAGATGCAAAAGAAGGGTGCAAGGGTACGGCCACTGCTTGCACAACTGTTTTGTGCATAAATATAGTAACAGAGCAATGCTTTCCTCACAGCATGCCTTGTCATTGAGAAAGCAGACAATTTCTAGTTGTCAACACAGTTGGGTACCTATGGGCCTGGCTAAACACCTTCAGGTTTCCCCTTCCCAGCATGCTGCTATCCAGCTGTCTGGCTGGGGACTATTCCCTTTGTCCCTCTCCAACTCAGGTGCAGCCTGGGCTGTGCAGCATGCAGCCTGCCCTGGGGTGGCTGAACAGAGCTGGGTCGTGGTGTCGAGCTCTGTGACTGGTAGGGGTGAGCCCAGCAGCACCCTGGGGAAAGGCAGACCTACCCAGCATGGCCAGGCTGGGTTTCTCTCTGGGTCACGTAGGTGCCTGAGGCAGCGGTGGAGGAGGCAGCCAAGAAGGAGGAGGGAAGTCAGGGGGACCAGCACTCCCACTGCAATGACAATGGCAGGTGCCACACTGCTATCCGGGCTGTCCGGACCTGTGGGGAAAACAGCAGATACTCAGTTTGTGCATGAAGAAAATAAAAAACCCAAAACCCCTTTCAGACATCCCTTGGCCAGTCCCTGGAGTGACACAGGGTGGGTAGGGGCACTTGGAGCAAACACCAGCACGCACATAGGTGGCACTGCCAGCAGACCTGTCCCTGGAGTCTAATGCCATTGTTGGGTGTGCGGCACCCAGCCCGTCTGAGCTACCCAAAGCCAGCAGATATGGATGGTGTGTCAGGCTACATGATAGGGAAACCCTGCGAGTCCTTAGCAGAGGCAGGGAGGCTGAGGCACATAGGGGACCCAACGGGCAGCAAGACATTGTATGCCATCACCCAGGGTGTCTGGATGTTCCCCGACGCCTCCTCCATCCCTCCCAAGGCCAGTCCCAGCTGCTCTTCCAGGTGCCTTCCCCACCTGCCCATGGCCCTCTGAGGAGTTTCCTGCTCTAACCCAGGAGGTATTTTGTGATTTCCTCCCCACTCCCGGGCAGGAGCAGGGTTACACACTGACCCTGCACCAGGCTGTCTGTGGGCAGAACCAGGGTCACATTTAGAGAGGGGTGCTGGATTTCACAGGCGATGGGGTACTCCTGGAGGATTCTGGAGTAGGTGTGAGTGAAATTGCTGATGACAGTCACGGTCTGGTTGCCAAGCAGGACATGGTACTCCCTTGGTTTCTGCTGCAGGACACTAGGAAGGTGCCAGGTGATTTTTGGAGCTGGTTTCCCTGTTGCTGAGCAGCTCATCCCCACCACTTTCTCAGAGTCCTCAGCTTTGTCTGGACTGGGTATAAGCTTAGCCTCCACTTTGGGGTCCGAGATGGCTGTAAAACACAAAGTGACAAAACCTGTTACTTTCTGCTCGCATCTGAGCAAAGAGCATCTGTATTTACCATTATCTTGGTGGACAACCTTGACATCTGATCTTGCCTCCCCCTCCCCAAAGCTCTGGCTGTGACAAATAAACAGGAAAGTGACCAGGCAGCAGTCTGGAAATGAAGAGCCTGAACAAAACAAAGGACAAGAGGGTAGAAGCATCTGCGTTTCAGTTCTGTTATTAACAGCAGCACTGCAGCATCCCAACTGAGAAGCGGTGATTATGGACGAGTAAAAAGCAACAGGTATTGAAACCATGAAACCATATGTCCTCCTCCCTCTGAAAGTGCTAAGCTGCTTCAGTGAGCCAAAATTCTTGTCCTTTTCCCTTAAATGTATCTGCAGGATTAGCTTTACTGCTGTTTTAGATGTACAGGCTCATGGAAAAAAAGACTAGATGCATCTATTTATGCAAGACAGTAACAGTGAAGTTGTATGTGGTCACACCACAGGATTTCACCTGTGGAGGTTTCGTGCTTGTTCAACTCTCTTCCCTCTGCTCTCAGGTTTTGGGGGCATCGTGGTATCCCTCAAAACCTTCATTAAAGATCGTTTCTTCTGAACTCCTTCTTACCCTGGAAGATTTGTGGATGCTGTTACATTTAGTCTTAGCAAGAAGGATGAACTATAGGCATCATTCATGCTTACTCACTCCCATGAAGCCTGCTTGCTGACTCCTATTTATACCAACTGTATTTGCAAGGACTAAAGAAAGGGAGGAGTGTAGGAAGCTGTTTTCGAAATGGATAGAGCTCCAGGGGAGATCTGAACGCATAAGTACACCTCTATCCCCCGTGGAAAATCATCTAATTTTCCCCAGCCATTTAATCATAACATAATTTAGGTTAGAAAGGACCTCTGGAGGCCATCTAATGCAACCCCCTGCTCAAAGCCATTTTCTTAGGCTGCTCAGGTCAAGATCTATAAAGGCATGTAACTCCATCTGGGAGTGCAATCCACAGGTATGAAAGCTCACTAGCCTGCCTTCTACTTCAGTGCATGTGCTGACAACAGAGGGGTCCAAGCCACGCTACTTCTAAGTCCCTGGTTTTGAGAGTATTATGGGGGTTTTACCATTTAACTGCAGTGGTGATTCTAGCTTCATACAAGTCTGAGTTAATATAAATGCCCTCTGTATAAAGAAGTATCTATGACTATATCTAGTAGTACTATATCGCTATATATGGTAAAGTACTATAGAGTACTTTACTATATCTAGTAAATATTACTATTTACATAGCAAAAGTAACAATGGTGAGTGCAATATTTGTGCTGAAATTAATTTTTGTCCTAGCACTAGCAAACGTATCACTATCATTTAGTGATCCTGCTTTTAAACAAGCAAACAAAATAGATCTGTTTACTCTTCTTGGGGAAAAAATTATTCTTTTTCCTTTGGGGAGGTAAATGAAGATTTGCATATGAATGGACACCAAATGATCCTTCAAAAGGAGGAAAAAGCTTGTGCCACATGCATAATGGCACTTATAACTTCCTGACACAACTTCAAATGCAACTCACAAGGTTGTCTGGATCCTCCAAGCCATAACTAGCAAAGGGTGGAAGCAAGACATTTTATACCATCAGTTTTGCCTTTTTTTTTTTTTTCTCCTTTTTCATATCTAGGCCTTATTTATTTACTATGGTTGTGCCTGCCTAGGAAAAACAAAAAAGGGTAGGTATTTCTCATTTTTTTGCATCACCCATAGACAGAAACTCAAACCCCGCCCGAGCTGATGTAGTTGATGAAACTCACTACTGTTGCTCTGAGAGCAACAAGAAAAGCGTGTAGGGGGATTTCAACTGGAACTTCTCAAAATCTCCCATGTATTAAAAGACAAGTGTCACAAACACTTCATGTTTTGATTAATAAATGACCTCTGAACTTCTTCTTTCACTCACGAGATGCATAAAAATAACATATCCACCCACAGCAGTAACTTCAAATATTACCTTGCAATATTCAAAGCCTGTAAAAGAAAGCTGTCACAGATGTTCCCAGAAGGGATGGGAAAAACTGTTCAGTGTCAGAAACATATGCACTCCACATCTGCTCTTCTTCTAACTAAGCATGTCCTTTCTCTTTTCACATTGAACCCCAAGGAATGATAATCATGTGAAAAAAAGTCATGTACGGTTCAGCTTCCCCTTAGTAAGTGTCTGTAATAGATGCACAGTCAAAACCTGGAAGTGCTTGCTTTTGCGGTAATGTCATGTCCTGCTACACTGTTGGTTAGTGTGTGCCCGCTGTTGGTGTTTGATGCATACACTTCAACTAACTCCTTCATTTGCCTTTCATCAAAATATTTGGTTCCAGTGAAAAAGTACCCACAAGAGATGTGCAAGTACGTGCTTTAGTAGCTCTTGCAGAGCAGTAATACAAACGTTCCCAAATTCAAGCTGTGGCAGTGTTCCCAAGTATTTGAAAAAGGGACTTTCTAGTGAAGTACATCAGCTTTGAATTTCTGTAATGACCTTATTTAATGAAAGGGGGACTGTCAGGCCATGGTGTTCTTTTTATTTTAATAGCTTGACAGTGGTCTTGGAGAGACTGATAAAAAAAAATTTAGGAACTACAGTATGCCTCATGATGACAGAAAGCCTCTTCCAACTCCGGGTGTTCGCCAGCAACACTGTGCCACGTTTTCCCTGTCTAAGAAATAGCAATGGCATTTCTTCGCTGTGCTTGAGAATTCCAGGTGAATGGTGCATACAACGAAGGCAGAAGGTCTCTGAAGACAGCCCAGCAAATACCCCAGGGAATTTCATGACCCAGCAAGTCTTGTCCATTCTCATGTGGCACATCGCCCTCTCCATGCTCACTCGATCCCTGAACTGGGTTTCATTATCATTCTCTTTGGTGATGAAGGTTGTCAAAACATTTCCAACACAAAACGGAGGGGAAAGAGGCACAGACTGTTCAAAAGACACCCTCCACGCACACTTGAAACTCTTCTGTTCCAAAATGGCGTTTGCTACAGGGTAGGAGATTTCTGCTTTTTCTTCAGTTTGCTGTTTTCGGCCAGGTCTAAGGTTCCTCCAGTCATACCTGTTTCTTTTTTCAGTGTTGTATCCAGTTCTTCTGCAGTTTCGCTTCCCTTCGTCACGCAGCGATGGTACCCATCCTGGAACAGCCCTTCTTGCGAAGGCTGTTGTAATCGGGCAATTACCAGCTTGTAAACTCCCTGGTAGTCCCCTCTTGAGGGCAAAGACATGGCAGCATTTCATTTCCAGCTGGTGACTCTGGCTTGCTCATCTCACCCTGAATCCCTGAGTCTTGGGAGATTCCTGCTGCCTTCACACTCTGTCCTGGGGAGTCATAGAATCATAGAAAGCCTCTGCCACAAAAGTCCTCTGGGCTTGTTCAGACAAGTGGTTCCCATCATTATAAGCTGGGGAATAAGGGAGTAAGACTGTGGCTTTTGTGATGCTTTTAAGTAGCATCACATAGCTACAATGAAATACACCACATGTGAAACAAAATCTTCTGTCACAGTGCTGAAAACTTACTTTATTCATGGTGATCCTCCAGGACATGTTTTCTAAAGCACATATCAGAGAGCCCTCCATGACCCCCGTTAGCCAGCCCCTGTCAGCGGTATATAGCCCATGCTGGTGAAGCAGGAGCAGTGAACTCATCCCTGCCCACGAGAGAAGTAAAACCCATCTCAGCTGATGCATTTGCATCCGAGATGCAAGAAGAGATGCTCATTGGAGTGTGTGTAGCAGCAGAAAAACATCTGTTTTTAAAAGTAGTGCTCTGCTAAAGGATGAATCATAGCCACAAGGCTGGTGATTTGGGGAAATATTTCTCCCACTTGGATAAAAATACCCAAACCAAACAAAACAAATTAACTCTGTGTTTAGATTTACATGACAAACAAGAACAGGATCCCTCTGCAAGGCACTTCCATATTTTCT
The DNA here is from genome assembly GCF_004027225.2 of Strigops habroptila. NCBI lineage: Eukaryota > Metazoa > Chordata > Aves > Psittaciformes > Psittacidae > Strigops > Strigops habroptila. The sequence continues at coordinate 15,704,906 of NC_044278.2, forward strand.
TGTAATTTATAACCAGTGTTTACCCTCTGAATGACTCGGAGCTGGTTGTCTTTAGGATCACCTTCCTATTCATATCTGAAATATTGGGTTAATATTTCTCCTAATTTCTCTTTTCTGCTCTAGGAGCTTTCCCAATAGGCATGAAAAAGAATTGTTCCAGACTTGGTTTTCCCTTGTATTGCCCTCCATCTGCTTTCCTTACTGCTTATCTTTTGCCTATAAGCCAGGGGCATCTTTTTTCCCACACAGGGCTCCTGGCACGTAGATATGTGTGTAGAGATATCAAAGATACGTCTATATCTTTGCCAGCAGAAGGTACTAGGGATAAACAAGATACTCTGCAGGGGTCATACCACCAGCCACAGGTCCCAGACAGATATTTTCCCCATGGGACATGATCCTTGGCCAACATCCCCACAGCAGATTCACAGATCAGAAAGGTAGGAGCCAAAAGGGTGTCCTCAGGGCATGTTTAACGTCTCAGCTTTCCACTGGCAGAAAACCAAGACCCTTCCTCAAAAGATAAAAAACTTTTCAGTCTTGTTCCTTTTGAGTTCATCCATTCGTTTATATTTCTGCTTGTACTTGCTAGTTGACGATATTGTATGCAGGTGTCAAATATTGCCATCTTGATTTGATGAATTGAAACAAATCTCATGATTTGTTTTATCTCCCTTCTTGAAGCTAACTGATGTTGACCTGCACAAGATATTCATGTGGCAAAGCCCATGAGCGGTACTGTATTTGTGTATTTCAGCCTTCTTTTCTTTTTTGCATCCCTTTCCTGAGCCCAGCCTCACTCCTGTAATTTTTACTATGGCTTCAAAATGAGCTTCCAAATACTCTGCAAATGCCTCTCTGCCTTTTGAATACTTTTAATTATTTTAAGACCCAAGGCAGAGTAAGAAAAGAAAGTGCCTGATTTCCAGGCTTAGGAGGTGAGAGCAGCACTGAAAGGAAGTAGAGGAGCATGGGGTTCATGGTTGTGGCAGGCCAGCTGCCAGCACAGCACACAGGCAGGGAAACTTGGAGGAAGTCATGGGTTACATGTCAGCTTTTGGATCTCGCTGTTGTTGACTTAAAGGGGAAGAAAATTAAAGAACTGTTTGAACAGTTGGTTTCCCCAAAGAGGTAAAACCAGACAGGAAGCTGAGCCACCTTTCTCGCAGCAATTTAGCAATGACTAGCAGTCAGGCAAGGTTTTTTGGTCAAGGAAAACGACTTGCCCATCAGATGACAGCCCATAAGCAACTATGATGCCTTACCGTAAACCTTGAGACACATCCTGCCGGTGAGAGCCCCCAAGGGGAATGTGTTGAAGATGCACTTGTAGCATCCTTCATCTTGGAGGGTAACTCCATGAAGTGAGATGGCTGAGGCTTGTAATTCTGTGTGGGCAAAGCTCACGTGGCCGACGTAGCCCTTTGCTATCTTTTGGCCGTTCATCACACTGTAAGTCGCTATGTTGTCTTCAACCCCATCTGTCTCCTTCTGCCAGGTCACCTGTAGCACATCTTCTTTCGCGACTGACTGGCATGAAAATGTAACGTTTCCTCCTGCCCGAACTGACTGGACCTTTCTGTGCATCACCTGCACAGAGCCTGGGGGAGAAGCACGTGCCACACTCAGCATTTCTGACCACCATTCTGCAACGCACCTCAGCAGAGGCCCCCTGCAACCCCTTGCCCTCACTCCTGAGCAGAGTCTCTGGCAGTCTCCGTGCCCCTCCACCCAGGTAATAAAATGAAAAAGCAGCTCGAAATAGCTGCCCTGAGAGCTTTGCCGGACCTGACACCTCTGACACAAAGCATCTCTCCAGCCTGATACCTGTGCTGCAGAAAGCACTGCCAAGAAAGGCAGCACTGATGTCAGGAGCAACTGATTTCTATCTGCTAGGACTGTTATCCCACCAGCACGTGTGGAGATGTTCCCTAAACATTCAGCTGCACCTATGACCAAGCAACCATCGGTGCATTACTGCTCCCTGAGTCCTCCTGCAGCGCAGAGAGAAGCAAATCAGTAAAGCCGCTAAAATTATTATGTGTATCACTATACACTGTGCATCCACACTAGTCAGAGACTGACAAGAGAAGAGAAAACCAGACGGGAAAAGCAAGGCAGCGAGGACCACAGGCAAACCGCCTATCTCAGGCTTCAGGCTGTGCAGCTGGGAAGCAGCTGAGACCTTCCTAAAGGCCCACAGACAGAAAACTTTCATAGCATAAATGCCATGATATTAAAGGTCTCCAGGGAAAAAAATCAGTCTCCTCTGACAGTTCGCAGACACGTGGAAAAACTGTTAAGGGGACAAGCAAGCAAAATGGATGCTCGCGGGTTTGACAGCTCAGCTCCACAGTCCTCTCAGGGTAATAGGTTTTCAAGTTTATTTGTGTACATCAGCATGGGAAGAGAGGTATCAGCTGACAGTTACAGCACTGAAAACATAAAATTCAACTCACAAACAAGGGAAATACCTTTGCAGGTTTTAAAGGGGAGTGAGGCTGTCTACAGTGCCCAAAGTACACTGGCTAACCTGCCTAACAAACCTCCCTCAGGTCCTGTCCCCTCCATGGCCATGGCCATGGCTAGGCAGATCTCTGCTGGACATCAAGAAGCCAGCTGTGAAGTTGTGCCAGTCACATTACTTTTCAGAGTTCAGCAGTGCCATAGGCAAAATACAAACCATGACCATGGAAACTAGTTTGAAACAAATTTAGGCTTTCCTACATGGTTTTTAATTACACACACACACACAACAAAAGTAACACACATATGCTCTTAGTGGCCTCAGCAGATACCTACAAGCACCATGTCCACCACTAGAAATAATTCTGTCCTGACTAAAGCAAATCAGTGCCATACTCTGACCCAAATCCCAGCCACAACAGGAGATGAATTCAAACTTCAGTCATACGGGTCATTAGGAACACTTGGACAATTGCTTCATTTATGATTTGCTAATTGCAATAAATTCATACATTTGCCTGCAGCTTATAAATGCAGTGGTGGTAAATTAATTAGAGGATGCCACCAATGCAACCAGCAGTGACACGTCTGAAGCTTCACGCGAGCGGCACAGTGTCTGCAGTGCCACAAGTCCCCTGTCACCACTGGGCTTGCCCCAGGGATGTGAGGGGGGACTGCAGCACCTAGCAGCACAGCAGCGGGCTGGCAGGGTCATCGAGGTCCCTAATGCTCTTACAGCAACGAGACAGACAAACAGACAGACAAAGAGTTACCTGATGTAAAGGCCCAGATGCAGGAGAGGAGCAGAGAAGCCACCACCATCTTAGCTGCGCGCTCACCGAGATGAGAGAGCGACTGATCCATTGAGCACAGTTTCCTCTTTTTTATACACTTTGCTCTTACTCTTGGGACATTCCCCCTCCCTGCACATACGGTAAAAGGCACCTCATAAAAACCTCCTGCCCCTCCGGCACTCAGCTGAACAACAAAAATTTCAGAGGACATGACAACAAATGACAGAGCTAGAAACCAAAGATTTCCCAGCTGGGCTGCTAGACAGACAGGGGTAATGGGTTACAAAGCTGGGTTTTTCACAAATGCCTTGTCTGTAAGGTTATGTTTTTGCAAGTGCCTAAATAAAAGCCCAGATTTCTAAGCTGGCTGAGCACCCAGCATCTGTGGGGCAGGTGGAAAGGCCACCCTGACCTCAGCTCAGGGAGCTGAGGTCAATAGTCATGCTGCTATGAATGGTACAAATGTCCCCATCAGAGGACACAGTTAAGGGTCTGCATCCCGTGTGTAAGTCAATGGAGACCCTGAAGCTGCCAATGCTGCTGTAACACAACTCTCCTTCCAGGTAAGGAAACCAGATAAAGCCAAGCGCCCAACCCAGGGCCTAGGTCATATGTTGTTCCAGGGAAAAAACAGAGCCTCTCCCTATTGAGATTTTCCCCATCTCTGCAGGTCCCTTGGAAAGACAGGGCTGCCATCCTGGAAGCACACCCCTTCCTCTCCACACTCACCTGAGGTGACAGAAAAACAGCTCACATGCCAGTTTTGAATCACTGGTTTTGTGCCTTTTTGCCTTGTCATTTTTACATCAGTGTTTCTCTCTTTCTGCCAGCTGTGATCACGTTGCTGAAACGAACAAAACCCTCATCCCATGGGTCGCTTATGCACCGTGCAGTAGGGCAACTAGCCTGCGAGACCTCATTTGCTAATCAAATTTACCCTGGTAAAGAACATTTCATGTTTCTGATTTATGACTAGGATTTCATTAAATATATTTTCTTTTGGTTGAATTGCCACAGAGATTAACCTTGAATCATGCAAATACATTGGGGGAAGCCAACGGGCCCAAATCATAACAAAAAAATTCTCATGTATGCTTACACATACACAGTTAATTTTCTCCTCCAAAGTGGCAATTAATTCATTAGTCTGAAAATAGAAACATCTTAAGTACCAGTATTCCCTTAAAGAAACAATTTGGGTGTGCTTTTGAGTAGGTTCAGTAATTTCTTCATACTATTGTCTTTTCCCTTTGCGGTATCACATCTCATTTTCCTTTCCTTGTGTTCTTTTCATAGTTGCATTTTCCTGCAAGATTTCTAGAAGGACATTCTGGCCTGACCTAAATGTGAAATCAATGAAAAACGGCTCTTGTGGGATTTGCCAGACCATTTTAAAGCTATTGAGCAATGCAAATATCTCCAACAGGCTCTGGACCAAATCAGAGGGAAAAATGCCAGCCTTGAAATGGAGATTCACAAGCAAACGTTTAATTTCTGATTGTCAGCCTCTCAGAACTTCCAAAACTGAAAATAAATAAATAAATAGATAGCTAAATAAATAAAATAAATAGATAGACAGACAGACGATTTGCTGAGACAACGTCCTTTTGCAGCAAAGCCTCCTAGCAGCATGTGAGTGATCTATGCAAAGTTTCATTCCAGGCCTTGCTGGTGTCCTCACCTTAGCTCTGCTGTGATTTTGGAAAAGAATATTGACAAGAGATCTTTCCACAAGCTTGCAGACACTGCTGATGAAGTCCTCATGGCTAAACTTCACCACTTAGTGGTCACAAAAAGAACTGCACTCGATTTAAAAAACCATGCAAGCCCAGTTGATGTCTTTTTCTGTTCATAGAAAATGTTCTTGTCAGCTTTAAACATTTTATTTTCTGCCAGAAACAGTCTCATCTTCCAAAAGTCCTTCCAAACAACCCTGAAAACCCGGGTGCTGCTACAACAACCACCTTTTAATAAAGAGCAAAACTTCAGTCTTAGCAACATCCAAAAAAAGGACAGAGATGGCTATTGCAGGTGTAAAACTGTGTTGACTTTACATTATTTACAGGTGATAAAGAACCATGTGTGCTGGCTGCTCCTAACAGGCTCTGCCTCTCCCCAGCAGCTCCTGATGCCACAGGGAAGCCGGGCATGCTGGGGCCTCCCTCCGAGCCCAAGTGCTTGAGCATTTGCATGTGCATCTGACTGCTGCAGCATCTGACATTCCTCTTCCTCCAGGGACTAGCCAACATCAGCATTTGATTCATTACTTGAAATGTAAGGCAGGCAGGAATGTGAGGTCCACTCATTAACCCCACCACTTATTTCAATTTTGTGAGTGTATCTTTAAGAGCATTTATTCAGACAGTTCCTGATCTGCTCATCTTTGCATAGACTTTTGGTTGATTAAAGACGTCCTCCTTGCTTCTCAGTTAGATCTCATGCTTTCCCACTTCAGTTGCACAGCAGTTTCATTTCTGACAATATGGCACACCATGACTGAGCTTCAGGCGCTTTCCAAAGTCAGTGAAAGTTTGGGAATAAATTAGGCACAAGATAGTTATGCAACCACTGCTTGAAAAACCCAGTGATTCACATTGTTCCCTTCCCTTCTGCTGCTGGATGGCCTCTCTATTTCCCAGTAAATCAAAAAAAGACATATAAGAATTAATTGCACAGTCATTAAATGACAACATTTCCACACAGCCCAACTGACTAATGATGTCAGTAAATCACAGAGTAGAATTTCTGGAAAACGCTGGCAATGGGAACCACTAAGACACAACTGTAGTCTAAAACATTGTTTTATCAACCATCAGTCTAAAACATTAATTTTTCAAGTATCCAAACCAGGGTTAACAACGAGGTAACTGCCTACCTTGTCAGCAGGATTTAGTGCCACCTCTCAAGGCATTGCCTGTAAAGAGAATGAAACAGAGGGAGATGGTTTCATCCACTGTTAAATTGTAGTGACTTTTGGAGTTCGGTCCATCGGTACTAGTAGTAGGTACCACTATTGGGAAGAAGCTTGTCAAATGCAACTGAACAGGCCTGGGACTTTATAACATGTTCATAAATAATGCCTGTGTATGGCAAATCCCTCTGCATCTTGGTTGGATTTGGAGAGCTGCGATACACTGAGGTAAAGATAGTACATGCATCTACTGATGTATGCTCCAGCCCATGTCCTGCATCAGGGTGGGCTGTGGCACAAGCTGCAGTCAGTAGCCAAAGGATGATGCAGGATCAGGTGATGCTCATTTCAGCAGGGTTACAGACAAAGCGTCATGTTTGTGCACAAGTTTTAGATCAGAGGGCACAATGGTAGTTTGCATGCAGCCACAGCTGTTTATCCTTGGTCACGTTTGACTTGGAGGTATTTGATCTGTGATCTCTTCCTAAGCTGGGCTCACTACCTCTGCTACTGCACTGCTGCCAGCTGCAACAGACAAATAAAGGAGGGATGACAAGATATACCTTGTGGTCATGCACATCTATCTTCAAAACTACATGCCAGGGGACAGCGCAAGTTGTGAAACTGTCTGATCAACCACCTAACCCTTCTTATCTCTCTGCGTGTTGATGAAATTGCTGCAGACAGTTCAAGTCTTACAGAGATACTTCTTTTTTCTTTTTCAGCGATACTGCAATTGCAATGTGTGAATTAAAACATACTTATTCCCTGAACCATCAGCCCTGAAAATTTTGGGTTCTTCTATTTTTCTTCTTCCTTGTAGCTCAGAAGAAAGAAAAAGTGATTAAAAAAAGAAGACAAAAAGGAGAGGAGAAAGCAAAACCAGATTACATTGGAAAGCTTCAGTAGCAAAGGCTGTGCTCTATTGGGGTTTCAAGTGTTTGTTTTTTACCATTCGGTTTGTCACACCATTTCTCAGAAAACCAAGATGGCTAGGCATGCGGTTTCCTCTTGCTGAGAACACCCCAAGCTGCTACTTGAGTCAAGGGATCCTAGAGGGAGTCCATGCTACAACCCACTAGTCACTTCATGGAGGCCACCAGCACGAGCACGCCCTTGCTGGCCCTGGCACCCCAGGAAGCCACGTCACTCACCCATAACTCCCCTCTTCCTTTCCAACCCCCACTTGTCAGTGCTTTTCTGTGGTAGAGGGTTTGGGGTGGTTTTTTTGGTGCACAGTATTTGGGTGCTGCACACACATTTGGTGTGAAAGATGATGAGCCTTTTTGGTCACTGAGTTCTGTTCTCTAACACAGCCAGTGCAGAAAACAATACAGCCAAGCAGGGAAACCACACCAAAATTGGCTATCCAAGGGTGCACAGATCCAGTGGAAGGATGGGAAACTGTTTACCAGAAATGAGGTAGGTTCAGTACCATTTTATATTTAATTACTAAACAAAAGGGCTAAGAGAGTGATTTTATTAAAAATAGGAAAAAATGATACCTCCAATGAATCAGCCTTAAGTGACTATGTAAGGCGCTGTGAGGAGCCTCTTGATTAAACAAAGGTAATTTAGCAGGCAAATTAAGATGAACAATGTAATTTTAGTATGTCAGAGTATTGCCTCAGGATGACTTTTAGGGAGAGAGCCTGCTGGAGGGAGAACAATGTTACGGGTGAGGAATGCAAGGACCAGAGAATATTTGTCATCTGCTCTGAGTTTCCAGGCAGGAAAACTACACTTAGAGGTTCACTTGGCCACCTTTTGTCTGTTGGCACTATGCCTCATAAAGACAAGCTTTTATATACAAGCTTATGTATGTGTTAAGACAAGCTTAACACATACATGTGTTAAGTATGCTATTGTTATGTACAACAGTGGCTAGGAATAGATTGTCTCCTAAGGAGCAGTGAAGACAAGAGGAGGATGCTTGGCAGAAGCCACCTAGGAGAGGCGGGTTGTCCTCAGCACTGCCTGTGCCAGAGGTGCTCAGTGCATGGACTGCGAGGCACTGGCCAGGCTGCCCCTTTGCTGTGGCCAACAGGCTGCCATCACTGCCCTCCATGGGCAAGGGTTTGCAGCACGATTCACTACTGTTCAGCACAGCACTCTTTAACGTCATCCATAGACAGGGGGCAAATTATATTAGAAATTTCCCTTTACCTGGAACTATGTTAGAGATTTCTTTCTTACCTGGATATAGTAAAGCACTTGGATTTTTCTGAGTTTATCTCATCCAAACAGGACATGCAGGGAAGCTTGGTCTCTTGAAACAGCACATTACCAAGCAGAGAAAAAAAGTCATGTAGCTGGAGATTTTTAAGTAATAGCAATGAACATCCCCCCAGCAAATCTGGCTGGCTCAAGCAATGACTTCTTTCACTAATGTGGACAGGAGTTTTGTTCTGGGAAAGCAGCAACTCACATGCTATCTTACAGCAACCTGGGATTTTCAAGGAAGGTGCATGCGGGGAAGGTGAGAGTCAGAACCCCAGACACAAGCAGTGAGAGCTGGCACCACAGCTGGCCGTGCTGCCCAGAGCTGGCCCAGCCAGGCTGGGGGACCCCACCATGGTGCGGCAGCTGCTTGTGGCTCTGTCGCACTCCAACCTTGTTGTGTTGCAATACACAGTGGTGTTTTGCCTGGCCTGGCTAGCCAGACATAGGAAAAGATACCTGGAAAAGGCAAAACTGTTTCAGAGTAGCAGATGCTGGATGGCTCTCCTACCCAGGCATCCAGCTCCTCCGGCCACTGCTTTGCTGGGTGTTCGTGTCAGATCCTTGCTTCACCTAAATACTGTCTTAGTTCTTGGTCTGTGCCTTTGTACTTCCAAGGGATGGACATCAGGGATCTCTAGTAACACCTCTCCTAGCTGAAACAACCAAAAAAACCACTGTGTGGATAGATAATTTCCTTGAAGGCCCACAGAGAGGAAAATTCCCTCTCTTTCCCATTGTCTTCTTGGTAGATAAAGAAAAAGTTGTGTGACCTCTGAGTACTGTACCCTGGCTGCTTACTTGTACCCATTAAAGAGTACTGTATCCTGACTGGTCTTAAAGAGCTCAGATGCACTTTGCCAAAATTAAATGTTCTGCTTGTTTTTGAAGAGAGTGCGTCCCTCACCTCCCTGCAGGTCTGTAGCCAGAGGTCTAAGGCCAGACGTCTAAGGTGCAACAGCTCCGCCTGGCCTTGAGGGAAAGGCAAAAGTCTCCAAAGCCTGCAGCCTTGTTCTCAGAAACCATTTCAGTCTAGGCCAACAAAACCCATGTGAAGCTGGTGGGTCCTCACCTGTGGCAACACAGAGCAGCGATGACTTCATATGCCTATAGGGTCTCATCCCCAGGCTCTTAGCTCCCAAGCTTCCCAAATCCCCTTTGCTTTAAATGCGTCTGTTGCACTTGTAGACAGGGACTTCTCCTGCTTTTGAAAACATTCCCGACTTTTTAGGAGCAGGAGTCAGAATACTGTGAGCAAGGTTTTCATGAAGCAGATTTTTCCTGCTAGCTGTTGAGGGGCTGTGAAGCCCATATCCCCCATCAGAAGGGAGGGGAAGAAGGTTCACTGCCGTAAAGATGGCACTGGCATGGTGTTGTGTCGCAGCCTGTGCTCATGCAGCCCTGCACCCTGTTTTCCTCACTTTCAAAACCTTTTGTCTAACAAACTACTGCCAGAAGAGGTAACACAGGGAAAGCATTAACTAGCTGCCCTTGCAGGGCAGAGAGCAACTGCTACCCATCTCATTCCAGCTCCCATTGATTAGCTGTGTCAGCTCCCTGTGAGTTTTGAGTAACAGGTGCTCCTCAGTCATAGCCACCCGACTGCTGATAAAGCCAGGTCTTTCTGAAAAATCACAGACCTTGCAAAAGAAGGGGTAGAGAAATGACGAGGATTTGGGGGTTTTGTTCTTGGGGACTGATTCCCCTTCCCCCCCCCGTCCCGGAAAATGTGTCATTCCTGTGCAGTGACTCAGCATCCTTGCAAAGCTCAGATGCTGCAGAGGTCCAGCCTCGGCTGCCGCTGCTCACCAGGCCGCACAAGAGGCAGAGACTGAGACTGGCTAGGAAGGGCTCCTCTGCTCCACAGCACAGGGCAGACTCATAGTAAGGTTAAAGGAAAAGCTCAGGTTATGACATAAAAGTTCAAGTGTATCTCATAGCAGTCAACCCATCCACACCAACCTGATCCTGCATTCCTGAAGGTGCTTAGTACTGCTGTGGGACCAAATCCATAGTGATTGCGCTAAGGTTGCCCAAAGTACCGTGTTTGTTGTCTTCAACACCAGGCACGTAGCCACCTCCAAATATCCTCCCCAAAGCATTTTGTTCTGCATTCACAGCTTATATTGTTATAAACCCAAATTGCTAAGGAATGAGGCTCATGCAGTCACACCATCCAGCTGTCAGCATCTCCCTTGAGTAGCTCTAACCACATCTGGGAAAAATCTAAGTATTTCAGACCCCACCATTTATCCATGGACTCTGCTGCCTCCTATTTATTTAGTGTCCTGTCCCTCTTTTGTTCTTCCTATATGTCCCCAAGTCTGCCACTACATCCTTCTGTTTCCAGAGCTTAATTTTTGGTGGTGCTTCTGTATTTGGCCTGACCACTTGCATGACAGCCTCAGGAAGCTGTACAACAGCTCATACAGTTGCTCTGCAAACTGCAAAGTGAAACTGTAGAAATAGCCTTTGCTTTTATTTTAATAGTTGAGTCACATTTCCCCTCTTCCCCTCTTCTGTGGCTGCCGGCCAGAACAATTTCCCAGCATTTTTACTGATGAGCTATACTCATAATTGTCTCCTAAAACCCACAAAAGTTTAAGGCAAGTCTAAGCCTCTCCTCCTCTAATCGCTGGCTACCTGCCTCAAAGGAGCCAGCATGTCTTTGGTATGAATGCAGATGCTGAGAAATGCTTTCAGTTCTCAAATCATATGACACATTTTCCCAGAGGATTACCAACTAAATAAGAAGAATTTATCTAAGGGTTATGCAGCAGCTCATTGGTCTGATTTGCTACAGGAGCATATGCTATTTATCTTTCGGCAGCCCAGGAGAAGAACTACCCAAGCCCTGAAGCCTTTACATCAGAGCAAGGGCTAAAAATTCAGAAGCCAATTGAATATAAACAGAAAAAGTGGAATAAATAGATTATCAGAAAACAAAAATACTTATATCAAACTCATGATACCTGACAGTTACAATATACTCCTAATGTGAATTATGTGTATTATACACAAGATACACGTACATATTTTTAAATGTATCTCATACGACTGCTGTGACCAAATTGTATGAAACATTCACACTAGTATCACCAACTAAGCTAGAGGAGTTTATGCTCAGTATAGGCAAAATACTATATGCAATTCAAACCAGGTAGGACACCTGGAATGAGGTATGATTCACTTTACCTTTATAGCCAGCTGTAATAAAAGCTATCTAAATTCTCACAATAATCAGGAAGTCGGGAAGTTAACTAGTATTTGTGAAACTTTCTGCTACCCTCATAAGTACACCAGGGGCATGAGCCGACAGAAATTATTTCATGTGAATTGCCAAACTTAGGTAGTATATACAAGAAATAGGACCTAAGAGCCCATGCTTAGCAAGAAAACTATCAACAGCAACAAATAGTGACATTACCTATTTACCTCTCATCCTGCGAAAGAAAAAGCATATGCAAATTTGCAATTAGAGACTGACTCATAATACACTTCCACTGGCAAGTTGGGTGCATTTCCCAACTTCATATGACTTGGAAGCTTCACTGTCCCTTAGTACACTTTTACGTATGTAAATCTAACATACAGATACTGATACTGCATTGTAAAATGTTTGTAAATTACAGGCATTTTACAAGCAGAAAATTTTAAACTGTAAGCAATAGCACACGCTCCAGTGAGATTAGCTCTTATTACCAAAAAGCTTGGTAACAGCAACCCTGATGTAATTTAAAGGATTTTAAGTTTGCCAAACAATTTCAGTACTTAAACCTGGAAGTATAGTCTTCTGTTTGAAACAGCAAAAGTTATTTCAGCTGCTGGGGATTAGATGTGTCAGGATCTGGCCTGCCCGCTAGCCTTGCACTTGCAGGCAGGTTTGCAGTTCATGTTACACAATTGCTGTTTTTCTTCCTTTTGATTTTCACTGAGTCACACCACAGGGTGTATTGATGTGAATAATCTGGGGGCAATGGGGTTGTCTCCTATTTTTTCCCAGTATTTACTGCTCACTCACCCATCTCGAGGTATTTAATACGGACAAGCCCAGAAATGCTGATTGCTCCTCAAACCCACAGATTTTGCTGAGCTACTGCCAGGCTCCTTGGTGGCACAGAGGCTGTACTTTGGAGGAACAACTAATTGCCATAACACCTGCCATCAGCTGATGGCTTGTCCCTGCCATCCCTCCATCCATGGACCTGTGATCAATGCCTCTCCTCCTCTGCCGCAGCTCCTGCTCTTGCAGGTCCCAGGGCAGGGCTCAGTGCCTGCCTGGGGCTGCGTCTCTGGGAGGACAGGATAAAGGCTGAGAGGGTAGAAGCAAAGAAGCTGCATAAAGCGACTTGTCAAAAAACAGCTGGTGTAGGGGTCTCCCTACATGGGTGTGGGTGCCCAGGGATTGGCAGTGGGGAGCAAGGACTATCCAGTGCCAGACCTAACCTGCCCACCCTTATTTTCCATGCCGTAGGTGGAAAGTGTACCGCCCCATCAGAAGAAAAAGATACTCACACAAACAAAGTAAGTAAAGGGGGTCCTTAAACATCCTAAGGGTGGTGTGGCATGGTGTGGTTGGGGGAGACCCCCACCAGCACCCAGCATTGCTGTAGAGGCAGCTGGTAGGCAGGAGCATGGCTGTGGGCAGCAGCCATGGCAAGGCACTTTGCATTCCAGCCAGGGGACACCTCCTTGTATCCAGTGGGGGGTACCTGCCCTCTTGCTGCCCCACTGTACTGGATAATCTGGCGCCTCTTTGGGGTTTTTTTGTTTCTGGAGAACGGAGAGCAAATGAGTGCCCGTCCCCTCCAGCCTCCTAAACTATGTGTGCCTCAGCAACTGCCTCGCAGCTGCCTCCTGTGATGGCAAACTCAGCTTTCAGATGTCACAGTCAGGCCCACAGGCTTGCAAGCACCCACTCCACAGGGCATCTCTGCCACGTCCCTGCTCTGTCCCCTGCAAAGGAGGTAGCGGCTGCAGGAGGAAGGGTGCTGCCAGCACAGCACACCCTGCATTTCTTCACACGCCAGCCCACGCTCCCCGCATGAAAGCACAGTTTAGGACTTCTTCTAAACAGATATCAGTATGAGATATTCTCCTAAATGAAACAGTTTCTGCATATTAAATATGCAAATAGGGAAGACTTACATAATAGCTGGGATCACATATGTCCACATGAATCACAAGGTCTTGGTTTCAATTTAGACTGTTACCTTTTCCACCAGTGGGTAAAGCCATTCATGTAGGAATGGTATAACACACCTACCACATCCACAAGTTGCAGCATTTGCTTAGAGAGGAACAGCTTCTTGTTAGCTGTGTACATCAGCAATTTCATGGCAATGTCAAGGCAGTACAGTAATGTTGAAAACACTGCAAGTTCTCTAAGATGGTAGCTTTAATTCAATGTTGAGAGACTCACATCTTCCCTTCAATCAGGTTGCAAAACAATTGTGCTTAAAAGCCCCATTATCTTAAGCAAAATTGAAAGCTCAGTTCTGAAATTTTACAAGACCAACCAACAGTTCAATCAACTTCATAACAAGAACCAGTCAGGCAGATAAAAATAAAGCCATGTGAAAGGATGATGCAAACAACCCTCTGCTATTTAGATGCTTATGGACAGAGAGACAAACTTCCACGAAAGCTCAAGCCTGCCCACCCAGTGGATCCCAGACAGAATTAAGGCTGCATTGTCCATGAAGCTGAAATACAGTCAGAGAACAAGCAAGCAAGAACAACCATTTCCAAAAGAGACATGTAAAACTGATTCCAGTTAAAAACGAACAAAAAAAGGTTGCACGTCTAGGTGTTATTAAGGTTGATGAGCAATGCTGCATGGTGTGTGTGTTAAACTAGAGAAAACGCAAATCTTGAAAAGATGTAATTTATCAAGCCCTCAGAGATCCAACTTTTTCCCCAGTTAATGTCCCATGAGCTCATGCTTTTGCGCAGCTTGCGCTCAGTCACTGAATGACTAAATCTGAGTAAATCCTGTGCTGCAGAAAGTCCTTGTGTTCCATTGCTGCACCAAAGAGTAAGTCTCATGTGTTTTCTTCCTTTTTCCTCAGCACAGACCGACAGCTATCTGACAAGTACCATCAAGGTAATGACTAAAAGTGTTTTTGCTGCTTTCTAGGGCAACTGAATCCAAAACATCCATGTGTCAGAAAGACAAGCTGTCCATCACATTCCTGCTGAAGAGACAAAAGCCAGTAATCAGGGTATTTGCTTGGGATGCAAAAAAACATCAGTTTAAGCCTATGTACGAAATAAATGTATGTACATGAACTATAATGATGACATGCAACCAGTGGCCAAACAGACTGCAGCACTCAGCATTTCAGAGACTGAGTGTAATGCTGCCTGGCCTGACAATTCAGGAGGCTGAACCTTATGATTATGTCTGATATGAGTGTCCTCAATTACCAGGCAACTTATGGCTGTGGGGGTACTTTTCTCTCCTTCTCCTTCCCCTCAGCTTTCTGATAGCCAGCACAACTTCTCTTGCCTACAGTTTCACCAAAACTAGCATGTTTCCACAAACGTTTCGGTTTCGGTCATGATATCTTCTAATAAAAATCCATTTAACTGGACTATTGCCAACCAGCTTGAAAGACAAAGGGAGTTTAGTATTTGGAGGCTTAAAAGGTTTTGTTTAACCTTTCCATTGTAAAAAATAGCAGATGTCTCAATGAATGGCTAAGTCTCTACTGCAACAGAATAAGGTTTCCCTTTACAATACGCCACTGCCTCTAGAAGGAAGGAAAAAAAAATATTCCCCCCAAAAAAAACAAAACAAAGAAAAAAAAAAACCCAACAAAAAACAAACCCATGCACTGTTAGGTTGAACATTTAGTTTCTTATAAAACAGAATGGATCAAATGGTTGCATTGTAGAAGAGGACACTCAGGAAAGACTGGCATGATAACCACTTTGCCCAGTCCATCTTACTTCCTTGATTTGGGGTTCGATTCAGGAGCTCTGGCAGCACCCCCCCCAAGGTTATTTAACAGGTAACTACATAATCTGGTGTGTGCCCTGCTCCTCTGCCCAGACTCACTGTCCTGGAAGCAGGGGTGGTGGAGCAGCCACTTCTCAACTAATGCACTTCAGTGTCTTGTGGACTCGTTTGTCTGTTAATACACCAGGCTCCCAGAGGCAGCAGCTGAGTACCTGTGGTTTGCTATCTCTGCTCTGTGAATAGTTCATTTTAGCAGAGAGCAACTGAAGTTGTTTCTTGAGTCACCCAATGGCAAGCAATCACCAGAAGCCCTACGTACCACAGAACAAAGCACTGCCATTTAGCAGCCTAACCTGGTTCTTGGGGTTTTTTATAAAGATGACATCAGTAAAACGAAAGTTGGTGCGCAATAGATATGTGGGTGTTTGGCAGAAATTTTTTTAAGAAAGTGGGCACTATGACAGAAAAGGGTGTGATTAAATGAGCTCATCATTTGCACATGTGAGCGTGGGGTGGACTGTGGAGGAAGAGAAGAGGAGGGGGTGGAACTGTAAGGGGGAATCTGCCAACTAGCTGTCTAGTTGTGAGAGTTTTTGCTGTCCCAAGTACAAGCCCCAGAGGGTGGTTTGAAGACAGTCCTGTGAGGGTTGCTAGTGTAATAGGAGAGACGCCCCATCCAAGTATTAAACTTGGCCTGTGAGTAACGGGAGACTCAAATGAAATCTCAAGTCATCATGCTCGTTCCTTGTACACTATCAGTGTGTGGGACAAATCACTCCACCTCTGCACTTCAGACTCCCCACTGAAAAGAAGGTCAATGATAACAGGCTTCCAAAACCTGTAGACCAGAAGGATTCTGGAAAGTCTGGCTATGAACAAGGGTAGACTTGTATGCTGGAAGGGACAAGAGGTGCTCCAGACTTCATACAGAGGATTTGGAGCCAATCACTCATGAAAATTAAGAGCCTACCTGTTCTCATTTTGCAGGTACATTAGGAGAAATACTGCTACCCTCCCAATTCTTTGCAACAATGACTAGGGGAAGAGAGAGCCATGCCCCTGCAGATAGGCAGCGAATTCTTTTTCTGAAGCAAGTCCACCCTGATTGCTCTGCTCCATAAAACTTCTGTAATTTCTAAATTGCTAAGTTTTATGACGCCTTAAATCAAAACTCAACAATTATTTTCAGTGAAGTGTTCTCAAGATCAGGAAATCTTTCACAGCAAGCAGAATCTAAACAGACAAAATTATTTATGTAAACTGAGAAAATCTGAGACAGACTCTGCAGGGATTACGTTCTAACAACTCTTTCTCACTTCAGGTTTGAAAAATAAAAGCAAACCCTTTGGGTTTATTAACCTATGGAGCAGAGACCTCTGTTCCACTTACAGAGTACAAAAGGTAACCACAAATGTCAGCATGAACTCAGCAACACCCACTTAAAATACTACTACTACTCCTGCAGATGATAGAGAATACTGCTATAAAGCCTGTACTTATTCACTGGCTTTATTACCCAGTGGGTTCAAATCAAGAGCATCAGGGCAAAAAAATTTTTAACTTCTGGTTCCAAGTACTTCTTCAGTTCACATCATTCCTTTAGACTGAATGAGTCATCCTCCTGACTATTTAGATGCACAATCACCCACAACCCATTAGCAAACACTTTCAAGAAGCAAAAGGAGGGACAAGTCTAAACAGAGCTAGGAAGGCATTTACCCACACAATCTTACCACCTCCTTCATTAACGGCTCTTCCTTCTCCTCACTTTCTTTTGAAGGGGAGCATTAGATGAGGGCCACCAGGGAAGGAGTTTGCCATTGCTGCATCTCCCGTGAGGCCAGGACCCCTTCCAGGACAGACACATGCACATACACACATGGGGTCTTAGTGGGGATGATGCGGGCTCCCCCCATCACAGACGTGCTGCTGTGCTCCCTCGGGCATGTGGTGATAAGCTTTTTATCACGTAACCTACCACTAAGCAGTGCCATCCTCAGGCCAAGAGTCAGGCCTCCACCCTCCATCCACACCAGGCATGCATACATTGTTGAGTGCTCCTGGTGTTCAGCCACAACCTATACAGCACGGAAACGGCTGCGGATCCATGAACCATTCTCAGAAATAATGTGTACTGGGCAACACCACTGCATGAGCACAAAGGCCGTACTAGATTTGTTTATGTTGCAGACTTCTTCATAGTATAATTATGTTGAAGCTTACCTCTCTCTCTCTCTCCCTCTCTTACATCCAGGAACGTTTTGACCCCCAAAAATCTATGAATTCCAAAGAACTGTGGTACTCTACTGTCAACCACGACGTAAAACATGAAGCGTCTGTGATTAACAGCAATAATCAAACCGAATATGCACTTGTCAACATACCCAAGAGGAGCAAAAACATCACCAGTGCTGAAGAGCACAGTGATTATGATTATGTCCTGATAACTTAGAAAGGGACATTTTCTGCTCTTTCATTCGGGTGCATGCAGCCCTGCTAATCACTCTACCTCCACTGCCAGGTCTTCAAACAAAGGGCTCACTCTCGTTGGCAAGCTTACTCATTAGGACACATCTGCCAGTCATTTCCAATGAGGCAAATCTGTTTCATTGAAAAGGTGATCAGAGAAAGAGACATGAACAGGGTACAGGACTTCACAATTAAACCAGGAGGAAGAGTAGGAACTGCCATTGTGACATGATGTTTCTCTACAGAAAATCAGGTGCTTCCTTACTAGGAGCAACTGAGGCTGCACATTTTCCTGAACTTTACAGCATTTTTTTTTTTAATGGGCACTTACAGAATACTTGTAGAAACCTCAAAAATGCAATACCACCACCTCATCTTGTTGTGGGGGGAGGACAAGGGCCTGTGACCGCAAGGCTGCTCCTATCTGTCTACAGAGGGCTTCATCCACACAGCCTTCCTGATCAGGTAGCCTGTAGCAGACCCCCACAGTAACATCTCCCATCGCACTCGTCCCTTTGACCCTAACTCACAAGCCACTCTGCTGGCTCATCACCCATCCCCAGGCAGAGTTCCATACTCTCCAGCCTATCACTGATATAAATAGCTACGCTCCCTCCCTGTCTGCTGGGCCTGTCTTTCCTGAAGAGCCTATAACCTTCCATTCCAACACTCCAGTCATAGGAGCCATCCCCATGTTTCCATCCACAAGAGCAATCACCTTGTTTCTGTGATTCCAACAACATCATATCCCCCTAGACATGTACACACCTCTAATTCCTCTTCTTCATTTCCGATACTACAGGCGTTTGTACAGAGGCATCTGAGCCAAGCTCCAAGTAGAGCCGACGCACTGGCTGGAGTGGCTCTGCATCGCTCCAAGCATTCATTACAGGTGCTGGCATCCGACTGGCAGTGTTGGGATGGATTGGTGTCCCCCTCCCCCAGCAAACCTAGTTTAAAGCTGCCTTGACCAGCCTGGCAAATCTTCTACCAAAGAAGCTCTTCTCCTTCTTTGCCAGATTGGCCCCATCAGCCTCCAGTAGACGTGGTTTCCCAAATAGAGTCCCATGTTCTAAACAACCAAACCCCTCACTATGGCACCACCTTTCTAACCATTTCTTAACCTGCCAGACCCGCATGGCCTTTTCAAGGTCCCTTTGACCTTGAGGATCAATGAAAACAAACTACCTGAGCTTCAGAGCCTCTAACCACCTCTCCTAGGGCTCTGTAGTCCTCCTTGATGATTCCCAGGCTACTACTGTCCATATTACTGGCACCTACATGTACCACTAGAAGTTGGTAATAGTCAGTAGGACTTCCTAGACCTGGCAGGCTTTCAGCAACATCCCTGATCTGAGCCCCAGTAGCCAACACACTTCCCTTAAGATTGGGTCAGGCTGATAGATGGGTGCCTCCATACCTTTCAAAGTAGAGTCACCTACTGCTATGACCCGCTGCTTTTCCCTGGATGCACTAGTAGTGATCCTCTTTATTGGTGGGGCAACTGGTTGTTCCTCCAGTGTGGTGGGTGTTGCCTCATTAGCTCCCTGCAGAGATGTGAAGTGGTTCTGGGTGGGGATGTCGGGTTTTGGAGGAAGCACCTTGCTTTTATTTGTCCTCTTCCTCCCTTTTTTTGGGGGGGGGGGGGTGTTTGTTTGGTTTTTGTGGGAGGTTTTTTTTGGGGTTTTTTTTTTTTGTGTGGGGTTTTTTGGGGTTTTTTTTTTGTTACAAGTTCCCACCCTCCTGGAGTAATGCCCTCTTTTCTGTTTGTACAAGGAGGGATGCTTGTGGCCTCTGCATAGGCTGGGCTTGGAACCAGCAGTCCAGCTCCCTTTCAGCTTCCCTGATATCTCTTAGTCTACTGACTGTCCTGCAGCTCAGCCCCTGCTGCAGGAGGTACTCCACCAGGGCGCACCGAGTGCAGCCCTGTCCATTATTCACCCTTGACTCAAAAAACCAGTCGAGGCACTTTCTACGCTCCCAGGTCTGCGCTCCAGCCTCCACTCTCATCGGTTCTGTCTAGGTGGTGACGCTGGCCACCGCCAGGGCAGCTACCGCAGAGCTCTCAGCCTGGGCCCTGGCCCTGAGGCGAGTGCTCACCTCTCCGCCCACCTGCCTGCTCGCCCCGCCTGTGCGAACTGCCGCGCCAGCAGCCGCGCGCTGACTGCCCGCTCCGCGCCTTCAGGGACTGCCTGCTCTATGCCCTGACCGACTGCCGCGCCACGTCCTGACTGTCACTCCAGTCCCTGACTGCCGCGCCACGCCCGCACTGCCGCTCCACAGCCTCACTGGCGCGCCATGCCCTCACTGCCGCTCCACGCCGTGACTGTCACTCCAGTCCCTGACTGCCGCGCCACGCCCTGACGGACTGTCGCTCCACGTCCTCACTGCCCACTCCACGCCCTGACTGAGAGCCGCACCACGTTCTGACTGCCCCTCCATGTCTTGACTGAGAGCCGTACCACGGCCTGCCACCCCACACAGTGACTGTCGCTCCACGCCCTGAGAGCCGCGCCCTGGCTGCCTGCCCGCTGCACGCCCTTTGTGCACAAGAACTGCACACGTTACTCGAGGTGGGGTCTCACCAGAGCAGAGGGGCAGGGTTACCTCCTTCGACCTGGTTGCACTCCTTTTGATGCAGCCGAGGACACGGTTGGCCTTCTGGGCTGCGAGCGCACACTGAAGCTGACTCCTGTTCAGTTTGTTATCGACCAACATATGCCCAAGTCCTTCTCCGTAGGGCGCTCCGCAAAGTCAGAATATATCCTCCACATAGCCCACCAGCCTCTGCAAGCAGCATTTCTTGACATGCACACAGGACTGAAAATAGTTATTCAACTGTTCACCAGAGCTCATAAAGTGATTATGTGTCTCTGTTCTTGCTTCAGCATGATTTTTTGCTTCCTTCCATATTTATAATAAAACACTTTTTGAAAGAAAATGTTAACAAATTTTCTGATTCTAAATCTTAGTTTGTATGTGATTGCTGGCTGCGGCCCTGGCTTTATGGTGTAGCACCTTTGTGATTTCCACTTGCAGTTCCTGTGCTGGGGGTAGTCCCACAGGGGGAATGGTTGCATGCAGCAGTGTAAGACACATTGCTAGCATGGTGCAAGCAGCACTCTGCAGTTACTGCTGTCACAAGAGGCAGATGAATCTGCCCTGCATTGGTATTGCCTGCTGCGGCCACACAAATGACTGCCTGCTATGGGATATTAAAGGGCTGGTTGTACACTCCACAAGCTGGGTTACCAAAACTATCTTCTCTTTCTTTTCAACAGTGTCTCAGTTGCCTAAAGTATTACCCACACTCCTTCTAATGAAATTAACATTAAGCACTCACACAAAACACCTATATTGATGAAATAATTTGCTCTGTCCCTAATGGATGAAGACTTAACTAAGTGAATTAGTTATTTTCTTTTACATTATCAATTTACCTCAACAATATAATATAAAAACTGCTTTTTGTTATTTTCCTTCAATGAGAGTTTGAAGCTTGACTGGGGGTAGGCTGTGAAGTTGGACATTTTCTGCTGAATATCACCACATCCTGCTCCAACTCCACCTCCTTCTTTCCTGTGAATTGCTGTGGTACTTGGGTAGAGGAGGGTGGCTGGAAAGAAAATGAATTTTTGGCTTCTCCTTTTTTGTTTTAACTCTTAATTCACATATGGGTATCACTATAAAGAGGCAAAATCATTATATTATTTTTCAGTTCTTAGAAACAGAATCAAGATGAAGATGCATCCAAGGGCAGGTTCAGCAATAAGATCAAGCAGCATCACAAAGGCAAATTATTCCTTTGCTGCTGGTATTTTCATAGCCTGATGCTTTTGGGACAAATCATACAAACCATGAATTTTATCCTTCCCCAATGTAAAAATCAGAAGTAACATCTCTTCTAGTTGTATACCTCCTAGAATATTGCATCAAGAGAAATTGTGGTTCTTACAGCCAATGCTACATCTTACATATCAAGAAGGGATCAGAATTAGCCACAAATATGAGAGCCATTTGAACTACTGATTTGGTCCAGGCTGTTTCCTAAGCTCAGTTAAAGCTCAAGCAACAACAAATACAGGTTTGAGTGTACAGCTCTTTCAGACAGATGCTTCATACAGCAATCAGCATTTGGAATTCCAGTGGTTATTTTCCAATTCAAACAGCTGAAAGACTAGAGCTACCGAATAATGAAAACAATCATTTTAAGAGTAAAAATAAATAGTTTAATGCATGGTAAAATTGTCAGATTGCTTCTTAAATAAACTGGTAATATTAGAAAAAGAGAAATACAATTTCCCATAAGATATTTCTTACAATACAAAAGGTTTCTTAAAATAAATTTGTCTCTCCAATAGCAGTAACATTTATACTGACTATAAACAAATGACAAGAAGCCATACTTCACTAACATGGTAGTGAATCCATTCCACATGAAGTTAATGCTTTAATATTATCTAACATGTTAGATAAAACTAACTTACTGGCTGTAGCTCTCATGCCACGATGGGCTACATTGTCTGTTTCAGCACCTTCCTCTTAGCATTGGTCTATCTCATCTGATCTGTTGTCAACAAGAAAAACTATTTGCTGCCTTATGAAGGCAAATATCTTGCATCTGTTCATTTTTATCCCCACTGCTGGGACAGGGACTATAACTAATGATATTGACTTGTTTCTCTTTGAATTTACAAATGTGGGTCAGATAGTTGTCTGTTCTCTAGTACCACTAGCTAATTATTAAAGCACACCGTTAATCTGACCCTTGAAAGATTCCTGTAGCATTCAGATGCATTAGTGAACAAGATGTATGTCTTACCAATGTTTGTTTGTTCATTTCTATTTCATATTACAGAAGACAAAAATAGAATAGATACCACCTTATCCAGTAAGATTGTAGGATGAACAAGGAGATGATGGGAATTGAAGCTCACTTAAGAAGATAGTGCAAAGGTCTTGCATGTAATTAAAGAAAATAAATAGAAAGTATATTTAACTTTTCAGGTTGTTTTATGAGGAAAGAACAATGGGGAAACATAGCATGTGTAGTTAGCAGGGAAAAAAGTAACAGACACGAACATGGGTGGAAGTGAGCATTAAGGATGAAGATGTGCAGATAATTTTAGATAAGCCGAGTGAAGAAGAAATGAGCCATGTGCAAGAATTCTTTTAAAGATCATACAGGGAATCCAGATTTAATTTTAAGGTAAGGCAAAGCAGAGGTTTCAAAGTCAACAGAGCATATATGATTTTCATGAGTGAAATGAGTTATTGAGATATCAGGACAACAATAAAGGAGGAGGTAGTGGTGATAGAGGAGTACAACACTGTTACAAATGTACCACATTTTCCGTTTACAATATTGCATCACAGACAGCATTTACAGGACAACATCTTTAGAAGTGTTTCTACCTAATGAATAGCTCCCTGTCCTGGGATTACTAACAGATAAGAGAAGCCTCCTCTTCTAGGTGGTGAGGAAGAGGAAGAGTCTTTCCATCTTTTCTCTGAAAAGTTAAAACAGTACATTAAAATGAAACTTTAGTTAGATATTTCAGCATATAATTTCCTGTCTCTTTTACACTGCATTTTCTATGAGTCCTGTCAATTATATAAGGAACAAAATGATACTGAGAATTGGAACTCATTACTAGTTGTTGTCTTGTCCCTTAACAAATCTTACTTATATACACTGTATGGTGATGTGTTAGCCTAGAGTTATTATAAAAGCACATTGGTGTGGCTCAGTAAGTTGAGGGTGGATGGAAGCAGCTCCATGAATCGCTTCCAGTAAAATTGCGAAGATCATGGAACTTTTATACTGATGTTTTAATCAAGACAACTGTCAATGCATTGGGATCACTATCTAGTATTGGTAGTCATTGGAATCACTACCTAGAAGACCTGGCAGAATGAACATTTGATTCCTTTAAAAGGTATCTCTGTGTATAATAATTAAAAAAAAAAAAATAATCTGAAAAGACAAAAATCAGGAGGCTTTTTCATCCTTGAGAAAAATAATCCTAAATTTTCTCCCAAATTACTTATCCTGTCTTACTTGGATTAAAATTTGTTATATAAATATTCAAATACAAATACACAGTAAGAAGAAACATTTTTAATTATTTGGCTCCCTGTTATGGTATGCACATAGAAGACTGTTCTGGTTTTTTTTCTTTTTTGGTATGCATAAAATGCAAAAAGAGATCTGAAAAGTTTGGTTGGAGTCTGTAGCTAACCAGTCTCATTATCACTCCCTTTGTCATCAGAGGACCAAAGAGTGAATTCAAGGTCATAAGCTGCACATAACAAGACTTTCTTGAAACCTGAGTATTTTACAATTTTCTTAATACTGCTGTGCAAAATATCTTTACTAACAGATCCCAACATCTTTCAGAAAGATTTCCTTTCAAGTAAATACTTCTACTCTTTATAAGGAAACAGTTTCTTTAATGTACTCACATGTCAATGTGAGAGAAGTTGGGTTAAACTTTAACTTGTTACATTCAGATGTTCCAGGATTAGAAGTATCATCTTCATCATAAATATTTTGACGTAAAACGTTCCTTATAAAGTCTGGGTTCATTGTGTTTTCCATAAATCCCTCTGTTGATGTTGGTACAGAGAACTCTAGCTGATAAAATACAGTGGAGTTTTCATTACTGAAAAACAAAGCCAAGGATGAATGCCTTCAAGTCCCCACTGGAACATTCCTTTTTTGACAAGACTGACTTTTCATATGAATGTTGGTGTGGATTTTTTTCTTTTAAATCTTGCACTAAAGAAAAGCAATATAAAAGAAAACTGCCAAAGATTCATTTCCTCCTCCTGCTCCCTTCTCAGAACAGCTCTTGGCATTAACAGAAACTGGGAACATACCTGAAGCTAACCTGAGAGAGATTTTCAAATAGACAGAGGTCAATTGGATGTGCCTCCTAACAGGGTGAGGTTTTCAACACTCATGCTTCACAAGTACATAATGATAAGCAGTGCTGTGATATCTTACACATAGGTTAGCTGAGGACCTATAGAAAGATTTGCTCTTCTGCTATCAGGACTTGAGGCCACTCACTTGTGCTCCTAACTCAGCTCCGGAGTGTGTTGTGCAAACCACCGAACTCGAGTCCATCTCTGGAAATTGCATTGTTTGTGGTCTACCAAATCCACTGACTACAATTTGACAGTTACATGTTGTACTCAATTTAAAACCTAAAAAAGTATTTGGGTGGGGAAAAAGAAAAGGAGACACAGAAGGAGACAAGTGGGGGGGGGAAGGGGACAGGGAGAGATAAGCTAGTTGATATGTATGCAGAACCATAGCTTTGCAATTGATGGTCCAAACCATAATTTTTACCCATAAAGCTAAGGAGCTACAGGTCACGCACTGAACAAGGCTGGCATGCCCAAGGCTGGCAGTGCAGGGGCGCACATTCCCCAAAGCGCCCTCAGGACTACTCCTTGCAGCATCCCAAGGGGACTCTTCCCCTGTCCTTGGCTTTGGGACTTTGTAAATCTGCTTCCCTTAATTTTCTATTGTCTTTTTAATTGTTTTTGTAACAGTGCTTTTCCAGTAGTCCTTGGGGAAGCTCTCCAACTTCCTTCCCTTGCCTTTCTGCTGTCTCTCCACAGCAGGACCATGCTTCAGCTGATCTTTCCAACACCACTTTTCCCTTTGCTGCTCAGCCTCCCTCCTGTTGTAAATTTGTAGTGTCTCCATAGATCAAAACTTTACTGTCTCAAGCACAGTAGACTTAGCCTTTCTCCAGTGACAGTTTCTGCCAAGAGTAAGGTCCTCCCTCTGTTCCAGCTTGAAGCTTTCCGCTGCCTGTGCAAGGCAGGCTTGGATGTTTTTCCCCTTTTTCCTACCACTGCTACTCCTCTGGCTCCATCACGCTTTGGTGCCTGAGGTTCTCCTTCATCTGTAAGCATGTCCCATCCAAGCTAGCCTAGACTACACTCTACCACCTGCTCTGCCTCTCACTCCTGTTCCCCAGCGTTTCCAACACGCTGCTGCTTTTAGATTTGCTCCTGGGGTCCAAAATAAAGTGAGAGGAAAAGTGACACAAACAAACCAGCAATGGAGTATTACTGTTTGGGCTCTCACAACTTGTATGTCCCTATTGCATTTAGCTCTTGGGAACAAAACCAGTTCAGCCCTCGCTGCTCCCCATGTACCCAGTTTTATTTATTTAAGGCTATTTAAGCTGTCAATCTCCAGTAATTCCAGCAGCTCGTTTTTCTTTTAATAAATATCCTTGAATATGCTTATTAAGGGCTGCACTTTGAACCAAAGACAACAGAAATGGTACTTAACAGCAAAAAAACATTACTGCATCATATATTATTAGCAGCACTTGCCATTTACACTAGGGGATCCTTTGACTATTTTTCACCACCTGTATATGTAACAATATTCCCCCAAACAATCTATTTTTCACAGATTTAAATGTTGTGCATATCTACATAGGCACATGTATGTCTCAACAAAAGCCTGGAATTTTCAGATAATTTTGGTGACAAGAAATTGCTTACCTGAAATAAACCACCTGAGCTGACCTAAAGTAGCGTCCTAGAGCTGGAGATGAACTGTAGACATCTGTTAACTTGTAGGGTAAAAAGAAAAGGAAAAAAAGGTTTCTTCCATTTACTGTCTTTTTTCCCCCTTAAAAGAAAGTAGAGCACATCATTCTTACAAGGTGCTTACAAGGGGCAGAAACACAGGTGCTGAAGGTTCAGTAACAGCAAAACTCTGCCCTAGGAAAGGTATATGATCCCTTTAAGCTAGACAGACAAGTTAATCTGTGCATTTGAGTGATTACTACATTACTTCAACACAATGGAGGCACTCAGGGTGAACTAAAAGTATGTGCTCATGTTGCCACGTGCAATTTAGGTTGTTTGGCTAGGGTTTTTGTTAGTACCAAAGTTCTTCTGCTATTACTTGACAGAGGGAAAGGTCTTTCTACTGAGACTCTCTTTCCACACTAAGTCCAAATCAGCACTGCCATGCCTGCTGAGCTTATTTCAGCCGTAACTCAGAGCTGTGATGCCTCAATGTAAAAAGCAGCTATAAACCCAGGTTGTCATCATGTACTTACAGGAGGATGCAACACACAGGATTTTTAGCCACCATTTTGTTTAGATGACCTTCACAGGCCCCTGCTAACCTAAGTTATTCAATGATTGCATGAAAAAGGTGAAGACTATGTCCCAGCCATTAATCAAATTGGGGGAAAAAACGAGGCACCTTTTCTTTAAAAAAAAAACAAAACAAAACAAAAAAACAAACCAAACCAAAAAGAACAAAAAAAAAACCAAACAAAAAAAAAAAAATCATCAATGTAAACTGCTTGTGTGTTTAAAACAGACAGGTCTGTTTTCTAGATCAGGACTTAAATTATGCTTGAAAAAGTACAACTCAGAACTTTTTGTGGACTTGCAAATGACTGAGTTGCTACACAGAGAAACAGAAACTTTTTAAAAGGGAAAGCACTGATTCTGTGTTACAAGCAGAATCAGCTTTGCCAAGAAACACATCAACACATACCTTCTTAGTAATGTCTTCAGAGAAAAGGTGTGGGAAACCACACATTAATTCCAGTGTTCCTGAAAAATTGCGACTGTTTCCACTAGTTAGTAGTGCATCAGCATCCCAATAGTCATCCTCATCTGTATAAACATCTGATATTCAAAAGGAGATAGAAAGTGGAGGAAAACACTGTAATTCCAGTTACAAGAAATATCAGAGAAAATAAAAATAAAAATCCTCTTGGCTTTCTCCCAGGTTTCCTATGTAATGACTGACTGGGAGTGACAGAAAGAAAGTGCAAGTCACCTGAAGGAAAGTGATAGCCCATGGAGTTCAATCACCAACTCCCATTAGCAAAAGTTATCTGCTTTGGGAGCCTGACAAGCGTTGACACCAGATAAGGGGACCAGAGTGATCCATTGTGCTTGTTGCGATGTTACAAGCATCGTTTCCATCCTCATCCCGGACTCTGTTCTTGTCTGTTCTTGTAACATTTTCTCACTTACCTACAAACTGGAATTGCCATCTGATCAGGATACAAGTTTCTTGCTGCCTGCTAAAATGAAAGTGTTCAGATCCACTACTCAACACACCACTCTCTGCAGTCAGCATCCTAGTCCCTTCAGCAGTTCACAGAAGGAGTTTTAAAGGATGCTACCATTCAATTTGTCTCAGATTATACGTATTGTACATTTGTATTAAAGGATGAACCAAAAGTGAGATACTTACTAGAATAAAGAATTAGGCTGATGAGAATGACCAGGAAGAATACTAGAAAAATTGTAGTTATAACCATCCATAGTTTACACTTCCAGAAAACTACATTCCTACATGATTTCCAGTGATTTCTCTCCTAGTATAAAAGGAAAGGGCATATTGGTTAATGAAATAAGGCAGGGAAAAAATATTGAAGCATGTATCTACTGTCACATTTAGAAACAAAAAAAAAACCCCAAACCACCCACATAGATGGGAAAGCCTCAGTGGTAAGCAATGCCCTACGTCAGGGGTTCCCACCCTTAACTGCTACTGCAGGTGGGAATGTAGACCTGCAGAAGACAAAGACCATTCATAGGCATGCTGTTACTTGATAGGTGTATCATTCCCCATTTGTGCAGAATTTCCAACTCCTGAATTGCCCATAAAGCTAAGGTGCTATGAAAGTGTTTTCACATCTTCCAGATGTTTTTTTAAACTACTGTTGTGGTTTAATCCCAACTGGCAACTAAGTACTAACAGCTGCTTGCTCAATACTCTCTCTTCCCACTTTCCCTGGTGGGATGGGGAGGAAAAATCAGAAAAAGGTAGAACTCATGGGCTGAGATAAGTATTAAAGAACGAAATAAAATAACATATAATAATAATGAAAAAGAGAAAGAGGAATGAAACTCAGTAAAATCAAGTGATGCACAGTATAATTGCTTGCCACCCACCGACCAATGCACAGCTTGTCCCCCAGCCTGAAGGCTTCTGGCCTAGTTTATATACTGAGCATGACACTTTGTGGTATGGAACATCTCTTTGGCTATTTCAGGTCAGCTGCCCTGGCTGTGCTCCCTCCTGGCTTCTTGTGCCCCTCCTCCCTGGCAGAGCACGAGAGACTGGAAAGCCCTTCACCAGGATAAGTGCTGCTCAGCAACAACTAAACCATCAGTGTGTTATCAGCATTGTTCTCAGACTAAATCCAAAACACAGTACTGCAGCAGCTACTGGGAAGAAAAATAACTATCCCAGCTGAAACCAGGACAACTACATCAATTTGATTTACATGTTCTATAAGATGATCCTTTTAATGTTTTCCATCTCTGACAACCAAAAAGGTGCTTGTGGAGAAATTTCCAGAATCATTCACCTCTGCGGTGTTGATGATACCAGTCTGCATAGCTCCTGGATGCAAGCACCCAAAGCTATTTGTTAGATACTCTTGCATTAAAAACCACTGTAAAATAATTGAGACCTTTACAGTGACTTCCCTTTTCTTCAGAAGATTGGAAACTTAAAGGCTATTGAGTAAGTTTATTACAAATCTCACCTGTTGTAGGAGATCATAGGTAAATTGTCTTCAAAACAATTGTACATGCATGCACATTCATATGGGAGAGAAAGGAAAGTACTTGCCTTTCATTTACTTTTTAATAAGACTATGGCAGAAATTAGTGTTTTAATTAGTTACCTCACCACTACTTATATTAAAAATAAAAAATAAAAAAAAAAAAGCTTAGGTGACATAGGAAATAAATAAAAAACAACTCCAATTGTTTTGTTCCACAGCCAGAAGACTGAAGGAAGGGCATGAATTCATAAGTAGACTATGCTGCTTTTTTAAATCCTCCTCCTCCCTAACCACCATAAACCCAGCAGTAAACTCCGTGTCCTTTTTGACATCAGTACCAGGCAAGGAAAAGCACATGCTGTAGGTTGTCAGTGCCACACGCATGCAAGTTGGCAGGAACCAGCTGCTGGCTGGAGGCACTAACCAAGGTTACCTTCCTTTTCTTTTTCAACTTTCTAAGAACACAGTATAATAGATAGCCTTTCACTGAATTTAATCAAAACCCACCAGCTGGCTTAAAGCTTCTTTGCGGGTGGCAGATGAACATGGAGAGAAAACAGACACCCACAGAAAGATCTTATAAGAGTCATTTCTCCAGGAGCAGAGGCAGAGAAAGGGAAAGCTCTCTCTGCAGACATCCCTACATGCAGAACTTTCCTTTAGTGGAGAATGAAGGGCAAAGGCGGAATACAGTTTTGCTTACAGCATGCTTTCAGGTGTGGTAATGGTTACATTTTTTTTTTTATTTGATTTTTAAAATGTAGTAGAAAAATACAACTTCAGTTTAATGCAAAAAGCTAACTTAGTGTCAGGTATCTGAAAAAGAAAAAAGCCGGTAACTACTGCCTAGGGTGCAACAATGGAATCAGCCATGGTAATATCAATTGAGTCAGACAGCTATCAAACCCAGGTTTTGATTAAGTCACATACTTAGGCCACCACAAAATATAATTCTTAATCACACATAGCAAACTGGTTTGATCTCAAGAAACATTCAGTTCCCCAACTATGTCAACACCCTCAGACATTATCTGTATATATTGCAAGACTGCTGGGTAGGAGCAGCAGCAGGGAAAATCTCCCCAGTGGGCAGACTAGTTCTGATTAGCCTGCATATGTGCAGGAAGCAGAGCATGATGAATTTCCAGCAGTCCCTATAAGATAGGAAGCCAGTTGCCAGAATCAGCAGAAACAGAGCCCAAATGAAAACTCAGTGCCAGGAAGGGGAAAGCTAAACAGAAACTAAGTGTAAAGTTTCTCAAGATAGCCAAACGGATCCCCGCTTTCCCTCCACCCTCTCCCATTCTTCTTTGCACCTCCCTAGAATTAATTTGACCCTGCAGCAAGCTGTTCAGCTTATCAGACCAGAGGAGAAGTAACTGGCCCCTGGTATAGTGGAGTAAATGGGGTCTATTGCCTGGCTAGTGGAGTAAATCAGCCTACAGAGATGACCAGTAGAGCCCACACAAAGAAGCAGTTGCTCGACTGGGAGCAGGAAGGGAGGGGTGGCATGACTAACACAGATGAGCTTTCGGGAGGGCTCAGCCATCCCTACAGAAAGTCAGAAAATTCTTAGATGTGCCATAGACATGCTTTGTGCTTTAAGTAATGAAAATAACTGTACAACAGTCACCTGTGAGCAGAACCTGCCAGTATTAGTATGTTCCATAGCTTTAAGCTGAACAGTACGAGTTACCTCCCCCAGGGCTCACGTGCTAGTCTTAACAGAATGCCCCAAAGCCTCAGTTCATATGAATTCATAATTGTTAGCAATTGCAAATTACTCAGAGAGAATCCCAGCATGGTCTGTTGCAGGACATCCTAGTGTTATTTTGGCAGTGCTGTTTTCCCAATTAATTTGTTCTGAAAGAAAGCTTGTTTCTAATGTGGGTTTCAGCTTTTCCCCTCTCTGGCTTTGAGCCCAATCCCACTGATAGCACGTGAAAAGAGAAAGCAAAACTCAGAGTACCAATTACAACTTCATTTCCTAATTTAAAGTTCACAAACAACCAAACACAAAAATTAAAAAAAGCTTCAAATCCCATTCCAATATTACAACACTTAATTGAGAAGAAGAAATATGTTTAACAGGTTTTCAGCCTTTACTTTCAGGTGAATAACCTTTCCCTCTCCCACAAACAACAAATTAAACCACCCGTACAAGATGTTCCTGCAAGGTGTCATTTCTCTTGCTGTGTGGTATTTTCCCAACAGCAAGTATGAAATGAGCAAGTGAAATTCTTACCTTTCTTGTTTGAGCGTTTGGAGGCTTGTCATGATCAGCCTCACTTTCCTCCACGTTATCTTCTCGTAATTCAATGATCTCATGCTCCCGAATAGAACTTTGCCTTTTCATAGCTTCTGTCTCTGTGCGAGGACCTCTGTGTCTGAAGCAAGCACGGAGGCAACTCATTTCCTTCTGGTTTCTGCTGCAGTTATGGACAGTAACAGTTTTTGTGTGAGGCTGGGGACGGTAATAGGGAGAGTTTGGATAGTTTTCATGGGAGCGATAAATAAGGGGAATTCCTTGGAAATGACGTTGTCTGCAGTAGCTACAGAGAAATAGGATGTGGAGGAAGTATCGATTTGCCTAGTCCTCAGAACTACAGCTCTCAACTATGTAATACTAGGTTTTCCAGTTTGTCTACCTTATCGCACCAGCCCTTGGCAAGCAGGTGACTAAACCTTCAGCTATGTTGTCATTTGTTGAGGAACTTTTGAAAGGAACCAGATTGCTTTCTCTGCTGCTGTTAGCCAAAATAGTAGAATACCATTGCTGTTATCCACACGGCTAAACAGATACGATTCTGAACAACACAAACCAAGTAAGGATCACACAGCTTGTGGTTTGGTTAGGCTGTGAAGGGAACTTAACAACATCCATCAGCACTTCTAATTTTAGTCTTTTTATAGTCGATAAAGAAATGAGCACTACCGACCTTTGTGCTGCAAATTGTCCTCTCTTTAGCTGTTACGCAGGCTAAAATCACCTGTAAAGAAATCATTGATGCCTACTTACATACTATCCAACCTAAACTTGAGAAGCTGCTTCCATGTAAAAACCAAAAGGGCAAATCTGAAGACAAGAGGAAGATGACCTTCAATTTCAGCCTATGGTCTACAAGGCGTGCTTCTATGAGGGAAATCATGGTGTGAGTTGAGATCTGGGTCTGCGCTATGGTGAACTCTCCTGTGCTACATAGAGTCACAACTTGCTGCAGCCAGGGGCTGATGCCTCCCCTTTTCCCACCCCCTCACCCACCATATCCTTCGTCCTACCTCCGCTCATTTCTCCTGTTCTGACTCCGTCCTCATGTTTCTTCTTCCCCCCTGCCCCCCCCCCCCCCCCCCCAAGCACCTCTCTTCTCTCTGGATAAAAAGGATTGGGCAAGCAGCTGTAACTGCACTCTTGTTCACATTCTTGTCCCAGCAGAGATGATTATGCATTAAGAGGGAAACAAAACCTCTCTCCAACTCCCTCCCTTGCTGGCTGAGTATCCACACATAGCATTGCTCCTTTTTCCTGCCAAATGCTGAGGATGCTTGCTTCACCCCCAACTCTTCATCCCCCTCTGCCTTCCTGAGCCAGATTTTCTCTTTGTGCAACTCATCTGGCTACTGCTGCCTGAAGCATTCCAAGGGGTTCAGATTCCTGATGTCACGTCACAGCCATCCAGGCAAAGGCACTCCGCAAAGCTGAGCACAAGGCTTGGCTTCATTCACCAAACAAAAAGAAATACAAATTGCATACCCCACCTTTTTGCTGTGGAGGATCCTTAAAACTCCAGAGTACTGAGGTTGAAGCTGAGCAGTCATCAAGATCAAAACACGTCTTCATCCACAAGATTTTACTGGGAACATCTTTACTAGAAAAGCCTTTTCCTGCTCTTCTCAGTACTCCTGCTAGATGATGAGCTTCATTTATTTCATTTCCACTCACAGTAAAAGACCTTACCTTCCTACTGAATTGTCTGAAACTGAAACAGTTTTTCTGAGTCAAATGAGTTAATGATTGCGGATCTCACTCTGCAAAAGCCAAAGTCCTTTTATTTATGTCTGTGAAGGAAGTCCTTGAGTTTCTTTCATCTGGGTGATCTAGCTTCTATACTTGGTGTCCTTCTTGTATGTGAAGTACTGACTGTTCTGGCACATGGAGTTGAGAAACTCTTAAAGAAAATAGGAAGTCAAGAACTGATCTGAACTTTCTGACCTAGGCTTTTATCTAAAACAGAACAGCAAGAAAACTGTTTTCTTCCATAATGAAGACATCTCTGGTTTCAATATAAGGAAAAGAAACTTATGCCCTTAAATGCACACTTCAGTAAACAGGCAAGTTAGTCTCAGCTTTACAAAAAGAGGAACCTCCAAGTTAACAAATGTAGTTCTGATTGCACCTGGGGAATTAGAGTTGCAGTGGCACAATCAAATAAATAAATCATAGCCACTTGCATTTTTAGCAGGTGTTTATTAAAAAGAGGTGAATGCTATTAAAGCTATTAAAGACACTAAGCCCTCTAAAATATAGGCTTTGAGTATAGTTTATGTAGCAAGTTTGACACAACCAGGGGTGGGTGGAATGCCTAAATGCTAGGGCAAGGGAAAGAAGGAAAAGCAGTATCAGTGTTAGAAATGGGAATCTCACTGCATGCAGATTACAATGCTAGCTCATTGCAGTGTTTTTCCCACATGCTGCTGTGATGGATCTAAAACTAAACAAGGATCACACATTTATGTACAGTAGAAGTGTGCTGTGTGGACAGCAATGATGGGTATTCAAATTGCCAAATTTTGATTTTATTTATTTTTCTAAAATACATTAAAGATGAATATTCAACACTTCCAAATACTGAGCACAATTCTAAGACCATCAAGACAGAACTTTTATTAAATTCAATACCAGTATTCCTAAGTCACATAAACAGCTTTGGTAACCTTAAATCATCTTGATTTGGGATGATCTGCTCATCAGGACATTATGATTATCAAAGCTAGATTTACTGCTAGGGTTAAAGGAGTGTGGCTGTCATTTCTTCTTCCACTTTCTTTGATACCAGAGATGCATACAACCACATAAATACCTTTTCCTTTCATTTCCATTTCAATGTAGTCTGACCATGTGGGCACAGCCCAGGAAGAGATATAAAACAAAAATCCTGGCCCTGAAATTCTGCTTGCTGCAGACCAAGGACATCAGGAAAATTAGTGTGAACTCATCAAAAGCATGCTAAAGATTCACAAAGCATGAAGGAGACAGAGCTTCAGAAATACACTTGTAACTTATTGAAAATGTCAGACCCTACGGCTATGTTCAAATTGTACAGATAATGTAAGAAAGCACCTCAGTTTCCTTTTATTTAATTAACTAAAACTGAGTATTTCTTTCCTATTATTTAAACATCATCACAAAGAACCTAAATGATGCTCTTCGAGTTCTTGAGTGAAAATTTCTTGCATCCTAACATCTGGCATTTTTAGGAAAACACAGGAGAAAGCCCAAGAATTACAGCCCAGAAGGTAGAGTCATGCAGTGGTAGCATAACTAGAGAATTAATTGATCTCAGCTTTGCATACTATACTGATTATAATATTTGTATTTTCAAGAAATAAGAAATAATAATTTACGTTTAGAATCCTGTAACACCAAAGGTAATATATATGAGTTGAGTGTATATGGGATGTGGCCATGAGTATCCAGATATGTGTATGTGGAAACATATATGGATAAAAAGACAGCAAGGGAGATGGAAAGAGGGGAGAAGATTTGCAGAAGAGAGATTTGGCTCTATTTTGTTACAGATGCTAATACATCTTTTTTCATTTTTATGGCAGTGCTGTTTCTGCTGCTGGGGATAAGAAAGATGAATCCATAAGGAATCTGAAGTTGCTCTGAATCTGAATAGTTACTGCTAGGTGAACAACAAATTATAATTTCTTCATTAAGAAAGTGTGTGTTCTTTCACGAAGAAACAGTCAATGGCATTTCATGTTATATCATCAGAGTGTAATATACTACTTTAGAAAGCAGCTTTCATATGGGAGATGATCTGCATTTTCTCTTTGGCACATCAGTTTGTATTCTGACGAATCCAGTCATAAACTGCTGTCACCTTAGTGTATACACCAGGACGATTGCGACGAGCACATCCTTCACCCCAGCTCACAATACCAGCAAGGTACCATCGATTTCCCTTTCCTGTGCAGGCCAAGGGACCTCCAGAATCTCCCTAAAAGGAAGGGAGTTCAACCATTAGTGCATGCACACATACACACACGCGCGCACGCGCGCACACACACACACACACACAGAGAGAACTGTAACAAAGGTTAGGTTATTCAAAGACAATAAATTCCTTCCCCTCTTTCTCAAATTAAAATTTAATATTAGAATCCTATTTCTGGATAGAGTGTACCCAGCTAGATGTCAAATTTATTTAATTTATTTTAACATATGGAAGTAGCACACTGAAGGATATAAAACAATGGCAAGAAGTAGTTTTTAAAAATACTCATTGCTAATGTCTCATTACAAGATTCATGAAGTGTCTGATCACAGGTCGAATGGGGAGAAAAGACAATAGGGATGGAAAGCAGGAATTCTGCTACCATTTGACCATAAATTGTTCACAGGTTGAAGGCAGAACCCTTATACCGTGTGTTAAATGGAAACAGAAAGATACCACACACACCCAACCAAACAGAAAAAAAAAAAACCCAAAAAAAAAACCAACAAAAAACCACCACTAACAAAAAAACCCAGGCACAATTAAGTGTTATCAGCAGTTTCATAGTCAAGACTGTGTCTACATACACGAAGAAGAGGAATGAACAAAGACCAAGGAACGTGCAAATAAAAACTGGCTTCTCAAAGGGAACATGCAGCTCTGTAGAGCAATGTAGAAACGTAAAAATTGCCATTTAGTTCAGTTCACAGGATCAAACTTCATTTGGGCTCACAAATTCTTTGTGCCCTTCATTGTTTTAACCTTGTATGCTTTCTGTAAACACACCCATTCACAGAACTCTGAGCACTTATGAACGCAGCTCATCTCTGTAGCTTTTCCTGATGCATACAGAGCAGTCTGCAGTCTCCAAGCTGACCTTGGGGTGTTGCTGGGGTTTTGTTTACTTGGAGCTAAAACATGGAAGAGGTCAGAAGAAAGCCGTGTACCAAGAAAATGAGTAACAATAGAAAGCCTTCATCACCTAACCAAACAAAATTATGTAGAAATAAGAAAAGAAGCCACAACAGTTCTTCCCCTCTCTCAGGCTGATGTCATACTGGCAATTCTGATAATCCAAAAGGCTGATCTCAAAGTGACTTGAGATAGGAAGCTATGTAGTCTGGCCAATTTCACGGCTAGTTCTGAAAGACCGAAAGGGCTGTATGCTGGTGGAGAGAGGAAGGATCCTAAAAAGAGAAGCCAAGATCAAAGAACGTCCTAGAGTGATAAGAAAACAGAGTCTGAAAGAGTAAATATTTTATTTCTCACCGCAAGTATTACATGCAAGTATTACATGCTCTAAAGATGAAAGGTGTTTGGAAGCCTCACGTAACCTGTGCAATACTTGCACTCCTTACATGTCTGTGAAGAAATGAAACAAGTCAGGATTCCCACAAGTCTGGAACTATAGCAAAATGGTTTCAGGGTGTTTTGGGGATTTCCTGAACTGCCAAAATTATTTCTCTCTAGCACTGCACAGGAAATAATACTAGTGACGGAAAATAGCAAAGATGCAAACTAAGAACTTAAAGACAGAGGGCCAGCATGCTATATCTCAGACACAGCATATTATGTTGGAAGCTGGATTGACCAGTATGGTATATAGCCATATTGGTTAAAATGTCCATATAAACAATCAAGGGCATTTCTTAAGCAACACATCTTTTGGAAGAACATCACACCTCTAACCCAACATCTTTTAGCAAAACAAGTCCAAAGTCTAAAGTTATAGACAAACTGCACATAAAGTTAAGGAATAAAAAAAAAGTACTGAATTAAAGCTTAGAGACTCAGGAAGATTCTGCATATAGTCTATTGTGTATAAAGAGGTTTTACCCATTACAAGCTATGATGTTGCAAAAATTATTCTATTGCATTAAAATGGTAAAATGTGTATATTACATAAAAATTCTGTCAAATTCCACAGTCTAAGATCAGTAACACATTTCTCTCCCTTTACACAGTAACTGGTATAATAACCATGTCTGTAATTTTGCAAAGTAATCTTTCTCAAGAGGTTCAAAGCTAATCTAATTTCCTTCCTTATTTTGGATACCCTTTAATTGCCATGTTAAATTAACCACGCACACTCAAGACATCTCACTTTACTACCAATGAAAAAAACCCCAAACAACAAACTGCAAACAACTCGCAGCTCTGAACAGTTTTCCAATGAAAGCAAATATTCTTTTGTGGTTTTTCTACAAGTTCTAGATTACCTGGCATGCATCAACACCACCATTAAGATTCCCAGCACACAGCATACGTGATGTGATAAGATCATCATACAGCTTGTTGCAAACACTTCGGTTGATTAGTCTCACTTGAGCTTCCTGCAGTGTTTTGGCAAGATGACCTAGAAAAAATAAAAACAGTATTGCTGAGGTTAAGGAGGTACAGATTTCTAACAGAGATACCACCTCAAACAGAAGAGAATTACTCCAAGTTCAAAATCTACCCAGCTGATGACAGAAGAGTAATTCTTCCCCCCCCTTCGATTGCTGCCTGCCCTCAGCTTTTGAAAGCTGTTTTCTACACTACCCTATAGACAGAGGTTCTCCATCCACTACCTTTCCATTTCCTTAGTCTTTATCCTTATGAGCTTGTTCTGCCAAAAAGTAGTAAAAAATTAGTAGTATAGTATAAGATTCTACACAGTGTGACTGTTTCTGAATGC
Source organism: Strigops habroptila (assembly GCF_004027225.2). NCBI lineage: Eukaryota > Metazoa > Chordata > Aves > Psittaciformes > Psittacidae > Strigops > Strigops habroptila. The sequence continues at coordinate 15,743,213 of NC_044278.2, forward strand.
CAGTTCAAATTACGCTCAAAGCTTTTTGTTGTTATTTACGTTATGGTTGTTATCCAAACATTGTCCAAGTCCTACTAAATGAAATTTCTACATTCTTTTCTATCCTCTCACTTCTATTGAAGGAGCTGAGGAATGAAGCTAAGAGGGGAACAATAAATAATTTTAAAACATCAAGCCTGTTAGTCACAAGTGATTTTAAGAGCTTAATTCTGTACTACAGTATTGGTGTAAGGTGTCATCGTGAATTGAATATCCTCAGTAATGTTTTAGACCAACAGTGAGCATAACCTTTTCAATACCTCATTCAGCTCTGAGGATGGGTTGGAAATGAAACAGGTAAGATAGAAAAATACATTAGGTTTTTTTAACATGCCATTATATTGACTTTTAAATATTACCTACATCATTTGTTAAAAAGCAAGGCATTGTAAGAAGGCATCAATTATAAAGCCATTTGTACTTCATTAGGCTATTACTTTATTATCTAGATTTAATACTTTTTTTTAAAGGTGTAGTAAGAAAGCCAGAATCACCATAGCATATGGCTTCTGATCAAACATGAGGAACTAGCTCGCAGCACAATTGTGGGGACCACTGCAATTCTGAGGAGGTAAACCCAGATTTCAAAGCTGGCTTCTGTTAAATGCTGAGACAGGGCCAAGATCCTGTGAGCTCCTCCACCTCCCCTCTCCAACTGTTTGCTTTTTTCCTGCCTCTCCACTGCAGCATGCCGCTCCAAGCTGCAGAGAGGCAAAACTCTTCATGGGACATACATTAAATTGCTTTTGGTTAAGACAAAACAAAAAAATCTTACACAATACTTCTGCACTTATTGCTGTTCATGGCCTCATACCCTGAAACACAGTCTCAGAGACAATTTCTTTCTCTGCAATAATTGCAATCAGTTTTCTTTAGCTGCAAGGTTGCTTATGACCTGTTCACCAGATAAAATGAGCCATTATCATGAAAATAGGCACATTTTAGTAGACCTGTGGTCATTTGTTTTTCAATGGTCTGTGACACCTGAGTACTTATAGTAGTCATTTATCACCTGCCACCCAAGCAAACATTCAGAACTGACAGTAGCTAAGGGGACATTTTATAGCTTTTTATAGACCTACTAAGTAAACCAAAGGTATTTTTGTTACAACTGTAAGTATTTCATTGCCAGAGTTTAACACTAAGCCAAACTTGCAAGAAGTAAATCCAGGAAATGAACATACTATTTTCTTTTATGGCTCCCCAGCCAGTTACATAGCAGATAGATCCATAAACAAATACTCTAGAGGTGCTGGGTAAACAAATGGGCTGTACCAGCTCACTGAAGAATACAGGAGTCTCCATTTCCAACAGGGCAATGTCATAGTCTGAGGTGGAGTGGTCATACTGTGGGTGGACAACAATCCTTTTGATTGATCTCATAGCTATACGATTGCTCTTTTCAGTAATAGTATGTAAGGCCATATATGCTCTCCATCCCGAAGGAACAGAGTATCTGTAAAGAGAATGTTTTCAGAATGTCCCATTACAAAGTAACGTGGTGTCAGTTCACTCCCTTTTATCCGATTTTCAGTATTTGATGAAATTCAACAAAACCAAAATGGGTGGAGTAGAAAGATAGATGTACTATAGTGTCCGTCTCCTAAAATATTAAGTAATGTTTTTACTTACTATTTTGAAAATACTATTTTCCTGGAGCTATAAGACCAATTCCTTGCAATACGCTATGCTTTGAAAGTCGGAAAAGCTGACTCCTTGCCGCAATGTCTTTTCAATTTACACTACCTAAACAGAGCACTGGTGAGTTTAACACTCCACTTATCGATAAACAGTACTCTTCTTGGGAGAAAGACCATAGCTTGTACTGAGAAAATCCCTGCCTTCTTAAAAAAATGGCGTTCACCCCAAATCTAACTCTATGACAGTATAACTAACTTCCTCATACCTCACAGACTCAGAATCCAGGAAGCAATGGGCAGCAGATACGAGCCACCTATTGGAAATAAGAGATGCACCACACACATGGCCATGTGCTCCCATCTGCAAACTTGCTTGCCAAGGCCACTTTCCAGATCTTGCATCTTCACCTCCAACAATTCTGTTTTTCTTAAGCTGGTGTCTTCCACAAGCTAATAGAAATAATTTAATAAAATCTTAACAAAAACCACAAGGTCCTTTCACTTTATTATGCTTAATACATGAACTTTTATCCATACACCTCAAAGCTGTTGGAAAAAGAAGTATTTTCTTGCTGTGCAGTTGCTAAAAAGGCAAGCATACTTGCCCATTTTCACTGAATAAGCAGGTCATGAATAAACCCATCATTACCTATCCTCCCTTACAGCTTTTTGAAGAGGTTACTAACTCAAAAAGATATTTAAGCACAGTTCTAAGCTGGGTTGTTTCCAAAAATTGATTTCAATAAAATCTCATATCTTCTCCCTCCTTACATATACAGCTCCTTGGCTACATTTCATTGAGCAAAAAACAAACACCAAGACCTACCAGTTTACCCTGGAAGAGTGCATTGCTGGAAATAAGTCATCATAAAGAGACTGGATCAGTGAATTTAAAATGAAAGAGTGCAAAATTCAAGACAGACATTTTCATACAGATGTTACCAGGAGATTAATTTTTTTAATTCACATCTGATTTAATCAAGTCTTACTCCAGTAATGCTTGACCACAGCACACATTCCTGGCTCAGTTTCCCAAAGTCATTAATTTTTAAACAAACGTTAGCACACCACAGTTCATTTCATCAGATCCATCTGCACAGTCTCTTTTCCCATCACATTCAGGATTTGGTTTCAGCAAGCATTTTCCATTGAGGCATTTGTATGCATAAGGGGAGCAACTTTCGTAGGCTGAAATAAGAGAGAGAAGACAGTGTCACATGTTTGGAGCCATGGTTTCAAATGATAAAAAAAAACCTTGCATGTTCAACCTGTGTGGTAAAATTTGTTCAAAGCTACATATTCCAGTCGGCTTGAAGTCATAGGCTGTACTGGTGTAAACTAGTCCCTCTATAGAGGGGGGAAAGAGGGAATGTTCCACTTTGATTAATAATCACACTAATTTTGGTCTCCACTGTTCGTGGGGAAAAAGACCGAAGAGCCTCCAGCTGTTCTCACTCCATTTCACTTAACTCTAAACTGACCAAGCTAAGCTTGTTTTAGCTTCACCAGCCCTACTGGCATTACAAATTATAAATCTTTACAGCAGATGTCATCTAGAAGTCAACCTTTTTGTTTTAAAGTAAAAGTCGAGAAAATTGTGGAAGAGCTTTATACCTGCCTCCAATAAATTTTTGGCTAAGGATTATACAGTTTAACTATGTGGGAATCCTGACAAATCTCAGCAATAGGCTTCTATTACTATCATTCCTATTGCCAGTTTTTCACAGTGACCTATAAACAGTGGAAGGGATTTATTTATTTTTCCAACAAACAAGGACATGCCCCTGGCTAGCTCAAGGACCTAAGATTCAAGTCAAGGCAAAAATTACAAGGCAAAATGCAACAGGTCACTAGGGAGACATTAGTAGTACCAGCAACGCCTGTAACCATGGTGGATCTACAGTAAAAGAGACTATGCATGTGACAAAGGGCAGAAGTCCCAAAGCTATGTCTCTCTCTCTTACATTATTTGATACTGATCTGGCTGTTGTTCAGAGAAAGTGCTCTTCTAACAGAATCACCAGCAAGCTGTGGTTAGGTCATCTAACTAAAATCACTGTTAGCTTGGGTTTTGCTTCATTAATTTCTTGTCTAGACTCTCCTAAGAACTAGTTATACTCTGCTTGGGGTTTTGTTGTTGTTTTTTTTTCACCACTATTATGAAACTTGTACTTTGTGCTATGAAAAAAGGTATATAGAAATACTACATTTATCCATAAAAATAAGCATATTCCTGCTTCTGCTTTCCACCATCTTTTGGAAAATAGCTAAAAGTATATACTTACAGCAGTTGTTTTCATCACTGTCCTCCCCACAGCTGTCATCATCTTTACAAGTCTTATACGGGTGCTTACACTTCCCATCACCACAGTTAAACTGTTCTGGATTGCAACCTGAAGAAGAAAAGTCTGTAAATGTTTTATAAGCACAATAGCTGGCTAGCAGCCATATGCTACACTCTTTACCAGAGGTCACCTTTATGTTACTGTGCCATCTCTGCCAGACATTAGTTTACCTTGGTTTTGATAGCCTCCAGTGACAGAGAGCCTTATTGCATTACCTAACTTGTGCTGCGCTCTCTAACCTTGGATTACCTTCTGGTCAAACTTTCTGGCAGCTCTTCATTGCTCCCTATCTTCTTTGGTGTTCAGTGCGCAGTCTGATACAGTACTCTAGCTGAAGCCTTCCCTCTGGTAACTGGGAAGATCTAGTGCGGCACTTTAAAAAAATGCCAACAAACCCAAGCAACAAAACACCAAACAAACACAAAACACAGAGAATTGTTTAACTCTGTGACTTTCAAATTAGCTTTTGAGCTACTGTCACCCCCCAGCCATTTTTCAGCTGAAAAAGCAACTTAAGGAATCCACATGTGTGTTTGATTACTTCAGTTCAGTTCTTGTCTTTATTGAATGGAATATAATTTTCTCAATATACATTCTCCAGCTTGTCAGGATCATCTGTAAATACATCCCTCTCACATACATCCCTCTTTCTATGATGTGGCACTTTTCCTATTTCACAAGAATCTTCTCTAATTTATCACTTGGATCACTAACAAAAATATGAGATGTCTTAGAACAGACACTGGCAGAATGACAATAATAATATGCTTCCATTTTGGTAGAGTCATTGGCAATCATGATGTGGAAACAGCTTTGTATATTTTTTTCTCACAGTGCTTCCTTTACTTACTGATAAGTTTGTCACACAAAACAGTGTCAAAGTACAACTTCTGCTCTATTTATCTTCTCACAGCAGAGAACTAAAACAAAGTAAAAACCTTCATGCTGGTTTTTAATACCTATTTCACTGTTTACAAATAGTTTTCTTTGACTACTTGTTGTCTCTTTTTTTTTTTTTTGGAAGCTTAACTTGTAAAGATCAGTGTAAAATTCCCTTTCTGTTTTTTTCTATTCTCCCACCCTTTAAAGAAACATATTACTCAGCCTCTTCTCCAGGCTTTTAGATCTTCGCTCACATCCTTCACGTGATCTTAAAGATAGTCGCCAATATTTTAGAGGTCATTCCAGCAGTCTCTAAACTTCCTGGAAGAAACTGTTTACAGGAGAACACAAACGAGAAATAGTTGCCCTACCACAGTCTAAGTCATCACTACCATCTGAGCGGCCTTTCCAGCTTTAAGACTGATTGCTTGAAAGAATGCATGTTCTATCTGCACATCTAAAGACAAGCCAGAAAAATAAGAAATTAATGGCACTGGAAACACTGTTGCAGTCTAAATGCATTAACACAGAACTGTACCATGAAGAAATATTAAAATAGCTATTAAAAAACAAAACTAGGCGTCATTTTTAAACACATTTGTCCCATTTTTATTTAATCAGTTCCAATCTGGAGTCATTTAGTCCTCCTCACTGCCTTGCATGTGATGCTGGTGGGAGGAAAGCAGACACTACACAGCCAGCACTAGCTCAAAGCAGGAGTCTCTCTAGTGTTCTTTTCTGAAGTTATTCAGCTGATGGTTGGCATTTGCTTTCCAGTTCAACTCAGAGCAGTGCCTGTGATTTTTAATAATTGTGCTTTGGTAGGCTTTCAACAATGGGAAGAATCTAATCTGAAGTGGGTGACTGCACGTACTAAAGATGTGGGAGAAAATTATTCCCCTCCACCCTCCCTTACTATTGCTACATGCAAGGCTATTGTGGAAGACCAGTGCTCTCAATACCTTCTGCTCTCTCAGATAGCCCTCCACAAATGCCTTTACTGTATCAACTTGATACTGACACATCACAGCTAGTCTATGCCTCCTGGTGGGTCTTAATACAGGTCCTTAAGTTTGTGACTAAGGATTAATTATATGACTTTGTGTCACCTCATTGCTGGCTCAGTGTTAGAAATGGAGCAGAGCACAGAGAAAGTAAAGGCTTGTACGTGCTATAAAGACTGGGGATTTTCTCTATTAAAAAAAAGGGGGGGCAAAAAAAAAGGTATTTTTAGGCTTTCACTCATCTCTGAACTGTTTTTGAGGCAGTAAGCACAGTAACAATAGGACACAGCATAGTTTGTAACGTTTTCCATTAGAAAGAGACACAAGTTTGTAGAAAAAGAAATCCCTGAAAATGAGTCCTATAGAATGACTGACTACAGAATCTGCCACTTATTTCTAATGAAAGGCATGAAGCAAGAATCTATTCTAGAGATTTTAATACATAAATACTTCTAAGTCAGCAACGAACAGAACTATACTCAGTCCAGCTGAGAATCTGAAGAGGTTTCACAAACTGAACTGATCTCTTGAAAAGCACAGAGAACTTTAGCTACCTAGATGTTAATTGGTTAAAGGAAAGAGAAGGCATTTGCACTTAATATATTGCAGATATATCTTTTCTAAGAAATATCACAAATAAATATGTGTATCTCCTGAAAATCCCTCTTCCACCTTCTGGAAGTGCCCTCAAAAAATCTAGCACTTATCCAAAAGTGCACAGACTGGAGAGTCAGGAAAGGGGTGTAAGAAACCCAATCATATCTCTGCAACACCTGCTAGCAAGGGGTCCTCACTGGCTCTCAGTGAAAACTCAAATAGTTTGTCTAAATCTAGAAGCTGATCCAGAGCATGCCGAGTTGTGATTTTAAAAAGAAGACAAACTATTCATTGTTAACTCCTCTTGGCAGAAGAGTCACGCTTAGAGGCTCTCTGCTGTGCTATTTTCATGTTGCAGCTTGGCTATTTTAAGATGTTAGCAAAATGGCAAATAATTAGATCCAGAGAAATTGAGAAATTTTACTTCCCATTTTACAGAAGTGTTGTGAAAACCTAATTTTGTACATTTATATGTTCAATTAGATACATAACAGAATTTTAAACATTTGTCTCTTGCAATTAGGTTAAGAGAAAAAGGCAGGTTGATTTCTATGTGGTTGGTCTGTCAAGGTTTCTCGAAGGTTTCTCCTTAAAAAATAAAGTACATGCTTATTCACTTACGGTCTGTGTGACTGAAGGCTTTGTATTCAATATAAAACCCTCTGTGGGTAACCAGTTCATCAGAATGGAACTTGATTGCAACAGAATAGCCATATTCTCTGTTTCTGTTGTTTTCAGGAAGAGCTTTGCAGTATCTAGCAAAGCAAATGTGAGAGTAATCAATTTCTAAACCAAATTGACCATTGAAATACAGCTACCTCTCCTTTTAATGAAGGGTACCAATGCCAAAAGCTTTAAAATAATAACGATCAGCTATCTTTTAGTGTTAAAAAGATCACAACAGAAGAATTAGAAAGCCTACTTACAAATGTCTTCCACTCCACAACTTTTCTAGGACTAGCAGACTTTGAAACAAAATACAGCAAGATGACCCATGTCAGAATCTACCTTAGAAATACAAACCACTTTGAAGCATGTTTGATCTCAGATTTCGCCTTTAGGTTTGCAAACCCAAAGGCTACAAATCCAGTAATAGAATATGGAATCATACAGCCCAATCCAAGAGCTGCTGCTGGTTTCAATATTCTCTGAATAGTGTTTTTTGAGTTTGGTGTTTGCTGTTTGTTTGGGTTTTTGGGAGGCATGGGTTTTTTTGTTTTATTTTAAGCACATACATTGCAGTTCATCTTATTTACAGAAAAAAATGTGATCACTGAAGAGTAAGTAGCATAGAAAATGAAACTTCAGATGACACAAGCTCTTCCCCCATGTCAAGACCATTGTCAGGAATTTACGGTTCAACTGCAACTGCATAAAATCCCAGTTTTCTATGTTATTGCTCTTAAGGGGAACAACAAAGTAAGTGCCTGACACTGTAGAAAAAGCAGGATGCTTAAATTAACATAGTGACAAATTTTCAGTATTAGGGCAGGATGAAGAACCTTTCTTCTGAAATTCAGTGGAAGCACCCCAATTTTTGTTGAAATTTATCTCTCTGCACTGGAAGTGGCAAGACATTTTTTTCTTCAGTACAGTATGTTGCTCAGAACATTGAAGTGCAAATTAATATGTCAGAAAATAGTGTATTTACTCACCTAACCCCATCAATTTCTAACCAGTCTTTATCACATTTACTGGACCCTGGAGACTTCTCTTGAATTTGTATTATGAGGATTTTTAATGAGATCTTGTAGCCAGGCAGCGGTGCCTGAAAATCAAAGGATGAAGATCCTGACACACACATTCAAAAATGAAAAGGCCTGTGCTTCTAAGATGGTAAATCTTATTTTACTTATTATTGGATTGAAAATACTGCATTTTTATTATGCAAATCATCACCTTTGAAGAACCAAAATACTTCTCTATTTTACACATGTATAGGAATCTTTTTAGATCCAAATTCTTTGGCCAGACTGTGCCAGATAAAGGAGTGTAAGCCTTCCTGCAGTCAGCACAAAGCACAATATTTGAGGTTCATGCTATGTTTGTACTGCCACGTGTTCCAGTAGGTTAAGTAAGAGATTTAAGATATCTATGGCAGCTGGTCGTTCAATGGCATTAGCTATAACCTCTTTGCTTTAGAAAGCCTTTTTCTTCCCTTTCCTGCATATAGGTGAGAGTTTTATGCTACAAGCTGCTAATAATTTTCGTTGAGCAGGTGAAAGGTAGAGACTTTTACCAACTCATAGACACGAAGAGCATCCTTTTCCAAGGAAAGTCAAAAAAAGTAGTTAAATGCTTAATGGAGCAACAGATAAACATACCAGGAAGTTTGTGGAAATCATGAGCAGTTTCTAAGTCCAGCCAAAGGGCTTTCTGGAAAGCCAGAGCTGAATTTATGAGCTGGAGAAGGTCCTGTTTCTGCAGACTTCAGGGAAATACAGTGTGATAGCCATCATATGAGGCATGATTTACATGACCATTTTTGTTTCTTTCTGACATAGTAGCAAAGCCCTGATTACTAGCGATTTTCTCTGGCTGCTAGGAGTTGTCATTTTACCCATCACTTTGTTTCTGTTATGAATGAATACTCAAGCTTTTGGAAGCTGGCAATGACTCCTTCCCATACCTGGCACTTGTACATAAGACAGGAAAAAAAACGGGTGCCTGAGAAGAAGTCAGGTGCAGTAGTCTTAGTATGGTTGTCCTCCATTTCACCCACAACAAAAGCTGTTTCTCTCAATTTTATATCACATAAAGCAAAGTCATCACTAGAAGAGTTCTCAGCACTTACTCTGATGATCCAGCTGCAGTCAATGTTTGGTGGGTAGTAACTTGGGTAATAAGGGGAACTCAGTGTCCCATTCCAGGAAATATGATGACCACCACACACTGGGAGAGAAAGACAACAGCAAGGAACAAAGAGTTATCTCAGCTGGGCTAAAGTGCAGAGCCTACTTCACTTGCTAGGACCTCCTCTTTGTACAGAAACAGAAACGTCAGTTGTGACAGTATTACAGTATTAATACTGTATTTTGCCTGTATTAACAGAAAATCATGTAACTTCCACTTCCCTGTCATACTGTCATTCTCTTATTTTTGGATCAAATTACAATAAAAGATAAATACAAAACATCTCTGACTGAAGGTTTGGTTTTGGTTTTTGTTTTTGTTTAAAAAAACCCTTCTTTTGTGGTAGGTGGAAGAAGCAATGAAATGTGGACACAACAGACCTCCTCCTTCCAATTTACTTCTGACCTTTCTGTTGACTTTTTCAAAAATTAAAAAGCAATCAGCCCAAAGTAAAACCTCTGATTTATTTCATATGAACCAGGGAGTGTGTGTGTCTGTCAGTTCTCAGTCTGAAAATTCATGCCACATTTGAACAATATCTCTGAGGTTTTGTTTTCTATCAAGATCTCTTTTACATAACCAGTCTTCAGTGCCTTTGGTTCCCTTTAGGTTACAGAGTAAATGCAAACATGAATATAACAGAAAATAAGACAACTTTGAAAACAGCAAAATTTTGTGACAAATGCTGAGCTACACATCATTTGGAGTGCCAATCCTCAGAACAATGAAACAATTTTAATTTGTAATGTGCATGGGATAAGCATTTGCCTAAGCAGAGACAGAAGCTTTATCTGCTATAATTTGTTCCACAAGTTAAAAAATAGTCACTTGATTGACAAAATTCTTTCACTTAGACCTCACCAAATAACTGTGGCAAAGTTTTCGCTTAAAAAGCTCCCATACCTCCTGTAAAATACTACAATTTATTGTTATTCAAAATATTTCACTAATCACCCAGAACTCCTGCAAAATTCATAGTACTCCATAGTTTGGAATACACTGCTTGGGTCTTGAATACACTTTTCTTAACTGCATATGTACACTGTACGTGTACAGTTAACTACACTGAACCGTGCTTTCAGAAAAGGATCAAAGACATATTAGAAACATTTGCTTTTGTTTTCCATTTTCATTAAAAGCACATCCCTGAGCTGGGATGGATTGCCAAAACTGATAGAAGTGCTGCTCTGTCACTGAGGCTATCTAGCATTGCCTAGACCTATAATGCCTGTAGTGCTATCTGGCTGGCTGCTCTGCTGCCATTGCTCAGTGTTACTGTGTAGTAAGAGTAATGTCTGGACATTTTTTTAAGTGGATCAGAATGATAATTCCGTGACTTACATGCCGTCATTCCCTCTCCCCAAATATGCTCAGGCAATATCAACTTTTTTTTGTTTTTTAGAGGCAACAAAAGGAATAAGTGTGCTTACATCAGATGCTTGTTTCCATTAGTTACTTACTGATTTTAGGAACAGCTTGAAAGTGAGCTTTTAAAATGCTGCTTTCTTCTCTTCGGTCCAGTGAAAAGGTAAGCAACATTACATTACTTGACGAAGTTAAACGTACAACAGGAGGAGTCCAGGCCCCAGGTCCACACCATCTGAAATATTCCAAAAATTGCATCAAAAACCCCAACCAAAGAAAACATTTCCCACATTCCAGTCATTTTTGCTGAGAAACTGGGCAGAGGTAACACTCATCTGGTCATCTGTTGTTTCAGAAGCATTCCACTGGCTACCACTTCCTTTTTAATATTTCACCCAATTGATAGTACACAAGACACTAGTTTCCTGGCACTGAGGCTTAGTCACTCTGGGTGAAAATCACAGACGTTCTTGCCTAACAGGTGCCCTGGAATTTTCCAACCTGTAGAAGCATCAAAAAGGCAGTGTCAGATTATTTTACTTCAGCAGTTATAGTGACACTGAGAAGTAATTGGTAGCACTGAAAAGGCAACAAGTGCCAGTGCAGCAGTGTTGAGCAATATCTATGCAATAGAGAACAAGTCCAAAGCATTTACAGTCTATTAGCATTCAGCTTGGTTTCACACCACAAATGATGTCACGCAAGATGTGAAGCCCCACGCATGGCAACTATTTCTTCTTATTCTTCTTCTGTTGTTTAAATAATAATGAGCTAATTTATATCCCGAACCTTGAAAACTAACTACCATTTGTAATTTGAGATGCTCTTTCTTGCATCTGTAAATTCACCTTTATATTTATTCCATTTTGAAATCCACAGTATATTTTGGATTTCTTTTAATAAAATTACAAATCTATGTGGGAAAAAAAAAATAAAAATCTAAGTTTTCTCTTTTTCTATGCATAGCAAATGAAAGCAATTAAAATTAGATCTCACGATAGCAGAGTATTTCCATCATATCGCTGTATCAGATTATTGGACATCACCAAGATCCAGAGAAACAGCATTAAAATAATTTTTCTAACTTTAAACTGAAAATAGTCATGTTTGGCTTTAGCTAATTATTCCCTGCTCCCATTTCATGTGAGACACTAGACAATAGATCTGTGATTTGTCTCTTTCACAGACATTATTAAAGACCTTTTATCATAATACCTGTAAAATCCTTTACAAAATTACAATTTGAGTCCCCTCTGCACTGCCATGTTGAAGCCTTTCAGCATCTTTATATGCTACCCAGTTGACAGCCTGGCTTTCCTTGTAGCTGTACCTCTTGTCACAATATCATCAAAATAATAAGGCAAGCACATATGAGAAGAGTTGTCCACATGAAATGTCTACTTTTACAGTACATCTCACAATCTCAGCTCACTCACTCTTTAGTACTAATTTGTCACTGAACAAATCTATTGCTGCAGTTTACAGAAACTGGTGAGAACTATTTTAGTCACTATGTGTGATCGTAGACCTGAACATCAGGGAATAATGGCTATAACACAGTAAGTCCTGGCTGTCATGAATGTTGGAAATGATATTATTACTTCTACTGCATCTGTACAAAGTATGTCACTAGCTGCGTGTAGCTAAAGTAGAAAATTGATAAGCATATGCAAAACCACACATAGCTAAGGTGGCAACAAAAGTAACCAAAAAAAGTCAACTTTTTTGGAGGTACCATTAGGCTTTTAACAGAATTTAAATCATCAGATTCTGTTCTGGTTCTTTGATAGGCAGACATCAATGCACATTCTTGAGCTTTCTGTCTCACAGCTTACTGCATTGATGTTCTCTGAACATGTTACATCATACACCTGTATTGGTTTTGCTAGCTTCCAGGTGCTTTCATGCACATGGCCAATATTTCTGGTTCCTAAAAAGCAGAGCCATTGCTAATAATGTGCAACAGATTAACCGTCCCATAATCAGCAGCAGAGCAGATGTAGCCCATCATCAGGAACAGGATTCTCTGTGCTATGCTATGGGTCTGAGACTAACTACTTACAAAACCCCTATGTTCACTTCCATGGCTGGCCGCCTGACAGTCCACCAACAGTGACAAGCTCTTGCTTCTTGTTACATAAGGAGAGAAATAAATCTGTTACCTTCTCAAGTAAGTAAAAGTACTACTAAATCAGTGCGTTTCAGACACTCCTAACTGAACCTGCATGCTCAGCTAGCCTCTTCCTGAAAGTTCTTTAAAATAAATGATAAAAAAATATTCCCCCTTGAAACCATTTAACCTCAGGTTCTAAAACTTACTTATTTATTTTGTTAATGAAGACAAGTTCATGGTGGATAACATGTCCATACATGAGATTTTACTGTGGAAAATGAGAGCCATGTGGCTACTGAAGGTTAAATATCATCTGATCTCACTTATGCAAATGGACTACACAGCAACTCTGAGAATGGAGCCTTCCACAGACACAATACCCCTGTTGTGATTAGGGATTTGGCTACGACTGGACTGCTATAAAAGAAGTCTATTATTTTCTAAAAGTAATAGAATACTGAAAAAAAAAAAAAAGTATCTTTTTGAGTTACAACATTATGAAATAAAAACTATTAAAGATTAATCATAATATAGAATAAAACCCACAGAAATTCATAACAGGCTTCCCAGGGAAGTGGTCACTTCCCTGTTGGAGTTCAAGTTGCATCTGGACAATGGTCTTAGTCACATTGTTTAGTTTTAGGCAATCCTGTGAGGTTTAGGGAGTTGGACTTGATCCTTATAGGTCCTTTCCAACTCAAGATATCCCATTATTCTACTTCACTGGGGGAAGGAGGGATAATACAGAAGATCTTGTTATTGCCGTATGCGAGATTTTTAATTAAGTTGTACTTGGAGTCGTACATTTTGGAAGCCTGTTTAATATCAATTTGATAACACTACGGTTTCAGAGAGTTTCTGTACAGCTCAATAAAACATCTTTTCTCTGTACTATCATACCTTGTAATGATCTTGTTCTGCAGAGGAAGAAGGAAATCATATGCTGATAAATGGTGTGATGCACAGCTCTCTGGAGTGACACCATGCAAAGTGATAACTACCAGTCTCACCACATAGTTAGAAGGAACTCGAAGCCTCCATTGATAAAAAGACTTTTTGGGATTCATCAGAGTTAGAGTCCTGTTGTTACCTGGCTTGGCATACAGGTCAAAGGATACAGCTGTACAGAAAAAAGCTAGATCAGTGGCTGAAAAACTGTGAAGTTGAAAAATAAATTATTAAGTAAAATATCAGAATAGGTGGCAACAATTGCCTACCCACACTTCTTGACTAACATTTTTTTTATCCTTTGCAACTCTGTCCCCTTTTCCCTACCAGGCTGCATCATCATCTCCTGCTCTGGCCAGGGAAGTACAACGTCTCACCACCAGCAGCTCATCACACTCTCAGCAAGCAGGAGGGGACTTGGCTGCAGCTGCTACATCTCTTCTTGAAACCTATGGCTGCCTTTGCCATTTTCTCTTCACTTCTCTCCATGCAATGAGAACACTAAGTATGTGAAGTCAGTCTCAAGGTGTGCTTGATATGGAGAAATCGGGCAAAGTCAATTAAAGCGCTATGGTACTTGACTGGTCACTAACTATGTACAACCAAAATTAGCTAGCCACAAAGCAAATAAATTATGTGTAATTTTGTATAATAGCTTTTTAAAAGATGCCAAGTAAAGGAGCCACACCTCATTGCAATTCAGCGGGAACTATTAAGTTTCAACCATTCTAGTCAGAACATGAGAACAAAAGCTGTAAAGTATTTTCACCCGAGCTTTTATTTGGAACACAGGCCAGGGAGATCTCTGGTCTAGTTTTCTTTGCAGGCCCTACAGATACAAGAATAACTGGGAAACTGCCATTTTTCTGTTACAGGATTTTTTCCCCCAAAGTGATATCAGTTGGGATTGAAGCATCATTACCTGATTTTAGCATCACATCATATTCTGTGGAATCTGAAACTGAAATTTAATAACTATCAGCCACACAAGCCAAAGACACAAACAGGAGAAAGAAAAATAGGCAGAATAGGTATTAAATGACAGGTACATTGTTACCAAAAAGCTCCACTGTAACAAGATCAAAATCTTCCTCCCCAGAAGAACTGAACATGTGAGCTGCTTGTTTACCACTGATTTCCTTTTGTTCCAATAGGGTTAATTTTTTAAAAGAAGCAACCACATCTTGTGGTGCCCAGAATGTATTCCAGCAGTAAGCTCGAAGTCCAGACTCTCCTTCACTGTGGAGGGAAAAAAGTGCATTATAAATAGACTCTAATTAGTATTTTGGACATGCTTTCCACTGGTCTGCATTTTTGGCTTGCACGGTTTCATAGCCATTTGAACTGCTGTGCAAAGAATTGCAGCTGAACATGGTGGCAAAAAGCTCTTTTGTTTGACAATTGTTTTTTCTATATAGTAGAAATACTTTGGAAATATGCTGCTTAAACAGTTACACACTGACACTGAAAACTACACCTCACAGCAAAACCTTGCAATATTTTTTATGGAATTGGGTGTTTCCATCCTTGATGTATAATTATACACTTTTAAGATCATGTTACATATACATCTTACATATACATCTGCTGTATATATGCTGTATATATATGACAATATAATTTTATGCTCGTACATACATTTCACATAATTCTTGTTGAAATAGACAATCTGTATGTGTACATATGCAAAGTGTTACTGAAGTGATAAAAAGAGACAGTCCATCACACTCCTTTTAAAATTACTGAACTTACAGAAGTTTTCAGAGACTACCAAAACAATAGTAGCTCAGTGTGTTCACATTTCTCACCAGGAGCTTAAGTAGAGTGCCCTGCCTAAAATTATACTTCTAATTTTTGTTTTGAGAGGTTAAAAAGGAACTTAATTTAAATAGAAAATACCAAGACAAGATTCTGCAAGTGGTCAAGGAAATGAATCGTAATTTCA
This sequence comes from Strigops habroptila, assembly GCF_004027225.2. Classification (NCBI taxonomy): domain Eukaryota; kingdom Metazoa; phylum Chordata; class Aves; order Psittaciformes; family Psittacidae; genus Strigops; species Strigops habroptila. The sequence continues at coordinate 15,758,944 of NC_044278.2, forward strand.
AAAATCAAAATCAAAACTAGATAAACAACCTACAAAGAAATCTATAAGCCAAGGAACAATTGATCAGACTTAGTTTCTCTCACTCATTCCATAGGGCAATACAGAATTCATGCTATTACCTTAGCTCTTAGCCCACACACTTAAGTGCATTTCTGAATTTTTCATTCTCTGTTGTAGAGATCTGCAATGTTCTTCCAGATAACTCATTTAAAATATTTAAAATATTGCAACTGAATACGTCAAATGTATACCATATGCAGGAACAGTACCCACCTGAAAGCAGCCACTACAGACTTCAAGTAATACTTTCCCAAGAAGGAAGATTCATATGTTTCTGCAAACTGTTAAGCAATAGTAAAAGAAAATGTTAAGCGTTACATTTTAGTGTCAATATCATTTCCTATGCTACAAAGTATGTTTTTTCCTCCTTTCCTCTTCCTCACCTCCCATATTACAAGCACTACCTGTAATTTTCACATAACGTGTCATACAAATCAGAAATGTGCATTCGTTTCTACCAAAACCAAAACCAAAACCTTTTGAGATACACAACATTTCAAGACCATTGAGACAGCTCTTGAAAATCAGCCATCAAAAAGAAGCCTTTATGAATACCTTTATATTTTTGTTTCAGTTTTTGAATTTCTAGCATATAATCTGGGCATGAGCAGTTTGTATTAGCTCTGCACAAAGCAGCTTTGAGATGCCGTACTAGCTTTTTTGGGAAGTACAGGCGAACAGAGAACTGCTTAGCGTTTAAGACTGTTGTTCACATGTACCCAGGAAAGAGTATTGATCTCACAAATAGGAAGCATTGTTGTGGGGAATAAGGGAAGGCAAAACCAAAAGTTAAACATTGAATTGGAGATAGATTAAAAAAAACCCAAAAACCAAAAACCGATCAAACCAGAAAACACACTCTAAATTCCTGAAGAAGAATTTGTCCATAACCTCGAAACCCCCAGGTTTTATTACCTAGGTATTAAAACCCCCAGCTCTCTAGCTACATTCCTAAAACTGTACACCATCTAGGCACATTCTAGCTTTAAATCTACTATTTTGAAGGAAAAAAACCCGCATATGACTGACCGGAGTATTCTCCTTATTCCTAGTCTGATTCTGTAATAAATGTTTTCAAGTTATTGTTATACTTATGTGGGAACTTACATAATTTTGGATTGCTTCTGCTTGCAGGAGAAATTTCTGTGACTTTGGATCATTGAGGTCACTTGTGTAAGTCACATTAGGAATTTCTACACTTCCACCAATATAAATAAAGGAGAAAGCTGGAGCTGAGAAAAAAGGATAAAAAAATTAGCACAGCTAATAACATTATGAAAAAACTTCCAGAACAAGAGGCTTGAAGAAACATGTATTTGTCCTTGGCATCTGTAGGTATTAGTTCTTAAAAGAAACTTCCAATAATAGCCGAAGTGCTAAGTCAGTCCCAAGGAGAGGAATGAGGTACAGGTTCAGACAGGCATTTCTACTGGGAAACTTCAAGTGTTAAACTTTCATTTACTGCAGCGCTCTCCTCCTGAAGAGATATGTTTTTTAATGGCTATATATTGAGATCTGGGAAGGAGCGTACATAACGTACCTACCCGTTCTGTTTGGAAAAAGTGAATAAAAGATAGACAGTTAATTCCTATCTGTTCTTGGGAAAGACGACAGTTATGACAATGGTATTCACAAGCAGAGACAAAAAAAGTTTAGAGATAAAATACATACCTTTGTTATTCTTGTGCAAATACCATCAGTTAATTATTGTGCATTTTGCTGCTTTAGCAAAGACATTAAGGAGAAGGGAAGGTGAGTAGTTTATACACACATTATGTGCATAGCTGTTTCAAGCAGAGCTTTTCCATAGTAATCGTTAACACAGTGCAAAAATACCCATCCCATCCAGATCATGGTGGGGAGTAACACTTACAGAATGAGTAGTGCAGGACTAATATGGTTACTGTAACTATTAAAAAAACTATAGGTAATATTCCTAGAAGCCATCTCCTCCAGAAACACGACCTCGTCCGTCTGAAGAAACAGTACTTCTGACACAAGCCTTCTTGGTAGGCTGGGCAATAGCGGATATGCGGACTTTCCTAGAGAAAGACACAGGAAGGTATCAGTAAGATAACAAAAGAAGAGCTATTGTACAGTATATTTACCTTTATAGTTTTTTAAAGAGGTTTAAATTGAGATAATATATCATGTTATCAGCTCTGTCACACATAAAACCCACATTGCTACTTGTTTGCGGCATGCGTTTCAAGCTATGTAAACAAGGGGAAAAACCATTATCGCTTTGGTTAGGAGCAATTTGCATACGGAGAGCAGAGGTGAATACACACCAGAGTAGGCAGAGAGATCATTTATTGTGTTCCTACTGTAAAGCTTAGCTGGTGTCTCTTACCTGCCCTGCAGTCTGCTCGGAGCTGTGTGGAGCTGGTATGCTGTACACAGAAACCCGGTTGGAGCGGAAAGCTCCTATCATGATGCCTTGACAAATGCCTTTTGACTAACCTAATAACAGAACCCTAAATGAACCTCATTTCTTCAACATAACCCAGAATATCGTGCTCCTCTCCCTACTATGCACACCAGGCTTCTCTCATTTCACCTTTGCCATACTACTTGAAGCTGGAGCCGGCTGATCTGCAAGCAAAGAAGGCAGGGAGGAGAATTTACCACCACTGTAACTCTTTGTTTTCCTAACTGGCTAAGTCGGATATGGATCAAATATATATTCAAAACAGACCTGTTACTTTTTTTAGAAGTACAAGAGTAGGAAATAATTTGTGACACAATGCAAAGGACATGCAAGCAATTTACAGACAAAAAGTTCCAGAGGAAGGTAAACACGGAAACTTCTGATGAAAACGTGATGGAATCCACAGAAATATATATGACAGAAGAAATACACGATTTCACAGACCACCTGAATTTTACAGCCACAAGCCAGTACCACAGAATAAACATAATTGTAAAGCAATTCATGTTCACATTTCTGGTTTGAAATTAAAAACAGTTTTAAGTTACCAAACCAATGATTTCAAAGCTTTATACATGCAAATAAGAAAATCAAGGATGTGTGCAGGAGAATAACATATTTTATACATGTTGAGAGAGAGCTCGTGCACAAAGATTGAAACTTAGAAAAACAAAACAGGTCTAAGAAATCTCAGCCCTGGAAAACAGAAAGGGAACAAACCAACCAACCCCAGCACAGATCACACAGAGACTACAAAAAGGATTAATTGGAAGGCAATCCTCACAGCTCAGAAATGCAGACTACAACTGCAAACAGATTGCTTTGTTGTAGTCCTCCCTTTTTTCAACTCTCTGTCTCCGCTACACACACAGCCTGCTGATTGACTCATGCTTTGCTCCTTCCCTCATGGAACAGAAACGTACAGAAAAAAAATCTAGAGGAAACAAAGACTCTTTTTCATCATCTCTAGAAATTGTATCAGGACTTTTTTTAAAATTATATATATTCAGAGAACCCACTTCCATAGCAGTATCTCTCAGAGGGTAGAAACATCAGTTTTATTGGGCAAGGACAAGATCATTACAACAACACGCATCACCATGTTTACTCATCTTGTTAAGGTTGCCTGAAGATAAAGAATTCATATTCTCAGGTGGATTAACTTGAATATGAGGAAAGTAAGGCAGGAAATAAAAGAGTTAGTAGCTCCAAATCATCCAGTTAATTAAAATAAAAGTTGGAGAAGGAGAAAGAGCAATGCTTTTTTCCATGCTTAGCCACAGAACCCAAAAATGGGTGCCCTGCAGATTTAAGAGGATTGAGCTCACTTTCTGCAATCCCTCCCTCTCTTGTCAACTTTTCTTGGTGGAAGAGGTAAGGAAAGTAGTATTTGCAAGGGTACTAACAGTTGATTGCTACTTCACAGTTACTACTTTATTGGGCCACGCACAACTCAGAGGAAATGACTGAGCAAGATTTAAGCTCTGTCTCTAGGTGGTCAATTCTATCTTCATCTTCCTGACAGATGATGGCACATGCACTCAGGTGGTACCCGTAAAATGAACACAAAGTGACAGAAGTTTATTATTGCACCTCCTCCTCCATCTCCAGACATGTACATAGAACAACCACCATGAAGAACAGACTCTTCCTCTTTCATCAAAGTTTGAACAAAGGGTACTTTTTACTTCCATGTAGGTACTCCAGAATCACCAGGGAGAAGTGCAAAGAAATTCCACCAGTGAACAATATTACCAAATTTGATTTTTAATGAAGATATCCAAGACATGTTTTATTCCAGGAAAACAGTTTTCAAGTTACAATACTGAAGGCACATATTTGTGAATCCATGGTGCAAAATTTGACACTCTCGTGTAGACACCTGGGAAATTTGGTCTTCCACATCCGTAACCCCAGCTAACAATGCCAGTCAAAAACCATTTTCCATCTCTATTGCTTTGACATGACAATGGTCCACCAGAATCACCCTAAAAAGAATATATCGAGTTGTAAGTATTTACAATGCAGAGTATTAAAATTGGGACAAAATTCCACATGACATATTTTGCCTAAGTAATTCCAACAGTGATTATGTTTTCCCATTCACATAGTTCAAACCATCAGATGGTCAATAGGTTTTTTCTTTTTTTTCTTTTTTTCTTCTTTAAAGAGACCAATAAAGGCTAGATTTGAAATTCACATTTTGTTTCCTAGACTCAAACTTGAAGCTAAGCCCCAAAATCTGCTAGTTAATATGTATCTTCATTTATGCAAGACTCTGAAAACACCCAGATGACAGATCTGCCGATAGAGAACTCTTAAACTAATGTTTTTCAGAACTGAAGTGTACAGACCACAAACAGTCAACTCTGACACCTCATCAGGCAACAACAAAAGACAAGATAAACTCTATGCAAAGTGTGCTAAGATACGTACTTTGCACCCATCTCTTTTCCCAGACATTAGTCCAGCACAAAACATCCTAGCTGTGATAATCCCATATGTGGAATGACATAGTGTTTGATCAATAATTTCTACCTCTGCTTTCTGAAGAACTGCTGAACCTTCATCATCTGGAAAGCAAATTGAAACAAGGATGATTCAACAGAGCTTGGCATTTTACTCATCTATTGAAATACAAACCAGGAAGTCTTCAGAAAAGATCCACAGATACTGTTGACGTTCAAGTTATTCCAGATTGCAAACAAGTAACTGCAATAGCATAGAAACCCTCTTCTAAGTATCAGGCATCTGTGTGATGTGGTCTTGGGCCTTTGGCCACACCAAATACAATGGTATAATCACTAGGGTTACCCAAAAAGCTTTTTCTAATGCCTTTGGTAAATACCTCAAGACTTAATTTGTTCTCTATTTTTAAAAGGAAGCAGAATTTTACAAAAGTATTCAGATCATCACAAGACAGATTCACAATTAGGGTGGTATATCTGAAGATGCAGGATCCAAAATTAAGATTATGAGTCAGAGTTACAGAACGCAAATTGTTCTTTTGGCAGCATAAAGATCTTGGACATATCTCAAAATTTGATCCTCTCTATTTGAAAGTTTTGGTAAAACATTTCTTTTCTATAAGATACCTACTTCCAGAAAAACAGAATTAAACTGGATTGTCCTCTCCTTTCAATACAATAGCTCTAAAAATATCACCAGGTGATCTTCCTAAAATCTGCAATAGCCAAATAAGCCTTACCAACATTTTAAAATACACAAGTGCTGGTTTACATCATGAAACTTTGTTTCAGGTTTTGATAAAGGTGGTATTAATGAAGTTTATTTAAAAAATACTTAAAAGATTGATTTGGCAATTAAATTGTAGAAAATGATGAAGAAAAAAGAGGGGGTCAGGGAAAAGAAAACTCTTTTTGAGGCATCATATTTATCTTTCAAATAGTCAACTTTTAAATTTCACAGATGACTAAACACTTGGCAAAAGAGGAACCCAGAGAAGTTGCCCAGAGTTATGGATGCCCATTCCTGGAATTGTTCAAGGCCAGGTTGGATGGGGCTTTGAGCAACATGGTCTAGTGGAAGGTGTCCCTGCCCATGGCAGGGGGGGTGGAACTAGGTGATCTTTAAGATCCCTCCCAACCCAAACTGTTGTATGATTCTATGAAACACCACACCACACATCTGTACCACCATTCTTTCCTGGTCAGGTGGTTGCACTTAGTTTGCAACCATATATTCTCTCATAGCTATTTATAGAGAGGCAGAATGTAATTTAGCAGATGGGACTTCTGCCTCTGGACATCATGTCAAAATACTGGAGGTTCGCTATCTGCTGCTGCCTTGTACCATTCATTTGCCTCTCCTACAATCTGCAAGGAGTGGCAGGATGGCTGAGCCACCACAGTGCTCACAGCACTGGGAGGGCAGGTGAGGCTGGACCAGGACAGCCCTGCAGGTGCAGGCAAACCACCTGCACCAGGGCATTGGTGGCAAGACCCCGGGCTTGATGCAGTGGTGGTTACATGATTTACACCAAGGGAAGCCATCACACCTATGGTTACACTGGAAGGGCTTTAGGGAAGTGGCCACAAAAGAGGCAGAAGGTACCAGCATTCACACAAGCGAAGAGGCAGCTCAAGGACAAGCTGGTGGGAGTGCCACCATTACAGGTGTAGCCATTGTGTCAAGCTGCGCTCCAAGGACAGAGCTAGCACCTCACAGTGTAGCTCCCTTCAAGTCTTAGCTAACAACATGAGTACACAGGATTTCCAGACCCACAGGACCGGCAGCCAATTTTCCAGAGCATATGATGCTATGTGCACACAGGAACCTACTTCTGTAAGACAGTAGATTCAAAACATGATTTTCTGCACACGTCAGCCATGCAACAAAGGCAGGTGTCCTGCACAACCACCCACTTACAGTTGTAAAGGTGGTTGCTTACCTGGGAACTGAAGCTACAAAGAAACAAACCTGCTTCCTGCTTTTGGCCCCAACCTGTTATCCAGCACTTGTCACCACTGCGGACTTTGTGTGAAAAGGGAGGCACACAGATGGGCTGGATGACATGGCTCATGGTGTCCGGCCATGGCTTGCTCAGCTGCAGCAGCGCAATGTCATAGTCATAGTTCCTGCTGTTGTAGTATTCATGGACTATGATTCGTCTCACCGCAGATACAAACTTTGCATGGCCTTGCATTTGCATGCCCAGGTGAGCGCTCCAGGCTCTGGGGTCAGCCAGCCTGGTTGGGAGCAGACAAACAAGCCATCTCTTTAGAAAGTACCCCAGAAAGCCTGCCAGCAGTGGGACAGGTAAAAGAGGAGGGCACATTCCACCTCAGAACAGTTCAAACTCCGGAAGCTAAAGGTGTCTGGGGACACTGGTGATATCTGGGACAGAGTTAGGGGGAAGACTGCTTACTTGCTCCCTTGAAAGCAGTGTGCTGCAGACACAAGCCACTCTTTTGATATCACTGATGCCCCACAGTAAGCAGCTCCCACAAAGTGCAGGCTGACCTGCCAAGGCCATTCACCTTCCTCAGTGCTCGTACCACCTACAATCCGAGAGATAGCATTGCTGCTCTTGCTGCTGCCACAACCTGCAAGAGATATTTCAGGTTATAATCCACATCCACGGTGCTTTCCTTTAATGAGAGTGCTTCCCACATAAGGCATGAAAGAAACTTGCATTTAGAAATGTTTTAAATCTATTTCCTTGCTCTGCTTTAGTCAGAAAACTTCTCTATTTCTTGAAACAAGAGGTGAACCCATTAAAAAGACTCTGGCCTGGGAAATGTAATAAGCTTCTTTTGTACGTCTGCTGTGAAATTGGCCTCTAAATATTTCTTGTGTCAGAAATCTCAAAGGATCCACTGATTTAACAAGCATCAACATGAATACCTAAAAATAGGCAATCCCTCATCTTTTTTTAATAGTCAGCCCTGAACTGAAAGGTGTCCATCAGGAAGGAATGAAGTTCAGCATCATCAGGACACTTATTTCTGGCCAAAACAGTGGGAATGATATAAGAAAAATATTTATAGTAGCAGCCACATACATGGAGTTTGGTCATTTATTACTGGAGAAACCAGGTGGTCCAATCATTAATTTGCATGGAAACAACCGACAATCAGAAAATGTTGTATATTACTAACTCACAGGTGAATACATAATTTCTCAGCACAAAAAACTGCACGCTGTAGTCTGAAGGAAGAAAGACCATTCTGTAAGGCCAAATGTCCGTCTCTAGTGCATGCGCATAAAGCTTCTGCTCAGGAGTTTTTGTCCCACACACAGGTGTTAATGCTTTTGGCCACTTTCCAGCACCCAAAGAGTCAAAAGCAGCATTAATGTCTTCAAACACAAGCAAACTTATATCTAGTCTTTTAAGATACCCTACTGAATCCAAGGCATAGAGGTAGCAGGCCAGAAACAGCTGAGGGCCAGACAAGATACCCAAGAATATTCAGTTTAAGCAACAAATCCTAACCCCACTTCTATTGCTACTGCAGTAACGATCACCTATGTACTTTACAGCAAAACAAACTGAAAAGCTTGTACAGAGGTTACTTTAGGAAGATTTGAGACTACAACCTAACTTTATACTATGATATATTGGGGTCTTCTCTGTCCAGAAGAGAGAAGTGAAAAGTTGGTGGTTCTTATCTCACTGCAGCTGTGTAATTCCTGAAGTCCAAATACAGTCTGACACCAACACAAGTCCCTGACACTGCTGCAGGCAACAAAAACGCTGCCTTACCAGCTAGCCAAGTTCACTCTGCAGTTAACTCTCTTTCCCTTCTGCTTAGCATAGCTACAATAAACTTTACAGCTGACTAAGACTCCCCCTAACAGTAAGCTCATCCTCCCACAAGAACTTCAACCAGACCTGAAGTAAATCGATAGCTGATCATTTACCCACTATCACGGAGAGCATGCAATAAAAGCTCAGTACCCGCTGCATGAGTTATACTCACTCCAAAACAGGAACTAATAAAGGGCTTTACTGTGTAAAAATTTCAAAGTTCAAAAAGATGACCATTTGAGAGGGACTTACTGCAGCTGCTTTCATCACTTCCATCAACACAGTCCACAGTCCCATCACACTTTGCATTTTGCTTCCTAATGCAGATGTTGTTCCTGCACTGAAATGTGTGGCTGGTGCAAGGAATACCTGAAACAGTTGTAGGGGAAAAAAAAGGGTAAAAAAAAATAAGAAAGACTATTGGCTCAGCTTGACACGTGAAGACATGTCTGCACAAATAAAAGATTCATACATGTATTAATAGATAGGAGGGAACATTGCAAAAGAGTACTTTGGCTGGGATAGCTTAAACCAATCTCCAAGTAGAATAAACTATTCAAGTAGAACTACTAATGCTTGCCTCAAGTTGGCTGAGTCCTTTCCCATAGCACTAATGACCTTGGATATAGTAGTGAAAAATTAGCTGTAGAGCAAGTGTTAGGCTAGAAAGAGAAAACATGCAGTACTCTGGAAAGAAACCCTCTTTTCATATTTAATACTGAAATATAAGATCATAGTGAAAGCAGTCATACTAATTGTATTCATTTTAACTGAAATTCTCAACCTTGGCATTATTGTATTTCCCTGTGGCTCACAATAAATGAGGCCACTCAAACCCAGTTTTGTAAACACACAGAAGTATCCTGTAAGCATTTACACAGGCTGTCAAGCCAGACAGGTCAAAACCCATTACTTTTTTTTTTAAACAACTTTTTTTTATAAGGTTATTTGCAGCACTTCCCAGTTGTGTTCCCTTTCATATGTTATGGTGTCCATTTATGCTAAAAAGTTAAAGAAATGGCTGATTCAAAACTTTAATGTGTCTAATGCTAAATTTAGATCTTCCATAGCATTTTAAACATATTAACCTGTTTTCATATAACCCTGAAAACAGCTCCAGAGAAACTATCACTTTTATAGTTATTTTACAGATGGCAAATCAGAACTAGGAAATAATTTGCACAGATTATGCTTTAAAGAGATAAAATCTGGGATTCAAGCTTTAAATCCCCAGATCCCTATCTTCCACCCAGAGTACTTAATTCGCCTGCCAGTATTTTAGCTGAAACAGATGTTCAAGAGCTCATTAAAAAGAAACAGTTTAAAACCAATGATGTCTTGTTTATATCAGAAAACTGAACAGAATTATATAGCCCAAGTTAGATTTGATAGTGCCTCCTAACTCTTTGAATATGGCATCCAGTATTCAAGTCAGGATTGGATAGGTGATAGAAGAGAGGAAGAAAATTAATCAAGAGAATATCCTTACTGTGGGTGCAGTTCTGCTCATCTTTTCCATTCTCACAATCACTTACTCCATTGCAGCCAAGCAGGCTATCTTGTATTGAGAAGCTGGAGTTACAGTTCCAATCAGGGGCAACTTTAAAAACATAAGTCAAATCAGCTACAGAAGAGTGCTTGTACTGCTAACACTACCCTTCTGACCATGCCTGGGTATGACTTTCATACCTTCACTGCACAGTACGAGGATGAGTATGAGTGCCACATTATGCACAGAGAAAATAAAGTACAAAGGATTTCAGTCACCTATCCCAGTTCACACACTGCCTGAAGTGCAGTGGCCCCACTGATAATCCTCTTTCACCATGGACATTATTATCACTCTCATCTACTCTATGCACCCCAATTTGTCATTCTCCCACAAAAATAACTCATCTCAAAATAGAAGAGAACTTTACTATTACCAGCATTTATCACATTTATCACATTCAGAACTTTACAATTACTGGCATTTGTCACATTTATCCTCGTTTATCACATGAGGAAAAATCAAAATACAGCCTAATAAAGATATTTTTGCATATCTAACTTTCTTCCTTGTGCTTTCCAATGCCATACCTTCTTTGCTCCTAGTTCTGTCCCTTGCTAATTAACTATGAATTAAACACTCGAGAGACTGATTGTCTGTAGCTGGACTTGCAAAGGAAGATGTAAACATATTTTTTCCTTTTTTTTTTTTTTTTTCCTAAAAGTTTTCACCTTGTTTCATCTGTCTTCAAAGGCTAGAGAATACATTCATTGGGGTCAACATCTCTAGTAAGCAAATACAAACCACAAAAGAGTTCATCGCTTTCATCGAAGCAGTTGTTTATCCCATCACAGCGCTGCATCTGCTGGATGCATAAGCCAGTAGAACACTTGAAATGTCCAGCTGGACATGCTGGAAGTATAATAGAAAAAGCCAAAACAACAAAACAAAATACAAACAAACAAGCAAAACCCCACTTTAAAGTTTGTTTCTCCCAAATATTGCCAGCTCATTTCAATTTACAGTCACTAAGCTGTTCCAAGGAATTATAAAATTAATATCAATTTAATAGTCTGTATACATTGCCAGCACTTAAATTGAGTTCAGATTTTCAAAACTGGGATTTAAAAAACACATCTCTAGAGATCCAATTCAGCTGTTACTGCGATATATACTGCAGGCTTTACACTAGGACTGGAACTAATCAGCCAGGGTTTTATGGCGCAACATGAGACAGCTTAGAATGCCTTTTTTTTTTTTTTTAAGGATAATCTCACTTTCAATAACCAAAATATGCAGCACTTTGCAGCTTCAGCTAGTAACCTGTACTGAGGTGACTTATGAATTAAATAAATGTTTGTCTTCCAGAATAGAATCATGAAGTTACCATACTTTTACATACTCCACATACACGCAATGCATAAAATTGCCTTAATGTGACAAGTAACTATGACTAGAAACCATTGCTTCTCTATTACTTTGATGTGAATATGTAAGATTAACACAGGGCGAAAAGTGTCAGTGAACAGTTGTTTGGTTTAGGACTTGAGAAAACTCACAGTTGATACATTTTTATCAACTTTTTGAGGTTTTTTTCAGCTCAGATTTGTATTTGCACAAAAAGTATTTAAATGGATGTAAAACACTGGAATAAGCAGTTGGTTATTGGATGCTCTCTTCATTACCTTGAAGGCTTTGTAGTGATAGGTACATTGCAAACAAAACATCGGGGAAAACAAGCAGGGACAGCATGCTTGAACTGACTGCACTGTGGCCATAGCCTTGCAGGAAGCTTTAAGACGATGAGAGCAGACTGCGTGCGTACAGGAAACCAGAGCATGCTGCAGATGCCTGCAAACCTTGGCTGCACAGCCTCGATGAGCTAAGTAAAGGCTCTTTGTTTGCTAATCACTTGACTTAGTAAGATTAGAAAAGAAAATAAACTGAAACCCAAAAGGGAATTTCCTGCATAAACCTAAGTCAGTCCTGCTGGACCTGAAAAATGCTGCTTCACAGGTCTGAAATGCAAAGATGAGTGGAAAAAGATAAAATCCATCTTACGCTGGCTGATGTTGTAGCTGCCATACTCCACCAGAAGTGGCTTCTCCGAGACCTTCGAACTGCACTGAAGCTCAATGCTGACAGCAGAACTTGCAATGTGGAAGACTGTTTGGTGATCAACATAGTAACCGCAGTACCTAAAAAGGGTTCAAAAAGTTTTAAAGCAGCTTTCACATCAAAATTGCCTTACCTAGAATTTAAATGTGAACATCGCAGGAATTCAGCAATACAGTCAGCTGCCATACTTTAATTAAAGAACCAGAAACTGAAACAGTACCCAAATTCCCCAGAATGCTGGTCACAAGCCTTCATGACCACACAAAGAGATGCAAGAAAAATGTTTTGCCAGGAAGCCTGCAGGAAGGGGGACATAATGAAGAAATTTACCAAGACATGAGTATTCTTGTTGCTACTTCTGATATCTGTTTTTCAAAAGATTTGGATTTTTGAGGAGACTTAAATAAGTTTGGTGGGAGGAGAAATATCAGCACAGTAGAGAGTAAATTTAGCTCCTCTGATTTGGAGGATTTCCCCTAACTAAGACTGTACAAAGGCACTGAGATAAAATTGGCACTGGGAGAACTTTGAAGGCAGAGGGGAATAGACGTAAGGAATCTGAAAATATTTCTAAGTAGTCACCCAGCCTTCATCTACCATTTATGTTCTGGAATTTTACCTTGGAAAGTCACATGTTCGGATAACTAGTCTAGCTGGGGTGAGGGAGGAAACCCCTTGGGTGCACATCTACTTTAAGCTGCCATTTTGGCAAAGAGCTGCCCTGGACTTCGGCCTGGGGGCCACTTAACTCAGAGATACCTAAATGCTCCCTATACCAGCAAACATTTAATCCGCTCATTGCTAATGCATTTCTATTGCCACTTTCATAAAAGACACCAAAGATGTTGCAACTTTCATTTACATGTTACAAACGTACACCCAAAAAAAGCTCTTTAACAGTGACAGATCATGCTGGATCATGCTTTAAAAATTTGAGACAGTTTTAAATGTAATAAACCAGTGAACATTGACAGTACAGGTTGTTCTAGAAGTAGAAATAAACCTTTTCCTCTGTTCCACTAAAACACTCCAGAAATGCAACACTTGAGACAAAAACATCTAGCTTTAAGAGTCCTGTCAGAAGAAGTACTCATCGGTCTAAATAGACTTAAGAGCAGAACAGCTGTATTGATTCTTGGCACCCACACTTGCTGGACAGCAGTGCAAGTCACATGCTGAAGTTAGAAAGGACTCCAAAAAACCCATGAAAATGGATTATTGTATTGTTAAATGGAGTAATGGACTATTATCCATAGGTAAATATTTTCCTTGTTTATTCTGGCAACACCAGGCATTGTGCCAGGACTACTCTTCGTGTCAATGGATGTAGGAAAATCGGTCAGTGATTTCCACATGGATAGATATCGCCTGGGTATCCTATGCACCACACTGAAGCACGCCATAGGGAATGCCCATGCTCATTCATATGCTTCTGTATGTGCTTTGTTTCACCATATGAAAATGAAACATCCTTTGAACAGACCTAGGAGATTCTGTTCCAGCAATATGAAAAATAAATGAAGAAAACACTTATAAAAATAGAAAAAAACCTCAAAACCTACCAGAGCTTAGAGTGAAGATTTCCTGCTACAGGAAGTCTTATTCTCACTCATTTCAGTGTCTCTGTCATCAATGTTCCCAACCTGAAACAGCCTGGCAAAGTGCATAGCAAAATACCACCTAACCACCTGATTCCTCTCAATCAACCCACAGCATTTTTCACATTTCTCTTTCTGTCAATGACTTAGGCAACTTTCCTCCAGCAAATCTTAGCACCATCTAAAGCAAACAAATAAAAATACCAACCACCACCCCTCCAAAAAAACCAAACAAAAAACCCAACAAAACACACCCAAAACTGGAGGCTGCATTGCCCACTTCTCAGCCACATGAAACTGCCCCATCTTACTGCAAGTAGATGAAGCTTCTGCCCATCTGTGGAAGAGCTGAGACAGCTACATCAAGGAAGCCATATGCTTGTGGGATTTGTAAGACAGAGCTACAGATCCTTGGGAGCCTTCTACTGGTGTTTAACTAGTCATTTCTCCAGGCCTAGGGCAAATGGAGGTTGCAACCACCATCTGTAACTGTGCCATTGCCACAGAGAGAAACTAATTAAGGGATTCTATCTCATATGTTGAAGAAGGAAGTGGGATACCGCATCCCCAAGTAAGGGGATGAGTAGATACATGCATCATGTAGCAGAAACAACAGGACATTGCACCAATCATAGAATACCAGGTTGGAAGGGACCTCAAGGACCATCTGGTCTAACCTTCCCTGGCAAAAGCATGACTGAGACTAAATGGCCCAGCACGTTGTCCAGCTGAATCTTAAAAGAGCCCAATGCTGGAGAACCTGACACTTTCCTGAGGAGATTGTTCTAATGGCTGATTGTTCTCACTGTGAAAAATTTTCCTCTTTGTCCAGTCAGAATCTCCCCAGAAGGAACTTGTGCCCATTATCCCTTGTCTTTCTCATGTAAAAAGGGAATCTTCTTTGTAGCCATCCTTCAATTAGTTGCTTTAAGAAAAATAAAATGCTGGCAAACTCTTTGTTCACATAAGCCCCTAACCGTCCGCTCGTGAAGACTGATTGATATTTCTGCCTATAAGAACTTCAGCAAAAGCAGTTCATCAATTGTAACATCTCTTGACTAGGCAGAGGAACCTTTGCATGTCCACTGGAAGAAAGACAAGGAAGAACAGCATGGTTGTGTTCAGTGTCTCTGGTTAGATAAAGTCTCTAGAGGTTTGAAAGAACGTTATCTGCACTATTTTCACAGTAGCAGTCTTTATTTGCCAAGATCAGCCTCCTGAAGCTTCTTCACCCTTTTTACTTGAGATAGCAGAAGATGCATGCTATAAGCTGCAAATGCAGGAAGCTGAAAAGGTGGGGTCCCTCTCTTTTTATTAACCATTAAAATTTGGGGAAAGAAAAAAAAAAGTTGACTATCAAAATGTTTCATGCTTTAAATCATATCCTTACAATATGAACCCATCATCTTTTTTTTTCCCCTCCAGATTTTACCTTTATTTGATTAATATCTCAAATCTTTCCAATTATGTTATAAAAAGACCATCAAAAAAAACCCCAAACACACCAAATGTTGTTTTGACTAGTGTTTTTATATGCCCGTCTAGTCCAACAACCAGTTTCCAGCAAGGTTCCATTTTAGGAGGTTCAGAATGAATTTTGTCTATATAAGTACAAGATGGTATCAAGGAATATAGAAAGTTTTCTCTCCAATTCTTTCAGTTACACTTTTAAAGACCTAACTGGCTCTGCTTAGTTTCGGCAGCGAGTTCAGAAATTCAGTTTCAAGTCTGATCTTACTGAGGTTTCCACCTGATCGAAGTTTTAAAAATAAATAAATAAATAAATAAAATCCAACAGCCTAAATCTAACTTTGCCTCATCATCCAGTGACTGAAAGATTACTTAAAAATTTGAGGGAAAACAGGCAGACAACGTGCATAGGAAAGCAGCAGTATTTTAATTAAAAAATAGCATCAGTATTCTAATAAAAACATTTAAGGAATACAGTGGTACCTTGGCAGCCAATGTGTGTAGTTTCTCTTTCAAGAGAGCCAGTGAGCAGAATGCAGAAGCAGTTACTCTTCTATTTCCAATAATCTCATTGTAATAGCTTTCACTGAGAAGTTAATTAGGTTCAGTGTCCTCATGAGCAATCATAGAATTAAGTTTCACTTAAAAGGGTTTTCAACAGACCTTGTTCAATGATCCCAGAAAACCCATAATTACTTTAGGGTTCACAGGGCATCCTTCTTCACTCAACTGTTCCCATTTTTTTCTCTCCAGAGAATACCAAAGGCTCTTGTTTTCATCTTTCTGGTAGTTTTCAATAGAAAATATTATATATGTACACATATATATTTTTGTAAAATTTCAATTACATCATCAGCCAAAGTGAAAGAATGGAAAGAGACAACCAGGGAGGTATCGCTGTCTTTGTGGAAACTATCTGAGTGAGCTGCAGTAGCGATAGGAAGATTTATTTTGGTAATGTTAGTTTAATAACATCACAATGAGTACTTACATGTGTTCATTAATTTTCCACCATCCTCGTTCACAGCCTTTAATATTCTTCTCACTGATGGTATAGTTATGAAACTTCAGAGCTATACCAAGGCTCTTCTGTGGAGTCTGTTGTGAACAAGAAAGACAGTGCAAGCAGTCATCTTTTTCCTTTTGCAGACATTGAACATGAAAGTCTTTAGACATATCTCAGCAATTATGGTGCTTGGCAATGCCACACTCGAGGAACTGTACTGGCTTTGCCGGCTCAACAGCCAGCCCTTGAGACACCTGCCAGCTATTGAGTAAAAGCAAAGGTTGGCAAAGCCCCACCACAGCTGCAGGCTTTCTCCCCATCCAGAAACAGTCCTTTCATCTTCAAAAAGCCACTGGCCACAGAAAGCAGCTTTTGTATCATGATCAAAGCACTCAAACATATCCCTACTTGTGTAGGGACACACAGCCTGAGTCGATTGTTAGCCATGGTACTGCAATGAATACCTGTGACACCTTATAATGCTAAGAGTTTTTTCTACCACAGTATTGTAGTCTTCTGCTACCATCTGATCAGCCAAGCATTCTTCAGCATTTTATAGAAGATTTTTAAGACTGGCAGTATCACGATGGTTCATAATGAATTAGAACATTTTTGCAAAGCAATGTTTCTTTAAAAACAAGGGCTTGTTCAGGATAAGAATCCATAAATGGAGACTTTTCTCCTCTCTAACAGAGAACATGATCTGGGAAATAAGGGAATTTTCATCATTGAACTACTGAGAAATTAAACTGTTTCAAGAAATAAGTTTTGGGGGTTGCCCATGTTAAGCGTTCAGGAACTTTTCCCTCAGAAGTCCAGGGTGAGCTGAAGACCTGAAGTTTAGCAAACAAAAAAAAAAGTAATTGTCTTAGCTTTCTAGAAAAGGAATTGGTTGTAGGTCATGGCTAGCTGGATTTCGTTCAGATTGGTGAGTTTCATTATGGGCAACCACTAGCTTAACCAGACATGAGTAACATAAACAGAAAGATAAAATAGGTAGACAGTGAACTGCATCATATCCGTTGCCATATTATTTAGAAAAGAAAACACCAAAAGGCAAACCATAAGTCAAAGATCATATTTTAGCAGCATCAATAGGGAAACACTAATGCCATCAGACAAGGCATGATGATATCTTAAACTGATGTAAACTTTTGGACATTTGCTTTCAGGAAAGTGCCTGAAAAGATGCAGAAAAAGGATACCAAGAAGAAACAGTCTGTGGTCTTGTATTAAGATAGACAGACCATCTTAGAAGGCAAATTTATTAAGCATAACAAAATAGACTGGAGAAAGACATCAGAGAAGGGGCAGCAATAACTAGGTTAGAGGAATATTTTTTTCCAAATTTTTTGGGGTAGGAAGAGGTCATTTAAAACCAGTGAAGTCTTACATTCTCTGCCATTAAAATAATTCTGCAGGTTAAACTTCAAAACTTAGCTCTTTACGTTTATAATAGGGCAGCTTAGGAACTGTGTTCTCTTAGTGAAGAGAAGGTTCACAGAAAAAAAAAAAAGAAAATAAAGAAAAAACCCAATACATGACACCTGAACACAGCTATTCAGCTATGTCACATCTATAAGCTGCTGCATTTGTAAGGATGAAGGTTACTCCCTGCACAATTGTTTCTGCTCTACTTACAGGCTCTGTGTGCCCAAAGCATGCAACAGCCTAAGAGAGAAAAAGAATCATGTTACCTGGAAGTTCCATGCACAAAAACATTTTGGAGGATAATAGCTTGGGTAATAGGGACTTGTGATTCTCCCTTCATAGCCAATTTTCTCTTTTGTCACTATTGCTTTTCCACACCCTAGGGGGGAAAAAAAAAGCGGCAAAATTTGGTGAACCTTAATATATTTCCAAGATATTCAGTGGGCTAAGCCCAAATTTGTCAGAACTCTTCACTGCAAAACAGGACAGCTGAGGAATTATATTTATCTGGGTTAAGGTTGCAAAAAGATATCCTTCCCGATGATGCACACAGACAGGCAAGGGATGTAAAAATTTAGGAATGCTTGCTGGGCTCTGCAGAACCAGGACAAAACATTGTTTTATATTAGCTATGTCACTGAAGGCAGTTCTGCAAACAGGCCTTAGTGAACTGTGTTGCACATCAGTACATCCACACCGCAGTAGTACATGAGTACCTCTAGTGTTAAAATGCAGTTATTTAGAAAAGAAACAGACAACGTTCTAAACTAATCAACCTCCTGGAATCTGCAACTTCTTTTTATGATGGCTCAATGGATTTAAGTAATTCATTAAAAACAAAATGCACAGAAACAAAGAAAACCCAGCTCTGAATTTAAACCTACCAAACAAACAAAAATAAGATCCCTGAATTTAAAGTTACTAAAGATGGAGAATTTGTAACATGCCTTTATGATGATATATTAATGCTTAATTACTCTCAAAAGGAAAGTATGCACCATCTTTTTGAGCAGCTTGAATTTCCTGGAGTTGGCTTGTGTTAGATTTCTTTTCTCCTTGTGATACTGGTGTGGTGTTCCTTGTACTATTGTGATTGCGACCTAAGCACTTCGTATAGCTTAAAGCAATAAAAAGCAGATGAAGGCCTTGACACACAAACACAACTGGCTCCTTTGTGTTAATGTGGAGGCAGGGACCGATAGAAAATGCAGACAAAGCTACTGAAGTTTTGTTTTCTGAAAGTAGGTTTTCGTGCTGCCCTCCATCTCTAACATCACCAACCGAGCACCAAACCAGGAGAGATCCCGAGCGGCGCTACACCCGGAATAACAGCTCCATCTACTGGCACATGCAGTCCTGACCAACTGAGTTCAGACAGTGCTGGTTACCGCCTTCTACCTCCGAATTTCAGTGAACAGCAGCTAATCTGAACAGATTGAATTACTCAAGAGGAAGGCAGACACTTAGTAATGCAGAGGAAAGGAAGGAGAGATACAGACATGTAGAAAAAAGAAACTGAGATACAGGAGTCATTTATTCATAGTCAGGAACATGAGAGCCACTTCGGAATCTTAGATAGAAAAATACAATAAACACATTTCCAAATAAACCTACTTTCCTGTGTAATGACCTCAAGATAGCCATGGAATTCCTTCCGTTCCTTTATTTGTGCTGCCTTAAACATTACCAGCATGAGATTATTTGTGGACACAAGTGACACCAGTGAATCAGCTGGTTCACAAGCTCTGAGAGGGAAGAAAGGAGAGTACATACAGTTGGTAAAAAACAAATACCAAACTAAAACCCCAACACATTGCTCACATTCTGCGCATGAATTTTGCACTGTTGCAGTGCTTACCTACTTCAAAGCCGATTAAAAACTTCTTGCTCTTAAACACCTGTTACAAGGCCAGTTAGAAACCCAATATTATAAAGTCACATCTTACAAAAAAGAAAAACTGCAAACATGAAAACAAAGATGGAATAGTTAGTTCTAGAAGATAATACTGACTTTGAGCCTTCACTCCAAGTAAAAATGAATGAAGCCAATAGTAAAGAAAGGCTTCTAGAAAGAGAAAATCTATTTCACTAGACCCACATATTTAGCTGCTTGTTGGGGAGTGGGAAAGACAAGCAAGTTATTCTTCAAGTCAGAAACAAAGAACCTAGGCCAATCATCTACTCACATTAAAAAAAAAAAAAAAAAAAATTAAAAAAAAATTCTATATGCATTACCCAACAGGTATCCTCAGCCCTCTACAGATACTAACAAGTAAGTGAACACCATTTGCTGTTTTATAGACAGGCCAGTGAGTGATTCAGATTAGTAAAGGCCAGCTATCAAAGAGGACTGAAAAGCCAATGCTCTTTTCTGAGGCCTATACACCCATTGACAGGCCAGAGAAAAGGATTTCAGGGCTCAAACCACCAAGCTCTTTGTCTGCTTGATGGAGGTGCTGTCTTCACCTTTTGGTCTAATAAAGCCCTGTGGAACTAATTACCAGGAATTTTAGGCAAAAATATCACCAAACAAGTATACTAAATCATTAAAGGGGAGGCTGGGGAAGTGATAGTCCACAGCACTCAAGCCATCACAGCTTCAACTCTAGATTTTAAAAACCCTATAATCTACTCAAATAAAGCAGCTAAAAAAAACCCAGTGAGCTGGTGAGTGATGGTAAGTATCCAAAAATCATGAGACTTAGTTTTAGAACTTCAGTCTCCGTATGAAGAACACTAATATTAGAATGGAAGAAGAGTTTGCTTAGGGGAGGAAATTTTGACATTTTCTTTTAGTTAACATGTGTTTCCTGATAGAAACAGAAACTTCCACCCAGTAATGTGTGAACTTCTCATAGTTCTGTAACTGAGTGAAGATGTGCTCCAGTTGAAGACTACAGAAGAATTTGAAGAATATTTTACTGTTTCTTTTATTAGCAACATAAACTTTTCCAGTTTTGTAAGGTGGGAGGAGGTGGTGGTGGTGGGACACAACTTGCCAGGTGTTATATGCTTAATGCATGAAGATCAAAGTGTTTTTAACAAAACAAAGAACACCAAAGATGCAGATGACAAGTCTTCAGGAAAAAAAATCCAACCAAACAAAAAACCCACACATAAATGTACTCACCGGTACAGTATCTTATGTGTGATTGGCATGAGAGAGTCATAAATGGTTAGAGAGTCAGTGATGCAGTTATCTGCTTCAATGTGAAGAGATACTATCGAAAGACGAATAAGATGGCCCACTGATGCAGTCAGTTTAAAATAGCAGATCGTCGACCCTGAGGTAGTGTGGATATCCAGAGGGAAGCGCTCATGTAAACGATCAGCATACATATCATACATACAACTTGTTCCTGTGAAAAATGTCACAATTTTCAGCATTGGACACTCACTCTGAAACTGTTAAATCCACATGGCATTAACAAAAATACAATTATTTTCAACTAAAGCATATGAATACAATTATTTTCAACTAAACATATGAAAGCATACCTAAATCTGAAAACAAAGTAATCTATGACACTCACTGTTTTCACCTTAGAAGTCTGTGGTCAAGGAAATGTCTATTCATAAAACTACAGAGTATGGCAAACAATGCTATTAGGTCTTTGCAGTGTATTTGCACTAAAGCACCATCATTTTGTACAACAGGTATTTGCAGTTAACAAAGCTCTGCGGAGCTCCCAGAAGATAAATTACTTAAATAAAATAATTGTTCACTGGGAAATGTTCATCTACTGCCAAAGTATAAATCAACTGCTCGCCCCCTACAGATATTATGGTATTTATGATAAATAAAACCAAAATAAAAATCCAGCTACATGTCTGTATTACTCTGGGGTTTTTTAGATTACTGTTCAAACATCTGGGTTCTTGATGTAGTGTTGTGAAATGGGCTATCAGTGCTACCACTAAATTCAGATTCACCAATTCCTTCAGTTTGGAAGGGATGCTAGGATTTTTGTTGTTCAATGTAGTGTCCTGTTCAAAGCAGGGTCAAAATGAATTCGGGTCAGGACTTTGTTCTGTTAAGTCTTTAAGACTTTTGCAGCATTAGAAGTCACTGCTAGAAAAGGAAGTAGTGTGAAATATATACAGCTCAACCTACACAACAATTTTATATTATATAAAAAAAAAAAAAAAGGGGGGGGGGGCAAAAAAAGATGTGTCATAGATTAGTTAAGAATAACCAGAAAATTACCCTACTTGCATCCAGTTTCCCAATTAAACTGAAACAATTGTGACGCTCAAGCCAAATATATTGAGGTCTTTATTTCAATTCAACATTGCAGCTCACAGTCAGCAAAAAGCTTAGGGATTTTTTTGTTTGGTCATATCTAAAAATCTTAACTAGCTCTTTGAATGGTGAGAAGGAGGAAAAATACAAATTAGGGAGGATAAGATCCAAAGTAAATATTTGCATTAATTTCTGCCTATTAAGAACACAAGTCTCTAAAATAGTTACTATCGTGGGACACCTTTTACGGTACTGTGAAGGTTCACTATCAGTTGTTGACTCAAATTAAATGTTGGCCTTTTAACCAGTAGTTAATCAAGATAGGAAGTGGCAGGCTTTGTTTGACTTCCACTTCTAATTTACAATCTTGAAACTAATGCTATGAATGTTTATGAACAATTTATAAGGGTCACATACTGTTCAACTGAATTACAGTTATAACTATTTAAAGCTTTGGTTGAGCCATTGTTGTTCTTACTTCCTTGTTGTTCTTATCTCTTCCCAGTAACATTCTTTTCATAATAGTTGTTTGTGCTTATTTACTCACCCTTAACAAAGACAGCTGTGATCATAATCTTTAGAATTATGTGACTACCATTATTTCTACTAAGTAATTAATAATGTGACAAGCTCACTGCTGGTATGGAGCACAGTTCAAAGAATTGAGAGCTAGCTCTGGAACTAGAAATAATGCAAGCATACCAGCTTGACAGCAAAGCTAGATACAGTCCTTACCCAAATAAACCCTGCATAACCAGATACCAGGACAATGCAAGTCACTCACCTCAGCTGAATACAAGTCCCTTCTCCAAGCCATTCTTTAATAAATCTGCAGTCCAGTACTGGGCCTGAACTAATAACTGGGTACATCTTCATGCCAAAGTAACTCCACTACTCTCAAAATATGCACCAGGTGATGCACCTTTGTATGCTGCTACATTAACACTTTCACCTATGCACCAGATTCTATAGTCCTAAGACACACTCAAAGAACCCCACAAATGAAATTTCACCAAGACTTTCTCAACTCCTGTGGCAATCCATGCTGCTGTTCCTCTGCAACTTCATTGCATATCAGCATTAAGCTTCTCATAGATACCAGTTGCCACCTGTGGTTGACACTAAGTCTGTGAAAGACATCTAGAATACAGAAGGTCATCCTTCACCCTTTGAATGAGAGATACCAGATGAGTCTTAAAAAATCCTCAGCATCAGTATTTGTGTTGCACCCTTCTTATTTTCTTCTCTTTTAGGGACTGCACTCTGGCATAAACTGAAACACAAGATCTGACTGTACTAATTCTTCTGCCCTGGAAGTGATGAAATTGTGGTGCAAGTAAGCACCAATGCACAAAATTATTTCATATAATTGAAATGCATGTAAGGAAATGTGACAAAGGCCAATACTGCTATGCTTTGCAGTGTAAGTCAGGAAAGGTTTTAAGCAAATGAATGCAGTAGCAAACATGACTTGAATTCTGATAAATTCTGTGCTGATATCAATCTAAGCATTGCAAACCATGGCCCAGGGTCTGTGACCCAAAGTCCAACTGTAGACCACAGAACTAGATCTTAACTTGGAGGCTGCAGTGACAAAAGTAGTTGTTGAATTCTGAGAAATTATGCAAGCTAAAATATTGCAACATAGCAGAAGTGGAAATCACAGCTAGAAGTATAACAAGTTACTGTCTCACAAAAGATAAAAAAATACAGACTTGGAAAGGTATAAAGCCCTTAAGAAACTGGAACAGTGCAACTTCAAAAGATGAAGAGTAAGCCTGTGTCAGTGAGCAAGGAATGCAAACACATCCCTAGCTGATTGACAACTGCTAGCCCAACAGAAACTTACCAGGTGTCTGTATTAAAGGTGATTACCATCCTATTGCTTAGCCTAGCAGCACATTTTTAATAGGTGCCTATTCCACACACTAGTGAACAAAGATGTGCTGTACTTTTAAACTGCTTTTGAAGTCTCTTCTCACTGCCAATATAAACCCAAGCAGGTATGAAAGTAACCATAACCTTGGCAAAACTGAGCTGCTTAAATTAATTTCTGTTAGGAAGTTCATTCAAAAGAAAAGCTCATCAATAACCTTGGAGAAGAGGGAATAAAGGAGGATAAAGGATGGACAGATGGACAAAAACATTGCTACTGTTCAGCGTAAAAGCCAATAAATAGATTTAAATTCAGTACTACCCAGTGCAGAAAAGGTTAATCTCTTCAACACAGTGAATAGTAAACAACTGACTGAGTTTATTTCCTACCATGCCACTGGGTGCATGCAAAAAGTTTACCAGTCAGATTAAAGGCAGATAGTTTCTTTTTTATTTCTTGCACGCAAGACTCCTGGTCTGTCTTGCAGCAAGTCAGGACATAAATGTCAAGGCTGAATTTAACCTTCTTAAATTAACGCTGAACAGTATGTTTGAGTTTAAGACAAAAACTAAGCTTTATTCTTCACTCCTCCTCTGCCAGGAAGCTGCCAAAACGGTGAATTACCTGTTCCCGTTGATGACCAATAATCTGACCGATGACCTGCTGCAGAGAAAAAGAGTTGTGTGAGCCTCTTCATTTGCCTAAAATCCAGAATTTAGGGTTAATTTCAATCACACGTTAGTCCTAGGACTAAACACAAAGGACAGAACAGCTATCCTTACGAGGGAGGCCACCCAAGCTCCCTTCATTTCTGCAAATCCTGCAAGCAACTTTGGAAGCATCAGCTCCGCAGACACCTCCGCGCCTGAGGCATGAGGAGACTACATGTCAATTAAGCAGTCAAATTCAATTGAAGGACTGATACTGAGGTACCCAGGTAATTTTCTCGCCCTGGCACACAAAGTCTTTCTCATCTTTCGGTTAGACTGACTCCTTGAAATGCAGCTTGTTTGTCCTTCCTTCATAGAACTGAAAGTCATACAGCGATTTCTAGCTAATTACATCACCTACAGATATTTGAATCCCACATTGCTAATTTCTTCCCGAGACAGGAATGGTACAGGAGTTGCTTAATTAATGGGCAGCTTTATAATCCATTTTTTAATCTTTAATAAAGGGGTGGCAAGAATCACATTTTCAGTGAGGAGCTGAAGTTTGATCCATAGGGAAACCTTAATGCTTCATCTTTTTTTACTTTTAAAGGCACACACTAACCCAAATCTGAGCTGCCTACAAAGTGTCAGGCTTAGCTCCTGAATATGAATATAAGCACCCCAAATACAGGAAGTTTTGCAATCATTGTTCACAAGGACACTTTGTACCTTCATTTGACCTCAAGTCTGGTTTTGATTTTCCTTTTTCCCCCTTTTTTTTCCTATAATAGTTTTAGTATTAGAAACCAAAAGATGCTAGATAAAGATTTTGGTTTATTTATAGAATTTGCTACTCCAAGATAAAAATGTTTGTTTAATGAAGTGTTTCCTCAAGGATATGGGCATGTGCTAATACTAACCACTTAATACAATAGAGTCCATGTCGACCGCAAGGCCCTGAAGACTTCCCACCGAAGTCCGGTTAATGATACTTGTCTGAATGGAATCCTTTAAAATGGCAGCCACACAATCCTCACACAGCACTTGGCCTTTTGCCTGTGGTACCACAAACACGATCCAGAAATGAACAAGAAGGCCTCCATTGTTGTTGTTACTGAAATAAAATGGTCCTGCAGGTTATCATCATGCTGAAAGTTTTCTGAAGACTAGACTCAGCACAAGCTTCTGAAGTACAAATTTAGAAGTGTATGGCTCATTTCCATCTTGTGTGGTAACTCTGACACATTGGATGTATTTTTTTTTTTAATCTTAAAAAAAAAAAAAAAAAAAAATCTACTTGAATTAGAGCTGGATTATCTCCTAAAGATCAAAACAGAAATAGTAAAATTATCACCTCCAGAAATGCAGAACACTGCATCACTCTGCATTTCACCCTGTACTGTGCACTACAGTATGTAAGAAATGATTCCTAGACTATTTAGGTAACACGTTAGAGGACGTGTATGATCACCCCAATCTTTACCTCCTAGTGAGGAGAAAGACCTCTTAAATCAAATGTACCCCAGAAACTCCTCTTCCTGAACCAAAACTGGATTTGTTTCAAGAGGATTGGAATAACTAATCCTCTAGCATTAGTGGCATACATAGTATTAAAGTGTACTTTATTGCAGTATAGAGATTTTCCTCTTCTTCTGTCAGTAGAAAATAGTTTTATGGCAATAACATTACTTAGAAAACATATGCAACTTAGCCAATAACACCGAGCTGTGCTCTAAAAACATGTTTAAGTGGTTAAATTTCTGTGTGACCTATCAGCCAAAGCATCACCAAACCTCTTTAGGGACATTTCTGTTTACCTTCGATTGTACTTCTGGCAGACAAGCAACTGCTTAATATGACACTAGTTTTGCCCATACTTCTGTGAAATGAATTGGTATGGGTTATAAATGTATTTTGCTATCAGTACAAGTACATAGCAAAGAGATTAAATCATAACCACCAAAAATAGGCTTCTCTTGTGGGCTTACATTATATACTACCCCGCAGAAATGCAATTACATTAACCACAGTTTTACCTGACTTCTGAAACTGTGGTCTGCTTATAAAATTTGGAGAAAGAAGAGGTTGTGTAGACCAAGTTCATCTGAAAGAGAAAGTGTTAAGACTTAGTCTAGGCTTTCCTAGGAATATCCTCTTTCCCACCAACAATATGCAATATGCACACATTTCCAGACATACATCAGCCAAGCTAGGCAGAGCAGTAGACATGAACAGACAAGCACTTCAATGTACCCATAACAAGTCAAATATTCCCAGGAAACACCAAATCTTCTGCCCATGGCCAGCTGACATGTACAGCAATGATTTTTCCAAATAAATGAGTTTTCAAAAGGGGGCACATTCTTTGCCCAGCAAATTTCAAACACAGAGGGCTTTCATGTCCTGATGCTGAAAATTAAGGCCAGTCTTCGGGAAATGTGAATGTGCTTGTAACGTTTTGTGTGTTGCTACTAAGGTGCAGTTTACAGCATACATCAGAGGTTTTTTACAGAACCACAGGAAAACAGATTAGAAGGGGCATCTGGAGAGCATCTAGTCCAACCCCTCTGCTCAAAGCAGGGTCAACTACACCAGGTTGCTCAGAGCCATGTCCAGTTGAATGTGTTCAAGAACAGAGACTCCACAGGCTCTGGAAACTGCTTCACTGTTTGATCACCTTCACAGTTTAACAGTTGTTTCTAATGTTTATATGGAATTTCTTGCATTTTGATTCAGTTTGTGACTATTTTCTTCACTAACAGCTTAGTAATAACATACTTCTTTCCAAAACACAGTGTAAAATACGTGGAGAAGGAAAACCTCTGCCCATTTAATGCTGTAGGACTGCCCTTGGGGAAAAAACAAGCTTCTGATTCCACCAGTTGCTTGGGTGTATGTGACAGTGTGACAATAACCTTCCTTCCTCTTGTTCAAGGAGGCACACTTTTAAAGCCACAAGGTGGCAGGTACCTCAAGCTGTTCAGACCTCATCCTGCTGGTTAAAATAAATGCCCAAGGGACTAAAACACAGATTATTTTGAAGAAAAGGCTGCAAAAATCACAGTAATATTTGTCCCTAACTTTCAGTGTTTGACAAAGGAAGTATGACAATTATTTTAAGGGCCTAAATAAATCGGGGAGCTCAATCTTCCTCCAGATTAGGCTACAAGGGATTTTTTATATTACTATTGCTATGGAAGGGGAAAGAAGCCTATCTTGAGAGGTTCTTCCACTGCCACTCTGAGGGTCTGTGGGCCAGCATCCATGAACAAAAGGGTTTCAAGTAGAAAAACAAAACCCCAAATCCCCCATTAACACTACTAGCAATTTTAGTCAATAGTGCCATCACCACAAAGCACAGTTTCAGCAATGCAAAATCCATTGGTGAGTTCAGGCAAAAGTTTACAGACAAAAAATAAATTCCAAGTTACGTTCAAGTAGGAGGTGGTGACACTGGCAGTTCACACCTGCTGTCTGTCACCTCTCTCCACTATGTATGACAATGGCAGGATCCTCTGGGACAAGAGCAAGACACAGGGCTCATAACAGCTTATAGTTGTTCCATGGAGAGCAGGGTAAAGACATGTCCTGTGCAGGAAAACAGGAACCCAAATTCATATTATAAGAAGACAAAACCTTTGTTTGGTTGGGTTTTTAGCAGTTTTCATACTATTTTTTGAATCCTTATGTGGACAGTGCTGCATTTCCTGGCATTAATGTCTTTTCCCTCCCTACACCAAATGTCTTTAAAGTCAAACTGCATTTTAGTCAATATTCCCACTCCTCTCTCCCCACTGTACAGCAACCTTAATTGCCTACAACAGAGTGCTGTTTCTGTTTTGACTGATGTGAGGTGTTTGGGAAGAATAATGGTCTTTAGAATACCTACCATAAGAAGGAAACATAAATGTAAATATGTTTGAGAGTTCTAGGGTAATTAGAGATGCTGTAAGGCATAAGACTGGCAGAAAATACCAATTTAAATGCAAAAGACTTGATCGGTTTAGTATCTCTAGAGTGGCAATTAAGTTTTGAAGGGCTTTTGTAGAGTTCTAGTCGTAGACCTCGATTTGTGGGGGGAAATATGTAAAATTTTTAGTAAATGTAAAAGTCAAACAGACCTTTTCAAAACTCAGCTTGTGATTAACAAGCTGAAAGCAGTCAGTTCCTTCCTATCTCCAGATAGCCACTCTTTGTGCATGGTCTTCCAGAGGGGAGAAAAAATAAAGAACAAAAAAGAACACCACAGCAGACTCAGCAGCACCTGAAAGTTACTCTGATATTTTTGCTAGCCAAGCAGCCCACTCATCTTACCACATGCTGCACGTTCTTTGCCACAGAAAGGAATTCTTTTGACTCTTTCTGCCTGTATTCTGGGAGAAATTCTATGTTGGCAACACGGAACAGTCCAACAAAATACAGGGCGTCTTTGTTTTCTGCCTGAACTGTAAGATACAAAGCAGACGGTTAGACTCTTCTTTCCTACCTTTTTTTTTTTTTAATAACAATGAGATTTTTTCTGATTAAATTCTAAACCAAATTATTATATTCAGCCTAACAATGGAAACAACTACTGAAAGAACATGATGTTTTCACAGCCAAATGGTTCTAGATGAGTACCACAATATGGTTAATTGAGCACCTGTTCTCTACACACGTGATAGCATCATACAAATGAACCGCTATAACGAAGATAACATCAACATCCAGATTCTGGAGCATCCGTGAGGAATCTTAAGCAGAATTAGCACTAGGGGTCTAAAGAGCAGAACATAGCTTTTACTCCCCAATTAGACACTTCTGTATTTTACTCCCCTTTAATTTCTATCAATCTGTTCTATATTAGAAAAAAAAGACTTACCTGGCCTGCAGCAGGCCAAGAAATACAGTGGAAGTCAAAGTTTCTGAAGAGTAAAGCTCATAGGAACTGTCAGGTCTGTGCAATAGCTAGCACATAAAAAATATTTTTCATAATATTAAAAAAAAAAAAAAAAAAAAAAAGTCACATTTCCTAAAGCCAGCAGCTATGCCTGCTCTTATAATTACTTGTTAAATCTTAACAAAGACACCCAGAAGTGTTTCGGGCCCCATTTAAGTAAGTTCCATGTTTATTTTAGAAACAGCCTTCAAGGCAAGTGAAATCTCAAACCCAGCTGAAAATGCTAGTGGGGATAGAGATGTATAAAATTGGCATGAGCTTTCAGCAACTCACCGATGAACAGCCACAGTAATGTCCAGGTTACAACTCCTAAAATGAATAGAATGAGGGTAAAGAGAATTATTTTGTTTTGAAAATTCCACAGCAAGTTATCTTTTTTCTTCAATTTCAATTTGCCATGTTTTTTCCTTGCCAGAATCCTCTTTGCCAGCTTATCTTCTGCAGCTACCATTTGGACTGAGATGTTGGCTACCTAAAATATTGTGAAAGACAACAAAAAATGTGGAACATTTCTAACAGCAACTGACTGACCAACAACCAGAACATATTCTCATATATATTTGCCTGTGACCACATATATACAACTATAACTTAGTAGCAATTTAGAACTTCAGTCAGAAGGAAAAGTCATTTTCTTCCAGACACTTGCAGATACAACAGAGTCAGTCCCCGTTGCATAAGGATGGCTCTTTACCATCATTACATCCTTTGAAGCCTCTCAAAAGGTACACTGCAAGAGCATGTGGCTTGTTGTAGGCTAGAAGTGTGGACACAAGGCTTACTTTTCACTTCCACTGACTATACTTCACTTGAGGAAGGAGAAGACTATGAAAGTCAGGAAGTACCCAGGTAAGAACTGTACTTTGAGTTATCAATGTGTATGCTAAGTTTAATATAGTGGCTACAAAAACTATGTGCTGACGGAGCTTGACACCCAGGAAGTGACAAGCGTAGTTGCTAGCCATTCACAAAAGTGCTGCTGTGAAATAATCTGCAATAAGTGTTTTTTTCCTTCTGCCCAATGCTAGTAAAGCCACATCTGAAGTACTGTGTCCAGTTTTGGGCCCATTAGTATAACAGAGATGTTGATAAACTGGAGCGGTTTCAGGGGAAGGCCACAAAGAGGTGAGGGGCTGAAGGATATGATGTACGGTTGAGAGCCCTGGGTTTGTTTAGCTCGAGACAACACAGAAAAGACAGAGTGAGTAAATCTATTTGTAGATTTCCTTATCTAAAGTGGGTTATGGAGAAGACAGAGCCACGCTTTTCTTACTGATGCACAGTGAAGAGACAATCACAACAGTCATACATGACGGCAGCAGAAATTCCAGCTAGACTGAGCAGGGTATGGGAACTTATTTCACCATGAGAGCCATACACCTGAGCCACGTCCAGAGGTGTCAGAAAACCTCCATGCCTAGAGATATTCAAACCTCAGTGGGATAAAGCCCCAGCAAATCTGCACTGGCTTTGATGTTAGGTTTCCTTTTTAAAAATTTAAAAACCTTCATAAGACCCCACCAATGTAAATTTTTCTGATTTGCTGATATGAAAAGCCCTATTTAAAGCCCTAGGTTATGCTTTCAGTAAGAGAGATCTGTATATCCTCTCAAAGAAGGCATAAGCAACATCACCACATATATGCTGCCAGTCCTGCAGTCAAACGCAATGGCTAGCAATCTTTGATCTCAGAGTTGAGGATGTTGAAAGATGAGAAGAAAAATTAGTAATAAGTCATAATGAAAGGAGTAATAAGACCCAGTCATACGTTTTATAATTTCCTCAAACAAAACATGAAAATGCTGAACTGGAAGATTTCAGAGTCCTATCTTCTGTTTATGTAGTTAACTGCATTTTTTTTTTGCATGCTCTCAAGAATGACTTAAGTTGCCCATCTTTTTAAAGACCTTATTGAGTACAATTTTGTTTAAGTATGAAAACCAAATTGCCTATTCGTTTGTTTAAAACCCTGCTCTGTCATGTAGAGTTCCCTTATATACCTAGGTGTTCAGTAGGACAGCTTGAGACAGCTCAATGAATGCTCAGTTCTGCATCTGAAATTTGGGCCACTTGGATTAAGATTCCCCCCAAGACTATTTGAGGTTTAAGTTTTCCCATGCTTTTTGTTTGTAGCTGTAGACCTAACCGGACAGATTTATTCTTAAAAATTATATCCTCTCAAGGATCATTAAAGACTATAAATATGTTTTTGAAACAACTACTGTCTTCATTGCATCCACTGCAATTCTAACCTTACTTTGAAAAAACAGAAGAAAATGCACTTCAGGAAGTGCAAGTATGCTGTGCAAGTATGAAGGCTTGCACAACAAAGTTCTCAGTTATACAGGGTTCATAGGAATACTGAATGCTATGCACTACATTTTAAGTATTTCCCTAGGTTATATTAGTTTACCATAAACATTTTATAGTAAGCAAAACAAAGGCAAAGTTAAGATGTTCCCTTCTTTGAATTCTTAACTCAGCTTTCTTCTCTACTGTAACTCAGTTCTTGTATTCTATAATTGGTTTCCAGCTAATGTTGCAATGTGACTATCACCACACACTAAATTATTTATTGCTTCTTTGTCACGAGTTAACGCTCATGCAAGAGTTCCCTTCTGTATTTTCTCAGGGAAAAAGAAAACACTTTACCTTTAATGTTGCCTTTCTTGTCAAGAATATTTTTTTCTTTTTTTTTTTAAACCCACTTCACTAATATAAGCTTTTCATATTGTCACACTGACATGCCCATTATTTCAATTGCCTGAAAATACATGTTACTAGCAATCAAACATATTCTGAACATTTTCAGACTGAGTTACAAAACAGAAAACTATACCAAATTTAACTGTGATGTTAAGTTTAATACTTGAGAAATAGATCATAAAAGATCTAATAGTATCAAGAAGCATATGAAATCAAGAATGCTGAAGTCACCCACTTACGCTTAGTTCATCTTCAGTTTTAGCTGGTGGGTGATCTTTTTTTTTGTCCATACCAGCAGAACTAATGTTAGTGCTTGTCCAAGCTGCAAAAAAGCCTTACACCTTTTCTCAGGCACTACTTCCACTTCTGAAGCTGAAGACAGCTAACAACGTCAGGACCAAAAGAGGCATCAATTTACTTTGATAAGTTTCCAGTTGTAATCTCATCTGCCCTATTGCTCCTTTGTGAATATTAGAAGGATGCTATCATGTAACTTTAGACATCAAGTCAGACTGAATAAAATAGGTTTTTCATAGTCTTTTAAAGCTAAAATAGGCTCCCACTTGTTAAAACAAAATCACACTACTAAAATGTATATATCAGTAAAACTTCACAAAATCTGTTGCCATGAACAAGAAAATAAGCAAGTAAAACGTAAATATGAGAGCAAAATCATACAACTAAAAGAAGGGAAATGTAAACACCTTGAGTACAAGTACTGTAAATAGCAGATAACTGCAAACCAAGAACAGCACTTTGACCCTTTTCCAGAATTTTGTAACATCCCTGTTAGCACTTGACTTTTGTTATTTATTGTAAATGAGA
Source organism: Strigops habroptila (assembly GCF_004027225.2). Lineage (NCBI taxonomy): Eukaryota > Metazoa > Chordata > Aves > Psittaciformes > Psittacidae > Strigops > Strigops habroptila. The sequence goes on from NC_044278.2 coordinate 15,792,060, forward strand.
AAAAAACTGCTCCAGTTTTTAAAAAATATTTCATATTTTTAAAATAGGTCAGGCTTCAAACCAATAATCTTTTTTGTAATCAGGTGCGGGAAGTCACTTGTACCATAACAGTTCCATCCTATTTTCTTTGGTAATTAAATATTTATAGAGGATGTAAAACAGTACTTTCCTCAATGGATGCTAACTATAGAGCTGTCTTTACTTTTAAGTGATTAACAATCTCAATGCCTTCCCTGGGTCAACGTCAGAAATGGCACTGAAGAAATGCCAACTTTTTATTAAAAAACCCAAACCATCCTTCTATTAGTTTATCTTTGAAGATAAAAAACCTAGCCTAAAGATCATAAAAACTAAGAATAGAAAGGATGTAGTCAGACCTCATAGCAGGTATGAGCTGCAGGCGCGAACTATGTTCGTGTAACGAGCAACAGATTGCTTAAACTACAAGGCAAAAAGTCCTACAGTTAGACAATGTACTTGTAAACTAAGATATTTCTTTTCTGTGTGTTAGTCTTTGGCTATTCCCTGAAGCACAGTATTTATGTCCTCAATCATTTTTTGTTATTTTTTCTAGAACAGCAACCAGTTCTATACCATATTTTAACCATGTGAAGCAATACTTTCAGCTCAGGGTCTTATTAATGTTTTAGTAGCATAGGAAGATCTATTAATTTATTCCATATTACTATATATATAATTGCTTCCAAGTCCCACTTTTTTTTTTTTTAATTAAACTTAGTTTTGGGGAGATTACATGGTCTCCTAAAGTGTTTATGTAATTCCCAAAGCCTTCCACTATCTGTGCACAGGGAGTCACTATAATACAAATGGTATTTCAAAAGCTGGTCCATAGATTAAAAGAGCATTGTACATAAAAATACTTTCCTTTGTTAGTATCAAATCTTTTGCATGTTTATTCAAGAAATCCTCTATGTTCTGTGGAAGCACAATTATCTCCAGATTTCACTTTTCTTCAGCTATCTAACTTCACATTTTCTCCTGAGAATATAAAAGTAACCATGGTGTTAAACTGAAGTAGCAACAAGATTCAATTGAAAGGTAGAGTGTTAAATGTGCGCTTTAAACCTGGTGCAAAAATTATATGCCATTTTCTCTAGATTATACAGAAAGGCTGACATGAAAGTTATTTCCATTCCTTCAACGAGGTAAATAACTTTGTTATGCACCTTTCACATATCTAAGGTGTATGTGGGCTGCTTGAAGAAATAAGTAAATGAAGCAAAAAATAAAATTATGGAGGAGGAGGAGGTTCTCCAGGTGCCAGGACGGAGATCTATGCTGCAGTCCATGTAGGAAACCACACTGGAGCAGATGGATATTCCTGAAAGACTGTGGTCCACAGAAAGCCCATGCTAAAATAAACGAAAAGAGTGAAAAAGGACCATCAGAGAGAAACCATTGTATAGTGATCATAAACCCCCCATCCACACTGTGCTACTCCGGGTTCAGGGGTTGGAGGGGGGTGGGCAAGTAGAGGAGTGGTATGTGAAGAAATGAAGCTGAGCCTCAGAAAGGGGAAAGGAACAGAGTTGTTTCCATGTTTGCCTTTTTGTTTTCCACTACTCAAATTAGTAGTTACATTTTAATTTTAACTGACAACAAATTAAGTCAATTTTCCCCAAGTTGAGTCTGTTTTGCCTGTGACAGAAATTGGCAGATAATCTCCGTCTTCGTCTCAAACCATTATTTTTATCTCCTTGTTCTTCCCATTTTCTCCCCCAGTCCTGCTGAGGAAGGGAGGAAGGGACTGAGCAGCTGGGTGGGAGTCTGAGTGATAGCCATGGCTAACCCACAACAATGTTGCAGTACCTGGTACTTACTTCCCCCCTCCTCTTTTTAAAAAGAAAGATTAAGACTTGAGGGGTTATTTTCCCAAGATAAGTGCATTCTGTTTCCAAGTAAAGCTAAGAATAAAGAGGTTGGCAAACTGAAAACAAACATGAAACACATTAGAAATAAAGTCATCTTATGTAAGTCAGCAGTGCCGTTTCCTTCTGTTTCATTAATTGCATATTCCTTATATAAAAAAAGTCTGAAGACAAAAAAAAAACCCCAAAACTTAAGCCAATGCAAACCATAGGCTTGCTCCCTCATGTTCCTCTGATATCAGTCATTCCAAGTCAGCTTGAAAAGTTAGCATAACCTAGTTATTCCATTTCTGAGCTCTGTGGAGAAACGTGCTTTCACATAGGTCCACCTGAAAGGGCTATTGGCTTTAAACCCTTACTCCATACACATGAACTGGCTGGCATTAAGCAGCTTGATTTTGTCTGCTGCAAGTAATGCATATCAAAACACAACTCAACTCTTTCTGACCCATATCAACATAACACCTATGTTGGTTAATTTTCAGAAGCATCCTATTTTCTTGCCATTCATGGCTTCCAGACCAGTTCTACCTCTTCATGCTTTCCTACTACTACAAAACTCACTATCTCAAATCACAGACTTCTCAGTTTATTCACACAATGACAGTGATGCTTGGTTTTACTCACATCATTCTCTCTTAGGACTGTAGCTTTCTCATGCACACGTTTTGCAGTCTGACTGTTTGTCTCCCACCTCTCTAAGACCATCACACAACCAGGGGCAGCTTGTTAGCTTAATATGTGCTCTTCCCTCTCCTCCAGAGTCCCTGATTAAAGGAAAGTCTGCAGCAGATTGACTTGACAGCCTCAAGCCACAGCTGAGTTGCCTGCCTATATTCCACAGATATGGAGGAACCTGGGGATACCAGCAATTCAGCTCTGTAAGAGGAAAAAGTTCATTTTGTGCTGCACAAACCTAGTGCTATGCTAGGAGAGCAGAAGGGTTCATCTCACCTCTCTCAGCCTATCTAGAAGTTAGGCATATCAATCCAAGTTTGTTTTCTAAACTCAGTCTATACATAATGGTGACAAAAAAAGCAATCAAAGAAGATGAATCATACTTTCTCCACTGAGTACAGATAGAAAAGAGGCAATTATTTTATCAAACTTGTCATCTACAAAATCCTCTCTAATAGAAATCTTTCTCTTCTGACCAAAGCTGCCCTCATGATCAGTTCAGAAGCAGTCTTCCTTGCTCCTTTAACTGGTAGAAGCCTAGAACCAGCTTGCCAGCATCAGCCTACTAACTCATCAGGGTACTCTAGAGGGCTATAACCTCAGCATGACACTTTTTCCAAACTGCACAGCGAAAGTGGCAGAGTCTGCTTGTATCTCAGGATCTCCCTTTGCTAAGCAGGAATGTCTAACAAGTTGTAGAAAAACATGGAAGGAAGAATAGTGCATACACAGTGCAAAGTGATTTCTACTAAAACCTCATTTTAGTACCTGTAAGAATTCTCTTGCCTTTTACTTGTATCTCTTTCTTTCATCAAAACTCTGGTAAAGCACAGGTCTTAACATGTCTGTGAACACTAAACAAGTGTTTAAGTGCTGATTCATGATAACATTTGAGAAAGCATTCATAAATATTCTGGAGTCAATCAATTTTCTTCACACCTGACAAAGACTAATGCTATATGATTGCATATTTTATCTCTTGAATAATTTCTTCAAATTACAGCCAAGATTACTTCCAACAGAGTAAGAAAAGGTTTTGGCTGTCCTTCTCAAGAACCCAGCTGAATTTGTAATTCAGCTTCATTTTGAACCTGAATTGAAGGTCGAATACCTGTACCTTTGTTAAGCACATACTAATAATGACTGGTATGCTATTAATAGCATGCAAAGATCTGCATACACGCAGGCAAGTCATTAACATTTTGGTCTTCCATCACAGGAGACAAAACCAGCACACAATAACCATTTCTTTAATTTTTATTTTTTTTTTGGAAGCCAAAATTGTGAGCAAATTGAAATGAGGCTTTTACCCAAGTAGGGAAATGGGCTGCAATTGATTATGAAATACTAAATTATTAATAATTGTCTAATAATATCTGTTTCAGTATCAAATTTGAACTTCTTCCTCCTCCTCCACTGGGTGAATACCATGCTGCTTGCTTTCAAGATCTTTGTTATCTGGAGATTCAGCTTCGAATCACAGTGCTCATATTTATTTTTCTTCTCCTTGAGCTCTTACTTAATTTCCAATTCCTGACAATGCTGGACTATGCACCAGAGGCCTCTGATGTAACACACAAAATCATCTTGGATATTACAGCCAATTGAACTGTCTTCAAATATCCAGACATGACATAAAACTGCCGTTGACAGAGCATCTCATCTGAAATACAGCAGCTGGCTGCCCTGCCTAGCAGCTTCCCTGAGCAGTAATGGAGCTATTTTGCCTCGCATATGTGGACTGAGAACAGCTTAGTTATTTGTATCCCCATCAATTAAAATTAAAATAAAAAGGCTAAGTGAGCACATCTTTTTGGCACAGTATCCATTTATCAGTCTGTGGCATTTTAAAGGCAGACAAGCCCTGCTATTCCATCAGGTTATGGTCTAGTGCCACTTGTCGCCTTTTGGGGCCACTAATTTTACTCTCATTTTTTCTCTTGCTTGTATGGACAGCTATGTGTAGCAGGGAGCAAGAAAAATAATACTGACACAGAGTATATGAATCATACTACTACATTAAGTATGGCTTGTTAAAAGAATCACAGCACTCTGAAGCCTGCTGCATTTCAAATAAAATAAATAACATATAAAAAAAAAAAGATAGAGTTTCTACAGTAATGAGGTTGACCCAGTTAAGCTAGCACTGAAGCCTATGATAGCAGCCTCTACAGAAGTCAAGTCATGGCAGTGCTTCAGCCAAGCAAAAGCAGTGTTTGAGCTTTTCAGGTGATGAGGGGTGCTGATGTGCGAACTCACATCTACCAGAGTGCTCAGTCATGTGTGCTTATATAGGTCAGGCCTATTTGAATTGAGCAGAATTTGACAAGCCAAATCGAAGTGCTTTATTGGTGAATGTGTCTGTGCTCCTCCCTGCAAATCACACTTCACATGGTCCTTAATGGGTGCCCTGCTGAAAATGAACAAAAATTAAATTTATAAGTTCAAGACTTCAGCTAATAAAAAGTGCTGTTCAAAAGCATTGGTCCACGAGGCTAAGACCCCCAGAACCCGTTATGATTAATGCATACCCTGTTCTCTGTGTGCCATGTGGAAGGCAAACAGGAAAACATCGCTCTTCTTACACATTCTTAGCAGCCAGTTGCCACAAGGGATGCCCAGCTGAAATGAGGCTACTGTTTAGTGCAAGCAAACCAAAGATATCTCACTCATGTATGCAGGACTGCAGTGTTTTCCCCAGGAAGCACCATGCCCAGGGCCTCCACAAGCCTCATGCCAGCCTAGCCTCAGTGTTTGCAACAAATAAATTTCCATATAAGATGCTAATGTAATCTACTTTTCCTGCCTCTCCACAGTTGCATTTTCCTTGCAATTAAGCAGAGAGTATCTTTGATACCCTGTAAGAAAGCCAGTGCTGGAAATTTAACTCTTTATCTTCCCTCCTCTGTCTTTCAAAAACCTATCCATGCCCGTCCCTTTCAGGCTTGACCTTTCATCTCATTTCTATGTCTCCAATCATCTTCTAAGTACAAAAGCAGAACAAAATAGCTGAGGGGGGAAAAAAAAAAAATCAAAAGAAACTTGAACTTTTTTTGGCATCATTATTTGCACCAAAAAGTCTTCAACAGGACATTCAGTCCACCTATGCCACTTTTATCCCTACTTGATCAGGTCTCAGAGTCATGTGATGTTATCATCCAGGCAGTGACAGGCTACAGCAAGCACATACAACTTCAAACTGTTAAGGAGCAGAACAGATTTATTTTTTTTTAAAGCAAGTACCTTGAACTAACTTACTATTAAACAGATTATTTGCACTTCTAAGTGTTAAACAAGTTCTTTCACTCAGTCTTTTGAATTTGGGGTTTCAGTTTCTTTGTTCAGGGGTTATGGGGCAGCTCAACATTCCACGCCCTAGAATTGACTGGCATTGCTGTTGTCATCCCTCACCCACCAAAAATTTTACTAAGTAGATTACCCAAAAGACCTACAGAGGTTAATTCAAGTACTGAAAAAACATACTTGACAGGGAGTGTCAAGGAAATTAGTCCAGCTAATTTTACAAGGAAAAGATATACAAAAGTATTTTTAGTGTTTGAATTACATAGCTCTGGTATTGGCAGGCTCCTCATCGAGACAAAGGAAATTGTAAGTGCCAGCAGAGGCAGGGCGGTGCAAAACTAGATAACTTACAAAGAAAATCTGGTGTTTAGAATAAAAATCACAGATAAGCACAGACAAACCGGTTGAGATGAACCACCAGTGAGGGCTGTTAACCATGAATACAACTGACCAAGGATTGCACTGACTCCTGTTCACTAAATTGCACAGTCCCCTGTTCAAACTTCTTTTTCAGAGATGTTCCTGATGTTTTTGCTGGGTCATCAAAGTCCCCTCTGACCTTGACATCTTTGAGCACTTGCAGGCAACTGCTCTCAGCTGCAGGGACACTAATCTTCATTAGGGGGTGATCACCAGCTTGAATATGTGCTCATGCCCTTGGGCTAAGTGCAGTGAAGTAGCAGGCAGAAGTTAAGAGGGTCTGGACTGGAGGAAACAACAATGAAAGTCTAAACATAAAACTCGTTACTGTGACCCACATAAGCTGCACTTGTTTCTCCTGCCTGCTTCTAGGTTCTGCATTGTAGAGATTGCTGTTTGTATGTCAGTTAAAGCAGCAGGAGTTAGAAGGGCTGAATATGTTGTGATCTGCATATGGCAGTGTCCTTACATATTCACTGCCACGTGATGAAATCACAAGAACAGAAGAGCTATTAACAAGAGGGAGCTACAGCCCTGTCCACTCCATTTACGAGGTCATCATAAGACCCTGACTAAAAAAAAAGCTACCATAGTTTGCTCTACAACTAAGGGTTGGTTTGTTTTGTTTTTACCTTTTGTGTCCGCTGTGTGGAAGTTCAGCAGAGAGGAGCATCCTTTACAGCCCTTGGGTGTCCATACAGCCTCAACTCAAGCTTGTGGAGCTTGCGAACCTTTGTCCAGCACCATCATGTTACCTAGCTCCACCAGTCGGCATCTCACAGCAACACCACTTGGGCCAGCTCTGTGGACAAAAGCTTTAGTTGAGATCTAAATGCTGTATTTTTTCCACAAGCAGGCCCCACTCCATATTCTTTCAAGCAGGTTCAACTCCTCCAATATTAGAGCCAATCACCTCACAAAAGACAAAAAGAAGCAAATCAAGACCACTGGGGAAATCAGTCTGATTGGCAATGTGCCAGAGTGGGAAAGCCACCTGAGATTTGTTGAATGATCAGTATTGGAGGATCAGTAGGATATCACAGCAAACAGAAGCTGATCATACATGTACAAGTATAGTCCCTAGTAAAGACAGCTGGACACATAAGCTGCATTTGCCTACTGCAGTGAAATTTCAGTATCGTTTGTTGTCTGGAAAGCATGAGATAAGATCCCCACACCAAATCCTTTGTGTACAGTAATGTCAGAACCTGCCAAGACTCTGTGCTTCCTCTGTGTAACAGAGCAGAGCTGAATGTCTGTGTGCCTTGACCTTTAGACACAGGGAGCTTCCTATATCCACTTCCCTGTTGGCTGGTCATCTTCCTACGTTTTGCCTGTCCAGACTTGTAGTGGATATATTTTAACAGGCAAGATGGATTCATCATGGTGCTTTGCTACGTCAAAAGGAGGGGAGAGCTAATTTAGGACCATCCAAGATGCTGGCAGAGCCAACCTCTTAAGAGTTCTTACTGTCATGGCTGCAAAACAATACAAACATGACAAAAAAATACCTACACTTTTATGTGGACAGCCTGGACCCCTCCTCACATAGCTTAGGATCTTGTGTAGCCTCACAGTGTCTTGGCTCTTGATCTTGCAATTGACATGCAGGGCTGTCAAGATTTCTCCTCCAGAACCATTACAGGGACACAGCTTTAAGGGCCTTGCTACCCTTACACTGAACCCATCATATCACTGGGATCCTGTTCAAGAGACCAAATTTCTGAGTTTGCCTCAGACTTATCATTTCTCAAACTCTTCTTTTCCTTACATTTCAGGGAGATGGTGACGGATGGGACTGTATGTACAATGTGATTTCTACCATTTAAATTGGTTATAGAAATCGTATTTTTCAACAAGTTTTCATTACATTTTCCATGCAGCCCTCCTCCAGAGGATTTTAAAGCACTCCCAGACACCATAATAAGTCTCAGAAGTGCTTTGCATTTGTAATGAATCCCGAGGGAGGAAACATGATTCATTCTGTAAAACGCTAAGCAAACGTCAATAGCCAAAGCCTTTATCTCAAAGGACAAAATGTAGTTACAAGTGCCCAGATCATAAGTAATAGTCTAAAGAGCTATTTTTGGAGTTAATTTTCCTCACTCCAAGGAGCAAAACAGTTATATTTAAAAAAAAAAAAAAAAAAAAAGAAAAGGGAAAAGAAAAGAAACGAAACCTGGTTTTTGGGAGTTCTGGGTTTCCTTATGATGGATAGACACTCATCCATCTTAGAATAAAAACCCCTTCATCAGGAACACTGTCTTTTGTTTCTTCATTCTTCAGTAGCTTCCACTGGACATGGGTTTGGCTTATCCCAGCGCAGCAGCTTTGGCTGTGCAGAAGCGTGGTTCTGGAGAGAGCATGTGCATTTTGCTGTGCATTCAGTCTTATTTTTAGACAGCCAAGTAAACAAGCACATGTCAGTTCTCCTTAAGCAATGCACATTACCGGTCTCTGCTATGAACAAGTTCCCACTAATGTGAATAGAGATCCGCCTTCCCTCATTCCCAGCCAAGATGACAGGACTTTCCCCTTCACTTGTTGTATATAGGTTTAAATTAAAAATATTACCTGAAAATATATAAAAACGTTGACCAAAGGGACAATTAAAATTTGAGACCCTTGATGGCCTGCAACGACAGAAGGAGGGATATCAATGACATTAAGTCTGACTGGTTTATGTTTCCATTTGTAGAGGTCATTCATCTCCTTCTCCTCACAAATGAGGGGGATCCCCCTTTTTCTAATAGAGCAGCTGGTTCCCCTCCTAGGGATGCCTTCCACTCCAGTCTTTTTTTCCCCAAGAACATCTTTTATTCTGTCCATCTTTTCCCATATTTCATGGGTTATATCAAGCCTGCTCACTGGAAAGACAACTTTAAATCCATCTATTCTTCTATTTCATTAGCTTTCCAATTTACATTTTTTTTTCTAAAGACCCACTACATGTTTAAAACAGGTAAGTCAGTAGCAGGCAGGAAATGTTTGCTTTTTTCTTCTCTGTCAGACCTTCCACTCCTCTCTCTTTGTAGGTTTAAACAAGGAGTCCAGGAATCAACAAAATACCTTGGTTTTCCTCTGCCTAGTACAGGGCATTGTGTGTATCATCCCCCACTTACAGCAGTCACTGCAGTTCAGTTCCTTGCAGACTTTGCTGACCACACAGTGCTCTGTTGGGAGCTCACATCTCACCACCATGACATTGCAAGTGAACAATGAAATCCAGCTGCTTCCATCCTCCATCGTCCGATTCTCATACTCTAAAAATATCACTGCAAGGAAAGGTTTTGAAGTTTACAGCACACTATCTGCTCTCAGCTGGCCTTGATCACACATGTTATACCTAGAGTACAGATTAAGCTACCATTTTAAGAAGATTGTCCCAAACACAAAACTAAATCACTCCTTTTATTTCAAAATTACTATGAAAAAGTTGACATTTTCTGAAATTCGTTGTCTTCAAAACTGAAGATTCATTCTAGATGAATACTAAGGTTTATGATTCATCCCAGTATAGCTGGTACTCAACCTCTTAAAGAAAGCAGGCAATGTTCAGAACTGAGACCTCCTTCCTTCATACCTTTTGTAGGAGACAGCATTTATACTTAGTTGAAGGGCATGAGCATCAGCACTCCTTCAGTTAAGTGCTCCCAGGGCCCATTTATCTCCAGCTAATAATCCAATTTGCCTGGATATACTTGACTCCAGTGGGAGTGCAATTCACAGAGCAACTGCAGAAGGCAGTTCTTAAGGGACTCATCATATTACACGAAGACAGACATTTTAAATACAGAACATACTCTGCCAAACTGAGGTTCACTCGTGCAGCCTGCTTCGGTGACATGGCAGTACTACGGCTTGGTTTTATCTCACAACTCCTGCTTAAAAAGCAAACAGCATAAAAGCTGTTTAATCATTCATGGATTCATTTTACAGAATACAGAGACTGCTGAATGTGGCTGTAAAAAATAATTTTGCTTTGATCTTTTGATCCTCATCCTACACCAAATACACAACGAGAGGGAAAAAATAGAAAAGTAATAGGAAAAAAAGAAAAATAGCCAGTTACTACATAGGCACTACTCTTTTTTCTAGTTACTTTGACTCAACTGGTTACAGGTGCTTCACATCCAGAAAACATAGAAACCTACCACAACAATCACCTTCACATAATACTTCGTATTCTGTCTCGAAAGTTTATAGTGATAGCTTGGCTTATTAACACACACACACAAAAAAAATCATCTCTGTTGCAGCCATTGTGTTTGGCACCTCATAAAACAGCTTGTACTATAGTTATGCTTCTGGGGGAAAGATTCATGTAATTAAACATTCCACAGCAGGAAGAGAAAGTAACTTGTTTCTAAGTAAGATCTTCAGGGCTAAGTAAATCTCTTACAAAACACACACTGTGATTTCAGTGGGTCTCTTTCCGAGATGCAAGCAGAAATGCTTCTTAATTACACTAAGAAATCCTACAAGGGCAGATCTCCAAGACAAATGGTAAAGAGTAAGACTGAATGCACAGGAGTCTGAGAAATAATTCCCAGGATTTAGGGACTGCAGGTCTGTTCCTTAAAACTCACTACACTGACCTTCACAGTGGCAGTCAGCACATCTGAGCTGCGAACATTTCCCAAGAGAGCCAGCTGTCCTCTGCCCCCAGCAGTTCCTGCAAGGACCATGCGCACATAGGAGACACATGCCACACTCCTACACAGTTCACTTTCAGCTGTGGCCACACTGCTACTGATTAATAACAGCTCCATCAACATCCAGAAATAAAACACCCTTGATAACAAACAGAAAAGAGTAATAGCTGCTTTGTTACATTCCCAGCAGCTTCTGGCAGTGCTGAGCCATTTTAGGATCACTGCCTCAGAGCAAAATCTCCCATAACGGCAAAACAAAGTGCACTTCAGCTTATGCACACGAGCCTGAAGTTTTTTTGATCTCAACTTACCTTTTCTCAGGCAAGGCCTGAACCTTTCACTGCAGCTCCTTCATGCAATCTAGCAATCAATCCACCTGACTACAGCTCAAGCTCTTGCACTGCAGTAGCAAAACCTTCTCCAGCTGCTATTTGTGTGGGGACCCAGCTGTAGCCCATCTTCATAGAGTCATAGAATCCTTTAGGTTGGAAAGGATCCTTAAGATCATCAAGTCCAACTGTTAACTGTATTCTAAGGTGCAGGGAATCTGAAAAATACTGTTCTGATTTAACACCACCACCACAACTGCAGCACAGTGCTTGATTTATCCGAACTGTTGTGGCAGATCAGGGGAAAAGGTCTCTCTGGAGGATGTCAGGAGATGATGATTGCTGTAGGCACATGCACAGATTCCCTTGATATCTCACTTGCACCTTCTGAGTTGCTACCTGGAGCATTGATTTTCCTCCTTGTACCAAAAGCTTTTTCTATTCACTTGGAAAACTAATGTTGCCATGGTATCCAAGCACTTTAAAGCCAGACCTGAATTTGTGTGGCTGTGGGAGTGGTTTTGCTCCCCTTTTACTGAAAGCCAAACCCACAAAGACCAGGTCTAGTGCTCAGCAGCTCTGGGGTGTTAAGGCTCATCCGTGGCACTCTGGCATCTTTAAGAAAGTGATCAAAACAACACCTTTTGGGTTGTGTGTTGGAAAGATCTGAAAGCAGCAGAGCAACCTTTCAATCTATGTTATGTGTAGGAGCTAATACAAAGAAACTTAGAGTGAAGTGTTGACTCATAATGACACTAATGCAAAACCTGTTCCTAAAATCAATCTCTGCTCATTTTTGTCCTTCTCTTCTTCTGTGCCTTAACAAGAAATGAAAGAAACATAGCATTTAGCTGATTTTTGTACAAACACAAACGCTTTTATGCACCTCACACCTATATTGACAAGATGACAATGCATACACTTTCTTTAAATCCAGTTTGGAAACACCTAGCAGTCATCAGTCTGTCTCAGACATGGTGTGCTGATTCAAGCTCCCACCATCCACATGCCTGCTCCTTCCCTCTGGTGCTGCCTCTCCCCTCACCACACAAGCCTGGCCCTGCAGATCCTCAGACCAGAGCCGAGACCACTCCTGCATTTCTGGACATCACTTCTTCTGAATCTACACATAAGCATTAAACCTGCCACGCAGTCTGCAGAGCGCTGACTCGCTAAAGCACAGGATTTGCTCCTGCCCAATAACAGAATAACATTTCTACCAAAGTCAGCCATTTAAGAGAAATTTAATTAGGGAGAAAGGTCACCTCTTTAATTTCACCTATAAATCCAATAGGGCTATAGTCAAATTTATTTCTGCATCTGAGAAATGGTATTATATCTTTACTTGAATGTCACAGCATATCGCACTGTGCTGTTGCAAGATGAGAGCAGAAAAATTTCCTTCCATCCAAGGCAGTGATTTTCACCTTTGGTAATAGTTAATATCCTTTCTTCCTCTCCTCTCTGTCATTTTATCCCGTGGTTTTCTACTGCTCGAGCTTTGTCACAGAACTGTGGTGGGTTTGTTTTGGAGACTCAGGTGGGAATACCAACCTTAGAGAAGTTTGAATAGGTACATCAATTTGTTAGAGTGGGGAAAGGTGGCTGCCTGTGCATGTTTTCCTGGCAGTAACTTGTGTTGTCTTCCTGCCCGTGTCACTTGCCTTTTCTGCAGGACAGGAAGCCACACAGAGAGGGAAAACACATTTTTCCAGTAAAGACCATACTGTGCGCAAAGCACATGCCAACAAAATTGTCTGTTCCTCTCCCTGTCTGTTTGGTGATTGTCTTAAATTTAGGGTGTTGCAGATTGTTTGCCTTTGTAGCTTATGCATGCATTAAAAAATTAGCTTGTATGCTTCCTTTTAAGATTAAAGAAGACAGAAGAGCTGGAGGGAGGTCTGTGTACACATGCTTATCTGCAGCCTTCATGACCCCCCTCTCACTGGCTCAGGAACTACTACTGGCAGTGACTTAAAGGCTTAAAGTAACTGGCTGAATTTATTTCCTCCAAAGGTTGCTCACTTCCCTTCTTAACATATTTAAAGCTTATTTCTAGGAGACATTACCATGTCACTGATCGTACTGATGTCTGGGATGTTCAAATCATCTTTATTAAGTATTAGCCGTGCTTTCATACAAAAGGAACCGAGGCAGCAAATTCAAACAATGCAGCCAGAGCCAAATCCAATTAGAGACATAGAAATAAAAGTCTGACATCTTGAGTCCTTATTCTTCCTCCTTGGTGGCTCTGTTTTGGCCTAAGCAGATAGGAAAACAAGTCAGCTTGGTCTGAGTGCATTGTGGCTGGAGTGTAAGCAGCCCACACTGCCAGCTCGCAGGCAGAAGGCAAGCACAGGCACCAGCAGCCCCTTCTCCTCAAACCCTGCTGAGCCTGGAGACGCTGTTCAGCAGAGGCATGGTGCAAAGGGATGCTGAGGGCAAATTTACTGAAGAGCAAAGCCTCTTCGTGCCATTCACCATCATTAGTTTTTATTTAAAACACATGATGTTATGTTAGCCTAATGGTCCTCAAGGTCAGGCTTAATTGAACTGGCTGAACTTAATATTGACTTTCTGTTTGTTGTATTTTCTTTCTGCTCTCCTTATAAATGGGGATAAACCTGGATCCCATGCTCGTTTATGCGGTTCTGCACTCACATGCCTATTGAGCATCCTTTCAGAAGGCCATTAGATGTCACTTTAGTGTTAAAAAGATGTTACTAAGCAATTGTCCATAATGAGGTCATGGTCTCAAAATATTCGTGAAGGCAGATAAATGTCATTTACATTTCTACAAGTATGGCGAACTGAAGCACAAGGGCATCAATGTTTAACGTGTTTCTGGTCTGGCTTGCTCTGATGGAGCTTTCTCTGGTACAGCTGTTGAGGGGGAGGATATTTAAAGCACTTTCTTACAAAAACATTTTGGTTTATTTTTAAGCTGGGGCAGCTGACCAACTTACAGTCAGGCTTCAACAAGCAATGTAAGGCAGCATGTGAGGTGTCTTGTCTTAGCTCATACTTGCTGTCAAAGTGAGCCTACAGCCTTAAGTAAGACGTTGTTCATCATCTGCGGAGGGAACCATCCCCTAAGCATTAGAGAGCTCAATAGCTAGGAGAGGACCACCTCCCCTCCCAAGCACACACACACACATCATATCCTTCAGCACATGTTCAAAGCTTCTGTATGTCTCATTCTAATGTATATCAAGGCTTTTAGTAGTAACAATGCATAAGGTTGTCATAGAAATAAATTAGGCTTCTGGGAGAGCTCAGCAAGTGCTTCTGATGCAGTAGAAGCAAACTTACAATGGGTTGTTGTTAATGTAAGAAAAGCAATAACGCTTCCTGCTAACTTGGTTACTAAATTAGCCTGGTACTGTATTAATTTACTTCCTGGCTTAAGACGTTTGCAAACTTAGTAGTAAGGAGGTTTTAATAGAAGAACATTATTAGGCCAGAATGTGTTAATATTTCATTAATAAGAACATTAATATTTCTATATCATATGGGAATATGGAAGGATAAGATTAATCCACAAGATAAACTATAATTTGCTGCATCTACTGCCAGATATTAACAGCTAGATTAGTTTGATGCTTTAAGGTAATGAAAAATGTGTTACGAGGAGGGGTTATCAAAAATAAGATCGTGGGCTATCAGTCATTTTTTGCTGCTGTTCCCATACTAAACCAGGTCCAGTGTCTGCAGCCACAGGGTATAGATTTTGTTTCCTCAAGCACTTGGCTGTTGCTGCTAATACAGTCTGCTAAAATTATCTCTTTTTTATTATTATTGGTTTTTGCTTCTATAACTCCCATGAAGCTAGAACGCCAAACCTAATGAAAGGACATTTAACTAGGGAATGTAACCAGAAGGCCCAGATCGCTGCTTAGGTTGGGCTTGGTATCGGTCAGCACGTGATGAGCAATTGTACTGTGCATCACTTGTATTTATTGGGCTTTATTCCTCTCTTTCTTTCCTATTATTTTGTTTTACTTTGCTTCAATTATTAAACTGTTCTTACCTCAACCTGTGGGTTTTACCTTTTTCTAGTCCTCCTCCCATGCCATGGAGGCAGGGGGAGGGCAGGGAGTGAGCAAGCATCTGCATGGTACTTAGTTGCTGGGTGGGGTTAAACCACCACACATGGTGAAGAATTCCCTAAGTCTGGAGACTCACCTGCTGCTGGGTGTACTGAGACTGGCTGGGGTGGAGCCAGCCTCCTCCTCAGCAGCCTGTAGTATGCTGTGCTTTGGATTTGTGACTAAAGCAGTTGATAACACACCAGTGTGATGACTATTGCTAAACAGTGCTTGCACAGTGTCAAGATCTTCTGCCCCTCTAATCCTGCCCCTGCAGATGAGGGTGGGCAAGATGAGGGGACACAGCTGGGACAGCTGACCCCAACTGACCAAAGGGATATTCCACGCATACAGTGTCATGGTCAGGAACCAAAACTCAGGGAAAAGGAGGAGGAAGGAGATATGTCTGTGGTAACAGGTAGCCATCATGCATGCTGAGGCCCTGCTTTCCAGGAAGGGGCTAAATGTCTGCCTGCCAAATGGGAAGTAGTGAATTCATTCTTTATTTTGCTTTGTTTTCACACACAGCTTTTGCCTTCCTTATTAAACTGATTTTAGCTCCATCCGCAAGTTTGCTGGCTGCAGTCAACCCAGCACACTAGATCAATGGAAATCTGAGCTAAATCGGGTGGGACCACATGAATCAAACTCAATGGGTAATAATACATCTTTTCTCATTTTAGAAAAACACATTGCGTGTGCCTTTAGACAAACACTAAATTGAATATTAACATGGACTATAAAGACTATAGCAGGGAGTCACTCAGAGAGGGCTCAGAGTTAGGGATGAGACAGGCTGATCCTTCAAAACATTTAACTCCTCAGCACAGCACCATATGGCCATTAGTTTTGCTTTTACCTCCTTTAAATAACGAGTCTAAGAGGTGGTGTCTTTAATTTGTCTTTATTCTTAGGTCAAACAATATCATCACTGAATCGAAGAACGAGGTTACTGGTTGAAATACAAGTGCAGTGTGAGACAAATATGGAAGATAACACTTCGCAAATAAATTAATACAGAATAATTCTCTTTGCATAGTTCAGAAGTGAAAAGTAGGAGGCAGCAGTGCGCACGTGCTGTGAACTGACACACACCACCACAAAAACCCAAGTTCCTAGGTGAACTCTTGCAGCTGCAAATAAAACAAACCAAACCCAAAATACTCCAAACCTTAGAGAGCACTAACTATTAAAAACCAGGCAGAAAGGGAACTAATGAGCTTTTTTTTCACTTTTTCTTTTTCTTTTTTTTATACAGACCATGCTGCAGAAGGAGTGTTTTCTCTACGGACACAGATGGTTTAGATAATCTGCCTTGGCATCCCATAGCCTGTCATACCCGACTGCGATGCTCCTTTGTTGCTGCCCATCTGAAGGCCTATAACGTTCTGTCCCTGACGAAGCTGCTCTTCTGAAAATCCTCGTCGATTCTGCTGTGCTTTCCTGTCCAGATACACACAAAAAATCAACATACACACATCGTTCTGTGTATGCCCAAAGAATCATGAAAAGCAATCTGAAACTGGCTCATGTTAATAGACGTGTCCCCTGTAACGCAATATCTCATTTGCACCATCCCATAGGCTGGACAATACTGGCTGGGCTAGTTGCCTTCCTGCAGTTAGAAGTAATTCTCTAGTCAAACCTACAACACTTCAGGCTTTGACTGTACCACTTATTCCAGAACCCCAAGGGATTTCCCTAGCAGCTATGACAGGTAAAATATTTATGTAGTGCTGTATATAACACACATAAGGTTAATTTGTGTTAAACCCTATTGCTCTCAATAGACACTTACCTGTGTTATAATACAAATTGATACCCATCTAGCGCAACAGTAAAAATAGGTATAATGTAACTCAGTGGAGTAAACAAGAATTGGATGTACCCAGAGAAACAAGGGGTCAGAGACGTGACTTGCTCATTTTGGCAGAGCAGACGATGGTTGCCTGCCGGACAGAGCAGTTGCTCTGTTGCCATTTCCAGGTCTCTCTCCTCTAATCAATAGACTTTGCCCTTTGCACCTGTGTCTTAACTCTATGACAGTCCTTTATCTTCTGTCAAAACATACTGACCATTTTTGTTTGGTGTCCCTGGTCTCAAAAGCCCTTTGGATCCAAAGAACCTTGGATCAAACAACCTTAAACTTGTTGGAGTTTAAAAGGAGCCTCTTTTCCCTGAAAATGGCACTGTGGCCCAAAGTGGCAGTTAAAAAGAAGCACAAAACTTTGTACTCTGCTGCCTTGAGAGAAACTGTTCTTCGATTATAAAAGGTGGGGAAAACAGGTAATTTACAGCAGAGAAGGATCAGTCTGTTGCTTCCAAATAAGCCATATGAACCAGCAGAGCCCCAGACCGAAGCAGGCTTTCAATCAATCAGACTCTACTTCCAACCAGGTACAATCTTTCTCCTTGCTGTGTCTGTTTGTCCTGGGATCAGGTTATCCTGCAATATGGCATAGTGTTACAGTTCCCCAGTTCTCCCCACCCCATCACTAGATGAGAATGCTAGATTAGGTGCCTGCTGTGATTGAAAACCATCAACACGATCCTCTCCGCAAGGGTCTGATCCTGTACCGTGCTGAGCACCCTGGCTTGAGTCCAGAGAAGCACTTAAACTCTTGGCTAGGCTCAGGGTGTTCAGGACCTTGCAGGAGAACTCTGATGAAAGCCCAGCAAAGCAGAAAGGTGAGAAAGATCCACAGGACACCAGTACTGTCCTGTCATTTTTCAGAATGGGTCTCCGGTGTTAATGTATCGACTAGTAAGAGGGTTTACAGAAACTCACGTCCAGCTCTCAGGTCCCACAGCTCTTGCCAGAAAGCACGCCGCTTTGGAGGGAGGCACGTACAACTGTGGGCACCTCAGAAAGCAACCCCCTCTCACTGCTGCTTAATTTCTTTTCCAGAATACTTACACTGTAGGATCTCCACAAGAGGATGTTTTTAGAACTACTCCTATTGCCTAATTGAATCTCAGGTTCACTGTGTCTGCCTTTGTTTTAATTAAAATCCCAGGAACACATTCTATTATTTCTTTCTCTTTCCTCCTAGAATTTTCAGCTGTGTGGTGGAGTAATTCCACAATATTAATTAGATATAGTTTGGACCATGTAGTGTTATTTTACCATCATAAGCACCACATTTATTATATGATGGTCTTGCAAATAAGGACATGTACTTACATTTTGCTTTTAGTTTCATAGAAATAGCTTTAATTGAGACTGTAGAAAAGAGGGGAAGGCAAGCCTATTCCCCTCAGTGTCTTACACCATGTCAAGTTGTTTGGCCTGTCTGCTGTGACCTGGCATCACTCATATCACAAACTGAGCCCACCAGATTTGTTAACTTTTTGTGCTAACTTTGCACCAGTGCTTGTGGTTGCCAAACCACAAGATAAGAAATAGCAATGGACCCTTGCTAGGGCACACAAGGGGGAATCAGGCCTGGGTATGTAAGGTGCTGACAATGGAAAGTTAAACAGCTTAACTCAAGTGTATCTTAATCACTGTAGATCCCTGCATGGATACTGTTACTCCATTTAATCTTGACTTCTTTCAATTTAACTTAAGGCGATTAAGAATGAGCCTGAAAGCCCTGACTCATGACGAACATTGGGTGGCAGTGAGAGGGCCTGATCTGCCTAAAGGGATGGGTAAACTACTCAGAAAACAGCTTCTGACCTGCAATATGTTATCTCCTTATAGAAATAACACCTGTTTTCCTTAAGGCAGTGGCAACAAAATGGAATTTCAGAGACTGCAATAGATAGGGGTTGGCTATCCAAGCAGCACGGGCAGAAGAGACAGCTAGGGGAGGAGCGAGGTGATCACATCTTCATTTATGCCAATGAAAACTGTTTCCACCCACAATTAAGAGTCCAGATGTAAATTAATTTTTCCCTGTAGGACTTTGTTTTAGTTACATAAAACAAATAAGCCTGTCTGGGTCATAGTGATTTCATGTCTGGTTTACATTAAAGCATGTAACTGGATTTTAACCCAATTTTAAACCCAATTATATTCCATAAATATAAATTTATTTGTGTACTGTATTAAGTTAAAGTAATTTCATATAAAGAATGCATGCGAGTTTGCACTTATCCACCTAAAATTCAAGTCTCCCTTAGCCTCAGTTAAACCAGCTGAAGGTTTAAGATAAATCAAGTGAAGTTTGTTATACTTCTGCTGAGCCTCATCAGAAAAGTCAAGGAAACCAAAGACAAACACTCAGAATTCTTTTTGCTAACATGCTTCAGATGTTTCAGCATAAGAAATACTCTTGGATGGCAGAATGTCATGTCAATAATACGTCTGTGTGGCAGGAGGGCTAACTAACTATGGGAAGATTTCCTTTTCTTTCTGTCCCTACTTTTCAGCCTCCCTATCCAAAACAAATGGAGTCTTAGAGCAAATAAACAGCTTTGCCAACATAGAGAATTCTTCACAGAGAAGTGGTTCTCCCCAAGGAAGGAAAAAAAAAAAAAAAAAGACTATGAAATGAAATAACTTTTGGTTTGATAAAAAATGGAAAGGAGCTTCATGCCTTCTCTTTGTTTGGTAAAGGGGTTGTTATATGGGGGTTTGCAGTCATCCATGACAGCGATGTCATTGTTAGTCTTTCTATCTGTTACCTGATGTGAGGCAAAAGTACACTTTACCTGTCAGCTACTCTTAGGACATGTATATCTGCATGGCTGTTGCCATTTTCATTCCCTTTTCTTCATAAATAAATATAGATGATTAGCTGAAGCTGCTAAATAGATGAATGTCATCCAAACTGGTGACTGAATTTCCTAAGTATTGTTTTATTGTTTCTCTCCTGATAGGGAATAAGAGTCAGGGATAACATCAGTGGACAAGAAAATTATTCTCTTCTTCAGTGATCAGTGTGGACCCCGCAGGAAGCAAGATGGATATGCCTCAAAGGTGCCTGGAGCAGGATGCTGCAATCCTCCTTCCTGTGTGCACTACCAACAGCCAGCCACCCATGTGTGTGCATAGACACGTGCACACACATGTCCACACCAGCACAGCCTGTAACAGCCTCCTTCAAAAGGAGCGCCACGAGGAGAAAAACAGAGCTGGAGCCACAGGCAATGCGCTCCTTAGTACTGGTACCAGGAGTGCTGTCCCAGCCCTGGGGCAGGAGAGACAAGTAAAGTGGCCTGACAGGGCTACATGAGAAAAAGCTGCACTACACAGCTCCAACAGGGCTCCTCCCCACCCCAGCATCCCTGGTGTAACTCTAGGCTGACAAGATATGAGAAGACATGGGCCTGGCAGTGATAATGATAAAGTTGGGAACCAGGGAAGGGTAGAAAACATTGCTGCCTGGTTGGGTCTTTTCTTTCTTCTTCCAGACTCTGGAAAGAAAATCTTTCCCTTAGAAGGAAACTTCGGAAAGATTCTTCCCTTCTTTTCCCAACAATATTACCAGCTTCCCAGTGAAGACAGCTCTGAGCAGCTGTGCTTTGGACTTTACCTGTGAAACCAGGATGGATCCCCTTTGTAGCAGCCGTCATCCTTGGTGACTGCCAAACTGCCTAGAGCCATTAAGGTTCTCTGCACTGCTGCCATGTCCTTCCCTAGAAAGCCAGAGAAATGAATATAAGAAATCCTTGCACAACGAATAGCTTGGCACACCAATCAACAGTCTTATCCAATGTGTTAAGTAACTCCTTCAGCCCCCTTGAAAAATTGCATTAATAGCATTACAGAAACTATTTTACTGTTGCTGAAATGGAGATACTGACATGCAAGAGCTTATTAAAAGCCATTAAAGAGATGGTGTTAAAGCAAAACGTGACATTTCCAGGTTTCCAGGCCTCTGGCTATTTCAATGCCTTCCCCCACACTATTTTAAGACCTTCTAGATAACCCTTCTGGCAAAATTTTCTCCTAAGAAGAGATCACTTTGGTGTACAAAGAAGAGTAAATAGACTCAGTAAAACGTGCCTGTAGGAGAACAGTGTGTTTCTTCACCTGTAATCTGGTAAAATTGGTCCCACCATTTAATCTGGCTGTTCCAGACAGCCCCTGTGCTGACAGACTGCACAGCAGTCCTGGAGAACTCCTGTGCAGATAATTCATGTCAGTCCTTCCCAATTTAACTACAAAATCACCTCCCAAATCCTTCCTACTGGCTTCCTTTCTCAGGATGCAAAAAATTGATGCTCTACAGTTTCATATCTTCAGTTCCTGCCATCCAGTCCCAAATTCTTTCACTTCCTTCCTACGTTACCTCACTTCATTCCTCATTTCAAAACGTCAGGGCTCACCTCATCTTCAGCCAAGTAAAAGTTACACATCTGATCATCACTAGTTCTTTACATTCCCTCCATAAACAACAGCAAGACAAAAGCTTCTTAGGAGATAATTTATTCCACCTGTATTGGGAAGGGTGAAATTGCCTGTCACTTGCTTAGAGGCACACCTTCCACCCAGCTGAAAATTCAACAGATTTTCAAAAGGGCATCTGACATCTTTGGAATATAAGGCTCATTTTCAATAGAGGTTTGCATTTAAAAAATGGTATTCCCTCTTCCCGTTTCTCCTTCAAAAATGAGGATAATAAATTTTTCTTTTTGGTCAACATATTTTGCTGATTCTTCCAGGAAGTTAAACAAACAAACAAACAAACAAACAAAAAAAAAACCCACAACGAATGAGAGACATGGAACATTTTAAAAAGTTAAGATTGCTCCTCTTTTCTTGGTTCTACTCCTGCACTTTGTCACTTGGTGTAAAAAGGGAAGGAACATAAAGATATCAGTCAGCCAGACTCTAATTCATTACCCAATATGTTAACTTTTGGAAAACTTCCTAGCAAAAATGAGTTGCAGCACATATTTCCAACTGTGTGAAGTGGTAAGTTATTGGAAATCTGCCTTTTGCCTCTGCCTTCTTCTGAAATCCTTCCATAAGTGTTTCCATGACTCTCCTCCCTTTCTTTTGGTTCCAGTTCTTCCTCTTTCCCAAAATAATTTGTCTGGTTCACAGATTTGATTTCTACTGTAGGTCCTTCACATGGGAAAAGAGATAATTCATTAAATTAACTCTACATCCTAGAGAAATGATGATGATAACAGATTTCAGAAATACCTCCAGTGGAGCAATATTAATGATGATCACTGTAGACCAGCTGGAGCATAGAGGGAAGCAAGCATTGCACATTCTGTGTTTATGCTGTGCATCACCCTGATTATAGGCAGATGCAGTTCAGGGCTTTGGTTCATAAAAACCTAACTGCATAACACACTGGCTGAGGTGAGAAAGACACCCTAAAGCTGAAAATGTCTAGCAGCTTCCAACTGTGCCTATCATACAGCCTATTAAAGTTTATAGCAATCCTATCTGCAGGAGACCATTTGCTCAGACAATACATTGTCAGCCATCCAGAATCCTCGTTTTACTGTATTTGTTAATGCAGGGTGCATCACACAGGGTCCTTGCTTAAGAGGGCAGCTGAAGAGCTGACATCCCCCATGCGCACGTACACAGGCGCTCATGAAAGAGGGTGAGACAGAAGCACTCAGAGCTTCCCGAAGCAGCAGATGTACCATATGCTGTAACAGATGCCACACACAACGTCCTTGCAATGCCTCCCATATAACAAGGAGCGCGATAACTGACTGGGATGAAGAGAGACGTGAAGAAGGATTTAAAAGTGAATGAGCTGAATAATGACAGCAAGCATAGGAAAAAAAAGGAAAAGAAACAAAAGACGGGTAGCAAAATACGATGATGGGCTCCATGGAGCCATCTGGCAGCCCCCCCACACTCTGCACTCAGCTCTGCTTTATTTGTCATTGGCGAGTGGGAGATGCTGCAGGGAAAAACAGACCCAGTGGGAGCCGAGCGCCACGTGACAAAACAAAGCCACGGCCCTGCTTTGCAGAGCCTCCCTGCTGCGTATGACGGGTGCTGCGGGAGAGGGAACACCCCAAACCCATGTGGTCTTGAGATGTTGTGCCTCTTCCAGCAGAGGATAAGTGGGGCTCAATGGTCAGTATAGAAAGGTATGTGAAAACTCTTAAAATTCCCAGTGAGAGAGTCACCTCACACTGCAGCCGCCTGACAGCCGGGACCATACACATTCTCTGAAGCCAGGCTTAAACTGGCATTGCAGAAAACTGCAGTCAGTGCCTTTACTCAGCTCCAGGACTTGTTCATCAACAGCCATGTGGGCTGCCTGCCTGGCCCCCAGATCAGCCTCCCTGAATCATGCTGCAGGGACCTATGCTGATGGCATTTCTTCTGCATCTTCAGTGTCCTCTGCAGTATGCTTTGGATAGCACAGACTCATAAAGGATTTTGGCACTGCCTGCACTAGGAGGAAGCGGCCTCTGTTCACTTCTTATAATAAGCCTTTCTCTTTGGGGAAACCTGGCTGGAAGGCCTTCTTCTCCAGGACCAGAAATTGGAAGGTTCAAAGCCAAAGACCGAAAACTGTCCTTCAGAGTATTCCTAAAATGCTTTTTTGCAAAGATTGAACAAGAACCCAGAGGTACATCTGCTTCTTGCTTGCCTCAATATATATATATCTGTGAAAAACAGTGAACATAAAATCTTGGGATGGATTAGGGAAACTGCTCAGCACCGTACATTTATGTAAGAAAGGACCAAAAGAGGTGATACTTCTTCTGGACCAAGAAATTGCAGAGATGAAGAAAAATGCACCAGATGGACTGAGTAAGTTGGAAACAGCCAACAGCAAATTGCATCCTAAAACATTTTCATTAATCATTACTAAGAATTTCAAAGCAAAACAATTAGTGCCAGAGAAAAGCTGGTTTTCGGTCACAAGTACTTTTATTTCCCCCTCTCCCTAAAAACATACATGGACATCTCCTCTTTTTCTGAAGAGTTTATGGTGTGAATTATAGGAGTGTTGTAATTATGACACAGTGAAAAAGAGACTGTCCTTTCTGTCCAGCTAATGTATCCAGGTTCAGACGATTCAGCCCTGAAGCAGCACAGATGCTAGAGGTCAGAGTTACAGTTAGACACAAAAAGGTTTCAGCGAGTCCCTGCTGGAGACACATACTGTTTCATCTCAGCACTGAAATGAGCGGCAGGAGGGATGAAAAGGGAGCAGGAAAGTAAGGAGACACAGATTAGTTTTGGTAAGTCCTAAAATAACAGTGGAGAAATGACTTGCATGTTTCCCTCCTCAGTAGCAACTTGGTTTTTTTACTTCCTGTCCTCTGGAAGTTACTAGCTTTTCCCCTTACATTTTCTGAGAAAAGGTGATGAGTGAAAGCAAGAGAAATGAGGAGAGAGCCACCATCATTAGCAGCTTTTTGTCTTCAAAGCAAGTCGCTTTGTACCATACTTTCATTTGCATGGTGTGAAGCCAGTATGAGATGCAAAAGACTGCAAAGAAGAGCATCTGAAACGAGCTATTATCATCCCTTGCAAGATAGATGAAGCTTCTCTTTCAACAGCATTCTAGGATGAGGGGTGGGAGGGTGTTACACCAGGGAAATGAAAACCCCTTCATTTAAGACACTTCAAGGTAAATTGGATGAAACCCTAAAGACTGAACTGGAAGAAACAATCCTGCCCTTGTGCCCAAGGGAAGGTTTGTCAAGCAAATCTAGCACCCTGAGAACACTACAGATCTCAGTAACTCCAGCTGTGAGTACATCCTTCCCTTCTAACCCATTCACAAAGAGTTCCCTCAGCCTTTCATTCCTTGAGCTGTCCTTCAGAGGAATGATCTCTTCCACATATCCCGACACCCTGTGAATACAGACCTCACTTTTTTTGCTCCATATGTGTTCCTACAAAACTGTGCTGACCAGCTTTCTCAGCGGTTTGTTTTCCTCTTTCCACGGTTTCATTCTCATGGCAGACTTCTGATCCTTTCACTATCCTGCTGCTGTCCTTGCTCTGAGCCCTCACACAAAGCATTTTGCACTGCTTTGTCCAGAGAGATGCAAGATCTACAGCGAATTTGGTTAGAGCACCAGGAAGGGATGCATCACCACAGAAGTGGGCAAACCCAGCCATGCAGATGCACAAATGACTCAGCTCTTCAGGAACCAGAACACACAGTTTCCATTTCGAGCATCGGATGGAGATAGTCTTCACCTGGCTTACTGCAAAACCATCAGGGTACTCTGAATTATTTTTGCTGTTGCCATAGTGACCTCTCTTAAAAGACTGTATCCTTAGAGATGCTCAGCTAACATGGTGTAGCAGTGAGTTTTACTTCTCTCTAGTCACAAACAAGCCCTCATAAGCTTTACAGAGGCATGTATGCTCCTGGGAATGCATTTTATAGCTCTAATTTAAGCTTTGCTTATAATTTGAAAACTGCAATAAAATCTTCTCATCAGAAAATAAGGGGTTACCATATTTGCTAGTAGAAGCTATTTACTTGGAAATAATTAGCATAGAGAACATTTATTTTACTAGGTCTGTGGATTTCTGTGAGAATGAGGGGCTTTTGGATAACACATGAGCTTGGAAAGGCTCCGTTATGCCCTCAGGGTAATATAAATCCCTCAGAGGAGATAATGCACCACCAGAAGAACATGGTAATCAGGTAAGGCAAACAGAAACAAAAGATAATTACATTACAGAATACGCCTTAGACAAAATGCACCATTACAACACATCAAAGCAAAGTAAAATAAAGACTGCAAGCTGACTTCCAGTTCATTATTTTTACCTTCCCATAAATCCACTGTCTGGAAAATATCTGTTGTTCTGACTCCGTAGATTTCAGCAGCTTTTAAGAACTGAGAAATTTGTTCCATCTGCTTGAAAGCCATTTTTGATTCAGAGATCTTTGCAATGGGCTCATTTCCCTTCGGATGTAAACTGTTTATTAACTTGCATAACAGCTGAGAGATAAATACAGAAACAAAATTAGAAAGCAGTCACCAAACTAGAAGGCAATTTCTGCACATGAAATGATGCTGCAAAATGCTTTTGACCTGGCCAGTTTCTGTCAAGGACATAATTCCTTCAATTAAAAACAAAGAAGTGAATTGATGGTAATCAAAGTATATTAGAAATACATTAAAGCTTTCATTAACTGATGGCAATAGCCTGACCATATAAATCCTAATCTGCTAGGAACAACAGAGCAATCACTGGTAAAGGTTATATAACAACTGACAGAGAAGAAACCACATGCCTGTGCCAAAAAAATAAGCAATGTCAATTGAAATATTGTTAAAGTCACTTTGGCAGAGATTCAGCGATTAGCGTATTCTTACAGCCCACTGCAAACAGCAGCATCTGCCTGTTGTTCAATAAACCAACGGAATACAATGTTTGAGCTACAGAATTATTCCCAAGAAAAAAAAAAAACCACAGTTATGACATAATCCAGTTCTTCAAATTTCCTAATCTCTTCACCTTTCCCTTCTCAACACTGATAGTTTCTTAATAAGAAAAGTATACATCTGATTTTAAAACAAATCTCATTTAATCGTATGAGAAAAGGTGGCTGAGGAAGTGAGTCATACTCATATGTAACATGCATGACTCACAAGAATCTGAATAAGTACTGTACTAATCACACTGCACTGGTAGAATAATTATCTTCGGAGATTAAGACTCCTGGTCAAAAGAAGATAAATCAGATACTAATATATCTATGTCTGCACTGGCCATGAGCTCTGGCCAATTCAGCTAGATGAAGACAGAAAACAAGGACACTGTGAATATAAACACATGCAAGAACATAATTGGACAAAACACTTACGGTTCCATCCATCAACCAGGTCTGAAAATGCTGTCTTCCAGGAGGAGGGTGCTCTATCTGTTCTCCACACTGTACAATAATCCAGTTCACCAGCCTCGACTCTAATTCCGGGTCATATTTCTGTTCAATCTTTTCCTGAACTTCTCGGCTTAAGCCATAGCTTGGTCCTCTGTTAGCCATCTCTGGAACCAAAGCAGAACTTTCTTAGTGGGCAGAGTCCTGATCTGCAGCTGCGAAGTAACACACCGGAAAATTAAAGAATAAAAGAGTGAGCAGCTTGCCCTATACGTTAGACAGTTGAACAGATGTTCATCAACACTGAAAGTAACTGTATGGCACCGGTTATAGCTGTTCTGCAGAACAGGGGAGGGATCAACGAGGGAATATCCTTTTCCAAAGCACAAATCAGCTGCAACATTCTTTTTCTTTAAAAAAGGAAAAAACAGCAGTCCCCCCCCGCCCAACCACAAAAACAGAAGAAAAGCAAGATTTAAAACAGAGTAGGCTTTAAAGAGAGGCTTCTGCTATGTTTACAGAGAATACAATAGAGTTTTCAGATCAACGTTAAAGCTGTCTGCAAATCCAAAAGCACTTTAAAATTGCCTACCTAATACTTGCTAATAAGAAGGCGGCTGTACATGGGAGCTCAATCAATCCAATTAAAGATGAAGTCAGGGTCTTCCTCAGCAGAGATGCAGGGATGGATATCCAGAGATCAGCAAACTGAGAAGCGTTGATGAATTTAAGAGACGAAGGCTGCTACAATGCCCTGCTGCTGCTGCAGCATCGTGGTTTGAAGAACAGTGTATTGATTTGATTTTCCTCACATATGAGGAGGGTCAAAGCAGGGGCGTTGCTAAGAGCCATTAAAGAGGCCTGCCTACTCAGTCACAGCCTGGGGATCCTGTTTATCTCGCCCATCTGCAGTCTGTTTCCATGCATGTTTCCTCAGCCTTGTGCTGCTCATCCTACAGGCTCAGTTTTACTCCTCCTAGTCTGCATCAACCTAAACTGCACTAAGCATCCCAGTACCAGATAGTTAGAAATACAAATAGAGGGACTTCACTCTCTTAAACGAAGGTAACATAAATTGCTACTGCTAAAACCAGGACACTATGCTTATTTTTAATCACAAAGCAGAAGCAAAACCTTTTTCTCCCTGTTCTGCATCACACTACTAATAGGCTTTGAGCATGAAAAATAATTTCTCCTCTTCCCTGTTCAAGTGCTGATAGAAAGTTTCAACAAGGGGTCAATAGGATGAAAAGTCAAGGAAGAGAAGGCAGGTAGTAGAATATTATTATCGCCCTATCATTAGTATATATTTGACTATGCAATGGTGTAATAGTGTCCTGAGAAAACAACTTGAACCACTAAAACCAAGGGGAAGTCACAGAAAACTAGCAAGCACAAAGATCGTATGGTATGAGTCAGCATACCTGCAGTGATAGCAAGGGAGCTATGCCCATGTACGGTAGTTTAAATTTCGATTATACCACTGCAGGTATAAGGGTAGAGAAGGAAAGTTAAGACAAGAGACTTTGCTTCTGGTCTGATTTGTACAGATTCACCCTTTATTAAATAGAATAATTTTGCTCCTCTCTGAGTTGCACCAGACTTCGTCAAACATCTTTCATTTATGTTGCATTATTCACCCCGCTACAAAATAGTTCCCTTTTGGCAAATGATTCGTGTACAGCTTGGTATGAAAGAAGGTTGATAAACCTGCAGTGGATTCACAGTCAGCTTTGCCAACAAAAGTTCTTCTGCTGCATTTAAAAAGAAAAGAAAAGAAAGGGAGAAAATACAGCACCTTGTAAATCTATCTCATAATGGTCTCTTCATCCATTATTTTCTCATTTTAAGACCATGAATTCTAAGATATATACAGCTTCAGATGCTGCTGGGCTTGAGCAGACTCAAGAGATGAAAAATTGAATAGATGACCCAATTCATTGTTGTCCTCCACAGGCTTTTCATTTAGTGCTTTCTCTTCTCTGCACTGGTAGTTTTAAACCCCAATGAAATATTTGATTATATAACTGAGAGCACGCTACGTGACAAGGCCACCACTTGAGCACTTTCCGGCCCAGCGAACACGCTGTTGACGGCGCAGCAAGTGCACAGGAACCAAGAATGCAAACCAAGCCTGGAGTAAACTGCAGCTGCAACAGTAAAAGGCAATATGTGAATCTGACATCCTTTCCATTCAAGCAACTGTTAAGGGCCAGGCCTTGCACTCTTTGGCCAGTCCCACAAAGAATAAGAAGCTTTATTTCGCACTTTCAGATCTTTTTATGCTCTTCTGTTTATGAGGGACTTACCTAAGTGGCTTGGCTGTTTCTGGTCACACAAGGGTGTTCAGTGCTTCAGAGATTTCATGAAAGCCACCTACCTTTGCTTCAGCCTCTGACCTCATTTCCTAACTTGGGGGCAGGGATGGGTAATTTAACCTTTCTAAGCTGCAGAGCAGAGGTCTCCCCCTTCACAGATGTTGGCTATGCAACCTGTTCTCGAGGGATCGTCGCATACTGTGAAAGCTGAAAAGCACGCTTGTCCATCAATATCAATTTTTAATAAGGCTTTGAAAACCAGGAAAGCTACAAAGAATTGGACAAATGCCAGCCTCCACCACTATTTCCAAAGTACGAACGATCAAATCATAAGCCTGCTTCTGTGCCACCAATCCTGGGAAAAACAATGGAATGATTTTTTTTTTTTTTAAAGCTGTGGTGTTGATCCAATTTACTAAAAGCTCTGTAATATATTAAAGTTGGCTATGACACATTGATTAGGGAACTAAACTGATTCTGAAACATGACGCGTTAAAGAGATGAAAGCTGGCTAACTAGTAGGTACTATAGTATGACTTTAACTGAAAAATCACTAATGACTGTACATTTTTATTCAGTTTGTACAAGAATGCATTGCCAGGCCTGAACTATTTACTATGTTTTTAGAAGCCACAAAAAAAAGCTCAGACTTCCATCATCAGAAAAGTGCTTTTCAGAACATAGCAATGTCCTGTGAAAAAACACGTGTTAAAATGCAGAGGGTGATGGAAGATAACCAGGTGGGCATAGATGCTGAGTAAGACACTGTGACCAAAGGGCTTGGCTGAAGAAAACGTGGGAGGTGCAGCAGCGATGGGAACATCATATCCGGTTCTGAAAATCACTCTCCAGAAAAAGTGGTGGAAGAATGAAGTAAATTCAAATAGTCACTCCAGTAACCAGAGGACTGAAAATTAGAACCTGTACAGTAATCTCTTCGGAAGGATTATCTGTTTAGCTCACCAAAACCAGAAGTTAAGAAATGGCAAACACACGTGGCTACAAAGCAAAGAAGAACTGAAGGAACAAGAGTTCTTTCTGTTGGACACAGGCATATTAAAGCCTGATGGCTAGACATGGGATGTAGAAGAAAGGGCAGGTTTTCAGCAGCAAAGGTACTACCATCAGAACACCTACCTACTGCTTCTGATGGATTTTGTCCTCTTACTTTTCTTGGTAACACAAGATTAGAACTTCTGACTACAAATAGAGATGAAGCTTGAATACTTGAAGTAGGATTTCATACCTGTAAGCTCTATGGATCATCTTATGCTTTCAGATAACCACAGTATTACCCTATAAATCTTTGTAAATCTACAAGCAAATGCTGCCACAACAACAAAACTGACATTAATTAGCTCACTACCTCTGCTTAGATCCAGGGTAACTTGATAGCTTTCAATGTCTTCCAACTGGAACACAGAGGGAAAACCAAAGCTTATCCTGCTACAGAGCAACCCTTAACCTTTGGTAGATTCTCTGGCAATTCACTCCTTAGAAAGCGCCTAGTATTCTAGCCATCCCAAAGCACTATCTATCAAAGTATGTTGGGTCAATTCCCATCAGACAAAGCTATCCAGCAATTAGAATAACTGGGAAGTCCAGGCTCCATTTTCCTAATCTGTGACTGTGCAATAATGGACCTTCCATAACTAAGTTTAAAAAAAAGAATCATGAGGTTTTCTGAGCTGTAAAGGGTTCACAGCGCCTGCCCTCACAAGGAAACTTCTGATGTGCTGCTGAAAGGTGCATATACACCTGTGTAATGATGTCACATTTTCTAGAGTTGCAGAGAGGATGCCAAGGTTCACTGCAAGCTCAGTGCAAGTACAGGGCCTTTTTCAGGGAGCTGCAAGGCCAGGTAAGTGCTCTGCAGATCCTCAGTTTCATTCATGGCCTTGCTTTGTCATAAGATACCCGGAGACTTTCTATACAAAAGATCAAGGCAGACTAGGGGTAAAAAGCAGCTATTGGAATACTGCCATCTTAACAACTGTGCAAACTGGGTGGCAGAGATGTTAGAACCAGGGGACAACATAAATTTAAAAAAACCTCTAACTTCCCCATTAATTTGAAATCTAAAATCTAGAGAGCCTCAAAGACAAAAAGTGCTAATGTAAGCATCTTCTCTTACACCTGCAGAAGGGTTTCTTTGGCAGCTTTGAAGATGTTAAACCCCAAGGAAGTGTATAGCTTGAACAATTCAAATTTGAGATTAAAAGCAAAGAAATTTAGAAAGGAAGAAACTTCCTATTTGCGAGACAGAACAGAATGGACTTACACTCTGGTCTGCAGAACAAGGCAGCTCCTAAGGCTGCCATGGCCAGCAATGTTTCTGGGATTCTTAAATCATTAAACACCTTCCAGGCAGCTTGCCAGCAGAAACTTCTCCCACTTACCACTGCAAACCAACTTCTGTGGATGTAATTGCCAGCATTTCCAAAATTCCAGATGGCCTTGGAGGTAAATTGTGTGCTTTAATTCTCAGGATCCTTTAAGTCTTGTGCTGGGTTGACAGATTCCTGGAAAGAAGACCAACACATTCAATTTTTAATCTGTTCCCAACAACAATGATACCTTTGGAGAACTACCTTGGTTTGAAAATTACTCATTGCATTGCACATTTACTGGAAGAACAGAAAAATAGTAACATCTTTATTTTACTGAAACACAGGTCAAACAGACAGCAACATTTACAAACAAACAAAAAAGATCAAATCCCCTAACTAAATAAATGCTGCTTCTTGATTAGGGATTTAGCTTTGCTGTCAGGGACTTTTTCAGGAGTTACTGTCCTAAGGACTAGCAAACTCTGGCACACTTTCTGCCAGCAAACCACATTCAATACAGAAGCAAAGGAGCAGCTTTTCATAAGGCCATCACCAGATCCCGGGCAGCCTGTGTCCTTCAGGGATTGCTTTTCCAGGACTAAAGCCTGGGCAGACCATTTACATCACTCCAACCTTTAAGCGTGCTACTGTTCAGCATACCTTTGCCACAGATATGAGCACCTGCTTTCACCCTGACAGGCAGCAGCGACCTTCTCATGTTGCCTTGTGGGAGGCAAGCAGGCAACATGGTGCAGGTCAGGGGGCCCAAAAAGAACACAACCTTTCACGTGCTACCCTAAAAACATTTCAAATTTGTATTTTAGTTTCAGAACCAAGTGAGTGGAAGTTTTAGCAGCTGTCATTTGCTCTTCACTCCAAGTATAAATGCAGAGCTCGCCAAAGCTCCTTTCCAACGCAAATCAAGACACCATAGCAGGCTGAGAACATGCCTATTCCTCACCCTCGAGCAGATCACAAGCTACAGTTACTGCATTGTATGAAAGACACCCATTTATCTTTAATGGAATAGAAGCATTGGACCATGTAACTTACATATGCAGGACTTGAACGAGAAATACAAGGTCAAGCCCACAACTAGACTGCAATAGGTCCTGTAATTTAGATTTAGGCATAACATGGCCAAAGCTGTAACTAACGTTCTTCTTTTCTAGGCAAACACATATTGAAGAGAGATGAGATCCTACAGCCACAAAGTAAATATGAGCTATAAAAACTGACCTATGAACAGTAAATCTGTGAGCAGGTATTTTTTGTCCTTCATCTCTGTCTCTTCAACTGTTAATCTCTTCCCCTAGAAGACACCTGCCAGGAGAAAAGCAAGATGCACAGCAGCAATAAAATCTTGTATGCAGCAAGCTGCCTGCTGTTAAACAGCATAGCTGAGTTCCCTCTGCCTTTCCTGTCCCTGCTGGGCTCGAGAACAAGGGAGGAAGGGCAAGAGTGCACACTGATTGTTGGTATTTCTGTGCCAACAGGAACACAGTTGAATTTTCACCAAGCTTTAGTGAAATCCTGCATTCTCACACATCTGACTGAATTTGTGCATCAGCTCAAAGCAGACATTGCTGATCTTACAGACAGGTGAAACATATAACCCTCTTCTATTTCCAGGGAAGCCCTTAACATGATTTTTTAGCATTAAAAAAACCCAAAAATCTGAAAGGGTGAGATAGGCCCCTCTGACAATACAACTGTGTAATTTAAAGAACAAGTAAGTTCAAATCTCATTATTCCCCAAGACATTATTTTTCCCTCTCACTTCTGCACCTTCTCCCAATCAGGTGAGGGGATAAAGCTCAAGGAGAAATGACAAACACAGACCTAACGTAGTGACTCTGACCAAGAGACTGCTTCCGAAAATGTAACTCTGCATTGCAGTATGACTAGAGCATTGGAAACATCTGAGGAGCTGCAGGCACGTAGCTGGTTGAAAGTTTGTCTCTAAGCACATTATAATTTTGTGTGGAAAGTATGGTACCATAAATCTGTTAGCCCC
This sequence comes from Strigops habroptila, assembly GCF_004027225.2. Lineage (NCBI taxonomy): Eukaryota > Metazoa > Chordata > Aves > Psittaciformes > Psittacidae > Strigops > Strigops habroptila. The sequence continues at coordinate 15,825,825 of NC_044278.2, forward strand.
ATTGAATAACAGCCGTGTCCAAGAGAGCACATCATCAAAATTAACATAAGAAAGAAACAGCAGGAGGCAGTTCTTCTAAGGCCTATCCAGATAGGGTTTTTTTGTGAACGCTGCTTTGTTTGCATTTAGCATTGATGCAAGAGAAAATAAGTTAGCTAAACTGAAATTACATGAAACACTTAACACCGTTTAACAAAGAAAAAAAAGAAAGAAAACCAACAAAAAAACCCCAACAAAACAAAACCAGCTGAAATGTGTAATGCAAAGCCAAACAATGGAAGAGACAGGACAAATAGAATGCTTGACAAGATAAAAATACATGTATATAAAACTGCATTAGTACGGCTCCAAATACATAGAAGAAGAGCACTTGTTTATTAGGAAACAAGTTGAATAAGCTTTAGAGACTCTTTCAACACATACTGGTCTATTGCAGTTTAATCCCAAACACGGAAAGCATGCCTCACCATTTTCTCCCTTTTTAGCAGGCAAAATAGGGTGGTTGTTTTATTTTTTCCACAAGTTAAGGTACAAGAAGTTTGATTCTGCAATAGGTCTGAAACAAAAGTGTTGGTAAGGACCAGGGACAGTCAAGGTCAGCTGGCAACGCTTTTGTTTCTTTTTGTTTCTTTTTAATGAAAACTATTACCTGCTTCTTTGGTATTGCATGCTAATCAAGCTTTCTGCCTAGCTATAAAAGCTTTTTGTTATTAACTGATGAAACCTGAATGACTGTAACTCCTCAGCAGGAGTCAATGTTTAAGCATTACATATAAGACAAATACCTCCAGGTGCTTCTTCAACTACTACTGCTTGATGAAAATCAACAACACAAGCAGCTGAGTTGCCCTGTCAGTGCCCAGAGCTTCCTTGTACTGTGACAGCAGTATCAGCCCGAACATATCCATACCACATTCAGTGACAGATGAGCCCAGAAGTCATTTTCACATCTGCCAAAAGTGAAAGACAATTAGAAGGCTAACAACTTAAACTAAGAGTGCTAGTAAAAATAATTATGTGCAGATTACGGTATTTAGAGAAAACACAACTCCACAGGCAGCATAAAATGGAGTCGGTAAATTTGAAAGCATAAGATGCTTATTTGTTTTGTGCAAGGAAACATATATTCATTATATATTCACAAAACGTACTTTGGATGCAACAGCAAATTAGAAGTACTTAAAAAAAAAAAAAAAAGGAAAAAAAAGGCCCAACCCAGAATATGAGAATTCCTTACAAAGGATTTTAAATTTTGCACCATGCAGAGCTTTCCAAATCTGTAATACCCTAGTTTAATATAGTATTTCTACAGAGGAAAGAAATACTGGTTTTGAAAGATGACTAATATTGAAAGTAATTTACTATCTGGGCATTTACAGGCAGAGACGAAAGAGATGCCACAGGCATTAAGTCAGGGGACAAAACATAGTTCCATATCATTCCAGATTATCAAAACTTCCTGATAGGTCAAGAGCTAGTCATGGGTAGAATGTCAATCTCTCTGGTTATCTTCTATCCCTTCTTTCCAGGCATTTGGACACGCCAAGTTGACAGTAATCAAAATGCTGGTAATTTCCAGTTTGAATACAAGGAAAATGCTATGCTTGCAAAATGAAATACCAGTGGAAATACCGTGGCAAAGTCAGAGGAAAAACTGTCTGCATAAGGTCTACCTCAGAGCCACCTCTTAATACTTCAGGAATTCAACTGGATTCAGAAAATGATAGGTGAACACAGAGAGAAGGGCACTGAATCTCAAAATACTATCTGGAATACTGTATGAAGAAAGCATCATCTCTGCCTTTGCATTTATGCTGTATGTAGCAAATTTGGGATGTACTTGTAATACAAATGTTAACACTAAGCTCCATTTAGGAAGCAGAGAAAGGAAACACAGGCAACAACAAAACAACTCCCTAGGATTGCTGTGGTTTGAGCAACCGATGCTGCAGTTTTGTATCCTAGACAATCGTGTCAACCCTGTAAAGCTGCCTTCTCCCACCTAAAGTTATTACAGCAGACTAATGGGGGAAAAGGTACAAAAAAACCCCCAAAAACCCAACCCTGAGAACTACTCACAAACTACTCCCCTTCACATTTGTTTTCATCTAGCCCTAAGACATTGGAAAAAAGACCTTACCCATAAAAAAAAAAAATCAAGTATTTAATAACTGCTAAAGCGAAGCTTTGAATGACTACTATGCCATTCTTCCAAGAGAAAGACTACGGTATATGCAGACATATCAAGACTTTTCCCTGTCTGAAGTATTCTGGTTAAATTCAGTGTTTAGAGGTATGAATCCCAATTAAAAAGAAAAATAGCTCGAAACTTTTCAGTTACTGAAGTACCTTTAATATGCGTGCACAAAAAGTACATCAAAACAACTCGTTACTTTGAGCCTTAATTAAAATTAATTGCTCTGGAATTACTGCAGTCCAGTTTTTCCAACTTTTTCTTCCAAAAGCAACCCAAGAGCTGTGACAAAAGTAGATTAAAAAAATTGTCACAGGTAAGGTTAAGAGCAGAAAGCTCTTAAGTAACTTGATTTTGATTTGCCTGTGTCTTTAAAACCCACAAAATCTATTCTTCAGGTTTTAATCTGACACATAAAAAGACGGTAACTGTTTAACAATACACGAACATGAACACAGTTCAACCTTCAGGAACGGAAGTGGCTGAGCAATCTGCATAAATTACCTGAACTGATTTTTCTAAGTAAAAAACACATTCCAGAGGTTTTAAACCTTAAATAGTGGACTGCATATTCATTCAAACAGAAAAAAAGTCTACTCCAGAAACAGAAAAACCTGGAAATAAGATTTTATGGAATGTTGCAATTCCTCACAAAAGTTTCCTGACCTACATTGAGTTAGGGAATCAATACACTTGAATTAGAAGGTTTACATCTAAACTAGAGCTGTCTTTTTTACTCTCATACTAGAATTCAATTTTTTTTTTTACATGACAGCTTCTCGAGTTTTGCAGTATTGAAGCCTAAATAAGACTGTACTTCACTGGAACTCACCTGAAATTTAGGGTTTGGAGTTTTTTTGTTTTATTGTTGGTTTTACTTTTTTTGTTTGTGATTTAAAATTAAAACCCACTACCTTAGCAAAGCTCAACATACTTCTACTGACAATGTTAACACTGAAAATGACAATCTCATTAGGAATACCTTACCCCCGAGAGCTTTAGTTTTTTAAGGTAGCAATAGTGATGCCATTTACTACTTGAAATAATAAAGCCAGAAACAACTATGTACTTTTGACTGATGTTTCATATTAAGGCCAGCCTGAACTAATCCCAGCCTCTCACCTAAGCTCCTCTCTTTTTCAAGTGTAAGAATGGCACAGTATTTTTTGACAAAACAGAGATTATAGTCACATTTGAAATTAAATCCACTTACTATTAAATTCTATGGATTTGCGTTACAGGAATTATCCAACTATCAAGTTTCATCTACAAGTTTTGAGGCTTGCACTCGTGCACGTTAAATTTCTAACTCTGAAGACACTGTTCCTAGTAATCTACAGCTCTCAAGTCCCAGAGAAGAGGCAGTGTTGCCCTACGATGTTGTACTCCGCACTTTATAAAGAAGTTACTATGAAAGTAAGAGTCACTATATTGATCCAGTTTCAGTTTACACCAAGATAATATATTGTTCTTTTAATAGTAGGCCCACAAATTAAATACCTCAAGATGACAGCCTGGAGAAGAGGACAGAAGCCCTACTCATAAGCATAGATATAAGAGGTCTGACTGCAATTTGAAGCCCTGCATTCTTTTAAGTGAACTTCTTCCTTACATAGCACCCCAAGCACACCATCAGGGTGTGCCTTCCACTTTTCAACAGTACTTAAGAACAACATAATAGTTTATCTGAAATCTGTTTATTGTGCTTCATTGCTATTTCTAATAATAGTCACATTAGTAAACACTTAAGTTATATTTTGCCTTGCACTGATGGTTTCAAACATAAGATACAAAAATGTTACAGCAAAAGGACAGTATTGAAAAGGTGTCAAAGACACAGGAAATTAAAGTTTTACTGTACAGGCCAATAGTGACACAGACAAATCAACATTTCAGTACAAAAGTGTAGGAAGTCTACCAAAAAAGCTTTAGATGGTGAAGGAGAGGTTCTGAACACAACAGCAGCACTCCTTCAGCTTTGGGACTGTCTGTGCAAATGCAGCATCAATACCTGTATTTACGAAACAGAGGTAAGAAAACAGCAGATGAAGCTCAGCTCCTACAGTGACAAGTCACAGGCATCATCTTATTAAGATCAGGGTTTCTGCTACTTATGGAAAAGAGTCAGGTGTAGAGTTCATGCACTTATGCTACTCTGCAGCTTAAGAGAATGTTGCCAGCTTGTCAATTAAATCATCAACAGTGTTCACAAGAAGTTTTAGATCCTCCTTCTCACTCATCCGATGTTGGCCAGTTTTGCGGAGGATAACATCCACATCTTTGCTCAAAACACGATCAGCAACTTGCATAGAGATCTGCCAAGGGACATCACTGTCCTTCATGCCATGAATAAGTCGTATGGGACATGTTATAGGAATAGGGCTATTTAGCAAACAGTGATTTTCTGCTTCTTGGATAATGTTGTATCTCAAGGAGTAATATCCTTCCTCATTATGCTTTGTTGGAAACCTCCATTCACCTTTTTCTTCTATTTCATTTTGTACCTATAAAAAAAGAGAGCAAAGAATAGACAAGACAGATGTTACAAGCTCTTTGCAGCACCTCAACTTATTTCTGTTCTAAATGCAGCGAAACTTCACCAGGCATAAAATTTCACTTTGTTCATTTTTACTAGCAGAGGAGCTATATTCCTGTTTGTCCAGGGACAAACCCCCCTACCATGTCACAAAAGCTACTCTGCATGCCTCTCCTGCAAATTAATCTAATTAGGATTCACCAAGGAAATTAAGTTTCTCAGTCAGAATCTATCAGAAAGAAAAAGATGCAGAGCCACCATGAACAGTAAGTCTCTTTGGCTTCAATCAGTTCACTTTAAGCAAGAAGAATCCTAGGAAAAAGGAATTTTCCAACAATCAGTCTTTTTCAGTCTTGGCCACAACAGCTATGTCTAAATACCACATTTCCAGAATCTTACCTAAGGTACTATGAAGTGCCTTAGAAAACAAAACAAAACAGAAAAATACTTTAATTATTCTAAAGTAGAGTTATTTATTGCTGCATTTATTTGTCACATTATAACACCTGACTTACTTTCCTTAAGACTGGACATCATTATCAAGGAAGCAACTCAAAGAGACTTCCCACTACCTAAATCTTCTAGTCTTTATAAACATGCTAATTCGAAGAATTCCCTTTCTACACACACAGCCTGTGTCAATCTCATCTCACTCAATGTCATCTCAACTACTTCAGGAGCTACTTCCCCATCCTGGAAAGCAGAGGGATCCAATTTGAATGCAAATATAAGGTACTCAACACTGAAATCGAATGGACCCTAACTCCATGTCCTGTATGCTACAGTAATATAAACACATTCCAGGTACTGATCACACTAGCTTCATACTTGAAGTATTTCGCAGACTTTTAGATTAATGTAAATTTTCAGCTTTTCTCCACCACCAACATGGAAAATTTACAGAAAGATGTGCAGGAAAAGTACAGTTTGAACAACAGAATTTCTTAAATGCGTGATAGATTTTTAGACTGCACAAAAGCCAACAATCAACATTTACCTCAATGGGAAGCTGCTTAAAAGTTGTTACAAGATAGTCTGCTGCTGCAGCTACTCCAACTAGAGCAGCTACTTTATCTGGGCGTGCTATGGCAGCATGAAGCATCAGCCATCCACCCATGCTGGAGCCCACCAGAATCTGAAAAAGAAAGAAAATAAGATATTACTTTACAGGAAATGGCTAATAATTTTTTTCTTCTTTTACAAGTTCTTTTTGTTTAACTACTTGAACCTTGGGCATAATCCTGCTGTCCTTAGCCAGGCAGAACTGCTGTCACCTCCAGTGGAAATTTTGCCTGAGTAAGCACCATAGGATCTGGTATTTTATTATTCTTTTTATTTGGCATGGCTGGTTATTGCTGCCTGAGACTGAAATGCTGTAAACAAAATGAGAGTTGAAACAATTCAGTATCACATGCATACTTTATGTTTCTTTCTTAAAATAAATGCACACAGTAAAGGCTCAGTGCAGTGAAAGAGGTTAACAATAGCAATTCGTAATACAAAATAATTTTAAACAAAACACTAGGTATGGTATTTTCCAGGTTGCAGGAGATTTTAAGTTTCGTACAGTCATTTCTAAAGTAACTGAAGAAGTGCTGCTTCTGCTAGTTTTTGTAAATTATTTTATCATATGGAGTCTTGAGCAGCATGGTCTAGTGTGAGGCATCCCTGCCCATGGCAGGGGGCTTGGAACCAGATGATCTTAAGGTCCTTTCCAATGCAAACCATTCTATGATTCTATGACAGAGTATCCTAACTTGTAACACTCCTGCAAATCCTTTAATTAATGTATCAGAATGGGGCAGTGACACACTTTTCACTCAGAGGGACGACAGCCCTGCTCTGAGCAGGAGGCTCTAATAAACAACCTCCAGGAGGTCCTGCCAACCCACATTTCCAAGATCTTGTGATCCACCTGCTTGCAAAATTGGTCCTGTGAATATGACCTCTCAAATGAGTCAGCTTGAAAGTGAGCAGGTGGCAGTTGTGAAATAGAAGCTACTGTTGACCAGAGCTACTATGGCATATTTTTGATTAATGTTCTATCTTGAGGACAAAAAAGCATTCTATATTTAAAAATAAAATATAACCTGTGGTCCATCTGTAAGTTCATCCAGTATACACAGAACATCTTTTCTCCACTTCCCAAATGTACACTCTTCAAATTTACCATCTGAACTTCCACATCCTGTATAATCAAATCTGAAAAAGAAACCATCAAAATGAAAGTCATCGTACTGTCTACAGCAATATAGAAGCTACCTAAATAGTACCATTTAACCAAATTAAACAGAGACAAGATAACGCATTGAATATTTTCTTACTTAGTCCTGTGTATCACTAGCACCAGAAATCACATGAAAATAGGTTTAAACACAACACAGACAACTAAGTGATGCCATGCTCTCTTATCATTTGATATAACAATATCCAAATTTGCCAGATTTGTATTTATTGTGACAAATTATATTTTTGTGACATATTATATGTTTGTGACATATTATATATTTGTGACAAATTATCAGCCAAAGAACTCCCCTTACAGACAAAAAAACCCCGAACCAAATACTGCAGTTTTAAAAGTATTTTTTAAATGTACAAGCTCTCTTTCAAATGCTACACCCAAATATGAAGACTTACGAAACTCAGGATTCAACCTAGTCTATCAAAGGAGAGTAACACCAAGCATGTACATGATGTTGTAAAACTGCAGAAGACACTGGGTAACTTAAGATTTGGCAGTTAAGAAGCATTCTTATAGTTGTAACTTAAAAAAAGAGAACTCCTGGTCCTTTCTTTTTGATTTTTTGTGCCTATAGCCTTAATGTAACACACAGCACTGGCTAGACTACAAAACTTGATCAGAGAATTTTCTGAATTGCTTTCACAATACATTGTCCTGATTTTCCTCAGTCTTGCCACAGACAGAAAGGCCACATCTGAAGTGGAAGATAGACACTTCTTAGCTTATGCGTACAGCACAGCACGCATTCCAAACCAAACGCCAAAGTCTACACATTTTTGCTAAAAACCCTTCCCCCAACCCACGATACTAATCTTGTTTTCTCAAGATCAATGTAACTTGAATGTACCTGACGAAGGCATGACCCAGAGAGTTGCAGAAATCTTCAAGGGCAGTTGCTTTCTGACCATTCATATTTGAATTAAAGCCTGGAAGGAAAATAACTCCTGGATTCCTGCCTTTTAGTTTATGATAAGCAAGATTTGGTTGATCTGGTCGAGTAAGAAAGCTGACTGATGACTTCAGCCTGCAAACTAATAAAAAGAACTATTTAGTACAACCATCATAAGAACCTTGGCAGAAATACTAATATTTTATAAAACTAGGATTCAGGAAATATGGGCGTCTTACGTGAAAATTAGATGCTTTCATCCAAAAAAATAATTACTTCATTTACTTTTTAATGACTAAGTAGTATTGATCAATCTGAAAGGGAAAGCTGAATGTGATTTATTCTCAAATCATTAAATGCCAACCACGTATGCAAGGAGTTCACTCAGCAGAGTGACTGACTGAAGCCAAATATTAACACATTTGTCTTCATGTTTTATACCATTGAATATGTTTACTCATAGTTTAACTCTTCATTTTTCATCTTTTTTTTCCCCCAGACTGAATTTCAAAAAATATAACTTTGTGACTGAATACGTGCAGTAAGTTTACAATGACAAGAGGAGACAAATCCACAAAATCTACAAAGAAGATGTACAATAGGGAAGTTCAAAAGTGGAAACTGGGAAAGAATCTTGTGACTAACTTTTCCAACATGATAAACATAAAACAACATTAGCATTGTTTCAAACCAAATGATAACATCTAGCCTTTTTCATCATCTCATCAACAGCTGTTTCTGTTTAAGTGAAAGATTATTGCCAGGAACACCAAAAAAAGGCTCACTTTAACACTATGCCATCTTAACATCAGTCCTTTCCTCAGATATGAAGCACATAAGGTAAAAACCAGAATAAAGCTACATTTTCTGTAAATACAAAGCAACACATTAAACACATCTCATAAGAAGAAAGAGTTGACCATTGCAGAGCTATGATTTTCTTATGCCTCTTGAAAAGAGGCACAGATATCCCATTATATGGTTTGGTGTATTCTTACTGTAGAGGTTACATTATTCCAGTACTCAGATTGTTCTGTTTATCCAGAATGAAGCAGCACTTTGCAAATGTATTTTCCACATAGTTTAAAAATGAAAGATCACCAAGTGCAACTTCTGTCAAAGTAACCTGCAATGTATTACATGAGAATTTTTCCTATTAGCATAAACTTAAAATTATTTAGCTTTTATATAGTTTAAGATAATAAACTAGATACATTTGGAAACCAAATACTAAGTTGGACTTGATTATTCACATTAATAACTGAATAATAAAAAAAAAAAGCTGTTTTCAAACAAGGAAAAAAGATTAACACAGGAAATACAAACTAATTAATAACTGTGCTGAATGTCAACAGCTGCTGAAGTATTTAAGTTTAGCCGTCAATTGTACTTGAGGATAAGAAATGATTCGTAGGGGTATTATGGAGACTTAATCCACTCTGACACTCTACTAGCAAGATAATTTATTAAACTGAAAGCTTGGTTGAGACTTCTAAGACTTTGACACTCTTAGGTTAGAAGATGATTAGTTCTTCCATAGCAGGGTACAAAAACAATGCAACTGGCTTCCTAGTGTTATAACTACTGGGTAAATACTGCAAAACCAGGCTGTGACAGTGTCACCCCACTTAACTGTTCTGCAGGTTTGAGTTCTGTTTTCTTGCTATCGGAGAGATTACATTGAAGGGATTTGGGGGGTTTTGCTTGTCTGTCTGTTTTTAAACTTGCACATGCATGAGTAAATGCGGATGCATAACAGATGCAGGACGCAGCTAGTATTTGGCACTTTCCTATAGTCTAACAGACATCATACCACTTGAACTACAGACTGAAACATTAGCTCTCTGAAACAATGGACATTTTCTTCTCCTATTGATGCATCAACTATAATAAAGGAGAATAAATAACAGAAAGGTGTATTCACTCAGATGCATCCACACTATGGCTTTTGGATTGCGTGTGTCTATCAGTACGCCAGTCACTTCTTCACTTGCCAGTAACAGAGGAAATACACCAAGAATAAACTTGACAGAAAAAGAATTGGGAGAATTTTTCTGCCCTTTAAGCTCTGATAACCATCTCTGAAGCCACTGGTTTTCTACCCTGCAGCACTCTGGAGGTGTCCTCACACTGGTTTGACACTGGGCAGGGTTTCAACTGCAGCTACAAAACACAACACAACTGCTGTCTAAGCTATTCCACAAACTAGTATTCCACATTTAACAAGTCATTGTAAGTGCATCAGCAGCAATCCTAACCTGAATAATGTAAAACTCTAAAACAACCACCCTGGCCAATCCAAAAGCAAGGCTTAGTTGAGTCATGCTCTGACTTCCCTTTAGACAGACAAAAACATCAAGAAATGAAGAGCTAGCCATTAATTTCTCCTCCTGATTTCACTGAAAGACCTTGGTAAGAGCAGGGAAACACTTCTAAGGGCGCGAGGCAATACTTAGTATTCATAAAAGCAAGTTACAAACAGAAGGACCTACCTACAGGACCCCCTCTGGACCTAATGTTATGGAATTCTCTTCATATCATAACCACTGTGCAACTTCTGTTTTATAACCACCAGAAATGGGACTGAGACCAGTGCTACATGCCAAAGCCAAAGAAATCCTCTGAACAACTCTGGGAAGGCTCCAGGACTGTGACCTATAGGCAGCAGATTAACACCGTTCTGGAGATAATGGACTCAACGTTGTCCACACCTCATACCATGCAACTGCTATGCTACAGGAGTACGGTGGCCACCAGTTCTGCCAGCAGGATCTGCTGCTTAGCCCAGTCTCAGAGCACCTAACAGCACACTCAATAACCAGCTATTCTGATCACACCACTCTAAACACACAGAAAGAACACCAACAAAACCCCACTGTATTAATGTTATTATGCAGATGCAAAGCGTGCACCCTCAGTGACACGTAAGTTTTAACTCACTTCTACATCGAGCAACCTCAGACGAGGTTCATTACACCAGGAAAAAGCAGATGTCTGTCAAATTTAAGGCACGGAGTAAGTCAAACAAGCACTGAGCCTGGAACAGCACGAAAGGGCACCATGTGTTTGGGCAGGGGACCACCTCACTCAAAAGCAGACGCCAGCAAAGCTTTTCAGGTGCCAGGTAAAACCTCACACATCGGCACGTTTCGCCTCCGAGGAAGCGAACTGGCCCACCTCCTCTTTCCAGCTCCTCAGACAGCAGCGGCGGCAGGAGAAGCCTACCGCGATGCAAGCAGCAGCGCGCAAGCAACTGCCCCGCAGACAGGCGCAGGCTCGGCAGCACCTGCTCCGCCCCACGCCCCGCAGGCCCACCAGAAGCCCGCTCCCGCGGGGGCAGCGGAGCCGCACAGCCCCAGCCGCGGGGACGCCCCCCGCCCGCGCTCTGCCTGCAGCAGTGCCTGCTCTCCGCACGGCCACTGCGCCTGGTGTACGGCCCCGCCGCGGACACGCGGCCTCTCCCCCGGGCTCCCACGCCGGCGGCGGAGGGAGAGGAGAAGCAGGGCCGGAGAACCAGCAGAAGTGCCCCGGGGCCCTTCCCTTACCCGGGAGCCCTAGGGCCGCCCTCAGCGGCGACAGCAACACGGCGGTGGCGGAGGCACGATGCCGGCAGCCGCCCCGCACCAGCCCCGTCACCGCGCCCGCCGCCGCCATGGCCACTGCGGCCCCACCGCCCCGGCGCGCGCCTCACCGCGCACGCGCCACCTGCCTGCGCGAGGGGCACGCGCATGCGCCGCTCGGCCGCCGACATGCGTAGTGCCGGGGGGGGCATCATTAAGTTTAAGAAGTCGAAAATAAATGTTTTGCAAATAAAAGCGCTTAATGAGCGTCTCCTTAGTGTGTGTTCTGGGGAGGGGATCCTCCGTAAAGGCCTCCTTGTACCAGGCAAGGCTGGAGACCCCCATAGTTGAGGTTGCCTGTACACATGTGGGTATAAACTGCCATAAAGTATACATTTGACTTTGTGCCGGAGGGGGACTAGCATCAGGGGCTGCGGCAATAGGAGAAGGGGCGATGAGTTCAAACCTAAACGGGAGATTCAGGTTGGGTATACGGAAGAAGTTCTTTATGAAGGTGCTGAGGCGCTGGCACAGGGTGCCCAGAGAAGCTGTGGCTGCCCCGTCCCTGGCAGTGTTCAAGGCGAGGTTGGACAAAGGGGTTGGAGCAACCTGCTCTAGTGGAAGGTGACCTGCCTGTGGCAGGGGGTTGGAACTAGATGAGCTTTAAGGTGCCTTCCAACCCAAACCATTCTGTGATTCTATGATAATTTGATGCCTGTAATTACATGGTCCTCCAGACGTCCAGAAGGGACATTTCAAACCCTTGTGTCCCTGTCCCGGTCACCTTTCCAGCAACATCAGGACTTGGCCATTCCCTGGTCTGCAGGGCCTCTGAACCAGCTCACACGTCTCCACCCGTCTCTGCTCCGCCTTATTTGTATGGGAATGGTAGCCAAAACAAGGTCTTTATGCACAGTACCTTTTACAAATAGGCGATAGCAGAAACTCAGAAAGGGGGAAAATAACACCAAGAAAGGTCAGTACCTGCAAAGGTAAAGGTGTTTTCCGAGGCCAAGTGTCAGGCTGTTATTTGGCAGTGAAGAAATTAAGATTTTGTAAATGATTATTATGTGGGAAAGCTTGAAAATCTTGAGTTTAGAATTGCATGTAGCAAGGAAAAACAGTGCTCCTAAAGGAACTTGTTTCATTATACTACTAAAAATCATACCCCCTTGGATAAGAGACCCCTACTTACGGAACATGTGTTGCGAAATATATACTGTCTTTAGACAGACAAGAGAACATAAGAGCCAATAATTGTAGATACAGACTGTTATGTAAACAGCAAGCACTGGTTTTCACTGAAATGTATAAAATGAATGTATAAAAGTGGATAGCTGGCAAACTGAGGGTGTGCTAGCTTTGTGGAGTTACCACCTACCATCCATCTCTGCAAACATGAAATAATCAAATTATCTTGACTCTGTGTTAATTGGCTCTCTGTGTACTGAGCGAAGAACCCTGATTTGAGACAACAAGGCCAGCACCTGTTGTCAGCTTTAGGTCAAGGGATGCAGCAGCTAAGGTTTTAAGACTCAAGCCTATGCGGTTTGCAATTGCCCAAGATACTTTAGGGTAAGTGGGTGCTTAGCTCCCATGGGGGTAAGCTTGGAGGGCTTGCATAAGACCATAAAAGATGGTGCCTAATGCCCTGCTTTGCTTACGCTGTCTTGATGCCCATTACTGCAAAACCCACCATGCTTTGTGATGATGATAACAAACTAAGTGAAAACACAAACAAACAAAAACCCACCATAAAACTGCATGGGCTTCTACAGTGAGCAATTCCTCCAATTCAAGTCATGTCTGTGTCAAATACTAGGAAGACTGGGAAACCCTTGAACTTCAGAAATTTCTGTTTTGCAGTTAAACAAAATATATGTCTATATCCAAGGCTGGTGATTGTCCTGGGTTCAGCTACAGCAGTCATTTTTATTCCTTCTTAGTAGCTGGTGCAGTGCTGTGTTTTTGACTTTCAGCCTGGGAACAATGCTGATAACACCGATGTTTTTAGTTGTTGCTAAGTAATGTTTACTCCGACCAAGGACTTTCTCAGTCTCATGCTCTGCCAGTGAGGAGGGGAAGCGGGGAGGAAGCAGGGACAGGACACCTGACCCAAACTAGCCAAAGGGGTATTCCATACCACAGCATGTCATGCCCAGTATATAAACCGGGGAGAGTTACCCGGAAGGCCCAGATCGCTGCTCAGGTCGGGCTGGGTATCGGTTGGCGGGTGGTGAGCAATTGTATCCTCTCCCCTTGTTATTTCCCTTATAATTATTATCGTTGGTGGTAGCAGTAGTGGTTTTGTATTATACCTTAGTTACTGGACTGTTCTTATCTTAACCTGTGGGAGTTACATTCTTTTGATTCTCCTCCCCATCCCTCCAGGAGCAGGGGGAGGAAGAAGGTGGGGAGTGAGCGAGCTGCTGCGTGGTTCCGAGTTACCGGCTGGGCTTAAAGCACGACAGGTGATGCATTTTTTATGACCCTGTTTGAAAAATTTAAAGATACATTATGTATGCAGCAAACAGACTACACTCCAATTCACTGCCACTTGAAAGACTATTTTCCAGAGCTCTTTTGTGTGGAAACACATGGAATGGTTAGATTAAGCACTACTAAGAAATACAAGATTACTTGCACAACTGTATACAACTTTAGAAGACAGGCAGAAATGTCTCAAGACAAAGCATCCAGTGAATATCTAAACCACATGTATTTTTAAAAATGTTTATTGAAATGCCTTCATTGCATCATGCAGGATACAAAAATCATTATTAGAAAACCTTTATAACCATACTTAGGAGTAAAATCAAGATACATCAGGAAAAATAATAATTATATAAACCAAAGCAATTTCTGATAGTGTTTTAAATCATTAGATTACAAGCTGTGATCTGCACAGATGGTAACAATTATCTTGTAGTAACAGTCCCTTCATGATTCAGGTCGAAACTGATGTTCGTCGTGCTACAGCAACCATTATCACCTGTGTGTACCACAAAAAAATTCAACCCGTTCATTACAGATACAAGGTTTAAAAAGTATAACAAAATATTCTGCCAGCATACTTCTATTCTGCTTTCAGTCTTTTATTTGTTCCATCAAAAGCCATCAGCTTTTCATCAAGGATAAAAAAAAAAGGCTAATGTGCTTTCTTCTGTTATACAAACCACATAGCACATAAGTTTGGATTACTGAAATAGAACCTTTAAAGTCATATTATAAGAGACTTTCTTGAAGTTTAGTTCAAATAACTTATGCTTTTGCACTATTACTCGAGGACATGAAAGTGATTTTAAAACAGGAGACCACAGCACCCTTAGTATTTTTGTTGTTTTATGAATCTCAATCTCCACCACTTAAAATTTTCAGGGTTTTTTTATTCATACACTGCTTAGCATAAACTCTTAAAACTTGCCTCTCTCTATTTATTCTATTTGACAGCATTATTCTGTGCAGATATGCATTAAAAAAAAAAAAAAACAAAACCAAAAAACAAACACTTTCTGGGGCTGAAAAATTGGCTCCAAAGAATTTAGGTAGAGGTTTTGATGCTGGCTTCAAAGGAACCAGTGTTTTAGAGGTTTCAGCAAAGCTTTCACCTAGGACAGAGTAAGGTTAGAACCACACCGTGACCTTACTAGATAAAAGAAAATTGCTGTAGGGGCTAAAATCACCTCATTCTATTCAGCAAGGAAAATTAAAAAAACCCCAGACAACTCCTTATGAGGAATATAATACATGTGTTTCCATTTCATATCCATGTGGAAAAATGCATCTTTATAAAGCTATCCTTCTCTTTTTTTGTTGAACTCCATAGATGCACACTTTAAACATACAGTTGGTGTTACTGAATGTTTGAACACACAGAATATCGTAACAATTTAATTACATTAAAAGTTATGAAGAGTTTTGGCACTGTCCCCTTGCAGAAAGTTAGGTACAACTAACATTATGAAAACATTATGATAAGGGAATCGTGTAACTCTTTGGCTCTGTTGTAATACTTAACTACTAAGGCAAGAACTGTGTGTACCTTAGGGTTGCTTTTTTATCTTTTTATAAAATACTTGACTAAAAGTTTTTAAGCCACCTAATCATCTATAAATGTCAAATGCTGCATATTAAAATATATGCTTATTACAACTTTTTGTTCCATTACTAGAATTGTTGCATCCTGATGAGAGCACACACGTTTGTAAACTGTTTAGTATGAATTTATGAAGATGTTCTCCATGTAAGAGAATTTGTAGGAAATTATCATTCAATCAAGATGCTGTAATTAAAATTGCCTGATTATCTGTTTTGGAGCACTACGATTCTCTCAACAGTTTAGCTCTTTCATTCCTATAAAGATCAACTAAAAGAAGTAAACCCCTCCCCCCCCTTTTCAATGCATTTGTAAACCCCTCTCATTCTGAGGTTTCAGGTGCACATCATAAGGAGGATGTTTCAAAGTATTCACTGGCTTTTCAGATTTCATTACATATGGCTAACTTCATATGTTACGTTATTGCAGTATGCCCTATTGCCCCCTTTTATTATAACATGAAGTGGGTGTAGCCTTCTGCGCCTGTAACAATAACATCCATCCATATCCTCATGGCTTCTGGCGAAGGAGCAACCATATAGTATATCCGGTCATGTGTCTTAACACTGAAAGTGAGCAACGGGTTGGGACTCTGAAGTAAAACAGGAAGAAGTGTATCAAAAGAAAGAAATCAAAGCCATTTATTGCTACCAGAAATATAATTACTTGCAAGAAAATTTACGATAGTGTTAAGAAGAAAGATGAAATGCAAAATGCTGTACTACTGCATCCTGCATTGCAGCATTGGAAGCAGAGACATGTTTAAAGTGTTTGTATCCATCATAAACACTTTTTACAATGTATTTCCACTAGGTTATTACAGAATCGTACAGGGCTTCAAACTGTAGTTTCATGCCCAAATAACTCCCACGCTTTGTACACTGGTCAAAAACCACTTTGGGTTTCACAAATCCAAGAGCCAAGGATATATTCATGTTGTTCACAGCTCATTTAAATTACGTGAGAGGTAGGGGATGCCATGAGCTGCCAGTTAATTGCCAGTACCAGTTAACTCCCTGCCTGTGTCAGATGCATACAGCCATCCCTTGATTTGCTAATGCCACTGATTTCAGTGGTCTCACCACTGGACTAAGGAATTCTCTCAGCAAATCCCACTTGGCAGGTAGACACTTATCTCTGCTTTCATTAGTATATAAAAAAAAACCAAACAACCCCAACCAGTAAAAACCATACCAACAAAAAACCAACAACAGCGTTAATCAGTGATGTAGCTTCATCTTCCTTTTCTTCCACTCTTGGTTTGGTTTGGGGTTTTTATTTGTGTTGTTATATCTTTTTCTTTTTTTCCTAATAATGTCAGCTCCCCCCTTTGACTTTACAGCAGCTACCATACTTCGGGTTCTGCTATAGGATACTCTTAAAATAACAAAGTTTACCTTGTATGCGTTCTTTAGATGATCATAATAGACTTCCTCGATAGCTTGAAAATATATTACACCTTTTAACTTAGTTTCATGTTTGTCTAAAAAGGAAAAGAGAGAATGACTTGAGAACTGAAATGAACAGTACTTTGAGAAGCAAAATCTTAATGTGCATTTCCATATATGTTCAGCTGATAAGTAACTGGATTAACACTTCTGCTTGTGAAATCCACAGAAGTCTTCAACCTTTCTTACTAGCTGGTCAGTTTTCCTGCATTTCCAGCATTTCCTACTTGTATATGTTTATTTTCCACATGGTTTTCAAGGAAATAAAGTTTTTGCAATTTTCTCATCTCTTTGCAAGTCACTCCCTTCACTGAAGTATCTGAACACTATGGCTGTTATTAGCCAACAAAAGGACAGATGTCTCTGAGATACATCCAGTCATCTAAGTCTATGAAAACTAGCCAGACTTTACCTAGTTCACAGGCCAAGACCTACAGTTTGCCTTCAAAGGAAAACTATTATGATGAGCAAACTTGAAATACAATTTGGTAGCAATAGCTTTACATTATAATGTCATTTATGCTTGTACTTATTAAAAAATGCTGTGAGGTTAGCTGATTGTAGGCAAGTTTCTATAAGCTCTGACACATGGAAAAGTTTATAGGAGGGTAAAAGCTCCTGGGCACCACCTGCAGCATCAGCGTTGTCTGTTTGCACTGACACTCCAGGTAAAAGCTGAATTAATTAGATGCAGTTTGCCCCTGTTGAGAAATGGAACTCCCCATTTCCTTTGGGGAACCTGAGGTAGGAACGCCTGTATGGAATAGTAACTCCAGGGAGGCTGCTAACAAGGAGTAGGTTGTTATCCAGTGGTACCGTGTTTCTGATACCAATATCCCACTGCAGCAAAGCTGAAATACAGGGTGCATTTTATATGCAAAATGGAGACACAGCTGACAACCTCCTTTTGAAGGCAACAGAAAGAAGCAGATACTTGCAGGAGGTTGATTCTAAACTATTTTAGGTATCATCTGATACTGCCTTCTGTCCCAGCATTAGCTAGTGAATCATTAGGGCAAGGAGGATACAGACTGTGAATTTCCCAACAGTCACAACTATAATGTTTTACAAAGAAAAGGAACGGGGCATAAGCATCTACAGGACTCTCTGTTTTCCTGCAATGCTAAAGAAATTGTTAGATAATCCCAGAGGGGTTAAGATCACAGCGGCATCCGACACTGAAGGACAAACTTCCTTCCACTCCCAGTACTTTTATGTTAGTGGAATGTAATGCATTCTGACCTCAGGTTAGCATCACCTTAACACTGAAGAGTCATGCAGAACATTTTTTATCAGTCCCATGAGAGATTCTGCTGTAATTTTGAACACTCAGGAATGTCAGCTTACATGCTGTCGGTAGGTGCAGGCAGTTTCGAAAGCATCATATGAGGGCAAAAAGAAATCCCAAAGACCTAATGATACAGCATTGGGAACCTCCCCGCCAGGCCCCAGGGGGCCAGCAGAAGTACTGGGGTATAAGATTATAGCACACACTATACTAAGGTAAGTGAAATACTATACAAAGTATACTGTCTATGCAGTACAAGCAAACAGTGATCCGCTCTCCTTTCAAGCCCCACCTGGGGTCTTGGTTACAAGAACATTCCAGATACCCACAAGCTCCCATCATAACAGTCTGTAGAGTTCCCTGTATGCTTCATTTCAGAAAGTGCAGATGCTTCAGTCCCTGCACTAACTTGTTAGACCTCAGGGTAAGTTTTTCGGTCAGTACACTTGCAGAACTAAAACAATATAGCAGTATATTCACTTAAGAGTTCAATTACTCCAAATTTACAACATCAATATTTATTTTGGAAGTCTACTATACATGTAAGATCTAGACAAATCCACACTCACACAAGCAGCTGCATTTTTGTGCAGCTGTATAGAAGTCTTATGAAACTATGTTTGTTGGCTGGAGTCCTTGAGGCATTATGAAAAGTTTTCTTTGGTAATTGAAATTGCATTATGACAACTATACTGCACTCAAGACTGAAACTGTTAACTATTAATATAACCACTAAAAATAAATAAATAAATACCAGTTCCAGATGGGAACACTACTTTATGTTACAGGCCTTGCTAACCAATAAACCAGATGTTAAGAACAAAATAATAATAATTAAAAAAAAAAAGTTTGTCACATTCTTCGTATTATTCCTGCAGACTGGTAAAGAAATGTTCAGTGGGTATGTAATGAATGAATGTAATGAATTCAAATGCGTTTTAAAAGAGATGGACTGAGCAATGCATACCCCTACCATCAATTTCAGTCTGAAATTCCTTAGACCCTCAACATATGGCAATTTCAAAAAGTCTACTCCTGAGTATTTAATTTCCTGAAAGATTTTTCAGCACATCAAGCAATGGGACTGCAGCAGCATTCCATTTAATTTTCATGATAAGTATAATAAATTATATTCTTGTATGAAGGGTACAAGAAATCATTCTGTCACTGGGGAAAGTATATAATATTTAAAAATAAATCATGTGGAGCCATTATTCTGTCTACTGGGGACCTGGTGATCTGTTTTTAACTCTTGCCTATCCACACCTCTCCCTTTGTCTGTTATGCTCATTTCTGCATTACCTGGCATTACGATTGAACGCTATAGGGAAGGGATTGCACAAGCTCTAAGCGTACGTGTGAAACACCCAGTTAAATGGAAATGTAAGTCTTTTTAAGGGCATGTTCATAACTCAGCTGATAGGAAAACAGAGGGGCAGATGTACCCTAGTAGTGATCCTGCAACCTACCTGCATAATAAGTAAAAGTTCTCTTGTTTCTGTCAAAAACAAACCACCGTTTTTTCCATGTTTTAATTTTTCCTCCCATCTTAATCAGAAAGCCTCGGCAGGTCTTCTCTGTGAGGGAGACATGGTAACAGGTCTCTATGTTGTGACCAGCTGTTTCAATGTGACTTCGTAGGTCAAAGTCTTCTTTCCTAACGGGCAAATAGCGAGTCAAGGGACGGGCCTACAGTAAAGAGAAGAAAATGATATTATTTTTAACAGAAGTCATAACTTCTCCTTTACTCTTTCTGCTGCGCAGACATAACCACATGCTGTCTATAGATTCTAAGAATGAATGTAAGAAAAATAAAGAGCTTTTGCTGCAGCCCTAATGTTGAAAAGAAAAAACCTTAGAACTTGTAACTTTACGAAGTGTTGAATAACTTTATAAAAGCAATATTAGAGCATAGGAGTTTCTTGAAGTCATCAGTTGATAAGCTGGTAAAACAGGGGCCACAGCATAGAAAGTCTGCTTTAGAATTAAAACATTTATTAAATGTAAAGGTGTGTTGCTGCAGTAGATGAAGTGCAAGAACTTCATTTGCATGATGTTAAGCAACCCCCTTATTTCTCTGGGCTAGATACTCGCTACACATCTATCTCATTAATATTTTACTGCTAGATGTATTTTCATGCAAAGTATGATACAAATATAAGACAAATAAGAACATGCTATTAGAAGAAAAATTAATAACAAGTGAATTGTAATTGCTAGTTAGTTTTCACAGAGACTTCTGTGAACAAAGTGGAATTATTTTCTTCTGAATGAATTAAATGGGCTATCTAGCTCACAGTCAGTAATTCAGCATACAGAGCTGAAGCGCACCCCTCTGCAAGAGACAGCAAAGCAGCACAGGAAGTGGTGCCTCATTCTTGATTGCAGTTCAAGACTCTGCATCAAGCCTGGATAGCGTCAGCTGGGGGAACCAGCAGGAGGAGGTAGTGATTTGGGAACTTGGCCAGCTGAGGGAATATGCTCGTTTTCTGTCTATACAGACCTCCCCTTCATTTTAAATAC
This sequence comes from Strigops habroptila, assembly GCF_004027225.2. Lineage (NCBI taxonomy): Eukaryota > Metazoa > Chordata > Aves > Psittaciformes > Psittacidae > Strigops > Strigops habroptila. The sequence goes on from NC_044278.2 coordinate 15,846,604, forward strand.
GGAAGAGAAGTCTCCCAAGGCTCCTGCTGCAGTCAAGGCGGACAGAGGCTGTGTCACAGGCCGATTCAGAACAGAAGCTGAATTTAGGTGCTTTGAATGATCCATGTAAAGAGCATCTCCCTATCTCTCTCCCCCCTGACTCCAGAGAAGTCAGTGACCTGAAGAATCTTATCTGCCCCTGCTCCATGCCTAAAGTTAGCCTGTTAAATCCCACAGTGAGTCACAAATCAAAGGGACTTTCCCTCATTGCATTCTCAAGAACCTCTTGGCGCAATGGGAGCTGTGTTGCCTGCAAGAACTCAGTGCCCTTCTAAAACCTGCAGTCCTGTATGATACAAGCTGGCACCAGCTTTGGCAAGTACAAAGCTGGATTTCCTTCCCCTAGTTTACATTTCTAAGTGTCAGGAAGTGCTGGAAAAAATAAAAAAAAAAGGTCTTACTGTATAAAGGAAAGAAAAAAGTTAACAATATATCCTAGTCATTTCTGACAGATACATTTTGTCTTCCTGCCAATTCAGTCTTCAGCCTCTCTGCCAAGACTGCCAATTAGCAGTAACTGATAGGGCATTCTATTACAACACATTGCATTGTTGTTTACACCATACTTGAGTTGTCATTAAAATTTCTTAGAAAAAAGTAAAGTACATGTGAAAATTTTGTATCTGGTAATTACATTTTATATAAAAACAAAGGAATGGAAATGTTTAGCCAGAAACAGCTTAAAGTTCCTTTGGGGTTGTCCTTTTGTTCTGATTTAGTGTTGTCTATTAGAAAAGCAAGTTATGTAGGAATTTTTCTTAAAAAATATAATAACAATTCATGAAACAAAAGGTAGTAAAGGTAGAACAGATAAAACCAAAGATATTCAAATATGATATGGAATCTTCCACACTCAGATACATATATTAAGATGGAGACATTGTCTTGCTATACTATACTAATGATAAAATGACTACCTAGTCCATTTGCTGTACCATGTAGATCTTCTTAGTTGTGGTGGAAGAAACAAATAGGTAAGACCTGTAAGCCTAAAGAAAGCTCAAGATACCTTTAAATCCTAATAAGAAGCAAGAAGATGTAGGGGACACTTCTAGTTAAATAGTGTTTCTCATGTGGTGTAGTCCAAGTAACATTAGAAAAAAAACCCATGTCCTCTCTACAGTGGATGTGGAACTGGAAAAGCTTCTTTGTCTGTATTTTTTTCAGTCAAGTATTTGGAAGCATTTCAAGATATTTTATTTATTAAAAGAAAACAACCACCAATCATTTATAAAAATGAACACACAAATTTCTGTTGTTCAGGCTAAAAAATTTTGCTCTGCCCATACTCAGTAATAAACCTTATAGGATTACTATTTATACTTTAGATATAAGATGCTAAATAGCTATCTATGTTATTCTTTAACTTTAAATGAATACTCAGACATCTATCTAAGCCTCCAAGAGCCTAAACATACTTTTAGCAACACAGTTACACCTCAGAAATACTAAATCCATCTATTCAACTGGAAGCAGTTCTGTTTACCATTGGCAGAAATACACTCAGTCCCTTCTGAATATCAAGGGGAACTCTTGCACTTAAACATTTCATGTCAACATATCTCACCTGTGCTCTTTGCTTCTCGCGTATTTTGACTTCCTTTTCAATTAATTTTTGCCTCTGGCTAGTTTCTTCTTCCAATCTTTTCTCCAGTTGTTCTCTGCGGCGCTTCTCTTCCTCCAGAGCTCGTTTTTTAGCTTCCATCTCCCGTTCCTAAATACCACAGCACATGCAGAACTTCAATTATATGTGAAACTATAGTTGGCAATGTAGTTTCTAACCTAGGACTAAATACCTTTTTGCCTCTTAAGTAGTCAGAAATATATATCCAGCAAAGTAGACCAAGAATTGGAATCAAAATTGCAAATATTACCACTCCAGAAATGAAGGATCTTCTTAAGCAGCTCTCCTAGCAGGTGTGGCAGCAGTGCTGGCCTAGCTGCTGATGGGATTTTGCCATCAACTCACCCATTATGATAGCAGCTATTGCATATGAACTCAAAGATGTACTATGAGGGTGAAACCAGACCAGACTAAAGGGAGAGAGGTAAATTTTTTAGTGTCTATTAGGTGTAAACTGTTTAGGGTCCAATGTTGCATTTAGGAGGAGATCACCTAACATGCCCACTCTTAGTTTTACTCACAAAATTATGCTTACCCTGGTCTCAAGCAGCCTAGTCTTCTCAGCATGCGCTTGTTTCAGAAGTCGCTCCATCTCTTCTATTCTTGCAACATTCGAAGTGCTAGCACTGCACAAACCCCCCAAAAATCTGAGTTATTTAAAAGAATATTTGGTATTTTTTAGCATAGCATCATATTAAAGACATATGATCCAACACAAAACAGCTTAAGAATGGAGCCGATACTGTTTTCATTCAGTTCAGTACAGTAGGCACTTTAAAGTCTGATATGGCTAGAAAAGATTCTTGAACACCATCAAAACTAATCTGAATTAATTTTGCTTAAGGGAATTTTTGTCAAGGAAAACTAACTGCCTATCTTCTATGTTTTATCAACAAAATCAGCACAAACTCTTCTTCCCTCACCAAAGTTTGTCTTGTGAGAAACTGAGAGATCTATTGTAATGGGTCCTTTCCTGGTTTTTTGATTGGTTTAGGGTTTTGTCTTTCAGGGTTTTTTTCTGCCATCATTGGCTGGAAGTTGTAGAAGAGCAGAGGGAGGCAGAAGAGCAAACGGCACCAGTGAAATTCAACAGCTGTCAGGGCTCCCCTCTCCTGAGCTGGAGATTCCACTTACAGGATGGCCCCGAGGTAGCTCAGACACATGTCATATTCCTCCAAAACAGTCAGAGAGGCAAGCCAAAGAGAAACAGATTTCAACCACTGCCATGTTAGATCACTGCACAGATAGAGTTAATTCCCAGACCGTCTCCAGCTATCAGAAACTTGCCCACTGTGTATCTAAAGCAGAAATTCTCAAAACCTGAGTCCTAATGCAGTCCACATTGCAGTGACAAAGACTACAAGAGGAAATCAGTGGGCTGATAGCCTGTTACAGGAAACAGATGCTGAATAAAACACAACATGCTAAAAGCTGCCCTTCTGTTTCACAGGGGATTCTTAATGCTGTGACAATGTTGTACTTAATTATCAGCCTCCACTTATGCTTGTGAAACTGCTGGGGCAGAACAGTGAGCAGAAATGAAAGTACTATAATTAAAACCAGACTGTCAGAAGAAAATTGTTTGCAAACAATTTTGAGACTCAGCTGGACTTCTTTTTTAACACAGATCATTGATGTTCCTTTCATCTGAGGCACAGTGTCTGAGCTGTCAGCCTCTGAGGATGAGAAAAGCAGCTGAGGGCCATAAGCCTTTCGATGTCATATCTTCATTATTACTGATCCAGGAAAGAGAAAGGGCACAAAGACCACCAGAGGAGCCCTATGTGTTTCAGCATAAGGCTCTAATAAGTTAGCATGCTAGACTACCAGAACAAGTGTTCTTCATCGCCAGCAGATGTCTTCAAGAAATTTCCTATCACAGGAAATTCCTTCCCTGTAGTGACCAGGGAAGGAAGCTCAGGTATTGCCCACTCTGAAAAGAGAATTGACAGCTTCATAATTTCAGTTCAGGACTGACACTGATTTCTCTGTGGCCTTCAACATTATGGAGAGGTGATGTGACATTTTTATTTTCCATCTTTAAATAAACACGTGAGGTGATAGTTAAACCTGATTATGAAGGGCTACACAAATACTAAATATTGCACTTGTCTAATGATCTTATATTTTCTTAACCAGTTAGCAGCATTCACATTATCATAGCATCAACTTGTACATATTCTTTTTTCATTGTAACCCTATGACTATTACTTCAGAAAGAAAGATGATATACCTGGAAATGTTATCTGGTGAGCACGCTGATATGCTTGTCTCCATACTGTCAGAACTGTCTAAGCTTAATGTATCAAAGGTGTGGTCCTTGTAACTGCGATCTGGGTAATGGAAACTGTTCAAATACACATTTGATTCGGATGCTGTTCTGCTGTAGAATTCAGGAGACTTCTGCCTTTGGTTTTCACAGATACGATGATGGTTATACCCTGCAGAATACAGAGGAAGCATTCTGTGTGAAAATTTTACAGAGAAATTTTGTGACCCAAATGTAACGTTTGCAGCACAAGCATTCTGAACTTCACCTCAGTCTTAACTGCATTGTGACCAAGGTACTACAATATTACAGTTAATTTCACAAGTTAATCACAACTGAAATAAAACCTTTAAATAACTGTTTTATCTATGACAGACACAGATATATGCAGATTAGTATGGCTGACTTTTCTATATATATATACACACTCATATGTGTATTATGAAAATCTAATTTGCATGAATAAAATTTTAATTATAAATTGAAAATGAGACCTAATCTGGAAAGTAATGCAGCTTAATTCAGGGATCTAGAAAAACTGACACCAATTAAAGCGAAAAAGAAGTCCTGATATTCAGTGGTCTTGAGTACTTGTTTGGTTGATTTTACTGAATGTGGATTATTTTTTGTCTGTTTGGGGAACTTTTCTGGTAACTGCAAGGTGGGCTTTTAGTTTCAGCTGAAATAATACAGGCTACTTGTCATATCATCATGGTTACTAGTGTAGAGGTACTTCACTGGAGCTTTAAAACTGCAGTTCACTGTACGTGATTGAAGCAGATCCCTATAGCTCAATGTCTGTAAAGAAAAATAAGGTTTATGCAACATTCAAGTTCTTTGCGCTGTTATTTTTCCACAAAGTCATCCTTTCTGAAAAGCCATCCTCTTCGAACACAAGGAGCTTTGGCTATGTCTCCTTTAAAAAATATTTATTCAGAATTATTTTTAGCTCATATCTCCATTGCTCTTTGTAAATAATGCAGCAGTATTTATACAGACTTGCAGAGAGGTTGTTGACTTTGCCAGATGCAGAGGAGAGTATAATGACAGTTGTCATTTTTACTGCTGAAGTTATTTTACAGTGCCCTTTTAAGGTTTGTTTAATCTGATTAGAAACGCAACTGCACTGCTCATCTTTTCCTTCAGTGAATGCAAGCAGTGAGATTTTCTCACAGTTCTGATACTCTGATACTCTCTGCATAGTCCTGACCCAAAATCTGAGCTAGTGGCAGAGTTGGAGATTAGGAAGGACTGTTAGACTACGTGAAAACCTCCCATTCGTACAGGAAGACAGCCAGCGACATGTCACATATTTAAGATAAACAGACACAGAAAAAATGCAGACAAATGTACAAATGCAGCAAAATCCAGATAAAAATTTTTACTAGACACCATTAAGACACTGATGGTAAGAAAACATGCTTAAAGTAGGAATATTTTCCCGCCTTATTCCCACTCTCTATCCGCACATACAAGGTTACTGTTTAGTATTTTTTCCCATGCTGGAGTGGGAAGTGCCCCAGTTCAGGGAGCCAACAACTGCAGCTATACCTTGGAAAGGCTATAATATTCTCCAAAAGGTACCTGAAAAGCACGACTGAAGCTGAATAATTAAAGCATATTATTATGGAAATCATGCCCTGCAAGCTTTTCCAAGGCAGATAGTTTCTTCTTTGCTCCTCACCTTCCTCTGTAGCATACAAAGATTTCTCACACACAATTAAAGCTGGTTTCTAAGGAACTAATAGGACTTTACTCGCCATTTGGAAGAACATTAAATTTCAGTAAAAGTTCAATTGCACCAATTAGTCAAAGAGACAAAAGGGACACAAATACAGCTCAGCAGTTGTAGATAATAGCCTCACACAACACAGGTGTTACTGATTCACATGTGCAGTTTGGTTTTTTCGCCCCCATTATTATGGCAAATGCTGCTGTTATTGCAGAAAAGCAATTACCTTTCATACTGGAACCTTTGGAATGACTAATTGCTCCTGTGAAATGGTTATCAATTATTCATTATGGAAAGAGAAAGGGAAAAAAATAAATTACTGAAAGAACTTCATTCAAATTCATGTTTTTCTGTTGAGCCCTTTGCAAAACCTTGCCTACTCAAATCTGAATTTCATACCTTATATTTCACTGAAAAATAAACCCATCTAAAAGGCATAGAGAAACATAGCAGTTTTTCAAACACTCTCCTAAGGGAAAGTCAACTTTACATAAAGGCCCAATTTTTAAGTAAAACATCAGTTAAATTTATGTAATCATAAAAGCGTAACTAACCACTGCCAGAAATATATAGTTGTTAGGTTACAAAACGAGATGCATTCACAAAAACAAAGCATAACTTGATGTTCTCATTTTCCCGTCATGCTGTAAGCAACAAGCAGTTCAAAGCTCAGGATGAGCTGCGTACCGGCACCAAGAAGCCTTGCAACTGACCTCCCCCTGCTACAGCCCCACTTACACATTGCACAGGCACAATCTGTTGCGTAGGGAGTTTTGAACTGCTCAGGTGCCCATTCACAGAACATGCACTGAAAAATATTAGGCTCCTCATGAGGTCCACCACTTCACTAAAAGCATCCCACAAGCCAAGACTTCTATCAGCCAAGTCTAAGCTGATACAAGAGCTACAATATTTCTTGTTGCATTCTCTGTAGTAAAACAGTAAACACTGATAACAGCCATACTGTTGAGCAAAATACTGCAAATATACATAAAGCCATATCATGAATACACATATATATTCCAAAAGAGTTATTGCAAAATCATAGAAAACAGATATACCACCACAAAATTATGGTGGGGTCAGACCTATAGTTGAAAGCTGTTATTGGAAGTGGCACTGTCAAGTACGTTATAAAAAACCCCAAGCCAGTATTGCATAAAAAATATCACAGTACATTTTCTTTTATTTCCATTCTTTCTTTGGAGATTGACATTAACATGTCAAGATACATTTTTTTGTATGGAAACATGTCAAAGTAGGAAGCCCATGTCTGTCTACCTTGTCATTGTCACCCACAGATCTACAAAGACTTCCAAATTTTCTGCTCTACTTGTGTGGCTATGAGCAAAGAAGCAAAAAATTAGGCCTGCACAAAGCTATAGCTCTGCAGATATCAGCATTAATCACAAGTGGTGTTGTGACAGGATATTTGACAGCAGGAAAAAAAGAATTTTTGAAGTGTTATCATTATTTAACAATCGTTAAATTTTTCCATTAAATTTTTAAGATTTTGGGAACTACTTGACAGTGCTGATGCAATCAGTACTTTTGCCAAAACATGACAGTGATAGATACAGCCAGATGAAGGGATGTTCTCATACCTTTTCTGGCTTTTCCTGAGTTCGATAAGAGAAAGAGGAAAAAAAAGAAAAAAAATAAACAAAAAAGCAAACAGCTTTAAAAAAAACCCTTATAATTTGTTTGTATATATGTACCTTGCCCTCAGTATACTGTTTTTCTGTAGAGCTTAGAAAGAATACAAATAATCATCTTGCTAGTAGCTGACTTCTCTGTCCCAACAATTTTTTTCCCAGTGCTGTGTCTGGTCTTAGATCTTAACTCCTAGCTAACCATTCCCTCTTCCCTTCTGGAGTCCATCCTGCAGTCAGTGGGACTGAACTGGTTAACACTCCCTCCTTGCTTCCACCTGTCCCTGCGCAAGCTTCTGGCACCCAGCACCTGTAGGCCGACTTTCAATCTGTGCAGAGCGAGGTCCCTAGATTGTACCAAACAGCACACGGTTCGCATACAAACGCATGTACACAGGAGGTGAAATTATAAATACAGTCCTTCAAAAACACCTCATGAATGGCTGCTAAGAAATAGCTTTTCCCACTAATGATTTATATCGAAGATGTGTCCTCTTAAACATTCTGTAAATTGCTCTTAACTCAGGCTATGATTACTGACAGTGACTGTTTCTTTCAAGAGCAATTCTTGAACTCACATGACTGACTAAACACAGTTTTGGTAATCCTGGGATAAAGACTATTTAATACTTACAAACCTATGAAAATATTTGCTACTGAAACCAGCCTAAAATTTATTCATAGGCACTACTTGTTCCTGCAAAAAGAAAATGAGATTGAAATCCATGTTCAAACTCAAGTGGCTGTTCTTCATTTCCTGCCTTCATTTTTAACTTTCAATTTTTCATCTCAGACTTTTATGTTTACCTTCTTGGACTGAAATAGGAAAAACCGGAGAAAGCATCTTAGAGAAAACTCATTTTAGACCATTACTATTTCAGTGGTAATTCTCAGGTAGTATCTTCAAACTGGCTGAGCTGCCACTTCCTCCAGGCACCGTTGAATATACTTGTTTTTACATCTATACGCACACACCTGAAAATCTGGCCTAAAAGTTTGCTTAATGCTTTTCAGCCCTACGGGAACACAGTAAGCTACTAATACTGCTTCAGGAGTGCATCATCCTTTTTGCATAGCAGTCTGTGGGACATTGCAAGATAGCCAGTGCTCCAGATCGAGTTGATGAAATGGCATTTATCTCATGATACCTTGGCTTTCCACTGTGCCTAAGCACTCCCAGCTCCAGTGCACTTGGTGCAGCTGTATGCTTAAGCTGTTAGTAACTCAAGACGCCCCCCCTGTCATTTGCAATACATCACCCTGAACAAAGAAAACTGATGGAGTGAAAGACCTGTCAAATGGGAAAAGAAACACAAGGAAAGCAAGCAGTAGCTTAGTACACATGGCAAGTTGAGAACACTTTTTACCTCTTCATCACCCATTTTAGGCGAATAACTGATTTTTGGAGCGGGAAGAGAAATAAGCATTATTTATCAGCATAAACAGTATCTATACATTTGCAGAATTTCACTGATTTAGTAGAAAATCTTACTCCTCAGAAATACTCAGTGCAAAAAGGCAAACCTGATCTACCTCAAAAATGTTCTTCTAAGAATTACAGTGTATTTGTTATATAATAAACATTTATCACAGACTGATAGAATAAAGAAGATCACCAAGGATGTCCACTAACATGACATTTGGCTTGGTTTTCAATGATGTATTTAAGGATGTCTGCTGAAATTAATCTTAGTTACACAGACTCAAATCACGCTGATTTTAGTGGAAGCCACATGAAATTTCAGAATTTTAATTTACAATGGTCAACTCAATATGTAGTATGTTTAAATACTACACCATGTTCAAAACATTTCCCAGACCTCACTGCCCCACAGAAATGTACTTTCTTTACTCACGACTTTGCAGAAAAGCTCATTTTTCCTCCACATAATAGGCATGGGTATGAGGTGCTAGAGGAAACCAGAAATCACACCAAGTTGAACTCGGTCCCTTCCATGCTTCTACCACGACATTCTTTAAGGCTATGCCTATAAGGATGAAAGGTGCCTGAAGCGGTTTCTCTGACCCTTCTGTGTACCTGGACTGTATAGCCATCCAACTTGGACACCTTTGTCCTTGCCAAGTTCTGCTCTGCACTGCAGAAAGAGCTCTGCAAAAACTTTTGTGGTGTGTTACCAACACAAAGGAGCTTTCCCCAGCCTAGAAACATGATACTTCAGAGCAAGAGAAAGCAGTTACACTCTTTTAGCTCCTCCAACAGCAATAAATTCAGAGAGGTCCATGTTGAACACAAAGGGAATAAACCCTTCACTAACTACTAAGAGAGGTAGTCAAGCCACAAACAATCTTTGCATTCCTATTTCCTTTGTGTTTTGACTCTGTCTCTTACTTTGCAAATCCTGTGACAGTTCAAGTAAAGCACCTGTCGGCAGCAGTATTTCTCTTTTGGCAAAGCTGATGTTTCAGAAAAGGCCACCTAGAACTGTCCTCTCACACACTACAAATTAATCCCTTAAGGCTTTCTTCATAATTTAGCATTTCCATTCAAACTGTTGGATCTTTCAAAAAATAATGGTCAATAGTATGGTAGGCAGTATAGCAGGCATGATTCCTCACGGCATATGACTAATACCATGCCAAATGCCTTAATGAATACGTCTCTTTCATTCTCCCTGCCTCTCTTCTTTGTCAGACCATAATTCAGTTTTGGTTTGTGATATTTCTTTTCCTCACTCTTGGCACAAGAAATCTGACTCTACTCTGAGAATTGTCTTAATTGCATGGTGACAAAGAATTAAACATTAAAACTGGTTGATTCATTTTTAAAACTCTTGTCTTTGCCTTTGTATTAGGTTTGGTAGCATTTTGTAATTGTGCTTTAAGTCACACACTAACACTCTCCTGCAACCGTTTTACAGAAATATTTCCAATTTTAAGCACTTGATCTCTTGTCGTCAAAGTTTAGCCGAAACATCCTTACTGATTTTCAAACTGAAACAAAATGGTTTCTACACAACAGCATAATGATGAGTCTGAAAGTACTTGGAAGCTATTCCACCCTTGCACACGCAATACATCAATGCAGCTTTTCAAGCTGAGTATGAAGCTCCTTTTGTATTGCATCCGAAATACTTCAAGATAAGTCAGCCACACCAAAGTAGGCTTGTGGAAGGCCTGCTGCGTAACTAAAGCTCAAAACCAACAATCACAACTGGAACAGCTCTATAAAGTGAATGTAGTAAGTCATGATCCTTTCTCAGCAAGCTTGTTCTATCCTTGCATTGAGTCATCTTGTTGCGCATGGCTGACCTCAGTCTTTGACCTTTAATAGCTGCTAGCTCTGGCAAGTCCTGTAACAACAGGCTGAATCCTATCTCAGCTCAGGCTTAGTCAGCCCAATTCTACATAAGGACCTCTTGGTCTTGCACTTACATTGGTAACAATGATACAGACGCCAGAAAGAAAAGAAACTGACAGATGGCACTGAGGAGCAGCTCCATTTGAAGGTGGGACTTATGACTAATTCTGCTTTAATCTCATTAAAGCAAAAATTAGGTTTATTGATTGAAGTTAACACAAAACCGACACAGAATCCCATAGCCTCCAAGATGATGTTCCAAAGATATAATTTTCTTTTGGATTCATTACTGCCATGTCCCTATTACAAAAATGAAGCCATTTATCCATGACAGAATACCTCTCTCCTTTCCTATTTTGTAGCCCAAATATTTAGGACCACTTATAATACTGCAGTTAAGAGATTCTCAAAGGTATTTCTGGGGAATTTGTCCAGGCAGAAATATGTGCCTGTGAAAAACAATTTGTAAGATCACAACATGAAAAGATTGAAAAAAAAAAAAAACCCAAACCAAACCCAAAAGAAAGCAACATGTAATATATTGCCTCAAAATCACTCACAGAAATTAACCAGTTGACCAATGTGTATTTTTTTCAATATACTTTTCTTGTTTACTAGATATTTGGTGACCACGTACTTCAAAACTAGATGTGCACCTACATCGTAATCTTAACATCTCATTTTGCCAATATTTGAAAATTATATTTAGAACTTGCTTTTTTCAGTAAGAAGTAATCTTTTAATTTACAGCCTTGTCGATTATAGCAACACCAGTTTCAGGCTTATCTCCTGAAAAATTGAACACTGACTCTAAACAGAATGAATCAAATACAAAGGTCTTACCTTTGTGCATCCTTCTCGACTCTGACTCTTTGGTCATGGTTGCCAGGCAGTGAGGGAGGACACTCCCACAGCTGTTGCTCTGTCCTAATGGTAGATGTCCCTGCAGGAAATTTTGCAAATATGTGCTTAAAACTACATTTCAAGACATTTTTTTAAATCTTTAAACTTGCTTTGTCATGGGTCAACGGCATGTCACATTAATCAGCCATGGATATTTTAGTTGTGCACGGTCTCCATTAGGCAAAGTTCTTCCAAAGTATCTTCACCTTCATGCTGTTTATTGATTTAGCACACCACAAATAAAGAGTAATTTCACTTTATACATAACCTATCTTCACTATTTAGAGACCTTAGTTAGGAAGGACTAAAACCTGTTTTGCCTCTAGAATCAACTGAAACCAGCCTGAAAATACAATCCTTGGGACAGTGACCATGCATTTATGATTAATGTACTACAGCATGGCATTTCCAGAGGTCAGAATAAAAGCTGGAAGTATGGAAGGCTTTATGTATATTCCCATGCATTAATAAACCTGAAGTTCTTTCAAAGGCAATTTCAGATAATAATTTGGTGGATTACATAAGGTTGGGAACCACTGTAAGCATTACCTCTAACATAATAAAGGTTTTTTATATAGACACTGGAAGGCTATTAATACCATGCAGCTACGTACTTTAGATGCAATGTTTCGTCCAAGCGTAGAGCTATTGAAGTGCGGTGATACAGTCGGAGTTGTTTTCTTGCGAGGTAAAGTATCACTCATGTACATGCATTCCCTGTGCTGCTTCTTTCGCTCTTCCAGATTTCTGAAATGCTTCAAATGTAATTTGTTACAGTTTTGACAAAATGAATCGAACTACTTGCTCAGTTATGCACTATATAGAATATACTGTTGGTGACAGTCTGGGAACTTCACTGGAAAGAATAAAATCTAAAATACAGAGTACCTCCTGTTTCACGGTGCTTTGCAAGATTTCCACAGATATCACATTAAAAACATGCTGATTAAGAAAATACATTAAATCCATGTGCACATTTTGTGAATTTTTAAAAAAATTAAAAAAACCCCACCAAAAACCATCAAGTCTAGTGTATAAGTGTTATCCAATTACAAAGAAAAACATTTATTTACCTCTAATAGTTACTTTAATGATTTGGTGGCTAAAAACAATATAGCTTTTGAGAGGCATTGTTCAAATGTATATGAAAAATTAATTTAGGATTTCAAATACAGTCACTTGTACTTTATTGCTGCAAGTCTTCTGACAGTTACAGTGGCTCCTAAATATTAATATTTGCCTCTGGATTGTTTACATAAGGAGAAATTTTGTTCCGTGATATTCTATAATGCATTGTGTTGATTTTTAAATGAGCAGTGCCTTTAAGTGCAACAATCTGCAAGCACTATCAACTTATGATCTATCATATCACTAAAAACATCACACGTAAATCAACCTCACGGCCACCATAACAAACACACACAATAATCCCAAGTTATCTGTTACCTGTTGTTGCCTGCGGTGTTTCTTAGCTGGCAGAGGTGGAGGTGTGTCAGATAAAGGAATAGGATCTACATGAGTAGCCATGACCTCAGGCCAATGGACTGATGGAAGTTGAGCAATAGAGCGAGGAGAAAGAGAGTGAGGAAACACAAATCCAGAACAGAGAGGTGATCTTAGCTTTATAGAAAAAAGAGAAATTACACACAGAGTTTTCTTTTTGGAATTGCTCAAAAGATACGGCACATACAAGCTGCAGTTTTAGCACTGTGTTGGAGCGTTTAGCAGGAAAGGAGGTGTGTTGTATTGCAATTCTCAAGGCGTATTGAGCTACCAGAAGCAGCACAGAAATACCGAATTCTAAACCAATTGCTGCCTTATTGCAACACAAAGGTAGGTGGTTTTACATTCGTAAGGTTATAACATTCCTTTAAAAGGGGATTTATTTAAAGTTTGCTATAGTCATTACAAAGGCAAAAACATCACAAAGGATGAGGAAAAGAGAGAATAAGCTAGAAGACAGAGTGGACAGACTTCGTGGAATAGCTAAGTAGAAGCTACCCATTTCCCACAAATAGTCAAGATATGCTTCTACCACCTCACAGGAAAAAAAGAAAAAAAGAAAAATAGGAAGCTACAGAACATACAAAATGAACACCTGTGGACTCCAGAGACCATTTACTAAAGGTGCATTATATTATAGTGTTTGACAGGCAAAGATTGTCACTTATTGCTGCTTGGGTCATAAGCATTCAGGATTTTGGCCTTCAGAGTCCCATCTACATCACCAAAGACACTTCACAACTGGAGCAGCCCTTCACCTTTATTATTAAACTGTTATCTGACCTGGTAACTCGCAGACGGCACTTTGCCTTAGGGTCAATTTGTTACATGTCAAATTACCGAAAAATATAAAGAAAAGAAAAAGGCAGCCATGAAAGAACAATGCAAACAAAGGGAAATGTCTCTCAAACAAACCTCTTTATTTTGTGGCTGGCTCGTCAGCACAGCCGTGGAAGGCTCAGTGGCAACTGCTTCAGCATCTGTGGGGGGCTGAGTGGAAGGGGATATATTCGTGGAATTGCCATACAGCTCACTAATTTCACTTACACTGATATAGCCCTAAAAGGAGGAATTGAGAAGTTAAAAGGAGCAAAAGCCAAAAGACGTGCAAGAGTATTAATGTATCCAGTACGATGAAAGTTAGTTTAGAGTGATACAGCCAAATATATGTTAACATTGAAATACTGCATCATAATAAAATTATCATCAAGCTCTTCAAATGTTGAATACTTTGATTCTGAAAATTGTTCTTCATTTAATTCCAAAAACATGTAGAGTAAGTAATCAAAAAGCAAATGTACATTAAGTGACCAAAATGTAAATGTATGTAGCTCTTTCTCAGGAAAGCAGATCGGGGGAAAAGAACTAATCTTATTCACCCATCTTATTTTTTAACATTTTTTTTTTCACATGTTTAAATAAAATAAGTTGTTTCTTACCTAGCTATTAAGCTAGTTTGAGTAAACCAAATAACTAACAAAACTGGGAAGAACTTGCATAAGGACAAGCCATTGCTACTCTATAAATTATGCTGACACAACACCTTCCATTTGTGTTGTCTGGAAGTCACTTCAAACTTTTAGGTCTCACCAGGAGACAGGTAAGATGCTGTTAGTGTTAGCCCCACAGCCACTGCAAATTGCCTCCTTTTTCTTAAACTATCATACAGGAGGTGATGGACTGAGGAACAGCACGGACGTCAGAGTGTGCTTCTGCCTGCAGAGAATATTATGCAGGCAGATTTGAGAGATAATGACAGAATACAATTATTGCATGGTTTTGGTGTTAACTGAACAAATGTTATCTAAAAAATAAAATACGGATTCTAATCCATGGTGTATAGGATGCCAGACTAAAATGTCAAATATCCTAACTTCTTATCCATAGAAAACAAGGCTATGCAAAAGGAAAAATAAATCACTGTTGAAGCAATGTCATAAAAATTAGATAGAAATATGCTTATTTTTTAAATCAAGATGGTCAAGTTGCTTTTAAATTCAGAAAGTTTTGAAGTGGCTGTGTTTCTATTACTATACCAGCACACCGACTTGCCAGTAAGTATACTACAGCAATTCAGTAAGAGAAGCCAGAGACTGCTATAGTATTTCTTCTTTTTAAAAATGCATACATTTAGTAATGATCATAGAAGACAAGCTGAAAAAAAAAATACCAACCCTACTATTTATTATCATAATTTTCAACGTATTTTATCAGTTATTTCAAGCAGATACACAATTCTGAAAAATCAGGTATCACACTGTGAACACAGCACTCTAAAAATAGGAGACAAATCTTAACTCCGATATTATTTGGTGAACTATTAAATGAGAAAGAGACTGGGTAAGACACTAAAGTTTACCTCTCAAAGCATGTTGCCATAATTATGGTGAAATGAAGCCCAGTAAGAATAAATATAAACTTGCTTAAGCATCTGGTATATATATGTCAGTAACCAAAACTTGGCAAGTCTATGAATGCAGTACTGTGTTCATTTTTATGGAGGATAAAAGCACATACACCATTTTATGAAGAACATTCAGTTCAGACTCACAACCCCAGTGGGCATTCACCATGGAGTTAAAATGAAATGGCAAACAACAAATGACAGTGTTGTGCATTATCTCAGGCCCCTATTACCTTAAATTAAATAAATGGTTTCTAGTCAGATTAGGCAAGTAATTTTGTCAATGCTGAACTTTGAAACAGCACTGATTTTCCTCACTTATTTAAGTACTGGGATAACTATCCTGCCTCTTTACGTGAGGCCGTGTTACTCTCTATTACTGTGTATGCAGGCAGAACGCTTCATGATGGATAGAAGAAAGTTAGAAATGTGTGCTTTGGTGAGGAGGGGCTTGGGATATGTGAGCAACCACATGGTGAAATTAACTTCTGTGTGCAGGCAGTCTGTTTAAGCCTGTGTACCATTTGGTGCCTGACTTTTAAAGGTGCCAGAACAGTTGGAGAAAAATTAAACTGGACTGAAACAAACATAACATCTGGCTGTTCCTTCTCTTGTTTGCCTTGGAGTAAGTCCTAACTGACTTCACTGCAGTGAACAGAATGACACCGCTGAATAATCCATTTCATTAAAAAGAATGCCAGGCTCACTTAATGTAGTTGCATTTTGAAATATCTGTGATTAAACAAACCATTACATGGATACGAAGATAAAAATCAGAGATAGAACCCACTTTATAGTGAGAAAATAAACAGATCCATCTCAAAATGAAAAAAAAAAAAACCCAACCCAAACCCCAAACAAAACCACCCAAATGCTTAGACTTTCCAGTTGGGAGATTAGATGTCCAACTTGGAACACAACCTAAGACACTGAAAATCTAAGTATCTGCAACACGGGTTTCAGTGAGGAAGGGTGCTCAACCCCGCTGGCACGTGGAACTGTGCACCAGGAACCTGGAGGCCAAATGAGCAAGACTGCATTTCCCAGGTGCTGAAAGGACATATGGTTGCTTTAGACTTCAAGAGCCCAACTTCCCACAGTGACACCTACACCACTAGATGTGGCAGACTTTGTTCAGGGCTTTGATACAAGCAGATCTGGCAAGTCCAGTCAAACCTCTAAAGCAGAAGTTAACGAAGCAGCCATAGAAACCTGTCAGTGTATTTTAAATGCTACATTTCCCACTATTCAACTGTTCAAAACAGTTGAATAAATAGCTCAATAGGTATCTTACAACCACAATAGCTTGAAGTCTTCAATTCAATCCTTTTTAAAAAGATCAAAATGTACACTTGTCATGCTTTACTGCAGAATCTTAGAATAAAGGGAGGGGAGGCAATGATAAAATCTACAGTGCAAAAATAAGACTGAACTGTATTCATACGTGAACAGATTTATTCTTGGACCTCATTCTTCTTCACTTCAATGAGACTTAATTGTCTATTTTGAGAAAATTAGACACACACACAAAAGCGATCATTTTTCCAGAGCAAGAGATTAAGGCAATGCCAATCACATCTGGGAAAAATTCAAGAGAATCTATTTTTGCTCATCCATGCATTTGGACTTCCATGAATAGCTTTACAATTTCATCACATCTCAAAAAATTGTATGAAAAGGACTTCACTAAATACTAAAGTGCTTTTGTGTGAAGTGTTATTAAAAGTTACTTATGGTAAAGTCAAAAGCAGTGAATCTCTTTACCTCTTTTAGACTATTGGGACTGACAGGAAATCCCTTTCCTCCGGAAAGTGTGGAATATTTCTTTTCCAGATTACAGATATTCTCTTTTTCCTGTTAAGTAAAAGAGGCATTTTATGCTAAAAACAAACAGCTATGTACTGAAAATAAACATTAGCCATTTTTTTAACCATGTAAAGAAACATGCTAAAATAGAAGGGTTGAAACTGCACCACAGAGCTTCAACTTCCTTCATTTACAGTGTAACTGAACAAAAAGTAGAGGTACAGAAGGTCCATTTTCAAAAAGCTAGTAAAAGTGTTTAATAACCACAGCCAAACCAAATAGGTTTTCCTTCAGCATTTTGAAAATGCTCATTCTGCTTAATGAACCAAACATGATTTCTCCCATGATTAAAAACAAAATGTAAAATGGACACGAAAGGTTAGCGCCAGCTTCTTACTAACCAGATGTTAGCTAATGTTAAGTATCTCATCTTGTGGCCTAGAATGGGCTATTACAAGCCAAAAATCCAAGCACTCTGTGCACACTTCGAGCAGCCACACATGGAGCACAGGCTTCTACCTTCAGCACCTGGGTGGGTGCCTCTGGTGGAGTCCTCTGGAAGGAGGGCACCTCTAAAACCCTCTTGATTATCAAATGCCACTAGTGTTTTCTCTTAGGAAATGTGTTGATTAATTACAAAATATTTCTTTTTTTAAAAAGGTTAATGGATACAAATGTCTATCACGTTTTTACTTACTTGCTAGCTTCTGCATAACTGATGCTTTTCTTGTGCTTTACATTCTTTTATTCTATGGAAAGCTCTTTTATTACATGCCAAAACATTTGAAAGGCAGTAAATACTTACTCTTTGCAGCATCATTATTAAGTTGTTTTTCTCTTTTACAAAATGATCTTGTTCTCTTTGTGCTTGTTGGACAATATGATTGGCTTGTTTTTTGAGAGCAGATATCTTTTCCTAATATAAAAAGAAAATTATCACAATTTATGTTTTATTTTCAAAGCACAAGACAACCTGCAGTAAGGATCCTATTCATGAGTTCACTCATTCATATGAGTGAAGGAGTAGGAAAATAAGTTTTTACAAGGCAGCTCATTGCTCTGAAGGAGATAATTAAATAAGATTTAGACAGTAAAGAGACAATTTATTCAAGAGAGAACAAAGGAACAGTTGCATATATTTTTTGATAATATGGTGAATAGCATCCATATACTGAATAGAACTGGTTTAAAGATGCCACTTCTGATCTCTGAAAAACTGGTATTTAATTGGTTGAGATGGGACCTTTACAACTGACTTCAAAAATTAAGGTGTTTTCTTAACTTGGTGCTTTATTGTTATTTTAATAAAATCATTTAACATCAACACCAATCATGAGCATAAAATAACTGTAGTTTTGACCAGACTGTATAGATCTCTTTTTTGAAAGGAGAAAAAACAATGCTTTGCTACCTTCTGTAGCAAATTAAAGGGTTTAGTTTTTACACGCAAATATAAAAACAGAGCATGGAATTCTATTTATTTCCTTTTGGAGAAGTGCATGATTTGATCTGTGTGGGATTACCAGTCCATCATCTTTGCTCTGCTTCAAAAGTTTTGCATTATTTCTTACAGATGGGCAGGTTAAAGATCCGTTTCATCTTCTTTATGCTACACAACAAACAACACATGAGTTGAGTATTAGTGCTTTTACCTTTCTGCTGACAATGCTGCGCTGATATTCAGCCACTTCATGCAGGAGCTGTTGTGTCAGATTTTCTTTCTCTTCATCTAACCTGCTTTCATGTTCAAGCTGCTGAAATTCCAAATCTTCAAAGTGTTTGCTTTCTATGTCCAAAAGATCAGCATCCTTAAACAAAAAGAAAAAAAAAAGAAATAAAATCATGCTTTCACTGAAACCAGAGTAGAGATACTTACAAACACAAAAAATCAGTCTGAAACAGTATTTACATATCTCATGCAACATGTTCGAACAGGAGCTCAATGCTTTTAATGACCTACTGTCATAATAAGAGAGCAAATAGGGCTAGTTGAGCTCACAAAATGCTATATATTCTGTGTGAAATGTGCTATGGAACAAGAATTTAGCTACATTCTGTACCACTCTGTCCACCAGGGGAAAAAACCTAAATAATAAAAATCATAGAATCACAGACTGGTTCAGGTTGGAAGGGACCTTAAAGACCATCCAGTTCCAACCCCTCTGCCATGGCCAGGGACACCTTCTACTAGGCCAGGTTGCTCCAAGCCCCATCCAACCTGGCCTTGAACACTGCCCAGGGATGGGGCATCCACAGCTTCCCTGGGCAACTGTTACAGTGTCTCACCACCCTCACAGCAGAGAACTTCTTCCTGATATCTAATCTAAACCCACCTGAAACCAAGTTCATTCTCAAATTAAAAACCATCCAAAGGGTAACTGGTGGTAGCTTAGCTCTACCAATGGTTGCAAACAGATCACTGTTTGCAACAAAGCCAGATCACCAGCTAGTCAGGCCCCTGAGGACTGAGACCCTGGGCAGCCTGCAGGAGCAAGGCACAGTGGCAGAAGCATGAGATCTGGCTCCAAGGCGTGCCCACAGAGTCCTTGCTGTAACCTTCACAAGGATCCTAGTCGGCAGCATAGGATTTGTAGGAGAACTGTTCTTGCTGTAGGTAATGGCTTCCTGGACCAAGTAGCAAGTGTACTCCCTCCCTTTTATTAAAACAATTGACCTCAAAATATTGTAAATTATAATCTATATACAAACAACAGACACAATGTTTCTAGATTGTATTTCCAAGCCATAAATTTCTCCTACATCTCTATTATTTCAGTAATGACATTGGAGAAAATTCAATGGGAGAGAACCTGGCCATTACTTCAAAACGGGGTGGGAGCTCCATGTGCCCACATCATCTCTAAAAATCAGAACTTCTTCTGAAGAGTAAGGTACTTCCTAGCAACAGACAGTGTCTTTTCAGATCTCTGCAGGAATCCAGGCATCTATTCTCATTCTCCATTTACATGTATCTTTATAAACCCAGGCACACAAGAACAAACAAGCTTTGGGGCTTTCATACTAAGAGTAAAGGATGAAGCGTGCTAATAAGCCATTCCATTGCCAGCTGCGCACCAACATCCCCAACCCAAACTTCAAACCCACCATGCAGTCAGCACTACTGTGAAATTGGCTGCCCGCTCCCCTGGGCACAAATTGCAAAGTTTCTGAGGTCCCAGAGACAAAGCAATAAGGGAATTCATCACCTTCACATCCTTCCATGTTGGCATTAAAGTAGCACAACGTAACCTGCTGAGGGTCAAATATTTAACCCTGTACCGGGGTTATTTTGGGGAAAGAAGCTATTTTCTGTATTTTGGGTATGATACTTATGGTAATTTCATAACAGCTATCACACTTGATACCCATTTGAGAGCTACTGTGCACTAATTTGGCAATGAACTTCTGCTTCGACCATAGCAACCACAGCTAACTTTCATTACAATTGTCCTGGAATAATATGCAAGAGGACTAACTGGACCTGTAACTGCACCCCCACATCTCAAGTTTTGTCCCACTTTCAAATCCCAAATAGTTATTAAGCCAATTCCAAGGGAACAAAAAAATTAACAACGTTTAACCAAACAGACTTCTAGAAGCCTCTCTCATGCTCTGCCAGTGAGGAGAGGCACAAGAAGCTGGGAGGAATGAGAGCATGAGAGGCTGAAAAGTCCTTGATCAGGGTAAGTGCTACATAGCAACAATGAAAACATCGGTGTGTTATCAGCATTATTTTCAGACTAAAGCCAAAACACAGCACTTCACCAGCTACTGGGAAGGAGAAAAATAACTGTTACAGCTGAAACCAGAACAGTAGTCAATAATTAAAAAGGATTTACTACCATCCCACAGTAACAGGACCACAACTTCTCATTAATAAATACCTTCAAGTATGTGACTACACAAGACTGACTTCCTTTCCTTTTAATATGAATGTTACAGAATACTGCCTTTTTTTTGTTTTAAAGGTAACTTACAAAAATTCTCAAGTGTCTTAAACCCAGCAAACTTCCCAATTACTACAGAAGAATTAATACTGTTATTTCCAAAGACGGACTTTTACAAGATCAAGTTTGTCTTTCAGATGGCCTCTTGAGCTTACCATACTGATGCTTTGAAAATTATTCCCCCTGCCCCCCCCCAAAGGTAACTATATGCTGTAGAACCCACTTAACATTAATGAATAGTAAAATCTTTCTACAGATAGTAACTGTACCTTCACAAACTATATTGTAGCTTTTCCAGTTGCGAATAATACAAAATAAAAATCAAGATGCATTTAGACTTTATGCAAAGGTTATTATACCAATGTGCAAATGTTGAAAATTTAGGAAAAAATCAACCTATTTTAATAGGTGGTATAATCTTAAAAACGAATTTTCCAAGGTGCAGTTCAGGCTAACAAGTTATAAGTTATATACTGTTCAGTCTATAAATTATATACTAAAAAAAAGAAATTATCCACAGCTTCACCAAGACAACCTTTTACAGCATTGCAAAGGAGAGGTATACAACAAGATCAAACAACAGCGGCAGGAAAGCCTGCTAAAATGGCTGATCGCACTGACCAAAGTTCAATTCCTGTCTTTGCTCACACAGGTAAAGAGCAAAGACACCATCCATCTAGACATCACAACAGCTTCCACACCACCCACAAGGCCTAAGGTGCTAACTACAGGCAAGTAGCCCAAAGCTTTAAATGCATTCAACACAAAATTATTTCTAATTCACCCATTTGCACTCTGCTCATTTGCCACTGTGCACATTATCTATTATAAGCATTCCACAATAAAACATAACCCTCATGACTAGTAACAGTTGTAAGTTTCAAATATGTTCAGACACTGGATACTTGAAACAGAATAAGTCACACTTAACTCTAAAAAACAAAATAAAAAAAACAACAAAAAAAAGTTAGTGCAATCTTGGAACTTGCTACTGACCCTCTTCAGCTGCTGCTGTAATTGTTCCCTCATGGACTCAGGGCAATTATCAAGCTGCGTCTTCTGCTCGGAGTAAAGCTCCTGAAGCCTCTCTAGTTTTTCCCTCTCAGCATCAAGTTTTAATTTTTCCTGAAGCATGAACCAGAAAATAAACACAATTACCTTCAAACCCAAGATGTTGTTAGTGATTATGACAGTGTGTGGCAAAACCTTAACAAACAGTTGAAGCATGTAGGTCAAAGACAGAAACCTCTTGTTAGTTGAAATGCAATGGTGGGATGCAAAATGATCAAAACAAAACATTAATGTTTTTAGTGCGGTGCTTAATTCTCTCCCTCGCCACTGTATTTTGTACCTGTGCCTGGACGATGCTGTTAAAGCCCGCTGCCCAAACACTTGTCTCACCTAATAAATAAAAAAATAAAATAAAGGAAATGGTAGCCATGTTAGTGAGGGAACTGATGAAGGAAAGAGAAAAGAGTAGATTTAGAAAGCAAAATGGTTGGGAAAGGACTAGACTGGCAGTGAGGGGAAAACAGATCTTCCTGGGAGAATGAATTACATGCCTATGTGCCTCTCTGTACAGATAAGTACATGCAGCAAGCAGTGAAAAAACAGAATGAGACAGAGCTTTCTAAAGAAATAACCCTGGGCCAGGAAATCCTGTTGCAGCAGAAACACCAAATGATTTAGCAAATTTGCTTCAGGTTAGAGGAATTTTAACCTGTTCTTGGGGATCAAAGGGGATTGCTCGACCTCCCTGGTCTCATTCATCTTTCCTCTCATTCCAAATAACAGTATTTGGCACACTGCTTCTCGCCTCCAAAAGCCTTAAACATTTAAATCTTTATTACAAACAACTGCATGGTTTACTGTGCAGTACTGCTCCAGAGACTGAGTGCAAAGCTAACTTGTAGACTATTCTTTATCTATGGACCAAAGGGTGGGAAACAATAAATCAGAGGGCAGAGAATTTTTTCAATGCCTTTTACTTGCACCTACACTGGCCAACATAGCAGATGCATTTTCTTCAAATGAGCAATTAATAACTGGAAAAGCCAATATGCCTGATATGCCAGGCATAAATAAACCAAGTAAATCCCTGAAGCCCAGCTCTCTGCTACCTTCTAGAGTCACACTGACACAGTTCTCTTTTCTACTTCTTGTTCTGTAGTTATCTATCTCCTCTCAGGTGATGTCTGACTCTCCTTAATACTCAAAAATAAACAGTATCAGCCTCAAAAATTCAGCTTCTTCTTTTGGATGCTCCAAGAACAGTTGAATTCTGTCACAGCATCCAGTCATTTGTCCTCTCTTCAGTCCCAATTATTATGTAATTTTAAAATCAAATGTGTGGCTCAGCAGGTGCTATATGATCAGACACTCTGCAGCACCCTATGGCACGCACCATAGAGAAGAAACTTCTTCTAGTATACAGTACCTGCCATTTTAAACTGTGGAATGGTCCTTCCCAACACCTCTTTGTTGATCCTGACAAGGTTCTCAAACCCCCACGCACAATGGAGGGACAGTATCAAACATGTATTAGCTGCCTGCTTGCTTTATGGTTTTATCTCTAAATCTGAGTGGAATCAGGATCTGCGATTTAATTTTCCCAGTATTTAAAAACAACAACAGGAAGCATTCTCATTCAAGCCCAATGTCAAACAAATTCCCAGCTCTGTAACTTTCATTTACATGTGCAGCTTCTCAGCTTGTACAATCAGATGAACAAAATGCTGAACACAAATGATTACTTTGGGGTTTTTTTAAGTTTGTAAAACTGAGCAACTGAGCCAGCATATTTAATTACCTGGACTTCCTGTATTAGTTTCTGTCTTAGCAGCAGCAAGGCTCAGAAAAACAGAGGATGTAGCATGTACAAGCTGCACAATGAAGGAGAAGCATGCAACTCTTGACAGGTCACCTCTAGACCTCTGTCCCGACGGAACCTCCATTTGCCAGATCATCCTTACTTCCAACACGGAAAGGAATCTATAAATAAACTGGTAGTTCCCCTCCTCACAAACCTTGATGTCCATTTAACATTCAATCTATGGTCTGACACATTGTTTCCTGCTCTCCTTTTCTGCCCACCTAACAATCTAAGGCAGCAAGGACTTCTGTGATGTTATTGTGCCTCTGAAGCTATTGATAGCTCTCTAAGTATCTATGGGCTGCAACAAGCACGCTCATTCATTAACAAGCAAGTCAAATCTTGAGTGTGAGAAGACATCACCAGCAAGCATAAAACTCTCTGAGAATCCTGCCAGAGATACTGTTACTTCCCTCAAGAAATCAGAAATGTATTCCTTTGAGATTGAAAGCGATACTCATCTGGTCTATTTATAGCATAGGAAGTGCTAACATCCCAGCGAACTGTCTCCCTTCAAAATGTGCAGTCTTAACAGGAAATATCACTTTCAGCAATGAGAGGCATTTGCAGCTGTGGAGTTAAGTTCACTGACATCTCTGTCTGTGCATTAGTAAAGTCCATTTAATTCACAAAAAATAATTTGATAAATAAAGGGATAATCAGAATTTTTTTCATACAGCCTCTTCTATAAATGGATCAAGGCATGTTCTTTTAGAAGGGAAAAGACTAATAACTGTGCAAGCTAAGTGCAAGATGCAGCTGGGGCAAGCCTGCGGCTGCCTCCATGAGCTGTTTGCTGAAGAGCAGCAGCAGCAGAGCTGTGAACTCCAGCTGCTCATCCTCATTTAACTGCATGAGCTTGTACTTGTTAAACATTTCTCTGCAGACAACCGTGTCCCAGCCCCAGCGTTGACTCCAGAGTCACATTAACTACAGTCTGGCTGAATTCTTAACATCCTGTTTCCAGAGAAGAGAAGTACAGCTCAGTAAAGCATAACACCTGGTTTTAGCCTACTGCCCAGCTTGCCCTGTGGTCTGCCTCTAGATACATGTTAAATGAACTTTAGGTTAGCCAGGATATAGAGCAGGAATGGCTTGGAGTTTGATGATGCTGGGGCACAGCTTGGATCAGTTTTGGCAGTTACATGAAAATTGTGAAGGATAGCAGTTGAAAGAATTCAGGTGTGACACTGTCCCCCAAAAGCCCAGACACAGGATGTCAGCAGAGCACCCACGGTAGGAACACAGACCTGAAGTGATCAACATGGTCACAAAAGGAAATCAATGTTTAGATCTCATAGAACTGATTTTAGGAACAAGAGCGAAGGCAAAAAAAAAATGTATATATCCAACACATCTCATAGATGGTGAGGACACAGAGATGAAAGGATAGTATTACAGACAATCATAGCTCCTAGAAGAATGGGAACAACATAAAAAGAGAGACCAATTGCTTCAGTGCAGTCTCCTGTGGCGAAGGATGCCCTATGCCAAATCAATACTGATACTTAAAACCCTAGCAGATCCCCACACCCCTTCTGCAGAGAAGTTCTGATTTTCAATTTGTCATTCATCACATTCTGCTCCTGCAGGCAGGCAGGCTAAAATTGCAGAGCAGCATGTGTCCGCATGCGTATGTGCCTTCTGAACCAAATCTCCTGCATAAACTGGTAGGCTCTGAAAAAATTAGTCAGAGTAAAGTGGATCAAGCAAGAAAGCTTCTCAAAAATCCAGATAAAAATTAGAAAAGAATAAAGCACTTATTTTATGTAGAATAAAGCACTATCATTTTTACCAGGTCACTATGGATTGTGTGGGTGGTGACATGGGCTCCTTTACAAGCTTCCACTCCATCCCTCCAAAAGCAAAAAACCAAACCCACCCCCCCAGAAAAACCCAAACAAA
This sequence comes from Strigops habroptila, assembly GCF_004027225.2. Taxonomy (NCBI): domain Eukaryota; kingdom Metazoa; phylum Chordata; class Aves; order Psittaciformes; family Psittacidae; genus Strigops; species Strigops habroptila. The sequence goes on from NC_044278.2 coordinate 15,872,579, forward strand.
AAACCAAACCAAAAACAAACCACAAAACCCCCAACGTATGTGTTATTTTCAGAGAGAAACTGCAAAGAAACCTACAAGCCATAAATAAAGGAAAAAAACCCCCAAACAAACAAAAAAACAACAAACAAAAAAAAGAACCAACTAAACAAAAAAGCCCTGTCTGCCTTCCCATCCAGCAGGCTCTGATACTTTAAATGTTCCAATCTAAGTATTCCAGGATCTTCCTCAGTCCAAGTCACCTCATGTTTTAAGCTAGCAACGTCTCATTACCCACACCAAGCTTCAGACATGCACGCCCTCTCTCTCAGTACAGAATCAGCTAGTCTCACCACTCCCACAGGCTTCCAAGAAATAAAGATGTGCAGTTGTTTGTTCTGAAAAGTTTCTCCATCTCATCTTCATGCTTTCATACCTAGACAAACTTTATTCTTTTCCACTCCAAAAGGACATCCCTCCCCTTCTCCAAAACAATCTACTGCAAAAGCTAGAAGTGGAGGACAAAGAACATACTACACAAATTATTCCTTTCTACTTGGAAGTGGTGTGATGCTACAGTTTGCCTATTCAATAAAACATTTTGGAGAATAAGTGGAAGAGCAAGAAAACTTGACTTTAACAACTCACTGACAGAATTGGCTTAACTCTTGTCATGAATTTTTAAGAAAATAGTCTAGTCCCTGACAGAAAGCAGGCTAAGAAATGTTATCTGCTCTTCAGTGGTTACTTGCTGAGAGGGGCAAATGTTACATTTGGGGAAAGTGTTAAACCTGTGGTCTACCAACTCTTCCAGCAAATTAGAAACATTTCCTATGCTACAGCTGACACAAATCAGACCACGTACAACTCTTATTAAAAAAGATACTGTTGAAATGTAACAGATCCTTCTGTGCACAAACTGTACATGCTCCTCTTCTATATTTTTCAGACTACTCTTTCCTGCATTCCTTGATCTCTTTCAGAACAGAAACATAAAACTTGTCATGATTTAGTTGTTTGTCCCTAAATCCCTGTGGGTTTCATGAAAGAAACCATTAAGAGGGGAAAAACATAATATGCTGGGCTTAATAGGAGCTTAATATGATAGGAGGTATTGCACAGTAATTCTTTTTACTATAAGAGTGGTAACTAATTTATTATTATATAAAAGACTGTATACAGTAATAGCATCTGTATGAGAGATCTCAGTGAGTTTGTTTCACATGCATGTACAAAGCTAACGTTAAAAAGCATTTTAAATCAGTGTAAGTGATCCCTCTGCTGTAAGTAAAAAAGTCACAGTAGTTGCACACATTAACTTGCTCCTGAGACAACTCAAAGGTTTTAATTTCTAAGCTTATTCTCAGATCATTGCAATGTGTTGTCCTAGTGAACAGATTGGGAGGCAAAAGAAAACCCCTGAATCTAGAGCACTATTTCTTCATGAATGTAGGAGAGGACAAAGTAATGATCAAAGCCAGAACAAAAAAAACAGCAGGAATTTTGAATCCAGAAGACAAAGGATTGAGGAGAGACCACTAGTATATTTAACTTTGATTGCTAGTGGCTCATCAGACAGCTGCTCTTTCCTTGACTCAATTCTTGCAAGTCTTTGCAGTACTAATTCAGCAAAGAAGCCGAGCTTCAAACATACTGGCATGTCTGAGATACTCTGGTAATGACTGAAAAATATTTCCACAAAAGCATGTGGACAAAATTAAATGTATTCCAAAAAAAGAGGAGTTAGCCGCTACCAGCTGGTCTTGATTTCTGCTTTCGAAGAGGGACAGGAAACCCGGGTTGATAAAAGAGTCGCAGAGTACGTATTTCCATCATGACATAAGGCAAAGGTCCTCCAGAAGAAAAGCAATAACCTCCCTCTCTTCAAATGCAGTCTAAACTTTTGCATACTAATTGTTTTGAAACTCTCTGCCAAAACTCCCATTTAGCTATGATTACCTCCCACAGCACTTCTGCTGAATTCATTACTCATTTTCAGTTATTCCTGTTTATTCACGCTCACTGATTATTCTTTCCTTCCCTGGCTACGATGTTACTTTCAACCTCATGATTTAACTTGGAAACATTAGGCATGGCAAATCATTAAAGCATCCCTCTCCACATATGCCGGACCACATGTTTTAAAACTACACAGACTAAGGAAGACTATGGAAAGAGTACTTTGTAAATCTGGATATTATCCAATCAGGCAAATACAATTTTCTCCAGATTCCTTATAGACAGACATCAATCCTGAACTAAGTCCTGTGAGCAAAGGGTCATCAGGAGGCAGTCACAATTGTAAATAGCATCATGGACCTGAGGTGCTATTCCACTTGAAACAACGCCACCATTATTGTACACCTGCAGTATAGTAACATGAATGACTGCCATGATAATTACAGGGAGCCCTGCCTGGATGGCAGGGAAAAGGGAGATTGGCTCACCTGCCTGCTTGTTTCCAGGTACTGCCCAGGTTGGTGATATCCAGAGCAGGCTGTGCTCAAAGTAATTTTGCCATATCTGTAACAAAGCTCTTTACTGGATTACTTCAAGCTTTATCTGTCAAATTGTATTACTAGTGACTCAGTAGGGTTGTCCCTGAAAAACTGGAACTTGCAATTAATAGCTTAAATGCTGCTATCCAAACATATAGTTGGTCATCTTTTTCTGTGGATAAAACCAAGTATGTAGCACATGGTAGTTGAAAGGAAGAAAAAAGGAAGAAAAAAGAAAAGGAAGAAAAAAGAAAAGGAAGAAAAAAGAAAAGGAAGAAAAAAGAAAAGGAAGAAAAAAGAAAAGGAAGAAAAAGAAAAGGAAGAAAAAGAAAAGGAAGAAAAAGAAAAGGAAGAAAAAAGAAAAGGAAGAAAAAAGAAAAGGAAGAAAAAAGAAAAGGAAGAAAAAGAAAAGGAAGAAAAAAGAAAAGGAAGAAAAAAGAAAAGGAAGAAAAAAGAAAAGGAAGAAAAAAGAAAAGGAAGAAAAAAGAAAAGGAAGAAAAAAGAAAAGGAAGAAAAAGAAAAGGAAGAAAAAAGAAAAGGAAGAAAAAGAAAAGGAAGAAAAAAGAAAAGGAAGAAAAAAGAAAAGGAAGAAAAAAGAAAAGGAAGAAAAAAGAAAAGGAAGAAAAAAGAAAAGGAAGAAAAAAGAAAAGGAAGAAAAAAGAAAAGGAAGAAAAAAGAAAAGGAAGAAAAAAGAAAAGGAAGAAAAAAGAAAAGGAAGAAAAAGAAAAGGAAGAAAAAGAAAAGGAAGAAAAAGAAAAGGAAGAAAAAAGAAAAGGAAGAAAAAAGAAAAGGAAGAAAAAAGAAAAGGAAGAAAAAAGAAAAGGAAGAAAAAGAAAAGGAAGAAAAAAGAAAAGGAAGAAAAAAGAAAAGGAAGAAAAAAGAAAAGGAAGAAAAAAGAAAAGGAAGAAAAAAGAAAAGGAAGAAAAAAGAAAAGGAAGAAAAAAGAAAAGGAAGAAAAAAGAAAAGGAAGAAAAAAGAAAAGGAAGAAAAAAGAAAAGGAAGAAAAAAGAAAAGGAAGAAAAAAGAAAAGGAAGAAAAAAGAAAAGGAAGAAAAAAGAAAAGGAAGAAAAAAGAAAAGGAAGAAAAAAGGAAGAAAAAAGGAAGAAAAAAGGAAGAAAAAAGGAAGAAAAAAGGAAGAAAAAAGGAAGAAAAAAGGAAGAAAAAAGGAAGAAAAAAGGAAGAAAAAAGGAAGAAAAAAGGAAGAAAAAGGAAGAAAAAGGAAGAAAAAAGGAAGAAAAAAGGAAGAAAAAAGGAAGAAAAAAGGAAGAAAAAAGGAAGAAAAAGGGAAAAAAAAGGAAGAAAAAAGGGGAAAAAAGGGAAAAAAAGGGAAAAAAGGGAAAAAAGGGAAAAAAAGGAAAAAAGGAAAAAAAAGGAAAAAAATAAGGAAAAAAAAAGGAAAAAAAAAGGAAAAAAAGGAATGAGATGATTGTAAGCTGTGCTCAAACAGCACAGCCATAGAGACAAAGCCAGACCTTCCTCCATACAGTAGCACGATTTCCAGTATAGCTGAAAGCACAGGCCATGCCAAACAGCTCTGGAAGTAGCTACCCCAGCCAGGACAGCCAAGTCCTGGTAGCACTTGTACCTGGCAGAGATGCACCACAGCCAGAACTATTCTGAGCCCCGAAATGGGGCTAAAAGGCTCTGTCATCATCTTTTCAAAACAGCAACTGCTCATAGCTATTATTTCCAAAACCGAAGTAGAACAACCCTAATTGCTTCGTTCCTTACAATGTGTGTGGTGGCATGCTCACAAAAGCAAGGGAAACACTTTCAAACTCACTGCAGGGTGTGCTCCACACTGTCTTCCCCGCCAATTCATCTGTTCTTCCTGACCATGAGTCCTGCCGTGTGCTCAGGCAGGGCTGAGCATGGGACTCGAGCAAAATCAGAATGCAGCTTACCATATAACGTACAAACCCACTTGCAAAATCCCTCCCTGATTTACAAGGTGCTGAGACACAGAGGCATTGTACCACGGCAAAGAGCATGCTGGCATGGCCTGAAGCTGAAGTCACAACTCTCTTGTCTTCAAGTTTTCCAGCTGATTCTCTTGCTTTGCAAGGGCTAAAATCTGTGGCTTTAAAACTGTGCAAAACTTCACAAAGCTTTGTGTCTTTATCTAAATGAATTGTGCACAGGGCATTAAAAACAAAAAGAAATCAAAGAATTGGGCAGAAAGTAGTACAAGAGCTTCCACCACAGTCTATTTCAAGTACATAACATGGCCTAATAATTAGGTTGTAGTTTATGATCTCTCTTTTCAAGAATTTCACAAGTTTTTCAAACAGGTGCATGGTAAGGATGAAACACAACCAGGCAGGGGTTTCCTGTCAAACAGGTGCCGAGATCAGTGGCAAATTCCAGGAGCTGCTCAAGTCGCTCCAGAGACAAGTGCCATCATGTACAGCACCAACACCCCACTATGGTTTTGTGAGTGAAATTAACTCTCACCTCAAGACGACACCATGCAGTGCATTCGGATACCACTCCCTTACCCTGACAGAAATGTAACCACTGTCTGAGCGATGGGACCAGACAGCTTCTTGCCAGGAACCTCCATCAAACCCGAGACCACTGGTATTATTAGGGGTGAACATATTCGGTCAACTAGAAGAAACTGTGATCACTGTGTGGACATTAGGACACTTGTTCTTGCAAGAAACAACACAAAAAGTACCATCAACAGGGTGGCAACTACTGGTCAAAACCTGAGCTTTTCAAATTATTTCAGCAAAAAGGACCACCTAGAGCCCACACCCCAGCACCCCTTTTCTGGAGAGGCTGATCCTGCACTACAGAGGCAAGATGTTGCCTACCTGGCACCAGATCTGTAGGACTGCCACCTTAGTGATACAGACACACAAATCAAGCTTTAAAAAATGCTGTTGTTTCAAGCCAGCCAGAACTTTGATTTGTTGACACAATCAGTGCCATCTGTTTTGCTGGTTGACACTACTTTCTCCAGAACCCTCCGGCTGCCACTCTGTATTTTGCCCATTTGCAGAAGCTCATCTCCCATTTCTTTTTTAAACTTTCACTTTCATACAACGCTTTCAGACATCTTCCAGAACAAAACCTGGGGGCTTTCTCAGAGTTTATTTCTACAAAGATAATTTCAGTATTAACTGAGCTATAGCTTTAAGTCTAGAGAACACACATGCAGCTGGGGTTTTGTTTGTTTAAGAAAAAAAAAGAAACACAACAGAAAAGACAACTAAAATATTGTGTCTGATCTGACTAGTGGCATGCTTCGTACTGAAAAAAAAATGTTTTGAATGAACTTGCTTTTTAAATAACAGAAGTGCTTTTTCTAGGCTGCTTTCCCTGTTTCAGTCCAACTGAAAATTTAAACTAGACCTGGAATTTTAGTTTTCTGACAGCTACTCACTTATGTTCCATCATATGACTAAAAGGAAATTTTAAAAACCCACATATTGTAAAATAATTTCTGTTAGTTTCATTGAACTTTGAGGCTACTAGAGAAAAAAATATAAAAGGCAAAAGATGTCTTGAATTTCTGGATACGTGACTTATTACCACCTACCAACCACAACTTCTAGCAGCATCCTTTTGGAAGGTATATGTTTGCACCACCTTATCTTCTGTTACCAATTTAAACTCATCTTTATACTAAAAATCATCTATGCAACACATTCTGTGGACAACTTAAAACGTGACCACACCGAAAGCTGAATGATCACTGAGGAGTACACGAGAACAAGGAAAGCACAAGCAGAAAAGTCTGCAAAAGCTTAAACTGGATGTGTGCTGTCACGCCACAGGGTGGAGAGGTGGGAGCACCATTCTCCTCAGGCACAGGCTCAATGAGTACAGCCACAAAACAGCATTCAGGCTCATGACAGGGTAGGCAGAAATCGAAGACAAAAAGCTCAGAGTAAGACAATGCAAGCTGTGAGACGTGAATTAAATGGGAACTGTGAAAAAGCTAAAAACGTGCAGCTTGTCTAAGAAAAAGCAAATAAAGCAGAAGACTTCCAGATATTTCTGGAAAGCTGAAAAAAAAGAAAAGGGGGGGAAGATACTAGCTAGAGTATTTCCACAAGTGACAGGTTTAAATTATGAGATAGAGGATGAAATTTAAAAAGGAAACATTACTGGCTGAAAGCCCTGGAAAAACTTCCTGACCTTGAGATATTATTGGCCATGGCTCATCCCCTGTGGAGAAGGTAACTGCTTGCCCAGAGAGGCCACCCGAGGGCCTGCTGAAGGGGGCCAGTGCTCCCTGGTTTGAGGGGGACAGCTTCATCTTGTAGGCCCTTTCCATTTCTGTACTTAAAATCTCATTATAGTACTATCCTGTCTTGAAATACATGCTTTTATATATGTGTGTATTTACTGTATATTTGAGAGCAATTATCTGACTGTATAGGAGAACTGATTAATTCCTTGGACTTAATCACAGAGAGAATGTTCTACAGGACTAAAATTGCAGTCAGTCAGCAAACAAAATAAACCAACATAATTGCTTTAAAATTATATGCTTGACAGATGTCATATATCATATATTCTATATAATAATAAAGGCATTTTCTGAAACCATAGCCGCCTTTCATTCTGTTCCTTTGCTGAGAAAGGATTTATTATTTTTTTCCAATTTAAAATATAGAACAATGGAAGGCAGTGGAACAGTTCAATCAATACTGTTCTTTTAAACAACAGATAACCCAAGTCCAAGCCCTATATGGATGTTTTATTAATCAAAAATATCTTTATATTAGGTCAGGTCTTTTTACTTAAGCATACTATATTTTGCTTGTCAAACATACCTTGGGAAATCAGATTTTTACAGAAAGATGATGTCAAGACAACTGTATTTTTCTTCCACATTTATCAAGTAAGTTTACTTAGTACTTCATAAAATAACCTCCATCAATATGTTAATCATATAAATGTATTTTGAAGATCAAGCGGAACAAACAGCTAACTAAGATTACTCAATTACCTTTGTCTTTTCACCAATAACATTTCTCTCCAGCTCAGCTATTTTTCTGTTGAGATGATCCAATATTTCCTTCTCTTTCAGCAGCTCTGTTGTTTCAGATTTCTGTTCCCCATCCAAAAGGGCACATTCCATATCCAACTAGGAACACAAAACATTTTTCAGAAGCAGTCCAGATTATGAAGAAATCTTGATACATATTATTTTCTGGGGAAAGGGGAGTGAGTAGGTGATTATTCACAAGACAGAAACATTTAAAAAAGGGGGAGGGGATGGAAGGGGGAAATAAGTTTTACTGCCACAAAAGTTAAAAAGAGATCAACAAATCTAAGAAAAAATAAAACTGCAACTTAAAAACTACAAAATAAAGTCCAAACCAACTTTAGTTTGAAGATACTTTTTTCCAAAACTTTTTCTTTTCTATCTCTTCTCTGTGCTTCCTCCTGTTATGATACTGTACCGATTCTCTGTGCCCAGGCTCCGTAGGAAACCCTTCTGGAACAGCTGTTTCTTTCCTGTCGCTGATAATTGGAGCAAGCACAACCCAAATGCCTGGCCAGCTTAGTCTGCAACTGTGAGATTCCAGAAGTCAAGTGGGTGCCAACATACCCTTGTCACTGTAAAGCTGAAGAGGTTTGAAAGGAAGTTGTCTCACTTCCTTTCTCTTTAAACAGCCACAGGAGATACCACCATAAAACTCCCAAGTGACACAAGGTATTTAGATCAACTGAGTGACCATTAAACAAGCAAGATTGTTTTAATTCCACTTAGGAGTATAATGGTTACAGCTGGGAAAGTCTAATCTGAGCATCACATCCATGTCCCAGCTGGGGAAAAATAACCTTCATAGTAGGAGACTGCCAGGGCCATCATTCTGTGCCTAATCCTGGTGAAAAAGCACAGAATATGAAGGCTCCACACATCCATGAATTCCCTATGTACTTGCTGAACTCATCAGACTTATGCTATGTAGACACACTTAACAAGCACGACTTTTAAAACAAAAACATATTTCATACCTCTCTTGAAGATTCATCCATCTGGTCATTTAAATCTTTGATCTTCTGCTCAAGTTCTTCCAAGTTATTTAGTATTACTATGCGCTCCTCCTCCAGTCGACCAAGCTCCTGCCCTCTTTGCTCATCACTTGTGCATTCTGTTATCTGCAGTTGCATGTTACAAGAGGTTCATCAGAAATAGAGCTAAACACAGTGTTTCCTCTTTCATACTGTGTTCATTGTAAGCAAGTACAGTACTGCTGGTTTTGAATCCATTACAGATTTCATATCTACTATATTGTTATTTCTATATTTAGAAGGTGTACAAGAGAAACAAACATGATAGTTTACTTCCAGGCATTGGAAGTAAACTCTATACTTAACAGTAAATACTATTCATTCTACAGGAATTATTAAAACCTAACCTTTGAGAATACTTTACATGCTGTGCTATTTAGGTTGCAAAAATCCAATTGTTCCCTTATAAAAATAACAGACAGATAAAGATGCTTTTTATGTGAATCTCAGCTGTTCATATAATAAAAGCCAGGAGGTAGGATAGGACATTTTTGTAACCAGCCATTAAGATGAGCATCTTCTGTAAAATAAGGACAAAAGTTGGTTCTGTCTCCCCAGTTAGCACTGAGGAAGTAGTACCCTTAACATTGCTTTTTTCACTGCCTTACTAGATTTACTTACATTTACTTACTAGATGACTGTGCCAAGAATTAAACAACACTATGAAGGAAACACCTGTGATCTTACACCAGCAAAGGCCAGATCAAAGAGTACTGAGTTTCAAACATATTCTTCATGTTCATCTGACCCCAGGGGCTTGTGATCCAATTACCCTGGTAAAGCTGCTCAGTCATTGTCCCCAGTCAGAATTAGAGGTGGGCTGTGAGCAGGGCAGTGTTAAACACTGGACCACACAGCCTTGATCAAAAGAGGCTCAGCTCAGCTACTGAATGGCTATTCTGAGAGCAGGCATTTTGTCCTGAACAAATCTGATCTCGATATTTTAAAACAATGAGCTGTGTTTCATTAACACAGTTGCTTGTTATTGCTTTTCTGAGGGCTTAGCAGAACACGCTTTACAATGAATGAATGAACGGTATTCCTTGATTAGCATTAGTAATCCTAGCAGGAAAGCCTCTTTTTGTCCGGTATCCTGTTCGGATAATGCTGACATAACATCTTCAATTTCAACTTCCTAATAAGGATTTAAAATTGGATCTCTGACTTGCACGAAGAAAGCAACAAATAGGAAAGAAATGCAAGACCACAGTAACTTGTAAATGAAATGTCTTACTACCTTTCAACACAGAAAGACCAAGTAAAACCATAATAGCACGTTTCTGCTCAGCATAATTTCACACTGAAAGACTCAGCAGATTTCCAGACAGATATCTCCTTATAAGATAAAATACTTTTCTATCACACCTCTCTCGTCTTCTAAACCTACATACTTCTGTTGACAATAAAGATGTAAGTAAGTTAGCAAAGGTTAAATACAATTTATGTTAGGCATATAACCATGCTGAAATTCATACAGTGTGTAAATAATAATAAAAAGGATACACAAAGTATTTTGAAGGCTTGAATTTGTTAAACAGAAACCTGGTTTTCTGGCTTTGCTTGGCCTTCTTATGCTCCTGATTCTAACTCTTGAATATAGTTATTTAACACCCTGCCTGTCACCAGGATTTGCTGCACTGCTGGTCTGGCACACCAGAGCCTGGGCACTGACCCAAAACTATGAAAGGCCCCTGCCCCAGCCCAGAGGATGCTGCTGCTGCCCTAGCTGAAGGAAATGGTTAGGAATGCTGCTAGCTCGTTCTTTAAAAGACAGTCTCCCTTCAGCAACAGAATAGCAGTGCGAATTACACAGGAAAGGAGCTGCAGCTCATTAAACACGGGAGCTGCGTGAGGGAGGCAGGAGGCTGACTGCCACTGCGCACCCCAGGAGAGGCAACAGGTGATTACAAGTGGCTCATGTCCAACCCTGGGAAAGGAGGTAGGACAGTAAATTTGGCTCACAGAACATTTCTTCACCTCCTGTGCAACCGTTCTGGTTTACCCATGAGAAAAAACATCCTCATCTTACAGAAGACAGCAGCCTCAGGCTGGAGAAGATGGCAGAGCTTCCTTTTCCTCCTACATCCCAGCAAGGTGCTAAACAGGGTTCCTGAAACTCTCCTTATTTAGGTAGCTATGACTGTTCAAGCAAATCCTTCTCCCTCAGAAAATCTTAAAACTCTTCCTGAACTGTACATACCTCTGGAAAAAAAAAAAAACCAGCCCAACCCTTCCAGTACCAATAGCTTCCATAGAAAATGAAATAATCATTTGCAGGCTGCTAAACTGTATGAGTTCCTAGATTAATTCTCAAACCTAAGACCTCCTAACTATGGCCCTGCCAGGAAAGCCAACTCCTACAGGAGGGTTTCCAGCGGTCAAACCTGGATTGTACTCTTTCCTCCTACAGAGCGTTACCTTTGGTGTGATGCTCAGGTAGGATGATTCGGTGGCATCCTTCAGGAAGCCAGGAGCAGTGAAAGGCGGAGACTTTGCATTTTCATTGAAGTGCTCCTCGGCTCTCAACCCTCTAGAGGAGAGGAGAGCAGCAGTACCACGACTGTGGCTGCTCAGCTCTGAGAAATCCGAATCACTTGCAGATGACTTCAAGTGGCTTCTGAACCTTGTTTCCAGATTCATCTGGGAGTCTTCGAACACCGAATCCTCATCAGAGAGCTGAAGTTTTTCAAGTTCTTTGTTAATTTTTTGAACATCAGCGACTGTTGTAGCTGCAGCCGGGTCGCTGTCAGATCTGGAGTATTCTGCACAGAGATTGAGGATTGTCTCCAGCCGCTGTCGTTCCTAGTATAAGAAAAAAAGATAATAGCACTAAGCATCACATGTGAGCTAAAGTAAAGACGAAGTTAGAAAAAGTTTGCTGGTTTTTTTTGGGGTTTGTTTGCTTGGTATGGGAGTTTTTTAGAGTGAAAGATTAAAGCCTTCCAGTTCCATCTGTATCTGTAACACTTAGAGATAACAAACAGATATAATTAAATAAATTACAATGCAAGATGAAGAATCAGAGTTCACATGGAAGAAGAACTTAAAAAATTAAAAGTACATTTCACAGACATTAATTGCTACTTAAATAAGATGCCCTAACACTTACTTATCTTTCCAATGTAGAAAATTTTAATATTGTTTATTCAGGTTGTTGTAACCATACCCCATTTGTATGTACACATGTCCACTGAGGTCACTGTATAAATCACTAATGGTTCCACTTTACACTTATGCCATACTCCTACCAAGCTGCAAAATATCACACAGATTTTCCATGACCTCACTCATTCCTGGCTTTTCTTGATCTTCTGTTTTGCTAACTTTGATTCCCTTTCCTTGGGAGAGAATTCGTCCCCAGTTTGAAACACACAGTTTTAGGAGCATTAACAGAAAAATGAGGAATAACATCTAAAATACAACAGACGTCAAATGCACAGATATGAGGGAAATCTTTATTTACCAGTTAACTCAAATTCTCTATGGATTCATACCAACATTTCAAACTCGAGAATCTGAATATCTGTGCCAGTTTGACGTGACGCATTTCAAGTTGCTACAAACATTTAATGCCCTAAGGATTTCTAGATCTATATGATAATTTTCATAAAGTACCAGAAAGCTATATTTGTTTTATATTACTGTATGCATAGCTTCCTGTAACTTCAGTTTCAGACTATTTTCTTTTACATTTTCATTTTTAAGGCGTAATTCTTTTATGTGATCTCATGTTTCTTTTGCTAAAGAAGAAAAATAATACTTAAAAAAAAAAAAAAAATGCTTACCATAAGCCTATTGAAAGTTCTGCTGGAAAAAAAGACCTCTGTGAGAGTTCCATGCTTGTCATTAATACCTGCACTAATGAGCTCATTTCTGATTTCTAGGAAATCCTACTTTTTTTCAGTAGTATTTAAAAGGAAAGCCAGAAAACCAAAACCCTCAGCCTCCTTCCCCAGGAACCACTGCAGACATATTCACTTTCCAAGCTCTACCTGGCATTACATTTGCAATTATGATTTACAAAGCAGCTATTTGTGACAGTCCCAACAGTCCCTATGCCCAACAGCAAGCAATAACAAGGATCAAACAAAGCAGTTTGGGCAATGCATTGCCTGCCCCTTCTCTCCAGCAAGACACTGGAGTTTCATAAAAGATCAATACCAGTTTACAAGCACACAGCAATTTATACAGCTACCAAGAGATCACCCAGTTGTATGCACAACCCATTTACATCACCCCGCATCACCCACAGTTAAGAGCTGCATTTCTGAGCTGGAGAACCCATCTGAACCCATCCATTTCCAAGCACTACCCAACCTAGACAGCACTACAAGACAGAAGTTTTGCCTTCAGGTAGCTTATTCCCAGGTTCCCTCTGAAGCCTCCTGTATCGGCACCGGCAGGGACGAGCTGCTGCAATAACAGAGCCTGGGGCAGCTGTGGAGCAGCAACTGCAAGCTTGTATTTTCCACAAAATGGGTCCAAGCAAATTCTGCAGACATCTTTCAACCCCAAATGATCGACATAATTATAACTCCCCAAAGCCCTGCTGCCTCAAGGCAACCACTGCCTCTTCCCTTACCCCTCCAACGCCGCTATCCTCCCTCTTACTAAGTCTTTTGGCCGCGCAACCCAATTCCTAAAGCGCTGTGCAAGTGCTGGCTGGGACCGCCGGTAATTATGCAGCTCTCCCTGTTGTGACGGCATCGGGCCTGGCCCTTTCATACAGTCAGCGTAATGGTTTTATAGATGGGAAACATCTATAAACGACATTAGGACATCCTTCCCTGCAACAACAGCATATATCAGGTTACCCCCTGCGAAGCCTCCATCCCTTCAATAATAATAAGAAATGGCAAATTTCAAAGTGCAGCTGCTGCTTATCCTAACCTAAGCTCTCAGGTAAGGGGCTCTCACTGCAAACTGCCCTTTGCTGAGCAGTCAGGAAAAAGGAAAAAAAAGGATTATTTTTTCCACAAGTCCCAGATGCTCAGGAAAGCTTAAAATTTGCAGGAAAATCTCTGCCAGTCTTCAAAAAATTCCTGATGAACTTTCAGCCACATTACAGAAATACTGATATCTCTCACTTCTATTTTGACATGTGCTGAAAGGCTTATGGACAGGAAGCTCTGTGGTTATTTTATACGCCCTATTCTCATCATTTCACCTCGGCCAACTCATTCCATCTACAGCACATCTGCATTTAACTGTTTCCAGCATAAATTTCCGAGTCAAGCAGCGAGCTAGGAAAGCACCCCTGCAATGAAAAGCACAAAAGCAGTACCACATGGAAAAATCCAGTCAATAATTCTGCAAGAAATATGACACAAGTTATTTGTGACGCTGAACACAGCAGAGGGGAAAAGAAAAGGTATGTCACGAGGGAAATTGGTTTAAAATTGACTCTGGCAGGCAGGTGGGGTGTTAAACCAAAAGGTTTACAAGGCTTGATTCATTTCCCCATATAATGTCTTTTCTAACAGCCTAAAATGTCTGCATGTATTTTCTGTGGATCTCTTCATATGTATGAATTTTAAAAATGCATAAAGGTGACGCTTTATCTAGATATCATGGCAAGACTTGGCTAATCAGCTGCGGCAAGCAAGAAGCTTTTTCAATAAATGCTATTAACAACTGGATAACCCCAGATTTCATTAAAAATACAGGTGCGCTCTATCCTGTGTGACCAATGCTAATGAGAATTATGGCTACTCCATGCAGCCAGGGCTCCCTTTGCCTGAAGAAGAGGCTGTTGCTCTTTTCAGCTACCAAGGAACAATACTTTTCCACTGTTGCTCTTTAAAAACAACCAAGCTTCATAGCAAAAGCTTGGAGCAGTAGCTAGTCAAAAAGGATGGTGAGGAAAGGGGTGGAGAGACTGGGGAAGAGAAGCTTCCCAAACTTACTTTATTACAAATACATTCAGCATCCCACAGACAAGAGGCAGGAAAAAGGGTTCTCTTTCCTTCTTGCATTTCTAAGGAGCTGGTAACTTCACATGTGTCAGATAGCGAGATGCTGATTTCAAAGCTAGGCTTTAACTGGGTGTGAGAACAGCTCACCAACTATCCTCCCCCTTTCCACCAGTCTGCAGCAGTTTCTCACTCCAGCCACATTTACTTCCTCATTTTCAGTCCTTGTTTTGCTCTAGTCTTTTGGCTCTGAGGTTACCACTAGCAGCACAGAATTCAGGAAGAGTGCCCGTATTCCATGTCCATCTCTTACAGAGGATGCACAGGCAGCCTCTCATGGTAAAGGTACCTGCATGGAGTAGAGCTGCAGAGGGACCACCTCAGCTCAGAGCAGAGGACAGGGTACAGGGACCAGCTTATCACATCTCATCTTTACCTTCTTGTTACAGACACAGAAGAAATGGACTGGTAAAAGCAGAAGAGATCAGCGGCATGGAGCAAAGTCAGCCTCTAGGGAGAAACTGAGCAGACAGCTTTGTGCAGAACTAGCTCCTGTATCTGCAGGCATGTATTAGGCTCCTGAGGAAATGCCACTGGCTTCCAAAATAACAGCATTATTCAGACCAGTGCCCTTTTGCCCCTACAGTACCTATGCAGAAGCTCCCTTTCAAATTGCTGAGGGCAAGAGCCTGAAGACTAGAGCTCCAGTGCAGTACTTAAGTTCTGTAAATGAGAATAGGTCTCCTGGAATTAATTTCTTCCCGGCCCATACAGCCACAAAAATTAAGTATATTTAATAATCCAAAGTGTGGATTACAGATCCCCCAGGAATGCTTTGGAACACAATTAAAACCGAATGTTCCTGAAAATCTACTAAGTTGTCAGTATTAGTTATATACTGCAGAGGTTTTTTTTATCCTATTACACAACACTTGTTAATTTACTAAACTAAATTGATGTTAAGTAGCTATTCTGTAATGCTACAGAGACTGTCAAATACTAGTGGTGGGAAAAATTACCTTCATCTAGCCTTTGCCTACTTGGCTGGGCTTTCTGTAAGAGGCAAGTCACTTATACTTGTACATGCAGCTTGGGTACTTTGTGTTTAAAGGGTCTATAAAAAGATACAGTGCCAATATAAATTTATAAAACATGTATATGAGGTTTTTCTGAGCTGTACGGGAGATTTACATAAGCTCTAATAACCATAATTTTAAAGCAGTATCACCTTGCAAATTCAAAAATATTTTAATTTCATTTTCCCCTCACATGAGCACATCTTACTGAATTGTAAATGCATTAATGCAAACCAGGCACAGAGATATTCTGTATTATTTCCTACCTACTGAATAAACTTAATGAAACCCAATGCTCTTTTAACCATGAAAACATGGACTATGGAATAAGGTCCCTGAATTTTATTATTGCTCACTCGGGCATTGGTCATATAAGCTGAAATCTCTCCCAGCACAATTCCTGGGGAGAATTTCATTAACAAGCGTATGTTTACAGATCTGTACTAATAGCTGGGCTATGGAAGGTGTCATGCAGATACTGCATGTGTAATTTTTAAGTACCTACCACCATCTAGAGGAAATACACTGTACTGCCTAAAACCCAGCAGTACAAAAATCATGTTCAGTGCTATTCAAATGAGCGGGCATCAAACAAAACAGATGGCCTTAATATCTATCCGACTATGTTGGCTGTGCTGTTCCACCCCCAACCTCCCCACGGGCTGAAGAGAAAGGCTGCCTTTCAGTTCCAGCAGCTACCACAATTGGGCTTTTATGTCAGATAGGGAAAAAAAAAGGAAAGATCTCCTCTTAAAAAAAAGATTCAATAGCTAACTGAATCTCATTGAATATTCTTAGATCACAGTGATAATTTTTTTCCTTGTTTATAAGGCTTCTGGGCTAGCTTTGGCAATAGCTAACTCTGTCTTCTACTTGTCAGAGTACCATACTTAAAATTTATATAAACATCCCTACACCAAAATGCAATGTCCAGTTAGCTGGGCTGGAGAGGATGCAGCAGCAGACTGTGATCCAGCAACCCTGTGCAAGCTCCAGGAGCAATGTCATGCCATCCCACCAGTCCCCAGCAATCAGCAGTAACGTTGGAGGGATGGCAGTGACAGGAACCCTGGTTCCTCCTGCTCCGAGAGTCACAGAGGAACAGGCTGGCAGAACAGAAGTGGCACCAGCCTTCAGCTCGTTTGGGTGAACCCAGCCCAAAAAGGCAAATCTAAAGAAAGAGAAACACCAAATTCTATGCAAGTACGTACATGTCTTTTCTGTTTGGTGCATACGAGCAAATTAAAACTCAGATGTTGAAATAATTTAGAAAAAAAAAAAAAAAGCCCTGCAATGTGTATCTTCACTATTTGTATTTTTTTTTACTACTTTTTTTTTTTTTTTTTCATTTTTTTAATTCCCTTTTTATTTCTTTGGGCCATGACAGCAGATCACTTGGTTTCATACACAGGCTACAGCAGCAGCTCAAATACAAAATTCCAGGGGAGCCTCTGTCACTTAAAAAGCAAACAAAGCACAAGTAAAACTCACAGAATAATTTATATGGAAAACAACAAGAAAAAAAAGCGAAAGCAAGTAGAAGAGACCAAGGATAGACACTAGATTTTTAATTATTTTAGTAGACGTGAATAGCTGCTATCAAACACAACACCCCAAAACTACTCTGTGCCAGCAGAATAGCTACAGGGGCAGTGCTGGTGCAAAGAAAGATACTCTCCACTTTGTATCTGGGCCATAGAGCAGTCTAATGCTCTAAAAACAAGGCTTGTGTTTCTGATTAAGTCTGAGTAGTCCTTCATTTTTCTTTCATTTATCTTGCCTCAAAAACACAGTATGGAAGGTCTGACACTTATGCATAGAGGGACTACGTTCTCCCTGCCATTTACCTACCACTCAATCTGAACTTTTACTCAGCACTGAAAATGCAAAGCACAGTGTTTTACCATCCATGGGTACTTGTTTAGTTGGGGTTTTTTTAATCACTCCTTCTCCCATCCCCCCAAAAAAGAGACCTGAGCAGACCTGGACCTCTAACCTTTGTCCATCACAGGGTACACAGGTCAGACAAAACTGCTATTTGGAAGCTCAGGCTTGATACATAAAGACCCATGACCAGATCCACACAAAAGGGCAAAACCAAAATCAAAACAGGACAGGCCCTAATGTACAAACAGCTGATGTGTGGATTTTATTATTTATTTTTTAAAATATATACCTTCTTCTCAGATATCTAAAAGCCTGTTTATGGCATTTTTCACTCTCAAACCATTGGAAGGAGGCACTCTCCTGGTGTTCAACTCTTCCACCAGATAGCCCTAGTAAGGGGGGAAGAAAAATATTGAGCAGGATCCTGAGCAGAAGATGGACTCAGGCAGGAGGAAGTTACTTCATGTTCAAATTATACACAATATTCAAAACATTGTATTTTTTCAAAAACTTTAACATCCTTGGAAAAACAGTAGGCAAATTCTCTTTTTAAAGAATCAGAACTTAATAGTAAGTACTGTCTAGTCAGAAAAGAAGTGGGGGGAGTGGGAAGGGAGTCATTACATCCAAATAAAAACCCAGAACAATTTCAAGCATTACTGAATACTGAAACAACTCCGTATCTTTCATCCCTCACAAAACAAACAAACAAACAAACAAACTCAAAACAAAACACCCCTGCCCTATTCTCTTTGAAATACAAATATGCTCTACTATGTTGTCTTTTATGACTGATTATCTCTGGGTTTACAGCACGACTGTCTGGAAAACCCTCTGATAAGAAGCAAACAGCACTTTGCACACCCTAAACCGCCACGAGCAGGGAAAAGGGAGGAGATTTCCTATAGAAGTGGGGGAAAAGCAGGGAGAAGGCAGCAAGGAGAGAGAAACAACCCACCAGCATTTCTGCTGATGCTTCGCATTCATGCATGCACAAGTGTAACAGCCTTCCCTAAACTGCCCAGTGTTTTCCACTCAGAGTTGTCCTTCCTTGCCCCAGTGAGCCCAGCCCCTGCTCCCAAGAAGCTGACACTTCACAGGGAGCCAGCAGAGGTTTTGGTGGGCGGAGGGGACAAGGCAGGGCAGAGACACACACTGTGCCACTCACGAAGGGGGAAACGAGCTGTGCCTGCTGCCCCTTTACACCTCGACTCTACAGCCCTGGCTCTAAGCAGGCAAAGATTAACATTTTCATATCTTGCAAACCAACAGCATGTATCTAACAGGCTACAGTGCTGAGCCTGTTAGAGATGAAACGGCAGGCCCCTCACAGAACAGGTTCTTCACCAACTTGCGTCAAGGACATAGGTGAGATGGGAGGGAGACACCTGAATGGGTTACCATCCTTCAGCTGAACCTGGCGCAGGTGCGGCTTGAAATGGAAGCAGTGGCCCTGCACAACCAACAGGCTACTGCTATTGGCTTCCTGATGGGCATCCCACTGCTCCCACATCCCACTGCTGCTCATGGTTTTTCAGCCTGGCCAGCCTGAGAAGTGAACTTCCCTCCAGGTTTGCTACCTGTATGCAAACCAGACAGGTTTAAGAGTATCCTACCCCCACTTTGCTCAAAGCCATGAAGACTTTAAATAAAGCACACAAATTTAAAGTTAATGTCTCAAATCTAAGACTCAGCAATACAAATTGGCCTAACAACCTTGGTTTCCGTGTGGACAGTAAAATCAGTATAATATTAATGCATGTTAATAGGGTCAGAGAAAACTTTTTTCAAAGAAATACTAAGTATCCTTTCAGAGACAGTTTCAATAAGAAACTTTTCCAACTATCTTTTGTGTTCTGAAGACCTTTATGTTTTTCCTACCCAAAAGTTGTTTCCTACCCAAAAAATATAATACATAAATTACATTTTACTCCCAAGTTTCACCCCAAGCTGAAGTAGTATGCACTGCTTTACGTTTTGACTAGAAACAAAGACAGAAACTCTGGCCCTCTCTTCTACTCACCATTTTGTGAGGGGGAGAAGCAAGGAGGCCTATATTTTAATGAAAATATTCAGAATGAAAAACCACAACCAAGCAGAGAAAGCTCTGATGATGGATGTTGAACCCATACCAATGTATACCTGACACCATAGCACACATGGCTGAGCAGCTTGTAGTGGAGTCTCTTTTTTTTACCCACTTACCACAAAACAGTGCCATCCTCTAAAACAAAAAGTGCTGGATCCCTGCAGTGTAATTTGTGGGCTTTATGTACGTAGACATTTTAACAGAGCTCACAGGATGACTGAAGGCAATTTACATGGGTTCCAACATTTTTTAAGATGGCTGAATGGTCTATCCCTATCCAAGCTGTTACAGCAGCACGCTATATAAGCATTAGCTTCATGGACAGCAATAATAAACACGACATCTGAAGCAGGCAACATTTGAATTTCAAAACATGTCAGCCTATGCTTTGCTGTACATTCCTGGTGGCCAGATCTGGGATGGACATTTTCCAAATGCTAAATGCCATGAAAAACTAAAAGGAAGAGAAAAAATTACCAGCCGTTCCATCTCCTGCTCCCGAAGCCGCTCTTCCCTTTGCCTCCTGTGATAGTCCATGAGGTCTTCTCTTCCCGAAATGGAGCTAATGCTGTTCTTCCGCTCTCGCATGGACGTTTGCAGTGAGTTTGGCGTCTGTCTGTAACTTTCCAGATCTGGGTCATCCAGTTCCACAGAACTGGTGGAAAGGTTTCTTCGGACAGAGAACGACCTGTCAAAATCCACTGGGGAGAAAGAACTACTGGGACTTGTTCCTGAGAGTCCAAGTCTATCAAAATCATCAGGAAGATATGGGGAAGAAGGTGCTAAAAGCATTTTTTTAGCAATTCGAGGGCTTGCAGGAACACTAAGTGTTGAACTGGCATAGGAATTATTCGCAGAGACAGAGTTTGCATGTGGTGAAACCCCTGAGCTGCAAGAAGAAAAATTCAGGTAATTGTCAGCATCTAAAATATTCTGAGGTAGATCTTTTTCTCCAAGTTTTTTCCTTTTAGTATTACCCAGAGAGCTTCTGGGGGGCAAACTTAATGGCACCAGCTGGCTTTCTGTTGATTTATAAAGTCTGGGTAGGGAACGACTGTACATTCCCATATGACTTAGAGATCCACCAGAATATTTCCTAGGCCGTGAACCCAGAGCTTCCATCATCACATCCTTGTGCTTAACTGGTTTTATGTGAAGGGCCAGGTTGTCTTCGATATTCATCCTCCTGCCTTGCTTTGGGCTAGAAGGCATGCTGGCTGCACCCGAATTGCTAGCAGGTGAAAGCATCAGCTCATTCCCTGAGCTTCCATTCCACATGGTCAGAAGAGAGCCCGAGATCTTCTTTGTCTCCAGCATTCCTGGGAAGTAGACATTGTCATATGATTTGTTTTTCTGACTGTACTTCGAGTAGTGAAACTTATCCATCTGTCCAAGGGATTTTATATTTTCTCTGCTGGCATGAATATCAAAGTCTGTCCTTCCTAAATTGTACCCACTGAGGGATGAAGACATGCCTGATATGGAACCCAAATGCTTTACAGAGATGCTTTTATCTGGAAGATAAGGGCTTTCACAGGGGAACTGCTTGCTTCCTTGAATTTTGGTAACAGAGTGTGTATTTTTAACACTGGAGGAAGGATTAGGTTTAACTGGCATAGGTTGTGAAAGGGTTAAATATGAGCCAGCATAGTCCCCATTTGTTTTAAATTTGAGACTTGATGAATATTTCTTCGGGTTGAGGTTTTCCATAATATCCTGGAGACCATTTTCAAGGGAATTCACCACAGAACCCTTTCCCAAACTAGCATTTTGTAATTCCATCTGGGTTTGTGTGTGGCTATACTCTGCCATAATCTTACTGGAATCTGTAAGGAAGAGAAAAGGAGAAAAAAGAAAAAAAAAGTAAGTAGCAAGTAAGTAGCCGCCTCTTGCATGTGCATACCTGCACATTAATTTGAAAAGAACACTTTTATAATAATTACTGTGCTTGTAATAAATGTGTCTCAGATAATTAAGCAAAGGAGGGGATGCACAACTTTCCCATCTCTGTTCTTGCAACAAATAGAGGCTAAAACAGAAGGGGTAGTTAGACATGACCAAATCCATACTATAAATCAGCAACACAATTAGAAAGAGGCTAGACTCTCTCTTTGGTGACCTATCCATAGCAGGAGTCTGGCTTAGCCTTTACAATCCTGAGTCTCCTAAGATGTCCGTAAAGTAAAGAAGCATTACTGTCCTGCTGTCTTATACCTGAGGAACTGAGGTACAGGGAGAAGATGCAAAGCAGACAGCAAAGTAAAGAGCGCAGGTCTCCCAGGGCTCAGGATACAGAACATAAGATGCTGCTTTGGACCACCTCTTCCTTTAACCTGTGCAGCTAGTGCATCCAAGCCCAAATATGTTAATGAGCTTAATCAAAGCTCAGTAGGAGCTTGTCATATTTCTGCTTACTGTATGGATTGTCATGCAAAGCTTCATGGAAAAGTACATAAGCGAGGCCCATTTTTCAAGGTATTTCAGCTTAGTGCTCTTAAAACACAAACCTGTAACTACACCTGCAAAGAGCTCTTTAGTTAAAAGATAGCCTTAAGGATGTATAATGCTAGGCTCCATAACTTCATTCAAAAACAACAACAAAAGCACATGACCACTAAAAACACTGACACTGACAGAGGTTTAGGGTTCCAGGTCCTAACACTTGTGCAGAATTATAATTTACGTTCTGGAAGAGGACATCAACCAAAAAAGCCTTTGCTGTGGTGGATGTTATTGTTCAATGATGTGCTAAGCTCCAGCCCGCAGTTCTGAGCCCCGCTCTGCCAAAAGCAAAGAAAATAATTCAGCTCTTGAAAGTGTCAGTCACTGTAGGAAATAAATAGGACCTCTAGCAGGCTTGCACTTAGACCTCAGCTGAGGTAGAAATGGCACCGCTAACATTTACAGCGTCTCCTTGGATGTGCTAGGCTGTGCTTTGAACTAATAAAGCACTCTTTAGAGTCAGTTCCTGCAATGCCAGTGCGTGTTGCTTGTGAAAATAAGGGTCAAATCTGGGATTTACTCTTGGCTTTGTCACATTTCACCTGCAACTTCAGCCACCTAGTGAGAAACCTAATTTCAGCTTGTCACTCGGCAGGAAAACCTAACATCCAAATGTGTAAAGTGCTTTTAAAACCCTCAGAGGCAATACTTTAATCCTCTTCCAAGTACCACTTCAGGCAATTATATGAACCTAGACACCAAACTGAGGTTCCTGCACCCCCACCAGACTGGATGTGATCTGGTTGCATTGAGGATCACTAGGTTCAGATACCTAATGGGAGGTGGCAATGCAGTCTTTGAGCGGGTCCTTGTTTCTGG
The DNA here is from genome assembly GCF_004027225.2 of Strigops habroptila. Lineage (NCBI taxonomy): Eukaryota > Metazoa > Chordata > Aves > Psittaciformes > Psittacidae > Strigops > Strigops habroptila. The sequence goes on from NC_044278.2 coordinate 15,895,377, forward strand.
GACCTTCCTTGCTAACAAGGCAAAAACGCCTGGAATTCATTACTGTCCAGGGCATCATACAATATACCTCTGTTGCACAAGCTTCCTCTACGCTAACTGTAGTAAGTCACATTCTCTTCAATTCTTAAGGAACAAACCCCTAAGTTTAAGAACAAAGGAAAACATCATTAACAATGTAATTGAATAGGCAGAAGATAAAAGGAGTCAGCATTACAGGGGGGAATAAAAACAAGCCAAACCAAACAAAAATAACAAACACCTTCTTGAACACCAGTGGACCTGGCTAAGCTTGTGTTAATTACAAACTCCGGTAGTGGCCAAAAACATTAACTTGCAGCTTCAAAACCAAGCCTTAGGTTTACTACTACGCAGAATTTAGTATTTTTATGCTGACTGTGATTTTATTTGCTGTCATTTTAACACATGGTTATGATGATACAACTATTTCAGTTGCCTTTGAACCAGTAAGTTCACAGAGCTCTCTGTCAGACCATCACTGCTATGAGCAGTGAAACTGCAGTTTCTTACAGTCTGACATTTTACTTGACATTTTTTAGCTATTTTCACAACATTTGATCAACAGCAATGATGAAGTTCAAACGAAAAAAAGGAGGAATGTGACCCATGTTCAACAGAACTCTTGTCAGGACAAGACAAAATCATCTGGAAAAGATCAAGCATTCATCTCATTAGCGGTGTTATAAGGAAGAACAACAAGATGCAAAAGTTACTTAAAAGCACAGATATGAAGCACAATGTACATGCTTTGTATACTTGAATACTTAGCCTTCCGTTCTCTCCTCTTCCCTCTTCCACATCTCTCTTAAAATTGAAAGCTAATCTCATATCAAAATTGTACTGTCCAAATCTTAACTTGAACACAACTGAACTTCACTTTTTTTTTTTTTGCATAAAGTCCACAGGCCCCTACAGAAATAAGTTGGCAGGCACATTAATGGAACATTAATAATTGTTTATTGCTCCCTTGCAACACTAGCAGGGCACATTTAATCCTACAAAGACTGGACACTTTTGCCAAAATACAAGTTAGCTCATGGAAACTTTCAGGCCTGTTCACCACAGCAATGAAGGGTTTATTGTACTTGAAATCCAAACAAGTACAGTAAGAAAAGGTCACAATACCTTCATGTAGCCACTTGGATTCAACAGTTCTCTACCATACCTTTTGCCAGTTCTTCTGCATTTTTGGTTCCACCACCACAGTGTCCGCAATCATTAAGTTAAATCCCAATTGGACAACAGCATGTGTTTAACCGAACCATAGCTGCTTCCCACAAACCAGATCTTGTTTGTTTTGTTTATTTTTAGGGTAATGTTTGGGATGAGACTTTATGAATATGCTAAGGATGCATTACACATCCTGGCTGACGCTGCTCTCACATCCAGGTAGAGGGACTGAGGCTGGGAGCTCCGGCACACAGCATGCCCTGAACCCATCCTGCATCCAGGTCAGCCCTAGCTTTCACTTGCTAACCTTCAGTGCACAGCACAAGGCTCCTCTGTTTAGCAGGATATTTGCTGCCTGGAGCTATATAGAAGCAAATTCTTCCTTTTTATTATTCATTTTCTTTCCCCCCCACCCCCCATTCCTTTTCTTCCTCTCCTGAGTTGTTTAGCTGGGGGTCACTGATATCTATTCCAGCCAGGCATTAAACTGATGGGGGAGGGTTGGCTGTCTGCAGCATATCCAGCTGTGGCTTTCTTTTGGCTGATAAATGGAGTTAGACATGGAATAAGAACAGAGCACTGATCTTATCCACGTGTCAGGAGAATTAAAGGGCCAAAAATCAATAATAAATTCAGAAAGACCTCAGTACATTTACAAACAAACTTTGTTTTTATTGATTACCTGATCCAACATTCTGAAAGGAGGAGAGGTTACTTCTGTTTGGCATCATATTCGTCTTCTACAGGATGGTTAAAACAATGCTAATTTGAGTGAACCAGACAAATTTTCACCTGCAAATAGAGTGACAAAAAAATGTTGTTAAGAAGTGTACTCTCAGAGCATTTTTCAAGTGTGTAGCATAGACCAAAATTGGCTTTACTTGTAGTAAAATTTCCAGAGACAACTCAAAAAGAAATATGTTAAGATATTTGGAAAGGGCACTCCATGTTTAATGTGGAGACTGTGGAAAAAAAACCCAAAACCCAAACAAACACTCTCTGCAGTTGTTTTATCAGTTAAGAAGTCCATACAATTTAATTCAATAATCAACTATTATCTATGATCCTGACTCTGCGCAGGCAGTTACTAGTCACAGCTCCTGAGTTTTGTCTGCGATCCTGTGGCTGCCCTAAGAAATCACTAACAAGGTTGGACATTTCTGCTGAAGATTTTATTTTTGCAAGCCCATAGCCGAGTTTCAGCCCATGCAACACCAGCATCCTGCAATCACAAAGAAACCTATGCAAAAACAGGTATGCGATCCAAACACAGAAAATGTTTTGGCATGCAATGATTTCTGAGGTTCCAAAGAAGCCAGACTAGGAATGCAAGGAGATTTTTTTTTTTTTAAGGTTTATTAGAAAAACATTTTTAAAAAAAATTGATATAAGAGAGACTTGGCTTAAAAGACATGTCCAAATTAAATCCCAGCCACTAAAGACTAAAATTAAATCTAAATCCAAATAGAAGATCTCTAGTGAGTTGTTCTATTGAAAGATTTATGTATTTTTTTTATACACACATCTGTTTTTAAAAGGTTGAAAAAAAGCTTTAAAAAAACCCACATTGAGTGACAAAATTAATGGTGACCATCTGTAGGTCCTCTGGGCTTTAACTGTGGACAAGCAAATAGAAACGCAGCAGAAAAACAAGCGAAGAATGGAGACAGATGTCTGGGGCTGTCTAGAGACAAGCCACCTATTTAATTAACCTCAGTCGTCACAGCCCCAACGTTTCAGGTCTCTGTTGCACAGACTTTTCGTGCCATGCTTTTTCATGTTATTCTCCTGGGAGGACAGCCCTGGGAGAAGGGAGCTGGCTGCTAATCCCTGCGGCAGAAGGAGGCTCCTTTGCCATGACCTCTGGCTTCTCCCTTACCTGTTCCCCTAGAGGTGCTCTCTCCATGGGGAGCAGGTGCTGTCCTTCCCCTTTGCTACCCCAGGAAACCCCTGGTGCTGCCCTCACTTCAAAGTGCTTTTTCTTTCTCTGCAAAGGTAATTTCTCAGTCCTAAAGAGAGAGTTCCCACCCCATCTCCCACCTCCCAAGAGCAAGAGGTGGGCTTCCTCCAAGAGCCACACAATCTATCGTTCCCCAAAAATGCTGCTGCTCCCCAAGAAGCCAGGGTGAGGAAGGAGACCCTCAGAGTGCGGAACCCCCTGGGGGGCCTCACCCACCACATCTGCCCTTTCCAGCACCAGAGGACTGAAGCTGTCCCCAGCAGATGGTGGCAAACAGCCTGGACAGCAGATAGCTTTTCAACCCATTTCATGCTCAACAAGTCATTTTGTTGATATGGAACATTTATGGTCTTTTTCACCCCACTGGGTCTTCCACCACACAAAGAGGCTCCCTTCCTTAATTCCTTTCAGCTTGCCTCCCATCCTCCAAACTTGAAACCTGTGTAGCATCCCAGGTGCCTTCTTTGTCAGGAGTGGGGCTGGGGGGCAACCTGAAGACCTCCTGGCTGGACTATGGCAGACAGGCAGCTGACCCCAGCAAGAGTTCACAGTGCTTCTCCCACTTGTCAAACCGGCTCTTTGCCTTTTGCCTGCCTACAAAACGTGAAGGACTAGGACAGAAATCCTGTTGAAACCGCTGCTACATTGCTGTCTTGGAATATCGCATGTGTAATCGCTATCAAAATACTGCACTTCAAGCCCAGAGCTCCCCTGGAAAAGAACCAAAAATGTAACTTTTCTGGACATGTTCAACCTGACAAAGAAAACTAGTGGCTCTCAACATCTCACACTGTTCTGTAACACAAGTATAATTATATCATCAAACAGAAAACTAAAATAAGGAGAACTTGGAATTAAAAGACAGAAGAAACGGTTTCTTTAAAAGGAAGAAAGGTATAATTGGATTTCCTGCATCTCTAACATTGCTGCTTTGTTGTTAAAATCATTGGTAGAGATCACCAAAAAACCCCAATCCTTTCTATCTCATATAATGATGGCTACCACTTAATGTGACAAATATTAAAGAGAGAACAGCTGAGAGGGAAGGGTTTCTATGTAATTGAAAATTCAATCTTCAATTCGGTTTGGTGAATACCTGGGTTTGCTAATAGCTAAAAGGAAAAATGTCTTTTTTAAAGTTAAATATTTATATGGTTTCAGTTCAAGTTTGAGAACTCATTACACATCTCTCAGCAGATGAGAGATCAGAGAAGTCACCTAGCAATAATTGGATTTTGGGGGAGAAGAACTTTCTAAAACTCTCTGCCGTGAGCATAAATTAGAAACAATTAATGAATTAATGAGCTAAGCAAATGAACAGCTCAAAATCTCTTTGCTCTTATGAAAGCATGTTCTTTCAGATTAGGGTTATGCAGGGCCTCATCCAACAGCCAGTGAGGCTGACTCTCGTTACAGAGCACATGCTTTACTCTGCCTTGGCTGGAACAAAGCAAAATGATTTCATCTGGGTTTTATAAAGTCATCTGATGTGAATGTATACAGCATTAACAATCATGTTTCATCTCTACAGTGTCCAGGCCAAATTAAATTTTGTTTCACTAACAACCAGAAGAAACAGTGATTCACGACTCAGACAGGCAGCAAGTCAAACAAAGGATTCCAATTTTAAGATACTTTAACACAGGGTGACTTCCACAGTAAAAGCTCCTTTGCCTTGTGTTGTGGTTTGATCCCAGCTGGCAGCTCAGCCCCCTCAGCCACTCAGTCCCCCCTGTGGGATGGGAGAGAGAATCAGAAGGCTAAAAGCAAGAAAACTCCTGGGTTGAGATCAAGACAGTTTAACAGGTAAAGCAAAAGCTGCGCACGTATGCAAAGAAAACAAGGAATCCATTCTCCACTTCCCATCAGCAGGCGGGGGTTCAGCCATCTCCAGGAAAGCAGGGCTCTATCACATGTAACAGTGACTTAGGAAAACAAATGACACCACCCAACGACACCCACACCCCACACCCACACACACACCCCCCTTCCTTATTCTTCCACTAGCTTTATATACTGAGCATGAAGCCATATGGTAATGGAATATCCCTTTTGGTCAGTTGGGGTCAGCTGTCCTGGCTGTGCGTCCTCCAAACTTCTTGTGCACCCCCAGCCTCCTCGCTGGCAGGGCGTGAAAAACTAAAAAGTCCTTGACTTAATAGAAACACTTCTTAGCAACAACCAAAAACATCAGTGTGCTATCACCATTATTCTCATACTATATTCAAACCTCAGTACTATATCCGCTACTATGAAGAAAACTCTTATCTCAGCTGAACGCAGGACACCTTGGCATAGGAGCCTAAAGCTGCAGCTCAACCAAGCCACAGATACAGCTCTACCCATCATTTAGTCCATAGATTTAGGGCAACATTTTCTCAATGTGCAGTTTCTCCTGCACAGTAAGTGCCTCTTCATTTACTTCTGCCTGGGCTGATGCCTGCCACCCTTTAGCAGAGACTGCTCTGGCACCCACTTTGCTATTATATTACCAACCAAGTGGATCGCAATGCCTCAGGCATTGGTAAAATGCTCCTCCGACTGAATATAAACAGCCAGTTTCAAACAAGCTCTCAAATTTGGCCATCTCTCCTTTAAAGCTTTTCTGCTCTTCATTGCTTCTTCATTTTCAATTTCTGGTAAAACATTACCAATGGTTCCCAGCAGCTCTTGTCCCCTTTCCCGTCTCTGACACTTCTCTTCAGAAACTCCTACAGCAGTGTACAGCCACTCACAGATGAAACCCAAAGTGATGGAGAGGGCAAGGCCAAAACCCCATCATTGCCACTGTCCTCACATCATTAGAATTTCATTTGTTCTACAACAAAAGGGCTTTCAAGTGATATGGGTCTGTTTCAACTGTTCCAATAACACACATGCTGTTTCGGAAACAAGAAAGCCTCTTCAATTTTTACACCCTAAACAAAATTTGGTGAATGAGTGCTGACAGCTTCAGTGCCCAGAGATTTAAGTGGTATAGCACACCTATGCACATAAATGGATTGCTTCATTATCAAGTTGATTTACCTTTTTACTGCATAATCTGAAGACAATGTACTTTCTCCTGATTAAATCAAGCCTGGATTTTTTCCCTGACTTACTTCACTTACTTACAAACAAAAGACTTGGTAGGCTTAACCTGATGGGAAAGTAAAACTCAACCAGATCTATAGTTTACCTCCAAAAACACTGAAGTGTAAATCTATCTTTCTAAACCCATAAAGCTTACTGTCAAACTAAAACAATATATTAACAGAAAGGCACCTGCATAATTTGGTGGAGATTCTATACCCATAAACTAGCAAATGGACACATCCTTAAAAGCAAATGCAGTCATCTCTGCCAAAAACTGGACAACTCGGCAAGGCTGTTATTTAAAGTTGCCTTAAACATCCTTCTTCATTTCCTCCTCTCCCACAACACAATATACTAGACTAGGAAAATTAGCGACAGCTAATTTCCTGCCAGCATAGTCCTGAAATCTACTCAGTCCCTGTTTTTTCATGATACAGGACCTGCAACACGTTGGTCCCCATGATGCAAGTGAGCACAAGGTCTGGTTACAGGCATAGGGTGTTTTAGTTTCCAAAGCTCACAGCTTGGCACCTCCACCAACACTTAAATAAATTAAAAATCAAATATCTGTGAATCAGATTTGACTAAGTCACTCCCTTGTAATCCTGCAGGTTTCCGATGTGGAAAAGGGAGCGGCAGAGGAAGTTGCTCTTACGGCTTATCTCTTCCTCTGAGACATTATCGTGTCGGATATTGGAGAAGGAACAGAAAAAGAGCAATACAACAACAAGAGAAAACACCCTAAATGACTTTAGTCTCCTCATAAACCACGTCTATTTTACTGGAATAACTACTCCAAAAATTACACCCAAATATATATTTTTTAATTATTCTGTCCTACTGTATAAGCACGATTCTCTCGTACTTGATAAGGATTGATGTTGTAGGCATTGTCAAACCAATTGCTCTTTCCAGTAGACAGACAATCATTTTAATCAGGTCATGACAACTGACAATTTTAAATGTGCATCAAAAATGAAAACATTCATTACCATGTAAATATAACAGCTTGGTGACTACAAATTGAGATTTACACCATTGACATAAAAGCCACTGACTGCCAAGTGCATTCAATAAAAATTACAGTGAAAATGTTGAAGCTTTATAACTTTTGTACCATAACAGCTACTCTTACCTGAAATTGAAACTGTTAAAGTACACATTTCAATAAATCTAATCTCGTTCCTGTGTGTTTGGTAGGACGACAGATTAGACCACCTACTCAAACCACATTATTTTAGTAGACGTCACTGCCTCCTCCTTGTTTTGCAGTCACAAAACCCACTGTTTCATCTGGACTAGTTCACTGAGATAAATTGAGGTGAGAAGGACAGTGGTTTTTTTGCTGTACAAACAAAAGCCACTGACAGTTAGAAACATATTAGAAGATATTTCTGTTAAAACAATGAACCCTTCATGAAGAAAAACAGGACTGGCAGAGGACAAGACAACCTCAAGTCATACTCCTTTCTGTCTTGGCACCTTTCTGATAGTTAAGCTTAAGAGTTAGTTATCTGACCCAACGACTGATTCATCTCACAGCAGTAATGATGAGCTCCCTGGTATTATTCTGACACTATTTCATTAACTCCTTTCCTACTGAAAATAAGAGCGTGCTCGAAAGATCTGCAAATCAAGACTCAAAAATTTCACACAGACATGGCAAATAGAAAGCTCAGCTGGTGGACTGATTGTTTATATCTCACTGTGCAGACTAACAGAACTCCAAACAAACAAGATATCTGGTGTATTTATAAATGTACATAAATATTTTAGACCAACATAATTCTCACTCCTGAAGCCCAGGAAATACAGACTTTCTTCATTTAAAATTTCAGGAAGGAGGTTGAGTGAAAAACAATTATGACTGCGAATTCCAGACTGTACAGGAGCAGAAATTCTTACTGTAGAAGAGCAAAAAGAGCCTAAAGAAAAGTTTCTCCTTTCCCATCCTAGCTGACATGATAAACTTGTCTCTAGGGTACCCCTAACAAATTCAATGAGAGCTTGTCATATGCAGCAGGTAGGTAAGTCACAGAAAATCTAAGCAGCTAGAAAAACTAATCAGAACTGCCTCAAAGATCATCTACTCTCTTTTTTTTTTTGGCCTGCTTGAATGTCCTCAGCATTTTTTCCCTGTCTACTACATTGCTCTCTCAGGCAACTTTTGCCCATGATCTGCTTTCCTCTGTGCTGATTTCTTTCACTGCCACTTTGTGCCTGTCACTTCCTTTCATTAATCAGTTCCCTCCAGTGCCCACTTATTCTGACAGTTTCTGTCTCTCTTATTTCGTTTGCCCATTTCTCCTCAATTTGTCTCCTTCCTGAAATGCTTGCCCCATATTTCCAAACATCCCCTCTAGCTCCTTAACGCTGCTTCATTTTCCAGCACTCCCAGGGCAGTGAGCATGCCTCCAGACTAAATGCTTCTCATCACATTTGCTTGGCAAACCACATCATGACAGCGAAAGCTGAAGTGGCATCCGGTTTGGCTGCTGTGTTACCAAGACATGGGGCTGCCTGCACAAATACAGGGCAGTATCTATCAGCAAGTCCCAGGACTGCATTCCCTCAAGGGAGGAACAGAGGTACTAAACCTGCAGTTACACCATTTAATATAATTAAGGAAGTTAACTAAAATGGTTCACTTAAAAATTGATTCTACCTGCATGAGATTTGAGTAAGAAAAAACAAGCCTGGTCACATCTATGGAGTTCACTCCTATATTGAGTCTCTGGATGACCTTCTAGAGATGAGAACTCCCCTTGGATTTCCATGGCATCTTGGATGTGCCCCACCAGTCCAAAACAAAACCTAAATGAACAGCATCTCCTCTGAACACCTGGAACAGGGCATTGTCTTAGAGCTGTTTATTTAATTCAATAGGAAGCACTATTTGCTATACCAGCAGTTACTACACATCAGAATTAACTGTTTGTTTTAACAAACAAAAATTGAAAGTATACGCTCCACGTGCAGTGAACACAGCATTAATTCCTTCATGAGCAATCACCAGTGCTTTCCCCCACCCAGTTTCATTATTTCAACTTTTCTCAGGATCTTGAAGTATAAAAGACAAGATCTTCCCATCCAAACCCCTTTAATCCTTCTGATCCAACTCCAGCCTCAAGGTGGACCTGCAATCTTTACCTCACCCATCCTCTGCTTCCTATCTAAAACCAAAATACTCCAGATTTATCTTGATCGACTTTGTTCCTTCCCAGTAATGGTCAGCTGGTGTCTTTGCATACCTTCAAGGAGCTGGTTGCTTTACTGTCCGATAAGCATGGACAGTAACTGATACAGAAAAAAATGGAAAAAATGACTAATCTTCCTGTCCTGGTTGCTGCCGAAATTTTCCATTCCCTCAGTAAAAACATGGACACACAAAAGAGTCAATGTAGCATTTGTCAAAATGGAAGGGAAATAAATTTCTAGTATGGAAGTGGAACTGCATAAAACAAACAAAAACTGCCTCTGCAGATGATCGGGTGTTACTATTTGACTGCCCTAAAAGTATCTCTTTCTCTGTCACCCTCTTAGCTCAGCCTACACCACACCCACCCCTTGACAGCAAAGGTAAGTGCTTTTCCATCTTATTACTTCACCTCCTTTCTCTCCTACATTGCTTCCTTCTGCAGTGGGAAACCTAAGACCATCCTCGGTCTTCGTGATTCCATTTGGCACTGCTATGCCTCACCTCCTCCCACTTTCCTTTCTATGTTAATACCTTATCTTTGGGATCCTTATGTATGACAACATAGAGAAAGGAAAAATTGAGAAGTTCACCAAATGTGAGAACTTGCAAAACTGCCTCTCTCATCTCACTATTCCCTCAAAAGAGAGGGAATGCACAGCACATAGGTGAGATATCCACCACGTTCTGAGTGGCAACACATCCCCCCAGCTGCCCTGGAGATGCAGACACGGAGGATTTGGGCATGAGCAGGGACAAAACATCACGCTGACAAGCTGAGCATTTTGGGGAAAAGGAACTGGTGACAAAACCCATGTGTTTAAAATCACACAAGCACTCAGTGGCAGGAGCAGAAAGCCCATCTCTTGAGCCTTTATGTAAGCACAGCCGGTCTATTTACACTTCTGCACATGGGGAAATTCCTCAGGCAGCAGCTTTGGTAAGGAGCAGAAGGAGCGGGGGGACTGCCGGTTCCCAGCCTCCTTCCTCCTGTTGCTGGTGAGCAGCAGGTAGCTTTCTGAAAAAGCTCTCAGCCCCAGGATGAATTCTGCACCGAGCATGCGGCTCCAGGGGCACTAAGGCGCACCCCGGCCCGGAGTGCTGACAGGGCTACCATAGGTGGGTGCCTTACAGGCTCCAATCGGTCAGGGAAGACCGAGTCCAAACCCCCGATCCCCGCAAGCCAGTCAGACATAATGCCGGGTCCCTGCTGCCGAACTCCGGCGATGCCGAGACGGCATCCACAGCCCTGGGCTCAGCTCTAGGAGACACCCCGCTCCGCCGGGCGCAGCAGCCTTCGCACAGCCGCAGGAGGCTTTAAAAGCCGGCAGCCTAACAAAGAAGCGCGCACAAAGAGCCCAGTCCTACGTCCTCCCTTGCACCAGGTAAATTACTGACGACGGAAAACCGAGCCGAGCCCAGCAGTTCCTCCCTCACCCTCCCGGCCCACGGACGTGCGGGGACCGGCGCCCCCGCCGCCGGCCGGAGCAGAGGCTTTGTTCCTCGCCGGCACGGGGAGGAAACACCCGGACAAAGAGGGAGAGGCGGCCGGCGCCGACAGGGACGCAGGGGGAGTCCCGTCCCTTAGAGCTGCAGGGTCTCCGCTGAGCCGGGCAGCAAGGGGGGACCCCGCCGCCCATACCTGCCAGAAACGCGACGGGAGCGATCGGAGGGCGGTTGGCACAAACTCCCTTAAAAGTAGCCAAAACCCGGGGACAGCTGTGAGCAGCTGAGCCAGCGTTAGCCGCGGCTCTGCGCGCCCGGGAGGGACCTTCTCCCCATCCCCGCGGGCAGCCCCGCAAGGCTCCGACACCAGAGCCGCCACCGCCGCCCCGCAGCGCAACAGCCACCCCGCGGGACGGTGCTTTCCCCGGCCCCGCACTCACCACCACCACCGCCGCCCCGCAGCGCAACAGCCACCCCGCGGGACGGTGCTTCCCCCGGCCCCGCACTCACCACCACCACCGCCGCCGCCGCCGCCTCCTCCCGCTGCCTCCGCCGCTGCCCCCCGCGCATCCCGCTGCCCGCCCGGCTGCCGCCGCCTCCCGCCTCCCCCCCGCCGCCCCCGGGAGCCGCCCCCCGCGCTGCAGCCAGCGCCGCCCCTCGCAGGGGCGCGCCCGCCCCACGGCGGGGCTGGGGCGCGGGGCACCCCCGCGGGCGGAATGGTTCGCTCCCCTCAGGCCGGGGTCGCGGCAACGGGGCGGCCGAAGAGGAGGCGGAATGGGGGGAGGGAGGTGAGGGACGGAAAGCTGATGGGGGAAAAGGGGGAAACGCGCACACGGATACCCGGGGAAGGCGGACGGGTCTTGCCGGGGCCGTCCCAGGGCACAGCCGGCGGAGGGGCCCCCGGCAGCGCTTCACGATCCATAAATATGAATCGCGCGTCAATTTCCTGCCCGCGAGATTAGCTGAGCAAACAGGGCGGCTCTGCGAGGGCGCGGGCCCGGTTTTCCTCGCCTGGGGCTGGGGATGCGTTTACCTGCGCCCTTCCTCCTCCTCCTAACCCTCGGCGGGAAGCCGTGCTGGAGAGTGGGCTGCCGTGCGCCATCCCAGCTTCGGCGGAGACCCGGGCTGCCGCCGTGCCGTGCTACTCACCCCAACCCGGGATCACACCCGGCCGGAGCCTCCCGCAATTCAGTCCAACATGAGGAAAATACACGTGTGTGTGTACATATATATACATATGTGTGTGTACACACCCAGGGCCCCTAGAAGACCCCAGGTCCCACGCATAAGAGAAAGATGCACGCAGGTGGCAGCTGCCACCACCAGCATTTCGGCATCGCAAAGTGGGGAGCGGGCCGATGAGCCTGGCTGAGCCTTGCTGGTGGGGCTTCCAAACCGAAGCAAGCATACAAACCAACACCAGCTCAGCAAAGTACATTGCCCAAGTGTTCGGCGAGCGGCTGAGGTGCCAATCTAGGTCCGTCCAGAGGTCCCTGCTTGGGAGGCTGCTGGGTGGTAGAGGCAGCAAGGCTAACTGCTGGGCTGTAGTTGTTAGCAAGGCAAACTGAAAGGGTGAAGAGCCTCCGAGGAGGTGTCGTCCCACCTCCAGGACCAGAGGATGCTGGGAGTCCAGGATATATAAGGAGCCTTCGCTTGGGAATAGGACATACAGCATCGGCTTGGTAAGGAAAACTCCAGTGATGAGAGATGCGAGCCAGCCTGGAGGATTGTGTGCAGGGCACTGAGCCAGTGTATCCTGTATAGCAATCTTGTTTCATGCTGTGTGGCCTCGCCACTCTGTTTCCCTGTTTGTTTCCCAAAGAGGAAATTTGGGGATCGCAGCGCATACCTGCTGCACAGGGGTCCTGTGGAATGAGTTGAAGCTCATACAGCACTCGGCAGATGAAAACTGCTGCCGTGATCACTGAGTGTTCCCATCCACTGCAGGGGAATAGTGTTCATTGTGGTTCCCTCCTTGAGTATACCAGGGGATATTTGGCTTGGCTAAAACCGTTACTTTAGCACAATGTAAACTTAGTAATAACTCATTAAAATCTGGAATCTATGTAACACCCACAGCACCAGAGAATATTAAAAAAACAGAGAGGGTTTGGCTGTCCTGGTGTCTACTGTAGTTTACCTATAAAAAGACAAACTTTTGAGACTAATTACTATAGGCCAGAACCTAGATATGCTTTTTAGTACTGCTTCCACAAATGTCCGAGTGCTTCATTTACTACTAGCGTTGAACCTGGCTCTTCCATTTTCTTTTCACTGAACATGCAAGAAGGAGTATACACAGTTAAAAAAATCAAGGCATATATGTATAGCAAATGCAGAGTTAAGGACATGCTCATAGCTGGACGAGGCAAGAATGACTTTTAACTCTGCCAAAGCCAAAAGCAGCCAGCCTTCTCTTGGTCTCATGTGATCTTCCCTTTCATTTTAAGTGGGAAAACTCTAAGTAATCGTCTGCAAAAATCTCCTTAGGGAAAATGATGTCTAATAGCGCAGAAAGGAGTAACTTTGCTCTTGTGGTTAAACTGTTACTGTGAAAGACTTTCGATATGCTGAAAAGTTCCTTTAGTTAGTTCCTACACAGCAGGTGGGATGGCAACAAAGCTGGGTCAGGCAGAGCATGTATTTCCCTTCATACATGTATGCTGGGAAAATTTTATCTGAGTCAGTGTCATCTGTTTCTTGGCAGCAAAGAAGAGAAAAATAAGGAATAGGGTTTATTTCTAAAATAACAAGAGGTACTCAAAACCAGCCATAGCTGCAGCCCTAAAATAACTTGATAAGTTGGAATGTCTAACAGGCAAGAGTCTGGCAATTTAAAATAAACAAATGAAAAAAAGAGACACTCTCTTGGACATTTTATGAGTAGGAAATGCTTAAAAATTAGCATGCAAGTGAAACTCCAAAAACTAAAGAGCTGAGAACTCTTGTTGTAATGAAAGAGATGATACTACTATTAAAGGCAGAAAAAGGGTATGGAAATTTGCACGAGAGCTACAAGTTGTAGATGGGTTCAGCAGTCCACCTAGCTTGCTTTAACTGTTTTCATGGCAGTTGCATGGCTACATCAACTATGCTGCATAACATAGAGGCTTTTAAAATTCTCCGCCCCTGAGTATGCAAGCATGCCCAATAAAAGTTTAGTTTCCATGGTAATTCATATAAGTAGAAATGAAATGTTGGAATGTTTGCAAAAAAAAAATATGCTTTAATCTGGAGCATTGAAAATGATAATAAAATACTTCAGTGCCATGCTTCTGCAACAGGGAAGAAGAAATCACTTCAGAACTGAAGTCACCTCTGAGCAGGCACCCACAATCACAACCTCTGCATTGTTTTGTCCCTTACCTTTACAGATTTTACCCACATCAGGTATGGACATGACTGCATTTCTGTCAAATGAGCCAGAGCCCACAGCTGGGAGTTGGTTCAGGCTTTATGCTACCTGCAGGAGGAGAGACAATACCCAACCTGACAAAATCAGTCAAGATAGGGCTACTCATTGATGAGTGGGTGTAGTTACACCCAGTCTTTGGTGGCAAAACTGGTCTGGTTTCTTCCCTTTCCTGCCTTAACTATTCATTTGGATTCCCAATCTATAGTTTGGGACCTTCTTTGGTAGGCTGATGCAGTTATTTGTGAAAACCAGATGAAGAAAATGATCCAGGTAAAACCTCTTCCTTCCTTCCATCTCTTCCCTTCTGAAAAAGGTCCAACAAATTTTTGCATTAGAGTGATTGATGAGAAGAGGAACGCATAGATCTGAGCAGATGTGCTTGAGACTGAGCCTCTGTGTCTTGAAATAGCATCACCAATACACCAATAGATTATTAAATTGCACCCTTTTCAGCAAACATGTGTCAACAAATGAAGTTGTAAAGGTTCAGTGCTTTCCAGCATGTAACCAGAGCATTTTTAACCACTGCCTCAGTGAAGAAACCCAGCTGTTTCTTGCCACTGCAGAATAAAACAACACAATCGTTTATAGCTTGAAAATAATAACAATGGTCACAAACAGAACTTCTGTTGAAACTTCAAAGCAATCAGTGATTCTTCTGTTGTAACTTCCTCAAAGACATTTTGAGGCAGTGTAGCAGGCTGGATTCTAGATACTGAAAGAAACTTGATTTTTAAGGCTCATTGGGAATCTGCAAAATAAAAAGGCAATCTGGAACATGACTGCATTCACCACTACTATTCCGATAAAAAAGTCAAGCCCGATAGTTACGCTGGTCATCCAAGTTAAAAATCTAAAAATCTGCTAATGCAGCACACAGTAGAGAGGTATATCAAACAATACAAAATAATGTAAGCTCAAGTTCAACTAGTGGAGTGTTCTTGTGACTTGCTCTGAAACTTACTCAAATTGTCTCCCAAGAGCTACCAAGAAGAAACGGCCTGGGGAAAATAAGTTACATGAGTAATCAAATCTCATGCTCCAGGGCACAAGTCAATTGCTGGAAGGGTCAAGAAAGGAATTTCCTCACCCTCTTCCTTTGCACAGTTGTACACAATTAACTAGGTTGTAATTGCAAGGCAAGAAAGCGGTTAGGTTTTGCATTCCTCTGAATCATCAAGTGCTGCTGCTTTTGCAGCCGAATTCAGAGCTCAGGGGACAGGTCTAGTAGTTGGATTTTGTTGCGCTTCTGTGAGGCTTTGCCTAGGTTTGCAGCACAGTTGTTCTTCCTTTGATGCTGACTGCCTAGCTCAGAGTATGGCTATCATTAAAGTGAGGACTCAACTAATTGAAGTGGTTAGTTTTCTGTTAATAATAAGTTACCTTAAAAATGTCTCTATCGATAATTGCACAACTCATAATGACTCATTTAGGGAGCAGCAATGTTGTAGCCGTAATGGCCTAAAGATATAAACAAGACAAGATTTGTTGGGAAGATAACTATTTTTATTAAAGCAACTATACCATATAGTGCAATAAAAGATCATACTATTTCTTCTTTAAATAGAATATTTTAGTAATCAAAGGGATTTTTACTGACACAGGCCAGACATTACTCTGCTTCAAATCACAAGAGCACTACCCTATTAGCTTGTGTATGGCTATCTGTCTTTGCAGCTGATAAATTGCTTCCCTTTGCTAGAATCAGCATGCTTTTGTGAATGGGGCTGGCTTAGGGCTTAATTATCCCACTCTGATATTGCAGCTAAACTCACTGCAGTGCTACTAAAGTTTTTCTGCACACAAGTACATTTTTATATATGATCTGTGAGCAAACGTTGAAAACTGCAATCACTAGGTCTACAGCAAAACCTTGGTCCATGCTCCTCACAGGTGTTAAATCAGTAGGCAAATCATTGGCAGAAGACATGGTGCAAGTACTATAGCTACACTGGTATAGTCACAGCCACAGATTGGGGTAGCTAATCATTTTGTACTATCAGTAGTTGGATACAAGGGTATCTTCATCCTAGTCGCCAATTCTAGACCCATCCATGTGGTAGGTCATCTCAGTGAGATAGTACTTTCTTTAGTAGGAAATTAGAAGAAACCTAAAAGCATTTAAGCCCCTTTTCCAAGGTTACACAAGAAATCTTAGCAGGAGCAAGGTGTGGAACACAAGAAGCCAAGATATTACTTTGATTTCACAGTTACTCAGTGTAAAGAAGTATCTCCTTGTGTTGAAATAAATGTTCATTTGGCTTCTTCCTCCTGCAAAAAAATATTCTCGCCCTTCAGGTGAAAATTAATTAGTACATAGTCAAAAAGAGGTAAACCAATGTTTTTTTACCAAAAGGAAAGATGATTGCCAAAACTTACTTCATAATGTTTGGAGTCATTTGGACTGGAACAGGTATAGTGGCTTTCATAAAGGAAAAAGCACTGCCTAACAAAGTTTAGATCAAATATATCCTCAAGACTCATTCTTGAGGCTGCCTTTGCTGACGAATTTTTATATGTGCATTGAGAAGGTTTGTAGAGGGTTTTTCTCAGCAGATGGCCCCCAAATGTGGAATTAAATCCTATTAGCCGCACAAAGGATGACACAATATCGTTACTGCTTTCCCGCTCTAATAGAAGCAGAATAAGATGCAGAGATAAATGTTAGCCTCTGCTTTCTGGGATTTTTCTCCAGAGGTGGGATTAAAAGCAACTGAAAAAAATAGAAGTTATAACCATTTTTTCCCTACGTAGCCTTTACTTTAAACTACCTTACATGTTTAGACAAAACAGACAAACCCAAAAGATAAACATCCTGAAGATGCACTAATGCCTAGAGCAAAATCAGCATAAACCAAAACAGTAGTCAAGTGACAATCCACCATCTGACCTCCCCACTGCACTTCAACCCCTTCAACTAAATCCTGAAAACATAGCAGTGTGGTGGAGAGAGTTGCAGAATTGAATACATTCAGCTCCTGTGAGAGTGTGCAGGGGAACATGAGCCAGCATTTCCCCGTAGTTTTTTAACTAACGGGTGCTGTAGGAACCTGGCTCCTGAGGCCAGGACAGCATTTGTACAAGACAGGTTGTTCGTGTGTAAGGCACGATATGGCACATATCCCTTGCATATGCCCCGTGCCAGATTAATCCATATCCTGTTCTTCCCTTTCCTCCTTATGCCAGGCCCATTTTGGGTTACCCTGGGGAATAATAGGGGACTGTGCCCAGCCATCCTACTGGTAATGCTAGTTCCTTGTGCCCACTGTTGGATGTGCCACCTTCCTCACAGAATCTGTCCTCATGCCACTAACAGGATTGGGCTCCTGCAGGCAGGGCAGGGAATGAAAACGTGGGAGGGCTCTGGGTGACCCTGCCCTCTGCGTAGGCTGGAAACAGCTGGAAGAACTTTTGGCACCATAAGTTTAGTGTAAAGGAAGTAAAGCACTTCAGATTCAAAGCCCAGCATCTCTCCACCTGCGCAGCCTGCGGCGGCTAGGGCCACTGCACTTGAACCTGAAGTTGAAGCTTTACAGGGCAGCACCTCGGCTAACAGTATGATGGTAAACTGAAAAGCAAACAAACTCAGACATACGTGGAATATGAGTAGTTTGGAAATGCTGTTTTACAGGAGCCGGACTGTGTAAAGCCTGCTGATTTATCTTTGCTCACCTGAGAGCATCCATCCCCATCACTCAGTGCTGCTCTCGGCAGCCTGTTTGCAGCGAAGCCCTATCTGTGCTCTTCAGTCTGGGCCTGCACCACTGCAGCCACAACAACGTGTGCTTCCCATGAAATTCCCACTGACTGATGTAGGATTAGGCCCACAGGAAACAATAAAATATGCTTGCTGATCCCAGGGTATCACAGGAAATTAACATATGACAATCTTTAACACATTGTTTTAATAAATTATAATTTTGTACTGTAGTTTAAAGACCACTGTGAAATCTGAGATAGGAAGCTGGGGGTGGTCTCTCTTCTTTTTCATAATGCCTTGTTTGCACGTTGCTTTTTGGGGTTTTCCCTTGCTCTTTGTACTACTAAATCCTTCAGTCAGTCAGGGAAGCATCCCAGCATTCATAAGCAACAACCTTCTTTTTGTTTGTAAGCTTCCCAGACCATCCTGTAAACTAGAAACCCATACTAAAAAGCAAGAGAAATGCACTATCTTGGTGATACACTTTGCTGACAGGACATAAATTAGGTAGCAATATGAAATGGGGACACAAAAGTAGCCCATAGGAGCCAGGTGATTGATGCATAAAGAGAGGAGGAAGGGCTGACAGCAGATCCTCATTAGACTTGGAAACAGTTTGTCGTTAGTGTGCTTTTTTTAAACATCTGAGGTTTAACAGGAGAAAAATATTTCTTTATGCCTCAGATATCCTCTTTAGTTAACGGAGGTTTTAGGTTCCCCCTCCCCCCTTCATTTCTGGAGAGGCTGCCAAGTTTTCCCAGGGCTAAAAGCAACAACTTTCTGTTAAACGTTACTTCATGCTTCTGGTATTAATCTAATAGGAGGCTAGATGGGGAGGAGGGGGAAGCAGCAATGAAAGCTGATTTCCTGCCATGCAGTGGGAAATCCATAGAAAATTCAGATCTAACACTAATTTTAACAGCTGGATGACTGCTTTGGCTTTTACTTGCCATAGAAACATGCAACTGCATACTCTTTTTTTTGTTGTTGTTATAAAAAGAAAACATACATCAAGCAAAAGGCAAAATAAAAAGAAGGCTTGCAATTGTAAATACCCTATTAAAGCATCCTATTCAGCTATGCTAGAAATATCAACACATTTTGCAAATTGCCTCTCATTTCCGTTAACATTTCTAATAAGAATGTTCGTGGAAACAGAAAATATACAAGGAAATTGTCTTGCTAATAAGCGCTTCAACAAATATTTACTTGGGAAATGCTCCAGCAACCACTTTAAAAAGAGTCTTAGCGGGTTTGAGAATCATGCAATTGGGACATTGAAATAAAACTCCCTGATGGAGGTGAAAAAAATCACAGCAAGAACAGCAGATTGCAAACACCCAGTATCTAAGTCAGACACAACAGTCCTGTAGCAGTTCATGGCTGTATATAACCTACACTGGAAAACTGTTAGCAGCACCTCTCCCAGCATGAGACATGCTGGTGGATAACTTCTTATACTCAGCCTCCATTCTCTGGATAAGTTATTAGGAAGAGCTTGACAATAATAATTGTTAATAATAAATTGATAGCAATTGTTGAGAGGGTGATGGCCACAAGTGTAGTCCTTTATCTTGACTATTAAAAAGAAAATGTGGGGTTTTTTTCCCTCCTTTCATGCTTTTTGCTCAGCCTTTGCTCCACCTGTTTCTCACACGCCATATGGCTCAAATCACGACATATTGCAGAAGATTTTTTTACATTGATTCAAAAAAAGCTTAATAGCATACACATGCTGAAATTGAACCCTGTTTTGTAGATAAAGCAGGGCTATAGCTTGTTTGTGCATGCTGTGTATACTAGTAAGGATCCTTACCACATATTATCTTGATTATAAAGCTTTACCTGCCCACTGATGCATGCCATCAACAGAACATGGCAGCTGGTTTTTATGTCACTAGCTGCAGCCAGCTGTTAGACTTAAAGTGTTAATCACCATTTTCATCGGTCCCAGGCTTGCATTAAACGAACTGGAAGACTCACTCTCAAGGGTAGTGATGGCAGAAAAACCCCAGAAGCTAACACCCAAAACACAAAGTAGAAGCTACGCTATGTGAGCCAGGAGACTTCTCATGGGGCAGATAAACACGGGGCTGGAACATTTGATAGCTTGAGGTACTGATGGGCAGGAGGGACGAAAAATAAAAGCCTTGAAAACAAGTAAGAGAATGAGAAAAGTTGCTGTGGATATCACATTAGAAAAGTTCAAAGAGATGGAGCTGCTTAGCGGTGAAATACTGCTGGAAAGGCAGAGATGTGTGAAAAGAAAACTGTTTCCAGTTTCTTTATTATTTTATTCTTTCATAAACCCCAGCACATTGTGCACAGTTTTTAAGTCAACAGGACCATTGCCATCGCTCCCTCTGTACTCCAGAAATTCCAGCTGGTATCAGGTTTTCCTTGTAATGGAAACAAGCTGGCAGAACTTCAAAGACTTGATAACAGCTTACACAGAGAAAGGACAGCAATCATTAGTTAGACTTTGCTATTAATGTTGTTTACACCTCTTTTTTTCTTTTTTTAAGAGAAGTTGGATAGAATTTGGCAATGCTTAAAATGGTGCCAATTCTATCTGGTCACAGCTGAGGAAGAGCACATGAAAATGTAGCTGTACTGGAATTTGTTTGAGAAAGGCTATCTAACAGCTCAACTTTCATCAAATATGCTGTAGCCAGGGGCTATGAGCACCATGAAATCACTGAGCTCACTCGGACAGCTTTTAAATGACTGAAAAACTGAAGTGGGAGTTTTGAAAAATAGGGATGAGTACCCTGTTTATTTTTTTATTTGAAGGCACAGAAATCACCCAACCCTGATAAACATTGTCTTAAGAGCATGAACACTCTGAAGAACTTAGGAAACTGAGTGAAAAAATGTTAAATGGAAATAAGCCTTTGATTTATAATTTGATGTATCAAATTATAAATTGCCTTTGATGGACAAACCCAGTTAAAACAATTCTCTCTCAGTGTTGCATCTTTTCTTCTAATTTTTGAAGACAGCAGGATTGTAGATTCAGTTTCAAGACTGTCCTAACGTTCAATGTCATGCCAAACAGCATCTGTACTATGTTAAAGTGGTGTGATCCGTGCCACTTTGCAGAGATTTAAGAATTATGCGGGGGCTCACAGTAACCAGAGGCCGAGTATGTATACAAATAAGACTTCTTTACTTCTCTGGAAAAGAATGTTTCTCTTTTAAAACTATTACAGTCCCTCATTTCTTTTCGTACTCCTCTCCTTCTTCCCTGATCATATGCAACCAAAGAAACGGCCTTTGTTAGCTTTTTCTGAGCTGGCAAGAAGCCCAAAGATCCAGCTGACAAAAACCTCAAGTCAGCAAATCCAATGGGAGGAATACCCTTTTCAGAGCCCCCATTTCACAGTCTCCCTGACACGGACCATCTCAATGGCACCACACAGAAGAGCCTTGCGTGGCCTTTCCTTACAAGGTGAATCACCCTTATTCTGCTTAAGTAATTAACTCTCATTACCCACATGCTGCTGCCCAGTGTTTGGACACTGAGTTCTAAGGGAGGCTGATGTGACAGCATCAGTCCAAAACAAAGCTCCCATCAGTGGGTTCAAGGAGTGACTGCAAGGCCCAGTGGATTGGCTCCTGTCTCTCCCACCCCTTGTCATGCATGTAATGTGCCATCCCATACTTTGAGGCAAGCAGCTTGAGAGGATTGTTTTAGCCTAGACAATGTATGGTCAGCAAAAGGTCCCTGGAGTTAAGTACATGTGTACTGCAGTACATCCCGGCCCACTACCAGATTACTGAGTTTGCACCAATATTTCTAACATGAGAGAGTCAAAGACTTCACAGAACCTTCTGGTTCACAGCAGTCAGCAATCGTAAAAACAGGTGCTGTGAAGAAATTTAAGGTTCTATTAGTCAGATAAGGTGAATTTCAAGGGTTTTTTTCCCCAAAGGAATTCAGTGCTTTTTAAGGAAGAACACAGTAAATAAAGACTTCATCGGGCGGCACAGCAATCTGCACTACAGCTTCACAGCACGGAAGTGGTTCATCCTGCAATCAGAGCATTTCATATAATGTCAAAATAAGCACTCATTTCTCATGCAGTTTTCTTTCCTGAACCTTTCCTTAGCCAACACAACAAGAAAACACTGTTCTTTCTGTTCTTTCTCCTCCCCTTTCCTCAGCAGTCCTTTGGTATTTACCTCCTCTCATTTTGGATTTCCTGTCTGTACCCGAGGGAGAGGATTTTCCTGTGAGAAACAAATGTCACACTGCTGATCTGTTTGGATGCCAATAGACCGAGTCGATCCTCCATGTAAAGCAAATCTCTCATTTACCTGCTATCAGAATAGTACTGCTCTCAGATTATTTTTTTTTTCCCTGATCTATTCTATTTGGAATTACTTGTAGAGAATTAACTTTCTGGTCCCTAGCAGAGCTGTTATGTCCATGTATTAAATTAAGATGGATGCAACTGTTCTGGGTAAATGAAGACCTAAACTGGATTAAATCTCAAAATCAAACATCAAACATTTTGAAGATATACCCTACTTTCCAGAGGGTCTTGCGTAGGACATCTTTTTGTTTACTGCAGTTGGCCTTTTGGTCTGAGAGGGGGAGAAAAACAAGTGAGAATACTCCATGTCCCTTCTGCACATGTACAGAGAGCAGGGCACATCGATTCTCCCAGAAGAATCCAGATATAGTGATCTTAAATATACACAGCTGTTTCTGAAATTACAGATGGTGGTTTTTCATGAGGGGAGAAATCTTCCTGGCAATTCACACCTAATTATCCATGGAAATGAAAGCCACCAGCAGGACATGGGAGGAAAGAAAACTCTGCATCTGAGTGGTGAAAGTCCCAGGAGATGTGTCTGGTCTGATGGTTGGAGCCCAAAACTTGCTTCACCTCAAACACAGATCAGATCTTTTCATCTTTCCTCAGCACCAAGAGACCAGTAAACCTTTAGCTTCTGGGCTGGATCATGGCCAAGGATGCCGACTTGCTGACAGGCTTTAGAAGTGCTTGGGAAGGACAGAGGTGCCACCTTTCTAGTCTGGCCCCGCAGAGGCCAGAAGATGCAATACGATTGTGCCATAAAGGCAGAAAAGTCGTTTCTGGAAGGTCACTGAGGAATGCATTTATGCGCATACACACTCAAGTACAAGATCTGCATGCTATATTGAGCATAGGTAACACCAGCAGAGTGCAAAAGCCTGGCTAAAGAATGCGGTAGGATATATCACTTAGTGCATTTTCATTTAGAGGTCTTCAGGGTTTTGGTGCTTGGGATGTTGAAAACGCCTTAGATCTCTTTGCTATCCTCATATGGTACATTATAAGAGATGCTAGATTGCCATGACTGCAACAGCCCGACTGTGGCAAACAACAGCCTGACTGTGGCTTTGAATCTGTTATAGAGCACTGGGGAGTGTTTTGTGGCTTGTGGTACATGCAGAATGGGTGATTTGTAGACCTTTGGGGTCTAACCAGCTATTACCCCTGTGCTTGTGAGGCACTGGATTGGATGACCCTGGTGGCTTATTCCATATACGCTGTCTCACACTGCTATTTTGTGAGAAATAAGTAACTGCCTTCATTGTATTCTCACTTTGAAAGTTGACTAAAAACTTTGTTATCATATATGAAAGGATTTTTGTGTACAGAAATCTAAAGGTTGAACTCTGGGTAGTGCATTCTGGAAAGCTCAGAAAGGCCGATAGTCTGGCCAGTGCATCAGCAGAGTGCTATCTGGGGTTCAGAAGAATGCAGCAGAATTACGTACAGCCTTGCTTCACTTTTACCTTAAGCACATTTGCTTTGCATTTTCTGCAATGTAAGCACATAGAAGAATCTAAATCTACACTTGTTGATCATTCATGGGACTAATGAATGTCAGATTCAGACAGTTCTTTATAAGAGTCAGGCTCAGTTGCATGGGAAATTATGTGGAGCCTGCAAGCACTTTAAAACCAGAGGAACTATCTGTGGAAGGAACCGCTTAGATGGTGTTAAACTTTGTCTCAGTTGCAGCCCAAACTCACAATGTTAGAAATCTCTTAAGGTCATGTTTATAAATAGACTGTCAAAAGTCTTTTTCAAATAACTCATAGAATCATAGAATGTTTAAGGTTGGAAAGGATCTTAGAATCACCTAGTTCCACCCCCTCTGCCATGGGCAGGGACACCTCACACTAGACCATGTCACCCAAGGCTGTGTCCAACCTGGCGTAAAGATACAAAGGACAACCTTTCTGTCATAGCCAGACAACTCATTTACATGCTAAATGTAGTCAAAAAATAAAACACTGTGCAAAAAAAGCTGGGTTCTTCTAAGCAATGAAATAGGTGACTAGTGAAGTAAAGCTCATTCAAGAGAGAGTATGTATGGGACAGTGCAGTAATGAGAAAGATGAGTAAAGAGTATCAAGTGTGATCAAGTTGACTGTACAATAAAGAGAAAAAGCAAACCTTAAAACCCAAGTGCAAATCTTATTTTGTCAAATTCAACTCTGTAGCAAGTAAATATTCCTATGTGGAAAGCTCCAGTCAACTCCAGGAATCTACTAAAGCCAGGTGGACCTGGTTTGTGTTTCATTCTGAACTGGCCTTTCCCTTCTAACTGATGTTCATTTATATTTTCCACACTGAAATCTGAAGTTGCATTCCCTATAAAAGATTCACTTGTTTAACTACAGTTAGAAGCAGAGATACTGACTTCATTGCCACTGCAATAATGAGGACATCCATCAGAGCGTTACCACGTTCTGAGCTGGTCAGTACTTCTGCATAGTTTCTCTGTGGCAGACAGAGAAATATTGGAACCTGGTACTGCATTTTTCTGATACAAAGCTTTCTGAATTCAGAGCAGCTCCTTTAATACAAGTCCTCACACAGCAGTGAGAACCTCGGAGCAGGTAACGCCTTGCTTGCTTGGAGCTCCAGGTGCCTGACTTCTGAAACCTCAGCTTTTATTGAGGCGGCAAATGTTTATTTCGCTTGGACTTTTTAAATGCCTTCTCTACATGCTGCTCTGATGTCTTTCTGGTTTCTCTTCCACATGAACAATATACAGCCACGTGCATGTTAACTCAGCCTGTTATCAAACTCTCCACCTACACGACGCATTCTTAAACAGCTTTGTATGTGCCTTTGGTTTTGGGGTAGTGGCTCCTATTGTTTCAGCTATCTATTCCATAAAGCTTAATTGCACTTTGCAGTTAACTTAAATGAAGGGTGGTTGTTACACCCACTACCTTCAGCAAGACTTTATGCAACTGCCAGCATCACGAGATGTACATTTTTAGTACCCAGGCAAGTCATTGCATTTGTGTGCCTCAGAACTACTCAACAGGACACTGACCACTGACAACAAGTTTTCTCAGACACAGAAATCTCTTCCCATGAAACTTCTGGGGCTGCAGACCACTTTCTTCGATCTTCCTACAGTAAAGATGCCCTGAATTTAAATGCAGCAGCCCCCCTTTCCTCAGCAAAGGTAGAATCTGAGTACTACAGGAAAACAGCCTGTTCCACTCTTCCTCCTGCCCTTTAAATCACTCTCCCCTTCCCAGCTAATTCCCTTTTCCAATTAAATCTGCCAACAGGCTGTTCTCTTTGTTGGAAGAGCTAGATTTTGCCTTATTGTAGATTCATAACTTTGTGAAACACGGCTCTACGCATTTCAAAATTAACATGTATTGTCAGCTAGCCCCAATGTAGTGGGACACAGAATAGCCAAAATATACTGGGGTGTGGCAGGGAGAGGAATTTTTACCTTTCAGTCATAGATTGCACTTTTGGCAATGGCTAGAAACTGCTTTTGTACTCTAGAGAGCACTTGACAATGGGACACCCATGGTCAAGCTCCTGCCGTCTTCATCTGAGAAGGTCTGGAATTAAAAACCTCTGCTCCAAGTTAGGCAGAACTACCACTTTAAAGTGGGATGCATCCTGTGTCAGATCAGTGCCTGCTACCACAGAACAAATATTCACAAATTGAAACATCCCACTAGCATCCAAAAGCAGACATTAACACAACTGAGTTAACAACAAAATATCTATGCAAAGAAGAATAACATTTCAAACAGCTCTTTCACTCCTGGAATAAACACACAGCCTGGAATAAACAAGTTTCAAACCTCCAACCCTGTTAAGAAGCAAGCATCATACTCCAGTAGTAACAGAACTACAGTCCTAATAATGATGGAGTTCAGGCAGAAACCTTTAGGCTTCCACTGCTCATATGGTATTTCCAGACTTTTAGATGCTGCTTCAGATATGAGCCTCCTAGGAACTGACTTGTGCCAACTTGGCGTTCCCTGGCTTGTTCAGGTTTTTTTACTGCCTTTGCTTCCTGTGCAGGGGCCGATGAGTGGTGGAATGAGGACTGCTGCCCCTTGCCAACATTCCAAAGTGCAGGATGGTGCTCGGAGCACAGCAGCAAGCTCTCCTTCCCCACACCATGAGCCCCTGTAGTGCAGATGAACCCCACAATCTTGCCCTTTGCAGTCATCTCCCTTAGCACAGCTTCCAAACGCTCACATCTAGATTGGGCCAGTTCCCAGGCCAAGGAACAATCCCCATTTACCTAACACCACCATCCTGGGCTAGAAGCGGGGTGTCCTTTCTCTGACCCATTTGACACAGGAAATTTATCAGCTCTGGAGCTCTTCCACTTAAAACAGAGAGAACTGCGTGAAACTGCTTGCCAAGACCTGCTCCATGGAGTGCACAAAGGAGCACAGTGTCATGGAAATAAATGAGCTGCTTCCTTGCACAAGCATTGTGGTATTCTTCAGTCTGGCAGTCATGCCCCGGCAGGAACCTCACCTGGCACCTATTTTTGTCAACCAACAGGTCACAACCTGAGGGCAACATGCTGTTAAGGACAGACACAAGGCGTACACAGGAACAAAGAAAATTGAATGCATGGGCAGGCTTTGGAAATCCCATGGAAGTTTTATCTGATGAATGATGAGAGATTGCAAAAACGTTTAGATACTTCTGGGAAGTACCAGAACCCATAACTGTTCCATCACAGGAAATTGCCACATCATTAGGCAAAACAGTTGTGCTATGTCTTGCTTTCTTTCTCTATCCCTTGATAAGTCTTCCTTTCCTAGCCAGATCATAACTCACATCCACAGGTGAGGTGGAGAGTGTCTCTCTGCATGTTTTTTGTTGGGTAAGCCAGTTATCCCGCATGTGAGGTGTAAATTTGAGTCACCTCAGGCAAGCTCAAAGAGGAAGCTCATGCTGAATTGATACCCCTCACTTCCCAGATAAGGGGCGGGCACGGTCACAACTCAGAAAAGAATAGCAACCCCCCATGTGTGAAGAGACAATGCAGGGGCCTGAGCCCAAGGCACAAATCCTGATTTCAAATAATCCCTTCTTTCTAAGCTGCCAGCATGCACTCATCTTGGGAGGTCACAGGAATTTTTGGCACATTTTTGTTCTTGCCAGCAGTCTTTCCTTGGCTGTTTTCTCTCTCCAGTAGTCTATGAAGCCCCTTTTTGGGTTCCTGGATTGGGAATTGCAGTACAAGCCCCAGGTTTTTAAAAGTTAGGCATGTTGCAACTGCATGTTCCCATGCCTGAGCTGCTGTTGTGTGTAATGGCTTGCACTGCCATGCAGCCCCACAAAGATTCACACAGGTGACTGCCAGCTGGGAATTTTCTAGCTTTCAAGTGCTCAGGTTCTCTTTTAAAAAGATTTTAAAACCACACCTTGATATGTTTCTAAAGGAAATCTTTAAAAAAGTATGGAAATGATATCACATAGAAACCTCAGAACTTGGCACAAACCTGTAATCCCTGGGGTTAATGGTAAAACACGCTTGTGAGCCAGTGTCACATCTATGCTTTAAACTTTCCCTCTGAAAAGGATCAAAGAATTTGTATCATAAGCATGTGCATTTTCCACCCTGAGTTCAATAGCCTTCAGTGAAATGTCCCATAAAATTAATGTTTCCATTTATTGTATAGTTCATCCTTGGTTTTTGAAATTCATAACATCTTAAACAATAAAATGGAGCTCTTAATCTACAGATTTTAATGTAGCCCTTGATGCATACATTTGTACCTGTTTTTTCCATAACAATACGGTGCTCCTGAAGGAATGGTTGACAACACGTGGATTCTTACTACGCTTTAAAAATGAGCAGTCTAGAGGAGAGTGAGCTTCTGCATTCAGTCACCCACTAGCTGGCAAAGGAGAGGAGGTAGCAAAACTGGCTGTTCTACTAGCTGGCTTGTCAACATATTGGTCCCATAATTAGCCATGCTTTCTGAGACCTCTGATTAGGCCAGGTGGCCTAAGAAATATCAGCATCTATCTCCCCAGAGCTGAAATGAAGAGAGTCCCAGTCAAGAAATGGCACAAGCTCACCTTCACAGCGACATGGCAATCCTTGGTGTGAGTGACCCGCTCCATGAGTTTAATCCTCATTTTACGAAAGCTGGGGTCGGGATGCAGGACTTCACTGATGAAGACATACTAACCCCTGTCTGGCTCAGAGCACACACACTGAAGCTGCTGGAAGGCAGAATAACCATACAGACAGAGCCAAGTCACACTGATATTGTACGGAGTCTATTTGGAGGCTTGGCCTCAATTAGCATATAAATGAAGCGGTACACGCAGTCACAGCTTGCCAGAAAACAAGACAGCATAATCTCCCCAATTTGGCAGCTCTCTGGAGCATTTAATTTGTGAATGAAGAGCCAGGCGCACTTTGAAGCCAAGCTGGGGTCCACAGCTTACAGCCAATTGACTTTACATGGCAAAAACAGGTCTTGAGAAGTCATGAAGCAGGCTAGCACTTTTTCTGCTCTTAAACTAAGTTTCTATTATAGGAAAGTGACTTTAAAGATTCTAATTGTCATTCCAGTAGTCTGATAGCATTTCACCTATTGCATCTGCAGGCCCAGATGAGCTGTGGTATGGCCCTCCCGCTGCAGGCTTCTGGCCATTAAGAGAGTTTTAGTCCAAGTAAAGGAGAAGGAACTGAAAGTTCACAGGAAAAATGATACAGAGGAGATGTGAGCACATAGCTGCTGAGCTTGGACACAGACAGAAATTTTATTTATGGATCTTCATGAGGGCAAAGAATAAGGAGACAAAAATAGAAACAAACACCTTCAAAACTGGCACACAAGAGCATAGAGGGAATGAGTAGCTGTATTTATTTGCATGCCCTACGCAAGCCTTTTAAGGTATTTCAGTTAAGACAGAGGGAAGAAGGCTTGTGTTTTTGTGCAAATGCCTTTCACATTCATTAGGGTTTACTTTTCCTTCTTTAAATATTTTCAATTGTCAGGGGCTCAGCTCAGACGCAAAAGCAAGGAAATCTAAGCACAAAGGCATGTAGATTTTTCCAAGCGCAGTGCAGTCTTGCTCCTATAGCTACATAGTCTATTTTGGGCGGGATTGAATTTCTAGGGGAGAAAGCAAGGTAAAATGTAAAAGGAAAATCAGTGCTAGGCAAGAATGGTCTTTTTTCTTCAGACATTTTAACTCCGGGTTAAATACACTGCCTTGAAAAAAAAAATTTGTTCTCCATTTAGATTAGCAACGGCAGTCAAGCCCATCTTGACCATACATGCAACTCTTGTTTTCCATCCTGGGACAAAGGCTCATCTTTATTAAAGGGTTGGAGTTACAAGAGAATCTTAGAGGTCTCTCTTAAAATCCTTTCTGCACCCTTAGGCTAGCTTGCAGTTCCTTTCTGCACTGAGTTTGTCCCTTTGCCTCTTTTTTAAGCTCCAGTTTAGAGCTCTCCTATGATGCTGTAGCAGCTGCAATCTGGAACTACACAGATGACTCATTCTTTGCAAATGCCCTGGGCCTCCTCCTCAGCTGGGGTGAGGTAGGTGCTGCGCTTCTGCACTCCTGCCTGTTTCGCCTTGTAGGCATCTGGACACGTAGGTTCCTGTAAAAATGCACAAAGTCACTACCTAGTCCTGGGCTTGCTTTAACAGTCAGGTAGATATGATCCCATCTGCTGTTAACAACTAGGAAAGCTATGATCTGAATAACTACTTTTTCTATGATATAAAATAGTCAAAAAACCTTAATGAAAAGCAGGAGTGACAGTCTGCTTGAGCAAGAGCTGGGAATTTTGACAACTTGGATCAAAGAAATGTGTGACATTCAACTTAATTTGGTGAAAAAAAATTAGATTAATAACACAAGGCTAGAAACATTGAAATATAAATACTCCTTGAAGCCCTGCCCCCCTTGCCTATTTCATTAATGTTACCCACTCTCGGGAATCTGCTTTTCTGGTAAGCCATTTCTGGCACAGCTAAACAGTGCAAAGGGTGGTTTCTGATCTTGCGCTCTGGAAAATGTCCCATTCAAGTTTCAACAAGGGAGAAGTATTTCATTGAGGAATTAGCATTTGTTTAACCCTCTCTCACACACACAAAAAAAAAAAAAAAAGGAGCAAAGTGGTTCACCAAAAATGAATATAGCAGAGTGAAATAACCCCATGACTCAGGGCTGAACCATAGTTATGATGCAAATCTACTAGTGACTCCAACTTGCATCTGTTCAAATTAAAGGGCAAAACGTCTCTAATCTTGTTAGGTCTTGCATATTCTGACAACACCACCTGAACTGGAACAGCAACATAATTTTCCAGTTGTCTCCATGCTTTTCTTTCTTGTGGTCAGAACCTAAAACTAGCTCTGTCAAAAAGAGAGGGCTGCTTCGCAAAATTTTTGCTTTGTAAATACATTTCTTATTCGTGTTTCTAGGCACATAACATCACCTCTAGGACCATGAACCTTTTATGACCATGACCTATAGCTTGGAAATTGCAGCTTATTATGAAATAAAGATGCTAGCTCTGTCCTGAACACACTCACAAAAGGTCCTGCATAGATTACTTCATTAAATCTCATCTCTGTCTCTTCCCCCACCATAAAAAAGAACCCAAACCAACCACAAAAAGCAAAGCAACATAGCTTAGTAGAGCAGGAATAACAATAATTACATGGAGCTTTTGCTTGGTTTGTGTTATCTCCACACTGCAAGGCCCCAGCTCTGTTTGCAGGTAAGAAGCATTCAGGGTACCAGCTCTGTTTGGCTGAACCCTTCTGCATGCTCCATAGCAAAATGAGACAATGCAACACAAGTATCATTGTATGGGCTTAAGCTACTTGTCTCAAACAGGTTAAGTAATAAGCTGAAAAGGAAATCTGGTACTGAGCTTCTGATACTCTTTATGGGTTCCCCTTCTAAGCACATGACTAATGACCTTCAACACACAAGATGCAGCCTGGGGACATGTGCACCTCCTCGGTGTTACACCATGGACAGGTGCCACAAGCATGTCTCTCATCTGGCATGGTTTCCAGCCTCTGGCTCACCCTGCTTTTAATTGCTTCCTTTGGTGTCCAAGGGCAGGGAAGCAGCAAGGGCATGTGGGCAGGACTCACACCACCACAGGGGCAGCCTGTCACACAATCGCGTTGATCATTACCTTCCTCTGCTACCCTCGATGGCTGCCAGAGCTGCATTCAGCCCTGACATCAGCTCCAGCCTCTGGGGCAGCTTCCAGTTCAGAAAGTGTACACAGTAAACTGTTTGCAAGCCTTCACAAAGCCCCACGTGTTTGTATCGAGCCTTTCTGTACCTATTGCTGTAGGAATGGACATTAAGAAATGCCAGGAACAAGGCCTATTTCTCATTCAAAAGGAACTAGTGTGCCAAAAAAAGATCTCAGAAGCCAACAACCTTTGCGAAGTTCAGTATAAACTACAGAGCCCAGCTGCAAAATAACGGTTGGATTTCAGCTATAAACAGACTGACTTTTACAGGGGGTTTATATATCTATTTTGGTGAAGTTATTTATTCTACAGGAAAAATCCTATTTGTAAGGCCCTGGGAAGGCAGGGGATGAAAGGAGAAAAGGAAGTGCTGCTTGTGTTGTGAGAAGCTGCTTCACCTCCGGACTCGGAAAGGGACTCTGTAATAAACATTTCACAAAGCCACAAATTTGGAGAGTCTTCAAGAAAATCATGCTGCCTTTTGGGTTTTTTTAAGAGGAAGAAGAAATCTCGCTGCTCTTCCATCAGGATATTTAAAACTACTTTCCTGCCTTTAAAAGCACACCCTGTTTTTTGTTTCCTGGATGGAGGGGGGAAAGGAACCACAGAGATATAGAAATTACAGCCAAAGGTGAATAAGAATAGTACATGTTTTAGTATCTGCATGAGGCAATGAGGTAAAAGGAATGAAAACTGGATAGAATATAAAGAAGAGGAGAAGGAGGATATAGACTGCCTAGGTCAAAGACGCTCTGAAAATTCAGATTCAAAACTGTTAAGACAGAAAAAATCTATTCAAGCTGTAAATTCTGTGCAGCCTTAATACAAACTGTATATTTTAAATGGATTAATCTCTCACAGTCAGTTGCTGTGTAAATGTAAAGTCCATACTGAAACAAGGGCAGCTCTAACCAAAGGAGGCTTCTAAATGATAACAAGTGATACCTGTCATCTTTACTAGAGTAAAACAAACAAATACGAAAACATCACGTTTCTCATGATATCCTATTTTGTCTGTCAGAGAAGCCCAGTGCCTTCCCATAACTAAAAATGAAAAGCAGGCTATCTTGATTTCTGTAAAAACATTTCAAGTGAAAAACAAAAGATGAGGTATTAGGTTTTTATTTTCAGATTTCTCCAAAACACCAATGATGACAAACTGGTCTGGAAACCTGATCAGGAGTAACAGGCACCCAAACAGCACCAACACAGGAAACATTTCCAGAAGCTGTCAAGTCTGTAGGATCCAAGGAAACCAGCACAGCTTCATTGAAAGACTTTCCTTATTCCTTTCAAAGATGAGTTTTAGGGCTCCAGGAGCCATAGGTTGGTAAGTCTTAAGGCGATGCCAGCAGCTGATTTGCCAGTTACTTTCCTCTCCCACCATAACACATTTCACAGACATATGCTATTTTTTTCTTCTTTTGTAAACTTTTAATCACATTCAACAGTGACACAATAGCAGTGAGGTAATAGAGATGAAGAAAATAAAGTATCCTTTGCTCAATATGTCCCAAGAAGGTGCTGTCACCTCACTCAAAAGAGCCATATCATCTTCATAATGCAAGATGAACATCTGAATAAATGTACATTCCTCCTCTGAAAGTTGTGAATCACTATTAACATAATATGTTGCTCCCAGGTGAAATTATACCAAAATTAAAACTGTTATGTCTCAGTTCACCCCAAGATATCAGGTGTTCTGCTCATCCTGCTGTGAATAGTTACCTGGACCTTAATGAGAAAGACTAAGATAAATTCCTTCCTCATATCAGAGTTTTGCATCATAATTGTAGAATGTAATTTACAGTGTGCATATTTACAATTTTAAGTAGCATTTTTTAGCTTCTAGAGATCAAATGACAGTGACCAGTAAAAGTCCCATCACCTTTTGCTTTAAGATCCCAATTTTAACAAATGGCCCATTATTCCAGTATTTTTGCTGCAGAAAACAGCAAGTAGAAGAGCCTCTGCCAAAGGTGGGAATGCTTATAGCAAACCAGGCTCGCAATTCACCGCTTTGCATGTTCCCAGACTCAGCACTGCAAGAAAAGATCAAAACACAAAATCACAGCGCTTCTGTGATTTTGAAACGAAGGTGTAGTGAGTTTCACTGGCCAATAAAAGTATTTCTCTATTTTTTTCTTTACTCAGTACTGTCACTTCTTCTGCACAATCAGATTACATTTTCAGAAGCTAGTCTATGATGAATTTTCCGCCTTCGAAAGTGCCCACGCAAAGGTAGGTATATAGCCATGTTAGTGGATAAACACAACTGTGGGCCTGGTGAGAAGACCTCTAAACCTTCTGTCTTGCAAGGTAAAGTTTTATTGTTGAACTTGTTCCTTTGATTGGGGGTGGGTGGGGAGTGATTTAGGAGATAGGATTTGGATTTAAAGAATAATCTTTTAACATTATCTTAAACTAATACTTAAAAATCTCATATTGTGTCCTTTTTCATTTAATTCTTGATTTTCTCTCCTATATTAATCATGACTGAAGTCTTTCTTGTTTAATAAATACCATATGTAAATTGTTTTACCCTGCTATTCCTGTCATTTGTATTATACACTCTATTTAATAATCTAAACCTGGAGTATGCTCTGTGCACTCATGCTTCATGAAATCTGATGCACAAAGAAAATTATTTTCTAACTCAGTATTAGCAATAGAAATTAGAATTAGTGTGATATAGTAACACATTTATTCACAGAAATACACAGGTTTGTGGGAACTAAAAACACAAATTCAGATCAAATTTGATAAAGCATCTTAGGCCAAATACAAAAGAGCACAAGGAGCAACAAGTTAGTTTTGTGTGCTCCTCTTGATGGACTCTGAAAGCATACTATTAGAAAACCAAACCATGGAAGTTTTTTTAATTCACTTTCTAGAAGATGAATTAATGACATTTTAACATTGCCTAGCTCATTCAGAGTCCATTAGAGTCACATTTCAGAAGGGTGAAGTTCCATATTAGTATCTCCAGCAGCAAACCTCTCTGACTTTGGCAGGAATCATTCAAACAAACAGCATCAACACATGCCATCCAAACAGCTGTGCTGCTGGTCACGAAGGAGCAATCAACCAAGTAGGGATTCTGCCACGAAAGACTGGCCCCAGAGAAACGTTAACATCCACAGGGGACCTTCAATGCGCATGAGCTGACATCCCATGTGGTTTAGGTGAATTTCAAGTGTTATCCTTTATCTCAGCCCACATACCAAATTCAGCCATTCTAGAGTCCATCCTCACTCTTTTCTTTAGATTTTATTAATAAAAATGATGACAGATTAAATGTCCTGCTCCAGTTGCAGGGCTGTTTAAGCTTGCAAATCAAATGGCCCCTGAAAACCATCTTCAAATACTATCTAGCAAAGTAAAATAATCACATACCTATGCCAAATGAGTCAGCAAATACACATAATTCTTTCTAAGAAGTAGTAATGCCTTGCCAAAAAGACATACTCCATTTTAGGTAAGTTCTACTGCTTCTCACAGACAGGCACATATTATCAAAACTGATGACACTGGAAAGATTGAGGCAGTGATGTAATTACTTCTGGATACCAGTGACTCTGTGAGGGATAGAAGATTACTTTTTTTCCCCAGCGCTTATATTTTCTCCTTCAACCACATCATATTCCCCCATGGAAAGACTTCTACCACCTATATATCCCTTATTTATTGCCTTATTTACCACCTGTGGCTGCAGCAGTATTCAGCATGAGACTGCAGACTGCAGCACTTTAACCCGTGTGCTCAATGGATCATCAGAATTTATTTGCAAAATGATCCATTAAAGACAGAGCATCACTTTACAAGATGAAGAATCACATGCTTAATTGCCTCCTCTGAACAAGCAGAGGTAATTGCGAAGTATCTTTTACTGATGACTCCTCTACACATAGGCCCAAGAGGAAAATTGAGTCTAAGATGTATTCAGTATGGGACTACAGAAAGCAGTGACTCTGCAATCAGAGCTGTTTTTCTTATATGAAAAAGAAAGATTACTCAACCAATGCTAGCAGTTTAAGAAGCAAAAAACTTCAAGGAGCAAATGAGCAATACATTCAGCTGAATATTGTTGTACTCCAATGGGTAAAAGCAAAGTTTATACTATTAATTGCCTAATCATACAATTTTCCTCTCAAGCATAGCAAACCATTTGCACGCACCATTCAGAGATGGAGCCATTTGCCTGCAGCTGAGAAACAGCATGAGATTTATTACGCTCATGTACATCAGACATATCCAAAAAAGTCATACAAAGTTGTACAAATATCCAAAGAGGTCTCAGCTAGGGTAAAGTTTCATTTTATCACCTGATAGTATAAAGATGTGTTTTCCCTCATAAAAAAATAGCTGAAATTTCCTCCCCATGTTAGTGGTACCTAACAGCAAAATGATTTTGATTTCCAAAGGCTAAAGGACTTACATATATCCTGCTTAGCTTGCATTTTAAACCATTAACCCTAAATTTTAAAAGCCACACAAAAGAAACATCCCAAGAAGCTACACAGTTAAAATTCTTACAAAGTTTTGAGCCTTCAACTCTTTGTTACCTGTTCTACTCTTTAAGTCTCCTTTGGCAGTCATTAGATCCATTACTTGTATGCCAAGAAGGGATGTGCAAGACAGATGTCACTTGTTTCTGAACTTTTTTCCAAGGATTCAAGAAAAACAGAAAATATTTTGAGTTCTGTGAATGTCTGCTCTGGCACCTGGAGCACCTCCTCCCCTCCTTCTGCACTGACCTTGGGGTCTACAGAGCTGTTTCTCTCACATATTCCCACTCTTCTCTCCAGCTGCTGTTGTGCATCAGGTTTCCCCCCGCCTCCTTCTTAAATACATTATTCCAGACGTGCTACCACCCGATGGGCTCAACCTTGGCCAGTGGTGGGTCCATCTTGGAGCCAGCTATCATGGGCTCTGTCAGACACGGCTGAAGCTTCTGGCAGCTTCTCACAGAAGCCAGCTCTGCAGCCCCTCTGCTACCAAAACCTTGGCATTCAAACCAAATACAGTTGAGTTCACATAATAGCAACAAAAAAGACAAGACAGCAAAGCAATTGTGAGCATGGCCTTGCTTATGGCAGAGGCCACTAGCGCAAAGAGCTATACAGAAATGTGGTATGAGACCTCCTGCCCCATGAGCCCAAAGGCCTTTAACTTCCTGTGGAAAATGATACCCTGTGACAAACAAAAACCCCTGTGGCTAGCAGCTATTTCATCAAGTATGGTAGCATGGGAGCAGAACAGGAAGCTAAAGATAAAGCACAACTTGAAAAAAAAATTAAACCTATAGCTTAGTTTGTGTCCATTTCCAGAACAGAATATGAATTGCTTGCAAATATTTGGAGATTGCCAAGTATGTGTAAAAGTGTTTGCAGCTCCTAAAACATTGGTCAATATTAGCAAGATTATGAAATTTAGAATGCTCAAGTGCATTTCCTTTCTTCCTCAGTGCTCTCTCCAGCATTTCACTCATATAATGGGGAAATAGAAATAGCAACATCAGGATTACTTAACCAAGCCCAGAGTAAGAATAGCAAATAATCAAAAAATATTAAGCAAACTATATATACCATACAGAAATGACTAATGTCACATACATCTGGAAGAAATTAGAGTTAATTTGAAATAATGAACTAACCAAGCAGGGCCAGCTTCATAGTTGCTATTATTTGTGGTGGCTAGCACTAACAACAGCCAAAAGATACGTCCATATTTGTACACTCCATTTTTTAGGTGTCACTGCAGCTCTACATAATTAATTCTATCACATCCCCCATCATCCAGACATATTGCCTAATATGTAAATATAAATTGCTACATTTCTTCTTGTTTCTCTCCCATCCAAACCGCAGGTATCTCCTATATGCAGCATATTATTAAAACTTTGACAAAGACAAAGTTAATAACTGGTTTCTCTATAGGAAAACATTTTATGCTATGAAGGGATTTATTATCTGAAGTCAGGCAGGCTGCAAAGTTTGCTGGTGAGAAACAACTCCTCAGCTGTATTCAGCTGTTTTGACAACTGTTAAATACAAGTGATGACACACTTGAAATACCTAGTCTGAAACAAGATAATATGAATACTTCATATTAAAAGCTTTCTTGTACTAACACCTGGTTCTGCATGTATTAGCACCAACAGCAAAACAGCACTTGATACAGATGAAAGTAGAATTGGACTTGTAACCTTTAATGTGAGTCAGACGTGATTCATAGCTCAAACTATGTCATTCCTATTTGTCTTGCTTATTTTATAATAAATAATGGACCTTTGAAACACTGCCTAACTGGCAGGGGATCTACAGCCTTGCAGTTACATGCTGGCAGTTCAAGCCTAGGAAAGGCCATGAATAAAAATAAAAAAAGCTGTTGCTACTAAATAGAGGGGCTCACTAAAGGCACCCCAGAACCCCCGCTGAACCCACAGTGGGCCAAACACAGGGATCTCCCCACCTCTCCTGTCTTCCAGCCTGAAGCCATTCTGTTTTCTCCACTGCCTTTTATTTTTGGGCAGCAAAGCCACTGAATTAGCCCAAGGAGGAAGGTCAGAGGCTTCAGCTCACACGGGAAAATCCCTGCACTCAGCAGTGAGACTTGCCCAGCATGGCAACAGCTCTCCAGCATCCCTCCAGAATTTCCTCAAGGAGAGGGCAGACTGGGGAAAAAAAAATCCTGGAAACATCTTATAAGCACAGACTTATGCTTAAAAAGATAGTCATAGGTCAATAAAATGATAGAAAAGGTCAACATGCAACTAAAATGGAATCTCTGAGTAGATAAAAATAAGTTTGTTTTCAATGGTGTGGAAAATCTCTGAGAAGGAATAAGGGTAAAGAATATTAGTCTATTACAGTATTAGTCTTCACCACTCTAATTTATTTGTTGTGGAGTATTTTAGAGGCGGGTGAAGAACACTATTCTGCCCTCAGATGGACCAACCACATATTAGCAGCCCACCAAACTAAAGCAGAGTTGTTTCGTTGGTTTTTTTGTTGTACTGTGTGGATTTCTTTAAGTCTAGCTTCCAGGCTTGGCTAGCAAAATGGATTTTTTTTTTTTCCTTTTAATATGGACCATCGACAGCTCATGACTATTATAACATGTCCAAGCCCAAGCAACTGCAAGCGGAGTCAAGTGCTTGCAAGCAGTCAATTACAGCAGAGCTATGAATGTTGGTATTTATGGGATTTGTCTCTCTAAAGGCAATCATAGGATGCAAGTGCACTAAGACGAAACCACACTGTTAAAATCAAAACATTTCCCACAGCTGCTTCCAGAGAAGGGCAGCAATTCTTCTGACTCTAGAAAGCCACCATAACTGGTTAGATAACCATGGAAATTCAGTCTGAAAAAGCAAAGCAAGTGAAGACGCAACAGGAAGTTTCACTTGGTATTTCAATGACAAACACCACTAGTTTTCAGCTGCTCTTATTCACACATTCTAGCCTGACATATGCAGTTTACTGCATACTGTGGCTTCTCTCTGAAGCTCACAGCTCAAATGGCTGCACAGACTCAAAAGAAAGGTTATCCAACCCCAAAGTAAATTTCCCAGCCTCATGGTGTGAAAAGTACGAGCATTAGATTAACAGCAAAGCACACCAGGTTTTCTGTTAGTTAGCACTAGAAACCTTTCAGGGCAGGGTAGGGAAGGGGCTCCAAGTCAGTGCATTGTAAACTGAGGCCCACTGTCAGTACTATGTCTGTAGACACACCTGTATCTGCCCCAAATACTTTTTGGGGCAAAACTGACCTATTTATCAGTTCAAAGCATTAGCATGAGGCATCACCACTTCTGTTGTACAGCAGATAGAGTAAGTGGTAGTCTTTCCACATCACTGCTCCTACTCAGATACAGCAGCATCGCAACTGTGCCAAAGCAGACAGTGTCTTGTCAACTGTTGGAAAATGAAACAAAGGTTCCTGTTAACTTCTCTCCTACTATAACCAGCAGGCCCACTCAAGATGAATGAGGTTACCAGGGGGAAAAAATAATCTGCAAATGCAGGTTAATTCACAGGCAGCTGCACCCTGACTTTTGTGCCAACTAACAGATGTTCAGGTAAAGCTAAGCTAAGACTGTGACCATATATACGGCATAAGTGGTTGTGATATTCACAAAGCTTGGCACTAGCTAAATGTTCATTTCCAAGTGCCTTGTTTTTCCCAAGAACTGCTTTCCAATTTGCTGGGAAAGGCTTAACATGTTATTCATTTGTCCTTCACAGCAGCTGTGGTCCATAGCAAAGACCCAAATTAAACCCCTCCTGAGAGAATGTTAACACTTCTGTTTCATCATCCTTAAATCTCAGTGAGTAAATGGAAGACGACTGTATTTCTGTCCCGTCTCAGACATCCAGAAGCAGCTCTTGTTCTTTGTGCCTGTTTTCCCCTCCCTCATGCAAGCTGCAGCAATAAGCCTTTCCTTACATCCCCCTAATTCAAATACTGGACAAGGGTAATCACATTTCACAGTTCATGGTTTAAACTGATCACCGTATGGATTAGGAAAGAAACTGTGTCTCACTGCATATGAAATTATCACACAAGTTCATAGCTCTGTTAGTGGTTTCTTTGCTGTAGTCTCAAGAATTGGCTATTTGCCACAGCTGGAGACATGAATGTTGCACACACACATCTCCTTGCTGCTTTATTTCACTAGGTCAGTATCTTTGAAATTTGTCCAGAGCAGAAATGAAGACAACAGTTTCGTTGCTCTAAGCTGAGCATACTTCATAGATATGTAATACACTGCACTTGCACATACTAATGACTTGCTAGGAAATTCCCTTGCTGTGCTCATTAAAATGCACTGGAAGAGTGGCTTTGATCATCTTCAGAGCTATTCTCCTGCATTTATAGTCTTTGGGGCAGATTTGTTGTTTCAGATTAAGACCTTTAGCAGTTTGGGGGTTCTAGTTGCCTTTTTTTAGCATAAATTTTGCTTTTTGAAACTATTTTTAGAGAATTACAAACTTACATGTTAAGATTTGGTTTTTGTGTAGTGTCCCCACAGTGTGTCTGCCCACATGTCTGTCCTGAACAGCTTTGAGAGACCCACTAGGTGAAACAGCTGGGGATCTTCTCAACAATTCCCACAGTTTTAGTGAGGAATATAACTGCTGTTTCCAGGGCCTGAATCCCCATTCAAGAGATGCTGTACCTTCAGCTGCTGCCACAGTAACAGCAGTAGCAGCAGTAACAGCAGCAAAGCTGTCTGGAACAAGGCAGATAATATGAATAATTATGCCTGGTTTCTCCCCGCCAACCAAAAGGAAAGCGGGATTTGGCAGGAACATTCAGAGGCACAGAGCAACAGAGCAGAGAAGTGGAAGAGTAAAAGGGCTTTTGGCCCATTTCAAACAGCTGTGTATTCTTCAGTGCTTTGTCTAATCCGCGCTCAAGCAACAGAGTTGCCATCCCTTCGGAGAACATGTCTGAAGGCAGACACTCAGCTTCATACCCTGTATCTTTGCCTCCTGTATCTCCCTCCCCAGCAATTATTGTTCATGTCATCCCACTTCAGAAATTCCAAAGACTCTCTCCAGCTTCATCATCCCTTTCTCCCAACAAACAGGCTCCTTCAGTCCTCTTTCCCATGGCTAGGGTTTGTGCTCCCTTTAGGAAGGCTGCACATACATTTCACACAATAGGCGCCATCTCCATGACACTGCATGCTGTCTGCACAAGGAAGAACTTGAAGTTTGCGACATAAATCCTACCATGTAATTGATTTTCATGCCAACATTTCTGGGTCACAGCAAGCACTCATGCTCTGGGGAGCCTTTCATAAGCAAATGACTTCAGATTGCTCTGCTCTGAATAATCTACTCTGACAATGGTTATTGTTTGTGCTGGAAGCTCCACTCAAAACTGGAGCCCCACTGATGCCAGATAAACAGGCAGGTAAACACGTCCCCTTGAAAGGACTTGCTGCATAATTTATGTCAACAAGCAAGCAGGTCAAAGGAGTCCAACTTCAGGAGTTGGAGGCAGGGGGGTGAAGAGAGACAGAATGAAACTCGCCAAAATATTGCGTCACCACAGATTAAGGGTCCCCCCTGCACACCACCTCCCACCCTGATTTGATCACAGAAGCACAAGACAAGGTGAGATCTCATGAATTCACACTACATAGCCATGCCCCCAGGCAGGATCAGCTGCATGCACACCATTCCTGACAGACATGAACTACATGGTTTGAAGAGAGATTCTGCAAGTTGCCTATCCCAACTACTGTTAATTTCAGAAAAATGATCGTAATGCCTGTTGTGGCCACTGTGGACCAGAGAACAGGTTACAGCTTTTGTCTTTGTAAACAACTCATTTGAAACCTTTTGTTTCTTTCAGCCTTACCTTCCCTAAATTACACAGCCCCATGTCTTCCTTTTCATTGTGTAGGGCCCTGGTCTTTTTTCCTATTCCTTTCAAGCCCCACCAGCTGGGCTTGCAAAGGAGTTACTACTGTCATCTCCACATGCTGTAGGATCACTTTGTATGTCCTGTCACCTCTGTTTAACCTTGTGAAGTATCTGAATTTTTCACTGTCTCAGTCTCTGTCATTTTCAGATCTTTTTCTGCAGAACTGCAACCTGCTCACTTGTTTCCCACCTTGTAACCAACTGACTGATTATCATTTGTTACAATGCAGAAATTTACACTCGTCTTCTTTGGACTACAATCTGTTTTCAAACAATTTTTCCCAGTTTCTCAGTTATTTTGAATCAGAAGCTTTTTCCCAAAACTCCTGAGCCGCACCCCCACCCCAAACTTTCCATTATCAAATATATGTAGTCATAAGTCACTGTTCTATTGTCCAAGTCACCAGGGAAAATACAGACTGACTTCAGGCCTCACTGATGCATTCCTTCATTTGGATGACGATCTCCTGGCAACTACTCGAGGAACACTTTTCTGATTCACTGTTTTATTATAACATGACCTATCAAGCAAGACAATACCAACATTTAGTTAGAAGGTCTAATTAATAAAGAACACATTCATACTGGCTTTATAATCTATTAAAAATTGATGTAAATTACACTGGTGTTGAAAAGGGATGGTCACAATGCTTCCCTTAGCAGAGGACTGACAGAAGACAGGCAGATTAAAACATCTTCAGCAAGCATGGATTTACCAAGCTGAAAAGGGAGAATGACAAGTGTCCCATATTCCCTCTCTGAAAATGCAGCCACCTTTTGCCCACTCTTCCAAAATCTGATCTCCCAGTATCTGTCTCTGAGCCCTCTCTGAAGCCAATTGGGTTAGCCATTAGTCGGCTATTTCCACCACCGCCTTGAACAGGCCCTAAGATGCTCTTACACAATCACAAAATGGTTTGGGGTTGGAAGGGAACTTTGAAGATTGCCTACTTCCGAGCCCCCTGTCATGGCCAGGGACACCTTCCACTAGACCAGGTTGATCAAAGCCCCATCCAACCTGACCTTGAGCACTTCCAGGGATGGGGCAGCCACAGCTTTTTGGGGCAATCTGTTCCTGTGTCTCATCACCTTCATCGTTATCATCGTTCTTTAGGAGGACCAGAGAGGTTTGATTTGCTGCTGCATCAAACAAACTTTTTTTTTTTTTTCCACCAGCTCAAGGGATTTTGGCTGACAGCAAAGCCCATGCTAACTGCACACCAAGGACATGCCCGCAGCGCTCACGAGGAACAAGCCATCCTCACAGGCAGCCGCTGCTCCTTTGCATGTCAGATCCTGCTCCCCTTCACACATGCACAGCCAGGCCATGTCTGGTGTTTGTGCTGTATTAGAAAAAAAACATATTTATGCTTGGTGCACCCTGCAGAAGGCAGAGTGAAAGAAGAATTGCACCCTAAGTAAAGACTTAGGGTCCAACCAGTTTCAACAAAGCCAGGACCTAAAAGGAACAGAAAAAGAATAGAAAAGTAACAGTGTCGAAATACAGTGCAACTTAAATTGAAAAACATCAGCTGATAATGTCAATGATCCACATGGTCTGCACATGCTCAATTTTATTTCCTTGTAATTTCCAAGGGGAATACAATAGCATGATGAAACCAGAGGTCTAAAAGACCTGGATCTAAAATTGACACACACCAAAAAATATTCCATCACCCAAGCCTGAGAAACTCAAAATCTGGATTTCCAAAACTGCTAAATTAAACCCTTTTGCAAAATTCTGTTTTACTGCTCACAGTTGTACTATTCTTTTTTATAGTTGAGCATAGAATTACAGAAACTATTCCTCATTGACTAATAGCACCATTTCTCATTAACACTGGTCAGTAGATCTTTCGCTTTGAAGACCAAAGTGAGCATAGCCATTTGATTTGCATGAAAAGCAATTATCTTTGCCTTCGAAAGGCATTTAAAGCTAAAAATCAAGAGATGCATGTTGTCATAATGAAAACTTTTAGAATGTTATAGTTTCAATGAGATGTAAAAACTACCTCCTGCAATTCCCTGTGATTTGTTCCTTCATTTATAAACTTCAGCGTTTCATAAATCTTACAATTTTGCTAAAGCCAAAAATTTAACACCATTACCTATTACTCCATAAAATAATATAGCTAGCACATCACTCCCACAGTATAGGAAACAAACCATAAAGTAGCAACTTGGACTTTACGAGAATCTTTTAAGAGAGCACAGCTTTTCCACACTTAAAACAGCAGCAACACTACAATTTACATCATACTGCTGCTTTAGCAGGATTTACTGCCACAGCGAAATATTCCTATTTTGGTCATTATCAAGAATATGCAAACTCCGCTTGCTAAAGAACAGGCTTTATGCCATTTCATAACTCAGACATCAAGATGTGGGATACTAAGTTCACTCTTGTTGAGCATTGTCCCAGCACTGTCACATCTCACCCTCACATAGGCTACAGACACTTTGTAGCAGACTTCTTCCCTGTAATCACAAAGATAAGGCTTAGATCAGCCGTAAGGAAGACTAAGCAGCCACACCAAGCTCATCGTCCAACACTGATGCTCCATGCAAACCACCACAAGCTTGCAGGAGTCATTTTCACCCCTCCCTCTGCCCTCTCCACTGCAAATCTGCAGTCACACGTACCGCCCGAAAGCCACCACGGCCAATCCCCATGGCAAGAAGAAATGAATGCTCTGAAACAGAGCACTGCAACGAGCTGCTTGACAGTCAAGTTGTGCAGGACCTCTAAATTACACCT
This sequence comes from Strigops habroptila, assembly GCF_004027225.2. Lineage (NCBI taxonomy): Eukaryota > Metazoa > Chordata > Aves > Psittaciformes > Psittacidae > Strigops > Strigops habroptila. The sequence goes on from NC_044278.2 coordinate 15,940,103, forward strand.
CTCCTTAACAGGCCCAGTGAACAACTCCACCATCTAGTACTGGGAAAGCAGTACTAGAAAAAGAGTGCAGAAATGTGTTTACAGTTTGCATCTGTGAATTGCAGCCTTGTATAAGATTTGTTCTCTTTCCCCCCTCCTTTCCATTTTTTACACATTTACAGAACTTTTGAAGACAGAGGTAGCCTTTAGTCTATCCCCTTCCCCAGAACATGGGCAATAAATTATTATTAATAACGTTAACCCTCTTTTTGCTGCTAGTTTAATCTTTCAAATTTCAGTGTTATTTGACCCTTCCATACAGCCTTTCCTATTTCTAGGTACAATGTGAGAATCAATGTTTGATTCACATCACTTTGCAATGCCAAAACATGTTTCAAAAACCATGTACCAATAAAATTCTTTTTAGACAAAAGCTTATAAACCATCCATCCCAATTTAAAACTAAACCTAAATTTCAGACCTAAGCAGTACTAAGTCACATTTACAGAAAGTTGGTGAATGAAAAATATGCAACATTGGCTGCAACTGGCTACCAATGTTGGTGCCAGTTTAGAATATTTGTGCAAGACAAGAATAGACAGAGGGAAATAACTTTCAAACCCCACCAAAGAACATGCCCTTTCCCAGGCTCTGTGTTTTGCTTAATGCTCAATCCATAATCATTTTTCCAATCTGCTGGAGGCCAGTGGTGCTGCTGCCAGGGAAGAGGCCTCCAACGACTCCTTCTAAAGCAAGGTATGTTGGTCAGGGATTTCTCATTTCCACTCCTGCTTTGTGTCTCACACTTCATTTCCCCCACCAAAACATACTTTGAATCTTTTAATCTCATTGTTTTTTCCATCCAACCATGGTATCCGCCCAGACCACTACAGCATAACAGTTGACCAGCATCCTCGTTATCCTTCCTATGTTTCTGAAGACAATGAGCATATCAAGTAGACAAAGAGATGTCCAAAAATGTAATTTTAAAGTATGTTCCCTCATGTTGCAGGAAGCTACTAAGGAGAGTCCTGTTCACACTTCCCGCTCTTCCCCTGCAACACCTCTAGCAGATGCTTGCATGCTCCCCTGAGGTTCAGCTCTGGAAGAGGCTTTGCTCCTTGTTAAGGTTGCTGCTCCCACTGCCTTCAGCAGCAAGATGTGAACAAAGCCCAGTGTAATAGCTCCACCCAGCATGAGCTGCACAATGAGGTCTGCAGGCAGATCCCCTGCAATAACAACAATGTAACTATCAGCCCATTCCAAATGCCATTTTCCACAGAAGAATGGAGAAGGCAAGTCATAGACCTGCAGGGTCTCCCACAGGTGGGATTTCAGTGTTTACAGCCACCTCCTTCTCTCTTCCCTTCTTTTGTGCCTGCCACATCAATCAGCCATAAGAGACATGGCAGAGCAGATGGACCCAGCAGCTAGCAACGGCAGATGAGGGGCCCAGGGCACCAGAGCATTAGTACACTTACACTGACAAAAAGCTACCCCTGCCCACCCCTCTGCAATCGCTAACACAGACAGGGGTTTTGATCCTGCACAGCTTACCAGTGCTGCACCTTATTCTCTCTCTTCCTCGGAGCCTAAACCAAGTCAAGCTTGGATGTGCTGCTGGAGTTGGGATGGTTGTGTCTACTCTGCACTCCCCACATGGGGAAGATAAGCTCTTGGCAAAACACTGTGACTACAGAGGGGGATGCTATTTAAAGTTTAGAGGTTAGCAGCCTAAATGAAATAAAAGACGAGTGCCCTGAGGCTTTTTAGCAGTTAGGTAGATATTTGAATTAAATACCTTATGTAGATAAGCCAGTCAAGAATCAGTTTCTGTTCTTGAAAAACATCATGATGTTTAATAGTTCAGTCTTAACAAGAATGAAAGCCTGGAAAAGACCCAAATTTTAAGTTAAGACCAATGAAAATCTCTTTTAGATGCAAATTTCTCATTTCAGTTTAAGGAAACATTGTCTCAAGCATGATTTCTTCACTTTTAAATGCATCTTACAATGTCAAATACGGTTTGGGTTAAGTATACTCTTTAATAAACCAAATGAAACATACCACTTTCCTAAAACATGATTGAATCAGTATAGACGTCTCATTTCAAAATGAGATATTCTGATTTTATTCAGCTGAAATCAAATAGAAGAAACTAATCACCTCAATTTTTGCCAAATAGTCCCCCCATCCACCCACGACACACAATTTCAGACAAGGGCTTTAATTTTGATAAAACTGCATTCTCCAACACAAAACCCTTTCATCAAAGCTTCCCCAAGCATGTTGAGCTGTAATGCTGGAGAAACCTTGCACCTCATTCACGGCAATCAGTGATGCTTCCCAGTGTTGATACCAGTGTTTGCTGGGAGCATTGCAATTTCATCCTTAAGCCCTTGGCAGACAGTTACTGTGTCTGCATAAATACAGCTGCTATCTGATAAATCAAATCCCAAATTATTGTTTCCAAAGGAAAAGCATGCTTCCCTTCTTTCTTCTCATTTCCTGAAAAAAACCCAAACTATTCCCTGATTCACCAATCTAGCATGGAGTTGTTTCAAACTAACTATTCTGCTTGGAGTTCACATTCTGCTTTACTACAGAATAAGGGGTTTTTTTGTATGTTGGAGAAGATCTCCATCTCCTTCCCTAAGGCTACTGCTCATCCTGCAACCCTCCCCTTCCACATGACTGGATGTTTCCCCCGTCCTGCTCTCAGTTAGGACTGTCATAAGAGCAAGTGTTGGGTCCTAACTCAGGTATTCCCCTCTCAAGTGTCATGCTTTGGCTGGTGCAGCCAACCACCATCAGCTGCAGCACATTGCCTCGGGTAGATGGAGCCATGCCAGTCCTTCCAAGAGGAAGAAGGAAGGTTAGATGAGGTTATAAACAATGACTACCTTGTAATTAGCAGCAGCACAATTACACACATAAAATACTGGTTTTGAGGGGGCTACATAGCTGCTTCACAGGAACCCTTGTGCCTGATGAGCTTACGTGTCCAGCTCCAAGGCACTGACTGTGCTTTGGAATCTTTTAAAATAGAGAATAAGGAAGCCCCAGTGTTATAAAGGAGTACTGATAACACATCATTCAAACTTTTGACTTCGTGCAGACACTTTAAACTATTCACCCACAAAACAACACGTTGAAGGCAGCTTCTCAGCACAGGTCAGATGCTGAATGGGAGGCACATTTCATCCCATAAACACTTAAGCTACCAGTAATTAACTTATCAGAGGCCATGAGGGCCCTTTGGTCTGCCAGTGCCTCCTCCAAACAGACAGGCAGTGGGAGTGGGTTTGTTGGTATGCACCAAGCATTTCAGGCATGAATCCCAGCCTTGTCCCAACATATTTCAGTATGTGGGCACAGCCATCCAGTGTGGAGAAAACCTCACAAACCATCTCCATGCTCCTGGAACGTGGGCAGTGCTTGGATTCAAAACAGAGGCAGCATGAACAGCGATAACATTAGTATTACAGAAATCTGATCACCACATTACTGAAACTTGTTTAAAAGACCACGCGGTTTGCAGGAGCAGTTTTGTTTCTGTGGCACACTTTGCCCAAGCTAGATTGGCTCCTACACAGGTCTTTCACCTTTCAAAATACATAAGCCTGCTCCATCCCTACCTTTGCACAGATATATAGTTTCTTGACAGTCTGAATGCATGAGAAGATACAGCTTATCAAAATCCTATAGCTTGTCATAGGTATGGTGCAGAGTCAGAATCATAGAATGATTTGGGTTGGAATGAACCTTAAAGATCATCTGGTCCCAGTCCCCTGCCACAGGCAGGGGTACCTGCCACTAGACCAGATTGCTCGAAGCCCCGTCCAACCTGTCCTCGAACACTGCCAGGGATGGGCCACCCACAACTTCTCTGGGCAACCTGTGCCCGCACCTCGGGTACTGGCCATATGGAGGAAAACAAGCCACCATCTAAGAGGACTTCTATTATATTCAGTTTTCAGTCCTTTACTCACCCCATCTCCAGCCACTGCAGGACATTGGTCCAGAGCAGGCTCCTGAACAGGTCACACATTTCAAAGTTGTAACAACCACACAGAGAAGCAAATCAGTCCTCAGTGGTCACCTTCTCCTCATATCAGCTCACCATCATGCAACAGAGGTAAAAATAGCACCAGCTGTGACAAAAAGTTGCAGCAAAACTTCCAGGATAAAGTCCCTAATCCTGGTGTGGAGCCTGAGAGGCCTTGAGCATAACTTGAGGTAGTCCTGAACCACCTGCAACTCCAACCAAAGTCTTTCACTCCTACAAATATTCAGGTACAAACATTGGCAATGAAAAAAAGAGAAGAATTCAGTGGCCAGTAAAGCTATGTTGCCCTTGGACATGCAAATGCATTAGAGTAAGAATGCCAGCACTTGGCTTTTTTTGGAGCTCTTTGGCTTTCAAAACCACTTACAAAGACCGAGAATGTCATTCACATCAAAAATAACAGAGGTTTTGTAACACTTCACATGTTCAAAGGTCTGCCAAGTCTTTAATCAACACAACACTTATGGGAACCAATATTCTCCTCCATCCCACCACAAAACACAAATATTCACAGGAAGTCTGAAGGCAAGACTCCTTAACTTTAAAATCCTTCTCCTCTTTACATGGAAAATATTTTAAACAGAGAGCTCAAGAAAACTCTAAAGTAACTGTCCAGGAAGAGTTCTCCTTTTTCATGTGAAATTCTTATTTTTCAGTAAAAATCCTTTTCTGCAAGACTCTTCAAGAAAATTTCAACAAGCTCTACTCTAAACACGGTAACATGTAAACACACAAGACTCTGACAAGTTTCAAGAACAGGTATCAAGACAGGGTTGCAGCCATGGTGCAGCTGACCTCCCATCTGCTTCTATTCATGGTGCAGCTGCACTGACATGCACCATGTCATCAGCAGGCCTGCAAGCTCTTCTGCCCATCTTGTTTTCAACATCCCCAAAAAGCATTTTAGATGATTCACGTTGCCACCACCTGCACAGTAAGCTCATGAAGCGATTGAGCTTGAGACATGATGTGTTTCTAAACAGGGACCTACCCTCTCAGCCTTTCTTCCATGATTCACCTCAAGTCCTGCTTAATAGAAAAGTTAGACTTTTGTTCATTTTTTTCCTAAGTCCTTTTGTGAGCAGAGAATCACCTAATAAGGATTTTGGCCTGCAATTATTTGAGAAGCTAAATGTCTTTGTCAATGAGCATGAGGATTTCCCTGCCTGTGGTAAGGAAGTTGGAACTAGATGATCTTAAGTTCCTTTATGACCCTAACCATTCTATGATCTAGCTTATATTGTCCCATCAGCAGTGTCTAAGCAAACAGTAGGAGCTATTTTATTACCAACATCTATTTCCTAACATCTACTCTGGGCCTGATGGCTCCTGGCAGCCTCTGGCCATACCCTCCCCTTGCTCTTACAAGAATTCCCCAAATTTGTTGTTAGCTTTTAAGAAGTGATTATACAGTTAATGCTTTATGCAACATGTGCTTTAATACATCTATGCTTCTCCATTACTGTCTACCTTATGCTCTTCACCTCAGCCCAAGCGTCAACAGATTTCATACCTAACAAGGCACCAAAGGGCAATATTTTAGTCAGAACACTTGTGAATAGGTAAATAAAGTATGCAGCCAACAGATGCTTTTTAATCTGATACGGCTCCTGCCCCAAGAGCTCCATTTTAGAAGGCACACCTCAATTGTACCACTTGACCAATATCAGATCCTAAGTCAATATTTATTCCCTGAAACTATGCATATTATTTGGCCACCTTATGTTCTGTCTACTTGTATTTTTCAGATGGAGAATAGCTGTTCACAGGAAAAAAGACAACTTAAAAAAATATATACAAAAAATGAAAAAAGATGACATACAGTCTTGGCTCACAAAAATTACTCATTATCTGGCCTGCTTGGTTTCATTGCAAGTTGTTGTTTTAGACAACTCTACTTATCTTGTACCTAAACTACTTCTCAATGAAATCAAAACAATCATTGTCAATGTTGGCACATCCCTCCACAATCCCCACCTTCCAATACAGTCGCTGTCAAAGCCAAAGCTTGGTGCAGAAGGGCTGCAGCGTGCTTGCCTTTTTGACTTGAGGGACATCGGGAATTTGTAACTTTGCCAGAAAGCAGATTCATTTGTTATTAACACAGCCCATATTTAGCCATGTGTGTCTGAAGTGAAAAGCACATACTTTCGTCTTAACAAAGCCCCATCTCTGCCCAGCCGAGTCCCCTGGGACCGCTGGATCCCATTTTGCGTGGCCAAATAAGGTAAAGCAAGAATCTGAAACATGCAAACCTGGCCTGAAATCACCCACAGCTTTGAGGAGCTATTTTTGGACTTGTTAACTTTGTGTTAAGCATCAGAGGGTGCTGCGGGGCCTTCTTTTTATTACTTTTCCCTGGATACTGAACTTCCATAAAAAACATTTCGGAGCACAAGAGAGCTTTAAGGAGATGATGTGGTGGGAGACCAGGGCTAAGAGCAGCATAGGAAGCAATACTGAAGAAAACAGTGTTAAAGCTTCACCCAAAATAAAAAAGGTGTGATTTGACAACATACTGAAGAAAACATTCTCCAGATTAGAGGCAAGCACTCTTCCGAAACACACACAAGAGGGAATCCAGGAGGCTACATCACATACTGAGTGTCTCTGAGACTTCTAGCCTCCCGTTGAACTTCACTACCTTCCTTCCGAAGTAGCCAGAGATGTCTGTCTCTCTGATAGGACAAACTATTAGGCACGTAAAAGAAAAAAAGATGGGATGAATATTCTGTGTCTATATGTGAAACATCTTTGCAAAGACTTCCTAAGGAAGAATTCTGACTTAATTTTCCTTGCCCAGAAATACATTACCTTTTGTCCTCCAGCACTCTATGCTTCATGACCTGCCACGTCTGAGAAGAGTGCAGCTGTTTCATGGGAACCCAGAGATTCTGGATCTCCATTATGAATGTCCATTGAATCTGCAAGCATCTGGCACATGGAAAAAGCAAGCAGCTTCCTAGCATTCCAGCTGAAGTATGTGTACACTAGAGTCACTTAGCTTTACATACAGCAAGTTCAAGAAAACCACCATGAAGACAATGAATACATGGACCAAATCTTCATTCAAGGGGGAGGTGAAAACATAGATTTCTCAAGAAGCTGGAAGGAAAAGCAAAACCTCAGGGGGAAAAAAAAAAAAAAAAATATCATTTTTTTGCTATTTGTTCTAACTCAGTGAGGAGTTATGAGCAGTGATTAGGCACTGTGGGCATTGTGTGACTGGGAAGCAAATCTTGGCTTCCCCTGAGAAGTGAAGATACTGTCATATCATGAAGGATTTTCTTTTTTTGATCATCATCAGTATAGTCTTCCATAAGGTGATTTTAATGCTGACTCAAAACCTCAGCTGACTACTGATTTTTGTGGAAGTACCATACCACTTGAGTTAACTCAGCACACTGCTTCCTACTCTCATGCAGCTATTGGGGAAATACCCTGTATCCATGCAGAACAAGGAGAGAGAAGCAGAAATTATTCACTTCCAAAACCCCATGTTCTACAGGAGATTAACGGCTGAAACTGTTAATGTGCTAACTAATCCCTTGTCATATTAGCAGCGCTCAGCCTACTTGCCCAAATTAAAGGTGAAAAAGCAGCTTTAAAGGTTCTCTTTTCCAGGAAATTATTCAAAAGAAAAATTAGCAAACTGGAAAAGCAATAACTGATAAAGACATACCTTTTGCCACATAGCAGACAAGACACTAGGGACAATAGGCCAGGCTCTGCCTGGGTCACTGAGTTCAGACTCCCAAACTGCAGACCTCATCATGCTCTTTTGTACCTGAAGCCAAGACTGTGGCCTACAGCAAAGAACCAAACAACTACACTGATGCAGCAGGGCCATCCAGGTTTCAATTAAAAGACTCAAGAGAAAACTCTAATCCAAATTCATGAATGTGACACATATCCATGTATCTGGATATACCAACATAAGGAGAATGTAGAAGCTCTTCCACTATAGGCAAATTACACTGCAGACCATGTGGGCCCACTTGCAGGACTTCTGTTAGTCACGCCAGCACGAGAGCTTTGGAATAGGTAAGAACAAATGGATTTTAAAAAGCTTTTTTTTTTTTTAAATTGTCAAAATTGTGAAAACAGATGAAGGCCTCAACCTGAACACTGCCTGATTTTGGGGTCTTCCTCAGCCTAAATACAGTTCTCAGTTTGAAGACTGTAATGCTCTCAAGGTGAAAGCTACTATAATAACCTTAATAAAGCTACAAGCCTGAAGAGTCGGAGGGCTCAGAGCTAACTTGGCAGCAGATTCCAGACCTGTTCCACTCAGTGTGGAATTAGGAATAGAAATAGAAAATAAAAATGCCCCCCATCCAGTCCACACAATGAAGACACCTCCTTCCTTGCAAGCTGATGCTGGGTATGAAGCTCCAGGTCCCCAGAACAGTAGAAGCAGGCTCCTTACAGACCCTCTCCCTGATTCTAAAAGCTTTGGTCCTTGGCCTGCTGCGCTCTGACCCAGCAGGACCATAGCATGCCAGATTGGCCAGGACCCAACTCTCCTGCCCATGGCCAGACTCCATGGCTGGGCTGACCTGCAAAGAGCAGGGCTCCATGGGGAGGCCCAAAAGCTACACCTCTGCCAGCTGGGTGATGGCCAAGGCAGCTCCCTCCCCAAGCCAAAGCAAGAAAATACTACAGAGGTTCTGACTGCAGCTTGAAACTACATGCAGAGCTATAGAAGCTTCCCTCTTGCATTTTCCACAAGGTTTATAAAACCAAGCAAGGTCCTGTAAAGCTCTTCAAATCACAGCTGGGGGTAAAATTTGTATCTTTACCTCTAATGTAATGGAGCTCAGGGGTGGAAATAAGGTTGAGCTTATGATTTTGTTTAGGTTTCAACTCACAACAAACCAAAACCAGGACGCTTTTTGTGAACTGAGGTGCTGGAAAGCTTTAGGCACAGTCATCTCATATTCTGGAAGCATTTATTGTGTTTGGGTTTGTGTTTTGGTTTTTTTTTTTTTTTTTTTTTTTTTTTTAAACCGTGTCAAGCTGAAGAAGACAACCATGCCACAAATGAGGTCTCATAACAATCAACAATTGTTTCCCTATTTAGTCTAACTCAGAATTAAGGAAAAAGAAAAGATAAGGCCATGCAGAAATACAGACTCTATATACAGAGTTGGGAGTCAGGGAGAGAAAGAGTGGATTGGATTTACCTGGTTATCACATCAGGCCCCAGGTACAGGACAGAGCTGACCAAGGTTTCCAGTAGAACTGGGCTTTACCAACTGTAACCGTGAGCTGCTGTTCTGGAAACAAGCTTGAAAGGGGAGCAGGGAAGGGGAAAGCATTTGGGCAAGGGGCAACAAAAATATCTTCCTATAGCTGGTCACATCTGGAACCTCACCCGGTATGTGCCAACAATCACCTCATAGGATGTCCACAGAAAACTCCCAAGCCCAATTATTTGACTTACATTTCTCATGCTACAATGCCACATGCAACGCTCCCCAGGAAAACCACATGAAAACAGAACAAAACTGACACACACACACACACACACACACACCCCCCCCCCCCCAAAATAAGAAAACTAAACAATGCTAGTCCTGCTTCTACTAGCTGAAATGAATGAAATTTAATAGATCTTTGTGTACATTTTCTATCTGTGTGCTTAGTATGGTGCAGAACAAAAGGCAACTTTGTGCTTAAAATCTTCCCTATAAATCCTGTTCTCTTCATCAGGCTGAAGAACTGGAATGAGGACACATTTTTCAAGTGCTGTACTGGAACCAGGGCTACACGCACACTTAAAGTTCAGGATGTGCTTATATGACAGGCTTGGGATGTAGATTAACAAACCAAATGACTTCTATACTTGCCATACTCAGGCAGGCTTGTGCTCTGTGTGCTTGGCCAGGGCCCGGACCACAGTGTCCAAGCGCAGTTCTTAAGTTACCCAGTCAAAACAAACAGACTTAGGGTTTGGCTTCATGCACTGTCCAGGCTGAACTTCAGCTGGCTTTGCTCAAAGCCCACCTCCATTTCTTATTGCTCTCCAGACTCAGCGCTCAGCCCCACTCACAGGGCTTGTGCTCCTCTCCCTTCACGCAGTCAGCCTCCTTCGTCCTTCGACTGGGAGTTTCCAGTGAGTGCCGTGGGTAACTTCCCCACTGCCCACCTTCTCAAGCGGCTCATCACAGCAGCATTCTCCAGCAGCAAAGCATTTAAAAGAAAACTATTCCTCTGTAGTTTTCTATCCATCCTTCACAAAGCCTCAACGTGGAGAAAGGAATCAATCCAGAGAAAGTAACACTAGCCAATAGGTATCAGGGAAAGAATGAAAAGCAGAGAAACAGGAGAAAAAAAACCCCACCCTAACCCATATCTAAAAGACTGCTTTGTTTATTTTCTGAAAGCATGTTTCTGGAAAAGAGATTTCTAGCTTTGGGCTTGGAGTACCTTATGGCCAACTCTCTCTGTTTGTACCCAAAGGGTACTCTGGGTCAGGGGTTCTCACAGCTGGGGAATAGAGAGCTGGTGGGCCGGCAAAGGGGTCTGGAAACTACACTGCTGTTTTGAGGTTGGGAATTCAAAGCTCTATGACAAGGGACGACATGAAGAAAAGCTGAGGACTGAAGAGGTTTGCTGGTCCATGAAGTTTGGGAAGCAGCACTGCAGCTTGCAGCCATGCTCCTTCTGGGCAGCACTCAGGCATGCTTTTGTTTACAGAGCTTCCCAGATGAATTACAATTACATACATGCTGGTTTATAGGCAGAGGAAATCCTCCTTTTATGGTTTCCATCCTCCCAGTTGCTCCTCCTCCTTAGAAGTTTTCATCCTCCCAGTTGAGCCAAGCATCAAATAATTTCAGTGTGTGGTTATGCTCCCAGAGGGAAGCAGGCAGGAGTGGGGAATCCATGGTAGTCACCTTTTCTTGTCCCTGCAACTCAGGAACTTGCTATTCCAACAAGACAAGTTAACTACTTTCAATTCACAGCAATTTTTAAATGAAAATTTGTTAAAAATCAAAATAAGTATTTTCATATTAGACTGCAAAGATTAAAGAATTAAGTTCTTCACTAGTCACCTGAGTCTCTTTTACAAAGACATCTGAAAGGCATTTTATCAACTGCTGAGCAGTATTTACTTATGAAACTGTTCTAATTGCTTTGGAATGTGCACCCTGGCTGCTGGAACAGCTTGCTCCTGCACTGAGTGAAATAATACTGGCCCATAGGACATGCCACTTTTATACAGCATTTATTCCTCATTCTCAAGGTAAACAGCATGAAATTTAAAAAAAAAAAAAAAAAAAAAAAAAAAAAAGAAAACCAAAAAACCCAAGAAAACAACAAATCCTCAAATGATGACTTTCGCAGAGTTGCCCTTCATGGTTACAGGAGCATCAACTCATCGGCAAACTAAATCATTGCCATGACCGAAATCCTCAAAGATCAGTAATTTAGTTCTAAATCTATCTTTCAGCTGGAAATTGCATGGGTGAAAATTTATTCCTGGTGCCCACTAAATCAGTGCTGGAGTCAGTATCTAGAATGGAAGGAATAGTGTGTCCTGACCACAAGTAAGCCCTGCCATTATTTTGCAGCCTTGCTCTTAGTAGTTCAGCAGTAGAGGTTGTGGTAGATCAAAGATAATCTACTCAGTCTTGCCTTAATCTTCTAAAACTGAAGCAGAACTCTGGTTTGTGTTACACACACCCAGGCTTAGTAACAGCCTACTAAAGGAAAACACACAAAAACACCCAACCAACCAACCAACAAAAAAAACCACAACCAAACAAAAAACCCCAAAACAAACACATCCCCACACACCACCAAAAAAAAGCCCCAAAACCCAAAACTAAACCCAACATCAGTAATAGCTCTATCTGCCTTTAAGACAAAACAATCCCAAATATTGAGTCACAGTCTGGAAGGTGAAGTGGTTTGAATGGCCCTTTGTATAACAAAATCCTAGATAACTGCTATTTTACATGGTGATGTATAAAACATGGAAAATAAAGTGAACCCCTATAGATCCTCTTGGCACATATGCCAAAATAGCCAAGCAAGTCCCATTGACCTAGGGCAAACTTTAATAAACTGACTTGTAAACATCAAATGCTTTAAAGCAATTTTATGGGAGGTGGGAGTGTCACACCCCCATGCAAAGCCCAAGGTAACAGAATCCTTGGGAAAAGGAGCTTCCGCTGAAGCCAGGCCACACTTGAAGATAAACAGCACTGGTGGCTGTTCAGAGTCCATGGGCCTGGCCATGACGGCCCTTCTGCAGTACCTAGTTGTCCAACACAAGGTTAAGTGCTCTAACCAGTGTGGTAGTAACCTTGAGTTATCTTCTGCAGGAAGCAACACACGTGCATCGAAGCCTGTACTTTCTGCAGACAGAAGGGCTGTGGCTTTTTAAGAGCATAGTATTTGCTAAAAGGGCAGGTGGGCTATCCATTCGGGAGCAGGCAGATCTTGGAGAACAGAGAAAGAGGGGGTAGAGGCTCTCACATGAGAGAAGGCTCATCTCATTTCTGACTCATCCAACAAGAAAGCTTCTTCATTTTGCTACTTGATATCTCACTCAGGTCTCTGCTCTGTGAGGACAGGGCACTGTCTGCAGTTCCCTCTGCACCCCCTCTTCAGATTGAACAGTACGGGCAGTCCTCAGCACCCTCAGCAATTGCTGCACCTTTTCCCTCCTGCTGTCAATCACAGCCTGCCTCTCCTGCTGACCAGAGCAGCAGCTACATGCTCCGCTCCTGCTCTCCTATCACCAGGACAAGCCTAGATGTCTCCCAAATTTTGGCTTTCCCCTGCCTTACCTCAACCATCCCACAGTCAACATCTCCTTTAGTCTTTTTCCTTTACAGCCTTTTTTTTTAAAAAAAAAAAAAAAAGAAAAAAAAAAAAAAAAAAAAAAAAAACCCCAAAAAAACCAAGGGCTGGTTTGTTTTCTTATTGGAAAACTTCTTTTGGCCTTAAGGCAGCCTGGACTTCTCTCCCTGTTCTCTCCTGCTGTGAAGAGACCTGACCTGGAGCAGAGAGCTTTGAGGCTGCAGAAGAGATCTCCCCACATGACCTTTTTAATCCTTGGCCTCCATTGCTTCAGTCAACACCACAAGTGCCTTCTAGTATGATAATCACCATTTGTTGCTTAGGAATTAAACATTGACTAAACACATCATTCTGCATAGGCCATTGAACTGGAAGAATGTTTAGTGAGCTCAGCAGCTAAAGCTTTATTAACCATCTCTGGTGACCTTCTGCTTGAGCAAGGCAAAGGCAACACTTGGGCTCAATCTCAAACCATTTTCAAGTGCTCCTTTTGTAACCCACAATACTTTTAAAGCTCTAACACCCCCACAAAAAAAGGTCTGCCAGCACATAGATTCTAACTTATTCATCCCACTGTGGTATGAAGTTTGCAGTTCCACACTTGATGCCATTCCCAATTATCTCCAAATCAGTTTAGCACCAGCCACAGCATATCTACTGCTCCTTCTGCCACACCAGTGAGCTTAAGTGCTGCACTCCAGGTTAAATGGGAGATTATTCTCCTTCCTTTAGCATTGCCTGCAATGTTTAACAGTGCTCTAGAGCACAGGTCACCTAAAGGTGTGTTGAAACATAACAGCTAGCAGACAGGACAGCAAATGGAGTTTTACAAACACCAGCAAATCCAGCAGGATAACAGGAGTCCAAAATACCCCTGGGGAAAGATGCCTCCCCCTCATGTATCAAAACCAGGGTGAAATGTGTCATGGAGTAATTATAATCTGAACAGAAATTTGCAGGAAAGTCTGCTAAGGTACCAGCTTCTCCCTCTCAGGCACTTAAAAACAAGCAGGGAGAAAAGTGACAGAATTCCTCGCATTTTCTGAATTCTCCTCTTCTTTTGATGCACACAAAAGAGAAAAGCACAGGAGACAAGAGCCCACATTTCCCTCAGACTCAATGCTAACATATCCTGCTCCCATCAGATCAGGAGGGGAAACTTTGATGAGTGTTAGCTAGTCTTAAAACAAAGAGCAGCTCTACCACCTCACTGGACCTGGACTCCATCCCACTTGGTGGCATCTTGCCAATGCTAATAGTTTAGTAGGATAGTTAAGTGCTTTTGAAACTAAAAGGCAGCTTTCAACACTTGTCCTAGAACAATCAGCTCTGGGAAAAAAACAGTCAGTCTGAATACTGTCTCAACCTGGAGCCAGAAAGCCATACCTAATCTAATGAAACCCTCTTGGGGAACACAACTACACATGCCAGCTATCTGTGAGTTAGGGAAATGCCACCACCAACATTAATTATGAGACTCTCTGGGCAGAGCAGATGTGTCCTGACCGATGGGAATCCAGTCAGACAGATGAGAGAGGTCTGAGCACAGGCTTGAGATTGCTCAGAGAGGACACTGCCTGCTTGCCTTTCTTCTCCTGTCCTACCACATACTGGAATCTTCGAGAAGGTGCAGTGCCCTGAAATGCTAGAGATGGTATCTCAAAGTATACGGCCGAGCCTAACTTTGACCCCGAGGTTCCACATTCCCCAGGGAGGTGCGTAACGCTGCTGCCTGCAGGAAGAACCAGGTTGGAGATGCACCCCAGCACTTTGCAGAAGGCATTCTTCAGTCCCTACGTGGGAGTTTGGTTTCGGTCTGCTTAGCCTAGAGCCCATGTCAGTCTACATATTTGGAGTCCTCAGTACTGTAGCTGAAGCATTCCTCAAGCTTTAATGAATGCAGTGCTACACCTCTGTGATCTGGGCAGGTATAGTGATCACCAGTGTAATTTTCACCATATTAGAAGGTAGCCACAGTTTTCTTCTACACAAACATAGCACAGGGTTTTTTCAGCCTGATATTTTCAAAACTTCTTGTAGTTTTGGCAAGGCTTAAGACGCACAAAGAAAATCTCACCTATCAGTTCCACAGGCACAAAGGATGCAGGAAGACCATTAAAGCCATACAGGCCCAAGCAAAGTAAGATGCCAGGAAAGGACAACTGCACATCTTTAACAATAACAGAACACATGGTAGAAATCTGGGACACCACACTGGTAAGCCTCTGGATCTACCAGCCTGTGCCCCTTGAGAGGCAGGGGGAATAGCAGTACATACATGTCTTGAACATTACATTTCAGTGGGCGTAAGGACAGTAAAATGGATTTTCCTCAGTTTTTCTAAAGCCACCCTAACCAACAACTTTCAGCCAGTGGGGCAGGAAAACAAGGATTTCAAGCTATCTGCTCATTAGCCATGCACAGAAGCACAGGCACCTAGTGGGAGCTCCAGCGTCCTCCAGAGGCTTGATTTTCATCTCGTTTAGCTCATTCTCTGCTAAAAGCCTTGCTCTAACAGTTTCTACAGCCTCTTCTGCTCCAAGAGTCGCAGCAGATAACAAAGCAGAGAACAAATTCACTGGCCAACTATTTCACGCTGGGGTAAACAGTTTCACTATAATCATGATCTTGAGAAGCTGGTTCCCTGGTGCATGTTATTAACAGTGCCTGCATTATCCTTTAGCCTTGGAGAAGGAACAATCCTAGCCCCAAGACAGGAGGAAGGAACTAAATGCAGAAGGGAAATTAAGCTGCTCAAATGCTCTTGTTCTTGGCAATAAATACATGAAGGAAAGATTGTAATTATCTAGTTTACT